>NC_046223.1:51750227-53000227 GCF_009819885.2 Catharus ustulatus
AAATAGCCACAGAGTGTGCTGGAGTAGCTGCAGAATGCCCTAGATACGTTTAGGCCATAAAGATTGAGCAGCACTAATGCAAGGAAAACTTAGGCACTAAGGTTCATAACAGGCCAGTGCTGAAAAGAGAGAGGAAGATGAATTTTCATCCTTGAAGTTAATTTTTAATAGATGTTATTTTAGCTCAGTTTAAAAGGGAGAGTTAAAAGGGAGAAAGCTGTTACCACATAGAGTCAGAACACATGTACATATACACAAAACATTACAGAAAAAGAAGGTATTAAAACACTTGGTAGAGGTTTTCTATGAAAAAGCAAAATATCTGCTTTATTTTAAGAGAAGCATATATAGAGAATTGACTTTACAAGAGCACTGTCCTGTGCCCTGGTTGATGTTTCTTCTAATCAATTTCTGAATTGTTTTTAGAACAGGATTTCTTCCTACACTTCTTCTGAAAAAGAATAGGAAAATTTAGCAGTTTTTTTCTAGATCATGAAAAGTACTAAAAGCTGAAAGAGCTAAACAAGTAAAGATCAGGGTACTGAGTGTTTAGGTCAGTTTCTATTGCCCCTGTCTAGATTGGAAGCGGGGACAGGGACATAGGCTCAACAGAGACTGGGTATGGGGAGAGTTGAAGCAACCACACCTGTAGGAAAAGGAGGATAAAGAGGGAATACCTCAAGCCAGCACAAGCAGCCAAAGATGTAACATAACATAGGATTATGGGGCATCCCTTTGCATGCCTATGGGGATATTGGCATAATCAAATGGTTCTGTAAGGTGCTTGTGCACCAAGGTAAACATACGGGGCAGAAACAGGAGGAACTGGAGATGTGTGTACAGTCACAGGGCTTTGACCTCATTGCAGTTATCGAGACATGATGGGATAGCTCCCATGGGACGGAATTAGTAGAATGTTGTTATGCAGGGCCATGTGCTTGAGAAAAGGACCAGGAAAAGGCAGTGGTGGAGCTGTTCTCTATGTGAGACAACACAGCATGTATCAAGCTCTGTCTTGGGATGGATGATGACTTAAGGGTCAGGATAAGAGGACAGACCAGAGAGACACTGCTGCGGGTGTTTGCTGCAGGTCATCTGATCAGCAGAAGGAAGCAGATGAGCCCTTCTACCAGCAGCTCGAAGCATCCTCAAAGTCACAGGCACTGGTTCTTGTGGGAGACTTTAACCATCCTGACACCTGCTGAAGAAGCAACACAGCAAAGAAGAGAATAACAGTAGAGAAGGTTTCTGGAAAGCATTGGTGACAACTTCCTGTCACAGGTTGTAGAGGATCCCACAAGGAATGGTGTGCTGCTTGACTTCATGCTACCAAATGGGGAAGGCCTTGTTGGAGACGGGGAAGATAGGGAGCAGCCTTGGTTGCAGCAACCATGAGATTGTAGAGTTCATTATTAGGTGAGGAGGAAGCAGAGTAGCAAGTAAGATTATAACCATGGATGTCAGGAGAGCTGATTTAAGCTCTTCAGGGATCTTTGAAGAATTCCATAGGAACAGGCCCTGGTGGGAAGAAGAATCCATAAGAGCTGAGATCACTTCTGCCAGGCTCAAGAATAATGCATTCCAATGAGGAAGAAAATTAGGCCAGCAGGGCAAGAAACCTTCATGGATGAATAAGGAACTGTCATTACTTTAGCACAAGCAAGTGTCATCAGAGAGTCATCTTCATAAAATTCAGCCATTTCATTCCAATAGATTTCGGATGCACTGGTAAGTGTGTTTCTCAGACAAATACTGAGAGTGACTAGAGCTAACCTCTGCAGTGTAGAGACCTTCTGATCCTATCCTCCATGTTACCTCTGAGGAAGAAAGCTCAGTCTGAGGGAAGAGATCTTTGCCTATATCAACTGACTGAGACAAAATGGATTTCCCCAGATTAGCAGAGGATTGGCCTTACACTGGCAGGCATGGTTTCACCTTTAGGAGGCAGATCAGCAGTAGAAAGACAAGAGGCATCTCCACACATGCCCTGCCCCACTTACTGACTTGACTCTCCAGCTAGGCCTTCTTAAATTGTCTGTAAACCACCTGCTCTTCCTTTGTATTGATAATGTCTCCATAATAAATTAGCCTATCAGTTAGCTATCATACATGTATAGATTTATTCAATTTCCTTTTCCTATTCTTTACATGTTAAACCAAAAAGTGGATATTTTAACTACTTGCTTGCTGGTAGACAGGAAACAATCGCAATTATGGGGCTGAAGAGTCACCTGGCAAGACATGCTTTCACTGTAGATTCAATGTCCTCACAAAATTATTTTTGCACACTAACAGAAAAAGCTTCTGAAAATCTGAACAAGCACTCCCCCCCCTCCTCCCCCATCAATAATAGCACAACCTATTTTTTTTTTCTACAGAAGTCAATAATCACTGTGGCATGAGAATAAGGAGTCAGGTCCCCTTCACTGTTCTGTTGGCTTTGCTCCTGGCCCACTCTGAGCTCTGTCCTTCCACCTGCACACAGAAGGGCAGTGCCCCCATACTCAAGACCACACTAGCATATAAACATCAAAAAGAACAATTAAACAGAAGCATTGGTGCTGAGAGCAGATCTTATGTTGAAAATACTCCCCAAACCCCAAAGAGCATTAGCTGAAAACAGCTGAGTGCATTGGCTTAAGACCAAGAACAACAACGTAAAGATCCCTTTTGAAAGTTCAGTCTCTTCCATGGCTGTCCTGAAAACAACCTGCGTAAGGCAAAGTATGGCTGGACAGGGGGAACATGGATAGCAGCTGACAGATAGCAGAAGTGTTCTGCAATTTCCATTCCAGGAACACACCTCTCTCTTTGAGTCCTCATGAGCCATTTGTGAGGAGCAAGACTTGTAGGTGATCCAGGGAGTCTGAGACAATTCATTAAATGCTTAAAAAAGGTCTCTTTCTTCCCAAAAGTGTGATCCAAATACACAAAATATTATTTATTCTTTACCCATAATTACGCATTTGATTACACCGTTTTAGCAAAAGAACTTTCTTCAATTATTTTGTACAAGCCTTAGGATGCCAATTTGAAGACAAGTTTTTTTAAGTGTAGTTTATGTCACTATACATATTTGGACTTAAGTTAGGCCTATATCCGCAGAGTGGGTTTTTCTTTTCCCCAATCATCTATTTTGAGTAATAATATGGTTATGATGGAATTTACTTGAGGGTGAGATTTGCTTTCCTTGTACCAGTGTCCTAGAAGAGGAAGAACTTAAGAGTTATTCCATAAATTTATGTACCTAAGCAATGATGTCTGATACCTTCTTCAGTAGGAGGCTGTCAGGAGAGTCACAGCTTCCACTGTTGAGCAAAAATAGGCAAATTTCAGTCACGAGAAGTTAGCACTAAGCAGCAGTGCATGTAGGCTTCCTTAATAAGAAAAGAGAGGTAGAATCCAGAATCTTGAAGTGCCATAATTTGCATAATTTAAGCAGCATTAAAGAAATAAAAATATTTCTGTTTATTACTATCATTTTGGAGCTTCTAGAAATGAAGGCTAAAGCAGCTGAAGTTAGTTTCACTAGGATGTTAGTACTGGAAAGACATGGGAGCATTAACTAACAGCTCCAGGATAGGCCATTTTCCTTAGGAGGTACATCACCTTTTCCCAAATGCTTCAGTGCAGTGTCAAAGGGCTGTACATGTAATTGCTGTACAGTATCCATGGGATTAATGTACCGTTTAGAAACACTGTCCATTCACTTCTTTAATAAGCACATCTGTATCCAGATGTGACTACATGCCTACACATCTTTTCTGTGAGAACTTGTGCGCCTTGCCTGATTTGCTGATGCACCTTTCCTCCCAGCTATGTCCTTTTCTCCTAGCAGACAAAATTCTGTGGAAAGAACAGTCTCTTCTGCATTTAGTTAAGCTGTATGCTTGGCAAGTCTTTAAGAAACTGCTCTGAACTAAGGAATTTGGTGAACAGATTTAAAAAACAGAGCCACACTATCAAACATAGCAATTACTGAACAGTGAATAGAGCCTGAACAACCATGCAGCAGTTAAGTATTTGATTCAGTAGCAGAGTAGGCAGCCTCATTACTCCCCAAAGTGTTATTTGAGGCAGTTCATAAGCTGCAGCCAAATCCCAGTCTTAAGGCAGCAGCCTTGTTAGCTGGTGCTAAAGTAATTGCAACAAAAAAACCCCAAAACCCAAACAAAGAAAAAACAAAAGCAAAACAAAAAAACCTCCAAACACATCAAAATCAAACAAAAACAACAAAAACCCAACCAAGACAACAAACTGAAAAAGTCTCCCAAGCCTCCAAATAGCCAATAACTTTTGGGACCAGCTCACTATTAAGTAATGCAGACTTCAGAGACCACATATCAAAGAATTGAGTGGACCACTTCAATTTTTTTGTGATAGTCCCTCTGAGGCACAGGCTAACTGCATCAGTACAGTCACTTCTAGCTTTTGTGTTTGAAAATGCTGACATTATACATCCTGGATGACATCCACAATCCATCATTTTAACACCTCTCTTTGAATCACGATGCATCGTTTGCAATAAAATAATGCAACAGAGTTGAATTCAGTGCCAAGTCCCCTCAGCATAAGCAGTGCAGCAAATTGAAGGTATGGCTGCAAAACAATCTAGACATTTACTGCCAATAGCATAAGAACAAACCCAAGGAATCTGGACCCAGTCCAGCATAGCTTCTCTCCAGTTCTGGTAAATGCAGCTTTGATCTCTGGGAAGTTCTGAAGCACGAATCAGATGAGCTACTGGCACACAAATAGACACTATTCCAAGCAAACAGACAGTGCAGGCTTCTGGGAAGCCCAGGTAAGTAAACATTGCCATAAAACAACATGAAGTATGAAAAAGAAGATTTCAGGAACAAAAGATACAATTAAAGTAGAAATAACTCTTCTTTATAATGCCTCTCTTCCCTGTGCCAGACACTCTTGACCTATTCTTCCCATCAAATCCTATGGAGTCCTGTTCTCTGATGAGTACCAGGCTGGGCATTTCAGGACTGAAGCCCTTTGTTTCTCCACACAAGTAATACCAGGCTGTGCTGGAGCAGCACTGCCTGCAGTCCTGCCAGAATGCCTCAGCCCTCACAGAGGAGAGGGATGATTCAGACCATTCATTTCATAAGTCCCTTGCTCCAAACTCTCTTTTTGCAAGTTGCCTAATAATTCCCATTTGCCAGAAAAAAAGAGTTTCAAAAAGTAACTACTCCACTGCAAAATTATCAACTTTTTTGTAGTTCTACTATTTTGAGATATAATGACAGCAGGATGTACAGACCCACCAATAATTCAGAAGATAAACAATCTGGAATTCAAAGGCTGATGAGAAACTTGGACCAATTTCTTCAAGGCAACTTGAGGTACTATAGCTATACCTGTCCTTGGGAGCTTTCTCATTCTTTGAAATGGATATTATATGTTTGGTTTTTTTCAATTAGACCGCTAATTGTTTACTTACAAAGTGCAGTTCAGCTCATTAAGATCAATAAGTGCTTTCAGTCCATTATCAAGAGAAGAATACAAGTGTTTTAAGTGTGGTCAGATTCACTACTTTTTCAATTTATTTTGCCTCAGAAGAATGACAACAGGAACAAAGTTGGCCCAGCCTTTTGAATGGTGTTGCACAAGTCTAAGTATGCATCTTCTTGCCAGACATCTTTAAAATTCTCCACACACAGCACTTCTTCTTAGGACAAACTGAGTTCTGCACTATTCATGAGTTACAACTACAGTAATTTCATGATTACAAGCCGCACGGACTATAAACCGCATCTCCAGGTGTTGGCAAACATTTCGTTCTTTGTCCATACATAAGCCGCATCCAATTATAAGCTGCTCTGTCGTTCGCAGAGAGGACCCACGTGCAACAAAGTTGCCAAATAGTAATAGAATCGCAGCATGGCGGGGTTAACTGGCTCGGCTTGGGCTGTGAGGGCTCAGGGCTGCCGATGGAGCCAGGTGGCCCAGCTCAGCGCTGCCACTCGGGGTCGGCTGCCGCTGCTGCCGGGCTCGCTCGCCCCAGCCCGCCACTGCCCCGTGGTGGCGGGGATGGAGCCCGCCAGCACCCGCAGCAGCGGCAGCAGGAGGGGAAGGAGCCCCCCTGCTCCCGCGGCAGGTGGGGATGGGAGTCTGCCTGCTCCTGCGGCAGTGGTGGCAGGCGAGGACGGGAGCCCCCCGCCTTCCCCCCGGGCCGCGGGGATGGCAGCATGGAGCTCCCTGCCTCCCCCTGGGCTGCAGGGCCAGCAGGAGGAGCCCCCCACCTCTCCCTCGGGTTGCGCTGCCTGAAGGAGGGAGTCCCCCGCTTTCCCCCACCCCGCGCTGCCAGCACGGAGCCCAGCTCCACCCGCCGCAAAACACAGTAACCAATTTGTAACAATCGTGTAAAGCCTGGTTTTACTGGCAGGTGCTCGGCTCGGCACCCTGGTTGGCACTTCCGGGGTTGGAAATGTCAGAAAATTATTCACATATTAGCCGCTCCTGAGTGTAAGCCGCATTTCCGGGGTGGGAGCAAAATTTTAGTCAAAACGGTGCGGCTTGTAATCGTGAAATTACTATGCATAGCACAGAATTACAGTAGTGCAAAACATTTGCAGCTTTGATAAGAGTAAACCATTCATTTGCAACTATCCCATGCAATATTTTAAATACTTCAAGGTCAACAAACCTTGTTTTTACCTCATACAGTTTTTATTTCAACTCCTATTCAGAGAATTTATTTAAAGACCTTTGGAGAAGGTTTTAAAAACCATGAGAAAGGAGCACACATGAGGTCTAGCTTTTCAGTGCTCATAAACAGAAGTACCTAAGTCCTTTACTAGGTGGACTTCAACTGATACCATGGCACGTCTTTCCAGTTGTGACAGCCGACTACAAAATTCACTGTCCATATATTTGTATAATTAACTACAGCAGGTAATAGCCTAGCAGAGCTTTTCTCCCACTCTCTTAGAAGGAAAGTACTTGACACAATAGAGCAAGAACAGGATCTAGAATCACTGTCTACAAGCCTTTATTTTGCCAAAGCCTGTGATGCAATCAATAGCATAACCTCTTCCCACACTCCACTGGCATTAATAATCTGCCTACGTCTGTATTTGTTTGAGGATTTTCAGAAAAACACCCCTCAAAACAAACCACACCTCATCTTCTCCATAAATGAGTGCTCCTACTTTGTTTACCTGGGGGTAAAGGAATGCCTTAGCAATATTTACCTATTGTCCTTTCTCAAATAATCTGTTACAAGTATTGGAAGAGTTGTCAGTGATGCCTCACAAACACCTATGTCACAGTATGTGGGTGAAGGGTAGAACCCTACCTGCACAAGGGCAGATACAGGGACAAAGGCTTCCCTTCACATCAAAAGCACTAAGCACTTAACCATAGCACTGCTCTGTACTTTGCCACAGCAGTCAGTAGCAATCCTTGCTTGGAAAGCTCTGACACTAAGATATCGTCCAAAAGACACCCACAGACCGCAGAAACACAAATACCACTGACGGAAAATGTTTAGCCAATAAGCTTCACCAAAATCACAAACCACGGTATAATATGTTAGAATGTCTTACCCAGGTGGGACAGGAATGGAAATACTTAAAACTTTGTTATATCTCAGGCTGACCAGGCAGCTCTGTACCAATAAAATTTACCAAAAGATATTAAAATTTTGTAGAAGATTATAACAACTGGTGTGCATATTTACATCTCAAGTCCATGAATAGGCAATCAAATGCAGTGACAGCAGAGCCAGCAAACCAGCCTGGCAGGCAATCTCCATTTCCATCTGCTTGGCCACCAGCATCTCAGCACACAGAGCTCTGGGCTCTACTGGCATGTGACGGGCAGAGCTCAGTGCACCATGACCATCATGCTATGCAAGTGTCCATTAAAACAGCCCTGCTCTGCAAGCAGCAGTGTGTGAGCAGCTCTGACCGGATACGAGCCATGCCAGCCCAGCCCAACCAGGTCACAGAGTGCAGCACCAGGAAACAGCAGAAAAGGCACAACTGCCAATTAACATAAGCCTCAACGCTCCACTTACTCAGCAGCCAGTTGTATTCAACACAAATTAGCTTCTCTTTCAGTACAAAGTCCCAATTAATCTTAAAGGCATGCAGTACACCAACAGGCTCCCAGATTTTCCTCATTTTATTTTTCTCCCTTTAAAAAGCAAAGCATAAAACATAATCCAACATCGCACTACTTTGTAGTGCAGCATAAAATAAAGGTATTTGGAACATGGCCTTAGCATTTAGAATTGCACAGCAGTGTGTTATATAACAGAAAAGCCAGATCTCATTGGATTTTCCCATTTAAAGATCCAAGAGCACAGTAGAAAAGCAGAGGTTTAAGCATATGCACATAGTGATTTCACATCTTTTAATACCTGCAAGTAGCAAAGTCTTCTCAAAAATTTACAGGTAAAACATGTTAAAGAAGTATTTGTAATAGATATCGCACAAACATGTTTGCTTCATATTAAATCCTTCTGGAGGATACAATAAATGCTGTTTTCATTTAAAGAACATTTAAGCAAAAGGAAAGTCTGATAAAAAGAAAGGGAGAAAACCCTGTGCAGAGAATGGAAAGTAGGTGCACTGTTGCTCAGGCACAAGTAATTAGAACCTCTTTGGCTGACTGTTTTTCCACAGAGTAATATTCAATAGTCCCTACACAGCATGAAATATTTGATTCAGATGGGATAGCTCTCATTATAATCACTATTGTCAGGATGTTCTGCAAAAACAAATTCCCTCTCCCCAGAGAGGGAAACAGATACTGTTTCTGTAAATGCTACTCAACATCATATTTTTTCTGTAAGTCACATGAATTTCCACGTGAAAAGGAGTCTTTGCAGCACAGGTCTCAGAGCAGCTGTTAATCAATAACTGGTTATTTTCCAATAACCAGTCTCAAAAGACAGCAGCTTTAAAACTGAAAAACAAGCCTTCCTCAAGTAAAGAGCATGCCTCAGATTTTATAAATATATTGTTACGTCATCTGGAGAAAAAATTTTCATAGAACACGTAGTGACAGGACAAGGGGAAATTGGCTTCAAAGTAAAGAAGGGTAAGTTTATATTAGATGTTAGAAAGGAATTCTTTGTTGTGAAGATGGTGAGGCGCTACAACAGGTTATCCATTAAAGTTGTGGATACCCCAACCCTGGAAGTGCTTAAGGCCAGGCTGGATGGGCCTCTGAGCAAGTTGGTCTAATGGAAGGCGTCCCTGCCCACAGCAGGGGGTCAAAACTATACAATCTTTAAAGCTCCTTCTAACCTAAAGCATTCTGTGATTCTCTTGACTTCTGTAATTCTTGCTCAGTCCCAGCCCCATAGCTCGGAGTACTTCCACACTATCTCTGTCCACCAAAGTGAGGTCAGGATGGATAGTCTGTGTAGAGAATGAGGATGGTAAAAGTCTTCCAAAATTTAGCAAATGCCTCCCCCTCTCCTCAGACACACATTACAACAGGTTTTATAACTGCAGAGAAAAATTCAAAGTCTTACTTTTCATAAAGGTATTGGATTATGTTTACTTCAGAACAGAAGTTAGTTACAGATCATCCCACTTATAAGCATGCAGTAACTCTACCAATTCCCTTTAAGAAATATCTTAGCTCACTTTAATGATATAACATGCTACCAACACAGAAATGAAGAAGCGAACATTTTCATTAAGTTGTTCCCTACCTTTTTTCTTTCTAAAGCTATGTTAGCTTACATAATTTCAAGAGCAGAGGTCTGCTTATGTGACTTATTGGACAAAGTGTGTCAAATCACACTCCTTGGAGCCATGAAAATGGCACACAAACTTAATGGGAGTGTAACCTCTCTCCCTAACAGACTCCCTTCCTTCTGAAAGCTCCTGGGAGCCCATCAGGTCAGGTTTATAAACCCATATTACCATATTATTACTTGAAATATTAAACAAAACCAACCACACCCCCTACACCTCCCCAACAAAAAAGCCAGAAACATGGAAGAGGCCAGATACATCTTAAAAGCACCCCCGCCCAAGGAAGAACTCTACTGAAAACTGGTTCGCAGAATTTGACATCATCAAACCTTCATGCCTTGATGTATAGAAAAAAAGCACTTCAATTTGACCATCTGGGACTAGATTTTAGTGATAAGAGCTTGGTACTGGCAATTATCTAGATCTTTTTGAAAATAAATCCTAGGACAAGTTTAAGAAAAGTCCATAATCCAAGTCTGGAGTATAAAGAAAGACTAAACAGCAGCACTTTCTCAAAGTGCAAGCTAAATCTTCACAGAGATTAGTTAAGAGTTCCCTTGAAGGAAACTGCTAGTAGCAGCAAAACACACTGAACTGTTTACAGCCAGGCAATAGCAGGGCCTGTTTGCAGAGCTAAAATGAGTAGAAATCACCTCTGCAAACCTTGGGGTCAGGAGCCTTTTCAGAAATGCAGCACAATTACAATGGAGATGCTGTCTTCACTTCTCAGGAAAGGAAGATCAAACCATCATAGTATCACCTTAAATATTTCAGTCCTGAACATTGCTCATTATGCAGATGCCACAAACATGTGAAATCTGATAGGAATTTTTAAAAAGCCAAACCAAAAAAGGAAGCATCCACAAGCATCTCTGTCCTGCGTGTGAGCACCACAGTTTGCACAGTAATGCTTTGCTCTCCATCAGTTATTGACTGCAAAGATTTAAATTGAACATAGTGTAGGGAACAGCCAGGCTGTGCTGCATGCAGCCTTCAGTGACACTGAGCATGTGAGGTATGGCTTACAGCAGCATAACTCTACCTAACTCACAGGGATGGTGAGGCTCACAGAAACTCCCTGGACACAAACTATGACGATTGTGTTTCCTAAAATTGAGAATAGGAGAGAAAAATAGTAGCAGAGAAGTAAATCAATACATTAGAGCAAAATTCAGAAAAAACCAATTGGAAGTGTAAGAACATATCAAAACAGTGATAACCCAGGCACTATGAGTACAAATTACTTGGTCTGCAGCCTGGGTTTTTTGCCAATACCTCACTCAGAAGCTGGTTGTTGCTGTCCTTTTCTGTTTTACAGATGGCAACTGCCATCTGCTTTTTTCTTTACCTCTTATTTTGCAGTTGAGACTGCAAGTAAACATATCACTACCACAGTTAGGTGGCTAGAAAATGATGTTTGTTGTTGTTTTTGTTTTGAAAAACCCAACAAAACAAAACCTACTTTTTCTTCTTTTGCTGCAGGGAATAAAGAGTGAGGTAAACATGTTTTCATTTTTCTACTGAAAGGATATGCACACGAAAAATTAAAGTATCATTATCTAGAATTTGTATGGACTGCATGTCCAAGATGGGGTGTACATTCCTCAATGAAAGCACTTTTACAATTAAGAAGGAATGACAGGCAAGAAGGCTCATCAGATTGTTTTCCACCACACTGCCACTCCTGCACTATAAACTGGTGCAAACTCCACTGGCATGACATCTCTGTCTTGAGAAACATCTCAGATGTGTTCGGTGTCATTTGTGATGTCTTAGCAAGCAAGCCAAAATTCAGTACTGTAATATTTACCAGTACATTTAGTCAGCATGCAGACAATGAGGAAATTGACTTTGAATAAAGGAAAAAACCCAAAGCCAGAACTGGCTGTGTAAAAGAATGACTTCTTATGTCAAGGGCGGGTAACTGGATAAACCTGCATTTCCAAAACAGCTTTCAGAAAAGCTTCCTGAAGCAGAATTGAGAAACAAGATAGCTTTGTACAAGATACAACAGTATGAATCAAGTTCTGTCAGCACTTCCATAATACACCTTGCCTATTACAGGAGTTTAAAATGAAGCTGAAAAAGAATTCAAGAATGAAAAAAAAAAACCCCATCCAGGCTTCTTCAGGACATTTACAAAATGTTCTAGAGCCTCATGAAATTTTAGGTCGAGGATCTTTCACTGGACTTTTAACTCGGACATCAGCACTACAATCGTATTCCCAGCAATCACATTAGAACTCAGGCATCCTACAGAAAACTTAGTTTTGAATGTGTTGCTTCCTCAATCCTTTCCCTTGTTTCCTCCCAGGAGAAAGATAAAAATTCTTCCTAATGTTTTCTGTGCTGTTGACTAGGAAAGAACGCATTTTTAGTACAGCATACCATGCAATAGGAGGTGGGTATGGCACTATGCTGCAACAAAGCTCTTCTGAAGACAAAATTCCAACCAGTTGGAGCATTTCCTGCAGGGGTGTGCACTGGCACCAGCCTTATACCATAGCCCTCCAGTGCTAAACAAAAAGCCAGTGGCAGATTGCAGAAGTGATCTGTGAGCAGTTGCGCCTGATGTGCCAGATTGTAGGAGGACAGTTGGTCCTGTGTCAGCTTCAGATAGAAGAGGAAGACACAGAAGAATGCTGACAGTGAAAACATATCAATAAATCAATCAGTCAATTGATCCACCTCTGTGTGAAGACTAGCCCAATTAGTAGGCATTACTGGACGCTCAGACTATATTGGTGTGAAACAAAAGAAATAAAATCTGATGAGTAGGTGGCCAGCAACCAAACTACAAATTCAGTCCCTAAGTACATTGAGTCCCTTCTGGGAACTCCAGTACTTTGATCATTTCTCCTGGCTTCTTGAGGGTTTTGGATGACTCTCAAAACAGGAGGCAGAGAGTCATTTTGCCTAGGAATTAAGTTGGTTGTTCATCTGGCCTCCAACATGCACAATTGAAGAGCACTTGCTGAGATTAGAGACCAGTTGAAAATCCACAAATGTGACTTGTAATGGGAAACTCCTGCATTTTCTGAAGCTATCTCTACAGACACTAGGACCATAAAAGGAAGAGAGTTTCATGTAACTGAATTTTTATTCCTGTGTGATAGGCATCAACTGGAAGACCACTATAATTTGGAATCTCTGCTACTTGTCACATTTTGCATCTCAGCAGATACCTGTGCTTGATTTGTTCCAGCTCTTAATTCCAAACCCAGCTGCTTCTTGTTGACAACTACATGGAGAAACCGCATAAAAATGTGTGGAAATATAGTTAATCCCTGAGAAAACTATGTTTCCTCCAGAGAGCTGAAGAGCAAAACTAGGTTTCAACAGATCTGAAACAACTGGATGAAAATCTATTTGTCCAGAATAAAAGGAAACAAAAACAATAAAACAGACAATAAAAGCAATCCTCTACTATCATCCCATTGAAGCTACGGGAGGTATTCATCTACTTCAAAACAACCCAAGAGCTCCCCAGTAGAAAAACACTGAGTACAGCTACAGGTCTGTGTCAGTACTGACAAAGCAGCTCAGTTTTCCACTGGTACAGCCTGCTCCAAACCCCTTGTGTCCTCTACTGCAACATGGACACAAGTCTGCTTTCTGGAGAAACTTGTATGCAGGTTAAGCTGCAGTGACATGCCTTCTGGAACTTTGTTTACTTGAGCCGTTAACTACAAGTTAATCATTTAAAGGAGAAAGTGAAGCCAGCATTCAAGTGGTTCTCCTCTGAAAGTGCCAGCATAAAAAGAAAATGTATACCACCTGCATGCTGCCCCTAATCATTCCTCCCTTGAACTTGACTAAGCAGTTAAGGCTACATCTATACACTAGGATGGGTCTTGGGGCAATTTAGTTTTTTAATGGCTCTCGTAGTCAAGACCTATAAATCAATGAGAGTTTCATGCAGAATTTAGTAAATGTGATTCCACTCCGCTGAAAAACAAAGATAATTTACTTCAAGCAACAAGACATCAAAGTCCAAGTTTCAGAATACTCCCTAATTTAATTTCTGATATTTCACCAGCATTTTTATTTGCTTATTAAACATTGCCCCTGTCTCTTATATTGATTATACAAATCTGACCCACATGCTTTAACTCAATGCATCTAAAACTCGTGAGTTTCAAGCAGTGCTTGGCTGCAGAAACAGTGCAGTGTGAGATGCACCTTCAGTGACTGAAGGCAGTTCATTAAAACAGATAAAATTGTATCAATCATTGTGGCATTTGTTCTGGCATATTAGTGTTGTGGCCTGAGGTTGGACAGACTTGATTAAATAATACCATAGCATGTCTCACCAAACAAACAAAAAAATCCCACATCCACAAATCACTTCTGAAGAGACTTCTGATAATACCACAAGACTCTTTTGAGATTCTTTTATTCAGAATCCTTAACACTCAAATAACAGAAAAAAAAATCTCCAATTGTAAAGTACAGATTGAATTTAAAGAAGCAAGAAAAAATTCAAAAGGCATGAAAATTACTCCGTAGGTAGATGAGAAAGCAAAGAACACACACGTGAGCTTGTGTAGGAAGAAAAATTACGTACTCCCACTAAATCAGCTGATCCTAGTAATACACAGAGCTGCATCACCACTCATGGCCAGAAGCAATGCTCTAGGCCAGAGCTCATTAACTTCTCTGGAGTTCAATATAACAAGCAAAAGCTTTTCCCTTAAAACTATATCCAGATTGCTACGTACCTGGGTACAAAGCCAACTTAGAGGGAGTGAACAGATACAGCAGTTTCTGAGCAAGCTTTGCGAACAGCAGCAAGAGCACCAAGACTCTTGACAAAACCGCAATCACAAAAACATCAGGGGATTGAATTGCAATGTATTTCTTTTTAAAACATGAGCTTAGCCATCACCTCAATTTTTTCACTGCAAAATAAAAACATGGTACTACCTAGGTGTGTATGATGCAGTACAACAGGTCACAGAAATCTATTTCATCTTGCTGTCAATTTATTCCAAAGACGTGTTACTGTATAAAGTCGAAAGAGTATTATTTGCATATTTTCAGGAAAAAAAGAATGCAACAAGACCTCAGAGAATTTCAGGATTCTTGGACAGGTCTATCACTTTCCAGGTTTCTCTTTTTCCCCATAAGAAATGACCATGAACTGACACTCCATTTGCATTTATTTTCCACACAGAATCATATACCAAATTCCAGGTTTTTAAAATCAAACTTTTGCAGAGGTAATAGTAAATAAGGAAATAACTCCACTTTCATGAGTGGTGTTTCTTATACAAAAACTTTCTTGAGACTTATCTCAAATAAACTGAACACCAATCTTTTTGCAACTTCAACAAGCATCCTATCCTGCAAGTACAGTATGTATGTCCTGCAAATCAAATGTTGCAGCCTGTTCTCACAGGATAGTTCTGCTGAACACCGTGTTGTCATTTAGATCTTGATTGAAATAACCCCATTTACTTACAAAACCTATTTCACAAAATTCAATCTTTCCTTAAAAGGGATTTTCCTAGTTCACATGCCAATTAAACTGAATGCACCTTAACAAACAACTTAAAGGCTGTCAATTTCATACTCTTTTTTTAACTTTTGCCATCAATGTACTCAATGTCAAGGATGTCCCTGAGCATATGAATAGACACAGGCTGTTTCCTCCCCAAAAAGTAGCCATCAAAAAACTGAACACAATCATCCAGAATGAGCAGTGAAAGCCTCTTCTCATAGGGCTGAGCTAGAAGTGTAAGATGATTCTCACCCAGCACAGATAAGCACTGTCAGTAATCGCAGCACACACTTTGATGAACAGGCTGTGTTACAACAGAAGCCAAGTCCTCAGACCTTGGACTTTCTCTCTGAAAGCCAGAGGGACTGAACAAATCAGATTTTCTCTGCTAGTCTACAGACACATTCCCTACTATCCCCCAGACTTCCAGCATAGTATCTTTGTTATACTGCTTAAAAATTACTTCATGTTAGGATCTCTTTGACGTGGTTAAAAATAGAATACTTCCTGGTACCTGGGCACCTACAGCTATGAATGGGGACTCCCTCCAAACAGATGGAGCAGTTTCCTGAAAAGAACACAAATTCCTTTTGTAACCCCAACAGCTTCACTGTAAGCAATGAATGTAGGTTTTTTAAAGAATGTACCTCCCAGATACTTTGAGAGATATTTTTAAAGACATAATTGCAATCTACAACTGCCTTGTGAGGGGAAGAGGAGGGGTAGACTTTGATTTCTATGGTGACCTGAGGAAATGGCCTGAAGTTGTGTCAGGGCAGGTTTAGGTTGGATATCAGGAAAAGGTTCTTCACCCAGAGGGTGCTTGGGCACTGGAACAGGCTCCCCAGGGAAGTGATCACAGCACCAAGCCTGACAGAGCTCAAGAAATGTCTGGACACTGCTCTTGAGCACATGGTGTGATTCTCAGGAATGGCCCTGTGACAGGCCCAGAGTTAGACTCAATGATCCTTGTGGGTCCCTTCCAACTCACCTTTTTCCATGATTCTGTAAATAAATGTCCAGAAGAATCACTTTTGGACCCCTCTTCTCCTGGCCTTGGCTAGCAGAAAAACAGGAAGTACATAGAAACTTTAGCAGAACTCATTGGAAAATGCAAGATGCCAGACCACACTGTCCAGGTTCTCAGCCCTGCCCTTTTACACAACCAGCATCATAATGAGAATTGGTTCCTTTCCTTCCTTCCATCCACTCTTTTCACTCATTATGCCTCAAATGCAGATGGGCAAGATAGGGCTACATATTGTCAAAAAAAACCTCAAGTACTTGATTTTGGTAAGACAGCTCATCAGCCTTTAAGAATTGCTCACTGTTTTGCCCCAAGCAAACCAGAGGTCAACCTCCTGACCAGCATCAAGCGGCCCCTTTGAGAACCACAATCTCAGGCAGTTTTGCTGGTTTAAAATGTGGTGAAAACCAGAAACTCTGTTGTCTTTCTGGATCCTGCCTGAGGCACTGACTCTGCAGCGTGGGATAAAATTACACTTCCACACCCCATGCAATACCTGTTTTGTAAGTATACAGTTTCAGTTTCCAGGACTATCTATTTAATGCCCTTGAAGATGCCAAGTTCCCCTTCCTTTCAGGTATCTTAAGTTTGCTTTAGACATAGACACAAAGTACAGACAACAACTGAACTACAAGTTAGGCAATTTGAGTCTATAAAGAAATATATGTTTCACTAATTCCTGCAGAACATGGTAACTAAGCACCGAAAGGGTCATGGTAGAAGAAATCTTCTCCATCTCTCTGGAAGAACAAACTTTTCATCTGAAATGAGCAGTATGCACAAACATTACCAGCCACAGCAGTGGCAAAATCTGCTGGTGATCACTGACATAACTGTCATTCACCAAAGGGCCAAAAAAAGCCCTTCTCTTGTTTTCAAGATGACAAAGAATCAGTGCTACTGTTCAGAAAACTACAGCGTGTATGACTAGCTTTGTATTAGCAATACTCACTCAGCATATCAGAGGTACCCTCCCTCAATCAATTTTAAATTAGCAGGATGGTGAATGATTACATTGCTAAATTGAGATTTTTCATTAATTTGTCACAAATGTCATCATTATTTCAATTATTAAATATTCAAATCCATAACTGAGAAACATGAACATTGCTTTTCCAGCCTCATCAAATGATAGTTTAATCACACATTATCAACAGTTGAGAACGTCCTCCTTCTAAGAGGAAGGAGAGGAGGCATCATTTTAAAATTTCATAAAATTGAGTAAGGTTTTAAGACTACATCCAATGCTCACATAATTAACAGAGCAGAGGAGGGAAATCCTAAGGCAGATTGAATTGTTAGTGCCTTAATTCAAGGAATGAATACCTGTAATTAAACACTAATCTACTCAAAGTCATGTCTTTGTGATTTACATATAGAACCACATACACACGCTCTCTTCAGCCACAGAAAGAATATCTGTTTTACTACACAAGCTTTAAGGAAACACTGAGGCTGTTAAGTGTGTGGTTCTCTTCCTGTTTTGTCTGGTTTCTTTGGGAGTATAGCTGCAGGACTGCAGGAAACTAAACCATAAACCAATTCAAGTGCTAAATAAGCTTCTGTAAACCCGCAGAATTGTATTTGAGGAGTGCACTGTGCAGCAAAATTCATTTATAAGAGGAAAAAAGAATAAATACTGTGAATAAAGGTAAAAAAGGATATTGAAAGTAATTTTATTTTGCACTCTTTTACTACACAACAGGATCTCAAGACCATGAAATAGTGGGTGCCCTACAGATACATAACAAAAATGCAGGCTTGTCCCCAAAGCCAAGAGGAGGAAAGGAAGTTCAAGTATTGTTGAAAAAGCAGTAAATACAGTTGACATCAAAGGGAAGGAAACATCAGGAGCATATGGCTACAAAGGTCACTGTATGCTTTTAGTATCACCAGACCAAAAAGAAAAATCCTTAACATTGTCATTATTTGTTTTCACTGGAGAAACAAATTCATTTTACCTACCAGACTCCTCCAATTACAATGCAGACAGCCAGACAAGCAAAAGAATGGTTAACACTAAAATCAGTTTGCAGAAAACCTCACAAAGACCGGCCACTTTAAGATCCACATAAATATTTGTTTCCTGGATGACAAAAACAATTCTCATAAGAAGTCTTAGCAGTCTGATGAAAATATGATTATTTTAAACCTTGTGATGATATTCAAATAATCTTAATGCAGAAAGGAACTTCTTTACTTTGGAGTATCAGATGCATTAAAGGCCTCTTGGGTTTTAAACTGTTGTACAAAGACAAGTATAGCACGATAACAGAAACTGCAGATGAAGACAACATTTAGCCCATCTCCCACAAAGACGACACGGAGAATGTGCTAGAGAGAAAAACAAAATAAAAATTAAGCATCTCAGCAGCTGCAGGTGCTTGCTGAACAAAAACAACAGGTAAAGAACTAAGACAAGGCAAACCCTGTAAAGAAGCAAGAGAACAGCAGACACTAAAGATTCATGAAAACCCCATGTGGGTCCATCACCCTGTCAGAGCTGCACTGGAGTGACCTTACTTGGTACCAGGTGAAAAGAACATCACCCTGAGTGCATGCATTCTCCATTAGCAGGCATTCTGGCCTAACCCACCCAGTGACTGGTAACATTCAAATATCACTATTTACCCACATGTATCACTGTGCAAAGGATGTACTGTTCTAGAGACACTATGAGCCATTTTAAATATCTAGTGAAATGAAAAGCAAATTAGTATAGTCCCAGAATATTTTCTACCATTTCCTATATTATTTCTCACCAGGAGCAGTCAAGATAAGCTGACAAATTTTTATCTTAAAACCACGTAAACTTGTGTGCTTGCTATCTGTGTTACTGTGCATATGCATCTGCTTACATTTCACAGCAGCAAGAGAAAATAAAGGAATAATCAAAAATCAAATCTCAGTTAAAACAAGAGACACAAAGCACATCTGTATAGCTCCTGCAAGTTGAAAAGAGTAGCTAAGTAAACAAAATAAGTAAACACTGCTAGTTGGGAAACTAGCAGTGCCATTGAACAAAACCAGGCAAATTATTGATCTTTAGCTTTATGGACTGTTGACTCTGGAAGCCATCCGGTGGGTGATAAAGGAAAGTACTATGCTTCTTGAAACATTAAAACCTCAATAACCTCACAGTGGAGTTTGGATCTCCATTTTATATGGGCAATTTTAAATACACAGAAGACCAGGTAACTGTGTACACAAGACTAACACAATAGACACATTAATAATAACTAGCAATATATACTTTATCATGAAGTTCTAACCAGTTAGGTTTTATTACCATTCCGAGGAAAAAAAAGATGTGAACTCAAAAAAACCCCAACAACAAAACTTGAGTTCTGAATTTGTTTGCAAAAACTACCAAGCTAGCTTCCTTTTACCTTCAGAAGAAGAAAATAAACAGCTGTAAATTATCCAGCTCTAATAAATACACATACTATAAATTTGCTATTTAAATGCTTTCTAGCCTCTCCTGTTACATGGTAGAATGGTAATAACTGAAACTTAAAACAGTGTCTTGAGGCTACAAACTAACATTTGTTTTGTAAACAAAAACTTACACAGTCCACCCCTTCCCTCCTCCCTCAAAAGGAGTGCTCATATACATAGAATCACTTGAGCACAAAAAAAAAGAAAAAAAAAAGAAAAATTACAGTCACAATTTAAGTAGCAGAATCCCTGCCAGACTAAGAAACTTTAAACACTAGGATCCATGTAGGAAACAGGAATTACATGATACAAGACAGATAGTGGCTACACAGGCTTGACTAACCTTCTATAACTCAATGGCCATCAGCATCCCTTTGCCACCATTGCTTACCTACCTTAAGCACATAAATATTTTTCTTTAACAATTTGTTGAGTTTGTATTTGGGTTTTCTGTTTTGCTTTGTTGTCAGACTTATAAAAAAGTCAGCATATTTGAACAATGTTTATTTTTCTACCAAAGGCACAGTGCCCCTCCTGCACATGAATGGAAGTATGGACAGTTTCACATTGTCTTTGGTAAAGCTGTCTTCTGTAACAGGCAGGCATTGCTTTCTGCACTGTCCAAGCCTACCCCCAGTTATTTACCCAGACTGTAAACAGAAACCAAAGTAAACATACAGAAACTCACTGATGTACTTCTGATGCAGGACCATTATCCCTACCAGAAGAAATGTGATTAATAACTAAAAGGTATTTTTTTTTCTTCACAGCCAAAGCAGCCGATTGCATAACAAGCCAAGGGATTTAAAAACACCTATCATACACAGCACATTTGTGAGTGCCAGCATGAACTGCCAAACTGCACCAGTCACTTACAGACTCTGTAGGACACACAAGAGCTAATAATACACTGCTGTGCAGCATATCCCACAGGCAGCCCTGATCACACCGCAGAACAGCAACGTACCTTGCAGCCTTGTGGAATTCCCATTTTTTTGCTGCTCATCCTCTTCATTAATGGTGAATAAACCTGGGGGATTTGGCCTGGGACTTTTCTTCAGTCTCTCTTGTCGTAGGGCAGTAGTTGAACCAGGCATATTGCTGTTGCCTCTTGCTTATTCAAAAAAAGTAAGAAACCCCAGCCCCTGACTAGCTGCTAGCTGCAAGGCTGTCTGTTCATTTGAGCACTTGTAACAGATCCCCTATGGATAAGCAGTATGCAACCAGCTGACAAATACCAACATCCAGCCGGCAGCGAAAGGCTTGCAGTCGTTCCCCTCCTTGAAGAAGAGCCCTAATTAAAGGCACATTGGTAAAGATGCTGCTCTTTGCTGTCTTAACCGTTCAATCAGATCCCAGCCCACAGCTCCAGGTTCCTTGCAGCAGCACCTTCTTTCCCTACAACCTTCTTCCAGCTACAGCACGCTAAAATATTCAGCACGCAATACAAGAGAAGAAAATATGATCCCGCGCTGTTACCAGTTGCCCTGACAACACGGACACATCCTAATCAAAGAAGGGTCTATGAGTGCTGTCTCTTCAGCTGCAGCGAGCCTTGGGAGCGCTGTCTCTTGTGGAGAGCTGGAAGCACCTCGGCAGCAGGGGCTGCTCCTTCCTCCTCTCCAGGCAGCGGGAGAATGTAGCTGCGGTTGCACAAGCACATGAGCACTCAGGGAAAAGAAGCCTGGAAGGCTCCAGGCATGAACCTGCTTTTTGCTCAGCTGCCCTGCTTGTTCCCGTTTAGAAATTTTACCCTAACCTAAAACAATGAGGATGAGTCGTCTTCTATATTTGCATGTGCCACCGCCCCCCCACCCCCCTTAATCACCTTCCTATGCAGTACATACTTTTTGCATTAGGAATATATACACCCACATTACAGGCAGGTGTTAGAACATTCTTTTCCACATGTGAAAGCGCAAAAATGAGAATTTCTAGTTTGTGTGGACAACATGGGACAACAGAATTCCAAAAATTCTGTACCATGCCGTTAGTCTTGCAGTGCCAGCCTTTAACACACACTCACAAAACGAGCAAAGTGCAAACAGCCCAGGTAGTTTTAGCTAGTTGATTTCCCTCATATGCTGCCATTCTGGATTTTCTTAAGCGATTTACGACAGAATGCTTGCTCACAAGTTTTGCAATCTGAATGTTTCATCTTTCACAGCTGCAAATGCCACTACCCAACATGCTGGGTGTTTCACCTGAGAAACATCTTAATCTTCATCTGCTCCCACCTCAATTCAGTGTGTGCTCACCATTTCAAAATGCTACCAAAGAAAAACTGCCAGCTAGAATCATTCTATAATTTTAAGAGTACATTATTTTTGCTCACTTCAGGGTTGTTTTGGTTGGTTTTTTGTTTGCTTTGGTTTTTTTTAGAGAAATCTTGGTGTAACCTGATCAGCCACCACAAGATGGCACAGACATTAGCTGACAAGTCTGTAGGTGGCTCATTGAAAACTGTGAGTTATAGGGATGTATGTGATCGCGTCAATGACACAGGTAAAACTGAAGAACACGAACTATATTGACTGCCACAGTGGCCTGGGATGCTCTTGACAGAGGATCATGCTCAGCTGGCAGGATAGCTCTGTTCTTGTACATCTCAGGCTCACGAGCCAGGATCACAGCAGACGGAGAAGAACACAGCACCACCTGAAGGCTCAGCTGCACCGTTCTTCCCTCACCAGCACAGGCACAAAACATCCAGCCAAAGCAGAAGTATTTTGCAGGAGGACACCATTTCTGAAGCAAGCCCAGAGTCCCTCTAGTATGTATTTCCTCCTGGCTACGTCCTGCCTCCTGGCTACACCTTGGACTCTGGGCGTACACGGAAGCTGTACGTGATGATATTTGTCTGCAGTTGGAGACGCTTTGTACTACAGGGTGTGGACAAAAGAGTAAGAAGAAAGCTCTAACAAGCTGTTCTTTGGCTCAGCAATTTGCCTTCTGGCATTTATACAGGCACAACTACTTTATTCTATAAAGAGAAACAGCTTCATCCCTCAAATCCCATCCACCTAACACCTCCCACAGACACCACCTAACAGAACACACACTGCTACAGAAAGTGGACAGTAGTTAGTACCATCACAATTTCTCAGAAATTCAACAGAACAAAAGTAACAGAAAACAGCATTTATATGACAGCTTCATTAAATATTGCTCCACCCCGTTTCACTGTTTTAAGTCATTAAGTGAGGATTTCTACCCTTTTAAAAATTATGTTTAATTGCCTTAGATTGCTGAATTCCTTAAATAGGCATTTCAAAACATGTAAGAAGTATGTAACACACAAAAATATACCTGACTGGAGCAGCTTCCCAGCGTACAGGTATGTTTACTGTTTCAGCATCTCCATTTCCCTATTATTGAAGGAGTCATGCAGAAAAGATACAGGACTGTGAATGACTTCATTGGTCCTTGCAGAATCCCCCACACCCATAAGAGTGACTTGCCCTCTGTACAAGATGTAATCACAACCAAGTCTGATGCTTCAGGGGCTGATGCAGGCAGATTTGGGCAACGACACACACACAATTGAAGTATTGGTACATATTTCTTCCTGTTGACTTACCAATGCAGAGGTGACAGAGGAAAAGTATCAACAGCACATTCAGCTTACACAGCAAGATTTTATTTCAAGGTCCCTGTGGTTAAAAACTATGCCAGCTCACAACATGTTTCCAAATGCCTAATAAAACGCAACCTATTACATATAAAAGATATCTATTCTAATAAAAAAAAATCCCCTAACTTTAGGCACTTGGGCAATTTTTTTTTCTGAAAAACATTCCTAAAAATACTATTAAACATACATTAAAGGTACTAGCACTGCATAAAAGACTGCACTGACAGCCCCCCCTTCCTCAGTCTGCGAGTTTAGGGAAGATAAAGAAGCTCCTCAGGTATTCCTAGCAGGAAAGTTTTGCTCATTTCAGTCTTGTCTCATCTATGTGGGAGCTTCTATATGAAAACTGAGATGAAAGCAACATTCCCTGGGGGGAACAATGGGGTGGATAATTTTAGTAACAAGGCTGTTAAACACTTTAAAAAAAAGGTAAAACAAAAAGAACAATTTTGTTGCATAACACCTATTATTGATTATTTTTCCCCCTCTAACCATTAGTCATCCTGTGTATTAACACAGTCACAGCTGAGCTCTCTTACTCATGGAGTGAGACTCTCTCAAGAGATGGAGCGAGGGCAACTGTGTGTCTTGAGGGCACTAGGTCATTTTTAAGTTTTCCTTTTTACAACACCTGCAAACTGATTATCAGACAAACCATTACACTTCAACACACCTACTTGCATCCACTGGATTCTATAGGTATAATTACCTGCACAAAACATCATCTGATATGCAACAGTCAAAGAGCAACTTGAGCAAGGATTATTAGGACAATTAAATCATAATATGGGAAATGTAAATATTTATGACAACATGAGTGATGTTTCTACTTTACCGTTAGGAATTAAGAATTGATATCTATACCTATTAAATGAAAAGGAAGTTGAAGCCAGTCACCATAGCTAAACTAGATTTGCTATCTTCTTTCATTAACAGGATTGTTTCATTCCCTGTAAAATACCCAAACTCCATGAAGCTCATTACTGTGATTTAAAGTATAACAAATTGCTCATAAATTCACATTCCACAGCCACTGCCTTGGGAAAGTTTCCCCTCTTCTTACATGTATTTTGTATCAAGAAATAGATCAAGTAAATATATCATGTTAGCATACATTCCTTTACAGATTGCCACTATTTCATTGTTATTTCTGATTTGCTTATAACTGAGAGGCTCAGGGCAAGGTAGGTATATATCTTCTATATTTATGACCAGAAAGGATATAGAATTTTGTTTTTACATGCTTTCCTTCCATGAAACAAAGGGTTCCATTGGGAAGTAGATTCCAAATGTTTCTTTCTTGAGAAAAAATATCAGGAAAATCCAGTTAAAAGCATCTATTCTACAAAAACATCACAACAAAAAAATTTCAACTTACCTACTTATCAAAACGCACAATCATATTTTGTATAGATTTTAATATTTTCTGTATTAATCATCTATATTAAAAGCTTTTTCTAAGAACTCATTTAAAAATACATAATATAGACAGTACTAGATCATACAATATGTCAAATTTGAAGGGATCCATAAAGATCATTAACTCCAAGTCCTTATCCCTCACAGGACTATGTTGGAATACACATACATTATCTAAACTCCAAACTCAATCTATTCCTAGTTTTCTTCAGGAGTCATATGTCTGTTTACTTTCTGCTTCACTAGGTTTTAAATCAGGAAGCCAGGCTTAAAAGATGGAGAAAGTAGGGCCTTCCCCCCACCCCCCGACTCATGTAAGAAAACAGCTATTTACCCAGCATCAAAGGACTGGAAACCTCCTTTTCTACGGCATGTAAATCTAGGACAAAACAAACTACCCTTAAAAAGTCAGGCAGGTTTCATCCCCACACCTTGTTTTGTTTTTTTACAGTTAACTTGGAAATAGTAAAAATAGCCACTGTATCAGAAAAAACCACTTGCTTCCATTAAGTCAACCACTGTCTCAAACACCTAATTTTTTCCACTGCTGCTCTCTATTTTCTCTTCCTTCTACCTCTTATTTTCCAAAGTGACATATAATAATCTTGTCTTTATAGAGGTTTCTAAGTTTCTCTTCAAAGGTATCTCTAAGGCCTCACTTTTATATACAAGATCATAAAAGACCAACCAATTACATATTTTTTACTGCAGTAACTGAATTACTTTTAAACAACTTCAGTTGCTATAGACAACAGTATGCTGTCCCCCTGACATGCACAGTGCCACACACTGGACCAAGGGCTGTTAAGAGCACCTCAGAAGTGATTAGACAGAAGGAAAGTGTTAACTGTTTCCCCTTCTGTCAAAGAAATCTAAACCTTTGTGCATTTCCATGCATACGAAAAATTTAGGAGAGGGCTGGAAGCCCTGCCCTGTTTCAGTCAAACCCATTCATCAGCACAAAAAGGCACATGAACTTGAAGAGTTCATCAAGAACTTAGTCAAGAGTTTCATCATTCACTTTCCACACATATACACCAATAAAACAATCAAATACAAGACTTACATTAAGAAGTCTGTCACATTTTTAATTAAATTGATTTGCATAGTAGGACTAATTAGAAACATTGCACAAGGCACACCATGATGAATCAAAAACATATTTGATCATTCTTAGTCAACATTATTTATTTATATATAACAGAAATCATTCTGTTATTGGATCAGACCCTGTAGTAGAACATACCATGTAGCTTCAACCAATGGTCAGTTAAATAAGGAAAGGTAGCAAGGAACTGGGAGTTCACAGGACAGTAGAAAAAAGAAATTTGGTAGAAGATAGAAATTATGAATTCTAATTGCCCGGGCAATGTTGTCACTGCTTTTGTCTGGAAAAAAACAAAACCCCCAAAACCAAAAAACATCAAAAAACTTATTTTTTAAAATACCTGGGTTTTATACATGTCAAGAGAACCAAGCATTTGTTTAGCACTCAAAATTAAGAGCACTTATGTACGTACTAAGCTTTTCACTAAAAATGAATACTTCAAAGAAAAGGCTCCAAGCTTTTTCACAGAAACAGGGACATGAAAGAAAAGGCAATATGCCAAGACCAAATTAATTGTTTTTTCCATTGTTGTATTACCGACAGTATCTGATGGATGGAATCCTGAGAACTGTGTTAATTACCAGTGCTTTCCTGACATCTTAGTTCCCAACATGTTTCTTAGAATATGAGCAAGACGTGTGGACTTTTGGATAAGGGAGAACAGAGTTTCAGATAGAGAGACAAGGAATATTTGAAGTCATCAGTACTTTATGTCTCCCCTCACTAATCTCACAGTGACTCTCCTTCAGGAGCACAAACCATTCCATCACCTCTCTGAAGAATCTCATTGTTAAGAGTCAGGGTTTCTAGCTCCATTTATTTGAACAGCAAGGCAGCCTAGTCCTACATATCAGTGTAGCAGAAAACTTATGGTTGTTTCCCTTGAAATCCAACAGATCTCCTAGAACACACATTTTCAAGCTTTCTCCCTAAAGCCTACTTGTTTTCATGAAAGCAAACGTGGCATGACTCCAGAACTAGCACTAAGGGAAAGCTGCAGAATTAAACCTGAACCAGTTTCACAAATACAGCATTTCTCATGCATGTGTAAGGTTTAAAAAAGAATATAATATACACATAGGTTTTCCTGCCATAGTTCCTGGCAGCTCACTACATTTCTCTAATAGAAGTCTTATAGAGGGGATCCCCTTCCTGAAGGAAGGATAGATACACTAAGAGTTACCATAACAACAGCAGCAGCACACTGTGTCTTATATTGTGGATGTAGACTTACACATACTTGTTTCAAGTGGAAAAGAAAGTATGCTGTTGCAAGGTTATCCAGTATATTTACATAATTGAGGCAATTATTGCTCTGATCATTTAATTACCTTTAACACCACAAATAATTTTCAGCTACAAAGTATTAAATTTGTTTATCTGGGATAATAATAAATCATGCAAATAAAGTATTAGCCATCTCAGAGTACTGTAAACTTACAACTTCTTGCATTTTGAAAGGGCACATACACAAATGCATCTCTTTTAAAAATTAAAGCCAAGGGAAATGTGTATGTTACTTCAACTAAATTAGTAAAAATTCTATTTCTGTACTGGAAATACCACATAAGCCAGTTGCTGGATTATCACTTAATGGGCCTAATTCTTCATAAACTCAGATATATATATATTTTTTTTTTTTCAGTGTTTGGCTTGGCTTTGGGGGTTTTGTGTGTCTGTGTGTGTAGAGTTACTTTGGGCTGGAATTTTTTTTTTTTGGGGGGGGGAAGGATTTTTTTTGAACGGGGTTGAATTCTTGTTGTTGAGTTTTTTTCTTGTGGTTTGTTTCATACACACCTTTTTTTTTTTTTTTTACACTAGTAATGCTGGGTGTAGGTGGGTGGAGAAAGACAGCTTGACTCCCATTACACAATAAGCACATACAAAGGCTCGTTCAAACTTTTCCACAGCTTGTAGTCCTTGCACAGACATTACTTGACCATTAAGAGATACCAAGACACAGCTCTTGAAAAGCTTTCTAAAGCTGAGGGAGGCTTCTATGAGGATTTTAACCTAAATTTAATTTAGTTGTGCTATTTTCATTCTACAAGGTACTGATAAATCTGAGTTTCTGTGCATTCAGTAGTACCTCAAAAATCGTTAATGTGGGACCAAAATTATAATTATATGCTGTGATACACAATTTCAAAATCTGAATAGGTTTTCATCAAAGGGGGTGGCAATAGAATAACTGCAGAGCCACGATTTGTATCTTAAAAGACAGAAAGGATTCGCAATGTACTAACAGTCAGATAATCGTGGATGGAAACTAGAGCACGCCCACCACACACAAACCTCAACACCCACAGCACCGTTGAGCACACATCTGGCGGCAGTCCCCGCTTCCTCCCACCCGCTACTCCCACAGCCGCAGTTCATGGCACAGGTGAGCGCAAGGAACCGGGACACTCCCCTGGTGACCCCCGGGCGGCACCGCAGCCTGTGCCGGAGCACCGGGACCATCCCCCCGGTGCCGGTGGTTGGGTACGGGCATAGTCCATCCCTTCCTCTGGCCACAGTGACCAGCACCCAGGAGCTTCCCCTGGAAAGAACATGAATCGACTGCGCCGACCGGAGAAACAAAACCCGTGTGTCACAACACCGTCGTGTAAACCCTCCCCAGCAAAACACGTTGGCACCGCTGGGAAAGAGCCGTGGGAGCCAGAGCACGCCTTCAGCTCCCAGCCACTGTATGCTTTCTGCACTTCTGTGTTTTCCCCAATAATTTATCTATTTATTAGAAAAAATTAAGCACAGTAAGTTGAAATTTGATTTAGACTCAGATGGAGAAAATACCAGGATGAGCAAGCAAGATAAAGTCCCATCAGCAGTTAAAGAGTGATCATCTCAAGTGTTCGGCTTTCACAAGCCACCTGGCACTGACATAATTTAAAGTGCAGATTTTTTTGCTGCAAAAAGTACAGAGCAATACTAAGCTCACTTAGAAGAAAGAACTACAACAGTACGCAAACTGTACTGTTCTTTGCAACATTACACATAGCTCTCTCTGGCATCCCCAAAGCTTACACAGATTGTTACATGTGCACAGAGCTGGCCAAGACAGCCCAGAGCACGTGTGGGGAATTCTCACAGGTGGAGACATGCCTATGATTTATGGATGGGCAGCCATAGAATGAGGTGCCTCAGAAGCTTCTCCGCGTGGTATTCCCCACAAGAGGGCCCCTCTCATCTCAGGAACCACTGAAGAGCTTGTTAGCACTATTAGATGCTCGAGTAGCTATGACTGAAAAATTCCAACTGGTATAAATTGGTATATCCCCTGAGCACCGTACTCACTTTGCCATCCGTACATTCATGAATAGCAGAATTAAAAAACCCTTCACCCTGATAAATAAGCCATTTACCCAAAGAAAGCTAGTTAAGCGGACCATCTGCCAATAAAGGGAGACACTTGTAACACCTCCCTGCAAAACCCTTTGTGGTGATGCTGAAGCTTTCCCCAGGATCAGCCCTGGCAGTCCATGTGTGTAGCCACAGGAGGCAAGGAAAGAAACAAACCAGCCACACACCACAACACACACACAGAGCTCTGTTGTTTCAGCAGAGGTAACAGTTTCACAGGTAGGTAATTTCACCAAACACAGATGGGATGTTGACCTTCCTGAGGAGCCGGATCCAGACACAGGTGTTCTGCTTGCAGAGCAGACTGCAGCCAAAGCCATCTGCATGGCACTCCCTGGGCACACACATCTGCTCGCTTATGGATGGACTAAAGAGCCATGGAGCAGATCCCTGATGTGCTTTAGGGCCGCTCCTTTTTGTGAACGCCTGCAAAGCGGGCCCTGTGATAACTCAGAGACCTAAAAGGATCTCAGCAGATAACAAACAGCTTCACAGAAGTTTAAATCTGACATTTCACTCACAAAGAAGTTTCAAATGAACTTTGACAGCACAAAACAATTTAAACTCAAAATACTCAAGAACTTATGTAAGAAGATCCTTTTGTCTACAAACGTCCCAATTAATAAATGTTCAACACGGCAGCTTGAAATGAAACTATAAAGCAAACTCAGAATAAATCTAGGGACATAAGTCCTTTTAAAACAGAACATATGCAAAATACATGTCACCTGTTGGCACATGTCAAGTCTTAGTAAGTAACTAGAGAAAGACTCAGATAATTAAAAACAAAACAAAACAAACCCCAAAAAGCATCAGCAAGGTAAGGTAAAGAGCTCAAAAAGAATTTCTAAGAAATGGCTTAAAAAAACAGTCAGTTTTTCCCGTGGAAAGTGAAGTCAATGCAGTTGCAAACTCTGAAACGTGTGGGAACACAGGCACATATCCTTTCTGAAGCTGAACTTTAGAGTGATGCCTGGGAGTGACTTGTAAGGCTTTCTGAGCAAAGCCACTATACTTCTAAGTCTAATGAAGACAGCACTTGGATGAGTCTGTCCAGAGTCGTTGCTTGTGACTGTATGTCCGCATTACATAAAGTATGCATTAAAAATGTTACACTGAGGAAACACAATCAGTCTGTCAATACCCATATGGCCTACTCATATGCTGTTGTGATAGAAAAGCTCACTTTTTGATTTAGAGATAAACTTGGACATATGTTAGAGAAGGACTAGCAAAGGGTGAGCGGAATGGAACTGTGGAGGAAGATAGAAAAGGAAAAAAGGAGAGAACTAGAAGTTGGACTCAGACTTCACAGTCCAGAAAGCAGCAAAAGCAAACAGCATCCGCGCCTACAACAGTGATACAGCGGTCGATCCGCTTGCGTAAGCCAAAATCTCCTCCCTGCACCCTCCTCGCCCTTAGGGCCAAAATAAAAGCGAGTTAAAACGTTCTCGCAGTGTGCATCCCTCCTTAGAGGAGACGCAAGGGCATCTCCCCGCTCTCCCTGTAGGAAGCAAGGGCTCGCACAGCCCGCCGCTCGCCCGCCTTAGAGGCGCAGCCAAGCCCGGGGCCCCGCAGCGGGCCTCGCTCGGCGGGCGCCGGGCGCTGCCCCCAGGTACCTTGACCCAGCCAAGCCGAGCCGTCCCCGCGCCCTCGCCGCGTCCCGTTAGCAGCGCCTTGCGGGTACCCCACACCCGTACTGCGGGAGCTCGGCGCTACCGCAAGCCCCGGTCAAAGCCCGCACCCGGTGGCCGCCCCCTCCGGTCCCTTCCTGGCCGGACGCGGGCGGCCCCGCACCCCGCGTTGGCCCCGCCGCGCTCCGAGCGCTTGGAGCGGAGGGTTCAGAGCGACCGGCGGTGACCCGGGAACGACGGCGCGGGCCGGCGGATGGCCCCGCGCGGGGCCGGGGGGGCTCTCGCTGCTACGGCGGGCACGGCTCGGGCGCGCCGCCCGGGCCGACCCTCCGCTGTCCCCCGGGAAGGCAGCCAAGCCCCGCACGGCCGGGCCGCGGAGCGCCCCCGCACCTGTTGCGGACGAGGCCGCCCGGGCCCGCCGCGCTCCCGCTCCGCCCGCAGCCCCCGGGAGCGCAGGGCCCCCGCACCCGCGCGCAGACCCGACCCGACCCGTGCCGCCCTCCCTCCGCCCCGGCCGGCAGCAGCGCTCACCTGCGGGCCGCCGGCGCCCGCCGCTCCTGCCCGCGGCCTCCGCCATGTCTCCTGCTGCTCGCCGAGCGCGGCTGCTCCGCCCCGCGGCTCCGCGGCCCGGGGCAGGTGAGCGCCACGTCCCCCGCCCCCGCCGCCGGCTCTGCCCGGCTGCAGGTGAGGGCGGGACCGCCGCCCGCGGCCCGGGAGCCGCCGCCTCTCACGGGCTGGAGGCGCTGGTGCGGCGGCGGCGCTGCGGGGGCGGCCGCCCGCACTCCAGCCCCCGCGGCGGCCCGGGCTGCCGAGGTACCGCTGTTCACACAGGTGCGATGTTTTTTTCCTTCAGAGCAGCTCCCGCCGCATTGGCACAGCTCGTTCGGCACCGGCGCCGAGAGGAACAACAGGTTTGAGGATGCTCGCCATCTCGACAGTGGGTGGGAGGAGTGGCGGCCGCCTCGCAAGCCCGGGCGATGCGCCGCATCGTGTGGGAAAGAGCTGCACTGCTGTAGACTCACTCGTTCCTGCGGCACGTGCTCTTAAACAGCCCGTTTTAAAGCTGCGTGCAACGCCTTGCTTCCAAAAAAATCTCTCTGCGAAGCGCTGTCGATGTATCAGTCACTTCTCTGAAGGTCACAATCCTCTTATCTTTCCTATGAGCTTGCCTTAATTTACTTTATGCTTCTTTTCAGGGTCATAAGAATGTTTCTTTTTGAAGTGTTCTAGTCTGCATCAAAACATCATTTAATTTTGCATCGGCTCGTAGGTAGCGCCAATCATCAGAACTACAGGTGAAGGAGGGTGGGTGAATCGGGCAACTCATAGGATGCAGCTGTGGATGCAGGCAAGCAGGTGGAGATGGGCAGCTCCCTTAGTCTGGTGAGCTTGGACCAAGCCAACTTCAGCCACCCCGTAGAGCATCCTCCTCTCACAAACTGCTAAGTTCAGAGCACAAGGTCTTCTAAGGGAAGGGGAAATTAATATTTTGTTGTTGAACCAAGAGCCTTTTGTGCTCTAGAACAAGGAGTTTGTGACTTGGGTGATAAACACACCCTGTGGCTTGTGGGCAGGAGAGTGTCTGTAATAGAAGAATAGGCTGGGCTCTGTGCTGAAAGGCATAAAAGAGCAAAATCAGCACTGCCTTGGTCGAGTTTTCACTTCTGTGCCCTCTTAAGGGAGGTGTAAAAGCATCTCTCAGTCAACTTGAGCCCTGGATTACAACAGCACTGATCAAAGACTAAGAGGTTATCCAAGTTGAAGCCCAGTGGTATGCCCTACGGTCAAAATGTTGCCCTCAGCAAAATCCTGCACTAACAATCTCAATTCCCTCACTTAGGGCCCATGTAGGCATTTATCCACCAGCATATTCTGGGAGCCAGGCTCAAGAACCCCAGGCTGACCTGATGCACACCTTCCCAAAGCTTTATGCCATGTTTTGTCCGAGGATGTAAAAAGTAACATCTGGTACAATCTATATGAATTAGCCTGATGTAGATATCTTACATAAGCTTTTGTACACCAATCTAGTATCTGTATGGATTAGCTGTGCTGCTCAGGGAACCACATTCAGACCTGAATTGCTGGAGGAGCATAAACGTGCCTGGCCTGGGCATGGATCAGATCCAACAGTCTCACCATGGAGAATACAGAACCGATTGGTGAACAATGCTGCAGAAGCCACCTCAGGTCTGGTGAAGCCAGGAAATAACTACAGGAGTTAATTCCCAGCTGGTGCCAGGCTAGGTCTCATGGAGACACTCAACAGAAATCTCAATCACACTCCTTTCTCCCTTACATAGCTGGCATTTCTGAGCAGCCTGAGTCATAGAGAACAGGCTGCATGCTTTCCAAGTAAACAGAGCGGTGCAATTACCTTCCAGTCATACCACATGAAACCAGAGGTTTTAAAGCTGAACCAATACAGGATTATCCTTCATACAAAAACCATATTAGGGAAGTTCATTGTCTTAGGGTTAGCTCTCAATGGGTACAGTCTTTTTCAAGTTTTGGGTTTTACAAGTTAGTTTCTATCACTGGTCTTTCTAATTTTTAAAATTACCTTGAAACTGTACTGTTTTCTGCTGTAACAGAAGTAGAAATTAGTAAACAGTAGCTGTGCTTCTCGCAAAATGCAGTGAAGTTTTTGGAATTAGTTGAATACATCTGTGCCTAAAAATCAGTAGAACCATCTTCAGAGTAAAAAAAAAAAATCTGACTAAAATTATTTAATCTACTGTTTTTCTTATTTTTTAAAAATACATAATTGTTGCATTTCAGCTAGCAAAAGTTACTGTATGCATGTTAGGACAACGTGTTTATGTTTAAAAAAAAATTAGTTTTCCTTGAAAATACCTGCTAGACCTGAAAAATTAAGAGCACAGGCCTTTTAATGGTTACCAAGGCTTATGAAGAAAGAAGCAGCTTCTTGTCCATGCAAGTCTTACCCACAATGGAATTTTTTGCAGCTGCCCCAGAAGAATCTGTTGATACCCAGTGCTAGACAGTGGAGCGACAATGACAGGGGATGTACAGGGAACACCCACCACCCTCTTACATCATATGTGAGAAAAAAAATCACTGCATAAACAAAAGCAGAAAAATAAACAAAAGGCCACAATGACTATTCAGTGCATGGAGGCAGGACTTTTCTCAAGTCAAGTACAGCACCCAGAGAAGAATTTTTTTTGGTCTTAGCTTCTTAGCACAGGAATTAGACTGAATAGAAAAACCAAGAAAATATTCCATGCTAGGGTTATACTCAAATCACAGTAAGTTTAAGATGTGTCAGAAAGGTTCCCTTGATACTCAGTACAAATTTTTTTCCTTTTTTTTATTCCAATATTTTCCAGTTCCACACCACTGTTATTATTTTAGAAGCCCAAAAATATAGGAAAAAGTAAGTCTTAGGTTATTTTTATTTTCAATTGTGTATGTCAGAGATAGCTTTAGAACAAGCTAACATTACCGTGGTTCAGGTGTATACAACTGGTACAGTTCAGTAGTACATAAACAACTCTAAAACAAATGCACCATGGAACTTAAATTACCAAAAATAAACAATATTAAACTATATAGAGCGGTAGATAAAAACAATTACCTTTAGGTCTTGCACACTAAAAGAAAAATATCTAATTATGATTGAAATTATGAAGCTCTACTACAGATAATATTGAGATATATTACAAAGAAATTGAAAAGTTGTTGTCACATTTTGGTTTTGTTCCAGTGATGTACTGTTACATGAAATCTTACATCAGTTTGTCAGGAAATTAACATCTGGTTACTTTAACTACAATATTTCATGAGTTCATAACTTTTGTGTGTATGTTTTCTAAAAATTTTTGAAAAACTTGCATGTAAAAATATTTAAAGTAAAATAATGTTGCAGGTTGTTTACAGATTCCTTGTGGATTATAGGAATAAAAGCAGTCAGTAAGCTGCAGTGTTTTTAACATTGGTAAACAAATACTGGATTAAAGTGCAACAGTCCTTCTGACAGCACACCTGCTCTGGCTGAAAGGAAATCTTTTCATCTCTGCAGAGAAGCAAAGTAACATATTGATGTCAGGCGTGTTTCTCTCGAAAGTCAGTGATAGCCTTCCAGAGTGTGCACAGCATTCCTCCTCTGTAAAGAAAAATCATAAAGACACTCACGCACAAAGATACTCTCTAGCCTGAATGCCTTCCAACTGAGGTGCTTTCTGATTTTCTTCCTCTGGTTTTGATCAATGATATTCAGTGGGAAGGCTGATCAAAGGTGATGAAATTCAACATGCATTACTCAAACAGAGAACAGAGTCCTTTTCTGATTAAAGGACAGGGCAATCTTTCCACTTGGCAGATGCCTGCTGTCTGGAATTCAGACTTCTGGTCCAAAGGACTTGCATAACCCACATTTCACTTCCAACATGATGCAAGTTGGTGACCTATAGACCTGGCATGATTAGGTGAAATGCAGTGTTACAGTCCATGAATAACATTTCTGAAGTTTGATGATGATAATAAACTACTGAATGGTTTTCTAGCTCTACCTTTTTTAATAAAAGCAAGGCTCTAATGGAATATCCAGTGTCTCCTGTAGTAAATTAAATGCTTTACCTTAAAATTTTGCCATTAATAGAAACGGACTATTTTAAGATTTAAACAGTATCAGTTGTTTGGGAGAAATGTATCAGCATACAAAGACATACTGGAAAGTGTTACTTATTTTAAATTAATAGCACACAATGCAATCAATAGAGACTTAGTATCAGTTAATTTTTTTTCTCACAGTTCATTTAACTGTGAAGCATTACCTCAGTCTCAAACATTTCAGATCCTCTCGTGTAACATAGCAGAGAACATCCGTTAAGGTATAATCCTCAGCCAAGAACTGCAGAAAGAAATTTAAATGAACATTTTGTTAGAAATATTATTTAAATTCCTTAGGTCATCTTCCTAGAATCATCTGCCACTAAACATAGAAGGTTAAATCTGGGAGAAACCTAAAATTAGGCTGAAATGTGGTACGTGTAACAGAAAAACACTGTTTCTCCAAATACAGTGAAACTACTTAATTTTTACACTAAATACTCTGCATTGGCATACTAGGCTCAACTTGAAAGATGTAATGCTTTTACATCTACTCACAACCTTCGTCAACTGGCATTTCTATTGTTACCACTGGTATCTCAGAATCACAGACTTCACTGAACACAAATTAGACCATAAGTAATACCACATTTAACCTATGAGAAAATGAAAACTGTTAAGACCTACCTTTTCAAAAATGGCATCTAAATTTGTTGTAATTCAACTAGAAGGAACCTTTGGTCTGATCTGTAGGAGTGATAACTACATGCAGGTATTCCTAAATTAGCTGAAATCCTCAACACCTCTAAAGTTATATAATTTGCTGCAGAGCAGACTGATCTACTTCAGGATATTTCACTAGAGCACAGTTTGTTAAGGGTGAACATGTATCCTGTATCATCAGTAGGAATGCTGTAGTGTGTAAAGACACTGAAAACCCAAGAGTGTCTATTTACCAGGATATTTTATTGCTTTATTCATAATCAGATTTAGGAACTATTAATGGTACTGTATATTTATGAAGGCCTTCACATTCATGGCTTTTTCTTATCGTCTGAAAACAAATTGATCTCTCAAAATGTGCTAAAGTAATTTGAAAGTTTTGGCATTTTTTAAAATTGAGTCACAAAACAGTAATGCAACTGTGCCTGGCAGTGAATAGGATCATTGCTACCTTGTTTATCGTGGCCTCGTCAGCTCCATGAACTCTCAGCCAGTTTATGAGATCAGGGTCTTCAGTCCCTGTGCCAGTGGAATGACGATGACAGACAGACAATCCAGGAATATCTGGAACAAGCATAATTGAGACAAGGCTTTGTGTTGCCAAAGCAACTTCTTGCCATTTTTAACTCCTCAAGCACTTTCTTCAGTGAGCTTTCCCTTCAAGCTCAGAATACCAGTATCCCCATAAATAAATGCCAATTCCCAAAGAACACACTTAATTACAAATTATAGACAGCTATACATTAATTTCTCTACAACTGTACTAAGGGTAAAGTAGTGTGAACATTGACACACACAAATTTTTTCTGCCCTCTTCTGAAAATGACTTTGCTAGTACAAGGCACATCAATGTCACTGTCACTGTATCTACACTAAGGTTATTGCATCAATTGACTGAACTGTTCAGTGTAACTCATACAATTGCTGCACAGGCAATGTCTTAGGCTGAGGATCAGATGCTTTTGGGAAGCAACACTTAGAAGCATATTACACAGAAATATCAAACTGCATTAGCACTTCCACCTTCTTCAGGGCAGCCACAGCAAACTCAGCTTCCCTCAGTAATGTTTGAGTTGTATTTGCCTCTCACCAATTAGATCCTCTTGAACTTTCAATGTAACAATTGGAACAGCCTACAATTCAAGGAACATTTAGCTAAACATACTAGATTATCCTCTTTAGAAATAATATTTATTCAGTAGGATATGAGCCTTGCACTCTTCCATATAATCACAAACAAAAATATTTCAATCACACCATTTCTTGTACTGCGATTAAGAAATCGAGTGATTTGTTTCCACAATGTACATTCTTATTTCAGAGCAAACCCTACCAGAAGCAGCACAATAAAGCATCTTTGCTGAGACTGGCTGAATGAAATGAACAGACATTTAGCTGGCACTTTTTTGTCTGTAGCCAGTATGAAAGTTTTCCTTAAAAATTCTTCTCACTTACCTATTGGCTGTGAACTGAGCTGTAGGTTCCTGATCTCTTGATCTTTTTCTTCTATAGCTTGATGCAAGAGGACTTGAAATTCTCTCTCCTTTTGAACTAACTCCTCCAGTAACCTGTGAAGTAATGGGAACAAAGCACACATTTCCTTCAGTAGCTTCAAATTTTCAGGAAAGGAAAGATCTTACTATACCTAAAATGGAAACCTTCCTGACAAAGACAATGACAGATTTCTTCAGTTTGCACAGGTACGTTCTTTCACTACAGATTGATTATGACCCCTATCAAGACATAAACATTCATACAGAAGCCCCCTCCACATAAATGCTCACCCACTAAACAAGTGGAATGGTAGAAAATGGCAGTAAAATTTCTATAGTCTGTGCTCTATTTTAAACAAAATTTCAACTGAGAACAAATATCGAAGTGGTTCATAAACTAGGGATTAAACCTTTGTAAGGAAAAATGCCAGTTCACATCTCTCCAGCAAACATTTCCAAGGTATGGAAAGGGTAGAGCAGTGATAAAAATGTAGTGGAAATATATGGCTGCATTTCATAAGTATGAAAAATACATTCTCAACCACACAAGGGCTGTCCCTTCCTCACATATAAGGCACTTTGTGCCTGCCCTCTTAGGCTATATTAAGAGTGAGAAAAGAGAAGGCAAAATACTTGACTACTCCCCTAAGCAATTACTTCTGAGAATGTCAAGCAGAAGTAAATTAAAACTCATGTTTGACCTCTTTCATAATACAAACGCAGAGAGAAACCTGGAGAGATTCAGTGGCTGGCACCATTTAAGCTGATCAAAAGAAAATAGTCAGAATATAATGGAAAACTAGTACATAAAACTGCTGCAATTTGTTCTTTTAGAAAAGTGGTTTAGTAAAATGCAGGATTTGTGAATGATATGTTACCGGGAACTTGGTCAAAATTTGGACATGGAGAACACACTCATAAACCTGTAATTGACTCCTGAGTCTTCAGAAGTTCTGCCTCGAAAGGACTGCAGTATCTTCATCCCTTTCTTGAAACCTCTGGTAGCCTGAGAACTATGCGATAACTGTTCCATTTCAGCATGTTTCTTTTACTTATCCATGTATCCAATTTTTAAAAAAATTTATACCAGTTGAGCACTGCAATCTTTTTCTAAACGACAGGCATTCAGTTTAAAAATGCACCACAAAAGCCCCTTCCCTGCCTTTGCACAGGGGCAAACCGAATTCCACCTGAATCCCACGACTGCATTGTAAAAACATTTAGCCCTACTTTTAGCTTGCATGCAGGCCTACCAGAAACATATTTGCACTTGAGTGCTTCCACACCTGAGCTAACAAACCTTAACAAGTTCACCCTGCATGTGAACAGAGCTGCTTGGTGCATCTACACTACCTCCACAGCTTGATTATTCTCAGTGCAAACTGATATTCTGTCCAGACGGGTCACCTTTCAGTCAACATATTCTTAATCCATCTATTCTGGTTGAAAAAGGTCAATAAAATAATCCATTATTTTCTCCTGATAACTGCTTGCTGCTTATGCCAATAAAGCTGTCATAAATACACAATTATTTTTATTATTTATTCAAAATTTCTGCATGAATGACTGAATGTGAATATTTGGTCAGAGGTTTTGCATCTGAGAAATTCAGAGAAGCAAAATGATAGCAAAAAAGTACCTCTACAAGCTGATTAGAGGCTATTCTCCATCATAAGCTTGTGAAGTAAAGGGAGTCAATATAACGTATTTATGTATTTCTTTAGGTACATCAATAAGACAATCAAAATATTTCTCAGTGGTCACAAGTTGTGATGTAAGGACCCCAAAATACTGTCACTTTATTAAAAACAGTACAGTCTGATGAAGTACTGTAATTATGGTAACCTTCCTGGACATATGTATAAAGTAAAGTGCAATTTAACATTCTAATTTCAAATGGAACTGCAGCTCCAAAGAATGTTCTACCAGTGTAACAACTGTTTTATTGGAAACATGTTCTCTTTCTATCAAGGTCACATTCAAAATTTACTGAGTTCAGTGTAAAATCCAGTGTCATAAATCACATGCTGCAAAAAACCCCATGCTACTTTAACCAGACTATTTGGTATATTTTAATGAAAAGAAAACAAAATGTATAGAAAATAATTTGGATTTGGATTTTTCTCCAACATTTCTTGAAAGAACAACAAAACCTTAAAGAATCACTTTTCACTTGTAAAAAGCTCACAACATATTTCTGAAAAAAAATACACTATCCAAATTTTTCCTCATTTCCTCTTTTAAACAAAACACCTGTTTTCCCCATCTTTCTCTGATGAAAAGAACTTATTTAATAAAAAATTAATGGTTACTGGTAAGCAAAGACCTGCTTGCAGTGATTTTTGTGCATGAAACAAATGTGAAGCAGTTTCCCTGTGGAGTTTGTGTGGCTGTGTATTAGCTTGAGTTCACTTGCTGAGAATAGCTATAGAAAAGAACAGCAAGTTCTGCCTTAATGGAAACAAAACATAACACCATTCATCAGCCATACAGAGCACACCAAAGAGAGAAAAAGCAGAAGTTTGGAAGCAAGTCAGTTTTTTCCAGACCTTCCCCGAAAGGGCACCTGAAATCAAGTCTGACCTTAATTTGCATCGCTATGGTTTTGTTGAAACCCATGAAACTATGTAAGTGATCAGTCACAGCTAAGCAAGGAGCATCATTAAAAGGAACAACTTACTGCCATGGAATTTTGGCACTGTCACTAGCATTCCAGCTTATGTATTTTTAAAGCTAACTAATGCATAGTGCTGTAAGCAGGTTAGTGTTCCCGTCTTCTGATGTCCAGACTTACCTGTTTGTCTCTAATTTCATCCTGCCCAGTTGGACACTCAGTGATCTGTGAGCAGCCTGGGAGTCATGGGACACCGTAGAGCTGAGTGTGCTTACACCTGAGGTAGCTACTGCATCTTCCAAGACAATGCAAGGCTGCTGGATGGTTTGATTCTGAGGCTGTTCATCTTGATCTTCAACTTCTATATCATCTTGATCAGCTGTATCACTTTCAGATGCAAGACTAAAATGTGGCCTCAATTCTATTAAGATATAAGCAAAAACAAAAAAAAAAAAACAAACCACCAAAGATATTAAACATCAGTTGAATATTAGAACAGAAGCAGACACAAGTGACTGTTTACAGATCATCCTATGGGTTTGGTTACAACAGACCAGAAATTTTTGTAAAAGGAGAACAGATATTTTCTAGGGGTTTAAGATCACTCATAACAGCACCTTTGTTCATGCAATTATTATTTTGCCTATTGAAGGTTCAAGAGCTGTAAAAAACCAACATCTCGATGAATATGATTCCAGATTTGGCTACCATTTCATGTCAAATTGTGCAGAAGTAACATGTACAGCAGTGTTTCTTTTGCTTAATTCCATTCTCAGAAGTTTGTATTTTCTTATGTGCCTGACTTGAAACATTTTATTAAACAAGTAACTATTTTTCCTTTTCTATGCAGGTACCCCTGCTGTTGCTGTTCTGGCATATTTAGCATTCCATCATTATAAGAATACCATGTTCACCAAAAAATGGCATCCAAACATAGAGAGGAAATTACAAAAAGGCCTCTCTCCCAACAATTAAAAGCACACTTCCCTTCTACTTACCAGAGGGAACATCGCCTATTTTGTAATGATGCACATCCACAAAACTACAAACACAAAGCTATACCCTGTTTTCTGTTGTTCCCTGTTTAAACTACCTACCAGAGCCCACCAGGTATGTATGATATGTACACAAGATCTGACACTCCTACACAACATATTGTAAAAACGCCTGTTTGTTAATTCTAACTATTTAATACAAACCTTTCTTTCTTCCTTACTTCCTTCAATTGTGGCTCCTACTGCTAAGAACTCCCTCTAGTCTCCTCACCAAAATGTACAGTAAATTCACGAATACAAGCCGCACTGACTATAAGCCGCATCTCTGGGTGTTGGCAAATATTTCGGTTTTTGTCCATAGATAAGCCGCACACGAATATAAGCCGCTTTGTCGTTCGCAGCGAGGACCCGCGTGCAATTAGTAACAGAACCGCGGGAGGGCGGGGTTTACTGGCTGAGCTAAGGCTGTGCAGGCTCGGCCCGCTAGGGGCCGCTGACGGGGCCAGGTGGCCCAGCCCGGTGCTGCCGCTCGGGGCCGGCCACCGCTGCCACTGGGCTCGGTCAGCCCGGGTCGGCGCTGCCCTGCGGTGGCAGGCAGGGACGGAGCTTCCCCTGCTCCTACGGCAGCGGCGGCGGGCGGGGACGGAGCTTTCCCGCGCACGTGGCGCCGGCGGCGGGCAGGGACGTAGTTTCCCCGCTGCTGCCGCGGCGGCGGCGGGCAGGGACAAAGCACCCCGTCGGCTCCCCGAGCCGCGGCAATGGCTGCGCGGGGCTCCCGTCGGCTCCCCGGGCCACAGCAATGGCGGCGCGCGCTTCCCCCCCCTCCCCGGGCCACAGCAATGGCGGCGCGCTTCCCCCCCCTCCCCGGGCCGTAGCAATGGCAGCGCGGGGCTCCCGTCGGCTCCCCGGGCCGCAGCAATGGCGGCGCGCACTTCCCCCCCCCTCCCCGGGCCGCGGTAGGGGCGGCCCGGGTCCCCCCTCTCCTCCCCGGGCCGCGGCAATGGCGGCGCCGGGCCCCCCCCCGTCTCTCCCCCGGGCTGTGGCAGAGGAGGAAAGAGAGCTCTCCCGCCTCTCTCCCCGCCCCCCGTGCTGCCTACAGGGAGCCAGGCTCCACCCACAGTGCAACAAAGTAGCGATTTGTAACAATCGCAAAATGCCGACTTTGCAGCTGCTCGGCTCAGCACTCTGGTTGGCACTTCTGAGGTTGTATTAGCCGCTCCTGATTATTAGCCACATTTCCGGTTTAGGAGCAAAATCTTAGTCAAATTGGTGCGGCTTGTATTCGTGAAATTACTGTACTTTTTTTCTTGAATCAGGCTTACTTTTTGCCCTTTCTGCTGAATAACTAAACTAACAAGTATGTTTCTCTTCTTTACAAAAGAAACATTTGTTCCTTGACCTATTTCACCTCTTCATTTCAATGCTGTATATCTTTTTCAAGGCTGAACATACTAAGATCAACAGAGCTATGCTTCCACTAAATTCAGGAGAGCAGATTTATTATATAGCAGTTACCTAAATATTGCTAGACAAATATGTCTGAATCTGCTAACTTCTGTTCTTATTAGCAGGATGCGGAAGTTCTTTGCCATTGTTCACCACCAGACAGCATAAAATCGACTTCGTACTATCCCTCTAAACATGCCATAACTTTTACAAGTGTTAAGGCCAGTGATAAATCTCCATATCATAAGAAAAAGAATTAAGAAAAAAGGGTGAGACAAAGGCAAGGAAAAGTACAGTAATTTCACAACTATAAGGCGCACCGGACTATAAGGCGCACCCCCCCGGATTCGGCAAAATTTGCAACTTTGTAGATCAGATAAGGCGCACCGGTCTATAAGGCGCACTTTTTTTTTTGCAGTGAGGCCCCGCCCCCAGCTCACCCCGTGGGGTTGCTGGCCGAGGCCCCGCCTCCACCCGGCAGCCATTGGCCCCCGGGGCCGCCTCCACCCGGTAGGGGCGGTGCCGCGAGCCACCGAGCCACCCTGGACCCGGCAGCCATGGGCTCCCGGGACTGCTTCCACCTGAGAAGGGGGGTGCCGCGGCCCCCCAGCCCGCATTCACGCGGCAGCCATGGCTCCCCAGGACTGCCTGGACCCAGGAACGGGGCTGCTGTCGGCCCCCTAGCCTGCCTTCATCTGGCAGCCATGGGCTCCCGCGGCTGCCTGGAGCCAGGAGCGGGGTTGCCGTGGCCCTCCTAGCCCACATTCACGCGGCAGCCATGGCTCCCCAAGACTGCCTGGACCCAGGAACGGGGCTGCTGCCGGCCCCCTAGCCTGCCTTCATCCGGCAGCCATGGGCTCCCGCGGCTGCCTGGAGCCAGGAGCGGGGTTGCCGTGGCCCTCCTAGCCCACATTCACGCGGCAGCCATGGCTCCCCAGGACTGCCTGGACCCAGGAACGGGGCTGCTGCCGGCCCCCTAGCCTGCCTTCATCCGGCAGCCATGGGCTCCCGCGGCTGCCTGGAGCCAGGAGCGGGGTTGCCGTGGCCCTCCTAGCCCACATTCACGCGGCAGCCATGGCTCCCCAGGACTGCCTGGACCCAGGAACGGGGCTGCTGCCGGCTCCCTAGCCTGCCTTCATCCGGCAGCCATGGGCTCCCGCGGCTGCCTGGAGCCAGGAGCGGGGTTGCCGTGGCCCTCCTAGCCCAAATTCACGCGGCAGCCATGGCTCCCCAGGACTGCCTGGACCCAGGAACGGGGCTGCTGCCGGCCCCCTAGCCTGCCTTCATCCGGCAGCCATGGGCTCCCGCGGCTGCCTGGAGCCAGGAGCGGGGTTGCCGTGGCCCTCCTAGCCCACATTCACGCGGCAGCCATGGCTCCCCAGGACTGCCTGGACCCAGGAACGGGGCTGCTGCCGGCCCCCTAGCCTGCCTTCATCCGGCAGCCATGGGCTCCCGCGGCTGCCTGGAGCCAGGAGCGGGGTTGCCGTGGCCCTCCTAGCCCACATTCACGCGGCAGCCATGGCTCCCCAGGACTGCCTGGACCCAGGAACGGGGCTGCTGCCGGCCCCCTAGCCTGCCTTCATCCAGCAGCCATGGGCTCCCGCGGCTGCCTGGAGCCAGGAGCGGGGTTGCTGTGGCCCTCCTAGCCCACATTCACGCGGCAGCCATGGCTCCCCAGGACTGCCTGGACCCAGGAACGGGGCTGCTGCCGGCTCCCTAGCCTGCCTTCATCCGGCAGCCATGGGCTCCCGGGACTACTTCCACCTGGGAAGGGGGGTGCCGCGGCCCCCCTTGCCCACATTCACCCGGCAGCCGTGGGCTCCTGGGACTGCTTCCACCCGGGAATGGGGGTGCCGCGGCCCCCCTTGCCCACATTCACCTGGCAGCCGTGGGCTCCCGGGACTGCCTGGACCCGGGAAGGCGGGTGCCGCGGCCCCCCTTGCCCTCATTCACCCGGCAGCCATGGGCTCCTGGGATTGCTTCCACCCGGGAATGGGGGTGCCGCGGCCCCCCTTGCCCACATTCACCCGGCAGCCGTGGGCTCCCGGGACTGCCTGGACCCGGGAAGGCGGGTGCCGCGGCCCCCCTTGCCCTCATTCACCCGGCAGCCATGGGCTCCTGGGACTGCCTGGACCCGGGAAGGCGGGTGCCACGGCCCCCCTTGCCCTCATTCACCCGGCAGCCATGGGCTCCTGGGACTGCTTCCACCCGGGAATGGGGGTGCCGCGGCCCCCCTTGCCCACATTCACCCTGCAGCCGTGGGCTCCCGGGACTGCCTGGACCCGGGAAGGCGGGTGCCGCGGCCCCCCTTGCCCTCATTCACCCGGCAGCCATGGGCTCCTGGGACTGCTTCCACCCGGGAATGGGGGTGCCGCGGCCTCCCTAGCCCACATTCACCCGGCAGCCATGAGGCCCCAGGTCTGCCTGGACCGGAGAGGGGCGGTGCCTTGGTCCCCCTGGCCCGCCTCCACCCGGCAGGGGCAGTGCCGCGGGCCTCCGGGCCCGCCCCCAGCCGGCTGCAGTGGCACTTCCGGCTCCCCCCACGGCTCTCAGCTCACACTTCCGGTTTGGCAAATTTCGCCGCTTTGTACATCAGATAAGGCGCACCGGACTATAAGGCGCACTTCCGGGTTCGAGGGAAAATTTTAGTCAAAAGGGTGCGCCTTATAGTCGTGAAATTACTGTAATCTGAAGTAGGGTAAGGCAACTAGGGAAGCAGCAGATGATCAGTGCCTGAAAACTACTAGGGCACAGAGGCTTCTGTTTAAGCTTGACCACCTGCAATTAATGCTGACACTGAGCTGTACGGGGAAGCACAGACTATTAAGGAGGAATTCTACAGTTACTCCTATTACACAGTAATGAAGTACATGCCTGTAAGGGGTGTTCAGCATTCTAATCAGAAGACAGAGTTTCTTTATAACTTGAAAGTAACACAGAAACTGTATTTATATCTTGTTGGTTGTGCTAGGGATATGGAAAGTAAGGAGAATAGGAATTGCTGTAACTTTCTATGTAATTTTCAGATCTCCTTGATGATAATCTGAGACTCAACCCATGCAGGAAACAGGAATGTAAGTATTCCGACTTAGAGCATTAAATGACATATTTGAAAATATCACCATTAACCCCAGCATTAAAAGTTAAGAAGCAGAAAAACTAAATTTGGAAATAGGTAGAAAAGTAACAGAATGGGCTACAGTTTCATCTGAGCAGATTCCTTCTCTCAGTGAAGCCATACATTCTAAATCCACATTTAAAAAACAATGTACAAGCTGCAGGCACTGCAGACCTGTTTGTTTGGTTTTGGCAGGTTCCAAGTCAAGGGTTTGGGGTATTTCAGGTTTTTTTGGGGTTGTTGTTTTTCCAGGGTATTTTTTTTGAGTTTGTTGGTTTTTTTAAAGACAGCTTCTGACCATAAGCAATAGGCAACATTTTGCACCTTGAAAACTTAGGTCCCAGAGCACCTTAACCTACAACTACTCACTGTGTTGCAGAGTCATTTAGATTACACATTGTGGAAAGGTACTTTCCAAAATAGCTTGAACAATACACAAATCAGCTTCTGAATTGCAAAACAGACAGTGAACCAGAAAAAGGCTATTGCTGGTTTCAAAACCTTAAGTGAAGCATCATAATCACAACTCTAAAGCGTGTTTAAAGAGATCAACTGATAAACATTTGCTGAGTATGAAAAATGACTCACCTGGGACCAGAATTGTAATAGCAGTCTGCACAGCTTTTCTTATTATGCTGTCCAGTGCAAACATCCAATGTGGCTTAATATTATGATTTCGGAGAACTTTATTGACCTAGTAAGAGAAAATTCAGTTCAGATGTTACATGCCCCACAACTTAAAATGAGAATGCACATCATATAAAGTGTTTAAACTTATAGATTCTGTATCCAAGCAGATGATTACAATTATTTTTTGATAACAATATTATCAACTTCATCCATTTTATTATAAGTCATGCAATATTTTGTATTTTTCATCAAGTACTGATTCCTGTTTTGGGTGACTTTTGATGGCTGTGATAGTTAAACCTTCATGGCTGTGGAAAGAAACTTCAAAAGAAAGCGGGCAAGACAAGTAACAAGGACTATGTTATAGAAGGCTTGTAGCTGATTAATCTTGTTACTTTTTTGGTATCACTTTCACTGCTTGCTCTCAGCACTGCTTGTCTATTCTAAAGTACTTTTGCAGGAAATATCAAAGAACTAATGTAACGCCACTCCTACTTAATTCTTAAACTAGTTAATTAATGACAGTTTAAACAATTAGGGAACTGTGCTGTACCATTTTCTCTTCCCTTCTGCTGCTTGCTTTGTACAATCTCATTATTTTCTACAATGGGTTGCTCCTAACCACCTACATGTCTGCTTACAAACTGCTTTTAGCCATGTTCTCAGATGCCTCTATGGATGCTCCATGCCACTTGCACAGACATCTCTACCTCATGGAACTGTTTTCCAGCTTCCAAATGACAAGGAAATACCTAGCCAACAGTAAGCAGCAATAGCACAAAACTCAGTGCTGTTTGCCTGGCACAGAAGCAACCCAAAGCAACAAAGCAGGGGCAGAGCTCAAACAGTTGTAGGGAGCAACAAATATAACTGTATTTACAAAATTATCAAATTACAGCACTATAAAAAAAGGAACAACTACTGATTACTAAAAAACATGGCAAAAACATACTGAAGATACACTCTTCCTAAAAAAAGGATTAGTTCAATTCCCTCATAATATGATAACTTTTCTGTAAAAAATTACTGAAGTTACACAAATTATGCCCTCAGAGGATATGTAAAAGTTATCAATCTTATTATTTCCAGTGCCAAAAAGCAAGAGTATTCCGTAATGCAGTAATTTATGCAGGTGCCTGCACTGGCTTTGGTTGCTTTCACAGCTGTCCACACGGTGCTATGTTTCAGATTGTGGCTGAAACAGCCTTGGTAACACACACACGCTTCAGCTCCTGCGAGCAAAGCATACAAGCTGTCAAGGCTGCCTCTGTTTCTTACACTGCCCCAGCAGCCAGGGGACTGTGGGTGGACTAAAGGCTGGAGGGGTACATGGCTGGCACAGCTGGAACAGCTCACCTAGGAAATATTCCCAATATTCCTTATAAGCTCATGCTCAGCAATATACTAGAGGCTGCTTTTTCCTGTTGCTCAGGGATTGGCTGGGCACTAGTCTGCTGCTGGTGACTGACTGCTTTTGCAATACTCGTGAACTTTTCCATGTCCTTTCACTTATTTATAAATCTTTATTTTGACCCACAAATTTTCTCACTTTTGATCCTTCCAATTCTCTCTCTCTTCTCGTTGGGAAGGAGTGAGTGAATGACTGGGTAGGTGCTTTCCTCTACCTGCCTGCCAGGGTCAAGCCAGTGCAGCAGTACCTGTCTCCTCAATTCTATTGCCAGTGGCCACGAGATGGCACTTGGACACTGTGCTTGGATTCAGAGACCTCTCAGCAGTGCCAGGGGAGTCTGTCCTGGGCCTCACACCTGGACACAGCTGCCCCAAAGGCTTGCCCACTGTCTTCTGGGGCAACACAACTCCCCTGTGTGAGTACCTTGAACCTTCCCAAACTACTATTACCAAGACAGTGGCATGTTTAGCTAAATGTAGCTTTGTTGAGAACCGAGGAAGCATAATCTTACTTAGTCAAGAACACAATTTAGTTATTTTTATTACATTACAAAATTTTTTTTGGTTGGTCTGATAAGAATGTTTTGATTATTAAACACTGTAACTAAGATCACCTTATTAAGTCTCAAGAGCAAGGGAACTACTTTCCCTCACTTTAAGCAGTACCTCAGCAGTCTGCAGCACATGAGGTCTTGATATTGTCCTGGATTTCAGTGTAGTACTATAGAAATCTATTGTAAGGCCAAAAGAATTATGACAGTGCACATACAAATAAAAGATTTTCTTTCAACTTTCTGTTTTAATAAACCCAGTTTTAAATAGTAGAAAGTAATGAAAGAGACATCTGTTAAAAAACAGCAATTTGCAATGATGAAGTTAACAGAATGTACATTCTTTACTGGTAAGAATACAACCCAGGCAATCACTACCAAACAACTGGTGCCCAGCAACATCTCTATCAGAACACCAATACAAGTATTTGTATTATTACCCCTCCATTGTTTTCTTGACCTCGTATGCTTGTTTTTTTTCTCTTCCAATGTCAAAACAATATTACTATGAGGTTAATAACCTGAAAGCATACTCAAAAGAATCAAAGAGAAAACTTTTGATTTGTAGGAAGATCTCTTTCACAGATTCATGTAACACTTTTTTTTTAATAAAAGCATCTAATTGTTAGTGTAGTCTATGCAACAATTTACTATGATATCCCTCCTGACAGCTCTTCTACTTGTCTGAGTGCCCCAAGTTTAAATTCTAAAAGAATCATCCCCCTCAAATACCTACCTGAATTGTCATTTCATTTTTACTACATGACTTCAGTTTGGACAAGTCATACTCAGCACGACTGCACCCTCCCATGTTCATTATTCATCTTAATCATTAAGCCTAACTTCTTGTGAACTAACTATTTAACTGTATTTAACTATTAAATTCATACCTTAAGAAAACATTTGCTTTTTGTAAACTAGCTACCTGTGTTTAGAGGCTACCCGTGCATCTGTTTGGTTGCTTAATGTAGGAAATTATAAATCTTGCATTTGTTATTGATAGAAAAGTAACAATTTTAATTCCTCCTTATCACACTTATTATAAATTGAAATAAAAATTACTAGTTTGGCAGAAATATGCAGCTAGTCAAAAATACTAAAATAAGAATTCAATACAGTATTACCAGGTATATAGATTACTATCGGGGACAATACATTAGTTTGCAAGAGAAGTTTAAGAGATCTGGATTTGTGCAGGATAAACCTGACAATCATTGTTGGTTTTATTTCCCAGAAAACCTTCCAAAATGAGATTTTTTAGAAAGGCTTTCCTGCCTTACTATTATGACGCGATATTCACACAATTATTCTGAATCTTCTATATCTTTAATCAGCAAGATCTCAGTAGTGTTCAGGGTCTGTGTCCAGCCAAAGAATCACAAGGCAATGAAATTAAGTCACTGCTGTGGGCTCATATTTTGCTTTTACACTTTCTGAGCCTCAAATATTATTGTTTCAGCAACTCTGTGTGGAAGTTAAACAAGTTCTCTTTGGTCCTGGTTTGTTTAGTTTTTTTCAGTTTATGTGCACAAATTTCTTAGTAAAAATTACAACTTACAGCATCTTGAAAACCAAAGAGCACAAGCTGCACTTGGCTGATACCATGGCTGTCAAAGTCCAACTCCAGCTTCAATTTTGAAAGTGTGGTTGCGATGAGTTTGCGATCAGTGGACCGTACAAACTCTCTGAGGCTGGAAATGAGTGTTGTGATATGTTCCCATTTTAACTTCGGCTCTTCAGCTCCCTGGTAGAAGAGAGAAGAAAAGAAATAGTTTTGACGGTCATCTTTTGAAACATACATCCAGAAAGACTTCAGACAATGATGTCAGGTGGCAATATGGGTTTTCAGAAACTCTGCTGCTATGGTTAAGGGAAAGGAGCAGCTGCAGGTCAGGTACTGGTGGCAGCATAATTGCAGCAACACAGAGCCCTGGGGCTCCCTGGTGACGCAGGCACAAACTCGATGAACAAGTAGCTGACTTTGTTTTACACCAGTTGCTGAAGAATGTATGCACACTGTAATGTGTATGTGTCCTTGTAGAAAAATGAAAAGATATGAATAAATGTACTGTGCACTGGATACTACAAATTACTCATAATTGCAAACACACACATACTTTTCAGTGCTTCTAATTTCTGTGTGCTTCTCAAAGACACTGTGTGAAATTCTACAGCAGCATTTAAAAGATGAGATTAGTCAAAGTTATGCTGGAGGCTCACAAAGGAACTGGTTGTTTCTTATATAATTTCCTAATTTCCCTTAATACGGAACTTCTACACTTAGCTGTTCTTAAAGCAGGTTTACAAAGATCTCACCTTTCTAGCATAAATATTCATTTGCCTATTTTTAAAAGCTTTTGTGTCTTTGCATGAGCTACCAAAGTAGCAAAAAGCTCAAAAGCATTCTTCAGAATAACCAGGCTAAGTGACTAGGAAGCAGAGCACTGTGTTTGCTCTCATAAGTAAAGTTAGGCCAATTAAATGCAAATTTCAAAGCCAGATCTTAAATTAAGCCAGAATTGTAGTTCAACATAAAGTATTAGATGCTTATTTTGGAGGAAGTAAAGCAAATATTTATACAGACTAAGGATATCCAGCATTGATTTCTGTAAGAGAAGGACATACGGTGTTTGGTTCTACTGCATTTGCTGGTTTTATGCCATGAATGTTATGGCTGGCCAGGCACCAAGAACTTTTGTTTACCAGCAACACTGAGCTTTTAACTAAAGTCAATTAATTCTGATCAGGATGAAACAAAGATAATTTGATTGAGAAAAAAGCTTTAAAAGAAAGCAAAAGTTCTAGAGCAGTCAAAGATACCACTGACTAAAACATCCACCTGAGATAAAAGATCCTAGCCTCTGATTTTGATCTGCTATGAAGAATTCACCTGAAGATTTTCTATGCAGAAGTGGATCTCTCGCTATTCTGCAGTAGCCAATCTTCTTTTCAGGTAGAAAATTAATAAGCCATTAGGGTAGATAGGTAAATGAACACTGCAGCTCTGGACTAGAAGATCCAAGGATCCAAGTCCATGACGGCACTAGGCATCACGGGGACAGGACGAGCAGTATGACTTGTCAATTAGAAATAATGACCCCTTTTGTGAGGGGCATTCTCCTCCCCTAGCCCTAATACCCAACGATTTTGCTGCAACCTTTCTTGTGAAAAGTGTTTGTGAAGAGAAAAACTGTGAAATCCTAAATCCTAATGAAGCCTAACAAGTAAGCCAGGCTTGTTCTATTGGTAATTTCTTGCATTTCTCAAGAGAGAAATGAAGGGCAGCCTGTGACATGAACATGAGCTTTGAACTCTTTGGTTCTAAAATTCTGTGTCTCTGCTTCTCTTTCAGGCTGTTCCAGACCCAGCTGAGAGAGGCATGCAACACTTTCTGGGATTTGTGATTGAGTTTCAGCGTATCATGATAACTGATTATTACTTGCATACATATGCAAAAACTGTGTCTGTTACAGCAACGCTCTAACAGAGCACAGATCACAAGTATCTTTTAACATTTTCTGTAGTTACCAGGATAACTGTGGGTTACTCTCTCCCCACTCCCAAGAGTTAGAAGCTGCTTGTATTTGCATGGCACCAATTTCCCATTACAGTAACTGCAGTACATACATAATAATCATATTGGTTTGCATCAGTTTCTAAACACTAGTATCTTTAGAAGATGAGTTGTCATGTTTTATACAAATGTTTTAGACCAGCAATACTGTGCCTTGAGAATAAAGTGGAACAATTAACTACTAACACACACACAAACAGGAACAAAAAAACCTGTCATCCAATTACAGTGTTGCAACACTTCGCAGTGTGGTCATGACCTGTTATTTCTTCAGTGTTGTCCTGAACTGATACATCATCATAATGAATCATCCCCACAAAGGAGTGCCAAAAGGTCATTCTGCAATTATTTTGTTGTTTGTTGTAGCTCTCACAATTACTACATCCTCCCTCCATACCTGCTTTCGATTGTACTAAAGAATAGCTGCAATTTATTTTCTCCTGAGCCCCCTCTCTCCCCTGTTATGGCTGTTGGCTAGAAGGCGATGGTGTATCCATCAGCCCCATTTTTTCCACACATTAGCCTAAGGTAAGGCCAGAGCAGGCCAAAAGACTAAACCTCCCTCTGTCAAACCAGTCAGCCAGAACACAGAAGTTTAAAAGGGGGTCAAGATAATCCACTCCTGGAGATGATCTACCTTATATGAGTAGCCTGACCCAAAGTCAGTAAAATTTGAAAAGCACTGGTAAAATAGAGTATCATGAAAACACGTTTTTTCTGTTGTCTTGCCAGTACTGATACCCAGGAATATACGTAGTAATTACAAACAAAAAAGGTATATGTAATGCATCATGAAAACTTTCAAAGCCTGTTTTTAATAGCTCAAATAAAACAGTGACCGTGAAAGCTTACATGGTATATGCTTTCTAGTTTAATCCAACTTAATTTCTAATTGCTTTACTATGTTTAATTTCAAGAGTTCCAGGTAACTGCTGAGAAGTCTTAGAATTCCATATATTTCTTGCTGCCCTCTGAAATTACCTGAGTCAAAGCTTCCATCAGGTTTCTCACAACCTGGTCTTGGTCCTCAGTTAGAATTCTGTGGAGGGTGGCTCTCCTTTCACTATCTTTCTTCAGCATAAAAAAACCAGAATCTTTCTCTTCAGGTGAAGGAGGTGCACTGTGATCCTCAAAATGTTCATCTGGGATGCTGAATGAAAGACACAGTGAAAAGAAACATTATAAAAACCATCCCGACGCACGCATTCCTAATCTACTGCATAACAAAAATGTCAGGTAGCTCTTTACCTCAGAAAAAGGGACCGGATTCCCTTCCCATCTTTTTCGCCACAGGATTTGGCTCTTGTTTTGAAAGAGAATGGATCAATTTTTAATTCGGTATCAGGTGAGACAGAACCATATTCACTGCTGCTACTTGTATCTTCCACCAGAACAGGGACAGGTAAGGATATACTCCGAAGATACTCTATTTGTACAGGAATATTCAGAAATTAGAATTTAATAACACCATCAGAGTTTTGAAGTGAAGATTATTTTTTCAGAGGAGAGAGAAAAATTCCAGCCTTCCCACACATCAACACAAAATATTAGAAAAAAAATTGACAAAAAACTCCTAAAGCTTTTTCATCTGGAATATAGTTATCTTTCAGGTGTGTTTTCAGTTCTGAAAGATGGAAATGCTGGGCTTCTTGTGAGTTCACTCAGAGAACTTCAGCACTGAAGTGAACATGCATTTCCTATCATGACTTCTAGCAGTAGGAAAATGCTTCTGTATGGTAAGTCATCCAAATACCTTCCGAGATCCTAATTTTATGGGTGTATATGAATATATATTTATATATGCACTACACATAAGTATATATACTATAACATATACAAGATATATTTCTTCATCAGATTACTTTGTACAGGTTTAATTAATTCATAATCATTGACTGATAATAATAGACATGCAGTTAAGTGAGAACTTTTAGTTTTAAATCCAGAGCACGCATTACCGCTGCAGGAAGCTACTCATATCTATTTCACATGTGCACATTTCAAAATGTGCTTTTACACCAATTCAGCATGGAGGTAACTATGTGTGTGTTCAGTTCCCCCCCTCACTCTGCCAGTTCATTTCCTGAAAGAGATGAGTATCCTGTACCCTGGTCTGACAAGGGGTCTTAAATGCATTCTGGTTTTTCAGTTATAGAATTTAGTCTAATAAAAATCTATGTTATCATTCTCCACAAACCTTGGCTCTCTGGCTACTATAAAACAGCCATTGGTTTCCACCAAATGACCTCATAAATGACAGTACAGCCCCTCAAGGCTGTATCACCCACCTGCCTGGACAATCAAGCCATAGTCTGGTAGAACTAAAAACAGTAGTTCAGATATGCACAATGAATTAGATGTTCCTAACAGAGAGAGGTCACTTATTTTCACAATTGTGACCACTTCTCGTTCCAACTTTTTGGTGTTGACAAATTATACCAGAGTAAGTGATAACTACAGTATCAGGCATGTTTTTGATGGAGAAGTAGGTTAAAACTCACCATTTGTGTTAGCTGAAAGAGCTGTGTGAGAAACGGAAAGAAAAAGGAAAGTTAAACATGCTGAAATTAACTGAGAAAATAACATAGCCTAAAGGGTAACTTCCCATTTTTATGGACTATCTCAATTCTCCTGGTTGCAGTCGCCAAAAGTGTAATTTAGTGTAATTTAATTTTATTCTGAGGGGGTGGAAACCACATTAAAAGTGATCATCAACTATCATCTTCTTTACCTGATGTTTTTCTTTCTTTAAGTATCATGCTAAAAATATACAGAAGATATTTTTCTAAATATATATCCACACACAATAGAATATGTTATTACTGCTCTCAAATCTCCTTTGCTACTTTCCATAATTTAGAACACTACAGGAAATGAACATTTCCTGAAAATGAAGTTTGATTAAACAATAAAAACCCGCAGTGTATGCACATTTGCTCTGTGACAAAGATTAATTTTGCTTATGTAGAAAACTCCACTGAGATCTAATAGCATGTTCTAACCTTACACAAAATATATAAATATTCTTTCAATTGAAATATACACAAATTAAAAAACAGAAAACAAATGATACAAAAATCTAACAACCATAAAAAGTGCACAAAATCATAAACAGGCTTTTAGAAATCTTATCAGAAATATTTACAGAAATTGACTTCTGTGACAACATGATAACAGAATCCTGCTACAGCAGTGTTTCTGTAGCAAGCTGATGGTAAAGAAGGCCACAACAGCATTCACAGTGGATGGAGATCCACTGTGCTCATTTTAAAGACTAAATCAGCAATTTCAGGAAACAGTGCCATGGCCAAGAGGCATCTTCCAGATTGAATTTAGCAATGCTTACCTGAGAGCTTTGAAGGAGACTTTCTTTTCTTGCTTGAAACCTTCAAGAATTCATCTATAAGCAGATCATGAGCAAAAGCTCTTTTATCAGGATCTGGCTCAAAGCAACGCAATATGAAAGCCTTGGCCTCTGCAGACATGGATTCAGGAATTTCTGGGTGTATTTTAAACATCCCCACCTGAGAAAAATAAAGGGAGAAACAATAGCCTAAACTGTTCTTACCCCAAACAGTTAGCAACATCAAAGAACTGCTTAGATAGTAAAAATGGTATATCATTCTCAGATTTTAATATTAACTTTATACAACTAGTTCATTAGAAAAATGAAGAGGGAAAAATCCCTCCAACTATTGCAAACTGCAGAAACAATTATATTTAAAAAAACTCGCAGCTGCAAGTAGAGGCTTTTCACAAAACAGAAAACTGCTTCTTTTTCTCAGTTTGGTCTTGTTTTTTTCCTTAAACACCAGTTGAATAGCTGCTATATCTCTACTAATCTATTAAAAAATACACAGCACTCCCTCTCGGATGAATCAGATAATTGTTCTTAACATCCTCACAACCCAAGCACTTCCTGTATTTCCCTTTCTTGAAACCTCTAATTCCGGCTTCTCCAAAACAGTCATCAGATTTCCTGTGTTTAGAAATACAACTCTGAGCTGTACAAGGAAGATGTCTGACCTTAAACATGGCTGCTTGTGGTTCTCCCAGTTCATAAAACGGGGGTTTCCCAGTAGCCATCTCAATGATTGTGCATCCCAGAGACCAGATGTCTGCAGCCTTCCCATAGCCACGTGGCCCTTTATCTATGATCTCTGGTGCCATGTACTGGAGGGTACCTGTTTAAAACAGACTCTTTCTGGTTTACTTAGGTGCAATAATGCTGCAAACAGATAGCTAAAAGACAGGAGGAACAAAATGACTGAGGAGTGAGCAATATGAGAAGTTTAAAAATCCCCTTTTATTATTCAAAATTCAAGAATTTCCACATTCTATATAAAACTCAAAATACTACTCAAGATATTACTCGTGCTAAAAGCATTTCATATCATCTACTGATCTAGAGATCGCTTTTCAATGTCAATGACAATTATTAAACGTTTCAATGAGCTTTTGATCAGAGATAACTTTCATTTATTTTCTTATATCTTAAGATCAAAAAATGAGAAAGCACTCTGAATTTTACCCAGGGAGAAAAAGGAAGAGAAACCTGAAACCTTAACCTAAAAAGAGTAGGTGAGAGGAACATTTCTTTCTGAAATAAGGGAATAAATGTGACACATCATCCTGCACTCTGTTCCTTTTACAGAAGCAATGTAAGAACAAAGGATGGAATTAAAATAACAGTCACTTCTCATTTTACATAATTACAGTAATTTCACGATTACAAGCCGCACCATTTTGACTTAAATTTAGCTACCAACCCGGAAGTGCGGCGTACACTCCGGAGTGGCTAATATATTAACAAATTTAGGAAATTTCCAAACCCGGAAGTGAGAGCCTGCAAGCGCGGCAGCGGCGCTGCCCAGTCCCAGCAAGCGTGGCAGCGCTGCCCACCCCCGACAAACACAGTGGCGCTGCCCAGCCTAGATAACCGCAGCAGCGCTGCTCGCCCTCCGCAAGCACGGCAGCACCGCTCACCCCTGACAAGCACGGCAGCGCTGCTTGGCCCCCCGCAAGCGCAGCGGCGCTGCCCAGCCCCGACAAGCACGGTGGCATTGGCGGCCGGGCACACCGCTCTCCTGCTTCCTGGCAGCTGTGGTGAGCGGGGCCGGGGCCGCTCCCTGGCGGCTGCCCCAAGCAGGGCCGAGCCAGTAAACCCCGCCATCCCGTGATTCTGTTACTATTTGGCAACTTTGTTGCATGCGGGTCCTCGCTGCAAACGACAGAGCGGCTTATAATTGGGTGCGGCTTGTGTATGGACAAAGAACAAAATGTTTGCCAACACCCGGAGATGCGGCTTATAGTCAATGCAGCTTGTATTCCTGAAATTACTGCATTTAATGCAGTGCCACTGCATGATTTAACACCCAAATCAAATTATCAAGCAGAAGGAGGGGCAACTGAATGACAGATACACGATTCTGGAGATGAAGTCAGGATGTCCAAGCCAATCATGAAAGAAAAAGATCAGCAAGATGAAAAAGCCACACGCACAAAGGAGACAGACTCAAATAAAGCACAGGAGAGACACAGCTCTTCTGTTGTAGAGGACTTTGATGTTACAAGTGGAACATCCAAAACAGCATTCTCTTTGAACAGTGTATACCAGTAGAGTGTATAGATTAAGATTATATATCCAAAAGTTGTTTTTCCAGTAACCTTTTATACTGATTTGAAGTCAATGAGAGTTCAGCATCTGTGGATTATGACCCTACATACACAGTTCGAGTGAGGATAAGAACTCCTCTGGGAACATACCAGTGAAGGTTTCAGTACAAGGATTGATTCCTGCAAGTCTCTTTGAAGTTCCAAAGTCTGAAATCTTTAACACTCCACTGTATGTGTTGATAAGCACGTTATCACCCTGAGGAAAAGAACATGCAGAGCAATTATTATTCTCTGTAGACCCTTCATCTCTAAGACTTTTTGCATAACCTGTTTTTACAATGCACTTTTTACTAAGTAAGGGACTTCTTAAGAGAGGAGATGAAAGAGAAATCAATAATGTTCCTGCCTTATGTAATCCCATTAACAAAAACTTCATCTCAAAGTGAATTTTCCCTTTTACCAGAAGGAATTCAGTTAAAGAACACTAAAAGAGGAAAAATGGTACTTTTTAAAAAAACAAGCCAAACACTTCTTCTTCTGCAACCTCCTTAGAAAAGAACTTGCTAATTATCCCATCCACAATCTTCTTCACTTCGATCAGATTTTATGAAAGTTCAGTCATGTCAGTCATGTCTTTGAAAACAGAAAAAGAAGTATCTACTTTATCACATATTAAGTTGCTACATGTGGATTTTCCTAAAATAAAAAAACCCAAACATATTTTGTTGGTGCAAATTGAAATCAACAATAGTTCACCTACCTAACCCGTGGTTCAGAATAGCAGAGAGCTTGCAGTAAAAACATTTTTAAATTACAGGAAAAATAAATGTCTATGCAGTTACATAATACTATCAGGCTTAATTCTCTGCAAATTCTTACCTTTATGTCTCGATGCACTATTTGATTATCGTGGAGGTATTTTAATCCTTCAAGAATCTGCTTGGTGTAAAAGCCAATTGTCTGCTCATTATTTTTTAATGGTCCCCATTTTGATCGTAGAAGAGCAGAAAGACTGCCTATAATTTTAGAGAGCAAAAAGCGAGAATAAAAAAATCCTCATTTTTATTAATGAGGATTAATAAAATCTTCTTTTTATTCTGCTTTCTCCCCCAAAAGGAAAAAAGTAACAGCAAGTATCAATCCCAATCCAACTGTAGACATCTCATCTATAACCAAACTCCTCTCCAGTCAAATGCTTATTTGTATCAACACTGGCCTGCTCAATTAAAGAAAGCAAAAATTTTGCAAAAATTCTTGGGAAGTATGTGAAAAACTGAAGCCCATGGGAAGGACTCGCATTGGAGAAGTTCACAGAGGACTGTCTCTCTTGGAAGGGACCCCATCCCTGCCGGAGCAGGGTAAGGAAGTGAGGAGTCCTCCCCTTCAGGAGGAAGGAGTGACAATTTTGATGAACTAACCACATTCCACATCCCCCTGCACCACTGGTAGGAGAAGGGAAAGAAAATCCTAAGTGAATTTAGGTCCAGAAAGAAGGGAGGGGTGGGGGAATGTATGTCTAAGCTTTGGTTTTATTTCTCAATACCCTACTCTGATTGGGTTGACAATGAATTAAATAAGTCTCCCCAAGTCAAGTCCTTTTTGCTTGTGACAGTAACTGATCTCTCCCTGTCCTTATCACGACCCATGAGCCTTGTGTTGCATTTTCTCTCCCCTATCCAGGTGAGGAGCAGAGTAACAGAGTAGCTTTGGTGGGCAGCTGGGATCCAGCCAGGGTCAGTCCACCACTGATCTGTAGGTAAAAGGAGCTCACCTGCTATAGCAATGATCTGAGCTTTATCTGTAGCACACCATATCTAACTACTCAAGCAGTTTGAAGATACAATGTTCCCTACTGATTTCAGAAAGGGACACTACAGAATATTACACCTGTACAAAATGTATCTCATGGCCCTATTATATGTTTTTGTTCTTTTAAAATGCTAAAAAAACAAACAAACATATCAACCACCAAACCAGTCTCCCCCAAAACTTACCACCTGGCACCTGTTCCATGAATATTTTGATGAAGCCATTCTCACTAAGAGAACCTAAATACTGGACAATGTTCTTGTGTTTCAGATGCTTATGCAAAGCTATTTCTTCATGCAGAGGTTGAGAGTACCTGGAAAGCAAAGAACCAGTTTATTCTTCATCTTGGTGAAGAAAGCCTTGAAACAGCTTAAATTGAAAATGAGTATTTGTTAAATGAATTTAACAACACTGGTTGTGACCAGGACATACTAAAATAGTATGTAAACATATGTAAATAAAAATAACATCTACAAAATACATATAATATTGTGTATTCATACACAGAAAATGTTACAAACATATATAAAGTGAGGAAAAAAAATTCTGAAAAACAAACTCCACTCCAGACTAACTCCAAGACAGTAAGAAATTTTGGAAGTGGTTGGATTTATATTGGTGCCAAAGTGAACTAGTAAACTATAAAGCTAGTGTATAAATAATAACACTTTAATAATGAAAATGAATTCCCGTTTAAATTTTAAAGTAGAAGTCTCTGCTGAAGTATCAGAGAAAGAAAACAGAAATCATTAATGGAGAGATCAAAACAATTTCACCAAATTCAATTTAGTCCAAGGCAAAGCGTTTTTCAACAGCCTTTTAGCCAAGCCAGTTTCTGGAGTCAGGATCTTTCTCCAGTGTTGAACACCACCAGAGCTCAGCAGCTGATGTGCTGACCTGATGTTATTAGGTCCACCCTGACACTCTTCCTAACTTAGGCCTGCCCTAACACTTCCCTTGGAGGCGGATCAGCTGCCAGATTTTATGTATTTTCTGTGTATTTCTGGCAAAATGTAGACAATATGCTGACAGTCTGGTAGCTATCTTCTCTAAAGCACTAACATCTGTGGCAACACTTGCAGGGTAGCTGAAATAGATGAAGGACACTGACCTCCTTCTGTCAGTCCAAATGTGAAAAGTAGCTGCAACATTTGCAACAGCAAATAGCACAGGTAGCTATCACCTCTCCCTCAAAGAGCATCAAGCTACTAGTGGAGGCTGAACTCTTAAAAAAGTGCAGGGAAAAGAAAAAAAAGTGGTCACCTGAAAATCCTACTGGAGAACAACTGTTATAGAAAATAATTATTTGTTTAATGAAAAGTATGATTATGCAACTCTGAGTCTGTTTATTAAAAACTAATTTGAGTTTTGCCTTATCTCTCCACGTGATTATAAAGATTCTGACTACGTTATTAGTCACACAGAAATGCAAAATCAAAGATTGTATTCCTGAGTTCTGTTAATGAGATACTAATTCTGAGCAGCAGCAGTAAGAACATTATAATTCTTCTTCCTGCACTTTTTAACAGCACAGTTGAGACTTGAGCAACAAAACAATTTTGCAAATAAAATAAAGCCATAAGAAAATTTTTCCCTAGGATGAAGCGTTTTTTGTTTTAGGACTTAATTACTAGAAGACTTTAAATGGTATGAACAAAAATTCTAAATCATCATCATAGAATGGTTGTAGTTAGGGAGAGACTTTAGAGCTCCAGCCCTCCTGACATAGGCAGGGACATCTCCCACTAGACCAAGTTGCTCAAGGCTTTATCCAAGCTGGCCTTGTCAGTCACTCTTCCCTTATCTGCCACAGCTGTAACCCTGTCACAGAAGGCCACCAGATTAGTTAGGCATGATTTGCCCTTAGTGCTGCCGTGTCTGCTGTCACCAATCACTTCATTATTTTTTCTCTGCCTTAGGACAGTTTTAAAGCAGGCCTGTTCCATGATCACATTCAGCATAGAGGTAAAATGACTGACCTTTAGTTCTCTGGCCTTCCTTATTCCCTTTCTAAACACTGGGGGTTTATCTCCCTTTTCCAGTCAGTGGGAACCCATGGAAGTAACTCTTCAGGCCCTGTGGACTTGTGCATGTTCAGGTTCCTCACATGGCCTCAAACCTGGTCTTCTACAGCTGGTGGTTTTTGATTCTCCCAAACCCCGCCTTTGCCTCCTGTGACTTGGGCAGTGTGGCTGGAGCACTTGTTGAAGACTAAAGCACAAAAGCTGTCAAATACCTCAGCCTTCTAACGTCCTGGATAACCAGGTCTCTGGTTCCCTTCTGGAGAAGGTCCACGTTTTCCCTAGCCTTCCTTTTATCACCATGTACTTACAGAAGCTTTTCATGATGCCCTTGACATCCCTGGCCAGATTTAATTCTTTAAGGTACTTTGGTTTCCTAACCTGGTCCCTGGCTGCCCAGCCAATATCCAGTTTCTCTGTACTCCTCCCAGGCTACATGTACTTTCTTCCATCCTTTGTAGGCTTCCTTTGGGAGTCTGAGTTTTCCAGTAGATGCTTGCTCCTTCAAGCAGCTGTCCTGGCTTTTTTTCCTGATTTCCACTTTGCTGGACTAGAGAATGTGTCTCTGTAGTCTAATGTTTCCTGATAATAATTCAATAGCTTTTATTCAACATACAGCAAAATTGAAGACTCACTGCTTTTTGCATAGACATATTTTAATTTCCAATCTTGCCTGACTCAGAATGTAAATATTTTTTACAAATTGAAAAGGTGTTAATGCTTACTTTTAAAATTATACAAATTAACTTCAGTGATTTCTTTCTGTTGACTTCTTTCAAAGTATTAAAAGATCAGGTTACAATTAACCAGAAGTAAATTAATAATTCTTTCTTACTTTGCCATTAAAAGAATAATACTTGAAATCAATTCTTGAAGCCTCTAAACATTTAGATGAATGACCAACAGCTTCCTAATAGTCTCTTCTGTGGTATCCTTCGCACAATTAACCTGAAACTTTCTCCATTTAAATATCTTTTATAATGTATATTGAAGAAGAAAAATCTGGATTTTTTTTTTCTTTGAAGTAGTTACTGCTGTATTCAGTCTATATTTTTATTAATCACAATTGTTACAAGCAAATTTCTTTTAACATACAGAAAACTTGTAATGATTTTGAGTCAACAGATTGTTTTATGTAATAAGGCCATACTTTCTGGGAAATTATGACATACTGAAGGTCAGTTTGGAATAACAATATACAGGATGGAAGGATTCCCCTCTCCATAATCTAAGTTCTAGTACCTTTAAAAGATTATGAGAATGGAAAAATTATTAAACCACATATCCATTTGGACAGCCAAAATATTTAGAAATGTTAATTTTTAAACATCAAAGAAAAAAAACAAGTCAGAACAGAATAACCAAAGGGAAGTCCCCAAGCAGACCCATGAAAAAGAAACTGAGCTAAACATGATAGTTTAATACAGTCAGTTTCACCTCAAAACTCTTAACTTTAGATTTCATATCACTTTTATCACAATATTTGTGGAAATCTATGTGTACAAAATAGGATAACCCAGAAGTCTTCAGATACACAAACACGTGCTTGGTCCTTACATGGCAACCTTTATACAAGAGAGAGGGTTACACATACACAGACATTCTGCATTTAAATAAAAAAATTAACAAATAAATAATTCCATATGATTTATTCTAATGTTATAAGGCTTCAAAACAAATGGTGCAAAAACAAGAAAGAAAAATTTCTTTGACAACAGTTCAGGTCCAGAATTTTAAAGGACTGCACAAATCATGAATTCTAACAGGTCTTTTATAAGGATGTACCTGAGTGTGTCTAAGTAGATAGGACTCATCACCAGGTGTCTGAGTAATATTCTGCACTTCAGTGGTTTTTTTTCAATGAGAAAATACTAATATCAAACCCAGCAAATATCTAAATTCTCACTTGTGAACACTCCACAGCTTGGAAACCTCTAGGTACAAAGATAGGGTACACCACTATATACCACAGACAGGTAACTTATGGGCAGTAGAAGAGGCACTCCTTGATCAGCAAATTCATTGACCACGTTAGTGACGAAATCATGCAATGCACAGAATTTGGAATTAACCACAGTTCCTATACCTGCTGTCTCTCTCTGGGATTTCTTTAATAGCAATTCTGACTTGATTGCTCAGATCTCGTCCTGCATATACGATGCCGTATGTTCCTTTTCCCAGAATGACCCGCTCACCATTCTCATCATACTCATAATCATACTGCAAAGCAAACAGTAACAACGTGAAATGGAACAGAAAGAAAACATTCATTCCGTCTCACCCTGTGATCATAACTAAGGAATCCAACATGCTCGTAGCTTTCTGCAGATCACAGAGGATAAAGGCAAAAACCACTCTAAGATGACAACTGGGATACAGTGCAGACACACCTATGATTCTCCAGTGGCTTCTTCCTTTTCAGGGAAGTGCGTTAAGCTGAGCTTTGCTGTACCGGGTCAGTGCAGTGGAAACCTTGTGTCTCAGAGAGCAGCACCGCAGCTCTGCCCGCAGGAGCTGCGCAGCACAGCCGACAACAGAGGGCACTCACTGTGCGCCAGACAGAGCCTGGCTCCTGCTTGGGCACAGGGAGCAAGGCAGGACACTCCTCATCCCTCCCAGGGGCTCTCCTGACCTCCCCACGGCTCCCAAAACCAGCACAGCCTCCATTCTGACACTGCCGGCTCTGCCAGCAGAGCTGTGCCAACGGAGCTTAGTCAGCACCGCAGTGCATTAAGCGTGGTTTCAGCTGAGTTTGAATTTCAAAGAGTTTAAGGCCAGCCCAAAAACATTTGTTAGACAGATTACCTGATGTGTCCTCTTGTGTAACACAGAATTTCACAAGCTCACTCCTGTGCTAAACCCAGTAGCTTAGGCCTAGGTAAAGTATTTTTTATTTTCTTCCATATGAAGATGGTTGTCTTTTTAATAAAAGAAAGAATCTGCTACTTCTTTTAGTAGTTTGTTTCAGCAATGAATTATTTTCATGCTAAAGTCATGCCTCTTAATTAAATTCTTTTGTTGTCATTATTTAATTACATTTTCATTCAACAGATTAAAGAGACTATTAGCACATTGCTATTTTCCCTGTAAAAATACTTATCCACTGTAATCAAGTCACCCACTGCTTTTCTTTTTGCTAAAATAAACAGGCACCCTAAGGTTCTCAACAGCCTTTTCTTCTCTGCCTGCCACAAGTCACCCCAGTGGTTTCCCTTTGTCCAACCTCCGATTTCAGAGAGAGAGAGTTATAAAATGTGTTATGAATGCATTATAAAATGCCAACATCAAAACTGAGACAGAGGGCTGTCTGTATTTGTTACACAGCACTGACTTTCTCAGTTAGTTGTGGATATCTCTAGAGCTTCAGGACACCAGATTTTCCTGCGATAGGACAGGTGCTTAGGTATTCTGTCCGGCTCCCTGCCACCTCAAAGAAAGCCTAAACCTCTTAAGTGCTGCATTGCACCCAATATCCTGGTATCCCTCTGCAGCTGCATGGGTCTTCAGATAAAACTCCAGGTGAGAACACAACTTAAACAGTAACTTCACTAATCCACTTCACTAATCCCTGGAAAAGGAATGAATAATTTACTTCAGTGAAGCGCTAGACTAGAAGCCCATAATTTTGTATGTTGGGAGAAAAAAAGTGCAAATACCTCTAGAGAGTCTCCATCACATTCCCCTTCCTCTGTGGTCTTCCCCATTTCTTCAGTGATACTGTTCACCATGTCAAAAAATCTGTTTAAAAAAAAAAGAGAGGAGAAAAAACCAAACACACGCTTGAGACAGTAACTTGAGACAGTAACTTGAGATAGTATAGGAACAAAGTAATGAAGAGACCAAGAGAGGACATAAGTACAGTAATTATTTTATATAACTACATATTATGCAATAATGATGTATATATAAGTATATTTAAGTGTAATCTGTACAGTAAGTATAAATTCACTGTGTAAGTTTGCTTGTAAGAAGAAAATTTGTTTACATGGTGATTCAGTCATCAAAATTGGAAGTTTTTCTACTTCTTTTACATGTACAAAACCCCCATGATATCTGGAATTATTAATGGAATTAGTATTTCAAAAGCTACAGATTGGTTGAAATTCTCATCCTATACCACCATTTGTTTATGTCCATTGAAAGCACTGAAGCACCATGAGAAGTGCTGGGAAGTCTTGCTACATGTGGAAGAGTTTTTGTAGTGTAGGAATTCTAGCTTCAAGTTTTCCCTTGAATTAAAAGGATGTCTATTTCCTTACCTTTCTATTTCAAAATCCTATTATAAATTACTTCTACACTTTTGAAAGAAGGCAAGTACAAAAGCTATGTCATGCTAAGGTATTGCTTACTCATGTCTTAGGAAGAGCTCAGATGTGAAGGGGAATGAACGTATAGTAAAAGAACCTATACGAACTGGAATGGATAAAAGAACAAGCTAGAGATTGGGCTGTGAGGTGGATCCAGTCATTATCAGAGAGTACTGCAGTGATTTTTGGCAAATTTGCAGCCATTTTAGCACAAAAAGATGTGAAATTTCCTTTGGCAATGCTTTCAGGATCAATTCAACACTGCATCCTCAAGCTTATGGAGCAGAAACACAGCTTAGAGAAACTGAGACACCCCAACCTCTGCCAAATTTCCTGCAGAGACACAGGTACAATCTTACTTATGTAAATATATGCTAATGTAAAGGAAATCAAGTGTGCTTGTTTTTAACTGTAAATAAAAATGTATTTACAGTTACAGAGAAATCTTGACCAGACTTTGTTGCTATTCCAAATGTTCCCACTTTAGTAAGTCATTCTAAAATTTGGGATGCTTTGTTGAAATGGGGGGACATGCTTTTAGTAAGCCGTCATATGATATGTCTTACAAAACTAATCCCAGAAAGGTGTGTGTAAAAAAATAGTTAGATTTACAATTTTATTTGTTTCTAATGTTTGTCTGAGCTTGTTCTTTGATCCTTCTCCAGTGTACTAAGGTACACAGGGTGCTGTGTATTAAGTTGTCACACAAAAGATGCTGATCACTGAGGACACTCAGATCAACTTTCACCATAGTTCTGAAACTGTCAGTCCCTGTGGTGGATGCAGACACCCTCTATCCCATCACAGCCCATGTTTTTTTCTGAAATAACAGCAGTGACCCACCTTCTACAATGAAGTTCTGTGCAGAAATAGATTTGAAAGTCATCCGAGTTGTGCAGCACGTACAAGAAACAGCATCGTTCCTCAAACTTTGAAATGCTGAAAGAATGGCCAAGAAAGTTATTGGAAAGATGCATTTAGACTTCTACCAACTTTGTCAAACCATACAGACCAACCCTTTTAACATGGGAAAGCACCAGATTAAATCTGAGGATCCTAGTTTTTCCTTATTATAAAATCACTCTCTTGTATCCTCCAAAGTCCGCATTCTGATGTTTGCTATCATTCAACTTGTCCCACTTATCGACACATTGCCCAAGGAAGAACAGGAGCAAAGAAATTTATACCAATATTTCCATTGACCTGTGACATTTTTGTCTTCAGTACATTTAGGCAAGGCGTTTAATTTTTACTCTTGCAACCAGAATGAAGCACCCTTTCAGGGTCATATTAGAAAGTTGAACTTTGAACTATAATAATGAGTTCTTTGTGTTTTAGACATCAGTCACAGCTCAATCTTCAAAACAAATTCTTCTACTCGGTTTCTTGTTAATTGGTACCTTGATAGTAAGTCGGAAAAGTGTTTTTAAATTTAGTGATTATCTAAATATGAGGTGAATTATCTTATTACCCTTGCCTGTTCACTTCTTCCTTCAGTTTTGGTTTCATCTGCTATAACTGCAGAGCAAAGATAAAGAGGAGGCATGTATGTCATTTTCCTATGAATGCATAAATGTCTCAATAGAAAAATAGAAGAGGTGCAAACTCTTGTACAGTTGTCAGTTTTCTATACCAAGCAGGTGGTAGTTCATGCAAAGATATTCATTCACCAGAACTGTTTTATATGCATGTCATTACTCTGCTCCTTATAGAAAATATTAAATGTTATTTGAAATAGCTCTTTCTGTAACTTTGTCACATATTGAGTGCCAGCTGTCAAGCTGATGCAGTATAATTGATTCTTACTATATTGGAAAAGGGAGGAGGGAAATGGCAAGGGGTGTTACAAGGGAAAATAATGCAGTATTTGAGAAACCAAGACAAATTAAGTCTCCTTATTAAGCTTATTAACATACTGGACAAAATCCACTTTGTCCATGCTGCATTAAGTCCTAGTGACATCAATCTATTTTAGATGGATCAAGACAGCCATCATGTCACTACTTAATTTGCAGCACAATGAAGTAGAATTATGAATTATGTTGTGCCAAAGGATTGACTATTTGACTAATGTAATGGTTTTTTTAAGTATCTGGAAATGCTTGGAATTTGAACCTGTAATAAGTGTTTAAGATTGCCTGATCCTTAGTCCCCTTTATGATTGCTGTATTATAAAATTCCGTAAGTTTTAATACATAAGTGACTCTTTAGACAAGCTAGCCTTCCATAAAGCTACTTATGAAAAGAACGAGCTTCATTATAAGAATATTTGTCTGAGTGTACAGTGACTCATTTATTTCTACATTAGGGACATTCATAAATGCTAAGTAGTGTATGCATTTAGGAAGACAGTCACTGTCCTAAGCTTATAAACTAACTTTAATTCCAACTTTTCAGGCATATAAATAAACTCTCTAGATATGGAGTAACTGATATTAACAGAATTACTCATTCAAGTTCCATGTGCATTGAAACATTTTACTGACTAAACTGTCAGCTGAAACTTAGCATGCCCAGAAACCACTGACAAACACAGCAGTGGATAAAAGGGTAAGAATGTGGAGTGTACACAGAGGCCAGGGAAATTGATAAATATTTAAGACCTTTAAGCCTTTAAGTGAGGGTTTACATTGCTTATATGTTGCTTTCCTCCCTGGGTTAAAAAAAAAAAAAAAGCTAAACTGAAAAAAGGAAGACTAAAAATCATGCAAGTTATAAAAAGACCCAGGATAATTTGCTCAGGAAGTGCCTCACTCTGACAGTGCCCAAGCAGATGTAGCATCTACTGACATCTGTGACAGCAGAACTGGGGCTGAATTCACCAAACTCCATAAACAAAGAGGGAAGCAAGGCTAGCATGGCCTTGTGCCCAGCTCATGTACATCCAGAACTCCCCTTAGTCGATAAAAAACACTGCAAATGCTGTAACTACTGATTACTAGTACTTCCAGATGAAGCAGCAGATTAAACAGGTAAACACCAGCAGGAATCACAGAAAAAGAGCTGTGTGAAACTGCGTGTTTTCTAGAAATCTAGCAGTACAGGTACCTCTCATTGTGTGTAATTAGGTATTCTGATGAGATTCAAAGCTCCAAGAACTTAGGATGGAAGGCAAATACCCTTGTCTCAAGCTTGTCTAAGTTTTTGAGCTATGAAAGAAACTGGGACCCCTGAGGCACTCTCCCACAGAAACAACACAAGTAGTGGTTACTTCATAATCCAGAACTACTCCTGAATATTGAGTAAAAGCCAGTTTGTAGTGTAGCAAACTTCAGTCCTCCACTTTAGTTTCTCTTTTTCAATTAGAAAAATAAAATTTCCTATCTTCTTGTTCATATGCTGTCATCTTTGCAGAACAGTAGGAACTTTGCTTGATAAACTAAGATGCAAAGTACCTTGGGGAAACAGCCATGTTCCAAAAGCTCAGACAAAGCCTTTAAAGAATAACAGCACTTTCTGGGCCAATTCAATAAGAAACATTTCTATTTAAGAGGTCAAGAAGGCATATGGCAAAAGCAGAGCTATTTACACTGGCACACAAAGTGCTAATCGATGAGTTTCTTATGCTAAAGCCAGTTGCTATGACTTCCTGCACAGAGAGTGTGATTTAGCACTGTTCTGCTCAGAGAGTTCTACATACTTCGCAAGTTGCTTTGCAGTACTTGAGAGCTGAACCCTATTACTCGTGAAACAAGATGCTGATTATGGTGGCTGTTACACAGCAGGCAGAAGAAGTGACTCTCTGTCAGTGCTGTGAAGTATTTACCAAAAATGTGAGCCATTTCATAGCTAGGTGTCTCTTCAGACCTGCTGTCTCCTTATGGAGTGCCATAAATATTTATGGAGGTCTTTGTCATAAAAGCCTCCAAGATTATGTACAAAGACCTGCCTTGTACATTAAGGCTGCATTTCTAAAGCTGACTCTTACTAGTCTAAAAGGGCTGAGAATCCTTATAAATCTGGGAACTGCCCCTTCCTAGACCACTTTAAGTCTAGGAGCCTCAAAGTAGCCAAAAATACTCTTGATACAAAAATAGATTAGAAGCAGGCCTAGTTCTGCAGGCTCACCCACCCCAAACAATACTTGCCTTCATAAAACTAGGAAAAAAACATGTAAAACACTGAAAAATTAAGTGATCAGAAACTTGCATATATTTAAAATAAAAAGGAAAAGAAAACCCTTCTTCAGCTTTATGTTTGCATAAGATAAATATTTCCCCCTGCAGCTCCTCACGGAGGGAGCCAGAAAGTTCTCTAAGAATTCACAGTGACTCTTGGCTCACTATAAAGTCATCCGAGTTGTTTTGGACATCTGTTCAGATGAACAGACTGGAAAATCAATTGAAAAATTAAATGAAAACTCATAGTTTAAACAACTAGAGCAGGAGTTACACTAGAAACAGCACTGACCACAGCATGGTTTAATAAGGGGAAGGAAAAACCAAAATTACGGCAAATAAATAAATAAATAAATAAATACTTTCCCTCTATTTTTTTAGAGGCACACAAAAACATACTGTAGCCAAAACCTAAACCAGACTGAACTAAGCATATCATTGCAATTTTTGCCTAAAATAAGCTGAATTCCACAGGATTGAATTTCTGTTCCTATTGATAGTTTGGTGTTTTTAAGTTACTTTTTGGAAGGAAAAAGAATCATCCATCTGTGCAAAAACGTCCTGCAGACATAGCAACAACTCTGTGTATGGAACAGTTATTATTAGAACAGAGCAACGACTATTTAAAAAATGTAAGTTTTATGGACTTTTTTTCTTTTAATTACACTGAAAGGAAAGTGGAAAGTTGCAGGATGACAAATATAGATAAATCCTCAGGAAAAGGGAAAAAGAGACTAAGATGAAGAATAAATTGCAAGAGGTTACAGATAGAATATCACTGTCACTCCAAAGTCCAGAGCAGCAACAGCATAATACAAAAATCATTCAATTATTCCTTTAATTTCAAAACAAAAACAGGAAACAACTTACCTTACCCCTCTAATAGAGGCAGCACAGAAGTTCCACTCATGGATACCTTTCTGTAACACACAATAATAAATAAATAATCAAAATATTCCTCCTTATGTGTGAGGGGCCACTAGGCATATCTTCTATAATGAAGCTCATGAGATGGAAGGGGAAACATGCGAATGACAATAGTCTATTTATTATATGTTAACACCAATTACACGGCATTTTTTAAACTGAAACCAAAGCAATAGAAGTTCTACATTTGGATTTATTATTAGTTTATTTATTAGAAGTTTTGGGTTATTTCTTCACTGTTTGCACTGCAAACACAATTTACTATTTTAGAAAACATTCAAAAGAGCAGATCAGAAGAGAGGCCAGTACAGCCTTGTTTGGGATCAGATGTGATACTTAGGAAAGGAGGGGGAAAAATATTCCACATCTGAGAATAAGGAGAGCTTGCTCTGCACACTCAATCCCCTAGTGTGGGGGAAGGCTGGGTGGAGAGAGCTACGAGTAGAAATGCAGGAGAGAAAAGTAGGAAGAATTACTCAAATATGAAAAGTGTCCAAAGAAACAGAAAGGAGATATTTCACTAGGAATCCAGAAGAGAGCGATAAGAATGTACCAAAACCCCTAAGAGCTGCAGGAGTGAAAACATGGCTGGAAGAAAAAAGCCACCCTATGAAAACACAAAGGGACAGGCCTCATCTATTTTCAGATCTTTTAAATTTACAGCTGTCACACTCAGCAGAACTGAGTTCTCTGTAGACACTTATATTGCTCTGTGTTTATATTCTATTAAAACTTTACTGTAGAAAACAGAAGCCTTTTGTATCTTCTAAAGAAAACATTCTCCTTTCAGGAAAAGGTGGAACTACACCACCTCACCGCCCTGGCAACATTGGGATCCCATCACAATGAGCCACATATTCGAAGAACCTTTGCTTTCTGCAGCTGAATTTCATTTGGCATTTTAGTGATATGAGCAAGGGTATGCTGTCAAACAGAAAAACATAATCAAATGTATTCCAAAAGAAGACTTGAAAATGCGTAGCTTATAAAACGAATCGTGAAATACACAGAAGTCAGATACACCACTGAAATAGTTGCACAATGTGCAGAAAACCACAGTGGAAATTACTCTCCCAGCTATAGCAGCTTTCTATGAGGATTCCTCATAGAATTTTTTCCTCCTCTGTAATTCTTCCCTTCCTGCTTAAATCACATTATACGTTGTGATGCTAATATGAGATGCCTAATACAATGGGCCAAAAATACAAGCAAACATCTTGATGCACAAGTTTCATAACTACTATAAATGTAAAGTACAAAGCACTACCTTCAATATCTCTTCAATGTTAAATGGGGTACAGGTTTCTTTCATGGGGTAAAGGAGCAGGAGAGTAGCCCAATATTAGGAAAAGCTGGATTTGCATCTTGAAGTGGAGGTACTAACTGATGCTAGTTATGGCATGTTTGTGAAAGCACTGTTTGAGTTGCCTGGTTCTCTCAAATAAAGGAAGATCAACTCAATTCCTGTGCTAATGAGGAGGGGTTTCTGCACAGTCTTTTACAACTCCCTTCATATACAAAACCTGCTAGTTTCCAATTTTCCATGCTTATAAACTCTCCTCAGACCTCAGCTATTGGTGCTTGTCCAATTCCCAGTACTGGGAATAATCTAAAATCCAAGTAAGTTAAAATATATGTTCTGAGAGGCAGAAATGCTCAAGAAACATAACAAGAAGCACTAGTACTGTTTCTTTACCTGTCACCTATGTGCAACTAATCTCTTAAATCTTAATTACCATGTGAAGTTCTCAAGCAATGAAATAACATAAAAAGTTATGTCCCTTCATGATCTTGCCAAGTTTTGAATACATTGGAGTAAATATATCAGGCGTGCTATCCAAATTCAGCATCTGTTCTTTGGTTAGGCAAAAAAATCATCAACTACCCAAAACAAAACTCAAAATGGATTCAGAAGCCAAAGCAAAACAGAGACAGGCTGTTCTATTTCAAACTTACAAACAGCACTGCTGCATTCCTCTAACCCCATGCGGGAACGGCTGCTAAAATTAGGGAACTGCAAGGCAAAGGTAATGTGCATTCTACAAAATAAAATACTGTCTGATTTTTCTTGACATTTGTTTATCTTAAACTCAGTAATATTAAAGAAATAAATATTAAAATATGTTGCTAGAAAGCAATAGAAAAGAAAGAGGCTACATTATTTATGCTGGTACTGACTGTCATTTGTCTAGTACAAAAGTGCCAGCTGCAGGCTCCACTCAGTTTCAGTTTGGATTTGAAATGGAAATTCAGCTTCTTTGTGCATGAAAGGAAGTTCACACACTTTGTAACTCACAAATCTTATTCTTGGAGCACTGACTGAACTCTGGAAAACATGTAGAACCATTAATTTACGTGCCAAAATGAACTGAAATCTGAAGCACAAATTGCTAAATCTCTGACAGACCTATGGTTGGTAGACTTGGATAGATGAAGAAGTTTCCAAACCTAGCTGTCTAACATACCCTTGCAGTAGAGATAGATGGTCTTTGCTTGTTAATCAGCCCCAAAAAAGGCTTGTTTTCAGGCTCCTAAGGACCTAAATATGGGTCTTTCTCTGTGCAGTAGACTGGCAGACAATGCATCCTTTTCCTTCACAAAATCTATTAACAAAGACAAATATTATACTGGTTATACTCAGTTGAAAAGGAAGCTGGTGCCTCCAAATTTTTCTAGTCCCTTTTCTCTCAGTGAGGTTTGTGATGGATTCTAATTTGACAAATTACAGCAGACTATAATTGTACAGCTGAATGGGTAACTACCAAATTGCCTTTGCATTGTTCCATTGGGTATGATGGCTCACAGGGCACAGAGTATCGATCAGATTCCTGGCTACTCAATAAGCTCATCACAGTAAGGATTCTGGCCAGAGCAAAAGTACAAGGAGTGCACTTAATGTCTAATGCCAATGATTAAGGCTAGGACAGAGAAATAGGAAAATACTATTCTGCAGAAAATACAGACACACACCTCACACCAGGAAGAAGGGGAAAACTGAAAGAAACACCTACCTTCTGAACACCAAACAGGCATAGACTAATACACTCAAATCTTTCTCCCAGACAGAGGATAACTGGGCAGACAATTGACACAGCTATGAAAAATGCCATTGCTGAGTGTATTAAAAAATATCCCAGTAGCTAAACAATACATGAATGCACCATGGAATACACCTTTTGGAATATGAGTTCACATGCTCAAGTGAGGTTAGCTCAAACTGGAACATAGGAAGTTATGGCAATGAGGTGCCACGTGTGGCCAGGACACCAAGCCTACTTGTTTTGCCTAAAAAGAAACCTACATGAAAACCCCATACTAAGAGGTATTAGGACTCCCCTAAAAAATACTGTCAGGTAAACATCTGAGAGAGAAAGGAAACTACTCAATAGAAACACTTTGTTAGCAAAAGAACAAATGCGTATGAAATGTCAACAATTTCAGACTGAAAACTAGAAGACTTGAGGTAACTCCTTTTCACCATCAATATTCCACTCTTTGCTCTTTTAGAGTTGCAATGGAATTCTCAAACCACTTTTCAGTATGATTGGTCAACTGTGAAACCTATACTAACATTCAGAAAGATCTTCACCACTTTATTGGAAACTATATGGGGAGAGTGTCTGCAAGAGAGGTGAACAGAACTCAACAGTCCAGAAAATTCCTTCTAGTCCTATGTTCCTTCTTGCCCTACAGTTAAGCCACTTAACAGAATGAAGAGTATTATTTGGAGGTGAGATAAATATACACACAAAAAAGTCACCAAAAAAAAAAAGCATGTTCAAGTTGTCTCTAAATAGAATAAATTCTGACTACAGAAATACTTTCCAAACAAGTATTTTAGAATAAGAAGATTAAGTTTGTATTTCTGACAAATGATTATTCACTCTATGGTAAATTTTATTTTCCCAAGAATTGCATACATTTATTTTTTAAATTATTCTCAGAGGCTGAGCCTACTTCAAAAAACATCAGTCAGAACAAGCCACAAATAAATAGAAATTTATTGGTCTAGGCAAACATTTCAGTTTGTTCTCTAAATATGCTATTTCAACTGCCATTTACATTTTCTCATGAACTCACAATAAAAATTCTAAGCAGTAGAATGTCACTGTTTTGTGCTCAAAAACATTTCTCCTTTTACAGGCTACTAGCAGGAAAGCTGAAGATTGGACTTGCCAGTGTTAGGTTAACAATTGGACTTGGTGATCTTGAAGGTCTTTTCCAACCTAAATGATTCTATGGTTACCTGAAAAACAGGTCTTCATTGTTCTATCCTGCAGGCAAACAAAATGCTGTAATGGAGGAATGTACAGCACTAGTTCTTACAAATCACAGCATCCCCAGTGTTTTGCCTCCAGCTAATTCAGTCTCTATTCACTCTTCATATACTCCTTCATTTTCCCTAGCTGACGTCCTTCTCTAAGGTTCTATGACCTCCTCCCTGTCTTCCCTCTTGCCAATATTTTGCTTCCTAAACATCCCAGAATGTAATAACCATTCTAGGTTTTTCCCTCCACTTCCATCTCTGGATTTTCTAAGTTCCTTTCCAAATATGTCTGGTATATCTCATACCTTGACATATAGACTTCTCAGAATTTTTAATTTCTAGAGTGTCCATTTATCCTTCTGCCAAATGCTTCTTTGGCATTTGATGGATTCTGCTCCCATTTTAACATACCAGTCTCAATTACTTTCATATTAAAGGAGTATTTGTCACAGCTGACATGTAAAACTGCAAGGGCAGTAAGAAGATAATTCTGTAAATAATTTATACTACGTTATTGGTATGATGACAGTAAATTATAAATTGCTTATGAAATCTTAAGCAACAGATATGTTGTATAATATACAATGGCTTAAAACAACCTGAAGGAAAACACAAGTTATATCGACAAATTATGGGAAACAAAAGATCCATTGAAAATCAGGACAATCTTAAGCACAGCATCTTCCTGTGTGTTACTAAAACATTTTTCTACTTTGCAGAATCATATTTAGATGCAACTGGTCACATGCTACATGCCTTATGTACCCTGTATACTTATAAATTGTGAAAAAAGTTACAACTACAAACATACCTTGTCATCAGGAAGCACATGCCAGATGGATACCGTCTTCTCCTCAGCTTCACTGTTAATGGAGAGATACGAGGGCTGATAGATTTTTGTTGGTTCCAATATCAAAACCTTGCAGAAAAAATAAGTTTCAATAGTTAATGCAAAACTGGTAGAATTTCAAAAGATATTGAAATCTGTTAAAACTATTTCTTTAGTCATACCATAGTAGGAATAACAGGGAAATAATGAAAAGCAGAATTTTAGGTACTGGGCTAGTTTAGTGTGGCTGACAGTAACTTAAAATTAAAAAAAAAAAAAATGCCAACCCTAATTTTTTTTTTTTTACAGAAGGCTGTTATGTGTCAATTGGTAGCATGTATCGATTTTGCAAATTATTTTTTTTTAAAATGTCAGGTTTTGAAATCTTTCTGTCACAATTCAGTCTCCTACCATGCCACTCTAGAATGCCTATCTCCCGTGTGGAGAAGATTCACGGTACATTTTTATCGTGGTTTGGTAGAAGCATATTTGGGTGAAGCAGAGAAACAGATTAACCTAGAGCTAAACTGAACAGTTCATGATCTAGATCAGGATGAATTGTAGCCACCAGATCAAAGTATTTTCTCAAAAGTAACAAGTACCACCGCGAGAGGTGAAACAAAAACTAGAAGCATCATTAAAAGAGATGAGATGGAACAATTATTGACTAGGGCAAGTTGGTCTACATCTATTTTCAAAGGTTTATAAAAACACCAACATAGAAAGTCTTGGAGACAGCCATGGCTTAGAGTGAAATCTAAGTCGTGTCTCCTCCTTCAGAGTCAATAAGCACTGAGATATACTGGAAACAGTGCAGGGCTAAATTCTGAAAAGTACCTACACATTTAACTTTGTAATGATAAGCACTGGGAATTAGAATGTGTTGCTTGGCATCTCCAGAGACTTATAATTTGCAAAATTAAGCCATTTCACAAACTGTGGTCTTAATCCTTTAACAAGTTGTCCATGCACTGTGTCATTTCTTCCTTTAAAGGCCTAAGTGATGACACTGATGCTACCAGATAAGAGAGTAACTAACAGCTAAGCTAGTGCCCATGGACAGGGGAGCTCTTAAGTTCAAGCTCTCAGAATACACAGAACAATTCACAACAAGGAAATATGAAAAAAAGACTTTTTTTAAAATAAATTAATTATGATCTGAGAGAAGGGAGGGAAAAGAAAATTGCTAATTTTCCTTTTGTTGATTTATTGAACTGTGTGCTTTTCATTCTGAACTGGCACAAATAGAATTTCTGTATAATGAGAAATCCCATATGTCTTCTGCAACAGCAGTGTAGTCAGGTCACAAAATCTCAGAACAGTCTGAGTTCGAAGGGACCCAGAAGGATCACTGAGTCCATACAGGGATGGCAGCCATGACCTTGGCCTTGTCAGCTCCATGCTCCAACCAACCTCCTGTCTAACACCATCGAACTAGGTGGACACTGGGTTTATCTCTTGGCTCATGCTATCACAGTGATCAGCTTTGGTTTGCCTCTTAATATGAATAAAAATTCAAACCATTTTATTTGGACAGTTTTATAAGTCAGAGCCTACTTTAACTATCTAATTGAACTATTCCATCATCTAAAATCTAAAACGATTATGCCTTACCTTGTACAAAACCCAGAAGATTCAACACACATTTTGTTTCCCTGCAAAACTTTCTACCTGTTCTCATCAGAAAAGGAAAACTAGGCTCTTTAGACAGCCTTGTGTTGTTTTTACTTTACTGCTTCGAGCTCTTGCTGTTCAACATTGAAGTCCTCCTTTTAGTTTATTATCACATCTACACATGGAAGGCAAAAGAACTGTACAAAACAACCTGCATGCACTTTAACTATCTGGGAGGCAATAGCAATAGCTACTTAAGACAAAAAACTGTTTTGTTGATGGTTAGCTAAAAGGAATACCCAAGACATTATTACCTGGACATATACAGTTAAAACATACAGAAAACATAGACTTTTTTACGGTATAGTTTCAGGACATGTTACAACACTGGGGCATCTAATAAAAATTCCCAGCAAAATTTTTGTGGAAGAAATCAGAAATAAACATATATATACACACTTATAGTGCAATGCTGTTGAAATACATTTTCTAGTAGCTGGAACAATGGATTTCTGACTGTTTGGGCTGATTTTTAACCTCTGAAAAGGCTAAGTCTTAACTGGCAGTAGAGTATACAAAGCCTGCTGAGCTAGAAGAAGACCGAAATTAATTAAAGATCCTTTTTTTTTCAAAACACAGTATAGTTAATATATAACCTGTTTGCTTTAGAAGTATACCCATTAGTAGCAAATAATAAATAGAAAAATTCTATCTTGACATTTTTCCTCATTACTTTTGTATAGAAGACATTGTGCCCACACTGTTGTACCCACATGCATTCAGTTAAAATCAATCAAAGATGCAGGCCAAATATATTTCTTCTGGACAAACAGTTTATTGTCTGGCCACCAGGCAGTGCTTTGTGCTCATTTCCTTTACATCACAATTTGTTTTAAAAAAAAAAACCCACCCCCAAAAAATAGAACCAAAAAAAGTCTCCAGACCTCAACAAAACAGCCACTTACTGGAAATCGAACTACAGTCACATCTGTCTTTGTGGCTTCAACAAGGAAGTCCATCCAGAAATCCACGAGTTCCTGTTTGGCTGTATGTTGCTCTGGAGCCAGCTTCTTAAAATGCTGATATATCAAAATAGTCTCTACAATAGACTTCAGGTACCTGTGACCATCCAAAAATACATAGATACACAGATAGTAAATTCAGTGTCTTCTATCCTAAACCATTAAAATTCTTGAAATAGATAAACCCTCTACCTAAGGACCAAACTGAGCCTTTGTCCAACTTATTTTAGTAGTGATCTACCTCAAACAAAAACTCAGGTGAAAAGTCCACTAGTTTAACTTTCTGCACTGTTCTAGTTCCTATATTGTATCTGCATAATGAATTATTTAACACAGATTTCTAAAACATTATGCTTCTGGAACTGATTATCCTACAAAGATGGCAACAACCATGTTATGCAGTCTTTTGGCATTGCTAGAGAAGGACAACAGCAGTGCTGAGTGTTTCCCCTAAAAGCAGTTCACCCCTCTTCTCTGCTGTTCTACTTTCTGAGGCTGATTTATGGGGCTTCTTGATAATATTGCTTTCTCTTGGCATTTCTGAAAAAAAGGTTATAAACATAATCTCACGCAATTTTTATGAATACTACAGCAATGAGGTACACATGTTAAAAGAGGATTTATCAGTGCTATCACTTTATCACAGACTACTCATGGAAACTTTTGTACCACCCTCAGAGGGTTTTTAGGGAACATTTCCATAGTGCAATTTCCAATTATCTTTCTTAGGCCATCAGGATAGCTGGCTTAAGGTACTGTGTCTACTCCTGCTTGCACCAAGTGGGCTGTGCTATAAAGCAGGGAACAGACTGGGAAGGAATTGCTCAGAGGAGAAATTCTTCATGAAGCACAAATGAGTGTGCAGTATTTTCAGAGCTTAATCCACAGACTTAAACCCCAAAGGCACTGGGGTACATAAAATCCTGACAACCAGGCATTCATAAACTCCAGAAAATTCCACCAGGAGACTTCCAGAGAATGCTATCCAGCTTCTTAGTAAAATATACACATAGTAAAAATGGAAAACCTTGCAAAAAATACACCGTAAAGAGCATTTATGAAATATTTTGTCTGAAAATTAGAGTTTTTCATTTTTACATTTCTATGTTATGTCAATGCAGAAGTTTAGCATTTCTGTGTTTTGGTATCCATCTGATTACCTTCTGGAGGTATACTCTATCCTTTATAAAAATATAAGAATTCATACATACTTTGTTCACTCTTATGATTAGCGGAGTGACAACATCTTTTAGTCAGAAAGGAGTCATGGTTCTCCGCACCTAAGATGATCCTAGCCCTTAATGAGCAGGTGACTGGTCCTTCATTGTTGCCTATATCCATAGCAGGAGCCAGGAACCTGCTGTCAGAACACACATCTCCTGGCCTTTGCATAACAGATGTTGAGTTTACAGGGTTGTCTTTAACCCTGGATTTATGGCTTTCCTATTAATTGGACTTTGACTTGTAGTCTTCTCAATCACTACAAGATGCAGATGGCACCATACAGCTCATTTGTATTCAGCTCCTAAAACAGCTCTTATGTGCCATAACCTTGACAATATTTAAAGGTGCAGTCAGACCTCTCTAGCTAAGTTGTCTTCATTCCCCAAAATCTTCAGGCTCTTATGACTAAACTCACAAGCCACTACCACTTCTCTTCAGCAATGTAGCTGCAAGCAACTCCTCCTTTCTTCTTTGCCCTCAGGAGAGCTTGAAGTCCATGATGGATCTGCCCTTGTCACACATCAAATTAAAGACCTGTATCAGATCTATCTCTGAATAAGGGCAAAATCTATGCCCTATGGATAAAAGTACAGTGAAATAATACACACACAGTAAAACCTGTTAAAAAACAGAAAACATATCTCCTGTCAGCTGAATACAGTGCCTAATGTGAAAGCTGAGGGAGTCTAACGTTTTAAAACATAGGAATGTATATGGCCTTGTTTATCACCTTACCATGCTGGTGCCTTTAATTTAAACAGCTTTTCTGAAGCCTGGATCACTCTTATATGATCATTAGCCAACATACTGGCCCCCAAGAAAGATCCCACTTCCCAATAGCTTTGCAGTTTCTCCAAGCTCCCCTTTTTACCAAGCAGGCTGCTGATCTTTACTCCTGTAGCAAAGAGAATAACAAGTCACAAGTATTTGTATTAATGCAATTTAAAAATAACCATTTCCCTTATTCAAAATATTTTAATTACTTACATTACTATACCCTCTCAATTTTGATAAAATAAGATGGAAATCATACTTACCAGTTAATGTTATATGCCTTCCAAACACCCTAATTGGTAGAAGTTTTTTTTCCCACCCCCTCTTCCTACAGACTTCTCAAGAAAGGAACTTTAAGACATCACTGTCAGGACAAGGCCACAGTCAGATTACCTATGTTCTTGCATGGACCTCATCTGTAAAGGTAAATTGGGGCCTTAGGCTACACAACATAGCTGCAAAAACTTAACAGATGCTGAATAAGGCACCTATTATGTTTTTTTCTGCTTTGTTTTTTTTTTTTTTTTGACTTATAAGCCCCAAGCCCCAAACTTACCTTTATAGACAAGGTCCCATGCAGAAGGAACAGATGATCCACTGAGCTTCTTCCAGCAGTGATGTTCTTTTAACTGCAGCAAGTCCTACCCCAATGAAAGACATCTATTAATATTCACAAGTCCCTCAGCAACTCAAGACTACGGAGAGCCTCAGGTTTTATTTTTACTTGCTAAGTTTGCTGAGAACTAGGCTCCCCTGTGGCCTTCAGGATGAGTTTTAGTTCACATGAGCTGCTACATATAGAGAACATGAGATATGCTACACCATTCCCTGCAAAAAACCCAATTTTTAGCTTACACAACAAGCCACTCCACAACTGTATTCTTTTATTCACTTTTCCCACACTACTCCAGTATGACAGTTTCCCTCCCACATCATCGTCCATTGTCCTTGATATTCACGCTGAGTATTCACGAGAAATTTCAATGCAACTGTTGATCTTGTTTTCTACATAACCTTCCTTGAGTAGCTAGCAGACTAAACTTCACAGTAGAAGCAGTAATAAATATTATCAAAATGGGTATCATTACATAAACTCCTTTCAGCCTATAGTTTATCTTGTTTTATCACATTGCTCCCATTTTTATGGCATCAACATCAGGCAATAAAGGCTTTTAAAAGTGCCATAGATGCTGCAAAGTATCTCTGATCTGCCTGAGAAACATCACAATGCACATCACTTCCATCTGCTCCACAAGGTACCATGGTGACCATCTCTGCAAGGCTTTAAGCCAGGGTGCTACACACATTGACACTGTCAAAGAGATCACTTGAAGATGTACACCTGCACTAGTCAGTGAAGAATAGGGAGGGGGAATTTGTGTTGATAATGTTCAGCTTTAGCTGGGTTCTAAAAAGCAAGACTTGAACACTATCCAGAAAACACAGTACAGTAATTTCACGATTACAAGCCGCACTGACTATAAGCCGCATCTCCAGGTGTTGGCAACATTTTGTTCTTTGTCCATAAATAAGCCGCACCTGAGTATAAGCCGCTCTGTCGTTCACAGCGAGGACCCGCGTGCAACAAAGTTGCCAAATAGTAACAGAATCACAGCATGGTGGGGTTTACTGGCTCAGCTCAGGCCGTGAGGGCTCGGGGCTGCCGACAGGGCAAGGTGGCCCAGCTCGGCGCTGCCGCTCGGTGGGGCCGCTTGGGGCCAGCCGTCACCGCCTCTGGACTCGCTCACCCCAGTCCGGCGCTGCCCCGCAGTGGCAGGTGGGCATGGAGCCCGCCGGTACTCGCAGCTGTGGTGGGAGGCGGGGATGGAGCCCGCTGGCACCCATGGCAGCGGTAGCAGGAGGGGACAGGAGCCCCCTGCCTCCTCGGGGCCATGGCGCCAGCAGGAGGGAGCCCCCCGTCTCTCCCCTGGGCTGTGCTGCCTGAAGGAGGGAGTCCCCCGCTTTTCCCCCCTACCCCCCACGCTGCCTACACAGAGCCCCACTTCACCCACCATGCAACAGAGTAACAATCTGTAACAATCACGTAAAGCTGGGTTTTACTGGCAGGTTGCTCGACTCGGCACCCTGGCTGGCACTTCCGGGGTTGGAAATGTCGGAAAATTATTCACATATTAGCCACTCCTGAGTATAAGCCGCATTTCTGGTGTGGGAGCAAAATTTTAGTCAAAACGGTGCGGCTTGTAACCATGAAATTACTGTAAATGGAAAAAATTAATCTCCCCTAGGACTTTAGAGTATCACACCTCAGCAATATCTACAAAGGCCAAAGGGCTCTACTAGAACATCTAAAACATTTGCATGCATTTGATAGCAACACACAAGAAAAGACAGACACCTACAAACTTCCACAGGCTTTTAATGCAACTTCATCACAAGAGATGTAAGGAACTGGTATCACAGGGATACATGGATCATTTCAGTTGGACATACCTTTGTTGGGAGGAAGGGCAAAGGGAGGAATTCAGCTGTGCACAGGGCCTTTGCTAAGCACTGTGTGATGGCACACACAGTTGCAGTGGCTACTGACCAGCTACCACAGGCTATTTGTCACAGCAAGCAGCAGCACCAGTCTCTGGTTCACAGGCAGACATGTTCTGCCATGCTTCACTGTGTCTGCAGGGACACACCCATCACATCCATGCTCCACATATGGGAACAGAGCTAAAGCGAGGAACAAACTGTGTGTGTGGGTCTGACAAAGGGTACAGCTCACATGGGGAGGAACCTCACATGGCTGGCAGGGAGAGGTGTTTGTTAGGAGGGAAGGACTGGTGACCAAGCAATCACTTGGAGTCCCAGCTCAGTAAGACTTATAGGAAGACAGAGGAAGAAAGGATGGATGTGTAGCAGTATCTCAGCACACCAAGTTTGGGAATTGTTACTGTTACATAACTTGGATAAAATGGAAGTTTTACTCAAATATTCTGTGAAGTGGATCCTGTTACCTTAGAGAAGACAACATCACCCTCTCATCAAATCCTTCTGAGAAAGGTGAGGTACGTGGCTACAACTCACTCTGGTTTGCTGACCATCCTCTGCAAAGCTCATCTATCTACAAAGTTCCTCATTCCTGAAAGACAAGTTACTTATCCCTTAAATGCAGCTGTTTTGTGATGACATTAGTAAGAGGTTCAAAAGACAGTAACTCCAATTTAAAGAACTCAAAGGGAAAGGATTATTTTGGAAACTTGCAAAGTGAACCTTCATAATTCTAATTCTGAGTTTATGGTCTCCTTGTATAATTTCCCTTTTTCTAAGTTTATTTTTATTTCACCATCTTTAAAAGATTTTTGAAAGTATAAGAAAATCCAGGCAAAGTCATGACATTCTCTCCTTCCATAATAAACTTGGCATTCACAAAGGGAGGGAAAAAAAGCAGCAGCTGAATTCCAGTATATTTTATCAAAAATATTTTGCCTTTGAAACAAATGAGCCAAAATAGAGGAACCATTAACACCAGAAAAGCCTTTGTTTTATGACACCAAGAATATATCCACAGCTTGTGACAAAAACAAGATACAGTAAGTAGACATTACCATTTAAATATTACTATGAAGGCTTTATAAATAAAGTTCTTTCCTTGCTCAAATATTGATATAACAATTCATATTACAGGATCCTTTGTGTGTCAAAGTTGCACAACCTGCAGAGATCATAACTGTCAATGCAGATCACAGCATTTCTGTCTGGTTTCAAAGTTCTTTGTACGGTTAAGTAAGCAAAACTACCCAGAAAGTAGGAGGAGGGTTTTTATTAATGCTCTGTTTGTTCATTTAGTTGTGAACTATTATCTGGCAAGTACAGGTTGGAACTCTTAGAAGGCAAATTTTCTGATCTGATGCAGAATATGCATCTCCTAATTACAGCCTCATGCACTCTCTGAAGAACTGATAATGGCTACATCCTTTGCTACACCTTTCCCAGCCTACCAATATAATTTCCATATAACCTGGACTGAACTTGATTGGTATGTTCTTGCTTCTCTCCTGATCTCTCAGCAGAAAGCAGAACTTCTCTGTGTACTACAGATAATGCTGTGGGTGGACGCCAAATAGAAAGCACTGCCTGGCAAATCTAACTATTGCTAAAAAATAGTCTTCCACTCACAGATCTAAACAAGAGGTGACATCAAAATAATTACACACATGTAAGAGATATTTAGGACCAGAAAAAAAACCAAAAGCATTTTCCCATACAACTTTCATGATTTTGACTGATTTTGTTTAAACCATTAACTTTAATCCCAGACAATTAAAATTTAAATTATCCTCAGAATCTAGCACAACTCCAGCCTTGTACAAAGACCATTGTAAGGTCTCACACCTGGGAAAACATAATCCAGGAGTGCAGCACAGGCTGGTATCTACTCCACTGGGGAGCAGCTCTGTGGAAAGAGACCTGGGGGCCCTGAAAAACAAGCAGCTGAATATGAGTGAACAGTGTGCTCCTTCAGCAAAGAAACCCAACAGGATGTTGGGATGCATCAACAGGGACATCTCTAGGAGGGATAAAGAAGCCATTATCCCATTCTATTCAGTGCTTGCCAGGGCACTTCTGGAATAATTTCTTCAGTTTTGGCTCTCACTATACACAAAAGATGTGGACAGGTTGGAGAGGGTCCAGAGAATGGTCACAAAGATGAACAAAGGACTGGAAGCCTGCCATATGAGGAAAAGCTGGGTTTGTTCAGCCTTGGGGAGCGGGCTTGGGGGAGGTGTTATCACCATCCATTGGGTAAAGGATGGCTACAAAGAAGATGGAGACTCCCTTTTAACAAGGAGTAACAAGAAAAAGACAAAGGGTGATTAGGATACAAGTTACTGCTGGGGACTTTCCAATTGGGCACAAGATGAAAATTTTTCAAAATTTGAAGGATCAGTCTTTGGAATCATCTCCCAGGGAAGCACTGGATTTGTTGACGTTGGACATATTTAAGGTTCAGCTGGACAGGGTGCTGGGCCATCCTGTTTGGAGTGTGTTTTTCCAAAGAAAGTTTGTAGCAGATGATCTTGGAGGTAATTTCCAACCCAGCATCCCATGATTCTATGAATAGTGACCACAGTCTTATCAACAAGAAATAAATAACCAATGATACACGTAGGGTCTATACTATAAATGTGCTTGAAAACATGTTTCAAAACAGCTGAGTCAGTCTGAAACTAAAAGTATTTTGACAATATTCCCTGGAACAAAAAAGAAAGATGGACACCAGTAGCTAATAGGAAGGGTGGCTGTATCAAGGGTATCCAACAGACACCAACTAAATGTTAATATAAGACAGGCAAACAAACACACAAACAAACCACCTAAGGAACAAAAAACTTCTGCACTAAATAGTTCTGCACTTATGTAAGAATGAACATTAATTTCCGTAATGGTCTCAATAAAAACAATAGGGAAAACAACACTGGACAAACTCATAAAAAGATGATACCAAAGACATAGCATACAAATTTAATTCGTAACATTAATTCGTACAGATCCAGTCAGTTGTAATCTGTATGCAATTGAGGAGTTTCTTTAGAATTTAAGGATTCATATTAAACTACACAAAAAAAATATAACCCAGCTCCATTAAACTATCTGGCTTAAAGTTAGGCAAGCAAGCAAATATTTGTAAATGTTATGCAATATGTAGAACATATCTTCCTGCCTCTTACTCTGGTACAAGAATTCTAATTTCAGCATAGGATGTGGAAGTATTCTATGCCAATTAAAAAGCAAAATCTCACCCACTCACAGAAGGGCAAACACAGTAGTTGGGGCAACTCTACGCAGCCTCACACATCCAAATTAATACCTTCGTTCACACCTGGGAATTTAAATTTCACTTCCACTGTTTATGCAAAAGTAATCATCTCTCTCTGACCTTTATACTCAAAATTACCCAGGAAATTACTCCCAGACATATAGTGCACACCTGACTTCGAAACTAGAGCAGTGGCTGAATATAGATATATTCAGTGGAGTGAAAAAAATTGTTTCTTTCTCACTTGATGACCTCCTCAGGAGAAACAAAGCTAAAAAAGACTCTACAGAATGTCAAGAATTATACAAATTCATGGGGAAGAACACCAAATGCAATGCGTATTACAACATTCAGTCCTACCTCCCAAATCTTCCCTAAACATATTACTGACTAATCTTGAATTTTTGCTCTCCTCAAATCTAGAAAATCACAAACAAAATCAAATAAAATCTTAATTCTTCCTTCTTAAATAAGAAACTTTTTATGTCAAGGGTGGCGAGAGATTGGACCAGGTAGCCCAGGGAAGTGAATGCCTCTGTGCTGGAAGTGTCAATCTGAGCAACCTGATCTAGTGTCTCTGCCCACAGCAGGGGCTTGGACTAGATGGATTTTAAAAGGTCCCTCCAACCCAAACTACTATGATTCTATGAATACAGACATTCAGAAACCTCTAAGAATGCATCAGAAGAGAAATATCCTTCTCTCAACCCAACCCAAGCTCAACTCAAGTGCATTTTCCTCAGTCTTAGGATGGACTTCTCATTCATATTCCCTTCAGGAGTTTGTGTTTGTTTTAAAGAGTGCTAGCTGGAACTGGATTCCTATTTCAGGTGTTCCTGTTTCACACAAATGATGCCTTTACAATGAAGCTTAGTTTCCACTAAACTCTGGTAACCATTTAAGACCTTGACACTGAAACCAGGTTTTTATGACAGCACTCACCTGCAGTCAGGTGGGATCAGCAGTGGTGTGAGAGACCAACTTAAATATTCACATGCTCTCTATCAAAGCTTTCACATACAACCACCAGATTTTTCCCCTGTAACAGTGGGTGGTACTTTCACTAGAATGTGATTTCACCATGAATTTGCAAGTTATAATTACCAACTTTCCGCAGCTCAAAAGAAGTATCAAAGCAATGTCCAGCTGCCAGGAGGAGTACTGCATAATTAATTCCCGCTGGTAACGTTGGCTCTGACTCAAACGCCTTCTTGAACCTAGAAAAACAAACATTCAAGCTTACTTTCTAAATAATGCAATCTAGTTGGGGTATCATTACAGTTTTAGGTAATTTAAGAGCTTATCTTCTGTTTACACAGTAAGAATCCATAGAAGCAAAAAATATTTTACTGTTTTCCACACATTCTTCGTGGTTATTTTTAGGAGTCTGGTATTTATACATCCTCCTCCCATTTCCTTTCCCCCCACACAACAAGCGCAGATCCTAATCATCCATCCCAGTAAAATTATCCCAGGAAAGTTACAGTATCATGCAATATTTTCTTGAAGATTAAATAAAACAGAATAATACTATCAGCTTGTAAAAGACCTGTTTCAGAGTTATATTTATTAATAAGCTCATTACTTTAGCCTTCAATGTATGAATTTTCATTGACTTGAAACCTTAGATTTTATTGTGGATCTGCTACAATGGCATACAGCAATATCAAAATGCTTCAGCACAGAAGTAAGTTATACAAGAATATACCTCACATTTAGCTATGGTTTCAGCTACTCCAAATTTTATTCTTTACTGAGTGTCTTATTGACACTGTTCTTATGAGTTCACATAAAAAAGGATGATACCAGATTTCATTCTCCTCAAGAGAAACTGAGTAAGCAAATGAAATGGCGGAGGCATTCACCTAGGCTCAGTCTTGTCATAAAAGAAGTGGACTTCACAGAAACACAGCACACACTGTCATGCTAGCAACACGAGTAGCTGTGACAACAGCAACAGGACATCTACAGAGGTTTAAACTTACTCTTCAGAATAAGAGCACCTTTGGTTGCACATATACACACACACATTCAAACCTTCATAGGGAGAAGGCAAAGACTACTATTATATGTGAGTTAAGGAGCACGAGAGATTCAGTCAACACAACTCACTGGAGTAAGAGCAATGGAGTTTAAAATTACTTTCCAAAGGATGAAAAAAATACAAACAAATTGAATACATTCAAAGTATTAAACAGGTTGTGAGGTTAGTATATAATGAAGAAAAACAATCTGTGCAAAACCTAAGGGTTTGACTTCTAGACCATGTTTTGATGTGCAAGCAAAGCTATGGCATTTTTATCCCACCAGGCCAAAAATATGGCTTGTTTTTAATTAGTTCATTTGTTGGTTTTTCTGCTCTAATGATTGATGACTTTGAATCCTTTAACATAAGCACTGCTCTCCAAAACTGTAAGAGAGGCTCCTCTTCAATCTGCTACATATATATACTTTTGATACTTCAGCTGCCCACCTTCAAAGAACTTAATCATTAGACAAGCGCCTACTGCTCTAAACAAAATCAAGAGAAGCAGAGAGTACTAGATCTTTTTCTTTCATCATCTGCAATTTTCTCTTGCACTGAGTTACAAAAAAGTGAGGAAGAAAATACGTACAAAATATTTTTGGCTCACTTAAAAAATGTCCAACCAACACATACATACACAAAAAACACCCAACCTAAAACCAAAACCAAACCAACAAAACAAAAACCAAACCAAACAAACAAAAAAGAAAAACCAACAAAAAAACCCCACAACAAGCCAAGACAACAAACAAAAAAACCATAAAAATCTGCCAATTAACAGGACAACACTCTCATTGATTCTAAGTATACACATTTAAGAGAAGTCCTATAGCTGGCATTATCTGTTTGGAGACATAGTGATGTTGGCAACTGGACCACCTTTTCTGCCCTAGAGATCCTCCATGCTGCAATTCTCATGCAATACAAAAAGGAGAGAGAAAAGATTGACTGAAAAAGAAAAAGCCTTGGAAATTAACATTTTTGTTCCTGTACAAGAGAGAGTGTACTCTTAAAAAAATATTGTAGTTGCTGACATTTGAGAAAATGTTGCAGTGCAGACACTGAATTAGGAGGTAGCAGTGAAAAGATATGAATAAAGACTTTTAGAAAAGGTAGCTTTGCTAAGTCTGATTCACACTGTCGGTGTGAAAACAAGAAAGTGTCAATTAATAATTACTCTTTCTCTCATATTTATATGAAAGATGTCTTTTATTCTGTTTTCGAATTGTCAGAAAAGCACATGGTTGGTTTGGGTTTTGTAAATTGGAATAGACAAAGTACCTTGACATGACTAGCTGTTGCAAAACCAGTGCTTTGGTTCTGCTGCCAAATTCTCATTGTCTCATGCAATTCACTGTACTTCTCTTACATCCTTATTTTTCTAAGACTGAGATAATAACCTTTATCTCACCATAACATAACACTGCCATGGAGGCATTGCTCCTGCACACACCTTGTCCTGTTGTGGCCTGCTGCAGCACTAGAGTAGGCCTGCTCCTCTCTAAGAGCTTTTCACTGTGTCATGAGTAAACATTTCAGTGTGTCAAGCCTGCTGCATGACTAACACTAGAAACTCAAATCAATATCCAGTATAAAGTACAAACCAAAAGCAGCTGGGCCATCCGGTACAGCTTCCGGCCAAACTCCAGCTTGACTCAACAGAGATCTCCTTGTTCTGTGGCAGGAGGTGCACAGAGCATTCTGTATCGGGTCTCAAGTGCCAGAGACTTCAGGGATTATTTAGGGGCTGAGTGGCCAGCAACCTACCCTTTGCAGGAGCTATCAGCCTCTGTCCTTTCCTAAACTGGAATGCCTGCAATCACTTCCCATCATCACATCTATGATTATCATGATTGATAAGATGCATTTATTCAAAGCGAGTTAAAATGGCTACATGAACTCGCCACTGTTATACATATAATCATTCTTAGTTCAATTATGTTTGACAATATCAAAGTTGATCTGTTCATAAGGCACTATTAACAAGGTGAAAGCAAGATGTACAATAGCAACAGTAATTAATATTTAATTAATCTGTAATAATGCCTAAAATTTGTATATAGAACTATACTTTTCATCATGCTCCTGACATTAGCAGAACAGCGTTTACAAAAGACCCCTGAAAGTTTTTTACAGGCTTTGTGCTTTACAGGAAATGAAACTTTTCTTTAATCCAAAATTATGCTGGAGGGATGACAATAATGTGTTACATTCCTGCTATTTCAACATTTTTTAAAAGTCCAGTAAGAATTGCCAAACTGTAAAGCATGACCAGAAGTTACAAACTTGTATCTGTATTCTGAGGTCATAACTGGTAAACAATTTGTCTTACCTTTTATGAGAGACAATTCTAAGCTGAAGTTTACTGAAAACAAGTGATAAATGACAAAGAAAAAAGAAAGCTTTCCATTTTAAGCATTTACTTCAACAAGCAGCTGATGAGCACAAGACCAGAGCTAAGATGTGATGTGCAGGACACATGAATGAAGATTGTCTGTATCCTCATCTGAATGCAGAGAAGCAGCTCATCCAAACAGAAATCTAGGATTATATCCCATGCCTTCATTTCCTAACCTCTTCCACACAACAGTGATCTAGTGCATTTCAAAAGCATTAAAACCCCCAAGATTCTTGTCTCTAAAATGAGGATAATAATTTATCTATTATTGACTAGTTATTGTGTGCTTCTTTGACTACTGATGCCACTGCATTCCACTGCAATATGCGTATGTTATACGATGATGCTGGGGTGATAAAACTTTTGTCAGCAAGTTTGGAGCAGTCATATTGGTTGTGAGTTAAGCTTCTAAGCCTTGCTAGCTAATATCCATCAGACTCCATACATGTCAATCAATTAATGACCGATTATTCCCTGGCCCAGATTCCTAAGAATAATACAGTAAACAGGAGACTTCCCATTTGGGAAAATGAGGAAAATACACTCTAATGAATTTAGTTTACACCTGTACTTCAAGTCCCTGAGCCACTTCAAAAACTTTGCAGAATAAGATGTGTGAACGACATAAATCTCTCATTCTCAACAAACAAGCAAGGAAGTTTAGAAGATTCAGTCTATCCCCTAAGGATGCCAAATATTTGGAAAGAAAAACCAAACAATTCTTGTACAAGGAATATTTTCCCAAAGCTAAAAAAGGACATAGACCAGCAAAACAGTACTCACCAGAAAGTTCCTTTGTCCCTGCTTTCTATGTCTATGAACCCAGATTCCAAAAACATGTCCTTGTAAATTCGACCAACCAGGCAGTACATATCTGAAGCTACTTGGTCTTCCTGCTCTACAAGGGGAATCATAATTTCTAGAGCTTTCTGTCTGTCTCCAGGCAGATTTCGCCTGTTAAAAATAATAATTTTGATTTAGAAAACAACAAAGTTAACAAGAAATAATTTTACATGACCATTTTTTAATACAGACATACGACTTTCATCCATGTAAAATGAAAGATAGACACAATGAACTATGTTATATATACACACTTATCCCCTTCTTCCTTTTTTCCCCCCTTTTCTTTATATCATGGGAAACCTTTATAAAAACCCCCAAGCATAACTTCTCTCTCTCATGGACCATCAGCTATAACGAAACACGGAAAACAGCATCAAGAGCCCCCAGGGAAATTCTTAGAAGGAATCATGTGTTACTTCCTTATAAAATAGAAAAATATGAACCTTGATTTCATATCTAATATTGCTTTCATTGCAATTCATGCTCTAAAGGAAAAAAGATTCAATCTTGTGCTTGTGATTTTACTTTTTATATACATTTTGACTGTAAAGCAAAATATTCAAAAAGCACAAACCAGATTGAACTCCCAAGATAGGGAAGGTTTAGGAGTAAAGCCAAGAAGGCAATATTAAAAGAAGTACTTCAGACAAATAAACCACGTAATTGCAAGCATTAGACACTTCCTGGTGAGTCAGTTATGATACATCCACATTCAGTATCAAAAGTTTAGAATTTTAACGTGTTTGTGTACTGAACAATCAAATGACTCCCTTTTCAACACTTCCACATCTTGTATCAACTATCACTAATCCAGATTAGTGAATTTAATGAGAACAAAGCCAGTACAGCAAATAATGTTTTGCAACTTGGATTATTTACACTTAGCTGGTCTTCAGAGACAGAGGTCCCTACTTTTATTTCTGTTTACTTTTCCATCAATGCCCTTACACTTTCTTGATTTAGGTCAGACTAATCCTGACTAATTGAGCCGCTCCATCCTTCCGTACTAGTGACCTGGATAAGAAGCAAGAGACACATTTTTTTCGTAGCAAAGATTCAGAAGTACAGAGTATTCCATAGTACTCCTGCCTCAGGTCACAAAATATCCTCTATAGTCCCAGTAAGGAGAAAGCTACAATTAGCCGAACTAACTCCTTGGCACACCAAAGCATGAATGTTTTCATGGCTGTCATGGTTTCTAGTTTAATGGTCAGTTTGGAGAAGAGAGGAATAGGAAAAATCTCATCTGGACTCATTTGGAGGTACTGTGTAGATCTTTTGTCAGATACTCTCAGCAGCAACATCTTAGAATCACAGAATCAGTGAAGTACAAGGATATGCCTGAAAAGATCATGCTGCAGTTTTCCAGGTTTTTAGTGCCTCAGTGAAAGAGTCCTGCTTTAAAAGGTGTCTTTGTTTCAGAAAACTGTGAGGTCTAAACAACATGTTCCAACTCCAAGGAACACCTAGTGACCCTTGTGAAGGCTCTGTAGAAGTGGTAGATGCATGCTGGGTTATTTAATTTGCAAAACTTCACATATTTGTGTCAAAGTGGAAACAAAAAAAGACACAATATTTATACCTTCATTTACCTGGTATAAAGGCACAAGAAAGGATCTGGACATCTTATTCACACAAAAAATGTCAGATAGCTGTTTTTTATTTTTAACTTTTCTTTTATTTTTCTTTCAAAACTGGTTTATTTTTTTAAAGTAATTCCTTGTGACATGTTTTGACATCACTTTCACATGATATGCAGTTTTAAGCCTCCTCAGTGAACCTGAATTACAAAATTCAAATCTGTGAGAAGCAGAACCATTTATAGATATTTTCTATACTTGACAATTTCAATACCTGCTGACACTTGGTCTACTCCTCTGAAAGACAACAGCAAAAAGTTCACTGTGATAATGGCAATGGAGCAGAGAACATCCGTAGTTTCTTCAGAAAAAAATACCCTTTTTGTCACTTACCTAAATGTCAGTATCCTAGAAAGAAAATCTAGGTTTGGCATTTATTTAATCCATAGAAGCACTATATGTTGCTCTATGTATCACATTTTGCCCGTGTTATCAGAGAACATGAAAATTAGTTTATCATCATAATACAATAAAATCATCCTATGGACATTTGATGAAAGGTCTGCTTCTGTCTCCTGACATTACCAGAACTCTGAATTGAATGAGATGATGTCTTTGCCAGTACAAATGATGCAGCGCTGCCACTCACACAACAATGTTAAAAGTGTATTTTACAGAAGGAAAGTATTGTTAGGCATTTATTTGCTCTAATTTAGGTACTGAAACAAAAAATAATGCAAACCTATAGAAAGACAAATCAAACATACTAAAGGAAAAGGAATGAAACCTGATGAGATAAAAAGAAGCTTAGAATCCCCAGAGCTGCTTCAGTCAAAATCCTAGGACTACATGTAAAGCAGGGAACTTCACACAGGATTACCCACCCTTACAAAGTTCGAAGTTTTGATTTACTGCTCCATAGCAGAAGGGTAGATTCTTACCTGTTTAGTGCAAATGCATAATGCAACCTCACATGGTGGTGGGAAGCCAAGTCAAAAGTGGGCAGTTTTTCTAAAGTTTTCACCAATTTCACAATGGAATCGTAATCCTTCCAAAAGAAAGGAATAATAAAGTTTTAAGTGGCTGTGCTGAGGTATGCCTATATAAACTCCTCTTCAACCTAAGCAGCTACTATTTCATACTACGAAGTATTTCCAGTCCATTGTAAGTTTTATGGATTTCAGTTTCTTCAGTCTCAAACTGTAAATAGTTTAGTACTAATCAGAGATGGGAATATGCACAGTATTCAGCAGGGAAGCACAGTTTGGACTCCTGTGCTGCTTCAACATAGTCCTGTGGAAATTTTCATATATCTGTTTCATTACTAAAGTTAGCTCCAGGAGCTGAACCTGTGTCAGTGCTCACATTGTGTAGACGTTACAAAGATAATTGCATTTGAATTAAGACATCTCAAGTCTCTGAAGTAGGCATAAGCCACAAAACCAAGACTCTTAATACCACCCTTTTTAAAGTAGCTTACTCACTGACATATTTAAAAAACAAATAAAAATAAAAACTCAAACACAAACCACTTCATAATGTTTAAGGAGCGACAATTGAAAGTATGGATAACAAAGCAAAAAACATAATTCAGAAACCTGAAATGCATATGAACTATTTATGTTTCCATAAGAAACATCACCAGCTTTGCAGGCAAAGAATACATTTGCCTATCAGTTGCAGAATGCCACCATAGCCTTTTAGTACATGCTGTTCATCACACAGTTCTGAGATGGAGTTATTACATGTCATGTACTCTTTAGATACAGTTATAAAACCCTTTTCTGCCAGGAAAAGGCAAACAGTGAAACTACAAAACAAAATAAAAACATCAATGAAGACACCATAAAAGATTTTTATTAGCGCGCATAATCCACACAGTTTATTAAAAAAATCTGCACAAAATACACTAAAAATTTCTGTGAGAATATAACTTAATTTACTACTCTTAGTAGTGCGCCAAACTCCTACCTGGATGTCTCTGTAGGACAGCAGCAAGTTTATTACAATGTCAGCTGACAGGACTTCAACGTTATCTACTCGCTGTCGAATCCTTGCCAGCTCTGCTGCAAGCTCTTTGCCCGTGTAAAGCGTCCGGGCCTTCCGGATGTCATTCAGAATGGATTCCCGGAAATACTGGCTGGAGAGGAACAACTTCACATCAGCAATTTGGGACAGGTCCCTTGCACTCGTTTTTCTGGCCCCACAGCTCTCCCACAGTGTATGTGCAGAACATGGATTGATAGAGCAGTGTCAATGCAGGGGTTTGGTCAAGCTGAACTATTAGATATCAGTTTTTCTGAACAGCAGGCAGAAGAGGCTGACATTTGCCGGAATATTTGTGTTTTACACAACTCACCTGGAACTGGCCTGTGCCACCTTCAAGAGCTGGATAAATCGATCCACCAAGGGTAAGCATATAGGCCCAAGCAGAGACTCAAAACCAGGAGGCATCAGCTCAGTGAGTCCCTTCACGAAGCTGCTATCACAGCAGTACACCTTGTTATGTGGAGTTATCATATAAGGAACAAATATGTAGTTCCCAGTGCACATCTGCAGGGAAACAAGGGGCAATATTTAGGTCAGTGATGGCTTGGCAAGCCAAAGTATGAAACAACTGCATATACTACCTTCAGAATTACACCTGCTAAAGTGAAAGGGAGACCTGCTGCTTACTTCAGCAAGACTAAGTTTTGACTCATAAATTCAGTTTTCACATCAAATAGGATATATGCCCAAAATGTATTCTTTCAGAGTTCTGATATGCTTTCTGTAAAATCAGTCTTTTCAGAAGTATCAAGTTCACCTTAAAATTGCCTCAGTAGAGAAACAATTCTCAGGCCACACCCTGAAGAGCCAGATGGAATCAAAAGAAGCTGAGGTACTTGCTTTTCAAGGTGGCAGATGATCAGAAGACAGCAGAACAGTTTGGCTCACAGATACTGGAAACAGTAACACAATCTAGTTGCTTCACAACAGGAAAACCATAGAGAAAACTTATCCTCACATGAACTGCAAAATGACTCAAATAGTTTTGCATTCAAAAAGCAAAATAAATTCCCTACTATGTAGAAAATATTTTCAATGAGACTTAAAATCATACACAGCTCAGAATAATCACTTACAGAGCACTTCAGCATTGCTAAACTGCATTGATTTTTGCACATCAATGTGTGACAGATACTTCGGGGGAAAAAAAAAAAAAAGAAAAAGAAAAAATTAAGTATCCTCCAAGGAAGAGGGAGGCATCTTAGACTACTAAGATGTCTGCTGACTGTGGTATGTGTGTGACTACAGATTTATGTGCAGAGAAAGTTGCTAAATATTTATGGTTTAAAGAGTCTTAACTATGAGACAGAATACAAAGAAAATCAGGAGATGCTCCTCCATTCATCTCTCAAAGCTCAGACCCCATTACTGAAGTGCCCAGCAGACCAACAACAAAACCCTTAAGAAACCAATTCTTGAGACTCATCATTTTTGGTACCCCTAAATTACTTGCCAGGTTAATTAGTTTCTGTTCATCTGATTCTGCTCTCACCGAAGCAAATACAGCAATGCTGACATCACTTCAGAAACTCCCCTGCCTAGCTGAGCTCCATGCATTGAGAGGGCATTGACTGAATAGTTTTTGAATGCACAACACCAGCTGTGTGCATTAAATATGCGTTTTAAAATGCATTATTAGATTTTTAAAACATGGAAGGATTGAGTCTGCAAAATGTATGTGTAATAGAATATCAGTAAACACGTTTGTGTACAAATCAGATTCTGACTATGAAAAGTACAGGAATTATTTTTTTAATTGAACCCATCATACCATATAACTGTAAGACCTCAATATAAAGGCAATCCCACTGCACTTCTGAGGGGTATCAACAGACTCTATAAAATCTAAAAATAATTGGTACAGGCACTTACACGAGGTCAATTGAGTTCAACTAACACAGAAGTTGTTCAGAGATTATTTTATACAGTGCCTTGCACAAGGATTAATTTAGTTTTCTTTCCCCAGCCATTATAAACTACTGCTGCTGAAGAGCTAGGGAATACTTATCTCTGCATGACTGCAGCAATTCCAAAGGAAACTCGAGAACTAGGGAGTATATGACAAATTTTTTAACAAGTAACTAAGGAGTGGGATGCCAGAACCCAAACTGCTTGTCTGTGCAATAGAGAAGTGAGTGGATACTTCTATTCAAGAATATTCTAGCATGTAAGGCAATCACATGCTTTCAACAGTGAATAGATGAACTTTTTACCCTGCTAAAATCTAATGAGCTCCACAGTCAAAGACAGAGTGAAAATTATGAATTTGCTGGAACTGGTTTCAGCAATTGGAAGAGATGGGTACATAGCCACCGGCATAAGAGCCACTATTACACATAGGCAGACTATTCTCCAGCTTTCCTTTTCTAGATAAAGCAAAAAAAAGATTAGGAATTCAGAGGCAAGAAAAATGGTGAAGTAGCTGCAGATATCCGGAGACAAGCATTTTACTTCCTAATGTTTATTCAGTGTGTCAAAAATAAATTCCAAAGTGTTTGCAGGAAGACCCTCTCAGGCCACTGGCACACTGTTTCCAATACTCCGGTCTTAAACAAAAATCAGCTCTGAAAAAGGATGCTCCCACATTTTGAAATTCATAGAACCCAACGTTTATCTTTGTAAAATGGTTGTGCCAGTCTTAATTTTTAATTCTACCAGGAGGAAAACTGCTATTCCTGCAGATGACAAGTGTCTGAATCCATTACTGAGCACTCATCCTGAGTGCACCTCCTGTGGGAAGTGCATATCTATTTCAGTGAAATAAGAGAGACAGCAAAAGTTAGTTTATATGCATTCTTTCTGTTAGCTGAAGGGGGAAAATCAAAGCTGGCAATAATATAGAGCCTGGCATTGAAGACTTGCAGACTTCAGAGTCTTTGGAAGCAGTGGACAGGGAAGAACTTAACATTAAAAGATTAGAAAAAACTGTGGGAAAAAAAGAGAAAAAAATAAATCCGTTTACAGTTGTTCAGAGGGCCCCCAGGGGACTCAGGGAATTGTCTCAAGGTAGAATCTCGCCCTGATATTCAGTAGCAAGTAGTGTGAAAACACAGTGGCCTTTCCCTCAGCCAGGGCATCACTTTGTTTCTCAACTTAACCTAGATTGTTATCTTTTGTGGGAGCTCTGTATCTATGAAACCTCTCAAATTCAGCTGAAATTCAAACAGACAGACAAACAGGCAGATACAAAGGTGGAGGATGAAAAACCAGTACAAGCTCTTAAGTTTCATTTCCATAGGAAATACACTTTAAAAAAAAAAAAAAGTAGAAACAGCACACATGCAATAAAGCCAAGAAACACAAGAAATACTGATCTCAATTTCACTTCCCTGGGTAAAGAGTATCGTAGGTAGATATTTAACTGCTAAACCTAACAAAGGAGACATGCAGTAACTCTAGCGTTAAAAGGAAAAAAAAAGAATCAAAAGTTATATATTATTTACTAAAGGTGGTGGTGGAAGAAAGATAACAATGATGGCATGACTGCTTTTGTGTAGCAAAGTCTATAGTCCCCTACTGTGGAGAAACATGTTGTGTCACCATCACAAATTCTAACTGCAAAGAGGCTGACTCCAGCTGCATTTGGGCTATGATTAGGGTGGGAGCCCAGGAGAACAAAGCTGTGGGGGAAGCAGTCTGCTGCTACTCTAAATGTCAGACAACTCTCAACCATTTTCCCCAAAGCAGAGTGTATGACTTGCTTCTTTCCTCATTCATCAGGTGATGTAACCTGTTTCAGCAACTTATACTTCTTTTTCATCTTTTTTTGTCAAAATATAAAGCAATGCTAACTTAAGCCAGAAAGGATCAGGTGGTCTTTCTGACACACACTTCCCATCTGCTCATACTTTGCTTCATATTTTCACTTGGTGCATATTACTAGACTTGGAAGCTTAAATATATTTAATTTATTCTATTAAAATTTGCCCTGTAATACTCCATCTCAACTCTGATCCCACAAAATCTAGTATTTTTTCTGACCCCGACTTCCTTCTATACTCTAAGTCTGTTAAATACACAAGACAAAACTGTTCTACTTTGCTCTATTCTTGTGACTCACCATATCATGTATAATGAAAGTAACAGATAGAAGCTTTTCAATAAAACCAGGATATTTTTGAAGGAGTAGATTTTAAATACAATTGTAATACTCTGTTATGTCAACACCCTTTAAAAAAGATGGGTTGAATATAGGGACTTCAAAAGTGGGTGGGAATAGACCCCTCCAATCAAGAACAGCTGCTGCTAGTTTCATTTTGCAACCCTGTTCCTTTATAAAACCTTCATTATTTAAGTTTCAAAAGCTCGAATTACACTAGTGAAAATTACAAAGGGATTGCAGGGCACCAGAGTTGAAAGGCATTACTGAAAACACCTGGGGCTGGGACAGCTTCGAGTCTGCATACAGGGTTAGACGATAGTTGCTGTGGTTCAGACTGACGCACGGGAACTCGGGACATTAGACAGGTAATCCTGGCCTAAGCTGTCACATCAGCTGAGCTACTTTTATCTGGGAGATATGAACATACATATCTTTGAAAGCCTTGGGCTACCACACTCAGCACCTGGCAACATCAGGTCATTTTCTGACAGACTATCCCTGTCAGCCCATTTCATCATATCAGTCAGACTCATTAGGCAGAAGTGGTGGCTGGCGCCAGCTACACACACTAAGTGCTTACAAATAAGTGACAGAATCTGTAATTAATTTTTGCAAATGTTTTAATAGCTGTGTATTTTTCTAATGTCCCTTCCTAATTTACTGAGGACAAATTTAACAATTCCGAAGTGTGAGTAATTTCAGTTAGAGATGTAAGATCATTCTTAATAGCTCTATAATTACAGAATTTAAGAAGAGGCTGCTTCTAGCTAGACCAAGTGGTCACTGGAGTATTAAGCACCTCTTTCTTGTTCAATATCCTTTCACAGCTTCTGAAAGAAGTTAATATTCAAGAGATAATAAAAATAAATAGCATATACTTACATTTTAATTATCACAGTAAGAATATAAACCAAACCTTCTTCCAATATTCCCCTCTTCTACAAAGCTACTACTTGTGAAAAGGACAGCTTTTAGGACTTGAATGGGGAGACCACATCTTCTTAGAAAGAACATAATGAAATAAGATAAACATTAATATCTCCCTCAAAAATAAATCTGATGTAATACGAAATATTTTTTTTCTGAAAGTTTCACAGATTCAAAAGAGATGGTGCTAGACAGAGAAACATTTGAGTTCTGGCCAGTTAATTCTCATGTCTTGACTTTTTCTTCAAAAAGCAGGAGAAAACTGAAAAATTGGAGAGAGTCAATGATGCACAGTCCTTTCAATTCCCTAGGGCTCTTTACTATCACTGCTCTGTTGGTATCATTTAGCAGTCAAATATCCACAAACAGAAGAAAACTGCCTTCAAAGACAAGAAATGTCAAAGAAAGCGAAGATCCTCCAGCCAACCATGGATGGGAGAATCCAGCAGAATCTCACCCACTAGCCAAAGCTTCAGGTCAGTATCCAACGTAACTTTAATAAAAGAAAAAAAAATCTGCTGAAGTAATAAAAATAGCCAGTGTCTCTCACAGTAGGAACTGTTCTTCCTGCTGACACTCTTCTAATTAAGAGAGCTTTTATCTATTTCTCCCACTCATTCTTTTGAGAAATATCTGCTTTTATTTCAATTCTTCTGGTGAAATTTTTAAGGTAGTTCTCTGACTGCACATAGTATTAAGTGTAGCAGATGGCAAAATCATAAACCAAGTTATTAAATCTATTCCCTCCATCCCCCAAACACACCATAAATCAACATGTGCTGATGTTTTAATGAATACAGACTCAGTTTGGGTCTACTTAAAATCCCACTCACATGAATGATAGCCTTACTACTGATTTGAAAAGGAACTTAAGTAAGCCTCATGCCTCAAATGAACTGAAGCACAAAGACTGGATCTCCTCTATCAAATGCTTCCCCTTTTTTTGAGAATATATTCTTTCTTTATATACTCAACAATAGCATTCCATTGCAGCCATGCTACATCCTAAATGCTTGTTAAAAATCAGCTTCAGCCTATATGATCCTGTCATCATATTTACATAGGGAAAAAAGTTACCAGGTAACTGGTAAAGTTTTCCTAGTAAAGTATGTATCAAATATATTAGTCAAGAATTAAAAAAAATTAAAGAATAAGCAAAATATGTTGCATCATAAATAATAAATACCATAAATACCAGTTATCATTTTCAGCTAAATATTTATTGAAGGCTACATAGCATTTTTACATACTTGGATATCAAAAATCAAACTGGCCACAAATCTCTTGTTGGTTGGATGAAGAGTATTAAAAATATTTACCCCTATTTCCATGGTGAAAGAAACAGTTAAACATACCCTATGCTACAGTCTTTTGTCAGGAGCTATATGGAGATTCTGAGCTTGCAGATGCCTCCGGAATGCTTCATCCAGAGTCACAGAATGGGTCAGGTTGGAAGACACCACAGTGGTCATCTGATCCAACCTCCCCACTCAAGCAGGGTCATCCTAGAGCACATGGCACAGCATTGTGTCCAGACAGTTCTGGAATATCTCCAGTCAGGGAGACTCTACAATTTCTCTAGGCAATCTGTTCCGGTGCTTGGTCGCTTGCACCAAGTAAAGAAGATTTTCCTCCTATTCAGGTAGAATTTCCTGTGCATCAGTGTCTGCCCATTGCCTCTTTTTCTAGTCCTTGGCACCATTTAAAAGAGTGTGGCTCCATCTTCTTGACACCCTCCCTTCAGATACTTAAAGACATTGATGAAGTCCCTCTCAGCTGTCTCTTCTCAAGGCTGAACAGGCCCAACTCCCTCAGCCTTTCCTCCTACGAGATGCTCCAGTCCTTTCATTCATCTTTGTTGCCCTGTGCTGGACCTGCTCCAGGAGCTCCATGTTTTCTCTTGTGGATCTCAGAACTGGTCTCCCACTCACATTAAAGGAGTGCTACACCAAACTGTCTCTCAAGCTACGCCTTAAACAAGAGGCAATTAGGAAAGGCTGTGGAAAACCAGTAAAAATTGCAATCATAAAGCTATAGAATGGTTTTGGTTGGAAGGGACCTTAAAGGTCATCCAGTTCCAAACCACATCTGTGTTGTGGGACACCTTCCACTAGACCAGGTTGCTTAGAGCCCCATCCAACCTGGCTTTGAACACTTCCAGGGATCTAGCATCCATAGCTTCTCTGGGCAACATGTTCCAGTGCCTCACCACCCTCACAGTACATAATTTCTTCCTAATACCTAATCTAAACATACTCTCTTAGAACTTGAAGCCATTGCCCTTTGTGCTGTCACTACAATCTGAACCCTTCAAGTGTCAGAAAAGCAAAACACTACTAAGGGTGCCTGGCCATAGAACATTAACCCTGCTGTTTAAATAGCTCATACCTGCAAGTCAGCTGCCCCAAGAGAACAATTCCCATTGTCTCCAAGGGCTCTTCTGATCAGACCAGGAGCTGTACTGTAGTCTCACACCCCAGGCAGGCCCCGAGGCTGTCCACTACTCCAAACTGGTGCAAGCCAGCAGCCTGAACTGAAGGGTGTTCACTGTGTCAAGGTGTAACTTACTGCAATGGATTGCAAACCACATGTAGAATACAAGCATATTAAACACTCAGATTCAGCAAGACGTTAAATTTTTAAAAAATTAAATAGACCTGCAACTTTCCTCCAAAGGCAGTATAATTTAAACCATGGAGAAGTATGATGAAATTAAAACTGGTTAGCTAAAACTAGCAATGTACAGTCATGAACCATAACCTTTATAGCAACATCTTATGACTGAAATTCTTTACAAGTAATTTCTAGAATGCCTCTGCTGCTTGATTGACCTCAAAAATCAGATAACAGCAAAAACTAAACTTAAGCTTTCAACCAGAAAAGCAACTACCTCCTGTTAAGGTATCACTCCCTGTAAAAATATATGGTTTTGGTATTACTGGAACATTTGGAGAAGGTCCAACTAAATAGCTATAAAACCACATATAACAGGAAATAAGCCAATGTTATCTTGTACTGCTCTGCCCAGACAGGCTCCAGGCAGCTTATCCCTGCTATGCAACATAGTATTGACTATTATTAGGAAGCACAAAAATCCAGTCAGAAGAACAAAACAGTCAGCAATATTTTTTTTTAATCCCACTTATTTTTAGGTTTAGGAAAAGCAAACACAAGGCATTTCAGTTAGGCAGATATATACTGATAAACAAACACTTGTTTTGCAACCTTTTTAATCCCCTGGTGCCAAGGATACCACGATCCTGATAGGGCTGATGTTTGTATGCTATTAAAAAACATGTTCTAGAACAGCAAGACTGAACTCTTTGTTTATCCATATGTGAATTTCATTATCTTTTCATAGCAGTAACCTCACATGACTATTTTTGGTAAGGGTGGGCATCAGAGACATGGCTTCTCTAGAACAGAACCTCCACCATATCCATTTATCCAAGAATTTTATCATTTATGAAGAAACAAGATTTTATGAAGCAGGTGTTCTATTCAGTAGTTAGGCATGCACCAATATTGGAAAAGTCTACTTCCAGGTAATTTGGCTGACATCATACTGAAAAAAACGAGGAAAAAGGAGACAAAAGAGCTGCTAAAACCATTTCACTGACTTCCCTGTTCTAATCCCAGGGAAAATACTTCCTCCCCGAAAAGATGTTATGTGGGTGTGCTTGAAAACATCTGAGACTTTCAAGGAACACATTCTTTTTCTGGCATACAGTGAAACATTTCTAAAAGTGATAAATGACAGTGTCACAGTCACCTATCCAAATTTAAATGGAAAACAGAACAGTTCTTTCTGAAACAGATGAAGGCCAAGTTATCATACCTCTCCTTGAGCTTTGGGGACATTTAAAAACAGGACAAGATGACATCTCCCCTTTATTCTATTGTACCAGTCACCTCCTGCTGGTTTCCTGCTAAGAGAGCTCTTTGCCCTACCCTCCCAGGAATATTACATTAGTCACACATCATTTTCCCTAGGTCCTGGGCCACCAGAACAAAAACACAGAATGCAATACATTCATTTACAAGAAAGGCCTTACTGTTCTCTTTTCATTTGATGTAAAAGGCCTAACTGATCATTTCTTCCACTTTCATTAGAGAAAGGCGAGAGATTTCTAGTCTAGCACATCCTTCACAGCCTTCTGTGAGTGTCTGAAAAGCACTCTCTGGTTAAGAGATATACAGAAGCTCTATAGGGAAACCTCTTTGCTTTTTTTGGGTTTTTTACACACACAAAAAAAACCCCTGTAAGTTAAAATGCAGCATTAGACCAAAGCTTACACTGGTTTTGAAGCCATCTTTACAAACTCCATGCAGAGAAAAGACTGCATCTTTTTCAGGGAGTCATATTTCATACTGGCAAAAGTAATTACTTAATCCACCTTTAAATAAAGAAGTAAAATCAGGAATGCTGTGGTTTTCATGGCACTGAGGAAAAGAAAACCTAGCCAATTTCTGAAATTAAATAAGCCCCTCTAGAAAATTTCAGTCAAATGTATGGAATTGTACAGCATGTACATAGCACCTCAGGATATCAGCAGAGCACTGACTAGCCTCTATGAAATTATATCTTAGCAAATGTGGCTACCAGTAAGTCACGAAGCGAAGCCAAGAACAACTCAACATGCCAGTTATATATTCTGACATGACTGGCCCTGCTGCTCCAGAACAAACCACAGTGAAAATGCAGTGCTCTCCTAGCCACAAGTCTGCCTCCCTTGAACTTGGGAGGGAAAAAGGGAAGGGAGATTTGGAAGGTCACGTTAAAACCAAAGGGACGCCAAGGTGCAAAAAACTGCAGTTTAATAATGACTGGCACTTAGACCACCAGGATCTGCACTGCACTTGGAATAACAGGCTTCAGGACTCAACTGCTAGAAATAAATACTCTCTTTATAAATCTATTACATATATATACTCTCATACATCTATATATACATACACATATATATATGTACATATATATATACATAGATATACACACACACATATATACATATATATACGCATATATATATATTTACACACACACATATATATACATGCACATATGTATATATATATATACACACTTGGTTTTTTCAGAGCTGTAGCTAGGTTTCTAAAGTGAGCAACAGTTCCCAAATAACTCTACTTTCTAACAGATTATTTTTTAAAAACATTAATGAACACTGTATAGAAAAAGGCAACAACAAAAAAGATAAAATGACAAATGCAAATGGGTATGAGATAATACGACAGACAAGTAAAGGCAGCAGAGAAAATACCACTGATAGATAGAGGCAAGGTAAGAAGTCAGCCTGGTACCTAGCAACCAAGTGATATCCTCAGATTTGCTGCTAGAATTTCCAGAATTCTACATCTAACTCTGCAAAATACAGTAGGAGAGTGCTAAATGATTCAAGTAGAAAACAGAATATAAACAACATTAAACGAAACAGAAGTTTGCAATGTTTATAATTCAACTTAATTAATTAATACATCATACTTACATTATTCTTCTGGCAAATAATTTCCTGAAAAAAAAAGAAAATAATGTTGATAGCACTAGGAAAGCTATTTGATCAGTATGACTTTCTAATATTACTGTTTGCACACATGACAAGAAAAGGTTGATTGACATATATTTTCTAAACCTGTCAAATCAACATAAATGAGGTATTGTCTCAGAAGAGACAAAATTACTACAGAACCAAGTAGAAACATACAACTTATTTATACATAAGAGCATATCTCCTGTCTGCATGTGAATATACTTGCATACACATATAAACATGTCCTTCCACTTAAAAATTTTCCTAGAGAGATGACATCCAGAAGTTGTCTATTAAAAATCTATTCATTTTTGAAAAGTCAAATATAGTAAGTAACATTTTGCTACCAGGAGAAGCAACCAAAAAGAATAGTAAAAGCAGTACTCATATGAGGTTTTAAAATAATACAAAACTGCTTGAAATTCACTTGGGTCTAATAATCAGATGCAAAGAATATATCTTCACATTTTCAATGTGAGTTTTCAGAGACTCTGAAGCACACACAGATGGAAAGAGCTGATTCCTGCACACTAATCCTGATGGTACAGCTCAAGTGTAAACCACTCCTGAACAATGATCATCTTGCTTCCATAATGATTTGCCAGCAAGTTCTGATCCCAGGAATTGATAACCATACCAGATTTATCAGCCACCTATGCCTCTGCCACTGGGACTGGTGAGCAGCTTCACCAGCTCAACAGCATTAGAAACAAGGACAGCATCAAACCAAGGCACCTCACACTTTCCATATTGTTGAGTCAGGCTTTGATAAAACTGCTCTTCTCCCTGTTGAGAGGGGCATGTTTCACATATGATTGTTTCTAGCTTTCCAAGTGTGGGCCGTAAAGGTCTGGTCAAACCCAGCATGGACAGGAACATCTTCAACTAGATCAGGTTGATCAAAGTGCTGCCCAGCGTGGCCTGAATGCTCATGCAGAAGAATATTTCACCAGTAAAAGTTTACTGCTTTATGCCCTGATTATATCATGTGCTTCAGATCTGTATTTCCTTAATTTTTGTTTTTTAAATTCCCTCTTCCACACAAGATTAAAACTGCTAATGCTCTCCTATATTGCTTCCACTCTTACCTGCTGGCTGTAACAAATACAGAAAAAAACACTGCCTCAGCAGACATACCAGTATGTCCATAGCTACTTTTTCTAGGCAGTTACTAAACAGTATGGAAAGGGTCTTGCTCTTTGACTAGCTCCCTGCAGACTATCAAGAGCAGAAACACACGCCCAGTTCAAAGCTAAGGGAAACCAAAGGAGGTCTTTCAGTCGGCAGAGTACTGGCGGCAACTGTGACATCCAAGTCTCCCTGCACAGAACTGGGCTTCCACTGATGCTAGTGGGAAGCCAGCATTTACAAAGTCCAGCTTCTAAACTAGTAAAAAGTTCTTCCAAGTGCCCAAGAAAGCCTGATGCCTCACCCCAAGAGATTTCTCAGTGGGAGTTGGGTATTTGGCTCTTTGCCCCGTACAATGAAATTCTGCTCTGCTTATACGGTAGATAATTGCACGTACACAATTGAATTAAATTCCCAGATGCATCTTTTACCATTAGCATTATTTTTAGGGCTTTTATCTGTATACTCTTTGTGTTGAAGAAGAAAGGAAATAATTGGATTGTAAGTGGTCCAGTTAGCTGAGAAAATTTAGAGGGAAGAGCAAGGGGAAGAAACAGAGTACTAAGCATGTCTGTCCCAAATATAGAGCCAACCAGAAAAAAATGGGACAGAATCAAAACCAAATAGCCTGCACTTGCCAGAAGCAGTGGAAGCAAACCCTTCCTGAGTGGTGCTGGTGCCCAGACTGCAGTCTGACTCACCAAGCTGCTCACTCTAAATTCTTCTTCTCATCAAAGCCTGGAAGGGAAGTGCAAGAGCATAAAACACCTCCTGAGTAAAACCAATGCATCTGAGAGAGGGGAAGTAATTGAAAACACGGCCATCCAAGTTATCTATCCCTTCCCATCATGGAAGTTACTAAACTTTTTGGATAGTTGCAGTAGGAAGCAAGTATTAACTTCTTGGCTGACAAAATTCACAGCCCCATAGATTATCTTAAAACATCTTCTTGCCTTAAACCAAAGAACCATACTCTCCATTGAGGCACAACTTTTGTTTTTACTGACTTCATTACGCTGCTGCTAATCTCCAGCACAGTAATCCTTTAGGTACCTGATGCAAACAGAAGCAATTTAGCAAGATCTAGCAGGGGGTATCAGGAGGCCCCATAAGGCTTGGCAGAAAACTGCTAATTTAGACAGAAGCTAAAGTCTAAGGATTATTTTGCTGCCTACACACTACCACTCTCTCAGGATTGTTATTACTGTAACAGTTTACCACAAACACCAGTAATTCCCTTGAATTACAAACTCTAGCATTTAATTTCTCATCTCAAATTTGGCAAACTTCTGTTTCCATAAACAGGCATTTAACAGCTAGGTATTTATCTGACTGTGATCAAGTAATGTAAATCTTTCTCTTTAGAAAACTAGACTGAGTTTTACAGCATTGCATTGCAGACATCTTTGCCAGCCCTCAGAACATTTTTGCTATTCTGAACCACAAATGGCATGCGTATTTCATAGACAAAGAACCTATTTCAAGTGTTAGACTAGCTGTGACTTGCCCTCCAACCCCCTTTTTCCACCCAGAGCTACCTTCAGTGACTGCAGAGACTCTGCATTTGTGTCACAGTAGAGGATAATGTTGTTAGCCATGCTGAAGCTCTCCCTGACTCCCAGATGGTAGAACAGGGAAGGTTGACGGAAGGCGTCACTCATCTCTACAACAGCAATATCTGCAGAAAGAAATTAAAAAATAATGTTGTCAATGCCACACATTTCTGACAGTCAAATACATCTAGGTCATGTCTGTTCACACAACTTATTTTGCTAAGAAGACCTGTCTTTAAGTAGGAAATGAGAGATCTAGAGGGATTTTCCCATTTTAACTATTATACCTGAACTTTGAACATAGTCAGCAGGATGTGGTTTTGGTTTTTTTCTATTTTACTATTACTCGATTTTTTTCTTTTAATGAGACCTTAAAATGGTAAAAACAGATAAACCACAAATAAAGAAAAGCAAAATATTTCAATTTCTGTCTTGAAGAATAAAATTCTAAATCTATACATGGTGACTAATAACCTTAGGGAAATATAAAAGAAAAAAATTACATTAGACATATTTTTACCCTCTGTGCAAGTGGCAAAAAAAGAATGTATCTATATAATGTGTCTTTAATATACTGTATAGATTCTGTACTAGAGCTTTGGAAGAAAAACTGAACGATAACGTTCCAATATAAATTACCATTCAGTTCTATTTTGATTTATATAGAAAGATGATAGAATGAGAAAAAGACTTCTATAGAGGCAGAGAAGCAAAGAGGGAGTGAATATATAAAGCCAAAGAAACCCCCATGTAAGTAAAAACTTTACTGTGCAGACAATTCTGTTCATAATAAATTTTATTTGGGTGAATAATGCATGTGAGCACATACACAAACGCTTGCAGAACAAGGAATGTAGTCCACAATTTCTCTTACACCACGTGTTTCTCTTGACCAGATTTTCACCAACGTCAAAGTATAACAAGAGGCAATTAACTATTTCTGCTGACTCTTTGCAAGATTCCTGTTATACCGGGCAGCATGTTTCCACTGCAAAAGTCTTGTGGAATCAAGAGAGCAAAGCAAGAAAACTGACTCATCTCCACCTCTTCCACAAACACCTTTCTGTCTTTTCACCCAATTAATTTTTTTCTTAGGTTTCAGAAAAACAAAACAAAACAAAAACAAATAAACAAAAAAACAGAAAATCAAACCCAAAACAGAGAAATATGCCTCTGTTAAGAGTAGAACAAGAAAAGCAGCCTGGTTTCATTATCTCTCTATGCTTTCCCATGCCTTTGGATGCTTTCATGACTGAAAAGATGCATAGCAAGACAAGTTCTGTAGGAAAAAGCCTATGTGCCCTCAAATTTCTCTAATTAATCTAATCAGAGATTCTACCTCTAACCACAACTTTTGACCTTGCCTATTTACTTAGATCATCAAAACTGAAATGAAGATGTTAAATAAAAGATAAACCTTGGGGTTGTACTCTTAACTGGGGAAGCAATGTCTCTCCAACTTGTTGAAAAGGAATAACTTTGAGACATCTACTCTTCAGTAATGTTTTTCTGTAACTGGCCTACAGGCTTATAAATTATTAAAAACCTGAAGGAAGGACAGATACAGTTGAAAGAGAAACATTTGCCTATACAAGCTTAGGCTCTTCAAGAAACAAAATTTAAAAAGAAGAGACAAATATGGTACAAAAAAAGATATTGTTTCACACTTGACAAAATAATCTAATATTAAATTATGTTTTCTAAAAGATTCATAATTTGTGTTCTAAGCATCTCCCTCTGTCCAATTCCACATAAATATTTGCAGTATGAATGCCATCAAATTTTATTGAAGCAAAAAAGGCTGTATTTATGAAGACTACACATATCCTCACTTTCATTAATTTTAGGAAACCGAAGCATCACAAAAGCCAAACAAGAATGACAATACTGCCACTATATTTTGGGTGAGATTAGAGTCTGTTTATTTTCTTCTGAAACGTGCTGTAACACAAGTTATATTTTTAACTGCTCTTACTCACATAGAAGTCTAATCTTGAGCAGCTCTAAATCTATGGTACATATCTGTTAATGCCAAGCAGGAGGAAAATTTGCGCAACTTGCCATGACTTAATTCTGCAATTTTGCAAGACAATGTGCTCTCACTAGAGTTGCAAAACTAAGAATAAAAGAGAGATATTATTTTAGATGGAGTCTGATCAAAGCCATATTACAAAAAATACTTGAGATCCTCTATTAAAATGACAAGCTCCTAGGATCACGAAGAAGGAAAGATGAATTTTTAAAAAAATTATGTGTGTATATATATATATAACTAATAAGCTGGCCAAATGCATTGAATGAGTCTGACACAGGACCACACTGTAGGAAACATTCTTGGGTCCTGTACCTTCCTTATCATAGTAAAAAAAAAAATACCCAAACTATACAAAAATTATGAGTCACTTACACAGGGGAGGGAAGGTCCATGAGTAAAGAAACATTTGTATGAAACATCTCACTGAGATACTGGCATAAACTCTTTTGTGATACTTGCATTTCTTATGCAACTAAAGAGGATCTCTTTCCTTTGCATCTCAAGACTTCTGTGAAATCCTTCTAGATAATCTTATTTGATAGATAAAGCAGTGTCTTCCTTAGAATAGGTCCGTCTTTTGTGAAGTTTTCCTGCTCAGTCTAACAGTTATGTATTTTAAGATGAAGATGTCACTCACAACAAAGAGATCAGATTTCTCAAGTTCAGGTTAGGCCTCTGGGCTGGTATTGCAATTTCCAAGGGGAACAAACCTTACCTGCAATTCCAACAAGCCACAAAAGGTACATGCACTTTTGACATCAGATGTCTGTCCAAATAAAAAACCATATAACCTATAACAGCTCTTCTGACAGACCCGTTTCGGACTATCTTCTTTCACAACATCAGGAGAGAAACTCCTCTGACCAAAGGAAGGATCAATGGATCAATGTACTTGACAGAAGTGCAGAAGTCAAATACTATATAGCTCATTTTGGAGGGGGGAAAAATAAAAGAGAGAGAAAAAATCCACCACAGAAACAGAGGTGGGAATGGTTCCTATAAAGCACCTGAACTGTACCACTGAGTTCACTACAAAGCAGCCAAACACGATATTCAGTTACATAAAATATGATTAGAAGTTTAGCAAAGACGAGCAAGACTGATGGTTTTCAAGACAAATGTAAGTATACATACATACATATATAAAAATTCTCACTAGTTTGAAAGAGCCAGTATTTAGCTAAACCCAAAAGAACTGTTTTGTCATCAATACATAAACTGCTATAACCCTCTTTATTAGGTCCTCACTCTCATTTCTCCCAGATGAAATCAATCAAACATTCTGCCATAGAAGATAAATTACCTGTTCACTGGAGAACACAGCTTCTGAAGTGGCAAAATGGTATTTCAACAAAGGTGGAGGAATCAGCTCTACAGTTACACTGGAACTGCACATCTATGGTTTGAGTTTCAAGGCAAGGAAAAGCCTGATCAAGCACAGGAATCAGAGTAGAGCTCTCTCAACACCTAAGCCCTCAGGATGAAGCACTCTGAAGACCAGAAATATCAGTTCACTGACATAAATTCATTTCAAATGCTCTTGCACGCCTTCAGTGCTGCAGCAAAAAAGTCTGTTCAGGCTCCAGTAGACTAATGAGTAGGGTGGGTATGGAAGCATGCTACCCAAAATAGGAAGACAGAAAAGTGCAAGAACTTCAATTTTTGCAACCTCACAGGCTGCAAGAATGTGAAATTTAATTTTGTGCCCAAGACCAAAGTAAGGGATAAAATTTACTATATGTCATGAAAGTAGACCTGGTGACAGGTCACTGATATTAAAGAAAAACAGGCATAGAACAGTCTTTACCTTTTCTAGTCATCTTTGACATTATAGCTAGAAAGTCTTACAATAAGTCTTGCAGTAAATTATTGTCTCTCATAGTTTATGGGCAATAAATTAAGTCTAATCACAACCCCATCCCCTTAAATGATTGGCATGCCTAAATAGATAAGACAAGTGCATCATAAACACACAACCAGAGCTTCATTCGCTCTGACCTAGGCAGCAAACCCAGCATAAATACAGCAGCAGGCAGTTTCCATGCGCTAAATCACTCCAAGCTCTGTCTGTCTGCTGACAGCATCCAAACTACCTCTAATGAAGCTGCCTATGAACACATCAACTGAGTAACCACAGACTGAGCTGTAGACATGCCAACAGCTACTGAGAGTCACAGTTTAGCCTGTTATTAGGCTAACATCTACACCAACAATAGCTTGAAACACACAGTCAGACATTCAAGAGAACAAAGTATCACTGCAGTAGTAACTGGTTTCTTAGTACCCTGGGAAACCAGATTCATGAGCTGGAATTGGAGGTAACCCGCTTGACCCTTCTTGCCTGAGAAGCACTGGTAAAGTACAGATCTCTGTGAAGTTTGGCATAGATTAAAACCATCCTACGATCATTCTTAACTGTGATGTAAATCCACTTAGTTCTCTTTAAGCTATCTGTGCAAAGACTGAGAACCTTACATGTAAAATCTCTACTGATTAACTTGTTAAGAAATGGGGAAAACTCAAGAGTATACACATTAACAAGGCCAAAAAAGGGTGAGTGTCCATTAGTGGATACAGAGCCCTTTGCTCTTGGCTATTAGCCATGCCTTTAGTCACCAAGACAGTGATAAACGAAATGCAGCGGTCAAAGTTCATCTTCTACTCATTGTTTTAAATGTAACACGGCAAAGAAGAATGTTTAAACAAGTGCTCTGAGATATCATACATGTACACCCTACTTTTTGATATTACCTGCTTACTACAGTGCTGCCAGGAAAAGCAGTGAATACAAACAGAATCTATACGACTCATGAATGTTTGTGTTTGTTATTATCTTCTGATTAATTGTTACCATATACATGACTATTGCCTAACATTCACTATCCCACAATTAATCAGGGGAAAAGGAAAGATGATAACGGCAACTTCTGAGACCAGGATTTTGTGTTCTTTTCCACTTGAGGCTTAAAAGAGTAAGACGCTGTTCTGACAGAGATATAAAAGAAGAGAAAGGAGAGCAAAATTTATTTCAGTGCAGGTCTGAACACCAAACTTATGCAGTAGCAGCTCTCCATTCAGCCTTAGAATGACGATATGATGACACCATTGGGCAAACTTTCAGAAACAAGCAAGGAATATACTTATCTACTTCAACTTCTGTATGATTCTCTATGCTTGGCATAGATATCTTCCTGTTTACTAGAGACTGCCTGCATGAGGTAGGAAACCTGCTTTGGCAATCCCGACACGTCAGTACAGATTGGTATTTCTGGTTCAACCGTGCAAACCACAGTGCCACAGACTTGTCAACAGCACTGGAACCAGACATTTCCTGCCAAGGGTGTATCATATGGCTCCAAGGCCAGAAACAATTGATGGGAGCCACTGAGGTGAGAATACCCAAACACAGGTGAATGGCCAACCTCTCAGGAAATCAGTCCAGTCATGCCAGTCTGCTGGGAGAGGCTAAAAAAAAAAAAAAAAAAAAAAAAGAAACTTTATAAGGGTGTCTGAGGCTTGAATATGGGGAAGGAAAAGGGCACAGGCAAGTTTAGTATGCTATACTAGAGGAAAAGCAGGGCATTTGTAGAGACTTGAATTGAGGCACAAAGTAGGCTTAAGGGCACAAAGACAAAAACATGTGATGGACATGGGCTAGTTCTAATCTAATGAAAAGCACTGTGACTTAGGAATCTTATAGTAATCCTGTCTTGAGCAGTCTCATTTTTTTGCAATGGAAACAGAAGTACAGATCAGAGCCTATCCTGCAACCTACTCAAAAGGGAGTTTCTGAGCACAAAATCCCGGCAGATACCGCACAAACCCAGCTGACTGGTGGGTGGTCCCTTTCCAGAGGCTGCATCACACTAATTTGAGCTAGAAATAATTAGAGCACTTAGTGCTTGCCCAAAAAACACCAAGTTACCTTTGGATACAACAGTATCATTTTTCCCTCATATCCTCATGGGTATTAAGAGTCCACTGTTCCTCGAATAGCTAAACTGAGTTGAGCTGCACTTGAATTTCAAAGTGAACTTCTACACTAGACTCATAAGCAAAAAGGTGTTATTTCACTTCAGATAAACTCAATAAACAGCTGTTACTGTTAGGGGTGATTCTAACCCTCTTTCACATTTGTATCAGATCCAGTGTGGGCAATACCCAGTGAGACAACTCAGTCTCTCTGTTTGGAGGGGTGAGTGAGTGTGCAGGATCAGCTGACTCCTGGATCAGTTAGATGATCTCACTTTTCACCCACACAATCACTAGGTTCTGTATAAAGAAGGCATCAGCCACCACAGCTGCAAAGATGCAACCAAGTACCTACTTACTTCTGCTTGAGTCACATATTGTTCCAGGGGGTAGGTAAATTTTAATCCTCCATACAGACATGGATCCAACATCCACTTGCTCAAGAATCCCATATATTAAATCACAGGAAGAAGTGTTTCTTGAAGAACAATACAGAAAATACATAAAAAGATTTACCCACAATTCACCTCATTACATTAGGTATCTGTAGCCACATCTGCTGACAGAATATGTGACTCAATTTAGGTCTCTAGGAGTCTACTCATTAACAAAAAATTAACTAGCTAATCACATAAAAGCAATTTCCTCTTTTTAAATCATTAATAGTTTTTCATTTCTTTCTAGTCAATAAGGTAAGAGAGAAGAACTACTTAAGTAAAAGGCTGACCATGTACAAGAGCAAATATAAGCTGTTCCTGTATAAATTTAAACTGGAAATCCCAAGAAAGTTTATAATCTACAAATCCAAACGTCCTGGAGCACCCCCTCAGATGTTTAACTGATGGGTGGTGATCTGCTGTCACAGAAATTGCACCCTGCCCCACAATACATCAAGGTGCTCCTTAGTAAGACCTGCACAAATTAGTTCCTGACAACTTTTGTAGCAAACTGGCTCAGATCATTCTCAGAAAATCAAACGTAATACTTCACCAAGTGGAATCATCCAAGCAAGGAGGAGAGAAAAACAAGTTCCTTTTCTTGTTACAACAACAGTATTCAAGAGCAAGACCCTCCAAATAAACCCTGGCTTTTTTGTCTGCACTATGTTTCAAAGATATGAAGGGAAAAGAACCTTTCAGTCCCGTAATCAAAAACTGATGGGAGATAAGCTGAAGGCAATTTCCAAAATAAAACAGCAGAAGTTAGAAACCAACTGGTAACACAAAGAAAGTTATAGCAGCTGTTAGAAAAGGAATGAGATAGGAAGATAAAGATGGCAAACAATAAAGGGTTGTGGAAGAATTAGCACATCAAACTACACATCAAAACCTAAATTACTGTGTCAATGATCTGAAGACAACTGAAACAATATAGAAAGGCTGATGAAGAAAAAAAAAACAGAAAAAAGCTTGAGTATCAAAAAATCCACTCTCTCTTGGCCCAAAACAGGACTGTAATGTTATCACATGATTCCAACACCCAACAATTCAAAAAACCCACTCTCAGCTTGATGCGTGTGGGAGGAACTCAGGATCAGGCAAGAATAAAACATGACAAGCAAACAAAGAGCCATTTATTCAAAAATAACCTCAGTACGTTAAGACTCAATGCATCTGTATCAATCCTAATGAAGCAGGCTCCCTAGTACCAATAACCAAATATTAAAGACTACCTTAACTCTGAACTTTGCATCAGAAAAAATACTCAGACATCAATCGGGTAAGTACTGAAGCTCATCTGAAGGCTGGAGCACATTACAGGGCTAATACCAAATATTATTTAAGCAATCCACAGATGCAACAGCAGAAGTAGTCAATGAAAATAAGGCAAGCCAGTATTTCTACATTTAGAAGATTTGTTCAGATTTTCATCATTGCAATATTTTTCAAAGAAGACCAAACACTCCTTTGGCCTGGACAGGATCTTAATCAGGAAAATCTCAGGGGGAGCGAGAGAGAGAGAGAGAAAATATGATGGTATTTGTGTGATTATTTTGGTTTATGTGTTTATGTTATGTGTCTTTGAGATGCAAGATGAAAGAGTGACACTTTATTCTTTGGAGAAGTGACTGAGCCTACCCAAAAAGAAAGAACTTTCAAGAACACAGGTTTCAGGAGTGGTGGAAAGTTTTCCTAAAGTCTAAGCAAACTGCAGAGTTTGCTACAGCTCAAAAGTTGCAGAGAACATTTAAACCAAGGAAGGAAACAACCATCCACCTCCAAGGACAGGACAAGCAGGAGAAAAAGCTGATCAAAAGTCCTTTTTATTTCTGTCTTTCCTGTTCTGTTTATTCCTGACTTAGTGACCTGAAGTTTTCTCCATATAAGAAGTTTTCCAGTTTTGTTTTTTTTTCCTAAAATCTAAATATTTTCACTTATAACACAGTCATATATTTGGTTTCTTTGCTCAGCTCACTGTGACAAAAATGTCAAGGCAGATCCACCTCTAAGCTTCAAAAATGAACTCTGGGTTTCATTGCAGCATCTGGAGGGATCAGAAGAAAACTCTGTTTAACTCAGTATTTCTTCTCTCCAGAAGCAGCAGGCAATGTGGTAGAGGTGGTAAGAACGGTGCAAGACTGAGCTTTATTAAACAATCCAGACACATTTACAGAAAAAATGCTGAGCTACCTAGAATGCTGAATATCAACAACTAATTTAGTGTTCAATGTTATGTGAGCAATTAGAGCTGCTTTTCTTCATGTATGTTACTTTGCATTCTCTATCACGGGAATTGAGCTGTCCTTTACCTGCTCATTTGCTTAATACCATAAAACCTTCTGCTGTTTATTACTGCCTATTCTTCTTTGATAAGCCTCAACATTAGCAAACGTTACCACCACCCTTTTCACCAGAAAGAAATTTGAAGATCAGCCGTGAAATTTCTGAATAGCCCAATTCAAGAAAGTACAGAACTTCTAACAGCCTATTTTTCTACTGGCAACCTTGCTTCATTGCAAAACTTATCTTCTGTTCCTTTCATTTAAGAGTCCACTTAAGGGTTATAAGATGTCATCTCCAGTCATTTTGTCCCTTTAAGAGTATTTGGTAAAGTATCCCATCAAAAGCTTTTTGACATCTCAATATACTGTCCTAAATGTATTATCCACAAGTACAGTCTCATAACAAGAGTGTGAGTTCCTTCTACAAAAAAAAGCTTCAACTCCTCCCTGCTGCCAGATTTTACCCATGACTCTAAATGATATGTTCTTTATTTATATTTTCAACCCATTTGCCCTAATGTAATACCAATACAATCTCCCACTACAATGCTGCCGATATCAAGTGAAGTCAGAAGTCATGCACCCATAAAAAAAGCAGTCCTCAGCAAATATTACTCAAACTATTTTGGAAACTGTCTTACTAAGACTTACATGCCTTTTTACACATTTCCAACTTCTTTCCTCATCAGAACAAAAGTTCTCTTTCCAAAGGGCATCATTCCATTTCTTTATCTTCTTAGTAATGCCACCTGCTGTGGAATACTTTACAAATTCTGTTAGTAAATAGCACACATTTTCTCAATGGAATTTTTCTTAGGATGTCTTTTTGCCATCTGAATGCTCTTCCTCTTTTTAGCTAATCCTGTCAATTTCTTGTTAAGAAGCTTGCTAATTTTTTTCACAGTAGAAATATCGGCTGCACCAAAAGGAGCTAAATGTCTAAGACTGTAGACCCTTCTCAAGAAGGCCAAAGTCACACCCATTAAGCTATTGAAAAGATTCTAGAAGTGTTTCTAATACAAAGATGTACAAGTATTTCTTATAACATTATTTTCAAGTAATGAGAGTTAATGTTTTCCAGTCCAGTGATACCAAAAATGGTTTAAGCTTAGAAGATTCACGACCAGCAAGTACAGACTGAAAAATAAATACAAGCACTTCAAGATGATGATGAACAGCATCTGGCATGCCTGTAAAAAGTGGGAATCTTCCTAAGCTTCTGAAAATTTGGAAGCAGAATTTTTCCAAGAGATGTAAACAAACATCTTTGTTAAATGTCTTCATTTAGACATGGAAATATTTCCATTTTAAAAAAAAACACTGTATTTTTCATAAATAATTCAGCACTTGAGAATTTTAAACCTCAAATTTCATAAAGATTAAAGAATATGTTTACCATTCCTGGTTCTCACCACTCCCTCATAAAAATCTCTACATGATAGCATTTTTGCTGCTGTGTCCAATGTCTTCTCATGAACAGAAAGACACTAAGAAAACTAATTGCCTGAAGGCTTTGGAATTTCACATGCCATGTTTTCTGATTAAAAAAAATAAATTGTCTCTCAAAAAGTGCACAAATCTTCGCAAAAATGAAAAGAAAAAGCAACTGTATAACCACACATTACATTCTAAAGCATCTGGAAATTCAACAGCTTGAAGAGTTTCCAAGTCATTTCATGTGTACACAATATATGACACGTCTTAGCAAACCCATCCCTCAGGAATGTTAGCCCTTTTGAAGCCTCTTTAACTATGTCCTTGTATGGAAAAACGCTTCTTTTAGCTTCTTCTAAAGCTGCTTACAGATAAGAGTTAGAAAGTCAAAAATCAAAAATTAGTTATTACACCTTACTATATCTTTTCATTCTTGATTTTAGATTACACCACCTTTCCCTTTGTTGCTTTTCTGAAAAGACCCTATCTAGTCGGTGTTCATCTGTATGGAAATAATTCCACAAATGCTTCTGATGATCCAGTTTTTCCTTTCTCTGTGTATTCCACCAAGACCCAAATCCAGTTTTTCAAATGCGATGAGCAGAGATGAAGTGTTAATGATATGCCACATCACAGTTATACAGCGAATAACTCTTCTAGTTTTTCCCCTTTCTTGCCTTGTGACTCCTGACAAGTTTATTTATTACTCCTGTAAGGTTTTCAGCAATTTATTCACAACAGCTCTAACCTCTGTTACTCACCCAAATAGATTAGAAAATAAGCATATCCAACAGCATTTAGTAATTTTGTGTCTCTGTCTATTAATTTCATTTTTAAATTGTTCTAGTGATTGCACTGACCAATATTTTCCAAAATAAACCCGTTTAAGCACTAGTTTATCAATTGTTTCCTTGCTCACAGATTTCTGGGTAGCATTGCATGTTCCTTCCCCATGAGCATAGCAATGAATTTGTCATTGCTTGCACATGAATTTACTATTATTTATTGTCTATTTGCAATGTCCTAAATATTTGTTGTTCAAATTCAAAAGATTATGTCTACTTTTCCTACTCATCTGCACCTTACAAAGTCTATTTATGTTCTGTTTCAATGAAATCTTTGAAAAAACCAGAAAGACATATCAGTATCTGCTTCCATACCTCATATACCTTATCCATTTCCAGTTCTTCCTTTAAAAAACAAAATAAAACAAAAACAAAACAAAAAAGAAACCACCACCACTTTCTTTCAACAAAGCAAGCTGTAGAATTACAGCTAAGCTGCTTTTTCCACGTAACACTACAAGTACTACTAAGGCTTCTCAAGTCAAACATGATTTGGAAGCAGGTAGGACAACCTTCACAGGGCTTGGTCACACCTTAGTGATCTGTAAGTCACAAGTACAACGTTTGCACGCAGCCTTCCTTGCAATTTAGCAGGAAAAAACCCCGCACGCAGCACTCAACCACACAAATCCATTTACTTCTGTCAACACAGGTGAAGTGTATGTAAACAAAACACACCCGATTAAACCTAGTTTGAAAGAGCCCCTGGGCTCCACCAAAAACACTGCAAAAAAGTATCAACTTCACACAGAAAATAGTCTTCAATTCAAAGATGAGACTATAGTTTGGAGTATCAGATATTTTAGAAAGCAGCCCTCCATCAAACCAGACATATGTCACTAACACGGCACGTGGCACTATAATTTTCTTCTATTGCAACAATTCACAAAAGATTGAGCCAGAATCAGTGCCCTGCTTTGCAAAGCACTCCACATTGCAGATTTGGGTAATCTTGTCCCATAACACAAAAGCCTAAAATACAAGAATTTGAAGGGCCCTGTTAGAAGGTAACAAGAACGAGGAGTTTATCTCCAGCAGAAAGAAGCACAGTTGCAGCCTTGTCTACAGCTGCAGACATAGAAGTTACAAGATCACAGTATTGTTGCCAACTACAAGAAAGTGTCGAAGGGCTGTCCCTTCGTAAACTTCACCTCTCGCCAGTTCCCAAGGAAGCAATTACACAAGTCTAGGATAAAGGTTCAGACAGACACAGATTCATCCAGGCTGCTTTATTTAGCTGAAGTTCATCTCCCTTTTGCACAGATCAAGCTTGAAATTAATTTCACAATTTGAGCTATGATTCTGCTTTAGCTTACTGGAGCATCCTCGCCTTTCAGGACTGCCAGAGTAACAGTGAAAGTACCAGTAAAGAAAGGGGACAGGAGGTGATACCCAAATTATTCTTATTAAGGAGGACAAAACTTCCCACGCTAGTTTTCTACCAAAATAACCACACGTTTGCACGTAAATAGTAACTTGGTATTTAAGTTACTGGAAAAATCACACTCACAATTCCTGAGAAGCAACTACTAATTTGCAAATCAATACAGAAAATACTACTGCTCACACCACCACCATCTGCCTCTAAGGCAGCACAGACTGCCCAGCCTCGCAAGTAACTTCGCTATTGCATCCTCCAACAGAAAACGGATATGACTCATCTGAGTTAAATTCTTTAACGCTTGACATGATTGCTGCTAATTGTTGCAAAACGAGATTAAACAGATCTGATAAGTGTTTGGCTTTGACAATCGTTATTCCATGTGGCCTACGATAGCTATGACTCCATTCTCATTCAATTCACTTCTACAGCAAAAAGAACAGCCTTGGATTATTGTTGCTTGCCCCTCTCTGTATTAATACAAGATGCTCAAAGGCAACCCATCTCTTCACGTGACTCTGGTACCAAAAACTACTTTTATATGGCTACTGCACTAATTCTACAGTAATTCTACAGTACAAATTAATATCCAACCACACTGTAAGAGTATTTTAAATTACAGATTTTATGTAACTATCATGGAAGTTCTTGTCCTTCTTTACAGAAATGAGTCATATCTAAATCAGCAGAGATCCCAATAGCAGCACATCTGATCTAGCCAGCAGCTCACAAACTCAGGAAAGCTGAGCTTTCTCTTTACCTTTCTAGTGCCAAACCCCAGGCAAGTCATTTACTCTCCATCCTTCTGGTTTCATTCTCCTTAAAATGATGAGATGTCTATCTGTTCCCTCTATAAAGTGCTCTAGCCTCTATAGATGAAATCCTTAAGTATGTACATTACCCAGGAAGGGGAATGGCCAGCATCACAGCTGGCAGAAGAAAGACAAAAGACTTCAAGACACAGCACTTGAAGCACTGTATGTTGAATTCGATTCTGAAGTATTTATATATGGACATTCACTAGGATAGCTAGGACAATGCTGAACTCCACATACAGAAAAGAAAAATATATGTTGTACCAGTAGCACTTTTGAAGCAGAACTAGCACTACAAATGAGGTTTTAAGTGTCTTGCACTGTATCATATTTTTGAGTAAGAACAAGGGTGTCTTGCACTGTATCATATTTTTGAGTAAGAACAAGGACTACAAAATAGAAACACAAGCTTTTACTTGAGAAAATAGTCTACAACTAATCCATTATTTATATTTTTTAAATCACAGTAGAGTGCAAAACCTCCTGCTAGTTAGTCCAAAACTGAAACAAAGAAATGCTACTAGAAGAATCTTATGAATTCATCAATTCCAAGTGCCTAAATCCGTGGGGCAAGAGAAAGGTTAATTGACCCAAAGTGGCAATAATTACCATTTGCATGTAAAATTGGTGATTTGTTTTATCTTATATTTCTATTCCTTCTGTATTCTACATACAGGTAAAAATGTTTACATTCCAAGTGACTGGAATTCAGTTACTATTCCAGCTGTTCTTGTAGTAATTAACTAAAACAACTCCGTATACATTATCTCACTGCAATACTCAATACAGGCTTCAACCTCCATTCAACCTGCACTGCTGAAATGGTAAAGATAATTTTTGCTAAAAACAGATTTTTTTTTTCCTACAGCAATTATTGATGTGAACAGGAAAGCTACACAGATGTAAATCTGAATAATTGCCATTAAAATAGATATTCGGCTTTACACAAAGTAAATAACCACACAACTGGTAGGAAACCTAGATCAGTTTGTATCATATAAACACTTAAATTCTCATGCTTCAGGTTCTTGATCTTCTATGGAAGAGAAAAAGAAACATTTAGATGGAGAAATACTTAAGACACTGGGGGGAAAAAAGTGACAACAGCCACCACCTACTCACACATTCATTTTTAGCAGAGTAATCACTCTTTCACAGAAATTTATCCAAAAATATCTGGATATAAAGGCCAGCAAATTAAACAACAAACTCTAGGAAACAACCTCGCCAGCACAGACCAAGTGATTTACAATAGCATAAGCCAAAAATAAAGGTCCTGAAATTCCATTTGTTTCTTTTACAGCCAATCTTCTTAATTTACCACACTGAAGCCTTTTCAATATAACTGCAGGGTAGTTACATTTAAGCAGAAATTAAGAACTGAAACATATAATATCTTTTATAAAAAAAATAACTAAGATGTTCTTTCTGAGTTATGGCCTCGAGTTTGACTGAAAAATTAAATGTATTAAAATGGAAGGTGAAATCATATTCAGTCATAACATTTTTTACATTTCCTACAAAGAAACTGATGGACCATGCTGGAAAAGATGCACAAATGCTGTATTTGGAATATAGTTCCATATGGTGAATCTGAAAGACTCTTTTTCAACAAACAGCACATATTAGCAGGTTATTTGCTGAATGACCATTGAGGCCTAAGACTTGCAATAGCTACTCACTGCCCTTCATTCAGTTTAAGGGCCTCAAGAAAGACTGTGAATCTGGAAGCTAAGATAGCTGCTAAAACTGTGCATTCACAAACGCATTATCTTTAACCAATCTTCCTGAATAGATACGGCATTGCAACTGTACTTCCTCAGCTCTGAACAAAAGCTTGAAAGAGGCACATTTGTTACACCTAAACTGGGAAACCAGTATAGCATTGCTGACCAATTAAACATGTCCCACTCCCCCTTCTGCATCAGGCCTAAGTGGCTTGGAATAGTTTGCATCAGTCTTAAATTCTCCTAGCCTCAGGTTGCTCCTTGTAGACAGACAACTGGAAACGCTGCTGAGGCTCTACTCATTGGCACAGACCAAAAGCATGCCAGAAGTGATAACAGCTTAACAGCATAGGCCACTGAACGCTGCTATCCACGTGTAGAAGCCTAGAAGATAAGGAGACTAATGTGCATGTCTCCAAACACCAATAGCCGGATAACTGTGGAGCCAACCAAGGATTGTTGTGAGAAAGAACAGGATGTGGCTGGAAAAGGGGACCATATAGAGGTAGGGTAGCACTTTTCCAGGACAAGAGTCCTTGTTCTGGCTCCTGGAGATAAGCACAACACAGTACAGTGCATGAATGAGGTCAAGAAGCGGGCATGGACTGTAGGCGGGGATCAAGACCACCAAAGATCTCCAAAGCCCTCTGACCCATTTCCAGAAAGGTCTAAAAGAATGGACTGAGCATGATAACTAACTTGCATAGAAAGTGATAAACTTATCTCCAGGGCAGAGAAAACTTACCTATAAAAAGGTACCCAGGTGCATGTGCATCCCAGACCTTGGCCACACCATCAGCTGGATCAATGCTGAAGCCAGGACTGCTGATCTCTCTTCCTTTTTTCCTCTTTCACCCTCTTTAACCCATCTCTCTCTTCCTTTTCAAAACCCAGTACTGTTGTTTATACTGGGAGATAACAGGCTAACATACCAATTTTCATGGCGAGTGTATAACCTAACAAAACTTTGTAAGCTTTTGCAGACCTCTAACTTTTGTCATTCCTTTCAACCATGAGCACCTATGAATCTCAGCTGCTTCCCTTAAGAGTGGGACACCACACCACAAATACTCATTTGCTAGCAAAGATGTAGTCAAAATTTTAATTCAGGTGGCAGAATCTTCAAACTTAAAGATGATAAGTCCTCAAGTTTTTGTTGTAATACACAGAAAAACTCCGAATGTTTTCAAAGCTTCCTGTAGACTGAAAGTATCTGAAAAACATCAGACTGAGAGTACCACCACCTTGATTACCCTGACCAGAACAGGAAAGGATATGAGGCAACCCACAAGGGGACAAGATCAAGAATAACATGAAACCACACCTTTAGACAATCTCAACACAGGTTGCTGCAGTCCTGCTTTTGGTCTGCCCCCTGGCATGTGTGCTCAGCTCACAGAACTTACTCAACAGAAAGCTAACCAGAAGGAAGTAAAGGAGTGAGTTAGCAATCAGGCCAGCTCCATGACCTACCTCATCACATAATTCTCTGAGCACTGAAAGCAGCACCAGGGAGAAGCATGTTAGTCCAGTTTCTCCTCCACTTAAGCTGCTGTGGGACTGCCTCTCAAATGATACAATATACTCAACTATTCCAGCAGTTCTACTTAATGAGAGTAAGTGCACAGAAAAATTGATTTTATGATCTTCTTACCCTACTTAGCACTGCAGCTAGAGTGAGGCAGCAGTATACACTAAGCGGGAGGGTAATTCTCTTTTCTGATACTGATATGTATATTGCAGTAACTGTCATCTTAGTTGTATTTATTTATTGACATTAAAGATTACTTGAAAATGTGCCATATCAACTAGGCCTTTCAGTGCTAGAGGTCTGAGAGAGTTCTACTGCAAAAGTATTTGACATAACTACGGCAGTAACTCTAAATCACAGAATCACAGAATGGTTTGGGTTGGAAGGGACATCTAAGTCCACCTAATTCCAACCCTACTGCCTCAGGCAGGGATGCACTCACTAGATCAGGCTGCTCAGGGCCCATCCAAAGTGGCCTTGAACACTTCCAGGGATGGGGAATCCACAACTTTTGGGCAATCTGTTCCAGTGCTTCACCACCTGCTGAATAAAGAATTTCTTCTTAACATCTACACTAAACCTGCCCTCTTTCAGTTAGAAAATCAGTTTAAAACCATTTCCCCTTTTCTTGTCACTATCTGCCCATATAAAAAGCCCATCTCCTTCTTTTTCATAAGCCCCCTTGAGGTACTGAAGGGTTGCCATGAGGTCTCAAGGGCTGCAATGAGGTCTCCCTGAAGTCTTCTCTTCTCCGTGTTGAATAACCCCAGCTCTGTGTCTGTAAATCAGTATTTTCAATTCATAATGGATAAGGAATACATAATTTTTATGAACTTAACGAAATCTTGAAGACAGACATCTGCCAGCTTGCAACCAGCCACAGCATAAACTGAAATTCACTAAGGTTTGGTAAGTCTGCCTACCAGGAAATTTTTCAACTGAAGCTACTATTAAAGTACTTGAACAGAGAAGACAGAGAAGCAAGTATCAGGTTGTCAACATACTGATCACTCAAAGCAGAGACACTTCTGGGACGCTGCAGAACAGAGACCAAAACACAAGCAGTTAAGCAACAAAATGGACTGGAGATTTTCCAGTTCACACCCTTTTGGCAGGGCTTGCTGCAAAAGCACTTGCTTTAGTTCAGTCCATTTTCCCAGTGCTTTTACTGCATTTTGGCCTTCTTGCATCAGCAGGAAAAGGGAGATCATGGTTTCTGGTAACAGAATTAGTGGCAAGAATCCTCATTTTCTTGTTTCTTTTGTGGAATGCTTTTAGAACACATACTTTTAAGACTTTCTCCATGTACCTCAGAATTGTGAAATACACCCAAATGTTTTGAAGTACTTAAACCATGTTAAATCCACTTCATACTTAATGACCTCCACAAACTTCTAGTGTTATTAAGCCTCAATTAAATAAGAATATTTGAGTAACCAATACAAGCTCTTTGAGTGGCTGCTAAATCCAGCCTGAGACATTTCTCATCTGCAAACAGAACATGCTGAAAGATCCCAGCACTTCCTCAAAGTTAATAGTACTGGTGTCATATAATATAATAATATAGTTGTACAGGATATTTTGGAAGGGCTATTTTTTTTCCTGGCTTGCTTTGCACTGTCTGTCATGCTTCATATGTGCCACATTCACTATATACAGAGTTGTTACTCCTGGTTAATAAATCAGTAAAATTCCCAAAATAATAAAAACCCTGAAAGACACAAAAGGAAACTAGAACAACCAAGCACAGTATCAAAACAAAACAAACAAACAAAAATAAAAACCAAACAAAAAAAAACCCCAACCTCTAAGAAATTCTGTTCCTCTTTTACTTAACGTGCAATCATAAAAATAGTTGCGGAAATTAGTCTTCAGAGTCTCAAAATTTAAGTAATATACAAATATTGCATCATTTAATCAGGGAACTTTACCTCCCAAAATAAGTTTCAACATAATAGCCAAAAGAAAATAGTTTGTGTACAGCAAACTTGCATTATTTGCAAGATCACTGAAAACCCTTGCAAGAGATTGCATAGTGAAGGACTCCAAGTAACAAAGGAACTATATTTATTTTCATATGAAGTAACAGTGAAGTTCAGCTCTGCGGAAAACAAAAACTGAAACTGATCTCAGGGAAACAGAGAACATAAATACACAGGACTTCACCTTATTTACACAAATAACAATCACTTCTTGTGAAAATGATCAGGATGGTGTCACTGAGCCTTTTGTAATTGCATTTGACCCAAAAATGATGATGATGTTCAGAACTGACAAAATTCTGCTCCCAAGGAGATTTGGAGGGATTCTCTGTTCTTCACATCAACTGCCTGGCAAAAACTTCTCGTTTGCAACTGCGATCTGAAAGTAAAGGTTACACTCAAAAGGCAAATGCCCTTCTCCACAGATGCCACATGTCACTTCCACTGATGGCAAGACCTGCAAGGAGTGAGTGCAGATGGGATGCAGCACACAACCAAAAACCTGGCTTTCATTACCATGCTAGATTATTGAAAGCATAACCAGTTGTCAGCATGCATACATTCAGGTTAAAGTCAATCCATTTTCACTCAGATCAGCTATAAGGTTCCTGGAGGAAGGTCAAGAAACCTTATCTCAGATATTGTATTGAAAATTAGTAATAAACCAATAAAACACAAAATTATGGCATACACCTAGTGTATACATTATAGTGTATGCAGATACATTTTTCTATAGAAAAAGCCAGTAGTATCACGCATTAGAAGTATGTGTAGCTGCAAAAATCATATTGAAGGTGGAGCAGTGGAAGTAGGAGCATTTAATCTTATGGGTGTACCTCTATGTGGAGTTAAATGAAGCACTTTCTGTGTCAAGATAACTGAATAAATTTATCCCAAGCAGGAGGGATGCCACTTCAGAACCATACATGAATTCCTACAGTGGTACAACTGTTTCTTTACTCCTGGTACATCATTGAGTCTTCCTTGGTCACATCCAGGGCTTGCTGTGCTACAGAGAGGTGACCTATGCACACTGCATGATAGACTTCTGCCAGAAGTTTAACCTGCATCTTTACAGTTCACAGACTGCAGGTTTCCCCCTATAGGTCCCTAAGAAGCCAGAAAGACTGTAAAGAAACCAGCATTAAAACTGTATCAGACAAGTATTGTACAAAGGGGAAGAAAAGGAGATAAATTCTGCAAGAAGTGTAGGTAACTCTTCTTTGGAGATACCACTGAAAAAATGTCTTCACCACTGGAAGCACCAGCTGCTTACTCACCCAGAGTGCACTCTCTGCAAGAGACACCCACTGACACAATCAGCAAGCAAGTCCCAGAGCAACTCATTTACTTTATTACAGTAAGGGAGAAATGTAGAGCCAAATTTTCGCAAGGGTGTCTAGCTCTTAAATCAAAACATACATTTCTTGTGGGATTTCAAAGAGCACTGATTCCCACTGGCTTCAAATGATTCAGACTGTGGGAAATCTTTTAGCCCCATGTTGCATCTAAACTCATCCCAATGTTTATGAATAAAGGCAGACACGATTTGGAAGAGAATTCAACTCTGGTATGCTGTTGTTAATAGTTGATCAGCAGCTCCTCATAACCGAAATATATCTGAATCACTCAAGGCATAAATTTGGTCTCAGAGGAAAACAGTAATATAAACCAAAAAAACAGCCTGTGCTTGTATGTCAAGATCAGTCTGAGGTTCATGTTCTCTTGGAACACAATTACAAACTTCTTACAGAAATCTACCCATCAGTAATTACCAGAAAATCCTCCAATTGTCGAAACAGATTCTTCTGTCATCTGTCACACACACATGGTCTGTAGTACGAGATGACTTTGCTGACTGCTACAGATGTTTATATCATTCTAACAAATGCTGTACTTTGAGCATGTCTGTACTGCTGCGTAAAAATCCCCAGAGAAGCCATACTGAAGAAGCAGCTGGAGACTGCTGTGACCAGTGGATGTTTGGGGACAATCTAGAGCAGGGAGTCCACAACGAAAGATGTGAATCCCAGCAATAACTTCCATTTTATTAAATACAGACTTGGAAAATCTCTGTCACTGCAGAGCCACTGAGGTTTTTAAATTCCTTTGGATTTAACTTAGAAATAAACTTACAAGTTACCTATGCATGCAAATATAGCAATTCCAAATACAGACTGCTCCAAACACATGAATAAAGAGAGAAACAAGTTTTAAATGATCAACACCACAGAATACACTCAAAACTCAGATGTTCTATATGGAGACAAAAGAAAACAAACTGCCCTAAAACTGAAATTTTCACTTGCTTAGCTTAACTTTATTTAAAATGTAACACAGGCTGAAATTTACTGAGGGCAATGGTGCCAAAGCATGTATATAAGGTCTTTACTATTTTTCACTTGAACCTTTAGGCTTTAATACAACTTGTTTCAGCTGTTGTCACTTGCTACATTTACAGCATTTTGTATTATGCTTCTTTATTTTGGAAAGCTACTAAAAAGAGAAGCCAAATTATTATCATGACTGCAGCAAATTCAAGAGTAATTTCTTTATGACACATCCTGTTCAGAGCTACAGAAATGAAAACTGCAGAAAATTCAGTCACAAGTTTTCTTCTGCATTACTCAAAAAACATTAATCTAGTTCCATTCAGCATTTTCTCCAGTGGGGAATATACTTAGATGATGTCTGCTCATACAGATGCCTCACGAGTTTCACATTTTTACTGTATTTTAAGAGACCTTAAGAATTTCATAACCTGCTTTCCTCCCACCACTTCAAATACCATGGTATTTCTAAACTAGTTCTATCACCCTGATGTACTCAAGTGCAAAAGAGAAAGTACATTTCAAAAGCCTAACTTCTAATAACTTCCAGTAACTTCTAAATCCTCCAACAAAAGCCTTCATGTGGACTCTGTAGTCAGCTGTCTCACTGATAACACTTCAGTAAATAAACACTGCAGGAGCATACCCTTAATGTTATTTATATTACAGACATGGCTGGTAATTCACACACATGGCACATGCTGCATAAGCCTCTCAGCTGTGGCAGAGGCCCAAGGAAGCCCTTTCTGCACAGCAGAGCTACAAACTGCTGTGACAGGCCGGTGACAGAGCCTGAAAGAGAACCCAGGTCTCACAGGCTACATACATGGAGTGGGTGTATCTGCTGTGCTCTTCCTCCTTCAGACAGAAACTGATGGAATACTAGTTTTCCAGTCACCTATGGACAAGTAGCCTGATGAGAGTAGCGCAATACAGTACCAATATTGGAATCTAGTTATAAAAATTTATAGCTGGTCCAGCAATAGTAATATTCATGAATATGTTTTTCAAATCCCACAATTTCTTCATAAATTCAGAAGTTCTCTAGCATTATGAACATACAAACTTTGTATCATGATTACAGATTTTTTCCAGGCTCATAATTTTTGTTGTAGATGTAGATGACAGGTGTTTTAGAATTAAATACACTTCCGTGTCAAAGATATGCCATGCATTTAGCTTAGATTTCTAATGCTGCTTTCTAAGACAGTCTGGAATCAATACACAGAATTAAAAGGAGCTTTATAAACCACCCCACCTAAACATTACAATTTGTGCTATGCATTCTGACACAAAGATTCTGTAGTCATAATACTTCACATCCCTGATGTGATCATAGTCATACTCTCAAGACAGCCATCAGCTCAAGTCTGCACACCATTACTAACTTACTTGGCATCTCTTGCTCCACCTCATCACTTGCATCATTGTTGCTGAAATACAGAATTTTTCAACGTGATTTCGCCTGACAGTGGGACTAAGCTCCTTTTTATTTTTTTAGTAGTTGTCCTGGGCTCTGAAATTAGACAAGAATAATCCATCACAATAGTTTTTCCCGCTACACTAATAAGAACTATCATTTGATTCTCCAGTCATGATGCTATAGAAACAGCAGTGGGGCTACAGCAGCACCTGGAGAATGGGGTGGGGGTGGTGTATGTCAAAAAGAAGTAAAATAAGATATGAATGTAAGTGTTGCATAATCACAAAAAGTATGTGCAGTATTTCAAGTGGTTGACAAAACTCCGTCAGTGAAAAGAAAGAACATTAATCAGGAGGCACCAAGAAAAAGGTGGCGAAAACCACCTAATTGTTCTGAAAGAAAACGTGGAATAGAATAAAACTTGTGATTACTCTGTCTGCTAGTGATTTTTCTTGCTCCTACAAACAGCTAATATTGCAGGATATATGCTGCATTTTAAAACAGAAAATATTCACATCATCTTCTAGAATTGTGAACATCAGTTTTGAAGAGAATATAACCTCCTTTGGGTTTAAGCGGAAAGTCTGTGTTAGTGTGCCACGATCACAAACTTCAGGAAACTTACTTAAAGCATAAATTCTGCTTGATAAAAATAGCATCCTAGAATTTATCATATTTAGAGGAAGAAACCACAAGAATGCTGTTGAGCCCTGGTACTACTTTACCGTATTTCTGTGTGCCTGTAAGTGTTTCTAAATGCACAATCTGCAAATTTTCTGCAGAATCTGTAGGAACAACTTAGGTGTAGAACATCTTTGAAGTAAAGTTCACCTTCACACAAGTGATTGTACTAGTTTCCTGAACTTTTTGTCCTTTTTTATATCAACAGTCTTCCCAAGAATGTTGCACACTATGTTTCTAAGCCCAGTAAGCCAACATGCCAATCTCAAACCCAAGCTTGCTTGAATTCTGAAAGCAATAATACTGAATTCTAGAAATAAAGATATTGAACCTACTTTATCATCTCTTGTTTGATGAACAGTATTTTAGTTGATCATTGCTGTTCCGGAGAATTATCTCAATAGCCTCACACAATAGCAGATAGTAGAAAATGCTATCTATCCTAAGGGTCATTGATGGATCAAACTTGAGCATAAGAAGCTTATAAAATTGAAATACCCCATAATAAGAAAACATTAAAGTTAGAAAGACAGTTTTAAGAAAAGCACATCAGTCAAGCTTGTTTAGCTTGAGAACCAACCTAAATCAAGTGACTGCACAGATTAGAAAATCCATATTCTCTTCAGTAACTGTATGATCTTTCTTATCCTCAACCAGTCCCCTCTGAGACTTTATTTAAAAGTCAGAATGCCCAACACTAAGCATCTAGTTAATTACCATACACATTCCTGTCTAATTCTAAAAACATTTATGAAGAAATTACCCTGACTTAGAGCACCTCCCTCTCCCATGAAGAGCTGGCTTCACTCAGGTTACTGATTCATGAGACTTTTTTCCTTTTACCATACTTTAATATATTTTGTTTTACTCTGACACTCTGTTCAGCCAGTCCTTGATGTACTTATGTAATACAAAGTGACTGTGTAAAGGTCTGCTTAGAAAGAAAATAATTCTAATTTCAATTGCCAAAAAAAGATAGGGGGGAAAAAGTAGAATGCTTACCTAAGCCAAACAAAGTAATTTATACTTGTTTATGCCTGCTTCCAAAAGAAACTGAGCAATTAAAGAAAAATCAACAGGATATGCAGATCTAGCCATTAAAATGCAGAGAAAATACCATTTAATTAGAAATATCAATGGCTTTAATGACTTTAAAAGTACCATGATTATCTACTGCACCATAGAATGGTCTCTCAGATACATTTTGGCATCTCTCTGATTGCCCAACCCTTAAAATATTCCTGAAGTGTTTAGAAGTAGAATTTATGAGATACCTGTAATTCACCTGCACCAGTTTAAAATAACTAGAGACAAAAAACCAAAAACAAAACAAAAAACCCTCTAGTTATCCTCTTTACAAAGGAAAAGAGCCCTTAAGGCAGCTAATTAAATCCAGATACGTCAAGTTTTGCAAGATATTGAACTACGTTTTCCTCTCTTCACCTTCCTCTTTAAGTGGAAGAAAATGTGATAAATATTGAAGTCTCTGTTTTTGTCAGACATTTCTACAACAGTTTCCAGGGCTCACTTGACATTTGCTTTTTAAGAAATAATTTTTAAGTTTTTTGCTGAAATCAAGTGGATTTTAGAAATAGTATCAAAAATGCAATCAGAAATGCTAGATTAGGCTCATTATTAATATTTGGCGCATGCATGGTTCAATTATACATAGCTGACACCTACTCACTAAATATGCACTGCTAATTATGTCTCAGCATTTAAGGGCCATAGTTGACTGAAGCTGGCAGGAGATTATTCGTAGGCTAATCTACGTTTAGAGCGGATGATGAGTATTTTCATTTAAGACATTTTAGTTAATACTCCTTCACGTTATCTTTGAAGCAGTGAAAGGCATGAAGCAAACATACATCAGAAATCACCAAGACTTCAGACTATGTTATACAAAGCAAAAAATAAGACATTAAAAGGGAAGCCTTAATGATCTACAGGTATTTATACTGTAGGTCTATCCTTGTAACTCACAGTTAATTTATGTGCATTATGAGAGTTGAGATGCTTAATGTTTTGTTTCATACAAACACAGAAGTTTGATTTTCCAAACCTTCACGAAATCACATCTTCATTACTCTTGTAACTTGCTGGCCTTTACAATGAATCCAGGAAGACTTCATACCCTGAATATGACCACTTAACTATGACATAATTGGAAAACACTTTTACTGCTGAATTTTTATTTCATATTTAGTCATGCTGTTTTATTTTCATATACTATTTTTAAAAATAACATAGCATGCAGATATTATTTATTATTACTAATATCACCTTTGATCATTCAAAGCACACAGCAAAAGAGGACAAGAAGGATAAGAGAGGAGTATAGGATATCTACAAATGCTCTGTCCCACCACCCTGTTAAAGTAGTTTAAAAAAAAATCTCTACAAAAGCTATACCCTCCATAGCCGTTTCAGTTTTGTTCCCTACTCTGTTCCCCATTTGCATTTTTCTACTATACAGCTTCTACTCCTTAATGTTGTTCCCAATCTGAGAGAGATGTTTTCAATGTTTTCACCATTTTAAAGCTTCTGGAGAACAACTAATGCTTAAAAAACAGAGTATTGAAAGTGCAACAGGGATAAAGAAACTAGTGTGAAAAACCACAGATCCTTCTAGACCTAAGATCAGCAGCATAACACAGCTTTTGAGATTGCAGTTGGTTTATCACTGATCAACTCTGACAGTACAGAGCATATGTAGAGCAGATGCAAACTTCTACATCTAGCTCTCTTCAGTCCAGCCACTGGAGGTGAGACTCTCCTAGTTCTTTACATGTTTATGGACTTTACTACTAAAGCAGAACGACAAAGTACTTTTTACGGTTTGCAACAGTTCCATTAAATTCCAGCCAAAAAGAACGAAAAAAAAAGTAATGTTTTCACATTTACAGTTTGCTGAAAAGCCATTGAAATAAGCAAATTATATTACATAAGCATGCAGCTATGTAGCAGTATGAGCCAGATGCCTACTGCCAGAATTAAAAGGGGCCCACTTCAAGTCAAATCTCCCATTACAAGAAAAGCGTCCTTGAATTATCAAGACCCCGCCTATTGAACAGTTCAGAGTCTAAAAATTAACTGGCATAAGAGGCACAAAAACATCAGGGATAATTCAACTTCCTGAGCCTCACTACGCGACAGCTTCCACAACACAACCAAGAGACTCTCAGGTTTCACCTGCCCTGGGATGAAGAGATGTCAGGGCACTTGAAACCTCTCCGAGCTGAATGCAGAGGATATAAGGTCTATAATGAAACTCCATGGCCTTCTATTTTCACCTGTGAGGACAGCTCCTCTGGCTTCTGAGAATTGCTACTTTTAAGGAAATGGCTCTGCATGGAGCAAAAGGAATAAGCTGCGAGTGCACACTTAAGAATCGCCCACCTCACCGAACTGAAAGCAGCAGTCCACGAGGCAAAGCTTGCAAAATTTCAAAGAGGTGACAGGCATATGCACGCCTGTGCTGAAGATTCTTTTGTGAGAACTGATTACAATACTGCCAGGACGTTTTTGTTTGTTTTTTTAGGTTTTCTTTCGCTTTTTCTTCACCCCTCCCCCCAGGAGAGGAGTAAACTGCAGTATCTCACAAAACTTGTTAAATGCTTCTTTTTAGCATGTATTTCATATACACCAAAGCCATATCTCACAGTAAGCTTAAAATTGCAGGTCACTTTCCTGCTTCTGATTTTTTTTTTAAGCAAAAAGCCATTAATTCAATGCTATAACGTTCGTTGTATGAAAATCTAGCAAGCAGGGGTATTTTTAATTCTACATTCACACCATGTATCTGTCAGTAAGATAAATAGATGGGGAAAGTTTTAGTTATTTTAACAAACGGGGCCAAGTACATCCTAACATAGGACCTCAGGCCACCACACCTTGAAATGAAGGTGCTGTACTTTTGTCGCCGTGCAGCTGGAAAACTGGGGCGAGAGGATGCAGCTCTGGGTACTCTAGCCAACTAACTTGATCGGTGTGAGCAGCCCTTTGTTCGAGCGCATCCATCGTGTGTATTTTATGCAACCAATATCAAAAGCACAAACTTTCAACCACAAATACATGGAGCTTCCCAAATACTGTGTCAGCACTAAGAAATTGTCCCGACACGTCTGGTGTCAAATTTGCGTTTCAAAGCTCGCGTGGCCTCGCAGCTCCTGTCTGTTCCAGCCCGCACTCATCGCACTATGCGAATTGGCATCCTTGCACTCTGTTAGGACACCGAGAGAAAACAGCCAGGGCATGTTTAAGCCGCTGGTAGCAGTCACAGGCGCTGATTCACAGCACGCTTGCTGACATAAGAGTTTCCTCTTCACTAGCGCGGGGGACAAGAGCGCGCTCTGGGGCACTTGTGCCTCCCCACGTACCCGCGGTGGCCACCCGGGGGTGTCACTGCAGCCGGGGCCGCGGGGGCACAGGGGCTCGGCTCCCGGAGGAGTCGGCGGCCGGAGCTGCTCCCGCCGCCCCGCGGTGAACCCGGGGCGGTGACGGCGAGTGCCGGCCGAGCCGGTCCCGCGGCGCGATGATCAGCGCCGGTCGGGCAGCCCTTCTCACCTGCGTTGTAGAAGCGGTCCAGCACCGCCGTCTCGCCGAAGTCCAGCTTGCCGAAGTGCAGGGTCTCCAGCGCGGCCCCCACCGCCTCGCACGCCTCCCGCAGGCTCTGCAGGGCGCCGCTCTCCGCCGCCAGCAGCGGCCCCTGGCTCGCCTCGTTGATCACGTAGGTGACCGCGGTCCGCCGGCCGCCACCCTTGGCCCGCGCCGCGGTGCTCGGGCAGGCGGCGGCGGCCGCGTCCTCAGCCCAGAGAGCGGCGGGCGGCGCAGCCAAGTCGGGCGGGAGGCTGCGGGCGCCGGTGTCGGCCCCGGGCGCTCTCCTGCCGAGCACCTCTTCGCAGGGCGTCCCGCCGCCGGACGGACCGGGCACCGGCAGGCTGACGATCCCCTCGCTGCTGTCGCTCATCCCGGCGAGGAAGGAGTAGCCCCGGGCTCTGTTGCGCTGGCCGGGGTTAGGCGGATGCCATAATGCGCCGCCCGCCCCGGAGCGGTCCCGCTGAGCTGCTGGAGGGGAGAGACGGCCGGGCTGAAGAGAGGGATTCCCACTCGGGCGCTACCGAAGGCTGACGGAGACGGGGAGACGAGCACAGCCTCCCTCCGTGCCTGCCACCGGCACCATGACGCGCCGCTCCCTTCTCCCCCGCACCTGCAGGGACTTCCCGGCGCGCCGACCCCCGGCAGCCCGGCCTCCTTCTCCTGCCACCCCCGACACCCCGCTCTGCCTCCGGCCGCTTCACCCCTTGGGCGAAATTCCTCGGCCGCGCGGAGGAACCACTTGTGGGATCGCTCTCCGGCGCCCCAGCCAAGCGACAGCTGCGGAGCCACTGGCAGCGCGGGCTGGGGCGGCCCCAGCACCGGGCACCTCCTCCGGCCCCGCCTCCGGCAGAAATAACCTTTTCCGCCCCCCTGCTCAGCGTTCTGGCCGCGTCCCGAGTGGGATCTCTCGAGGAAGGGGAGTCACGTCGTGTGCTCCCGGCCTCGTCAGCCTGGAAGGCGCCGCTCCCCTTGGGGAGTCCCGGCCCGGCCACCCCCGCTCCTCGGGGCGCCCCGGGAGGGGACGGCGGTGCCGGCTGCTGGAGAGCGCCGAGCGCGGCCCTTTCCTGCCGTCTCCTGCGGGGCTTTATTTTGCAATATCCTCCCCCATAACACGAACCCACGGTCGCGCTTCAAATCTGCGGGTCAGGCTGCGCCTCCTCGGTGCTGGAATGACGGGGGCCCTGCCTCGGCCCGGAGCCGCCAGAGGTGCTTGGGGCTCACGTGAAGGAGCCTGTGTTTGCGAGAAGGCAGGTCCTTCCTGTGCGCTCAACCCCGTCCTGCTAAAGGGACTTTTATCATTTACTGCTTTTCTTGTTTGTTTTTAATGGCACACGTACTCTAGCCTGTCAGGAGTAAATCCTTCGAGTGTTTGCAGTGAGTTGAGAGTAGTGTCAGGACTGAGTAATCATTAGCCTTTGCCGTCTGCTCTTATCCTCCGCCTGAACCTGCCTCGCTCTGTGCTCCCGAGCGCCTTCGAGTTCACCGAAGGGTTTATGGCCGCTTTGAGCAGGATCAGCTTCGCAAGTGCTGCACTCGGAAACTGGAGAACTACCCCTGTATGTTGAGTAAATATGTCGGTTTCTTGCATTCACCTGCAATTTACTTGTCAAGAATGCTTGAAAGCTTGATAATTACGAAAAACATTACTTCACAGAGAAAGAAACTAGTAGCATATAGCCAAAAGCTGTCCTAACTTTTTACAATACAGCACCCAGTAGAGGAAAAGATCCTTTGGCTTTAAAAATAATCCATCATATGAAGAAAATATGCCCCAAAATTTCAGATTATTTGCAGTACAAGAGCGAATATCTGGGGAATTCAAAATGGTTTGGAAAACAAAATAACGTTGAGACTTCTGCAGTGTGTTTTTGGATATAAATACTGTGAGAGTAGGTGATTTATCAAATGTCCTTTTTAAGGGCTTCTATTAAACAGATACGAGAGAGAAAGAAAAAGCTTTGTTTATATGTTATGTCAATAGGTCCCATCCTGTTAAAATTGACGTTAAGACTAATCTACTTGTTGGCACAAAGCTTCCTCCTGTATCATTGTTTTCCATTACTTCTGTAGACAGAGGATCAATTCTGGAATAATTAGAAAAATTACTTACTGCAGTAGCTTCAGTAGCTCTGTTTGCTTTTGCGTTGAGCAGTCCCCTTTTCCAACAAGATATGCCTGGCATTTGCTTCTGCTGATAAGAAATAGGTAAATGGGGTGGGAATATGACAAGCAAACTAAAGACTAATTTACAGGGAAAAGTTAATATTTGCTCATCTGCCAGATACAGTAAGTTATTGTTTCTTGCTAAAGTCTGAATGGCAAAGTGTTTTTCTAAATTGTGGCATTTTCCACAAAATGCAGAAATTGGTGTTAATCCATTCAACATTGCACTTACATCACCTTACAGGAAGCAAGAACAATATGTCTCTGTTGTTCTCGAGAACAGCCCGTGTTTGTCAAGTGCAGAAGGAAGTCATGGACTGAAAAGAGACGGAAGAAGCATGCTATTCCACTTAGCATTACTGACTTGAGGCTTGCTTCGTTATTAGCACCATGTCTTTTCCAAATACAAGGTAGTTCTTCTACTGATTTGGCTGTGAGTGAGGTTGAGCGCTAAACTGGGAAAAAAATCAAAGTACTGTTGGATAACAAACACAAATTGCTGATGCTTTTAGAAAGTGAAATTATTTTTTTTTAATCTGTTAGCTCTCTGAAATGAACAATTAGGCATTTAGGAGCTCTTGTGTTTTCATGTTTGATTAGGAGATAATTCCAAGGACTTTTTAAAAACTGAAGTAACACCCTATTTGTTGTCAGAAGTACTCTTACCTTGTTCAATTGTATCTCAAGGGCTGTGAAATTAACATCTTTAACACCAGATGGTTTGTATATAATCACGATTCAGTACCATCCTGTTCCAGCTCTGTTTTTTTCAGAGACAAAATAGACAAAAACTTGGAACAAGCAGTTGGCTGTAGACTTGTTGAAATAACAACCTTCTCTTCATTATATATTTCTACATCTATAAGTCATTTACCTCTGGTATTAACAATAATTATAATTTTAACACCCAAGAGTTTGCCACCTTTATTAGTTGCAAATATAAATGCAATTTTTGATGAGTTACAAACAGCTCATGACAAATACCACAGGCTGGATTTAGCTGATCCAACTAGTGTAAACAAGATTCAAGACCAAAAAAGACAATTCAAATGTCCTGATTTATAAACACTAAATTTAAACATAACTGTGCCTGGTTTATATTTTTCATGTACTGTGGCCATCCATGTCCAGTAGAGGGAGAAAAATTATTTTAGATCAATCTGCATCTTGAATTTGTTTATGGTTATGTGGATGGAATTCATAGAATAAACAGAAATATATCTCCACAAATACTGGATTTAAAATGGATATGAAATTTCATTCATCCTTTGAGGCCCTCTTATTTAACTACAGGATAACATATAGGAGTGAGAGATTGGAGATTCACTGTAAATTCTTCACTGATAAACTGGAAAAAGTTTTCAGGAATCCAGCATGCTTCAATTATGAGTGTCTAAAAAAATTCAAAAGAATTTAAAGAAACTTGGAGATATAAAAATTTGAATGAGATATTTAAAGTTTATAAGTTAATTTGATTTTCATAACCTTTAGGCCAGAACTCTCACAAGCACTAGAAAAGGTTAATCTGAAATTTTAAAAATGTTGTTTCTAAAAGCTATCTAAAAAGTTAGACTAAATATATCACTGTAGACAATGAGAAGTAACTTCTAAGTTCAGTAGGGAGAAGGCAGTATTTTGAGGCAGCCAGCTTCCAGTCTTTAAGAAAAGATACACTTATGGTGACACTGACCATATAAAACAATATTTAAGTGGGAGGTGTGGGCGGTAAAGAGAGACTGGTGGCCATTGTGTAGGGATGTAGCTGATGATGAAACAGTAATAACATGGGGAATCTCTTTACCAAATTACAGCATGGTGCACATGGGTGGCAGCCAGCAAAACCTGACCGAACAATGTGGATACATCATCTGGGAAGGATATTTCACCGGTCAGGATTGTCCCTGTAGCCCTCTTCTTGTGAGAATGGTGAAGATTGTGTGCTGTTCTTGCTTCATACTCTCTTTCCCCGTAATTCTCACATTTCTTTCCAAATCTTCATTTGCTTCAGTGTCTTTCCCTCCTCTTGCTTCTTTTATTCTTTAAAACTTCCAGAAAAGCCTCCATGCTAACTGCCTCTTCCTTCCAAATGCCATAGCCTTCAGTTTAGCCATATGAGGGGAGCCTTTCTGCTTCGCATTCATTACTGCAACCCCCTTGATTGTTTTTATTTGCTTATTTTTGTTTTATTGGTTTATAATGTTGCCAGTTTTTCAGTCTTAAATGATATGGGGATTTCAGCTGGAAACACCTCTGTATTTCTCTTAGTCAATAAGCATTCACTTGTACAAGAAAATCTTGATGACATAGGAATGGTTCAATAGTTAAAATACAGACAAAAATTAACTCAGTCCTTGAATATTTTCAGTGGTTTAAGCTACCTGCCCTTGCACATGAGGAAGTAGCTCGCATTCTACTCTCTGGTAGAAAAGACCTTTTTTAAACTTGTCCAAACACTTGGACTCAAGCCTTTCTGATTTCTGCTCCTGCTGACCAGCAAGGGTTTTGGAAGGATTTGTGCACAGAGCAGTGATGGTTACCAGCTCAACTCACATCTAAGCTAGCTGTCACTAGCAAGCTGAGGAAATGAGGGACATGTGTTTGTAACAGAGCAGAGCTCGGGACCAAAAAAGGTGGAGATACTGCAGTGGGCATCTCATCCACCTCTTCTAATGCTAACGAGGGTCTCGGCTTCTACCTGAGCCTAGAGAAGTTGCCGCTGCATAAAGATAGCCTAAAACTGAATACAAAGTAACTTTCTCTCTTTTTAAAATTGAAACTATGTTGTGTTAGGTAAACAGCAATTTCAGTGTATTTGGGATTTTTTTCCCTTCAGCTGAGGGCTCTTCGTTTTTTGCGTGGAACATGGCTGCCATCTACTGCTGCACTCAGGATCCGTCTGTTTGGAAGAATCTGGATTCTTCCTCTGCACTGGTGAGGCCACACCTCGGGTCCTGTGTCCATTTCTGGGCTCCTCAGTTCAGTTGAGGTACTGGAGTAAGTCTGGAGAAGGACAACAAAGGTGATGAAGCTCTAAAACACAGGTCTGATGAGGAGCGGCTAAAAGAGCTGGGGGTGTTCAGTGTGGAGATGAGAAGGCTCAGGGCTGACCTTATCCATCTCTACAGCACCTTGAAAGGAGGGTGTAGGCAGGTAGGGGTCAGCCTCTCGTCCCCTGCAGCTTTTGACAGGATGAAAGGAAGTGGCCTCAAGCTGAGCCAAGGGGAGTTTAGGTTGGACATTAGGAGGAATTTCTTTACAGAAAGGGTAATCAGACATTGGAATGGGCTGCCCATGGAGGTGTTGGCATCGCTGTCCCTGAAGGCATATAAGGAAAGCCTGGACGTGCCACTGAGTGCTATGGTCTAGCTGACATGGTGATGTTCAGTCATAGGTTGGACTCGGTGATCTCAGAGGTCTTTTCCAACTTAATTAACTCTGTGATTCTGTAATTTGGAGTTAGCTGAAAGGAGCTGGCTGGTAGATAATTTGGTTTCCGTAGCTGCATATAAAATGCTGCTGTGATTGGTGGTCCTTCATGTTTCTTGAATTTACTCAGCTGCCCAGAGGCCGAGGAGGAAATAGTCATATTTAACAATTTTGTTTGTTGGGCGCTTCTCTCTGTGCCTCTAAAATAGTTTTTGTTTCTTTTGTTGTTATTCTGTCTTGAAACCATCCTATTCAAGTACTTTCGCTGTCCATATTATTTTGCTTTCTACTTCTGTGGATCTTCAAAACCTGAATTCACAAGTAAGTCTGTGAAAAAATTGTTTGAGAACTAGTCCTTCTCTCAGGACTTCCTTGTTACCTTTTATCCCCTTCTTGATCTTTATGTCTATGAAAGTTTTTCTAATCGTGTCTTTAAAACAAAGCTGGGCCACTGATAAGAACTGGTTCCTGTTTGCATAACCTCTTTGTAGAATTTCACTCATTACGAAAGATCAACCAGCTTGGAAAAAAATGCACTTGATGAAACCTTTCCAATTTAGTGATAAATTATCCATAGAGTAACTGGACTTTACACCATTAAGCATCTGACTCCCTGACACTTTGCAAAAGGCTGTGTCCAAATTTACTTACCATACCCCTATGGTGGCCTTTTGAGCATTGCTATTGACATCACAGTCACAAAGGGCAATTACTTTAAAAACACTTGCTCAGAAAACTGTCTTGTAACATGTAGAGAAATCATGTTAAAAGATTCCACCGAAGCTAAAATTAGCTAAATTTGGCCTGGACCAGCCAATTCTGTAAGGTATTCCTTTGCCCCAGGGTTAAAAAATCTGATCTCACACAATGTCAATAAATGAAGCCTATAAATTGCCAGTTATGAGGCTTTGAGAACTGCTGTGGTAATCCAAAGGATACATTGAATTGAGTTTGACTTGCACTGCATTTGAACTGACTTTATTCTAAAATCCCAGAAGCTATTTGATAAACACATTTGTTTTCATTTTTATTACGAGATTAAACAATGAGTAGAACTGCCTAATTCTGCATCTGAGTGCCAATTTAAGCAAATGGGTATTTTCGTGGCTTTACAATGGATTTTGTAGTCAAGGTTTACTTTTAAATATAGGTACCAGAAGTACATAACTATGTTCCAAGTTCCATGAGGTTACTGTGATTAAATAATCTAATTTGCCTTTGCTGTAACTTCTGGAAGTGCAAAATGATATTTTTGCATTTTTATCTTTAAACACATACATGGGTCATTGGTGACTAATTAGGGTGGTCTGTGTCCAACTAGAATAATATGTCTGTATTTTAAGAGACATAGATATGGACATATATAGGATATAATATGGCAAAAGCTGCAGCTGCTGCTCTGCTATTAATTTTCTAAGCCTGAACACCCCCTGCCCACCTCTTCTTTTCAAAGGCAAAATTCCCACTGACTTAAATAGAAGTTCTCACAGGTGTAAGAAGTTTATTCATAAAAGGACTTCCATGGAGCAAAACTGCATGCTGAGAAGAATTATATAATATGAAGATCTATTCAAGAATTTAGGAGAATTAAAAACTTAGAAGGTCTTTTTAAAAAGAAAAATGAACGCTAACGCGCACACTTATGATTGAAACACCTCATGTATTTAAGCTGATGCGCACACCCCGAACTGATCTATGTCCTGCATGGCGTATAAAAGAGCGGATTGTTTCTGGAATTTGGCAGCGATTCCTTGTGCGTAGGAAGGCGATTTTGAGGCTCGGCATGCCCGGACCCGCCGCACTGGCAGCGCCCCGGGCCGGCCCCTGCCATGGCCAAAGATGGCGGCTCCGGCACCGCCCGGCGGGCGGGCGCTTCCGCCGGGGCCGGGGGCGAGGCGGCTCCTCCGCGGCTCGGCGGAGGCCCGGGTGGGGGCCATGGGCACGGCGGCGGGCGCGGGCGCCCTGCGGCTGCCCGGGCTGCACGGGTACGCGGTGGAGTTCTCGCCATACTGCCCGGGGCGCGTGGCCTGCGCCGCCGCGCAGTACTACGGCATGGCAGGTGCGGGGGGCGGCGCGGGGGGTGACCGGGAGCGCGGCTCCTCACGGCAGGAGGAGGAGGCTGGAAACGTGGGTGTGCGGAAGGACAGACGGTGTCTGCCAAATGCCAAAGCACTTGGGGACGACTTCCCTTTCGGCTGCGTTTGTTTCGCTGTGAGACAGCGCCTGTGCCCCGCGGCCGGGCCGGGGATGTGGCGGGAGCTGCCCCTTGCCCTCCACAGCCCGCCGGGATCTACCCCTTCCCAAGGACCAGCCCGCTGCTGCCCTGGCGCTTCTCACAGCGCCTCGAGATGGGGTCGAGAATAAATATGGCAGTAAAGATGTACACAGTGTGAATAAAATGTCTGAAAATAACTTTCTCCGCTGACAGGACCCGAGGGAGTTGTCTCAGAGGAGGTTTAGGTTGGATATTTGGAAAAGGTTCTTCACCCGGAGGGTGGCTGGGCACTGAACAGGCTCCCCAGGGAAGTGGTCACAGCACCAGCCTGACAGAGCTCGGGTGTGACTCTTAGGGATGGTGCTGTGCAGGGCCGGGAGCTGGTTCGGTACTGATGGGTCCTTTCCAGCTCAGATTATTCTGTGATTCTGTGCCTTCAGCTGTTCTTGTTTTAGTCCCTGAGTGTCCAGGCAGGCCCTGGTGACCCTATGGTTCCTGAATACTGTCACCTTTTTCATTTCCAGTGGGAGTATTGCTCCCCAAAACATTAATTAAAAAAAAAAATATTTCCAAATAGAAATAGAACGACTTGAACAATATCTCCATCAGGTGAGGAAGCAGAACCGATGTGTGTTTTATCAGAACTGAATTATTTGTTTCGTTTCCTCTGGTGAGCTTCCTATATTTAGGAAGGGGTGAAAGAAGTGTTTGTGTTATCAAAAACACAAAAGGAACTCCAAACTGGTATCTCTGTCATGTGAGGCCCATGGGGAAATGCCCGTTTGTGCTTTTATAAGCAATTCTTTTTCAACCTCACCTACAGATAAAAAAAGTAAAAAAATAAACCAAACCAGCACAAAAAAAAACCCCAAAAAACCAACCAAACAAAAAACCCCCCAAAAATCAAACCAGAACAATCTGGTGTAAATTAATTACTGTTTCAGAGAGCATGAGGCCGCAAGATGTTTAATTATGCAATTGTTCAGCCTCTTGAAGTTTATGTGTGCTTTGTGTTTGCACAATGAAGCTATCTCAGAACCACCCCAGTTTCCTTTGTCACTGAGAAACTAGTTGTAATGTTTTGTTTTATTTTGCTGGTTTAGGTTGTGGAACTCTGGCAGTACTGGAACAAAATGAAGCTGGGATTGTTCTGCTCAGGAGGTAATAAAGGTTTATCTTTTATTTTTGTAAGAGAAAAACTTACTGTGTACTTGTGAGTACCAGGCACAACTGAAATATTTTTGGTTATTTTTAGCAATAAAAAGTATTTTTTCTATTTTGAGGTAGCTATTGAATACAGGTCTTTGTATTTATGTAGAAATTAATGTATTTGTATTTATATACAATACAAAAGATATGTTTACATTGCATTAATTTTGTTATGGGAAATCATCTAGCTCACACCATTTCCGTAGCATAAACCATTTTGTAGGAAACTGACAATGTGAAATAGGAACAACTTCTCTGCCCTAGCTTGAAATTTTAAGTTCTAGATTTTTAGGAGCAGTGCCTTGACACCTAGATTTGTGCCCTTATGATTGATTTATACTGAAAATAGACCAGAAAGCTACATCAAATCATGGAGATCTTTCCTAGGAGATACAATTTTCTAAGGGTTTTAAGGAGGTTGATTTTGTTGTGGATGGAAGGAGGGGAAAGGTTAGAAAGGAGGGGATTTAATACTTGGCTGTTAATAACCTGAAATGTTTTAAGGAGAACCTTGAAACAGGGATCGTTTAGATCAACATGGCTGACATAGAAATGCTTTAAAAAATAGTTAATCATATTCAGTGAAACTTTTTTTTCATTCATAATTATAAACCAAGACTCTCTGAAGATGTTGAACACTCTGTTACTTCTGCTAAGTACTCTGGTTTAGTACTCTGGTTTAGTTTAGTTCATTTCTGTTTGCAGTGATGCCCCTTATTTTGTGGTAGAAAGTCCTCTAAAGTTCCTGACCCACAGACCATGCTATTTATCAAAGTGTTCCATGTGCATGCCTTTATCTTATCATTTCTGCAGAATGCCATCAAATTTGACCTAAGCTTAGCTAAACCTTCAGTGAAAAGGGGGTAAATAAATTCCTGTTTCCCATCAGATAATATTGCAGTAATTGATAGCTGTCACAGAGTAACTAATATATGGCATCAGATCCTGCATGGTGGATTGTTGGTGTCTTGAAAGCATTTTCAAGGGAGTGTAGACTTCTTCAATAAATTCTTGACTGTGTTTCTGTTGGGTTTTCACTAAGATTCATAGTGGTGTTGTGAATTGGATAGGGCTCTCCCAACACAGTTTTATTTCTTTATTTACCACAGTTGTAAGAAACAAAGTGCTCCTGTATTTTGGAGAAATCATAAATCGGACTGAGGCGTGTTGTACCTCTGTTTGTGTGGCAAGTTTTAGACTGAAAGCAGAGTTTCTTCTTTGTGTGTGGAAGGTCCTTGGCTCATTTATGCTTTAAATTAATCAATCTATTCTGGCATACGGTTGTAGAAATTGACATTCAAACAAGTAGATTGATTGTGAGGCGATTCACTTGAAACTGAAATATATAAAAATGCTGTTTAGAATGGTAAAAAGGCAATTTAAAGATTTTCTTTGCATGGAACTAGTCCAGACTTTTATGTTGTGATTTCTCACAGACAAATATCTTCATTTTTCCAATTTAGTTTTGACTGGAATGATGGCCTGTTTGATGTGACCTGGAGTGAGAATAATGAAAACGTGTTGATCACTTGTAGTGGAGATGGATCTCTGCAAATCTGGGATATGGCTAAAACCAAAGGTCCACTGCAAGTCTATAAAGAACACACTTTGGAGGTAAATCAGGCAACTTAAAAAATGTAATGGATGCACTTATGTTTGAATAATTAAAATATTTATTTGTAGTCCTATAATCAAAAGCTTTTTTTTTTGTTTTCTTTTTTGGCTCTGTGGTATGAATTAATAACTTGAGTATAAAGTGGATGTACATATTCTTGTGCATGTTCATACACTGTAGTAGGTACTGCTTGATTACACAAATCTAATATATTCAGAAATAGCATTTGTGGTTCCTTACAAGCTAAGTAATCATTGTGATGTATGAAATTACTGCAGCCACGCTGTGACTTTTAGAGAGCCATATTAGATACGTCTAAATCAGACAGCTGATATATCAGTATTGTTCTTGAGGTTGTGGAGTGATACACATTATGCAGATCCTTAGCACTTGGGTTGCACTCAGATCTGCTTATCCTTTTCTCTTCTAGCATCTGTGAGATTCTACTCAAATAATGTTCGTCAAATGTTGGGAGAGTGTGTATGTTTAGCCTTGGTTTGATACTGTTGCATTTGATTTCCTTAAAATCTCTTTCTTTATGTAGTGCTGTATGGGTAGAGAATAATGTTATGTTCAGGTTCATAAATATATTTGCATAGTTTAACAATATTTATACTGTAGTACATATATCTTCCCCATATTTTTCTTCCTTTTTTCTTCCTTGATTTTTCTTCCCTTTTTTTTTAAGCTTTCCTTCTAACCCTCCACTCACTTCTGTTAGGTCTTTGAACTTAAGATGCAATGAGTTTCAGCCTGGATTTTGCTGGCTTTACTGATGCTTTATATAAATGGTATTGATCTCAAAATAATCTAGTAGATACGCAGTCAAAAACAGATTGAGGAAATTCAGTTTCATTCCCTAAAATCTCAATTTTTTTCAGATATGAAGCACAAAGCTAAAAGCTGAGTGCTTGTAGTTACACAAGAGCCCATCTTCTGTAGTTTATTTCTTTGAAGTTTTTCTACTTTGGTTTAATACTACGTCTGCTGAGTAAATTGAGAATTTTGAGAGAGGAGTTTCTAGTTGTTATCAGGCTTTTGTGATAATGTTCAAAGGCTGATAATAGTTACAGAAAGACGTAGGTGAAGCATAGTACCAGGTTTTCTTTGTTAGTTTTTCTGTCATTTTCTCATTGAAATTGTGTGAGTAAGTTTATTTTGGTTTGCTACACCATCTGTTGTTTGTGAGATATACATTTCTTTGTCTATGTCTTAGCTGAGCTGGTAGCATGGGAGGTGGACATATTCAACTGTGCGTAGAAAGACAGTATAGGAAACATGAGCCAAGTGAGAGTTTGTGAGATATGAAAGATTTGTATTGATTCTTTCTAAATTTGTATTAAGAGGATAGGTCTCAGAAGGAATTTACCTAGTAATTTGTGGTAAACTCTGTCAGACTGTTCTCACTACTTTCCTAATCCTTAATCCATCTGACATTTTTAATGGCAGTTTTATATTATTTCTAATGCATGATTGACAGGGGTCTATTTTTTTTTTCTAAATGAGATCATTGTCCCTTCTCAAAAAAGAATGTGCATTTTTAATTTAAAAGTGAATTTGCATTATCAAAGGATGATGAGTTTATTCTGGCACTAGCCAACTGCTGAATCTCATGAATAAATTAGTCTAATTTACTTTGTTTTTGACAAAATCTCACTGGATTGTGAGATAATAGAGTGCTTGAATTAAATTTGTCTTGTAAAGTGAGCCTGAACATTTCTTTTAAGCTGCATTTTATGTTTTTGCATTTTTTTCCCTCATCTTTTTATCTTGCCTGAGGCATTTCTTGCTGCTGTTTAGGCATAAGATAGGGTTCATTTATTTTATGATTGAAGATAAAGCACTAAAAGATTAACAGCTAAGGTTTATGCTGTGTTATTAGTCTTTCCCAGTTGCTTAACGCTGCTTCCATTGAAATGTCTGTAAATTTATGTTGGAAGATAGCATGAGAAGGAAAGAAGAAGTGAACCTTACTGAGTTCTTCACACTGTCTTCTTTTCATCCTCTTCCTATTACCTAGACCTGTCACATGCCAAATGGACAGCATCTTGTTTTGCCCGAGTCTGTTGTCTGTTCTGTTTGTAATTCTTGCCTGAAGGAGAGTTTGCCCAGGTGCGTCTGCCTCTGCTGCAGCTGCAGAGTGCTGAGCAGTGCCAGCCCTGTGTGCCATATGTGCCCAGGTCAGTGTCACAGCACCTGCTCAGCAGATCTACGTGCTGATAGCTTGGGAGCAAGCTAGGAGCTCTGTGTGTGCTTTGCCTTATCCCTGCAGCAGATCTGATACATCCCAAGTACAATGTATTGAATACCAGCTACCTGGATTGTGTGACACAGGTGCATGTTTCCCAAAGATCTGTTTCTCTCTGGAAAATCTTGAATATGAATGTGAGAACCAAACACTTACTGAGCTGTTGTGTGAAGGAGGCATACTGGGTAGTGATACAGTTAGGGGCATTTTCAAACAACAGCAGCTTAGGAGTTGAGCTCAGGACATCACAGATTCAAAGGCAAAGAGAAATATTTGTGAGGAACTTGGAAACTACTTCGGAGAACTGTAATGTCTTCCATTCTTAGAATCTATGGAGAGGTACTGGTTGTGTTTGCTTTGTTACTATTTTAGTAGGAAGAGTTAGAGTAAAAAGCAGCATGCTTTAATGAGCTGTAGTACAATTAGTTAGCTAACAAAAGTAGAAAAGACAAGAGTATGGTTTGGCAAAAAAACCCTAAAGAATTACCTCTCGGTTATATGGCTTTTGTCAAGTACTCTCCTAGTGTCTTGTACATTTGGACTGTAAGCTCCTCAAGGAAGGGAGTTAGTACAAAATGGTTCTGGAGCAGTATGGCCTTCAGTATATGGGAAGCAGGACCTTGTCAAATAAAAAAGGAGAGTTGCAGATAAAGCAACTTGTTTTTCTCTGGGCAGTGATTGTCTTCCACTTAAGGAAGATAAACAGATAGATGAAAATCAGTTCATTTAAGTTGGAGCTAGCACAGACTGAAATATTTCTTAGGAAGAAAAATTCTCAGAAATAGCTATATATTACCTTGATTTCCATTCTCACACAGGACACTTTCCATAGAAGACTTTGACAGTTGCTGGATTTCTTTCCCTTTCAGCTTCTCTGCTTTTTAATCTGGTAACACAGGTCCAAGCACTTCCACCTTCAAAAGAAGGACTGCTGTTATTAAATGCACAATTCCATCTATTCAAGTATGTTGACTTGCAGACCATATCCAGTGCTGTACTAGTACTAGATTATCCCAAGTGGAATACAAATCCTCAGTGGTTAATGGCCCAGCTGTTGAAAGCAGTGCCACCTCCTAGTCCTTGATAGTGACCACATTTCTGAGAAGTGTCCTGGGAGCTCTGATTGGATCTGGAGGTTAAGTGGATAAGCTGTTTTATCTAATATTTACCCACCTTACATTGAAATGGTTCATATCTCACTGCAGCTTATTCAATCACTTTGGTGTGAGGTAAAACCAGGCAAAAGAGAGTGCACCTTCCATCAAGTTAAGAGGTATATTTGAAGATGGAAGTTGTACATGTACTTGAGACTTCAGGATTTTAAACAATTTGAAGAACTACCGTAGTGCATTTGTTACTGTGAGGCAGCAGAGCTGAAAAATCAGCAGTGAAGGGTGGAGTTAAAGTATCCTCTGTCAAAGGAGGATCATCATTAGAGCATGCTGTCAGGGAAGAGGGAGCTTATTTCAACTACATAGTGGAAAATAATTTCTTAATAGCTGAAATGAGTGGTTATGAGGGAAAATGAACTTTTATTTTATTTTACTTATTTGAGGATTTGGATGGTAAAAAGAGTGCCATAGAACCTGGAAAAGATGAAAACCAGGGGTATTTCATGACATATTTCTTAGGAGAATTAGATAGAATTAAAAAGCATTTATTGTTAGTCAGCTAAAATCTCAAAGTCAGCTCTGAAGAGAGATGGCATTTACAATGAGAGATGGCTAGGAATTGGAAACTATAGATCTTTGAATAAAATTGGATCAGCGATAAGAAATCAAGTCTGAATTATGGCTTTTAAAGTGGTAGACTCCTAATGATTGCAGATATATGTGGGTTTTGTTACAAATTTTCTTTTTCATCCCTTTTGGCTCATCTTTGCTTTTTCAGATACTTTTCGTAGCTTGTATGTACCTTTAATGTCTGACTGAGATGTTAAATGTAGTTTTTGTTCAGGTAAATGGCATTCTTGGCAGTTTTGTTGTGCTTTAGTGGTATGGTTTTTCAGCTGATTAGAATACAATCTGCAAATCCAAATCTATTTTGTGAAACTTGTACAGCCTGAAACTTGTATTCTAATGCTCCTTCTAAATTATTCTCTTATGTCATTTATAGGCATACAGTGTTGATTGGAGCCAAACTAGAGGAGAGCAGCTAGTGGTGTCTGGCTCATGGGATCAAACAGCCAAGCTGGTATGTTGGTTTTCTGCTGAAGGTGAAAAGTGTGATTTCTTTTGTATTTCGTAGCTCTTTCTGTTAAGAGACAGCATGGATTCTCCTTTCATGTTTATTTTTACTCTGTGGCTGAAGTTCTGCTTTAATTGAGAGATTGCTTAAACTCTCAGTTGATACCAGTTTAAGCATAAAAATGCTTTTTTAAAAGAAATTAATTTATTCCTTTCTGTATGTATAAAGTTGCTTTCTTCCAATGTATGAAACCCTTTAATTTCTTATTGGATGTATATCTCAACAGTTTTATTTTTTTCCTTTATTCAGTGGGATCCAGCTGTGGGGAAGTCATTATGCACTTTTAAAGGCCATGAAGGAGTCATTTACAGCACTATATGGTCTCCACACATCCCAGGTTGTTTTGCATCTGCCTCAGGTAAGTGTGATGGTAAAGAGGTTCTCACAACAAAAGCCCAAAAGCCACTTTCTTTGTTAGTGGATCAGTTCAGCACTTTGTCCAGCAGATGGTGGTGTGTGTCATATACACTTGTTCCATAAAAAGGGAACAAGGAAAGGTAAATGCATTGCTGCAGCTGGATTTGTAGGTTCTGTTACAGTCAGTAGATCATCCTCTTGACCATTTAAACGAGGATCAGCAGTTTTCTAGCAGTGACTTTGTGGCAGTTTTTTCTGTTATTTTATGTAACTCTCTCCCATTCATCTCACTCTTGTTTTTGACCACTAAATCGTGTTATATACTTTATTTTGTGTTTTGGCCTATGTTTTTGTTCAAATTATCTCAAGTGTCAGTAGACTATTAACTCTGTGAGAAATGTAGTCAGTTCCCACTGAACTTTTTTATGTAATTCCATAGATCTCTGTGTATTGTTGAATCAATTTTAGTTTTCTGCTTTGGCCAGTGCTATGGGTCTTACTGGTAAATACAATCACAGTTGAGTTGGGTGTACACAGAGGCAAAGAGAGGTGAGGTTACAGTGTTTTCCAAACACTGCTCCTGCTTCAGAGGCACACGGAGAGTTCTGGAGTGATACCTGGAGCCCAGCTGATGATTAGCTGTGAGAGAGGTGCTGTGAGCCACAGAGTTGGTCTGGGAGGTAAAAGGGCTGTAAGGCATTGTCTTAATACAAATATATTAATACATTAACTCCGGTGGCCTAAATGTCTCAGATTTCATATCTGTTTTACTTCTGTACTGATTTAAATAGAAATTGTATGGCTCTTACATCAAGAGAGTAAGTGGGTGTAAGTATGTTTTCCTGTTACTGAAGTTAGAGAGACAGTGTGTACACACAGATACTGGTATTCTCTATTCTTTGGCAAGTCAGATGAAAAAGTACATGTGACTTTCATAAAATTTCTGTCTGGCTATTTTCATCTGATTCTGCCTGCAAAGTTTAGCTAGAATGGTGAACAAGTAGCATTTATTTGTTCTAACATAGTAGTGCTTGAAAGCCAAATGTTGGAGCACAGGTTTTTCCACCTTATCTAACAGGATGTGCAGAAACTTACAGAATTGATCCCTGTACACTACTGAACAGTTCTACTGAAATGCAACTATCTGTACACTACAAAATACTGGCTAAGTACCATTTGGTCAAGGTTAAGTGCTTAGTGGTTTTTGCAAGTTCTAAGGAATGTTCTCTTTAAAGTCATGCTTAGAACCTTCCTGTCCATGATAGTCTTACCCATACAAAATTTCTGGCATTCTAGATGAACAAAAGGGCTTTTCTGATACAATTAATTATTTCATATTTGATCCTCTAGGATATGAAGCCAATCTTTCTTCTAATACATTGCCACTTGAACAATTTTGGGAAACATTGATTGTTAGATGCTGTATGTCGTGGTACCTAAATTGGGTACCATTATTGATCTATTATTTGAGTGACTCAGTGGGTGCAGCTGTTGGAGGAACTAAAACACTACAGAGCTCCCATTCTTTTGTGAATTTTTACTTTGATGCTTGAAAGGGACTAATATGCTACTGGAGCCTAAAGCTAATTGCAGTCAGTTTTCACTCATTAATGGAAAAACAACATGCACAAAAGACACAGTATTTTTCTTCTCTGAGTACAATTCGGGTGTGAAATACAAATTTGCCATCAGTACACTGATAGTGTAATTCTGGGTATAAAACAATTAGATTTTGGAAGAAGAGGACTTCAGAATGACAGTGAACTTTTTTTACAGTTTCCAAAATGTCTGATGTACTTCTAGGTGAAATAACATAGAAATCATGACATCCTGATGTGGAAAAGGCTTCTGAATTTGCATTGCTTACACTGAAATTTTCCTGTGATTTGATTGGATTGTTTCACTACAGAAAATGCTTATTGGCAATCCCTTCTTTGGTCAGCAGGACTCTGGATAGTAGAAGGACTCATGACCCTCTGGCTCTGTGTATAAATGCCATTTCCTTATTGTTAAAAAGGTATATCTCACAGAGTTGATGTTCAGAGAGTTTATTGTTTAGTGCTTAATGACATTCTACTCTGTCAGTCAAGGTATGTGATGAAAGTAAAGTGGAACTGTTCAAGGAGACTGGTTGTCCTCATTTAAAACTTGCTATGGTCTGCATGCTCTGTGAGGATGACAGAAAATCATGGGACAGAAAGCTAAATTTCACTGATGATTCATCTTCTATTGAGCTAAAGTTGGAGCTGAAGAGAAACTTGAATCTCAATGTGATAGTACTGTGTCAAATTTAGAGCTGTTCCCTTCTTTGGGATGTGCTTGCTGGAAAGGCTGGCCTGCAGTTTTGTGGTCTCTTACTTTGCAACTTTTTGCTGTCTTGAAAATTAGTGACTGAAATGTGTCAGGAGGGAAACTTTTTATACCTCCTTTCATCTCACTTATGTTTTTTCACTTTTTAAAACAATAGTTTTTTTGGATGTTGTTAAAGATTATTGAAACACTCCTTTCTTGAAGAAGTCTGTACTGCTTTGGCATTGTAGGGTGTCTGTGTGTCTGTATCTTTTTCTTTCTCTCTTTTGTCCCCCTTGTCCTCTTTGTCTCATCCCACCTCACACATACCTACTCACAAACATGTACTTACTGCTGTCTTAATAGTATAACTGTAATGCTTGAGAAATTAACTGTTTCATGTAGCAGCATCTTCAATTCTGCATGTGCGAGTAAAATAAGGTGTGTTGTAAACCACAGATTGGAAAAAATGTTGCTCTTTAAGTATTTTAGATTAAACTAAATACAAGTAAAACAATGCACTCTTTTTTTTTTTCTTTTAAAGGAAGTCATCAAATGGAAAGAAGGTTTAAAAACATGCCATACCCCTGCCATTTTTATGCTTTTATTTGAATCCCTATAGAGTCCTGCAGAAGTTTAATTTCCATGTAACTAATTAGTTTGTGAACACTGAAAACAGAAAACCAAATAGAATTGCAAACCACAGTAAAATAGCTGCTCAAAAGGATCAACTTAGGCCTGAAGCTAATATTTGATTTTGAAATATGGCTTTTTATCAGGCTATTATGAGATTAGAAAAAGAATGCAAGTTAAGAAAATGAGAAATCTAAGATGGCAATATAAAGCAATTGAAAAAGAGTTTGATACGAGGTATAGCCTTTTTTGCTTCATTAAGTCTCCATTCTGAATACATACAAGAAAACTGAGCTTGTCTGCAGTGGACAATAAAACACAATTGAATTGCAAAAGATATATATGTCTGATGGTTCGGTTAAATTAGGTTTTATTCAGCATCTAGTAAACTTCCATTTAACATTTACAGGGATGTGTGAGGTTCTTTATCATGCTGTTATCTTCATGTACAATCATTCGTACTCCAAAAACAAAGTAAATAACCTTGTTATTTTTTTTTTAATTGGGAGTTAATAGTAACAGAGCAAACTGTTAATTCTGGATATGTAAATAAGTGCTGTTGTGATGTCAGTAACAATTTCTGAGCAGATAAGCAGGATATTCAGGTGTACGTGTGGCACCAAACCAGAGCCCTGGTAAATGTCTGCCTTATGCTGAAAACACAGTGATGTGGAAAATGTCGTTAAAGAAGTGACATGAAGCCACTAACAACATTAACAGCAGCCTCATGGCTAAAGGGGTTTAATGAGTCATTATATCATTTGCCTAGTAGACTTTTTTTTTAACCCAGAAAGCAGAAAGCAAATTGGTGAAGAAGCTCATAAAGAATGTTAGAAATGCACACAGCGGTAATATTTAGTCAAATGTTAATGAGGTCTACTAAATGATTCTCCATGACTGCAGAGCTGTAGGCCTTGCTTAGTCCTGTGGTATATAAAGAAATCATCCTTTTTGGTATGAACTGGGTTTATTGGCCTTTAACAGTAGAAAATACTTCATAAATACCATTTTACCTTTATCTTCAATATTCTTTGATACAGATACAACACTGACTAATGATGAAAATATGAATGTTTTGGATTTGACAAAGCCCAGCTTTACAGTGACTGATAGCTATTTTCTTAAATACTGGGGCCTTAGTTTTAATGCTGCTTTCCTTTTGAAGTCAGTCTTTAAGTTTACTGATCAGGGCAGATGCATAATTTTAATAACATCTTAATTCATGAATAAGGGAAAGAAATTATTTCGAAATCTGCCTGACAATGTCAGTATTCATCAGTATTTAGATCAATTAATTGTATTCTTTGCTCAAAGATTTGTTTTTCAGACCAAAAGCCTAGGGCAAAAAATTTTCTTGTACCACAAGATGCAATAATTTCTGATACATTTTATTGTGTTGACAAAAGTGTTGGATGACTGTAGCTTTGCTGCTTTACAAATGAATCTGTAAATCCAGGTTCCACTCTTGTAAGCCCTTGCACTGAGTGCTAGACTTTAATGTTGAAACTAAAAAAACATTGTTTATCTTATATTCTGCTTTTCTGCCAACCCTGAGTTAGTGAGTTGCCTTTTAAAAAGTCTTCTTGCTTACTGGTCTCTTGGTGACAGATGTGTGTAGTAAAGGGATTGTCAAACTGTAGTTTCATAGATCAGGCTGGCATGTGGTCTCAGTGCACTCTTCCATGTTTGGTATTCAAAGTGTAAAAAACTTATGATTGAACACATTATTTTGCATGAAATAATGACCTGGGAAAGGTGTACATCTGCTAAGAGAACATTTACTGAATTAGTGCAGCTTCTCAGTAGAGATGGTTTTTGTGTTTCTGGACCAAAGTGTGGGGCTGTCAAGCTTTTATCAACAAGTTTTCTCAAGTTTCAGCTCACATTCCTGCCTCAGAAGTAGCACTGAGCAGAAGGAGCCATTGGATAGCAGGGCTTGAAGACAATTCCAAAGATGCTTATGTTTGTTCAGGTTCCTTATAATTAGAAGAAATAGTCTGCTGTTTGGCTATGACAGTGGTTTCTAATTAGTTCCAAAGCACTTTTTTCTAGAAGTTTATGTTCAATCCATTTGTGTGTGGTGTGGGTCCACTTTTTGCTTCTTACGACTCCTGGTGATTTTCTTGTTGAATGTGTTAGGAGAAATGCCATAGTGAACAAGGTTCAAGGCTTTGCAAAAAATGGTCATTTTTGAAATCCAAACCCTAAAGGGATAAAAGAATAAGGTGCTTCAATTTACTGCATGGTACACTGTTGTACAAATCAGGCATCTAGAGGGCAGGCTGACTGTGGAGTTACTGTGGCTTGTTGCAGTTCAGCCCAACTGCTGTTCATACTAGAAGCTTTTGAAATACAATTTACTTGCTTAGTTTGTTATGTCAAATCTATGTAGTGACATGAGGTGAGCGTTTTCATTTGCAGTCTGTTATTTAAAGACTTAGCAGCACTGTATTGAATTCATCCAAGTCTTGTGCTGCAGTGTTGTGGTTTAACCCCAGCCAGCCACCAAACCCCGTGCAGCCACATGGTCACTCCCCACCAGTAGGATCATGGAGAGAATAGGTAGGGTAAAAGTGAGAAAACTCGTGGATTGAGATAAAGACAGCTTAATAGGGAAAGCAAAAGCTGTGCACACAAGCAAAGAAAAACAAGGAACTAATTCACCACTTCCCATGGGCAGACAGGTGTTCACCCATCCCCAGGAGAGCAGGGTCCCTTCATGCGTGACAGTGACTTGTGAAGATAATTGCCATCTCTCCAAAGGTCCTCCCACTTCCTCTTGATTTCCCCAAGTTTATATGCTGAGCATAATGTCATAGGTCTGGAATATAGAGTTGGAGTCACCTGTCCCAGCTGTGTCTCCTCCCAGTCTCCCATGCACCCCCAGCCCCCTCACAAGCCGGGCACTCTGAAAAGCAGAAAATGCCTTACTCTGTGCAAATCCTGCTCAGCAATAACAAAAGCATCTCCATATTATCAACCCTGGGCTCAGTACAAATCCAAAACACAGCCCCATACCACTGTGAAGAAAATTAAACCTAACCAAGCCAAAACTAGCACATCAAATAAGCTTTACTAAATCATTCTTTAATGTACAAGCTGAAGTGTTTCTCAGGAAATGAGTTTATCCCTCAATTTATACTACATGCTAACCATAGTAAAGTACTGTATATAGCACATCTATAATATAAAGCACTTCCAGGTTACTATATTTCATATTAAAATCTCATTAAATGTTTCAGTGTTCAGAAGAAATAAACAGTAACATTTTTTTACAGCGAATTAATTCGGATTGTGTCATTTAGGTTACAGGTAGATATCTAGCCAATATTGCCATTTGCTGAAGAATGGCTTAATCATAAGTCCTAACTTTGGTCAATTTTGGGGAAAAAAAATTGTTCCAAGATTTATGTATAATCCTCTTGGGAAACACTGAAATAAAGATTTCACTAACTTTTAAAAAATATATTTTGTGTTATTTTATTTTGTATTCTTTTTAGATAAAGAATTAATTGGGCTCTTCCCTAAAGTAACTTAAAACTCTTCTAATTTTTAGCTTGACAGCATTTTGTATCAGACTAAAATTGACCAGCTGGAAAGTAAATTTCCACTGGTAATTATGTGTGCTTGCGAAGTAAGTTTTGCTACATGGAGATCAATTTTGTGTATTTGGTAGCACTCTTGGATGATTTAACTAAAGCTGTTGTTTGTGTCACTCTATTTCTGTCTCTTTGTGTGGAATTCCATGAGCTTTATTATTCCTGTTGTAAGTTTTCTTGTACTGTTGTATTGGTTTAACCCGTTAACAGCTCAGCCCCACACAGCTGCTCAGTCACTCCCCCATAGTGCGATTAAGAGAGAATCAGAAGGGCCAAAGCTGGGAAACTCATGGGTTGTGGTAAAGACAGTTTAATGGGTAAAGCAAAAGATGTGAATGCAAGAGCAAAACAGAGAATTCATTTACCACTTTCCATGGGCAGGCAAGTCTTCAAGCATTTCTTGGAAAGCTGAGTTCCATCATGCATAAGGATTACATGGGAAGACAAATGCCATTATTCCAAACATGTCTTTCTTCCTTTTTCTTCTCCCAGCTTTGTAGGTTAAGCATGGTGCCATCTATTATGGGGTATCCCTTTGGTCAGCTGTGGTCAGCTGTCCCAGTTGTGTCCCCTTCCAACTTTTTGTGCAGCCCCAGCCCTGCCACTGGCAGGCCACCATGAGGAGCTGAAAAGTCCTTGATTTAGTGTAAACACTCCTCAGTGACAACCAAAACATCAGTGTCTTATCAATGTTGTTCTCATCCTACATCCAAAGCACAGCGCTGTACCAGCTACTCAGAAGAAAAACATCTCTTATTTCAGCCAAAATCAGAACAATTATCTCTGATAGAAACAATCAGCACCATCATTTTAACATGCATACAGAGATTGGTTTTGAGTCATGAGATTTGGGTTCTGCTTTTAATTCTCCCAGAGATTTTCTGTTTGATTCGAACTAAATAATTTAATCTGGTTTAGTATTTAAAAATGCATGTAACTAAGCAAGTAATGTTAACTTGTAATCATTCAGTGGCACTGCAGACATACTTTAATTGCAATGGTTTTGGCTTTTTACAGATGCACGTAGTGATAGAACAAGGGGCAATGCTTTAAACTGAAAGAGGGTAGGTTTAGATTATATACGAAGAAATTCTGCACTCTGAGGGTGATGAGGCACCAGAACAACCAGACAGGTTGCCCAGAGAAGCTGCAGGTGCCCCATTTGTGGAAGTGTTCAAGCCCAGCTTGGATGGGGCTCTGACCAACCTGATCTAGTGGAAGTTAGTTCCTGAAAAACGTGGTACCTGTCCTAGTTAGACTCCTTTTCCCATTAAGATACTGTTTAAGATTTTATGAGGTTTTATTAACCTACCAAATCTAGCTGTTTTTTGTACTTACTGTTTAGGAATGATTGCTTAGCTGGTTACTCTCACAGGACTTCAGAGATGATAATGTGTAAGTTTGGATAAAATATATCTGTGAGTAAAAAAGGTAGTATAAAACTTACATGAAATTTAAATGTTAAATAAACTTTGTCTTTTGACTACCAGACATTGTCGTTCACATTAGCAATCTTTATCCTTTGTATAAGGATGATTGAAAAGTTTTGAATAGATGAGTGTATATTGTGTAGTTTTATGGATTCGTCCAAGATTTCACAAATATTCATTAGAAAGAAAGCAAGCAAGTACAATGTATAAACAATTCTGAAATAATAATTATCTAATGGACCAGTAAAAATCTGTTGCCATGGAGAAATTTCTTCTTACAAAAATAGCAATATTTTATGGGGGAAATGTTGGGTACTTTTGTGGTTGCTTACTTTGGGATGTCAACTGGAATTGTCTGTTAGTGAGTATGGTTGTACAAGAAGTGCTTTCCTTGGACTTTCTATTATTATTGTTTTACTTTTGCTTTATCTTGTGGAAGAAGTGCATGCTCAGTAGTGCTCGTGGAAAATGTGGAAATCACAAAATTTTAAACTTCAGCTTTTGTTGAAATTAAATGTAAATATATATACGTAATAGCAATAAATTTGAGGTTAAAAAAAAGTTTGTTAAAATGTGCACTGAGTCAGGATTGCACTGTTTATCAGGTTTTTAAAAAAATTAATCTGATTTTTCCACTTAAATGAAAGAATTGGATTGCCTTTGGCTTTGAATCAGAAAGGTTCACTTGCATGTTGTGTTCCATTAAAAACATTTCACTGATAGTGCCAGCCAGAATTAAGAACTGCTAAGTCTAGCATTTTCAAAGAAGTTAAAAAACAAGGAAAATAACCATTTTTTCCTTTTCTCATGCATCAGTATTTTCTGTTAAAAAAAGAAGTAATTGGGGCAATTGTATATTTAGTGTCAAAATTGATATTGGCTGAAAAACTTACTTTTCCAAATGCTTTTGGCCCTTATAATGCTACTGTAGCATCTCTGTAACAGTTCATTCTAGTTCACCTGGATTTACATATTTATTTGCTTGGGGAAAATGGTCCCGTCTGTAGTGAAATATGTGTTTCCCCTTCAAATCTATGTTATCTGATGAAATTAAAATAAAAGCTTTTTAAGAAGTCCATTATAATATCTCAGAAAGACTTAAAACTCAAACTGAACTTTCCTCTGCAGGCAAGCATATTAGCAAGGCTAATGGGAGTGGATCCAGGGCGTGCTACCAGTTTTTTTGCCAAAACCCTGCTGCTTGTGTTTCTTCCTCTCCATATGTTGCCCTGTTTTTATAGGCACTGTAGCGATGCTTGAGGTTTCAGCTGGCTGGCTGCAGGGTGCCATTGTCAGGAGTGCTGTCTGTGTACTGAGCAGCAGTATTCCTCTTGACAGTGGGGGAGAGGAGTGAGAACAGGGAGAAATTGGATGTTATTCCCACCTTATAGATGGGGAAGTTATCCACCAAGAATGCAGCCTCTCTCCCAGTCGTGAGGGCTGAGGACGAGCCAGCCAACACCAGAGCAAGCTCCCCATGGTCTCCGCCATCAGAAGACTGCACTCATGGCATGTAGTGAAGCCAGCTCTCTCTGCTTTATTTACTTAAACTTTCCAAATGTCTAACGGGGTTTTTTGTGAAGTCTGCAGGGTCCGGTATCGTGCAATTAGTAATATTTCTGGGGCACTAGGGATGGTTTTATTTGATCAGTAGCCAGTAGCTTGAAAAGAGCTATGATTTTTTTTTTGTGCTCAGCTGTATATTTTACAGCCGGTGACCACCAGGGCACTAAAACCATCAAAGTGCTTGTATATAAACAGCATGAAAATAATAATTATAAGGAAATATCAAAAATTTCTTCAATAGCAGCATAAAACAGTGGGTTTTTTATTTAGGTAGTATTGATACATGCTTCCTATAGAAATCACAAGTGTTTTTAATCACCTCTTAGTGATTAAATTTGTCTCTTGAATGAACATAAGCATAATAATAAGTTCTAATTAATTTTCTCTCTGTAAGTTAGAGAGCTAGAGAATCTGTTTTTGCTGACACAAAGCTAGATATTCAGGGTAATGAGAAAATCCCAATGTAAAAAATTGAAAAGTGTAGTTGTCCTGTCAGCTGATGCAGCTCTCTATGTCTTTACAAGCCATTGGGAACTGAATTTGTAAGAAGCGTGTGTACAAATGCTAAAGATCTTTAGGGGTAGAAGAAAATGTATGGCTAGCAGTTAAGTGAGAGGCACAGGTGATTAACACTCTTACACTGGGCTCCACTGCTCTGTGTGTGTGTGCTCGTGTGTACTTGCTCCAAGGTTAAAGCGCATGTTGCCTTTCATATCTGTAGCATTTATAGTAGAATGACTTCATCTTGCAATATTTCAATTAATGAGAGTAACTGCAGGCTTTGTACATGATGGATACAGGTGATATATCATAAATTTTCTTTTCTTTGAAAGAATTTTGAAATAAATTTTATATCAAATACTGTTCACTTTGTTCCAAAAGCATGTGCCTAGGTGGTACTTCTCAGATGGCTCGAAAAGAAAACTTTTTCATTATTCTGATCTTCTAAATTTATTTTTAAATGCACCTTTTAAATGGCTCCTAGTTTAATTAAATGTTATTTAAGTCTTTTACCCTATCTCCTTTTAATCAAATCTGAGTTTAAAAAAACGGTGGAAGTGTTAGTAGTAAAATGGAGTTTTTTCTCTAATGGAAAAGCAGTTGTAAGTTGAGATACCTTTTCTTGCATCAATCCATCTTCTATAATGTGTCTGTAAAGTTGCTTGCTTTATTTGGCATGATTGTTCTCATGCAATCATTTGTATCTCATACACCTAAGAAACACTTGTCTGCTAAGTGTTATTGGACCATAACTGATGCAACAACATTGAATCAATTTCTCCTTGTTTCAGGTGATCAGACATTGAGAATTTGGGATGTGAAAACCCCAGGAGTCAAACTTGTGATACCAGCCCACCAGGCTGAGGTCTTGAGTTGTGACTGGTGCAAATATGATGAGGTATAAAACCGTTCATCCCACTGTTTTGATAATTGAACCACTCATTAAATAGCAGGGGGTTTTACTGCAAGATTATTGCCTCTTCTCTTCATGAAAATATGCCTAGTTGCTTTGTTGCTCTCATTCATTCACTATTACATCTCCAGAGGAGCTTTGTTCTAAGACATGGTCTGCCAAAGCAGATCAGAGATTTTGCTTAACTCTTTTGTGTAGTGGGCAGAGTAGACAAAAGTGGAAGTCCAGTTTATGTTTCTCTATGCTCTTTAATTTACGCACTTGGACGTCACTTCATTTATGATTTATTAATCTGTATTTTTTTATTTATCTAACTTTTGTACCCAACATATGCATTGCTGCAATTTAGTAATTAAATGTGGTTTTTGAACTTTCAGAACTTGCTGATAACTGGTGCAGTTGACTGTAGCTTGAAAGGCTGGGATTTGAGGAACATCCGGCAACCAGTGTTTGTCTTGCTTGGTCATACCTATGCTATCAGAAGAGTAAAAGTAAGTTGAATTTTATTTCCCGTGGATCATCACTGAATTGTTACACAAATTTTTCTGGAAGCCAGTAATATTTTATATTATCTAATAAGTATGAAAAAACGACAGGATTTTAGATGTTACAGTGACTGTTATTGCGAACTTTCTGTTTAGCACTGTCAAACATTTTGATGTTTCATAGATTACTGGGATTTTATGGTAAATGGCATTTTCAAAGTCAGTATATTTACATGAAGAGTGTTAGAGGGCTTGAGAAAGGATTAGAAGGTTGACTTCAGCTAAATTATGTGGGAAATTTGAGATGGGGAAAACACTTCCCCTTACTTTTTCTGAGTTTGTCATTCCACATGAAGGAGCAATATTCACAGAAGACTAGATGTAGAACACATTGTGATTATATACTTTTGTGTATACAAAGAAAATATTAATGCATTCAAAGAGATTTTGAAACTTCATGCACAAAAGGCTACAGATAACTTTACTGGATCTGTGTACAGCTAGTAAGAATTTGCTTTCAATGCACAATGACATTTTTTTCGTGTTGTTTTTAGGTAAACTGAAAAACTATAACTCTTGTTTCAGTGTAAAATATTGAAACCAGCAAAGAATGCTAACGTCACTTTGCATCAATATCAAAGTCTCCTGAAAAAGGAGACAATACCTAATTCTTTTAAAGGCTTTCAGGAGCAGGTATGTTTATTAATATTTTCTAGGAAGTCTGAACTGGCAGAAGAAAGTTATCCTGGGGTGGTGTTTTACTTTACATGCTTTGATTGGTTTCTAACATACTTAGAAGTTACTGTGCTTAGTTTATAATTTGTCAGAAAAGGGTGTGACTCAGATAGTAATTCTGTATCACAAATCCTTTTCATGGTCAGACAACATGAGAAGCTCCTGCTGTTCTTATCACAGCTACCCCTACTTGCTCTCCCCACTGGTGATTGATGCTGAGTCTCTAATTTAATGCCTACACGACTGTTCTCTAATCTGGCTCTGTGAAATATTTTTCATAGGAGAAGATGCATCCATGTGCCAAGGAGCCGTACTGAGAGTGCATGACTTCTATTCCATCTTACCAGGCTTTCATTGCTTCCATTTCAAGACAGACATGGTCCCTGAGGACATAAGCTATGACAGTGTGGGCCAGCACTTGAAGAGCGTGCTACGTATCTCCACTTGTGTGGTATAACTCCCCAGTCACACTGAATTGAGAGAGAGACCTGGATGCTGCCTCTCTAGAGGCCTCTGTCTCTATTGATACCCCTTCCCCTGCCTTGTGCTGACACTAGTGATTGTAAAGCTGCAGCTGATGGCTCTGACTGAAAACCCTCTCCCTGAAAGTGGCTAAGCTGGATCAATTTGTTGCTCAACCACACAATTGCAAGGAGGGGGACAGGAGCACACAGTTAGAAGTGGAAAAGAAGATGGAAGCCACAAGTCTTGGCAGCAGTGTGCTCTGAAATTAGCTTACACCAACCATGAAATCACACTCTTTTGTTGCCCATCGTTTGTATTCTGTTCACTTGTTCAGGGGTTGTGTTGACTGTCAGATCTGAGGCTGGCAAGGAATTCTACCCAGCACAATACTGTCAGGATTCCTGTGGATTTCTTACGGTCTTTCACTGCAGTACAGGGCATTATCAGCACACTGAGGTCATCTAGAGTCCTTTTTGGGAGTTTGATATTGGTGCATTTGGTCCTCACCTTCTAAGCTGGCTTAGTGTCTTACACTGAAACATAGTTATGGTTTTTGCATTTACTTCAAAAGATACTTGGATAAATGATCTGTTGGGGTCATGATGGATGATATGGTGGTATCTTCTGCCTGTATACAGCTGTTCAGATGATAAAATTGTATTATCTTATAGTTAAATGGAGCAGAATTTTCTCTTGTAGCAGAAAGACATGATGCAAATTTTTTCAACTTACACGTGTAGCACTCTGCTAAGTATTTTGATAGAGTTTGCTTAGGTAAGTTTCTAGAATACTTAGGGTTAATGACAAAGCTTTGACAGAATGGTTTTGCTTTATCTTAAACTATGTGCACATGCAAAGGGGGCTTGTGGAAGGTGTACCATTGTTTTTTGTTGCCCATCAGACTTCTTCCCCTCTAGTATTAATTTTCCTGAGGTGCAGAACCCATTTTGTTTTGGGGGTTTTTTCCCCTCAAAAAAAAGAATTGCAGGAAGTCTGCAAAGGTTCAAGTTCCAGCATGCACATGCCTCAATTCTGCTATAGTAAAGAGAACTCTGTCAGCAGAGTTCAGCAGCCATCAACATACTATGTTCTCTTGGCAACTTGGGCAGTTGTGGCAATAGCCCAGACTTAACTTCCAACTTTGTAGTTGCTGTGAAGAATATTAGAAGCCTTGCAGGAAGACTTTGCTGTGAAACATGGTGTGGGGTACCTGGATTTCAAACTCAAGTTATGTCAGTGACTTGTATTTCCTGCTGAGAAATACAGTTTTTAAAATAGTTGGAAACTGAAGGTTGCCAAAAAACTAGAGCTGAGATGAACAGTTTTTGCATAACTACCTCCTTCTTTTGCTGCAGTTCTTAGACTAATCTGCAAGAGTCCGTGGAAGAGTGTATCCTGTAAAATGGAGAGGGGGAAATCATGAAATGATGTTATATTGCCTTCAGTTTTTCTACTTCTCTCCAATTTTGCCATTTGTAGGAATAATTTCAAAATGCTAAGGTATAGAATTGATGACAGTAATATATCTTGTATTTTCTGCAGTATGGCACAGATTTTGTCTCTCTGAAAATAATTAACTGGTCACACAGCTGGTTTGAAACTTGATTTATATAACGAGCTGAAACTTAGCCTATTAGCCAAAAGCAGAATTTAATGACTGTTTATATGACTGTTCCAGAACTTCTTAACTTTACAGCAGAATTATTTGGTACTGCTGTAATGAAATCTAAGCAAACCAGGATCCCACAGAGCATTCCTTGTGATTATTAATTCTATGATTCCTTGTAATTAGAAGCATGAGGGAGAAATACATTGATGTAATCTGTTTTGTTGCAGCACCAACCAAGATAATTTAAATAGTTAAACTTTGATGACTTACTACTTATGGTAAGTCTGTATATGTTCACAATGTTTTAACTTTAAAATTTGTTTTTTTCTTGCAGTTTTCGCCATTCCATGCAAGCATATTGGCCTCTTGCTCCTATGATTTTACTGTAAGGTACAGTATTTTCTATAACTGGATAAAACTAGAAAGGCGATCTATTTTAGTATGGCTTGAAACAGAAAATAGTTCCAGATTGGATATACTGAAGTATAGTTAATGTTGTCAGTTGCTTCATAAGCTATGTTGAAAATGCATGAGTTTGTTACTTAAGGGCCAGCTCAGTCACTCTGCTGAGCAGTATCTGCTCTGTCAGATGCTTTCTGCAATCCTTTTCACATCACTTTACTGAACATAGTTGCATCCAGTTGTGATAATATCTGATAAGAAGGTAATACCCTCTTAAATTAATTTAGTTCTGGGAATTCTTATGTTTCTGTGACACATTTTTATTTAGGCTTTTTATGAGCAGTTTTTGTCCTACCAGTATCTGAGGAAGCTGTAGTAGAGTTCCACAGTGTGTATGCTGAAGCTTTTTACACGGTACTTCTGCAAGTTCCCATGGCTGCTCAGTATATCTGATACTGCTGAGGATCTCATACTACAGTTGTTTTAAAGCTGATTTAAAGTCCTAAAGAAGTTTGATATATCTAAGATACAGTGTTGTAAGTCAATACACTATGAGGTATTCCTGAATACCTCAATCACATTCTTTGATCTATTTGATTTAATTGTCTAACATGGACTGAATGTAGTAGGCAGTACATTTAAGAAATGGGAGAAGTCCTCTTGTGTGCATAAAGGACTGCAAAGTTATCCCACTTGTCCAAATCATCTCAAGTAATGTCACTTCTGGTTGTGTCCTAATTGGTCTGACACCAGCCCTAGAGACACTCTGTTGCCAAAGGGTTCTGTTGCTAATTCTCAGTGCCTGTATGTGCTGCGAAATCATAAATCTATCCAGTCTTCTGCCACAGCATCATATAAAGTTGCATCATGAAGTTAACCCATTAAGCATTGAAGTGACTTGATTGTGTTGTTTTGCTCTTCCCATTTTTGGCACCAACCTTCAGGTTTGGCACTAATGTGCTTCATGCAGTACTGAAATCTAGTGCAATTTCAGCTCTGATATTTTTGTATGTGAAAATTGTCAGAAAAGATGGAGAGAGCTACTAGCTCACAAAGCATCATGTCTATAGATGCAGAGCTTGGGGACCTCTGCACAAAATTCACTCTAGGCATGATTTTTCTGTTCAAATATTTACTTGTCATGACTAGGGAGAGACAGCAGAATTGAAGAGATGAAATAAAAATTTTGAAATACAGTTTTCTGAGACTGTTGGATCGGTATAAATGAACAAACAACAGAGAAGGCCAGGTGAAAGTCTTTGGAAAACATGTCACAGGCAAAGTATTCTTCTGTATAATGGAGGAAAATTGTTGCAATAAAAATTTGGGAACATCTCTTTCAAAGACTGTGTTTTACCTCTACCACATACTGTCATTTTGCTGGACACACCATACACTCCACACGTACATACATGCACACATCCTGTCATATATGCACATGTAGAACCACACATGTGGATGTGAATATATGCACACATACACATACATTTCAATTTAAGAGTAAATATCCTTGATAAATATATAAAAGATGGAAGAGAAATAGGGATTCTAGTACATGACATTACTTATGGACCTTGGTGAATCTACTCAAGGCCTCTGACTTTTTAGCTCCTTTTGGTGAGGGGAGGCTGATTTTTGAATCATAGAACAGCATGGTATGACAGTCCCTTAAAAACAGATTTTTTGCAGTGTTACTTTAATATCAGTTTAGTTATGACATTGTTCGTTTATATTCTTTGGTGGGTCTGTTAGAAGCTCAGAATTATCTGCAAGCATTAGTTTATAGTAGATAACAGAATAGAGCATAGTATTGGAGCAACCCTTTACTATCAGAGCTCTGTAATCTTAAATGTTACTGAAGCTTTATAGTTTAACCAAACAGTTGCAAATCTTAGTTCAGATTGTCAAACTGTCATGTAAGAGGCTGGGTTTTTGTTTGTTTCAAGTTATACAACTACTTTGGCGCATAATCACAACTGGATATCTAAAAGAAAAAATAGTAGATTGGAAACAAAGTTAACAGCACTTGGCTTCCTCCTTTGCAAATAGTATAATGATTGAATGTGGGTACTGTAGTCAAGCTACTGAAAAGAAAGCTAGTTGACATGCCAGCTTCATACTGGGAGGTGAGAAAAAAAGGATGTTGATTTGAACTTGAGTTTTTACATACCTTGCTATAATGATTTATAATCCCTGTCCAGTAAATGCTTCATTCAGACAAATTTTTTCTATATCATTTCCTTAAAAAATGTAGGCTCATAAAAAATGTAGGCTAATTAAAGAGTAGATTAAATACAAATGAATCATTAAAATGCCAGGAAATACAAAAAGTACTGTAACATTTCCAGAACTACTTTAGGCCTGCATGCATATTCCTAAACGTTATCTCTGTCAAAATTCAGTTTGGAAGAACATCAGTGTTGTCTTTTACTGGAATCACCATTTTGTATTTTTGGAGTCTTCAGTATAAAAAAGAAATCTTGCTGCATTAGTCACAGACAGTGCTCACAAAAATCTAAACAGGAGATCTGATAAATTACAGACCTTCATTAAGCTGGTATCAGGCCAGATTTTGGATCCTATTCACAGAGGCTTGTCCCTAAGGCAAAAAGGCTTTTTTTTTTTTTTAAAGTTGTACTATATTGGGCATCATCTCTGCAACACACTGTAAGGTAAACCACTATCTCCAGTTCTCCATCACTATGTACAAGTTCAGTAACTAGGATCACAAAGAAGCCTTACAGAATAAAGCTGGTCATAAAATAAACTGTGTTCCATTTCAGTTAGTTATCTTTACTATCCTGGTATTCTTTTTCTGTTTTTTTCCTTTGAGGTGAAAAGGTGGGTGTTTGCTCATTTGCTCTCTTTTTTTTTCATATTTTCCTCAAATGGAAAATGTCCTTCTATACCCTAATTGCTTCATAATGTTGATACTTCACTGGAACTGTAATGGAATAATCTCTTCAGAATATTAGTGTGGAAATAGATGTTCCCAGTTAACTCCTGAAATGACAACATTGCCCTGATTGGCCTGTATCCAAAACTAGCTTGACACTAAACTCTTCTCTGACAGAAGTTTCTCTAGTCTCCAGGAAGAACTTTTGCAAGTCAGCACAGGAATTAGAAAAGAGGAGCAGGGGGATGAATTGTGTGATACACATGTAGTAAACTAGCAATGAGTTCTGTGTTGCTCTTGATAGGTTCTTGGTTTTATACATCCATATGCTTCTGTGACTTGTGCCTGGTGTGGTTGTGTGTGAAAGCTAGCATTAGATGTTGAGAGGGCTTTTATGGAAAGCAGCTTCTAAACAACTGATTCACTCCCACCTAAAAATATGATGTATGAAGACATCTTGTAACCTAAGAACATTAGTAAATCTTTAATGAATAAATATTTATCATAATTTTTTTTTATTCTTACCCAGAAGGACATAGACTTGAGGAGTTGTTCTTTGTGCTTCCATCTGTGTATTTTCATAGAATCATTTCCTGGAGTAACTTTTGTACTTACTGAAAACTTAACTAGATTTGACAGGAAACTCGTAGTCTAAATTTACTAAGTTTTTAGAAATTTAATGGAAACTCACGAGCATGCAAAAGAGGGAAACCTCAAGAACTGTCTTAAAGAAAGTAAGAGATGTAGCATGAATTCACCACCACAAGTAGCAATCTTCTTCCTACTGATCTGCTGGCTCCTCATCACGCAGCAACAGGTTGCCACAACAAATACAATTGTACAGACACTGGAACCTGGAATGATACTTGAGACTTCTTCATTCCCAGCCAGTGGGGAAGATGCAGGGACACTTAGTAAGGGTAGAGTGGGGGTGAGGACAAGGTAGGAGATATGCAGGACAAACTATATTTGGGTTGGTAAAAGTGATTTGGTTGGAGAGGACAAGTGTTCATGACACTGCTATGTGTGGTACAAAGTACAAAATCCATAGCATGACAGGCTTTTTCTCTTTTCGTAAGGTCTTGTTCAGAATAATCAGTCCACTTACAATGCATGTGCATCTTATTAATTGCATGCCAGGACCATGTAAAAAAAAATAAACCATAGAGAAATGAGGAAGAAGCTATACTTTTAACAATTCCAGCATTTAAAAGCTTAAGAAAATGCACTCATATAGGTTTGGGGGTTTTGTGATTGGTGCAGATGTGACTGAAGTTGTGGCTTCATACATAATACGGGTAAAAATAGCAGTTCTAGGTGACACACCTGTAATTGGACAGGCTGTACAAAACTGTAAGGGACTCTAAAAGCCTATGTGTTCTGGCCCTGCTACTGCCATCGAGGCTTCCCCGCTCCCTGGCAATTCTGTAGCAAGGCAAGCCTGGGATTAATAGCATGAACAGGATAAAAGATACAAAGAGGCCGTTCCTCCCAGGGGTTTCCTTGGTTTATTTCTTCATGGCTTCCAGGGGGCAAAGAGGAAGTTTCCCAAAGTCTGGGGTCTTTTCTAGGGTCAGGAAAGGGGAGGAGAAACTTGGCTTCCTGCCAATAGGATAGCACAGAGTATATAGGGACAGTCCATATTACAGGGTCTACAGGAATCAAGGGACATACCATTCTTAATACATCATGGGTAGTGGGTTACAACATGGCCCATTTTTTAAATTCATACTGCTAACTCTGTAGATGCACTTTCAACTAAAGTCAGGCAAGCACACCTACTTGTGCTGTGAATGCATCTTCACTTCACTGTACAGACGTCCTGCTGTGGTAAACAGTATCTTGGGAAAATTGCATTGCCCTCTCAGTGCAAAATGTGATGGAAGTTGACTCTGAGGAAAATACTGCTGTCTTTCCCCATGGTGGTTTTGGAAGCTGTGCTACAGAGAGTGTTTCTCACTTTGGATTGCAAAGTTTTTATGAGAACCATCATTAGTTTGTCATCAATAGTTCTCAGTCCTAAGACTGAACATTTTTTTGGCTTTCTCTAGTAACTATTTATATATTAAGAAAAGGTTTCAAAGCTTCCATTCAGTCTGTTGTACTTGAACTAAGTTGCCGTACTCTTAAACTCTAAACTACTTTTGACTTTTTACAACATGACTTCATATAACAAACACTATATTGTCCTTTTTTAAAAATTGATCAAAATGGATAATTTAATATTTTTTAGGTTTTTATTCATGTAGATCTAAAGTTATCTTCTGTATTCGTAGTTTTTAGTTATGAGCATCTGTCTTTCAAGAATTAGTAGAGAACTAATGTGGTAAGGAAGACTAACACTATTACTTAGAAACAACAAGATTTGTTTCCCTACCTTCTTATGAACAAATGTGGGAGGATGGAAATGCTGAGATGGTCTTTTGCTCCTCTCTCCTGCAAAATAAGTTGTTTACTTTAGATCTCAGGTACTAGGAAAAAATTAAGAGGGTTGTTGCTATGGCATAGCCATTGTGCTGATACCACTCTCCTTGTTCATAAAGGAAATTACATCTACATAGTAAACAAACTGACCCTGCTGTCTCCAGTGTTTGCTATTTTACCTGAATTGGTTTGAACTTACAGTACTTCCACTGTAGTTGGTCTGATAATGAGCTGTTCTTGTTAAGTATTGTCACTTTTCCCAATAAAGTCAAGGCAGACACCTACCTCTGTGATTGTTACAGAAGTAGTAAAGCCTATAACTGATCCCTGTGTGAAAGTCTGAGCTGTAGAAAATTGGATTACAGCTGACAGCCCACAAAATGTGCTGTGCTGTGCAGCCTGCAGACTTTTCTCAGCAGTATATACAACAGAAGAAAGAGAAACAAATCTTTGCTCTGTGCCGTCATATGGGGTTTTGTCAGTGTGTTATTATCTGAAAATTCTGGGTTTGAATCCTTTTTTTCATGACCGAGGTATCTTTTACTTCTATTTTAATCCCATCTACTCTTACATCTCTCATACTTGCTGTTAATTGCATTGATGGACACTGCATCTGTTGGGACAGTAGCTGGAAGAAGTAGAGCACTTAAAAATTCTTATTTAAGTATTTTTTATCAACCAAGGCTCAAAAGAAAAATTTCTTTTAAGAATATGAACTAGTGGAATTAACTGTGTAATACAATTCATCTGTATAGTACAAATTTGTTACTAAATTATAATACTAAATTCTGTTTTACAAGAACATAGTCTCAAATTTGAGAGTGTGAATGACTGAGATCTCTGAATAAGTATATAATTTTTATTTAACCCCACAGTTAATGATGCCAAAAACTGAGAAAAATCACGCATTGTGCTAGTATCTTTCAGGGATAAAATTCCCCAGCCTTCAAGAAATATAACAAGAATATTCTAGCCTACGTTTTTTCTTCTTTTTTAATAATGTCCCAACCAACTGCACCTTGGTGCCAACTTTGATCTTGGTTCCTGCAACAGGACACAAAGATGGTTTTGCTCAGTGGGATTTCGTTTATGCAAATCAGCAGATGGTTTTGCAGGGGTATGATTTGTTATGTTTCCTAAGTGGATGAGTTTGCCTTTTTAAATACCCTGGCAGCAACAGATTTGTCAATATCTTGCATTATATTTTTGAAATGGCCTTTCAATTACTTGAATTGTGGTTTATTTGATTTTTGTTTTTTCCCCCCCACTCTCTCTCTCTCTCCCTCCTTTATTCTCTCTATAGATTCTGGGACTTTTCCAAGCCTAATCCTTTGCTGGAAACAGTTGAGCATCATACTGAATTTACATGTGGTCTCGATTTAAGTCTTCACAAGCGTGATCAGGTAAGAGCTGGGATGCATTTACTTTTCAATTGCCTGTGCTGCGGCTGGGCTGCGTTCATGGCTGGGCTGCGTTCATGGCTGGGCTGCAGGACTCAGATCCTGAATAAGTCACCAGATTGCAGTAAGCTTCTGGAAGTGAGTCTGGCTGAACACTTATCAAATAAACCTCATTTCGGGTCCATTTTTATTTGTGAAGCAGTTCCTTGCATTGGGTAGGAGAGGAGGACAGGACAGACAAGATTGCAAAATCAGATAACTGAAAGCCATGGTGAGCTCTGGGAAAATGAGGTATTTTGTTTCCGTAGGAAGAGTAGTAGAGAAGAGTCTAGAATGCTAAGCTGAGATACAGAGCTTTCTTCCATCTACTTAAATTGTCAAATTAAATGTCAGTAGTGTCACACATGATGCCTAGGCCTGGTTTGGCATACTGTTTAGAGAACTAGGAGATGCTTAATCTGTGGCTGAAATTAAAAAACCCTCAGCTATTAATGAGAATAAGTAGAACCTATTTTATCAGTAACCCTTATTTATGTACTGGTTCTGTAAGGATTTCCCTCTCCTTCTGTTGCTAAAGTTGTCTCTATTTTGTAAACAGAGGATTCTTTTTTTGTAGTATGAAATGCTTTTTAGACAAGAAACTCTGAAAAACTGATGGTAATTTTTTACTTTAAAATGAGAAACCTTTAGTTTTCACACAGAAATTACTGTAAGTGTATTAACTATTCCTAATGCACTATTTAATGTGGCGGAGTTATAATTTGCATTGAGATTCTTCTCAAATTCACTGTAAAGTGATTTTTTCACCCCAGATAAAAATGGTAACATCTGCATTCACATTCTGTTTGGACAAAGCAAATTTAAACCATTGTAATTTCTACTGGTAAAAGGATACAGGAGCAAGGTGTAAGTTTGGCAAAATACTTAGCTTACTGCACGTGGAACCATTCTACCTATATGATAGCTTGATGGGTTTTCTGCCTGGTTGGTTGTTCCTTAAATTCTGTTGCTCCAGTGGTGCTGCAGTAACTGTACACAAGGCCATGCTGTGAACCACATGGGGGAATTTGTAAGGCTGACAAAAGCTTTCAGGGTTCAGGTTATTTTTCATCATAGCAGGGCAAGAATACTTAAAGGCCAGTTGCTGGGGATTGAAACTTCATCCCAAGTGACTGCATGGATGTAGTTTGGCTGCACTGGGTCCAGAGGGAGCAGTGAGCATAGCATAGTGCTTTTAAGGCTTCACAGTTCCAGAGCAGTGCATATGCTGAGCCCAGCTCAGTTTTCCATGAAGTTGGTGTGGATTTGTGTTTGATCTGAATGAAGAGAGAATATTTTTTCTTTCATTTTTTATTTAGGATGTGATTAGTTTGACTGTAAGCCCATTGCTTCATGGTACATAATGAACTGAAAGAAAAGTGCACAAGCACTTTTATGTTGAAAAAAGGAAAATGATGGTGTGCATACCTATCAACGCTAGGACTTTTGTACATGTAGGTATCTTTTTTTCCCACACAGAAATTCTACAAGTCTGATGTTGAATTTAGTGCACAAAATCTATAGATCTGGGGTACATATCCATGAGTGTCTGAGTGCCAAGTTCCAGACAGAAGTTTGGCATTTGAAACAGCTTTGATATTCCTCTGGTTTTTTTCCATTGAGTTGATTTAATGTATTCTGAGGGTTGGATATCACAGCAGTGCAAATTGTGAATGTTTTGTTTTTTTTAAAAGAAGTTTAAAAATCTGTGATAAAGTTGAGCTCTCACTAAGTTAAAGAGTGAGCACAAGGGAAACATAACCCCTGTTTTGAAAGGAAGACGCATGAGACACCACCTTGAGTATACTTTGTTCAGCTCTGAGTAGGACATGGACCTGTTGGAATGAGTCCAGAGAAGGGCCATGAAGATGATCAGAGGGCTGAAGCATCTTTTGTACAAAGACAGGCTGAGACAGTTGGGGTTGTTCAGCCTGGAAAAGACAAGGCTCCAGGGAGACCTTGTAGCAACCTTCCAGTACCTAAAGGGATCCTCCGAGAGAGCTGGAGAGGAACTTTTTACAAGGACGTGTAGTGATAGGACAAGAGGTCATGGCTTCAAACTGAGAGATGATAAGGTAGGTATAAGGAAGGAATTCTTTACTGTGAGTGTGATGAGACACTGGAACAGGCTACCCAGAGTTGTGGATGGAAATGTTCAAGATCAGGCTGAAAGGGACTTTGAACAACCTGGTCTAGTGAAAGGTGCATGTAGGGGGGTTTTGAACTAGATGATCTTTAAGGTTCCTTCCAGCCCAAATCATTCTATGATTGTATGAACACCTTCTGAATAGTTGCTTCCAGTATGAGCCCCTGGAGTCTTTCCCTGGCTTCTGCATCCATCCAACAAAGATTATTTGCTTAAATTTTATGCTACTGTTCCAAATATATAGGTTGTCTTTGTCTGTTCTTTATCTCAGATGATGAGCTCCATTATTTGTTTTCTTAATTTATTTGCATTATTTGTGATTTTCACTGTGTGCTTTATAAGGAGTTATGACTTCAGATTTGAACTGCTTCTCTCCTCCAGGGAGAAAGAGAAGAAGGATCCAGGGAGAGTGCAGAGTATTTTATTTATAATGGACAAGCTATTCATTTGTACTCAGATTAAGTACCTTCTGGTCATTAACCTTTGCTTTCATTCTTAATGATATCTTTTGTTGTCTAGAGGGATTATGTCTTCTTTGGCTTTGCACAATGAACTTCAGCATTTTTGAAGTATTTTTTACATGTCAAGGAAAAAATTATCTGCACTATTGAAAGGGTTCAGAATAGATATTGTGATTAAGTAGCTAGTAATCTAGGAATTACAAGACATTCCTGTGGAACTGATTGAGTTTTGAACAGAACCCACAGGCAGACAGCAAGTACGTGCAGGAAAGCTGGTTCTTGTGCTAAGGGAGGCAACATGTGGAAAAAAAAATCTGGTCATAAGAAATGTGAAGAGACCTACTAATATTAGCTAGTAAACTCCTTTGCGCTTAATTAAATATTCTAGTAACTCTTTTGGATTATCTTCCTCTATGTAAAGAAGGTGTTTTTTGAAAACTTTGAATTTTAAAAATCAGATGTAAGGTTTGAGGGTTTTTTCCCCTGCATAATGTTAGTGTCAGATTCATAGAAATTTGAGACAATAAACAAACTTTCAGGTGGATAGAAAAATGTGCATTTGCAGTGCAAATTGTTAACAGAAATGATCCTCATGATTTTCAGGGTATTTCTCTGTTAAACTGCAAGTGCTGATGCGAGAGTTTGCCAGGCATGTTTTCTAGGAGAAAATACTCCCAACTCCAGCTTTCGGCCAATGTAGCCTAGGCACAGATCAGAGCAGTGACAAGAACCTAAGCACCAAACATCTTTTAAATTGTGATGATGTGTAGTGTTTAGAACTGAACAAATCTGTTTACCCTTTCAGCAACATTAAGAGTATGCGGCTTTTAAAATCAGATAGTTCTTCCCCAAGTTTAGGGATAAAAAAAAAAAACAACTAAAGTTTGCTTCCTTGTATACACACTAGATAGATGTAGGATATATATAGGTATTAAAAATTGTAATTAGCTCTCAACTATTCCTTGCTTAGGGCTGGTAATGGAGTTGTGCTCTGTAGTTCACTGGATTTCTTACTTCTCTCCTGGTATTTACTTTTCCTGTATGTGATCTGTGAATGTTCTGGTGAATAAAAATATCATACTTCTTTAAGCCATCTCTTCCTGGGATTTTGCTGTGTTTATGTTCATGTTTACATGCTGTAGGCAACTTCCTTTGGTGTTACTTCTGCAGCTGTTTTTAAAAGTGGTCTTTTTCTTCTCTTGTAGGTTAAATGCCATATGGGAGTCATGAATTAATTTTTAATATCTTCAAGCAGTCTATTAATGACACAGATACAAGTACAGATCCTGTAAATATTCCCTTCTGATTCTGATTCTGAAGTTATTTCCATAAGTATATAAAAAATAGAAAATACACATGTATCATGAATTTCCTTAAATCATGGACAAAAAGATACTCAACCCTTTCTGTTGCAGTTCTAAAACAATTTTGCCAAACAAAAATGTAAAAAAAACTGACTCTGAATTTTGTCTGAAAATCTTTTTTAGCTACACCTTACATCTGTTCTGAACTCTGTAAAGCAGCCAGTGGAAAGTATAAATAACTGATTTCCATTGAATCAGGCTTTCTGTTGTGCTGCTGAGAACAGGATTAAGTATCTAATGGGAACAGAAGTGGAATCTTTCAATTTCTCTATACTTCTGTGCTATGAACAATGGCATTCCTAAACTGCAAGGATTTGTAATTTTCAGTGGGAGTGATGGCAAGTGATGTAGAGTACTTGATATGTGAAAAGCACATTAGACATCTGTGACATGCCAGATCAGAACATGCTGAAATCTAGGTTTCAGAATAACTTGTGTACAACACAAATAGTGATCACTTAGGATTTGCTTCTACTTTGACTGTGTGTGTTTGGATCATAATTGCACCACAAAAGCGCAACTGTCAACAAGTCTGGGAGGAAACTTGTTTTCTCTAACCTTCTGGCTGCACCTCCCTTTTTTCCCAGTTCCCATCCCACCTGGCAGGGTCAGGGTGAGTGAGCAGCAGTTGCTGGTGGGGATTAAACACACACAACACCCCATATTATGGAGACAGTGATGGTACCAGTGTGGTACCTGTGACTCTTGTGCTCTGTGTTAAACTGGCCTTGTAATTTGGCCTTCCTGAACTTACACTCTCTTCTTCCTAAAGCTGCAGGGTGTCACCAGCATGTTCTGCCAAAGCACAGTCTGCTCCTTCCTTGCACCAGTCCAATGGCAGAGCTGAGAAGAGGTGCCTGGATTACTCTGTTGATCCCATGAAATTGATAGTATCCTGCTCACTGTGTTGCTCACTAAAATTTTAAAGCTGTCATTTCTTACTTGCTGGAGGGAGGCCATGGCCAAACTGTATACACTTAACCTGCATGCCCCTGAAGGTAACTTGAAATCTAGTTCTAAATTTGTCCAGCCTTATGAGGAAATTTTTGATGTCAAGTTCTGGTGTGCAGGTTTGTTCTGCTCCTTGTTTTCTTTGTTCAGCTTTTGCAGTGTGCTGCATTAGCTGTGCCAACACAGGAAGCAGAAGGGACAGGAGGGGCTGCGGAAGTTGGCTTAACCAGTATAGCCAAATATAAATGCAGATGATGTCTTTAATAAGGCTGTTTGGCTGTGTATTTTGCTGTTCATTTAAATTAATTGTGGATGCTCAAGAGGCCCAGAAATGTTGATTGTTCCATATAAAAGTGGAATTACATCTTGTGGAAATGTACAGAAAAACAGATATTCTCTGCTTTTTTCTTTTGATCACTTGCTCTTATCTTTTACACTTAATTACTAAGGACCTGATAGCTTCCACCCAGCTGTTATGGCTATCCCACTGCTATAATTATGACACTCTATTTACTTCAGTTTAGTCTCTCCTTGTGGTCCTTCTCTGGAATGCTACTAAAGTTAATTCAGTTTCTTTGATTCTTTGAGATAAAAAGAACCTACTTACCTAATTTCAGAGTGGATTTTTTCCAGAAAATATCTGATTTCACCAGCTGCAAATGTTAAACCAATCTGAACACCTTACTGAGTTGGAGGGGTTAAAAGAAGGAGATACTTCTTACTGGAGCTTACTGTATGTCTTTCCCAAACTGTGAAAATTAAACTTTCACTGTGTAAGTCAAAGCTAGGCATTCCTGAGTAATGGTCACTATTTGCCATTATCAGCAAAAGTCTCAGTGTTTGGAAAGGTTTCTGTCAGGCATCACAATTTTGTAAAAGCTGCAAGTGTTGGAGAGGAAAATCAATTTTGATACTGAAGTACTGGGATGGGAGACAGTACTTTCTTAGTCAATGTGTTGCTCCTGCATTTTATTTGGTGCAATGGCTTACAAATACTTGGTACTTCTGTGAGCCCCATCTTCTACTCAGCGTAGTGGAGTCTTACTCTCCTGCATGACCAGTAAATGTTCAAGAAGTCCCAGTGAATTGCACAAGTGAAACTCAGTGGAAGACAGCGGATTTTGCAGCTGTTACTGAAAATACTGTTTGGCTTATGATTATTTGTGATTATATCTCTGAGCTGAAGGATGCATTCGAAGATTGGATAGGGTCATTAGAAAAAAATTTCACTGATGTAAATTGACTGCATTTGGGGTCACCAAGGTCAGTATCAGCACAGAAAGGCATTTTGCAGTCCCAATGTACCTTCTACAGAACTTAAAACTGACTTACCAATTAAACCAGTTCTTGGAAGACTGAGGTGATATCTTTCTCCTAATTTTTAGAGTACAGAGGAATTACTACCAGATCTCTGGAGATTTCAATGATTTTTCTAACCTGCAAATCACATCTCCATTTCCTTTGTAACTTTATGATGAAAGCACACTTGGAAGACTTGCATTTAGGAATGTGTGGCATGACTTCCAAGTCATCTTCCCATTGCCCATATCAGAGTAACAGAACAAATGATGAGACAGCTCCCAGCTTCTTAGATTAGTTCTTTGTGACATATCTTTGCAATGTGGAAAATAATGCCCCTAAAGTCTTTTATCTCTTTTTTTCCTTAAGAAAGAAATGGATTTTTAAGCAGCACTTGGAGCATCTGTTTCTGATAACTCTAGGTTGAACCTGGATCTTTATAAGAAGTTCTGCTCCAGAGTTTTTCTAATTTTGTCTTTACTGGAAATAATAATTAAATCAAGGTATATTTTTTGAAAATAAATTAAAAATATATTGGTATTATTGCACATTGAAAATTAAAAGTTTTATTTGCGAACTCCCATCAGTTTCACTCTCATGTAAAGGTTAGCATCATGCAGTTCACTCTGGCAACTGCTAACCAAACAGGCCACAGTAGTGGTCCAGATTTTTTTAAAAGAAAATAGGTACTGAATTAATTTTAAACTCATGCATGGTCCATTATGCATTTGACCAATTAGTTTCAATGTTCACCTGTGAAAATAATTTGATGAATAGCAACCCTAATAGCTTGCTTTATCTTCAATTAATCTCCATCCCACAACCTTAGAGGATGCTCAGGATCCCTCAAAATTACATAAAAATTATATAAATAGACCATTAAATTATGTTTGAGAAGACACAGAAGATAAGAAGCTAAAAGAGGAAGGGAAACAAGAACTGAAACAAGAGTCAAGAGCTGAATTTTTTCCTGCTGACTCTTCTACAGGAAAAAAAAAAGGTCTCATTTGAAAATGGGGTGGGGAGAAGCTGAGAAATGGGTCTCTCTCAGGCACATTTATGTATTATCACATGATTCATTATGAGCACTCTGGAAACTCAGTGGCACCAAGATAGTTCTGGAGATATTAATCTAGAGAGGACTGTACTTTGCTCTGATTAAACCCTTTCATAAAGGGTAATTGAACTCTTAAGTTTTTAGTTGTTCTTTTGAATATATTTAATCTTGATTAGGGCTTGCAGATTTATTGTGCCTTCAAGTACTGAATAAAAAAGTTAGTGGCCAACTTGGGAGTTTTCTCTTGTTCTCTTGCTTCTTCTGAACAGTAAAGAGGCAGAATGTCATGCAGGTAATTGCACTAGACTGAATGGATTGCCCTCGGGTGCTGGAAAAGGTCTAAGTCTATTGCAAGGCAAGATGATTGTGATGAATAGGAAACAGAGGGCCTGTCAAAGGAGTAAATCAGTTAGTGAGTCAATGGAAATGGCTCTGATAAATGAATGGATGTCAGTATTAAATCAGTTGGTGGAAAACATTGTTATACTCTGGGACAAGGATAAACATTTCAATAAAATACAGGATAGCTGTTTCAGCTGAGTTGAACTATGATTTTCTAGTCAAACAATTAGCTTTCTGTGATGATTGCAGTTTTTTGTTAGTTTGCTTGCTTGCTTTTTGGCTTGGAGAGAAATACAGTGATCCCCATTTTTTGTCCTTGTTTTTGTGTCTTTGCTGGCAGATAAATTTACATGATATTTGTTATGCAGTAATAACAGTATAGTACCTTTAGTGTATATGCTGGTACCACAACTTTGCTACTGAAATAAGAGAGTTAAAGACAATTAATAAATGTCATTTTGTTAGACTACCTTTGTTCTATGTAGCTTTGGTTACTATGAAAATTACCAGGCATAGAATGCTTCTTCTATTTGTGTTATTTCTTCATGTACTTTACCAGTCAGTGCAATAGAGAATATTCTTGTTTTACAGTTAAGCTCTAATTATTCTGCTTTTCTCTGCAGTCCAATAGTTAAAAGTTGCTATAGTGAAATAGTAAAACAGCATTCTATAGTTACAAGAGTATTCATAAATGATAATGAAAGTTGCGTGACATACAAAATATGCCATGCAATATAGTCAATATTATAAGGATATTGCAATTTATACAGTTCTTTGCAACTGAAATAAATTTTCCTCTGCTTTGCTGGCATGTCAGTTTGAAAAAAAAGAAAAAAAACCACCAAAAAACCATGCACCCTCTAAAAACTGAAATCAGTGAGATTTGTTTGAATCTCAGAGTAGAATTTGTCCCAAAGACAGCAGACTTTTTTAACAGGAGGACAAACTTCCATCCCTTCATGCTCTTCATGTCAGGGACTAATATCAGGTATGCAAATAAAGTGTGAGTTCATTTTCAGTTTTCCTTTGTCTTCATCCCACCACAGGAGGATTTTTTTTACCTGTCAGTAACATCATCTCATTGATCAAAATATGAACTCTAGGAACTTGCCCCTTTTTGTATAGTATATTTATTTACTGTGGTGTGCTGGATGTGCCTTCATCCCAATGAAATTTCTACCTCTATTTCAATATTTAAATAAATTAGCATTTGGTTTATTTTTCTTTTTAAAGGCTAAAGTGCTTTGAAGTGTGTATTAAAAATGGTCATAAGTCACATGAGAACTGACATTTTTAAATACTTTTAAAGCACTTACATCCAATATCCCATGTTCTCTTCTGGGGAAAGGCACACAACTATCACAAGATCACTTATAAGACAGGTCGCAAGATAAAAGGCAAAATGCAAGGAGAACATTTTGTAAACTGATCCAGCTGCTGCATGAACAAGTCCTTCTCTTTATCTTAGGATTCATCTTAGTTGTTTGTATTTGAGGCAGTGACATTCTCAGAGCTACTGCAAAGGAGCACGTGGCACTCTCCATCAATGAATGCTGGCTGCTGCGCTCTTAGCTTACAGTTGCCTCCTTTCTCTGACATTGTTGGCTGTGTTTTGAAGAAAGTATGGAGAAATGGAAATGCCATTTCATTTTTTAGTATTCTGCCATACTGCAGTGCCCCAGTTTCCCATAGATACCTGTTTGCTGTACTTCACATGTGTATTTTCATCTAGGTTTCTGGTATCAGTATTCCATTATAGACTTCCTGCTGCATAGGAGAACTTGATTCACGGTTACTTACTGCAGCTTTTGTTTTCCTCTTGTTGCCTGGTTATGTTTTCTCCTTTCATGTGATATCATTAAGTCAATGAGTTGGGCAACTTATCACAAGTGATCCTTTTCAAACTCTTTTAATATCCCCTGTTTATTTTTAGTGTTGCTAGATTAAATGGTTCTATAACTGTATTTGTTCAGAGGAGATTTCAGGGATGCTAATTACATTGAAAGCAGGTGGGAATTCCCATGGGATTTTTTCCAAATGTTATTTTTGTTTCTTGTTTCTTTACAAAAATAGAAAGTATTGCCTATAGAACATTGATCTGTAGCTGTGGAGAATAGTAAAAAAACTTCAGTTTATGTGATTACCAGTTTCTACACAGCATTTAGTGGAAAACTCAAATTTTTTTTTTTGGTATGATTTAAGAGACTGCAATGCAGCAGAACATTATGCTACAGAAAGCTCTATTGTGTCATATGAATAGACAGACATATTGTCACGAGTTTTTTTGACCCATTTAGATGTATATGGAAAGCACTTCAAATAACTAAGTACAACCAGCTAAGGAAGCAATAAAAATGAATAATAGTGCAGTATAGTAAACACAAAATGGGCTAATTATAGTCTGAAATCAAATACTGTAGTTGGATTTCCAAATTTTTGGTGTGCAGCTGTTCATTCTGGCTCTAGAAGAGAACAGGAATTGCAGTCAGAAGCAGAAGGAAGCTTGTTGTGCAGAGGATCCAATACTGTATCTTTTGTGATCATAACTGGAAATGACATTGTAAAGATAATGCAATATGGTTTCAGCCAGATTTGCTGGCATTTATTTGTGGAGCTCATCAGCTTTTTCTCTTTAGCTCTCCTCTTTCTTCTTTTATTTCCCTTAGTTCTTACCTCCTGCAGTATTTTGTGAATGTATATGATAGGTCATCTTGAGTAACTGCCAGTGTGGCTAGGCCTTTCACTTTGTTTCAGACTCTAAAGTGTGTTTTCAATTAATTTTCAAACCTAGAGTATTTAGTGGTCTTTTTTCTTGGAATCTTGTTATTTATTAAAATCTTTAAACACTACAGACTTAGGTTAGCCTTCTGGTTTTCTGGTTTCAAGTTCAAGCCTTCATCTAGGATAGAACTTGGGACATTGAATTCAGAAAAGTTGCAATTATACTCGAATCAGTCACTGTTTATAAGATGCCTTTGCCACAAGTGGCACCACTTCTTATTGGACTAGTGGCAGTCTAGGTAGTGCTTGAAGCAGTACCACGGCCTCCAAATCACAATGCTCAGCAAATACACATTTCTCTTCTCAACAATAGACAGTGAGCTCATAGCTTATCAAGCGTGAGACTGAAATTCTGGTTTAATTCTTCAGGAAGCTTCCTGTATAATTTTGTTGAACTTTTTTTGATTTTCCATTCCTCAGCTCTAGACGTTAGGAAATAGTCTATAACAGATTTCTGTATCTGAAAATACAAGAAGGTTATTCAGATCTGGTAATGAAATGTTTAGTTATTATGGTAAAAGGATCCTTAGACTCTATAAAGAGAAGAAATGGCAGGGTCTGGACTTTTGTGCATCCTTCCTTAATTTAATTTTCAGTTTCATTCTTTTGCCTATTTGGAACAATCAGTTGAAACCCAAAGGTTTCCCTGCTTTCCTCATGGGGATTATAGAAAATAGTAGGTTGTTAATTTTCATGTTTCTTAATAAAACTAAAGTTTAAAAAAAAAAAAGAAACCAAAACCAATTTACTTATTGTGTAATTTTGAAGCCTTGTAAGTCAGAGTACCAACTGATATTAAATCCACAATATGCATTAAGTTCCCTGTGTTTTTTGTAAAAATGACCTTTGTGAAGAATCTAAATAGATTTTGTTTGCTTTGTAGGTGGTGGACTGTGCTTGGGATGAACTAGTGAAGATTTATACTCCATCATGTCTGGCAGTTCCTGTTTAGAAGAGAAGATGATCTGGCACACCAGGAACCTTTCTCTCTTCCCCCCACAACCAGACTTGTGCTAAATTGTTGACAGTGTCACTAATCTCAGCGTCTCTTTATAAGTAAACTGCTTGAATGGAGTGTTGTGCACTTGAACATGTGGAGACTTTAGGGCTTGGTTTACTGTACAGTAGTACTTGAACTAGCAAAACGTTCCACAGCTACTCAGTGGCTGAAGAGTGGCCATAGCAGATATCAGTGGGTGTCTAGAGAGCTGAATCACCAACATGAATTTGTGATTTGTCTGGCTAAGGATGGGAACAGAATCTTCTTGTTCCTTATAAAGATTAAAAGTAACTGGCAGTGTATGTTGAGATGTCACTGTAGTTAAGAAAAGAAAGGAAGAGAAAGGAAAGGAAAATAAAGACTTTATAAAGTACTGTAATGTCAGCTGAAGTTTGTATCACCCAGATGCATTTATGTTTTGCTGTGAGTCACGTTGCATTATTTTCTTTTGCAATATGATGCATTTACTCTTGATCGACAGTAAATGTCATAGTTTATAGCCAGCTGATGTTTGACCTTTTTGATTGCCTCTTATTAAAGATAGTAAAGATTATTTTCATATATTTTTCCTTTAGATCTCTTTGAGTAAAACAGTTGATGAGGTTATGTAGAAAGATGCTCTGATAATAGAGAAAATGGTTATGAAAAAATGAAATATATACAAAACTAATCGGATCACAGTCCTCAAGATTTAGAGATAGGGCAACCATCTCTTCTTTTAGACTTGTCTTCTGTTTTCACTTAGAAAATTTTTCCAAGAAATAGGAGAGGGATGTGGCCATATATCCAGTGTTTCTGGACCTCTGATGGCCTGGCCAAAGTGAGAACTGATGTCCAGACCAGTTAACCTATATACACGCAGATTAATTGCATGATATAAGCATAGCAGATTCAGCATGGCCAAACTATTGCAGTCACTACAATATGCACAACATGTTCTAGTATGTTGAATACTTTGCATTCTCAGTTTGACCCTCTCAGCCCTCATGCTGCATCGAAGTTTTCTGGGGCAAGTAGAGATGTTCAGATGTTATGTTTCTCCAAACACCTCTGAAGAGTGTTTTAGGATCAAACTGTGATAGTACTGCAGCACTCATTGGTATATGTTAGCCTTCTCTCCTGATTTCCTACTAGCCTTTTTTTTTGCCTTCTTTAAACTATCTCCTTTCTGCTGTTAGCCCATCTCAACTACCACTGCCACCAAAAACTCTTTGCAGGTTGGGTCTTTGCAGATCTCCGGTCAGATTTTCATAGTGTGCTGTTAGTGAATGCTCTACCCTTCTGGGCTGCAGCACTCATAGATCAACCAATAGCAGACACTGCCAGATCTGCTGGATGCTTTGAAGCCATGAAGGAAAGAATTCAGCTGAGCTAAGACCTTCAAGTTGCGAGGAAAGAATGATTGTTCTATCTTGGCAAAAGAGCCAGGGAACTAACACGTAGCCACAAGGAGACACGCATATAGTATGTGGTATATAGGGCTGGACAGGAAGAAACTTGCTTCTACAACAGGATAATTTGGATCCCAGTTGGATCTTGTATTTTTCTTGGGGAAATACAAACTGCCTCCAGACTGACATCTTTTTGAGCTGAATTAATAACAAAAAATAGATTTATCTTTTTTTATGACAGTGTGCTGTACCAAATCCCAAACGTTTACTGCACTTTAATTCTGTGTGCTGAGGAATAATGCAAAATAAAGCTGTGCTGCATGCAGCAGTACCATGGGCCATAAAATCTAATTTTAGGCATTAAAATTGATTATTTCAACTTCAATAGTTCCTCCACTCTTCTGTTTTATCTCCCTTTTCTGCTTTGATTACAAGTTGCTTGTCTGAGTGGAACATTTTGGTGGCAGGTGTGTATTTTATATGCATGTTTCTGGGAGGACAGAGAGCGTGGGTTATTCCAGAATGCTGCCATAGCCTATCAGTTGGAAGGGAAAATTTAGAAAACCTAGCACAGGGGGAAAAATTAGAAATTCTGAGCATGCACACTCAGCACATGGAATAAATCTTTCCTCAACTGCCTTCTCTCCCCTCATGTCCTGGTTAGCTTCAGTGCTGAGGGTTGCTGGATCCAGATTTAATTCTCTTGAAAGATGAGCACATCCAGAAGATGCACATAGTAAATAAAAACTGTGGCCTTTAATCTTCCTGTGTGATCTTTGAATGGTGAGAATGTGCTGTAACATTTCTGCACTGTAACAGAAAAAACAATTTGGCAATAGTTGTTGCTGATTCTTAATTCTCAGGGAATATTTGCTATAGTTGTTTTGAAGAAATACTTCTTATTTTATGACCAAAATACTAGCTTCCAATCTTTTTTTCATTTACTGAAACAGTTAACAACAACAGTCTAAAAGATGTAATGTGTTCTACTTTCAAACGTGCTCCTATGAAAGATTTTGTTTTATTTAAGTCTGGGTTTCTCTTTGGTTCAAGAAACATATTGATTAATCAAGTTCTAAAGGCGTGAATTTGTTGTTCTATAATGCTATTAAATTAATTGCACACAGCATCTTTGGCTATACTCTTGTGTTCACTTCCCCAGTTAAGAAATATTCAAAAAGTAAATGCAGTGAAAGATACTGAGAGTATCTTCTAAGAAGAGTATCATAATCATGGTTCATTTCATGTATGTATACTGGGTGATGGTCACATTTTTCCCCTGTACTGGTGAAGACTACAGTAAATTCACGAATACAAGCCGCACTGACTATAAGCCGCATCTCTGGGTGTTGGCAAATATTTCGGTTTTTGTCCATAGATAAGCCGCACACGAATATAAGCCGCTCTGTCGTTCGCAGCGAGGACCCGCGTGCAATTAGTAACAGAACCGCGGCAGGGCGGGGTTTACTGGCTGAGCTAAGGCTGTGCAGGCTCGGCCCGCTAGGGGCCGCTGACGGGGCCAGGTGGCCCAGCCCGGTGCTGCCGCTCGGGGCCGGCCGCCGCTGCCCCTGGGCTCGGGGACCCCGGGTCGGCGCTGCCCTGCGGTGGCAGGCAGGGACGGAGCTTCCCCCGCTCCTACGGCAGCGGCGGCGGGCGGGGACGGAGCTTTCCCGCGCCCGTGGCGCCGGCGGCGGGCGCAGACAAAGCACCCCGCCTCCTCCCCGAGCCGTGGCAATGGCGGCGCGCACTACCCGCCCCCCCCCGGGCCGCGGCAATGGCGGCGCGGGGCTCCCGCCGGCTCCCCGAGACGTGGCAATGGCGGCGCGCACTTCCCCCCCCCTCCCCGGGCCGCGGCAATGGCTGCGCAGGGCTCCCGTCGGCTCCCGGAGCCGCGGCAATGGCGGCGCGGCCCCCCCAAGCCGCGGCAATGGCGGCGCGGCCCCCCCGAGCCGCGGCAATGGCGGCGCCCCCCCCCCGTCGGCTCCCCGGGCCGCGGCAATGGCGGCGCCCCCCCCCGTCGGCTCCCCGGGCCGCGGCAATGGCGGCGCGGATCCCCCGCGTCCTCCCCGAGCCACGGCAATGGCGGCCCCCCCCCCCCCCGTCGGCTCCCCGGGCCGCGGCAATGGCGGCCCCCCCCCCCCCCCCCGTCGGCTCCCCGGGCCGCGGCAATGGCGGCGCCCCCCCCCCCCCCCCTCCCCTGGGCTGCGGCAGAGGAGGGAAGAAGAGAGCTCTCCCGCCTCTCTCCCCGCCCCCCGTGCTGCCTGCAGGGAGCCGGGGCAACACGGTAACACTGTAACAATTGTGAAATGCCGGCTTTTACTGGCCGGTGCTTGGCTCGGCACTCTGGCTGGCACGTCTGGGGTTGTAAATGTCAGAAAATTATTAATGTATTAGCCGCACCCGACTATTAGCCGCACTTCCGGGTTTCCACCAAAATTTTTGTCAAATTGCTGCGGCTTGTATTCGTGAAATTACTGTATATTTTATGCAACTTTTCCTAGGTGTGTGTCTCCCTCAGATCTTCATTTTCATAAAGGAAAACTATTTTAAATTATTCTTTGTGTCGACTTGTACAGAGTATATGTCAGTGATGAAGTGATCTCGTTCTTCCAGCCAAGTACAGTGCTGGCCTCAAATTTTGCTGCATAAGCAGGGTGTACTGTGCCTTTCAATAGTACTACTTAGCTGTGCTCAGGGTCATGGGATGGGGAATGAATACAACTCTACACAATTCTTCCCTGATAGACCTCATGGTTGCATTAGACTCTAATTAAAGCAAATTTTTCCTTAACCATTTATAGAGATCTTAACCACTTTCATCCAAGAAGCAATTATAAAAAATCTATGCCCTTAGGAAGACACCAATTTGCTGCAGGTTTTGTTTTCCTCTCACCTATGTCATTGTAGCTAGGTGAAATGCAGAACTGAGCACAATTTCCTTTAAAGGATGAGAGCTAAGGTATCATAATTGTCTCATTAGGGTAAGGAACCACAGAGCCATTTTTTGCTATGATCTGCCCCACTGCTAGGTCAAAACTCTTTAGCAGTGTCAACATATGAACTGAGCAGCCACTGTTCCCTCTGGACACATGAACAGCCAGTGTAGAGGAAGTTCCTTCACTGCAGTGTCACCTCTGATGATGTCTCCCTGTTGCTTTGTTCATTGCCTCCCCAGTGAAGAGCAGAGAGGCAGTAAGAGACTAGTACTGAACCTGACCTCAATCCATCTTGAGAAAGGGGTGGTTTGGCAAGGGAAAACAGCTTCCCCTCCACCTCCCTTTCCTGTCTATAGACAATATTAAAACTAAGAGTATCATGAGAGATGCTGTAAGAGAAGCTACCCTTACAGCATAGGTGAGTTCCAAAAGATAGGATTTGGTACTTGAACACCTACTTTCCAAACTGAGTATTGGTGCAACCTCTCCTTGAGTTCTCCATTCAGTTCTGTGCCCTACAATTTAAGGATGTGAAGATCCTTGAATGCATCCAGAAGCGTACCTCAGAGCTGGTGGAAGGGCTGGAAGGCATGTTCTGTGAGGAGAGGCTGAGGGCTTTAGGCTTGTCTAGTTCAGAGCAAAGGAGATTGAGGGGAAACATCACTTTCTGATGCTTCCCAAGAAGGGCAAGTGGATAGGGAAGTGCTTCCACTTGAGACTCAAGTGATAAGGTGCATGGGAATGGTTTAAAGATGAACCAGAGGAGACTGGACATTTGGAAGCGTTTCTTTACTAAGCAGGCATTCAAACACTGGGACAGGCTTCCCAGAGAGATGGTTGATGTCCCAGGCTTGTCAGTGTTTAAGAGGCATTTGGAGAATGCCCTAAACAAAAATGCTTTAATTTCTGGTCAGCCCTGAATTGGTCAGGCAGTTGGACTAGGGTGATCATTCTAAATTCCTTACAAGTGAAATAGTCTATTAAAATTTTTGTTTGTGATACATTTGTTTTTCTGTTTCAGTCAAGGAAATATTTAGCCCCCAAAGCAGTTTTGCAGCCTGATACTCTGCAATGTCAGAGATTCACTCCTCTAGTGATAATTTCACTGGTGAGGTGACAAAAATGTTTCTGCCAGAGGATACACTCAGGCATAGTCCAAATTACTACAGTATTTCCAGAAAGCATAGTCCTGTTTTTTTCCATCTGCTCCTACTTCGCAAGAGGCTTTTTTTGTCCCATGTGCAAACACTGTCAAGGTGATCCACACTTTCCTTTAAATTGTGTTGCATGTGGACTTGGGGTGAGTCCAAACAGAGGCTGATGTAAATGTATTAGCACATTGCTCTAGTGGGTTCTGAAACCAGACTTCATCTCCAGTACCTGTGGTTTCTTTTCCTGCATTATGAGTTTTCATCTTCAGACACTAATTTTTAATGCATACCTCATTTCATTTTTATAAACCTTGCCCCCCTTTACCCTGCCTGTCCTGATGAGAGAAATCGATGGAAGATGTTAAAAGAAGGCTCAAGATTATAAGGCAGCTCTGAATAAAAGTATAGTTTTTCCTTCCCTTGTGTTGCCTGACACTGCAGGAGACTGGGAGAGAGGACTGGCTGCCCGAGGGAACTGCTTTTGCTTTGCCTTTTCCTTAGAGTCGATGTGGTCTATTGCAATCTCCTGTTAAAACTTTCATCTGCAAAGTCGAGAGAGGCGATCAGCTTATTTAAGCTTTACCAGGCTTTAAAACACCACTTTTGAAAGCTGTGTGTCACCAGTTTTTGAGGACTTCTCAAGGCGATTCCTTCCGCTAGAACCCGGTTCTCCCTGCTTTTCTTAGCAGCTTTCCCGTCTCTCTGCCGTTCGTAGCCCGAGAAGCACTCCCTCGGATAAGCCGAGGAAGCAGGGGGGCAGCGGGAGGGATGCTCCCGGCAGACTCGATAGATGCTTTTTCCCGGGAAGCCGTATACTTCTGGGAGAAGCGATGCTAACTGCTTGGGAACGCGCGGGACCGCACTGTTTTCCTTGCTCCGGGAGACATGGGGTTTCCCACGGCTGTTCCACATTATTTTCGGGCGGGTGGCGCTCGGCTGCGGAGCTTTCCCTCGCGCGGAAAGCACCTCGGTGCCCGCTCCCGCTGCCCGTCCTCCTGCACCCCAGCGGGCTCGGGAGGGCTTGCGGACAGAGGGGAACCTCCTCATGCCCGCTGAGCCGGGCGTGCTCCGGGGGACACCGCGGGGCGAACCTGGAAACACGGGAGGCGGGGGCGGCGGGATGGGGGGACACCGACACCGGCGACGCAGACCCAGCGGGGATGGCGTGGGGACACACCGGGGGAGGGGAGGCGGATAGGAGGGGAGACACGCTGGGGGCGGCGCGGGGGGGACACGTCGAGGGCGGTGGCTGCCCTGCCGGGAGCTCGTCCTGCCTCCTCCCGCCCCCCGCGCCGCTCGTCCCCGTCCCCCCGCGCCGCCGCCGCCGCGGCGGGTGGCCGGGCGGGCGGCAGAGCCGGGGCCGCGGCGGCGGGGCCGTGCGCGGGCAGGATGCTCCGCTGGCGGGGCCGGGCGCGGGGCGTCGCGGTGGCGGTGGCACACGGGCTGTGCTCGGGCTCGCTGAACATCCTGCTGAAGTTCTTGCTGGCCCGCTACCACTTCGCCTTCCTGACGCTGCTGCAGTGCCTTAGCAGCGCGGCGGCGGCGCTGGGGCTGGAGGCGCTGCGGCGGCGGGGGCTGGCGGCGCTGCCGCCCTTCGGGCCCCGCCTGGCGCGCCCCTTCGCCGCCGTGGCCGCCCTGGCCACCCTGCAGTCCACCCTCACCCTCTGGTCGCTGCGCGGCCTCAGCCTCCCCATGTACGTCGTCTTCAAGCGCTGCCTGCCCCTCGTCACGCTGGTCACGGGCGCCCTGGTGCTCCGCGACGGCATGCCCTCGCCCGGCGTCCTCGTCGCCGTCCTCATCACCACCTGCGGCGCCGCGCTGGCCGGTGAGCGCGACCGCACCGAGGGGACGGGACGGGAGGGGACTGGGCAGGACGGGACGGGAGGGGGCGGGAAGGGACGGGGCAGGCGACCGCAGCGGTAGCCGCTCCATCTGGGCTTCGGGCGCGGGACATGGAGGGCAGCGCCAGCCCGGGGAGAAAGATGCGAGGATACGGGGGACGTACAGTCCCGGGGGGCAGTTGCGGCCCCACGGAGGCAGATGCAGCCTCACGGAAGGGCAGGTGCAGCCTTGCAGGGATGGATGCAGCCCCGCTGTGATTGGTACGTTCTTGTAGGGCTCGATACAACCTTTTGGAGATAGGTGCATCCTTATGGGGGTCGGTGTAAACCTGTGGGAGTAGGTGCAACCGTATTGCAACCCTACAAGAAAGGTGAAACCTTATGGAGAGAAGTGTAGTCTTATGGCGGGCGGGTGCATATGCAGGGGTAGATGTAGCGTTCTGGGAACAGCTGCAAGCCCATGGGACAGCTGCAGCCCTGCTGGGGCAAGTGCGATCTTACAAGGGCAGGTGCAAGCTTAGGGGACAGCTATAGCCCTCTGGGGCCAGGAGGACCCTGCTGCTTTCCAGCCGAGGTGTAGGTGAGGTGGGAGGAAAATCTGGTACTTTGTGGCCCGACTGCACTCCTGGGTTGGGGGCTGCCTCAGATAACAGAGCACATGCACAGTGTGTAATTTAATCTGCAGAGTGGCTGACAGGGGGCTCGGGAGGAAAGGCTGCTGCTTCAGGGATCCCACAGAGTTCCATTGCTAGAGAGTGCAGAACGGCCAGTGGGTTGGAGGGCAGGCAGCTCGGCCAGCCAGAGCTGGCATGTGTCAGTGCTGGCAAGAGGATGCTCAGGGCTGCTCTGTGTGTGCAGTTTCAGCTACAAATCTTCCATAGTGTCTTCACAAAAGGGAGAAGGCAATCTGATTTTGCCTGGAGGATTTAGAGGGGGGGTGAAAAACACTCAATATGTTTGCAGCTTAAAAAACTGGATAAGAGATTTGTTGGGAGGCAAGACTTGGGACAAGACTGACAAATCCTAGGGGTTATAGAAAGTGCAATGATGCCTATTTCCTAAATATCTCGGTAGTCGAAAACAGTGCTCTCTTTCTCACGTGCAACACCCATTATTTCTCTCTGTGACTCTGTGACAGGAGCTGGTGACCTGACCGGGGATGCTATGGGCTATGTGACAGGCGTGCTGGCCGTGCTGATACATGCTGCCTACCTGGTGCTCATCCAGAAAACCAGTGTAGATAGTGAATATGGACCCCTGACAGCTCAGTATGCCATTGCTGTTTCGGCTACCCCTTTCCTCATCATCTGCTCGTTTGCCAGCATGGATTCCATCAATGTCTGGTCCTTCCCGGGGTGGAAGGACCCTGCCATGGTATGCATCTTTATTGCTTGTGTCCTGATTAGCTGTGCCATGAACTTTACCACTCTTCACTGCACTTACATTAACTCGGCTGTGACCACCAGCTTTGTGGGGGTGGTGAAGAGCATCGCCACCATCACAGTAGGCATGGTGGCATTCAATGATGTGGAACCCACAAAGTTATTTATAGCTGGTGTTGTGGTCAACACCTTGGGGTCTGTCATTTACTGCGTGGCCAAGTATGTTGAGACCAGGCGGCAGAGCAACTATGAGGACCTGGAGAAAGAAGCTAGAGAAGAGGAGGGGAAAAGGCAGGCTGGAGACCAAGCTCTCTTTGCCATGGAGACAATTTCCCAGGGGAAGGGGGCTGAGGAAGCAGAGGTGGAAGGATCATCCACAGGACAGAGACAGAGTGGAGAGGAAGAGAAGAATGTCACTGAGAAATCAGCCAAGGCACTTGTGGTTCAGGGAAAATCCACCATCCCACAAGAAGTGAACAGAAGCTCGCTGAAAGAAACCTATCTTGGAGTATGGAGGTTGGTGAGGGGTGCTAATTATATAAAGAAGGATTATTTGATAGAAAATGAAGAGCTATCAAACCCTTAAAAAGCAGATTTGAAAACCTATTGCTTGAGGACAGACACTTGGTTTTCTGTACAGGGGGAAGGCAGAGCATACATTTCCACATCAATGCTTACAAATCCAAATCATTCAGGATGACTTTACCTCATTGTCAAAAAGCAAAAGGTCATACTTTGCTCGTGCTTTGGGCTTGCTTTCAGCTGCTTTCGGTATGTCACTTCAGACCCACCTCAGCTAAGGTGCTGACACTCTGCTGCAGACACAGAGAGAGCTGGGTAATGGAAAGTCACAGGGTGCTTTTTCAGCAACCAGGAATAAGAGGGACATCAGTGCCATTGAGATACTTGGCAGTGCCAGTTACATAGCAGTGGCCTATACCTTAGATTGTGTCTGGAGCCTAGTGATTTTAACACTTTGGAGGCTCTGTCAATGTGCTTCTGTATCTGTATCCATCCAATTATAGGTACTCTACATAAATAATTCCTACAATATAAACTCATATTAACTGTACTTTTTTGTGCTCCTCTGTGTCAATACAATTGCAAGAGAGCTAGAGGCTGTGTCACTTCAGTTGTATTGGTGTAATATCACTCTCTTATCTGACAAATTGAAGCCTTCCAGGCTGAGCCTTGGACTTGGTTTACATTGGGTGCTTTGTGTCTTCAGTAGAAATACTTTAGTCTTGTGGTGATGTACATGAAAGCAGAAGCAGGTCTGAGCTTCTGAGAAGATTTGATTGGCAAAAGAAAGATGTTTATGAGCTTTAACTACAGGTAGCATTTGGAATATTAACTTGACTCAAATAGAAGAGCTTGGAAATGTTGGTATGTATTGACTGGATTTGGGAGGTCTGTAATAATTTAGGGAGAAAGTGTGTGCCTTGTGTTATCCCTCCTTGTACCCAGATGAATCAGAGCCTGGACTGGTACCCAGGTATCCTCTCCATTCATTCTCTCATAAGCAGAGGCTGATAGCAGAGCTGGGGACACCAGCTCTGAAGTTCCCAAGGGTGCTTTTGCAGGATAGTTCTGCTACATCCTGACCACGTGCTGGTCCGTGGCTTTGTGCACATCTGCCCTCCCTGTCCCTGTGCTGCACTGTCCAGTGGAACAAAGTGCAGGCAGGAGACGCCCAGTGCTCCGGCAGAGCCATGGCCGAGTGCCTGGGGAGCAGGATGCTCAGTGTGTTTGGCATGAGGACATCCATGGCTTTGGTAGAAGCAGCTCCCCAGTGCCCAGACTGTCCCTGTCCCCACGGGCTGTGAAGGGCAGTGCTGCCTCTCCCTTCTCTACTCAAGCGCTCATGTGAGAAATGGGAAGCAGGCATTCCAGAGAGGCCTCTGCTGAATATGCTAGTATTTTGTTCCACATCTGTTTAACTGGAAAGACTGTGGAAACAAATGTTTGAGTGCTTCTTTGCCTGAAGATATCCTTTTGGTAGGTGGGAATACTTGAGTGGAACCTCTGCTGAGACTAGACAGAGAAAAGATTTGACTGAGTATTTCTCACCCCAAAAGGGTGCTGCAGCCATTGGGGCCACCTTGACCACAGACTGAAACAAGTTGTTATCATTTTGTGAAAAAATGAACCGAGTTTGTTGATGTCATTGTTGTTTTTTATATTATTATTGTTGTTATTAATAATTATTTATTATTATCTGTTAAACCACTGAACTGAAAATCAGCCATTCCCACAGCCCTATTTAAGCAGTGCCTATCCCCATGCTCTCTCCAGCCGAGCCGGCAGTATTAGCTTCACAGCGCGTTCAGTCTGAAGTGAGCAATTTGCCCAGCAGGGAATATTTGCAAAACTGCTCTCTGGGGGAGCTTTAGGTTCTTGTCAATAAATACAGGCAGAAACATCAGGTGCTGTGGCAGTGTGTTTTCATAATGATTGCACAAGTTGGCTGACCTGGCACCACCCATGAATTTTGAAAGAGATGGCTAAAAGGACGTTTATGCTAAAAGCCTGTAGCTGGTGAGCTGGGGGACAGGGCACAGAGCTCTGTACATCACGTTATGTATAGCTTGTGTTTAAGAGGTACTGGCTGTACGCCAAAATACGTTTACCTTCTGTTCAAACTCCATATGTGGTCTTTTCAATAAAAGTACTATTTATTGTTTCTAGGCTAATATAATAGGGCTTTTGTTAGTTTTTCAAATGCATCCTAAAGAAGTTTGTACCTATGACTTATAGTTGCTGTATTATTGAACTTATTGTGATATTGAACTGCATTGTTATCAAACAGATGGCTGGAGAGAAACCCACGATTCTGATCTGTCCTCACTGTGCTCAGTGTTTTCCATCCACAAAAAATGTGGATCTTCTTATCACCTGGATGCCAGTCTTAGGTCCCATAGTGCACACACCATGTTTGATATGTGCTGTAGGAAGCTCTCCCCCCGGACTCTTGTATCAGGACTTTTTCCTGGGGGCTTAAATGTTTTGCCACTTAATTGTTAAATTATTAGTAGAAACCTGTGGAAATTCAAACAGTTTTGACTATCAAAAAAGCTGCTGTTACAATGTTGTACATTTGCATGTATAGTCGAAATGTGATTATAATGTATTCTGTTTTTACCTGTAAATTCCCTAAATTAAAATGGGAATTTGGCAAATTCAATCCAGTTTTTTCAGTAACAGACACTGTTGCACAACTAAATAAAAATACTGCCTCGTGCTGAGGTATTTTAATAACATCAGCGGAAGACTGCAGAATGAGATGTGGGAATAAAATGAACTGCTTTCCAAAAGCCTTCTGGTTTTCTTATTGTTGCTACTCCAGAGTGCTCATTTTTACTTCATTTATAGTTATTCTTGTGCCTTTATACCATCCAAGATTCCTCAACATGTGAGCGCACACTATAAATACTGTCATGGACAGAGGGACTAAGGACCGACAAAGGAACACAGTATTCTGAAGGGCTGGGGCCTCAGTACAGCTCAGAATTTCTGTGGTTCTCAGTGGTGATTTTTTTTATTTGCATATTTAAGATGATTTAATGTCACTGGTGTAACTGTTATAACTCCAGAATTAATAAAAGTAAGATGATACTCATTATTAGTAGTTCTATTATAAAATGACTGCGTTATTAAAGGGCATAATATTAATTTCTTTTTACAATGTTAAGTATTTGTATTACCATTTATGTCGCATAATAGGAGATGACTTAAGCATTAATTTTTACCTGTTTGCTTTGGATGAAAGGTACATAATACGCCCGTGGCTGAAACTGGGTTGTGCCAGACCAGGCTGTTGTCGGTGTTTATTGCCGAATTCAACTCAGAGCTCTACACAAATGTGCCTGCAGGTTGATTTAGAGAAGCAAACCGTCCTTGTTGTCAGATAATGAATGAACCTGATGCACAATGACTGCTTTGAGAATAAACAGGAATTTCAGTGTCAACACACCCTTGAGTAACACCTGCTGTAGCACTCCTAGACGTGCACGTATGCGCACATGCACGCACACAAATACACAGGCAACAGGACAACAAAAGCCAGGCTGGCCATCTTTTTTAAAATGCATTCTTGTCTCTAAGAAATTAAAGAGAGGACAGTTTATTTTGAGGCAGGTACAGTTAAAATTTCTAAGGATAAATTAAAATTGGCATACATCATTAATCTTGTATTTGTCATCACTTCCGTGTGGAAAATAAGCATCAACTTACAAAGAACCATCTGAGAATGAAAGAAATTTTATGGTTTACTAACAAGCACTCCAGACCCTTGCATACATCCAGGGATAGTTTATTGCCAGTGTTTAATAGCCTCTTGTAATTCTGTTTGCTGCAAAAATGCCTGTTTGCTGCAAAGGCTTTAGTCGGCAAAAAGGTGCAAGCCCTTCAGCTCTGGTCTCTAAATTAACATTTGAGCATTTTGCTGCTTATCATGGTGAAGGGTTAACACCTTAACCCTCTCTGCCTGAGTCCTGTATCATTTCACTATTACTTTGAGGTTTCTTCTGTGTTTTTCTAATGAGTCTCTTAAGTGCACTGGAGGCAATCAACTCTGCTCTCAATTAGCTGCCGTATTCATGCTTCAGTTGCTTGTTGAAGGTCGTTGGGAAGCTTTTCACTTCAACCCTGTTCCTGTCAGGAATTGATGAGCATGCACATGTCCTCTTTTCTCATCCTTTGTTGCTGCTGTATCTCCCGAATCTTTTTTCCAGTGTCCATCCTGCAAATCTCTGCAAGTGATGGAGGACTTGCCACTAAGGCTTCTGGTAATTTTTATTTTTTTCCAGAAGGGCAGGGAAAGGGATGGACCAGCAGGATCTTGTACGTCCAGATTGCTTCTTTCTACCTTTGTGCATGTTTCTGCCCACCAGCTCCCTGCATCCGAGATCCCTGTATAGCTCAACCCTGGCTGTGTCCCAGCTTCTCGTGGAGCTGCGCCTGGGCTGTGTACCAGTGTCCTGTGGAGCTGGGCTGTGCACGGACAGGCGCTGGAGCGAGTGCCCCGCTCTGCCAGCACTGAAATTCATCTCTGCCAGCCCCTGGGCAGATTTACCGTACACACAGAACCAGGAGGGCTTTTCGTAGTAACAACATTTTAAGGAGTAAGGCACAAACATGCTGTTGAGCCAGGCTCAGTTTTTTTATAGGTTGAGACTTAAGAAAGCCAGTCACATTTCAGTGCTGGACATTGTATTTGAATAGAAGAGAGGCAGCCTGAGATGAAAACCCAGGTAGAGACCATGAAAACAATGCTCAAAGAGGTACATGGGAGGGGACTAAGATGGATGGGGAAAATATGTGGGCTTCAAATGAGGATGGATAGGGAATATCTGATAGTTTGCAGAAAAGAAAAATGTTCTTGCATGAAAAAAAAGGGACAGCATTGGAAACCGATGGCCAAAGAGTGAGGTGAAGCTGCAGTGAATGCAGTTGAATTTGGGCTCTGGAAGAGCAGTGCACATGAAGAGAGGCAGAGTGAACAAGCTGGCTGCGGGAAAGATGGCGGGATCTATTCTTTGTGATTCTGTTATCTTTTTTTTTCTTGTTTACTGGACAGTTGTAAGAAATTTTGCTCTGGGCACATTAATCTTGTTAATAAGTTTGTCTTTTGTCAAGTAAAAGCAACGTCAGCTCTGTTCTCAAAATTACAGTACTTCTTTTATTAGGTGCTATTGATTTTGTTCCTGACAAAACAAGAAGATGCCAACAATTATTTAACAGAATTCAGGATTTCTCTGATCAAGAGCAATAACTCCTAAAGTCACAGACCACTTCTTACCTGTCACGGGGGTCAAATGAGAGCCATTAATGAGTTGGAAGTGGCCATAATAGTAACCCAGTCAGGTTTAGTAGTGCTGTAAATAATGATCAGTAGTGTCAGGAGATAAAAACAGCTAAAAGCTGCAGTGTATATCACCATTAACTCTTCATGTCTTGAATTGTCCCAATTCTGTTAAGTGCATTTTTGTCTTCAGAGTATCTCTGCAACTTTGTCCTTATGGTTAGTCTAATTCCAAACCATGTACACCTGATTAAAAGGTAGAATATAGATTTTCCTTTCTGTTTCTCAAACCACAAGCTAATCTGGGATCTGAAGGGCAGAGAAGCTCCCTTTGTCAATGCATCTTCTTCAGTGAGTGAAAATTCAGGAGCACAGATTAAATGTCCAACAACATATATCATTACAAACATACAAAAACCAGCTGAGTATTTCCTTATCACAATTTTACAGGAAAATAATTACATTTCCTTAAGCATAGTGGCCAAGAGGCCACTGAGTCTAATTCATCAGAAGGCTGATGCACACAAAACAGACCACAACTGAGTACACAGCCACGCAGTTTTGGCCTTGGGATTTACAATATTTTTCAAAAGAAAAGAGACTGGGGAGCATTTGCCTGGCACCATAGAAGAAATTGCTTGACTTAGGTAAGTTTTGATGCAGGTCTCTGTGAAGAGCTTCTCTTCAGAGAAGGATCACTGCCAAGCCAGCAGCACATTTCCAGGATTCGACTTTCAAAATTGCTCAACCTTTTTTTAATTATTATTTATTTTTTAATTTATTTTTTTTCTGTAATAGATGTTATGAATGAGCAGAATCATCTGTAATATCTGGTCCTGGGGCACCTTCTGACTGCTGAACTCTTCATCCAGCACCTGGATGTTGCAGTGGCTTGATAAAACCAGTACAATTTGATTCCTGCTGCATCCAGCTCTGTCATCCAACACAAGCAGCACACTTTATTTTTCTGTCTGGGGAATCTACTTAACAGTGATTAAATATGCTTGTATACTTATAAAGGTCTTTTATAGCTGCTCCAAATTTTCAATGTCACAGTTCAGGAAAGAAGCTAAGCAATAGCTAGCTGATGTAGAGGATGAAAATGACAGCTAGAGCTGCCTTTCCAATGGAAGATTGTGCAGATGGAGTTTGGGTTATTTGCCACCCAAGTTTTAGGCTTTCTCCATCTTTCTGTGCTACAGCGCCTTTCCTCAAAATCTGCAAATTTTGCTCTTGATAGAGCTTTAGTGTTGCTCTGGAACCATTTTTTACTTTTCTTTTGAAAACTTCACCTGTCCCTGCCGCTGGTCAGGTAGGGCACAAGACCCAGTCCTGTGTCTGGCACACACCAGCAGGCAGCAGACAAAAAACGTCAGATGCCACTTTCAGGGTCAAAAATAAGGACATATTGTTCATTGCAGATTCATGCAGATTCATACTCATCATGAAAAGCACTGAGAGTAAGACCGTCCCAGCCAAGAAGGCTTTGCTGCATCTCTGCATTTAAAGCATGGTGTGAAAACAGAGATTATTTTTTAGTGGGGTTCCTCTTTGTGTTTTGTATAAATCGGACGTGCTGGCACGTAAGTTGGCAAACTTTGAAGGCTCAGGCTGCAATGTGAACACGGATTCCTAGATGGCAATATAGAGCAGTCACCACAACCCTTCCCACCAGCTGCCAGGAATTCTCTCATTCCTTGCGCTAGAACATTTTTGCATTTGGTGCCTTGATCAAGCCTTCATTCAGTAGGACATGAGCCTCAATGAAAGCACTTTGCTACTTTAGGGGCTCACTAGTGTCTGGTGTTCCACTTCCCCAAGCCAAGGACTGTGTTAGAAGGGAGTTTTAGCATTATTTTCTATCCCACCAAGCAGATTTCTGTGCTTGAGAAGCTAACACTCAGAATTCCAGCAATGCAAACCTAGAGAAAGAGCCAATCAAGTCTATTTAGTGACATTGCTGTGGCAATACAGCTGATGGTAAAAGCAGCTGCTGCAAGGAGAACAGAGCTCCTGTCGATTTGGCATGTTCCATGGCACTGTGCAGCGCCAGAGAAGGGCCACCAGCTGCTGGGGCCATGCTGGCACCCTCGAACACACAGAGCTGAGACTGCAGAAGCTGTTGGAGAGCCACTCTGGGCGCTAAAGCTGCGTGGGTGAGTGTTCTCCTGTGGGGTCAGGGTTTGCCCTTTTCCAAAGCTCCTTACAGGGAGCTGACACATGACAACTCAGTCCCTCCCCATGCAGGATGAAAGTCAGCTCAGCTGCAAAGTGGTACCATGGTGAGGGAAAGAGCACAAATTTTACCTGTGCAGTTCAGATAGGCTATTACTACAGTAAAATTCTTCCTTTATTACTTTTTTTCCCAGATGTAGCTCCCTCTATGCTTCTGAAAGGAAATATGCAAATGGACTAATAGTTTTTAAAGAAGAAAAGATTTATTTCAGAAGAGAGTTCCTGCAGGCAGCACAACCCCTGCTGAGCTTGCAAAATCATTCAGTGTATGGAATGGATTAGGTTGGTGGCTGCCTCATTTTCGCTGCCTTCAAAGTGACTGTGAAAACGAAGATGTAAAGGTAAGAACTGCAATAAGTAACGAGTTCTGTAAAGCAGCTTTGCCACAGCAAACCTTCAAACCCATTTGAGAATGTCAGGGATTTGCCATTATTCTTGAAGTTGACTTGACAAACAATTCTGGCATCTTGACAGCTGAGCCTTAGAATAAAAAATGTCACAAATTCAATCTCCTGCAAGATAAGGAGTAGCCAGCTGATTCCCAGGGTGCAGGCAGTGCTGATGTGCCCTGCTATCGGTGAGCTCTGCTGCAATGGGATATCTAATTTAGGTAAGTGCATTTCCAGCATTAGGGTGCATAAAGTCTGACCATGAGTGGTGGCCAGTAGAGACACACAGGATCAATTTTGCAGATTCATGCAAAAAACTGCTCTCATTTTAACTAAAACACTAAGCTTGAGCAGTAATATAAAAGTATTTTAAGCTAACTGGGAAGAAGGAAAGCCAAAGGAAGCAAAAAACTGTAGTCCCACAGACGCATTTCCAAAGTAATAGTGCTGTTACTCTGCAATTCTCAGTCAGAATAATGAATAAACATTGGAGTAATAACAAGAAGGACATAAATAATTTGAATTATTTTAAATCCAGTGCCACTATCTGACCCAAATGCAGGTGCAGGGAGCCCATAAGCAGAAGCCACCAGGGTCTGAGCCATGGGCATCCCAGTGCACCACAATACTTTCAAGTCTGGAGAAATCCACTGCATGCAGGGATCTGTGAGGCTGGAAATAAATACATATTCTGCCTTGTTTTGTCTTTGTATACCCAGATAAAATTAAAAACTTTGCAACCATTTCATTTGCTTCTTGTTTTCCTTCAGGAGCAAATGTCTCCCCAGCCATATTTTTTTGTGACAATGCCTCAACTGGTTGAGGCTTTACAGTACTGCCAGGAATAAAAAAAAAAGAAGGTCAGAAGCGTAGATTTTAATTTTCTTTTTTTTTTTTTTACCAGAGCCTCCAGGTTAATGAAGTAATTTTTTTTTTCTGCTAACTTGCTTTCTTAAAGGTGAAGATTTAGATGAACTACTCCACTCACTTTTGGTCTATCTGATATGTGAGATAAAAATTAGATGATCCACCAAAGCTGGCATTTTTGTTACATCAGTTGTGACAGGAGCTTCTGTGTTCCAGGGCTGGTGTCAATGTTTAAACAAAGACCACTAGACTTGGACTTTAGCCAGGTCTTTCCTTGCTGGGATCTTTTCAACTGTAAATAGAATTGCACTGCCTCTGAAATTTTGCTGTCACTCACTTTTGTAAGAGGATGCACGAGTATTTGGGGGTTTCATCCATTGATTTTGGACTGTGGGTTAATTCTGCTTATTTGGTGAGATCAATGTGCTTCAAAACAAGCAAAGAGCTGGCTAGCTTCTGCTACATTGACATGGTCCCATAATGCCAATGAAATTGATTGGCAAAAAGCTGTTTCAGGACAAATAGGTCCCTCATGATCTATAAGCATCTCTCCTGATCAGAAGATGGATGGACATAAAACTGCAGAGTTCTCTGCTGTGGCAGCAGAGAGAAGCATAAAAAAGGTCCTGTGAGGGGAGTGTGATTTTATATACCTGTCACAGGGGTTAGTGGGGTGCAGCTCAGGATTTTTGCCTTGTTACAATTTCCCATGTTGTGGAGCAATTCCTCGTGGGAATTGTCTATCTGCATTTAGGGATGTCAAAAATGGAGAGATTTAACTGACTGTTTTTTCTCTTGGTGCTACATGGTTTGCTGTCATTTTGTCATTAGTTTTCACCCCACTCCCCGTGTCCACGAACACTCTGCTGGGAGATACCTGGCTCTTCATTTCAGATGCAGTCTGCAAGTCATGAATCTGCTACTTGGCAAAATTCAGGGGCAGGAATGTCCAGTGCAGGAAATGGGGATTGGATGAACTCAGTGCAAGCTAAAAAATTCCTCAATCAGTGCCAGATCCACTTGAGGCAATAACTGTCCTTCTTCTGACAGCCCATTGACAGGTTCCTCATCTCAGTCACCAGCTTCCTCGTAGCAGCATCTAAAATTATTCATCTTTAGTTTAGCTAAAAGTTACATCCTTTTCTTCTTCACTGTTCTGCTGCATTTCACACTGTCAAATCTGAGGCTGGTCTTGCACTGCTGACCCTTCCAACCATATTTATACTGCAAGTGGTGCAGAATTATCATGACTACTCAGTGCCATCTAGGGCAGACTGGCCTCTTCCATATTTGACCCTTAGTTTTCTTAGAGTCTCATGTATAACTATTATTCTCATTTTATATATATATTTTTTTTTTTTTTTAAATTTTTTCCAAGTAGAATTATCTGGTACAATGAGAGGATTGCACTGTAGCTCTGGGTTCAAAGCAAATAGAAATGTCCTTGACACAGGAAGCATTAGATTGGTGTCGCTGCTGAAGGATACAGTGGAAGCTGAAACTTTCCTTTATGTCATAGGCACACAGAAGAGAACTCCATATACCCATGTACTCCAGGAACCTAAGGGTTAATAAAAATAGAAAACCTCATATGAATCAGGAAGTTCTTTGAGATTGAAATGTGTTGAGTCTGGGACAGTATTCAGAGGATGTACCATGCACAGCCCCCTGATCTCTCTGCTCATGGTGCTGCTGAGAATGGGATACTGGCAAGACAAACTTTTGCTTTGACCTTTTGTTATGGCCATTTGTATGTTTTCTTTAATACATTCTCTAGGAGGAAAGTCTGTAAAAGTTTCTTCAAGATATAATCCATCTTCAAAAGTCTTGGAAATCCTGTCCTTCAGTGATTTACTTACAGTAATTTCACGACTATAAGGCACACCCTTTTGACTAAAATTTTCCCTTGAACCCGAAAGTGTGCCTTATAGTCCAGTGCGCCTTATCTGATGGACAGTTACAAAATTTGCCAAACCGGAAGTGTGAGCTGTGAGCTGTGGGGGGAGCCAGCAATGCCATGGCAGCCGGGTGGGGGCGGGCCCGGAGGCCTGTGGCACCGCCCCTGCCAGGTGGAGGCGGGCCAGAGGGGCTGTGCCACCGCCCCTCTCGGGTCCAGGCAGTCCCGGGAGCCCATGGCTGCCGGGTGAAGGCGGGCCCGGTGGCTCGCGGCGCTGCCCCTGCCGGATACAGGCAGGCCCAGGGCCCCACAGCTGCCGGGTTGAGGCGGGGCCTCGGCCAGAAACCGCGCGGGGGGAGCTGGGGGCGGAGCCTCACTGCAAAAAGAAAGTGCGCCTTATAGTCCAGTGCACCGTATATGATCTACAAAGTTGCGAATTTTGCCGACTCCAGGGGGGTGCGCCTTATAGTCCGGTGCGCCTTATGGTCGTGAAATTACTGTACTCTTTCTTGCTCTGCCACCAATCATTATTTTGAAAATTGTGCTTACCTGCTGTCAATTTCTTTGTTGCACTCTGGCTTGTTTTTTCCTTCTACTTCACCAAAAACAGTGACTCAGCATAGTTAGAAGTAAAGAAAGGTCCTTGCAAAGGCCAGTGAGTCCTGCTGGAAAAGTTCACCAGTACTGACTGCTTTTGAATGTATGACCTGCTGGATTCCCTCACCTCCTCCTCTATAAAGCACCACAGTAATCACAAAAGGACATATGTGTCATTATTATAGGCAATGCCCACTTATACCATGTTCCTAAGAGTGAGCAAGTGTTTCCTGTAACTGAATGATGTACCTGGCCCAGCTCTCTCAAGCAGCTACTAGATAATCCTCAGTTTATAGGCACAACACAAAGCTCTGTCAATAGACAGTCATGCAAACCTCAATTTTACTTCTTCCATCCACCATTTCTACAAAACTTGAATGGAATTGGGCTGGTGTCTTGCTGTGCAACACTGAGATGCTTGTAGCTATAGGAGGTAATGATCTATATCCTTCCCCGTTGTTGTACCCATCATTTGTTTTCTGCTTCCTCATCCTTTGCAATCACCAGCACTTTGCATTGCAGAATGATAGATGTGCTTCAGGGTGTAGCACAAAAAATATTCTGAAGTTGATAAAAATTAGGATCTGGAGCATTGTACAATTAGATCTTATGTGTGGAAACAGATGGCAGTTTTAAAAAAGCAAAACTCTTTAGTAAATTATGTAAGCTACATCTAATGGAAATCTGTAACTCCATCTCTGAAATAATCCCAAGAGTACAACAGTAAAATACTTCTATTGATTGTATGTATTTTAATTTCAAGACTCACACTTGATCTGATTTGAAATGACTGGATTCAATGGCAATTTGATTCACATGGCTTGGAGATCTGTTCAAAGTGCTAACAGCTGAACAGAGGCAGGGCTGAACTCTCCAAAGGCATTAAAAAAACAGTGGTACAAAACCTGGTTTTATTCCTTCAGTTGCAGAGCTCTCCACTCCTATATTAAGGTGGCCAGCCCCTCCCAGGAGCCAAAGGAGTATCTGTGCTGAGTAGCTGAGATGCAGATATTCCTGAGCTGTGTGTAGACAGCAGAGCTTTGAAAAGTAGGATGTGTTGCACCTGTGGCTTGGTCTTAGGAGCTGAATGCTCCCCCCTCTGGCTATGCCAGCCAGCTCAGAGCTCAACACTTGTCTCCTGTGCCTGGAAGAGAACTGAGACAGTCATCATGGTAAATTCCTAACTGCTGTAGTAAGGAGACCAGAGCCCATATGAGAACATGCCAACACATGCTGCTTTGGTGCAGGATTGTAGGTTGTTTCAGCAGCTGAAGTACCTGCTCCCACTGTGACTCCATTCTGGTTCCTTTCCTGGAGCTGAGGACCTCCCTGGTTTGTGTCTTCATCTCTCTGTGTCTGCCCCTGCAGTGTCACCAAAGAGCGAGGTGATGGGGGAGCCTGGCCAGCACCCTGCTGGCAATGGTTGGATGCATGGGTGAAACTGGTGGTAGGGCTGGAGTGCTATAGGTGGCTGGTGGTCTGAAGACAGAAAATTCAATGACTGTGGGCTTTAGACAGGCAGCAGCTGAGTTTTCTCAACTCAGTATTTCTGTAAACATTCTGTGTGTTTGTGTTTCTCCTTGTAGTTTTAACCTTTTTCTTGGGCTTTTATAGTAAAAGTACAAGTATTTAACTTTGTAAAACAACTGGCACAACACCAAGTGGATTATACTGACTATGGAGTGGAAGGGCTCAGGAATAATTCAGTCTTGTGGATTGATAATATTTAGAATTTCCATCCCAGAAGTATCTGAAGGACACAGACAAAAAGAGGTCCCTAGTGCATTAGGCTCTGCTTATACAAGAGATGGTCTCAGGCCAAAGACTTGGCAATCAAAATACAATATTGAGTGATCCTCTGCAATTTTATGTGCTACTAGAAGATAAAACTGCATGAAGTGCATAATAGAATAGCTTGCACTCCACAAACCTGTCAGGGCAGATAGATAGCATTGCTTCATCTAATACCAGGTTCCATCTGTGGGTAAATTCTTATTAGTAGAAGACATTATGCAATATTCCTTAACAATTCATAATAACTTGCGTCTGAAGAGAGGAAAATGAAGTAATGAAGAGAGATCCCAGGTGTGGAAGTGTGATAAAGAAGGTGAAGTGAGTTCTCCTGTAAAGCAGCCACCAGATGTTCTTTTACTCTGTGCAGAAAAGTCCTCCCAGCCCACGGTGCATTGTGTGCAGCAAAAGACTCAGCCAAGCTGTCACTTAGGCTCATACTGTCTGAGGTTCTGCAGCAATGAAATGAGCATATATACTGCAAATGGAAAAGGGTGCTGTGACTTCTGACAGCTCTTTTTACTCTTTGATAGAAGAGAAAAAATAATCTGTCTCTGATTGTGAACCAAGCGAGAGACAATAAAGTGTGGGTTTGTTTTTTTTTAACCCACTTGCTTCAGAGAAAGACTCCTGCTTGTGGAGTTACTGATCACATAGACTTGAGCATGTGTGAGCATCACTTACTTCAGAAGCTGAGTGCAGTGTGGGTGTAAACAGCTTTTTAAATGTGCTTCTTGTTTAGTTAATGGGAGTTTCATAGATTACTTCAATGGGATCAAACAGACCAACAACGAGTGGTTATTTGAAGAAATCTGTTGAATTTCATACTCTGATAAAAAATGTTTAAGTCATTTCACTAGTAAGTATTACTGTATGCTGCACTTACATACTGTAAATGTGTTTTGGAGGCTCTCTAGTAACTACACTTGGGAGATAGAGTTTCTGGGGTAACTAAACACAGAAAGACAGCTACAGGATGCAGAGGATGTGGGTTCATTCTCTTTAGCTGAGCCACCCACAGGCCAGCATCCCTCCTCGGGGCAGAGGGCTCCACCAGGCAACAGGGAGCCTTGAAACCAGGTACTGCCATGCCCACAGCCTTCTGCAGGGCTTCAGAGCTCTTGTTCCTCCTCCACAAACTGGGGTGTGACACTCCTGGGTTGGTCTGCTTTGGGGATTAGTGTACGAGTTACTCTCAATAGCTCCTTATTGTTTTTGGGAAGATTATCAAAGGTACAGGTTGCCTTAGGTGCCGACACATCTGAGGCAGATCTGTGTGACAGCATTGGATTACTTGGATTGATTTACATGGGTGTAGCACCATGTGAACAGAGCTGCACTTTTCCTAAGCTGCCCAACTCATGTGTCTGGCCTCAAAAGCCCTGTTGAGGCAGATTTCTGTGCCTCGTTAATTTACTTTTTAAAAAAATCAGGTACCTGGAATCTACAAGACAGCATGCTATGAGACCTATAGAAGTAGCTACCCAGACACCTGTGACAGTGTACTTGCTGTCCTTGTCACAGACAACTTTTTCCACAGCAGGGAACAGTGCAGTCTCCAGAAGCAACTGAAAATGGATGTGAGAAACACATGCTGTAGATGGAGAGTGATGGGATAGTGACTGTCAGAAAGTTGCAACAAACAAACCAAGTCTGCCTTCTCCACAGACTCTCCCTGTGGTCCTCAGTCTGGGGATGTCCATAAGAGAGTTAAAAACCCTCAGCGGGGTCAGGCTTAAGGTTTCTTTTTCCCAGTCCTTAGAAGGTTTGGGAATTTAGAGATTGGAGCCCACTGGGGAGGGCTTGCATTTTGTGAGAGGCAGCAGATGGCTGTCCTCTGCCCAGGAAAGCAGCAGTATTACTTCATCATGGCTGAGCACAGCAAATTTGTTTGTGTCTTGCTGTTGTTTCCATGCTTGCAGCAAGCACAGCCCTCAGAGCCCTCAGCTCTCCCCTTCCCTTCCCAAAGCCACAAGCATGGCAAAAGTATATTGAGCAGCAAGTAACTCTTCCACTTAATCTGATTTGTGCTGTAATCTGTTGCATTGCAGTGTGGTGCTATGCTCCAGCCTCAGATTTTCCTACAGTCTCTACAGCTTTCCCAGTCTCTGACCCTTCCTGAGTGTTTACTGAAGCCATTTGTGATTTCTCAAACAATGGGCCTCTACAAAAGAATAGGCTCCAACTAATAAAAAAAAAAAGTTCTACACTCTAAAAATTAGATGAAATTTTAAAAGGGCTATAAAAATTTGCGTCATCGACTGGCTTTGGATGATCTCCATGAAAGAGAGAACAATATTCAATTTGTCTAAAACCCCAAGTTCTTCTCAAAAGGCAGTATAGAAAAATTGTTCAGTGACATAATGTAAATTAGAAAGCCAAAAGCACAGTTCATACTTGAATGAAATTAATTCACACAGGATACAGCAAATATGGCATAACTACAGCACCACTCTTTTTTTTTTTTATACCACTAAAGCCTTTATTTCCTTTGAAGATGGGTAATTGTAAGGAATAGAGTACTTTTTCCTTCTCATGTAGAATTATTCTCCCCAGTCTCTCTATGTTGCACAGTGCATTATCTGCAAATGATTAAAGCTGGCCTCTGTCCCTTTGGGTGTTTTCAGAGACTGTCCGTGCCTCCAGTGGGCTGAAGTTACCTAGCAGAGGACTCTGTATATGACCATAAAGGCACCTGATTTATCTTCAAAGAGAAAATCAAGAAGCCTGGACAGATCTCTTGATTATTTGGTTTCCCTGTAAAAGGGTTGGCTTTTATTTAATAATTTTAAAAAAGAAAATAAACTCAAAGCAAAACACAAATTTCTGGTATTATTGTCCCTTCAGGAATGCTACCAGGTTCACATGGGCATTCTACCTATGGTGTTCCTACCTGCTGAAATTTTATTAATTTTGAGTCGTTGATTCAAACTAAGATCAGGTTGTTTACAGTGACCTGAAAGTGTTCCAGGGGGCTTGGGCAATACCTGCTTTATCTTCCAGAATACTGCCCTTCCAGGAAAAGAGGAATGGGGAAATTTCCCCATTTTCTACCATTTTCTATGGGGAAAAGAAAAATGCAAGCACCATAATTCACTTTTCCTGATGTACCAGAACAGAAGCTAAGAGAACTGCATTTTGGCTACGTGCCCTGGTGCTAGTGCAAGGAAAATTATGTTTCAAATGCATTTTTTGTGGTATTGCTTTGGCAGAAGGAGGGAGCACTCATTGCAGAAAAGGCATCCTTCTCATCCCTGCATGAGACTTTACTGCTTCCCCTGCTTTTCAGCTCATGGGCTGGCATTGTGGGCTTCTCATTGTCAGAGTGGCAGGCCAGGACATGGAGGATTGCTGTCAGCATCCATTTTTGAGTAAGATGTAACAAAATGTTCCCACTCATTTTGAGGACTCATGCCTCTATGTGACCATGCAGGAAATAAGGAGATGGTCCAAAACTTGCTTGAAACATATTAATTATACACTACGCCCAAGACTGGGAACTTCACCCCTATGTAATGTGAAATCTGAAGAACTGGAAGCAAAATTTGGCTTTGTCTGCCTTATTATTCAATCTGGCTGAAATTCTTTTGAATTCTAACAATATTTTTGGTTCCACAGAAGGGTCACTGTGATTAGCCTCCGAGGGATTTTGTTGGCTCTCTGTTCCCTGGTTTAAAAAGATGAACCTGGAACAGCTAAGGATATCTAGGGTTATTTCAGTTCAGTCTGCAGTTCCCTTCACTAATTTATGAAGCTCTAGGTTTGGGCTTTTTGCTGCTACTGAAAAGACTTTCAGAGCTTCAACTCTCCAATTATGAGAAAGTTTGTTTTCATTTCTAGCTTTTTTTTTTCCTTCTCCCTAAGTAGTTAAATTCTGTTTCCAAATCATGAATAGCAATTTACAGTTTAGCATATCCATGCTCCTGAAACATTGTGTCCACCTGTCCATCCTGTTCTACATCATGTTCACTGGTAACAGCTGAAGCTGAAGGTTTACTACCATCCTTGGATTACTCCTGAGTTTGTGCCTGGCTTTTCAAGTGCTTCTAGTCCCTCAAACTGTAATAGTATAGAGTTGTACATTGTTGTACAGCTTTTATTGTGGGACATCTTTGTCTTCTATGTTTACTATTCCTTTCTTGAAAGAAAAAAAACAAACAATTTGGGGAAAACAATTCTTCAATATCTGGAAGTTTGGGGAGTGTGGAACTGGGCTAGTTAAATGGTGAAAAAGATAAATTAAGATTTGGCAACATCTGAGTCTTGACAGGAGATATATCTCAATTGTGTCTCAGTCTGACTAGGATCCAGAAATAATTTTTTTCCCCCTGAATCCTGCTAAGGGCATTATCAATTTGTCTACACTGAGAATGTTTCATATATACTGACAAGTCTGATGTCTCCACAAATTTTATGCTGGCAGCAGTGTTCTCATACGGGACATCAAGAGAAAGTGTCATTTTCTCCTGCGTAGGTAGCATTTATATTTGTGAATAATTTAGACAACTAGGATTGAGAGTAGAGACAAGTATAAATGACTTCTCATTGCTAACAAGAAATGCTTCCTCTCATGTTCTTCAAGAATGTGGAACGTCTTCCTTCTTGAACTGCTATATAGCCTCAAAAGTTCCTGGTGTGGGGGATATTCAAATTGGCATGGATTTGGATCCCTCCTTGGGCAGAGGAAGAGGTTAATTTCTGTGACCCACTGCTGGGGTGCATGATCCAACCTTTCAAATATACTGATGATACCATCACCACCTAGTGAGCCTGCCTGAGAGGAGACTGAGCCTGTCTTGCTGTGAATATCTGCTTTCAAAAGATATTATTTCAGGGCTCAGGATACTGAATGTAGGAGCTTCCTGTCTTTTCACTTAGCGCAAGGTGCTGACACCCTAGAAAGGCATGAGACTCCCTCCTGCACATTCCTGTGTGGTGGCTTGGCTTGGTGACTTGAGATGGGCTCTCTGCCTTGAACACTGGATGCTCTGGCACCCCATGAGACATCTGACTGTCCCTATTCCTTCAGTAACAAATTCGGGCACCAAATCAGAGCCTGGAGTCCACTCTGGAGCTGGTGTCATGAATTAATGTTTTAGGTCACTTTAAGAAGGGGCAGGGCAGTGGAGAGGAGGGTGGGGATGCATCAAATGCATTCCTGCACTTAAGATCTTTCCAGAATTTTTCTTTGTTCTCCCTGTTTCTTACAAAATTGAGAAATATAGATTTCAGAAATAATGAAAAAATGGTGAGAATCAACTGCATATGGAACTACTAGTAAGATTTCAGGCTACAACTCCACAATCTGGAAAAAGGAAGACAGGACAACCCTCAGAGAAGAGCCTCATGGGGACCTTCTAGACAGATATAAAGAGCTGCAATACTACAGTACTACAGAGCTACAATATTCCTTTGTGGGGCCTGCTTTTCTATGTGTTCTGCAGCCACGTTTTGGTGATTACTGTGTGTAACTTTTGGCAGAGGTGGTGGCTTTTAAAAGGTGCATTTAACCTACTTCCCTTTCCAAAACGTTGCTGATGGGAGGACATTTGTCACAGAATCCTCTCTGTGAAAAGAATAAAGAGAAAAATACCTTCTCTAAGGTTTTTTGAACCTAGACACACTCATGCAACAAAATACCTGCAACAGGAGTGATGTGGTTTAACCCCAGTGTACTGTGGTACTGACAGCAGCAAGTCCCACACAGCTGCTCAGTCACACCCCCTTGTCCTCTCAGTGGGATGGGCAGGAAAATCAGGGGGGGAAAAAGTCAAAATGCTGGCTTAAGACAGCTTAATAATTAAAATAAAGTAAAACATAATAATAATAATGATGATGATAATGATAATAATAGTAATAAGAAGAGGACAAAGAGATACAAATCCCAAGAAACACAATACAAATTACTTGCCCATCCCCAAGCAGCAGTTGGTCCCTCCCAGCCAATTCTGAACATCTGACCATGATGTTCCTTGGTATGGAATATCCCTTTGGCTAGTTTCCATCTGCTGTCCTGGCTGTGCCCCCCGCCCCAGCTTCTTGTGCACTTTCCTAGTGGCAGTCCATGGGAGACTGAGCAGTCCTTGACTTAGAGTAAGCTTTGCTCAGCAACATCAGTATGTTAGCAGCAGTGTCATCCTAAATCCAAAACACAGCACTGCACCAGCACCTAGGAAAAAACCTCTCTTCCAGCTGAAATCAGGAGACTCTATTTTATTTCACTTGAAGGATGCCCAGCTGGTGCTGTATTTAAGAACTTTTGAAGCGGAGTGTTAAAATCTACACGAGTGCACATAACTGGAAACTGGGGAGGGAGGAATCACGTCCTCATCTTTCTCTGTCGCTTCTGCCTCGCAGAAAAGCCGGGCGCATCACCGCCAGGCGGCGCCAAGCCCCGCCTAAAAATTAGGAAAGGGATTAAAAAGGGAAACTTCGGAAAAAGGAGCCTTTGTGCCACAGAGTTGTCAGTGGCAAATGTTCTAGACAGGCACCGGAGGTTGTGGTTGTTTGTGGTTGACAGGGCATCCTAAGCAAGCTAAATATGAGTTTTCGGTACATGCTAAAGTAACACCATCACTTTTCACAATTTGATGGAGAATAACATTCTCCACACAGAGCACTTTAAGCAAGCAAAAATGCATTGACTCCTTAAAGAAAGAAATACAAAGGAAATTCCTTATCTTTTCCCACCCGCCTGCAGGAGCTGGGGAAGCAGAACACTACTGGAGCACCGACAGGCTTTTCTACATGTCACAGCAGAGGTGTGGAGGGGACAAATGGGTTCCAGGAGTTTGATGGGTTCAGTGCCCTAATCTGCTCCTAAAAAACTGGCACACCAAGGTACTGAAATGTAAAAAGCTGCCATCCCAGCTAAAAGCTCTCCAGCAGCCTGGCTTGTGAAACTGTGGAGCCCCAGGACAGGTTATTTACCTGCCAAGTGCTGGTCTAAAACTTCCCCTTGAATGCTGGTGGGGAAGGTGTTGGGAAGCCTGGAGAAAGATTATCACATAGATAACAGAAGGAAGAAAGGAAAAGGTTTGCAAGGAATTCTTGTAGTTATGTATGTCAGGTCTCAGAGGTGTTTGGGCTTAGGCTTAGAGTTACCATTAGGGTTGAAAAAACCACAAACCCTAGAGCTCCAGGGATACTGCAACTGCAAAAGGCGTGCCAAGGGGAGCATGGCATTGCCACAATATTGCTCCCTCCACGTCTTGCTCCTTGGCACCACCCATGTGCTGGGATCCTCAGCCTCAGGAAAAGGCTGCTTTTACTGCTCTGCTTAGGGTTAGGGTCCAGGTTTACATTAGAAATGTCTACTTTTGATATTTTCAGGCTTTACTGCAAAAGCCTAGTCATATGGCAATCACCAGCATTTCAGATTGCTTGATCTGTACCTCTTCATGTGCTTTGTCACCCTTAACAGATTTCCTAATACATAAAGCTTCATTCATCTTTGAGAAGTCCTCGGTGACAGGATTTACCTTTGCACCATGGACAGTTTTCTGGCCGAGTCCTTACCAAACTCACAAGCAGATTAGAGCAAAGTATAAAAACTCAGGTGAAACAAAGCCCATCTTTCAGTCTCTTGGTGTTACCTGTTCTGCAAGTGGGCACACAGTCCTTCTAGTTCTGAATTTACAGAATGATTGAGGAAAAAAAATCTTTCCTTTACTTTCACTTGTCCTGAAATCTAAGGCTGACCCTGTCCTGCTTGTGGCAGTGTGACCAGAGGCCTCTGAACTCAGTACTGCAGCCCATCCAGCAAGTGCTCATCCACAAGTGCTCATTCCCCTCTCCTCCATAAAAGATGACTCTACTCCCTGAATATGAATGTGTCCTCAGACTTGAGTTTCTGCAGGCCTGCTTGCAGATGGATAAATTGCTGGGTGAACAGCTGGGTGCTTGTGTCCAAGGTTTCTTTTCAGCTTGCTAATGAGAGTTTTCCTGCAGAGGAAAATTTCCATGGATGTTGGACACATCATTGATGAAACTACCCAGGTAGATGAACCAGCTAATGCTATCTAGAGTGAGACACTAACTTTGATGGATGTAAAATCATGAGCTAGCCTTTCCAAAGAGGTCTTATTTGGGAATAAATACAAGTAGATGGATGAAAGGAAGTCTGAGAAGTGTGTATGCTCATTTGTGGTTAGTTACAGGTCAGGACTGCTCCAGCTTTCTGCAGTAGCCTCAATTATGTGTCACACTCATGCTCCTTCAGAACAGCCTGTCTGGTTTAGCCTTCTAAAATTATGTTATTATTATTATATTATATTGTATTATATATTCTAATGTATTTGTCTGGGAGACATCCGCTTGGTTTATGTTTTCAGATATTGAAATAATAAGTAGATTTTACCCACTGCAAATTTTTGCCTCCATAGATGTGCTCACTGTAGACCAGAAGGTCCATGCTGAATCTGCCATTGCCATTTTTGTTCTTTTTGTATTACTGACAAGTTGCAGAGGAAACAATGTGGGTCTGAACTGTGCTCTGAAACACCTAAAACCTAGACAAGTGACACAGAAATGGAGTTACTGAAAAAAAGGTAGTGAACCGTGGGTTCAGCATAATTCAGAGTAACCAAATTCTCAGTCACCTGCTCTCCTTGAAACTGTGACTGACAAGTATTTGGCTCTCTACTTCCTCTTCATTGCTGGCAAAACCTTTACAATGTTAAAAAGATAAAGCAGATTTAGTCTATCCATTTAGCCCATCCATTTAGTGATTTTAACTTCCTATTCTCTTTGTGAAGATTTTCATATTTAATGAACAACTTCCTTTGGTAGCTTCCCTCTGTGTGGGAAGATTTGAACATCCTTGGTTTCTCTAAGGCACAAAGGGCCTGGACTCCAATCCCTCCCCCTGAGAAAGCAAGAGCTTTGGAAAGTTAGGGACTTCTCATCTTGGGCTGCTCCTGAGCCTGCAAACAAGATCTCAGGTGCTACCCTGACCTCACCACACAGCAGTGTGACACATTTCTGCCAAGTATTTCTCATGGTTTAGAGAATGAATCAATGGATTTCCCCTGCAGCTCCTGGGGTTAGTTCTAAGAAAGTTACAGTGTGTCTTGGCCACCAAAATGCACCTGCTTCCTTCAGGGAATGAAAACTGCCTGAGGAAGAAACTGAGTATTGTCATGTATTGCACCAGGCAGTCCAAAGCTGAGAGGGGTGTGGGGAGCTTTCTAAATACTTATCATGGAGTAATAGAGGCAGAAATAGAAAACAGATTGGTTTGCCTGAAGCCCTAGTAAAGTGTGTTGCAAGCCTTAGGATTAAATGCTAAATCCCTGTTCCTGAATCTGAACTGCTAAGAGTTTTGCATTTCTGACTGAAGGTACATGTTGGTATTTCTACTGTGCTTGCTGCCACGAGATTTCTAATTTTAATAGATAACATTTACCCTATATATTTCAGGTGCTCAGTTTAACTCAGTTTCAACCATGTACACTCACTTTCGATATTTCTTTGCCACTAGGACTGGAGAGCACACTGAATCATGGAATAATGAGATATGCTTGGTGAGACTTAGGACAAGGTTCTTTCCAGCTAACTCAGTATGGGGTCTCATGTGCTCCCTTGCAGAAGAGACAAAAACAAGTAGTAATCAAATCAGACTGAAAATAATCTTCGCCATCTGCCCTGTGTCATGGTGACCAGAAGTTAGAAGATAAGCAAATTTAACAAACCTAGTCTCAATAAAGTTGCTTGGTTTGGTCTTTATTTGTATTTCCCGGGAACTCTCATGGCCTCACTATAGCAGATAGCTTTCAGATAAATGTTAACAAAGTTATGTGGAACAGATCTGCCTTCTTACTAATGAAAAACAGAACAATAAAAAGGTAGGGAAAACAAGCCACAACGGGTCCATTGACTTAATGGGTTTTGATTATTGCTATTTACTGGAATATTTGGCACTGGATCAGCCATGAGCAAAATGCTAATTTTTAACGGAGCCAGTAGTAACATGATCACTGCACAAGCTACAGAGGATAGGTGGGGTGGTTTTGCTTTTACAGGATGGACCTCAAAACTATCATAGTTATTGTGAAGAAACCTAGCAATGAGAGATTTTGCACTTCTGAATGCCACAGAAATATCAGGAAATTAAATATCAGGAAATTATCAATTTTTACAGAGTGTTCCAGGCATTCAGGGTAAAATCTTCAGTTCCAGTTCAGTTTATTATTGGCATTACATCAAATGTAGCACTTAGGCCCCATCCCTGGAATGGGGTGAGATTTCTTTTTCAAATGCCCCAATCCTTGGTAGGAGTGTCAAGTGCTCAGTGCAACCACAGGATTTTGGGTGCTGACCACTCTGTTTTTCAGACTCCTCAGCCCTGACAGAAGCCATGGATTTCTCTCTCATGCATTTTCCATGTGGCACTAAGAAGACAGCTGGCAATTTGGCAGTGGCTTCTTTTGAATGTCCTGCATGCTCAGGTGGCTAGGTTGCACAACAGATCTCAGAGCACTAAAAGGTCAAGATTATGCTGAGATTTCCTTTGAGGTTGACTAGGAAATGAAAACTGGCGTTAACCTCTAAAAAACTTGAGGAAACAGAGCATGGCACAAGCAGCAGGGTAAAACATCTGCTGTAGTAAGTAGCACAGCCAGGAGAATGGGAAAAATAGAGCCTATAGTGTTGAGAACTAAGGCCAGCTGCAACACAACACTGCACAGCATTCTGCTGTAGAAGAAGGGTGTAACTTAGCTGCTTTATGTCATTAGCTTTGGTCAGCTTATTTCTATTAGTGGCATTGATGCAGTCTTGGGAAAACAGGAGTACTTTCTGCTCCACAAGCATACCCTGCAACTTGAAAATGGAGAGGATTTGAGAAGCATACTTAGATTGAACTTGTGTTGCTTATGGAAAGGTTTCTATTAAAGCAAGTGGTGTAAGTGGAGTAGAACTGGACCCTCCTGAGAGACTTGTTTGTGAGAAATTTATTAGTCTGCATAATGGAAGCAAGACCCTTTTCTCTTTGCTACACAGATCAATTGTGTTTACTAATTGGGTAACAGGTGATGGCCTCGCCACACCCCAGTGTGTTGGACCAGAATGCATGTACAGACATGTGGGACTGATTTGACAAGGGCTGCAAGACTGGCTAGTTCTGGCATCTGTATTTTGGATGACCTAGAAGTAGAGTTGTCCCAAAAGATGAAAATTGTGATTAAGTATTTGTGATTGCAATGAGAAATTATGGATGTTGCAAGTACAGGGAAGACATAAATGAAAGTAAATAAGTGTTTAACTAGTGATATAAGGTACACAAAGGTACTGTAAACTATCCATCAAGACATGAATGCAGTGGAAAATTTTTGAGGTTTTTTAGGTTCATGCTCACATTCATGTATTATAAGCCATGAGATACAGTTTTCTGACAAACCTTTGCTTCCTTAGTAGCACAGGAACATACAGACCAGTTCACTGCTGGTTCTAGAGGCTCAGCAGAGAGGATGAAATTGCTGCAGGTGACATTGCTTCAGGCCCTTTCTTAGTAGCTTCAATAAAGTCTCTTTGCAAGCAAGAGACTGAGAGAAAGGAGCAGAAGTCAGATTTCCTATCACTACCTCTATTATTCCCTAACAGTATCTTTGCTTACACTACTTACAGAAAGAGATTGAGTGTCAGCTTCGGGCAAAGGCAAAACTTGTAGCTGTAATTAATTTGGAGCCCTTTGCCAAATGCTGTCATTACTGCATGCTAAGGTTGCTAGTAGGTCTGTGCTGGGATGTAGACACTGCTATTTCCATGAGGAAACAAATTCCCAGCAAAAGGAAGAGGGTTAAAAGCTCCTGCTGTTGCCCCTGGGTATGCACAGGGCCCCTCTGCTCATCACTCAACTCCTGGTTCAGTAGAACAGAAGGCGACACTTAAACAGCTTTCACTATTTTCCTTTGGCAATGCTGTCTTTACTGCAACCAGTTGTGCTGCCTGATGTTAATTTTGCTGGCTATCTGTTGATAATTGCTGACTCCCTTTCTGACTGATAACTGCTGCCCTAATGCCAGACTGCTTTTTGGCTACAGATTAAAAATTTGAGCCCCAGGGAGACTGGATGTAGGAGGAAAGAGAGAATAGCACTGAGCAGCAGAACAGACTGCTACCCATCTTTTTCAACAGCTAAGAAATATGGAGGGGTTTAAAATTTCAGGTTGATCATGAAAGCTCTATGCAGGTTTCTAAACTTTATGTTGTATCCTCATAAAAGGATATATTACATTTCCTGGGTAAATAACAAACATTTGTTTCCAGCAGTCTGTGAGCTATGCAAGATCAATCTTGCATGCCAGAGAAAGGTCCGCACCAAGAGTTTTTAGGATTTATCTTTAAAACCGAATTTTAAACATGAAATATTTTTTTAGGATGCATATAATATGTGACAACTGCTTAAAGAACAAAATGTCTCTGTGACCACATAGGAAAACCTAAACACAATCAGTTCAGGAGAATTATTTTGTGTAAGTCAATTTAGGAGACAAATAGAACACATTGTGTTTTTAAGTCGAGTGTGAGAAGAGTAATCATGCCTCTAAATCACATTACACAGGCTGAGTCCCTCTGATCCCTGTAGATGTGATGGTGTTTGCATTACAAGGAGCAAGGGGTAATCTAAAGAACATAATTTTCCCGGAGACAGAGCGAGAAATAGATGTACAGATATATTCTAACAACTTTTTATATTGCACAGAGAATAATTAAGCAAACTCAGAAACACATAAAACCAATTTCCAATACAGTATTAGTGAAAGGAATTTTATCTTTGAGAGTTTGCAGAACAGAGGTCATTCAGGAGGAGCACTGGGCTAAGAGTGAAATGGCTATTCAGAGATTAAAAGATCAGAAACCTGGAAGGTGGCACAGTTTGGGAAGGGCATGACTGAAAAACCGGAACACTGATGAAGAGAGCCCCATCTCAGCCCAGGAAAGAAGTTTGCAAGAGCAGAACCACTTCCCTCAACCCATGCCTCATCTATAGCCAAGAGCAAAGGAGAAGTGTACAGTCTCACCAACATGCCCAGGGATTTTTCTGTGCTGTTTGGGTTGATGACATTTGCTGTGTAAAACAGGACCCTTTCATTTGATTCTCATCCTGCATCCTCACAAGATTGACTGTATTTAAACCACTCCAGCTGATGTTTCCTTTTTTTTCTTTTCCTTTTCTATAATTCTTGAAGACTGTCCTCTCTTCCCAAGCCATCGACTCCACTGGTCCAGTATCCTTCTTGGAAGAAAGAAGTGTTACAAAATAAACTAGCACATAAACTACATCCAGCAAAACAACTTTAATGTCAACATTAATGAGGCTGTGGAACAGAATGGGACAGCATAGGGGCAATTTGGAGCTCACCCCACTCAGCACAGCAGCCTTCATCTTACCATTTCTACCTGGCATTACTGGTTATCTTTTCTTCCCCAGAGAGTGGTTTACTTAGATCCTTTTGACTCTCCTGGCCCTGAAGGTTGGGTTTGTCAGACTTCTGTTCTTCTTGTTGGTCTGGACTCTGCAGCTGGTTCACATACTAAACTTTCACCTTAAAATTTAATATTTTTTATTTAAATGGAACTGTAGGACCATTTAGCCTTGAACATCTAACAGCTTGGAGTAACCTGCACCATGGGGCTATATTGCTGAGGGGAGCTGTGACTTTGGCAATTACTACATTGGCAAGTGTCCTCTGTGTTTTGTCATCTCCTGCCCTGCACCCTACACTTACTGTATGATGGTTTTCAGTCCATTTTAGCCTTTCCATTGCCCTGTCTGTAAAACTGGAATAGCAATTTCTTTTCCTTTATCTTTAGTTACTATAAAATGCGTGAAGGGCTTGAAATAAAAAACAAGGAAAAATTAAAATATACAAATGATACACGGGAGTACTGAAAATGCTCAAATGTTTTGATCTCTTTCCATCACACTGGAAGGGTCCAGGTATTTTTCAGTATTCTCCCATTGTTTTCAGTAGGGGGTCTTGCTGAGCATTTTGCTGCACCCTCAATGACATGATCACAAGAATTTAGAAAAGCAAAGCAGTTTGCTGCCCTGCTGCTGGGCCACACTGCTTGCTGACTTACTGTAATTTCACGACCATAAAGCACACCGGACTATAAGGCGCACCTCTGGGAGCCGGCAAATTTCGCAACTTTGTACATTATATAAGTACACCGGACTATAAGGCGCACTTTTTTTTTGCTGCGAAGATCCGTGCTGCGCACAACAAAGTAACGAATTAGTAACGGAATCCCATGAGCGTGGAGTTTACTGGCAGGGGCTCAATTTGGAAACATTTTTCACAGATTGGTGTAGCCTTTAAACTCAGCCCCAGGCACCCTCCCTGTGCACGGACTCCGGCACTCCTGCCTGCCCCAGGCTGGCGAGGTGGGGTTCGGGGCGGCTGTGGCTCACGGCTGCCGCGGTTTGGGGCGGCCACAGCTCACACCTCAGGGTTGCTGTGGTTCAGGGTGGCTCAGAATCGCCGCAGCTCAGGACCGTCCATGGCTCGGGACGGCACGGCGCTGCCTGCTCCCTCTCTCCCTGTGCGGCTCCTGCTGGCCGGAGGCCGCCCACTCCCTCTCTCCCCACGTGGCTGCTGCTGGCTGGGGGCTGGCCGCTCCCGCCCCCCCTCACGGCTCGGCGCTCCTGTGGCACTGCCCCCCTCACGGCTCGGCTCACCGCTCGCATCTTTTTTTTGCAGTGAGGAGCTGCATTGCGTGCGACAGAGTAATGAATTACTGGCAGGTGCTCAATTTGCAAACATTTTTCACAGATTGGCGTAGCGTTTAAATGCAGCCCCAGGTGCCCTCCCCATGCTGCAGTCCCCCGCACTCCCACCCGCCCCTGGCACCGGCTGGCGCAGCTCACAGCTCCTGGCTACCGCCGTGCGGCCGTGAGTCCCGGCTTCCCCTGCCCGGCAGCCGCAGCTGCCATGGGTGCAGGCACTCCCGCCCGGCACTGGCTGGCGCAGCTTGGCTTGCGGCTTGGCCACCACGGCTGCTGGCAGCTCCTTCCCCCCACACCTGGGCCGGGGCCAGCGCCACCCAGCTTCTCGTTCCCCCTGCGCTGGCGCTGGGGCCGGTGCTGGCTCCCTCCCTCCCTGCGTGGCTCCTGCCGGCTGCGGCCGCCCGCTCCCGCCCCACCTTGCGTCTCGGCACTCCTGTGGCACCGCCCCCCCACTGCAGCTCACACTTCCGGGTTGGCAAGTTTTGCAACTTTGTACATCAGATAAGGCACACCAGACTATAAGGCGCACTTCCAGGTTTGGGGGAAAATTTTAGTCAAAAGGGTGAGCCTTGTAGTCGTGAAATTACTGTACTTTGGACATCTGGAAGATGTTTCTTAATGGCAGTTTTTGGATGGCAGAGCTCATGATGTATGTTTATAGCACAGGCTGATGCTGCTAAAGCCAGTACCTGGGTGAGTTACAGTGAAATGAAAATGTTCTGATGCCATGGGAGTCACTGCAGCAATTTTGGGTGCTAGCAGACAGCATTTGCTGAACTGCTGCCAGAGGTGAGCAGCAATGCTAGATCTCTATTTGGATTAATAACTCCTTGAACTTTGACAAGGTAAAGTAACAACTGAGGTGTGAGAAATCTAGGTGGTCACCTTGCAATAATACAGAATTAGGACAATTCCCCTTCTCCAGGTTTCTCAGCCTTGTTGTAAAGAGCAGTGGCAAACAAGAGGCCTTCAGAGCAGGGACAGTGTGACTGAAAAATATTGTAATGCAGGATATTGTTCCTCCAGCCAAATAAAGGCAAAAGCAGAAAGCTGAAGCAGCACTACTGGAATGTGCACCTTCCTTCAGCAAGTAAGGGTTTTCATAGCTGTGTGATGCTAAGGAGCAAGTCCTCTTCTTAAAACCTAACTTAGGCCAGAAAAATCTGTCTTAGCTAAACTGATTCTGGAGGTATTAGAAAACAGAAATGGTTTTGTTACTTTTAAAAATTATTATTTATTTATTTTTATTTTTTTAAACCAGAGAAAAGAAGTGAGAAACTATGTGACTAGCTTAGTTTGCCAGTGCAAATTAACAAAATTTTGATGGTTTCTAAGAGGTAACACTAAACATGAAAATTACTTCCTACACTTACTGCTGTGTGCTCCTGGGCTGATCAAGCTTGAAACCCACATGCAAAACTAAAGCAGAAAAATCTTGACATGTTGCTGTGTTTTCCTTTTAAGGAAAACTTTGGTATTTTGGTGTGGACAATGTAAAATGGCGGAACAGGTTTAAATCTTGACTTTGCAAGAAAGAATCAAAGCTTCAAACATCAAAGCTTCAAAACTATGGTGCTTGGAGTAATTGTTTTTTTAACTTTGCTGTAGAGATGAGCAAAAAAGTCTTATTTAAAGAGGAGAAAAAAAGGATTAATCAAATTTTAGGACTTGACAACGTATGAACATCATTGTACCACTTAGCATATTTCAGGCAAGAAATGTCACCCATTGTAGCATTATTGTTGAAGAACAACAAGCTTATTTGAAAGACCTACAAGCATTAGAGGATTTTCACAGGCCTTGGTAAACAGTCAATTGTCCATATTTTAAAATATTCAAACCATGCTACTCTTCTGTTTTAAATTTCACTTGTTTCACATCTCAGTCATTCTGTCTGGTTAAGCCTGGTTAGACCATATGCAAGTCATGACTTATTTTTGTTTTTATATGCTTTGACAGATTTTGTTAGTCCCAAATTCAGGAATTCTCTCAGTTTTAGCAAAAACCTAAAGCATAACTTGGAATTTAACTTGAAGTCAGGAGAAACTGAACATGTTTCTGTGTATTTGTTACTAATGTAATCTGAAGTATTTTCTTGCTCAGGATGTTTTCATATTGGGCTATTTCTAGACCCAGTGAATGTTTCTCAGGGCTTTTTCTGGAGCTTCCCTGCTATCCATAGGAAGAGCTGTGCCAAGTAATAGTGTTAGCTACTCTTTCCAGAGCCCACCTCTGGAGCCCTCTTGATCATTTCCCTACCCTTCATGTAACAGGTGATCTTGCATCATGTTCTAGAGAGTCATCATGGATTCCTCACCTGGTTAATCTCTTGCCCAGTGGGTGCTCGTTTTGTCTGCAGTCCTTACCACACCAGGCATGTGACTCATACTGCATTTTTCCCTCGTGTTTGGGCCTTTCCATCTGGTCACTCTCATTCTGCAGTAGCTTCTCCAGGGATGCGCTGCGCCAGATCACAGGTATCTTGTGCTCAGCCGTGTTTCAGTCTCTCCTTCAACATCCCTGTCATTCTGCCTAAGCAGTAGGCAGCAAAACTATGCTTACAATTATAGTTACTTTTCCAAAACTGTGTGTGCCCACACCGAGCTATCAGTTTCATCACCATTAGATCTCATTTTGATAGCTAGGTTTCCTGTTTTTCAAGCTCTGAAGTGCATTGCTTTGGCCTTTTATACCAGCATTTGCCTTTCATCTTCATGACTTACATTGTAAACCAGAGACAGTTTTTCAGTTTTTCCAGTAGTAGTCACATCAGGCCTGTAAACACAGCTAAAGATCTGGTTTTATTGCCGCAACAATTAAGAAATATGCATCCCATTGTCCTCAACAAACTGCCTTTTCATTCTATTCCTCTCCCTTACAATTTTCAAAATCACTGACTTCCCAGCTCCAGGTAACCTTGTGTTTGAGTATAATCTGTAGTCTAGATGTATGATTCTAGATATATGATCTTGCTTGTGGCTGCATTGTGGCTAAGCAAAGTTTAATAAAGTGCAGTAAGAGTAGGAACATCTCAGCTGTCTTACTGCTTGGCTCTTCCCTCTACTATTTTATAAATTTACATGGCAGTGTTTTGCTCCTTGCTGAGTGGTTTGCTGAAAGCACCATGTCTGATCAGCTTCGTTTGATTAACATAATTAGAAGATTTTAAGGAAAAATATGTGTAACTTTGAGGATATTAAAAAAGCCATCAACAATTTACTGGTATTATATTGATGGAAATATGCACTATTATGTCTGCTTCATCAATTCCAGAACTAGCTAACTTGGAAAATCCTTTTGCATATAAAAGAAAGTTCTTATCTTCATTAACATCTTTTCCATGCATGCTTTTTTTTTTTTTTCTGTGATCATTCTGAAAACACTTTCAAAGTGTATCATAAATATGAAGGACTGTTTGCATAATCTAGTATCAGTTCTGAATTTAATGCAAATTCTCATCAAGAGGAAGCAACACTGAAAGTGCTGCAAACTTCTATCAAAAATATTTTGGTCTAAAAATTAACCACTATTCCTAAGCACAAATTTATGATGAAAATTATTGCAAGAATCTCAGCATATTGTATTTTAATCACAAGTACTGTTAACTGGGAAGGCAATGCCTTTTCAAGTACTAGAGGAAATAAATGCTAACCTAATTGTTACTGAAAAGTAAAAAAAACCCAATCAACCAAACCAACCAAAAAGCAAAAAGCCAAAACAAAACAGGATAAGATGCAGTGAAAGATTATAACCACAAAAAAACTTAATGAAGTGAGATTCTATGGATAAGTAACCAAGTTTTCAAATTTTAATCAGCAATTTCTTGATTATGGTATGTTAAGTATCTTTATAAGTAGTTATCCTTAACCAGTGGTGCAAGGCTTGCTCACCTAAAAGAAAAAGCAGCAGCAGACACTAGCAGCTGGCAAATAAAGCCAGGAGAAATACACACCTAAAATAAGGGATATCTTCCTCTTCAAGGCATGTTGGTTGACCTACTCTAAAATATATATACAGAACTGAACCATCCTTTTCTGTCCGTTTGTATGGACATACACCGATGTGTATATACTGGGCAAAATTCAATGAGCTACTGGAAAAAAGTAAGTAATTGTTTCCTACCTATGAGTTAGAGGCCCTACACTGCAAAAGAACATCATGAGATCATGCACAAAGAGGTTAGTGAAGAAATCTTTAGGAAATACTGAGAAATATTTAGGATGACTGATTTTTTTGAGAGCAAAAAAAATCACATCTCCTAACTGTTTTCTTCTTTTACAATAAACTATACCTCTCCTCTGTAATCTTCCCGAAGAACAAAGGTATGTTTATTTAAGCTAGGTGTAATACTGCTGCATGGTCTCTATTATAAAAGCAGCTGAGGACAATTTTGTACCTTCTGATAAGGAGACATCAGCATATTGTAATGCTGAATTTAGAAAAATTAGAAATATTCTAATGCAATTTCTGGTTTTAAAGTCTATGACTACAATTGAAAAAATTCAGAGGACAAACAGTCACAGAGAATGTCAGGGTCATGCAACAACAAAACTGAGAGAAAACATTTAGGTAGAAGTCTTTTTTTAAAAGAATCACCTAACTATGTACTAGTTTGGAAGACACAAATTTTAAAACAGTAGATTTTTTTTCTTTTTGCTTATCCTGTTCAAAACCAAATACAGTAATTTCACGATTATAAGCCGCACTGAGTATAAGCCGCACTTCTGAGTTTCAGTAACTTTTCATTCTTTGTCCATACATAAGCCGCACCTGATTATAAGCCGCACGTTACAACACAGAGTGTGATAAAAGGTATCTATTCTATCACCATCTGTTGAGGGTGGGGGCAGTGATCCTTATCTCCACGGTGGATATTCTGCTAATGGGCTAGCCATTGAAACCAGGCAGGGCATTGTTCTTTATCTTTTCACAACCCATCCTTCCTCCAGCGAGTCATTTTCTGCTAATGGCCCATTGAGTCCCACTGTGGGACTGATAAAATTACTGCATCCCATTGGAAGTTGCTCCAGCCAGGGGGAAGAGCCCAATATTTCTTACCAAGATAAAAACAGAGGTTTTGGGACACTAAGGGAGCCCCTTTCTCCACTGGACTACAGAGGAAAACTGGATTTCTCCAAATCACCAGTGGACCTCTGGAGGGAAACTGCACCTTCTACAGGAGCACTGCTTCAACTGAATCACATCTGTCACTGCAGGAAGATGCAGCCACCATTTAATGGGACTGCTACCAGCACCCTGCCTGACAGGGTGTCAGGTTGTACTCTGACTTTGTCAGGGTTTGGAGTTTGTTTCTTTGTAGTACTGTATTTTTATTTTAATTTCCCTAGAAAAGAACTGTTATTCCTGATTCCCATATTTTTGCCTGAAAGCCCCTTAATTTCAACATTATAATAATTTGGAGGGAGGGGGTTTACATTCTCCATTTCAAAGAGAAGCTCCTGCCTTTCTCAGCAGACACCTGTCCTTCAAACTAAAACAGCAACTTTTCATTCTTTGTCCGTATATAAGCTGCATCTGATTATAAGCCGCACTTCGGGTTCAGACCAAAATTTTAGTCAAAATGGTGTGTCTTATAATTGTGAAATTACTGTAAATCATTACTATGAGGTTTTTTGGTGTACTAAAAGGGGGAATAAATTCAATAAGTGAAAAAGGGACAAGTTTTGAAAAGGAAAATGCCATCTGCCCTAGTAATTTCTAAGTAATCTAATGGTCCAGCTAGTACAATTACAGCCATTTCACTGAACTCCTTTGATCTGCAATTTTTCCTTTTTTTTGGTTTGTTTGGTTGTTTTTCTCCCCTAAAAGTAACTGCTTTCAAATACTGGTATTTTGTTTTTGCAGGAATTGCAAGGTGGGAGCATCTTCTGTAAAAATATTTATTTTAAAATATTTTTTTCTTTTAATTTATTTTTAAATTCTTTTATTTAAAAAGAAAAATATAACCTCACAACAATCATATTTTACACAAGAGATTTATAATTGTTATAAAGTCATTTATGGAAACTGTTACAAATAACATATAATGAATAAATTGTTCAACTCTGATGGTTCCAAAAGCTTCAAAACATTAAAACATGTCTGTTCCCCTGAGTCTATAACTCTCTTTGGTAAAATAAACAAGATTTTGCAATTTGAATATTTCAGAAAATTACTTTTCAGTCTTCCATTTCTACATGAAGTCCCCATTGTTCCTTGAACTGCAGGAGATACATTTCTTGGTCCTCAGATGATTCACCAGATACTTCTTTCTCATAGAGTCTGAGTAAAATTCCTTCTTTGTTGGGATCATCACACTTGAATACTCCTTCACACATCTGATCTTCAACACTGGACAAAGTAGGAATATACAGTCTTCCACTGTGAGGATCCAAATCAACTAATATGCTCTGCACACCTTTCTCTGTGAGGTCCTGTGTGATTTTTTCCAGCTGATGATAGGATGTCTGCCCAGATTTCTCAGTATCCAGGTCCATGAAGTCGATATGGGTCTCACCTGGCAATTCGTCTCCTGCATCAGCCACCTTCAAATTAAGTTCCTCTGTTTTCTGTCCCAAACAAAGGTCTGCTACCCTTACCTCTTGCTGGGGGGAAGATAGCTGTCCTGTTTCCATATCAACCAAGTCCCCCAAAGCAATCTGTGGCTCACCCTGTAGCCCCCTGGGGGCACAAAACTTCTCTTCTGGTTTCTGACCAGGACTGAAGTCTTCAGCCCTTACATCATGTTCATACTCTACAACCCCTGAATTTTTATCTCTGCAGGTATTCTGTGCTCCAGACCGGCCAGGAGATTCCCATTTTCCAGTTTGGTCCCCTTCCACTAAAGTATCTTCTTTGAGTGAAATATCAAGCAAATATCTTGCTTCCAGCACTTGTTTAGAAGGCAAATCCTCCCCTTCAGTGTCATTGCAAATAGAGTTGTAATGGGGATTTTTCCTTTCTGATAGACAACTGGATTTCTTACAGTCATCCCCAGTCACAGTGATAAGGTTGAGCACTACTTTTTCACTTGGTATGAAAACTCGTCCCTTGCATTTGTCAGTGTACTGCCATACCTGGAAAGTAAGAAATATTTTGAGTGAAGTCTAATAAAATTACCATCTTGCTGCTTCTTATACCATCTTATATTTTTAAAATATAAGGCTAGGTTAGACCTTATTAGGAGGTTATTTCAACTTAGGGAAGAAGAAAGTTCATCATATAAACATTCAAGAATGTCAATATGCTCCCATTTTTATTCTATCTAAAGTAAAACTATATTATGACTGGGTTTAATATCTCTTTCCTCCTCTTCCCCATTTGTTTCCAAACCAGCGTAAACTCATATGACTTTGGAGAAAACATCAGGTTTTGTTCTTGGATCAAAGATTACCAAATCTATTCCACTCCTTTGAACCAGTGAAGAGAAAATGCAATCACAACCAGTTCCCACAAGCAGTGTCAGGTAACATGTTAATGCATAACTTAAAGAGAATAAAATAATACCAGGTTTCCTTTCAGAGAGGGAGCTACACATCAGGTGGAAGCACAAAGTCTACACTGTGCAGTCTGCCACAGGCCACTTTTGTGCAAAATCATCAAATTAAACAATAGGGATCTTTCTGAAACTAGTAAAATTTTTGACAGGAATCAACATAGTGGTGGTGTGAATAGGAAAAACAACCAGAAGGTGCATTTCAGTGCTTTCAAGCTTGAATGGAAGACTGAGACCACTAATGGATGTACCAAGTAGTCTGAAGGGTTGCACAGGTCAGAAATGCTGGACCAAAACAGTTTATTCCATGTCCCCCAGGCCACACACAGTGCACATGTGGAACAGCCAGAGACCATCATTAAAATACCAGGTCTGTATTCATTTGTTACCTTAACATTGACTGAATCCAGAGGGTGAGAAATAAAACTGAAGCTCCACGATGGTCATTAGAAAGTGCAATGAACATAAAAAAATCCCCACATTCAAACTACATCTTTATTAGAGAAAAAAAACTCTTGGAGTTAGGAGTTTAGTCTGCTACTGAGTGGAAATCTTTTACTAAGTCACCCTTCATGTTCTTGGGCTTTAAAGAGCTTTGTCCTGTTACCTCCCCAAAAGATCAAGCTATCTGCCCATACCATGACTTGCATCCCAGGAACAAAACATACAGAATAAGACAGAGACAGACTTTTTACTAGGGTCTTTAGTGATACAGGACAACAGTTTTAAAATTAAAGAAGGTTCATTTAGACTGAATACAAGGAATAAATTGTTTACTGTGATTGTGGTGAGGCACTGGAATAGGTTTCCCAAGAAGCTGTGGATGCCCCATAAGTGCAAGTGCCTCAAGTCAGGCTGGATGGAGCTTTAAGCAACCTGTTCTAGTGGCAGATGTCCTTGTCCATGTCAGAATGGTTGAACTAGATACCATTGAAGGCCCCTACCAACCCAAACCACTCTGTGATTCCAAAGTTCTGTAATAAACCCAGTGCCTCGTCAAGTGCAGGAGGTGTTTCTGTGCACATCTGAACACGCTGCAGCAGTAGCTGCTCCAGTCCTTTTGAGCCTTCTGAACTCACAGTCCCTCTGTGAAGATTTCTCCTGTCACCTCTGCACTCCTCTAATCTTCATCAAGATCAGCAGGTTGAAACCAACTCTCTTGTATCTCCCATCCCCCGGTGTCATGCAGATTGGATTAACACAGAAGTCTTCATTCATTATTATAATTGCATGTTTATGGTTGTGCAACTTACTTAAAGACACCTGTGAGAAAGTTCTGTTGACCTCATGAGCTAGAAACCACTAACTTTTCATAGACTTTATGTGTTCTTTCTAAAAATTGACACACTTTGCAGCACTAAGAAATTTGAGAACCTTTTTTTGCACAAAGTTATTTGGGCTCTCTAAATAATGGAATGTGTTTGTTTATACATTTTTGTGTGTTAGGAAATGGCAGGATTTCAAAGTATTCTTGAAATCCAGGTCAAGTTATCTGCATGATGCACATGTTAAATTCTTCACAATCACAATTAAGTGGAAATATCTGGTAATATCCAGTAACAGTCCAAGAAAACATCATGGTGTTTCTGTACTGCTTAACCATCTTCCCTTCTTGTTTCTGAATTCAACAAATTAATAACTTTTGTTCAACTGACTTCACACAGTGCTTCATCTTAGATAAATTTATGGAGTTCTAACATCCTGACACACCTTTCCTAGTGCACCTCAGACCTTGCTTAAGGCAATGACTCTTCCCAAACCAACAGCTTGTTCTGATCATTGCAAACTTGATTACTCTGTTTTCCTTACATTTAATAACCCTTGATGTGGTTTTCTTCTCTTGATCTCAGTGGTACCTAGAGCTTTTATTCAGAGCTAGCCACAGTTTCCTCCAAGCCTGCTTGGAACCCTGGAGAACACACAGCTCTGACAGCGAGCTCCTGCAACAGAAGACACTTACCAGATTTGCTGGATGTTTTTGTTTGTGGACGTGAATATACTTGTGCACACAATAGCATGCCACAGAAATAAAAAGTAGAGCCAGCGTGGTAGGCATAATACATCCAAATGTGATTGTTATAGCCTCATCTTCTGTTTTATCTGTTAATAAAATAAAAGTTTTCAACCAACTTTTTAATGTATGTAGACAATAATATGTGCATCCACCACATTGCATTTTGGATACAGAATGCAAATGGTTTAGATAAACAAGGAATTTCCAGGAAATGAAAAAAAAAGCGAGCTAAAGGGCAATTATTATTATTGTCTAAATGATAAATTAAATTCTAAAAAGAAGTAACAACATGTCCCTTAGGTTCTCCCTTAGGTTGCTAACTTCAGATTGACCCAGCTCTGCCACTCCCAAAATGCATTCAAAGAGAAAAAACATTCTCCATGCACTAAAACTCAAAGAATGCAGACACTTTTCTTCAGAGGTACTGATGCACCTTCCAGTCAGTCCCAGCTATGCTTCATTAGAGGCAAAGTTTTATTCATTGGTACAAATGGACAGAGAAGCGAGAAACCATTTACACTCTCAAAATGGATACATAAAAGACTCACAAATTCAATCACTATGATTTTTTCTACTTGCATTTTCTTTTTTTTTTTTAATTTCCCACCTCACACATACCTTTCAATGTAGTAATGCAATGTTCTTTGGAAAAGCCACTGTCCAAAACTGGTGTGGTGACATGTATCTGTGCACTGACACAATAAGCTGTTCCAGGCTCTAACCAGGGCACGACCAAGGTGTTGTTGCTGATGGAGAAGAACCACTGGAAGATGTAAAAAAATATTTTTCTCCCTTTTAACTCCAGAGGTACAGAAAGGTCAAGAGCACAGGCATTTTCTAGACAGACTGATACTCTAAGAGCTTCCAGCTGTGTCCTTTTCTTCCAGAAGCAATCAACATTCAAGTTACTTGTTAAGTCACATCCTCTCTGATTATTTTCTCTTCCAATCACAGATTCTTGTACCACCACTGAACAATTCCATGCTTCACATGAAGCAGCACCATTGGTCACTACCGGCCCACGTTCTTGTGCTGATGTTGCAATAGAGCTAATAGAGCTAATTGCTCTATCACTCCAGCCCTGTCCTGACACACAAACCAATGATGGGCATGTGGTGTGGGTCCACAAAATATTTCAAACTGGGATGTTCTGGAAAAGATAGGAGCCTTAGGGTAACAGGATTTATGCAGACCTTTGAGTCCAAAATAAAGTAATGGCTATATTTCCTGCACCTTTGTGAAAAATCCCTCAACAAACCAGCCATACAAAAAACACCAAACAAACAAACATAACCAACCAAAACACCAAACCACTTTTGTCTACTACATGTTTGCTAATCTTGCAATTTCAAGAAGCACAGAGCACAGATTTGCACAGATTTAACAGGAGCAGCTCTAGAGCCTTGCCAAAGCTTACCCGCTTCTTTGTTTTTTTGTTGAGCACAGACACGTTGTACTGTAGGCCAGGATACACCTGAAGCAGAGATATGGATTCTTCCTCAGGACTTCTCTTCCACTTCTCAGGAGCAGTCAAAATGATCGAAATAGATCTGTCAGTAGAAGATACACTTACCATGGGTGGATCTATTTTAGCTGGAAAAATGAACATGTACAAAAAGCCGTCAAATTCAGCAGAGGCACACTGGTTTGACCAGTTTCAAATTGATCATATTACATTTTTGCAATGCTTGGGGGAGTCTAAGTAGAGCTTTGAACAATTTATTTATATTGGTAAGAAATTATTTGATCAGATAACTAAGAGGATCTTTACAATAAGAAAGTAAACAGTGACTTGGAATTTTGCCAAGGAATTCCTGTGACTTTGCAGGATAAACAACCTTGAAACTCAATTTACTAAAACAGGATGAATTACCAGTATGTTCTCAGATTATCTGGTGAAGATAAGAAATATTGGGCTCTAGAGTATGCTTACTGATTGGTTTAATAAAGCCTTTTCAAAATCAGAGTTATTTATACTCGGAATGTGCCACATTAAGTAAGGCTTTACCACAGAATTACAAAGAATTCAGTATATACTAGATTATATATACATATATATATATCTCCTAATTCCAATTTTATTATTTCAATTACTTCTGTCAAAAGCAGAATGAAATAATAAATATTAAACAACTGCATGAAAATGTAACTTCATGCTAAACTTAAAATATGATACACTGTGAAGGCACACGCAGTCTGAGCGCACATTATTATCCAAGGCCACTGAACATCTGGCTGTGTGCTTAGCTCTCCTTACTGTCTGTTAGAGGGTTGAATCGTGTGGTCTCCATCCAGTCAGAGCATGTCCCATTTAGGAATGCCTTAACACTTGCATAGTATTGTTCTTCGTAGTCAGAGGTCTCACTGGAGAGGTCACACCATGTTCTGTTTATATTCCTGCATTCTGGCTTTCTAATCCATTTGCCAACACCATATCTATATTGAAAAGAAAGAGAAAGGAGCTGTAAAAAAGCTATTTCCATTATATTAGTCACCTCATAATATAATTTTCTCTGCTTTATTATAGCTGATAAAACAGTTTCTGTGTTTAGCAGAAATCTGAAATTTCAAGGAATCCCAGCTTCAGCTGAGATGAAACATAAGAATTCCACAAGTTTTTAATGAAAAATAAATTAGAGTAGGCCCTCTACAGAAGAAGCCAGATGAAACTAACTGGGATATCAGTGATACCAATCTAAGTCAAGCTTTGACACAGCTTTAGTTTAAATTCTAAATATACAATAACAGAGACAGGATAACTATTTATATGGAAACAAAGATTTCAGTCAGAATGGCCAGTGACTCATCCTCAAGTGTGGACACTGATGATGCTCAGGGTCTCCAAGATGAATGTCAGGAGACTACTCCTTCCTGCCTTATACCTCATTTTCTAGTTTAAAAGAAAGACTCAACTGTCATACAATGTACTTCAAAACCCTCTAGTTGAAAAAAGGCCATATATCTGCTATCAACAATGCCTTGGCACCGACCAGCTCTTATACACTGTAGAACAAATCAAGATTTCCTTGGAAAATTCCTGTTTGCATTTGCTCAGAAGCTCCTGCTCCTTAAATTCATATTAAAATCCAACTTACACTGCATACTTCACCTTGTAGAATACTCCATCACCTGTGCCTTCTGGTGCTGACCAGTGAAGGACATTCTTCATATTTATTGATTCAAAACGGACATTCCTAGGGTTGGGCAAAGAACAATACAACTCTCCTGAGAAAGAAAATAAGAAAATAACAACGCACACTAAGAATCAGCAAATACATACACTCCCAAAGTAGCCAAAATAGACTTATTTTTTAAAAAGCCATACATTCTACCTTTTTAGCATTCAAAGTGCAATGTGGTTGACCATGGAAAATCAATTTTTTACAGGTGTCCCTACCTAGTGCAGTCTCAAATTCCATCTTTCCGAGCGTGATTTTTCTCTGGCAAAAATGGCTTTGCCATTTATGACAGCCATGGAAATATTGAGGACTGAAAGCTAAAACTAGAAAAGCTTGGTCTAGAAGAGACACACATTTTTTAAATTACCACTCTATTTGAATATCAGAAAAATTTAACACTGAAAATTTTTAAAATATTCTTAATACTTCACTAGAATCTTTTTGTAGCTGAGTGTATTTTTAAAAGGCAAATCAGGCATTTTAAAAAAAGACACACAGAGTCTACTGCAAACACAGCTTTACAAACTGAAGCATGACTTTACTCTGGAGAATTGAATGATCACAATAGCTACAATGTCATTTGACCATCCCTTTTGATTCTCCAGAAAGTCAAACGCAAACATCTACTGTAAGGTCACACATCTAACTTGCTGTTCATTGCACCAGCTTTTGAAATTAATAAATAGGCAAATTTGGATATCTTAAGAACAGAGTTTCACATCTTTCTAATACACACCTCTAATCTAATAAATGTCATGAAGGTGCCCACACTGCTAAATTGCTTGCAAAACACAGCCTGTGGGCCCAGGGCAAGAATCCTGAGTTCAGAGTTATGACTCAAGCCCCAGCCACTTCTGCCATGCTCTGGGGGGAGCAACCCTGAGACCAGCCCTGAAGCTGCCACTGCCAGGAAGGAGCTTCCCATTGCATGTAGCCACAAGGGCACAATGGGGAAGAGAAAAAAGTCGCTGTGGTTTTTCAGGACTTTTCAAAACCCTTTAATCTCCTCCTCCAGGAATGCAATTCTGGTTCTTGAGATAATAAAATGAGGCAAAGAAAGGGGGAAATAAAATATATCAACACAAACAGTGGGAACCTGTTCAAATTAATAGTCCTTGAGCTGTTACTTCTGTAAGCAGACCTTGGGGTGTTTTTGTAGTATATCTCACTATTACTAGAGCAATAATGTTCATATTCCTGTATATGTAACATATAGTTGCTTTTGTAAGCAAAAGTCACCACCATCTTCCTGATTAATATGCAGACTTCTATTCATCTTTGAGCCAAACAGTAAAAGCTTTTTTCTCTTCAGTACATTTATTAAAACAATCTCCTTGCAATTCTGTAGAGACCTATTACTTCAAACTGCCTCAAGTGCAAACTCTTGGTTTTCCAAGCCTCTAGCTGCCCAAAAATGCTGTACTGGTGTATGTGTGCATCTGTATCTTCAGATCACAACACTGTTTATGGAAGATACTTCTAATGTTGGTGTCTCTTATCTCTAACACTTAGATAGTGTTCAGTGTCTTCCATTTTCTAGTCAGAGAACAAGTTTTGTCAGGTATAGTCCTTATGGCAAGCTTATCTATTTACAAAAAGTAGAAAATGCCATTTCCTTGACACTTGGGTGCAGAAATGCCCCATGACAGTCAGCCTGTTAGAGCTCAAACTATAGACTTGGTTGTAGCAACATAAAAAAAAGTTCCAGGATGCCAGGGGATATAAAAGTGGCAAAAGGGGTTCTTCAGGAATTTGCCTTACTCTGACACTTGCTTCCAAGTGGGAGAATACAGAATTTAGAAAATCAAAGGTTTTCATTTCCTTAAAATAAATTCCTCTGCAATTGCTTTCAGTGAATCTAAATGTAAAGATTAAGCTTCCCAGGAGAGTTGAGAAAGTTGTTTGCCTGTACCTTTCCACATTTGTCCACCCTTATTTTAAAACATTTATATTCCTCAAGCATATTTTAAAGTAGCAGCAGTCATGTGCTTGGCTGTTACATTAAAATATTTTCAAACTATTAATGTGTGAAACTGGCTCTTTGGCATTTTTACATTTTTTAAAAAAATTAATTTCCCTCCTCTCAGTGTGGTCTCTGCTGTGGTAAATGAAGTTTCAAAACAGAAACACTGACTGAAGCAGAGGAGCCAATCTCAGCATGTATAAGCCACAGATTGTATCTTTATAAGATCTAAAGCATTACAACACTGCTGGTGCGCTCCCACCCTGGTGCGCTCCCACCAACCCCAGCTCAGTGAGATCTGGAAGGCAAAGGGACTGAGACCGTTAACTTTCCACGAGATGCAAAAACAGAGATTTGGTTTCTATTTCTGGTTTTGCCCCTTCACTTAAGGGCTCTTGCCCTTACAATAAATTGTGCAACCACTATTTTGCACATTAAAACAATAAAACTACCATACTTCCCTATGTTTCCAGGAAGACATAAGAATAAATTCCTTCATGTCCATCTGGTGATCAACAGTATTAGGAGGCATGTGTAGAGAATAGATCCCACATAGAGCTTAAATGTTCCATGGCTATCAGTCAAGAAAGAATTCAAGTATATGCAACAACTCCATGTTTCAGTCGTTTAAATTGTCTTCAGTTTTTCAACTTGTCTTCAGTCTTTCAGTTTCTAGTTTTTAAACACACTATATCTAGTTATATTCTGATTTTATTTCCATTTATCTGGATTAATGGCATGGGTGTCACATAGAACATTTTCAGTTTGTACTGGCCTAGGAGCAGAAATCAGACACGTGTTGCTTTGCTGGGTTTAGTCTGCCACACTGCTAGCAATGGCAGTCATTCACCTTCCAGCTCAAATAAGTCACTTCATTTATTTATTGCATGGAAAAAATGGAACCCTTATTACTGTCTTTGGAAAGGCTGTAAATCAAACCTTAAGTAATATCATTGTTACATCTTCATGACTGACACCTGGACTGGAAATAAAGTAACAATATAGGCTTGCAAACTTCACCCCCACAAGAAACAGCCAAGTCCTGGCCTTAGAATAAGCTATAGTGAGACTTTCCAAAACAGAAGTTACTTAGCCTGAAAACACCTTTGCATGTGAGTGAAAAACCCCATTGACGTCAGTGAGATTATTCACATGAGTAAAAGTCTGAATGGCAGGTGCTTCATCTTCTCTTTATGAAATCACTGGCTAGGTTTAAAAACCTGGTCAGTTTTAATCACACAGAGCTCCCTGCCAAGTACATGCCCTGCTCAAGTCAGTACTGTTCAAAGCTCAGTTCTGGTTACAGCCAAATCTATCTGTCTACACATGCACAGACATACATACAGACACAAGGATACACACAGACAATTTCCATATTACAACCATTGCCCGTTCAGTGCATCTGTGTTTTACCTGCTAGGAGGTTCCCCTGCTTGTCTTGGTGACAAAGAGCTGTGTTTAGTGTCAGTGCTGCAGAACAAATACAGCTGCAACTATCCATGTCCTCTGGCTCTAAACAGATTTTTTAGCTTTGCACTTCAGTTGGGTAACCCAGTGGCTGCAAAGCATAAAAATATATAAATACAGAAAAGTATAGATTATTTTTGTGTGCAGTAGCAAAAGTTTTGGGGTGGGGAGAAGGCAGAGCACCCACTGAAAGCTGACCTATTGGTATCCAAGTGCCTCCTGTGTGACCACTGCTGTTTACTGGAGCCCTCTCAAGCAGAGTGATTATCTGCTGTATTTTACTATGGCATGGCACAAAGGTGCAAACACCAAATTATCCAATAAAACACAGCAATAAAGAAGATCATAGAACCTTCTAGACAACTGCAAGATACAACTTAAGATTGTGAGTGGTGTAGAAAGCATTAAGATAGAAAGATGAGCCTTACTGCAACCGTCTTGTTACCCACAGAAGTAAAAGCCAATATTTCCTCCCCTACAGCCATCTCAGAATTTAAAAGAGGAACTACTTTTCTGACAATGGCAGAGACTTTGGCTTCAATTGTGATCATATTTTCTTATCCAAAAGTGGCCCTTGGGAGCATCTCCAATGGAAGGAAAACCTTTGTGGTGGGTCCCAAATTTGTGGGCATCACTATGGCTGTGCCTTGGCATTTGCAGCTGCCACTTCAAGGCCAGGGATTGAACCCCCACTTACACACTCAGAGAGGGGACAGACTTTCAAATAGGCTGTCCCTGATTTACCTTTTCCCACTGGTAGCTTAGACCCACCAAGGAAGCATCAAGCAATTAAGGAACAATCTAGGATGCACTGCTTCTGGCAATGAATGCTCTAAGCCACTGCTCTTTCCTTAGTCTTTCTGTTCAACTTTGGGTGACTTCCACAATATTCCTATGACATCTTGCTTGCTCCTTCTATGCTGTTGCTCTTCAGTTTTTGAGGCATTCTTTCTCTCCTTTCTTCCTCCAGCTCATCTGTTTTGATTATTATGTTGGTCTCAGTGAAAAATTGTCCCTGAAACACATGCCTAAGTATAACATAAAAATGTTCATACTCAAAGCAAATGTCTGTTTAGCTTTGTGTTCAGTGTCCCACACAAGCAGAATGTTGGGGCTGTCTTTTCTGGCACATCTCCAGCTCCAGACAAGTCAGCACTGGCTACTGCAGGAATGCAAGAGAGTGCATCAAGTGGTAAATACAGGTACTGAGCCAAAATTGGAGATCATCAGTTACACAGAGGAAGGGAAATCCAGCAAAGCCAGGAATACACTTAAGCAAACTTATTGCTTACTCATCATCTTACCAACAATTTAAGCAAATTAGTAAAGTTCTTAAAAATTAAGTGATCCTGAAAGCTTTTCTCTGTGCAGATTCTTTTTGGCTCTAACTCAGCAGACCGAACAATGAGGAAGACAAGAGCAGGAGGAGGAGGAGGAGGAGAGGTGCAGGAGCCATTACAGCTCAGCTGCCGTTGTCCTGGTGGGTTGCTGGAACCCTGGCATCGCTGGGTGTGAAGTCAGGCTAGTGAAACCCTTTGACTCAAGCAGCACTGGTGGGAATGTGGGGAGGAGCACAGAGGTGATTTCCTGTTCAAGTCATAGCAGCACTCGAGAGCTAACCACAAAGCACATCTTTGCTCTCCCACAACAGGAGCCTGTCACTCCCATCACAGCCTGTTCAGAGGGGGCACACAGGGAAGAAAAACAGGGACAGAAAGGCAAACGTAAGACTGCATAAAAAGCAGGTGGTGGAGCAGATGGAAAAACTTGAGGCAAGAGGTGGGGAAAGAGGGGAGAAGGATGAGACTGGGGCACGTGGGGTTTGTTTTTCCAGAAATGGGCAGGCTGCCCACAGATGAGCCTGAGGACGTAATTTCATCAAAGAGTGGAAATGCAGCCTGAAAAATAGGAGATACAGAAGTGGGACTGAAGCTATGGCTTGCCCTGACAGGCTCTCCTCCTCCATGTGAAGCCTTGCCGTTATTTATCCAAGCCATGTCCTAACTTGCAAAAAACACCTCTGAAGAGAATCTTGGTCAAAAGGCATTTCAGACTCAGTACAGAAACACCCAGCCTCAGAATGGAGGAGAAAGTCTTCCCAGTCCATTGAAGGCTTGTTAGGAGACAGCTGGAGAGGACCATGGCAGCTGACACCCATTCCTTTTGCTAACTTGTACAAAATTAAATAAACTGAAATTTCTTCCCACTGTGTTGAAAGTTTGTAAGTACAAGAGTAGAGCTCCCACCACCTTCCCCATGCCCTGCTGAAAACACCTTTGCTTGATGCACTCCAGCAGGCAAAAGCTATTGTAGGTATGTTTTCTATTAATTCTGAGCAACCAATACTGGCCTGAAACAAGCAAACAAGGTGAGTGAAGTTCAAGGTGCGCTTGTCTAAAATTAGTCACAGCCCTTTCAAGGCTTTCAGAGTTGTAATCTGACTGAGGTGTTTTGTGCTTGATGGTTTGGTCTGGCTCCAGTCTTTTTGTTTTGTTTTTTAATTTAAAATGGAAAGAGGTTTTGTTAAGTTTGGCATGCAAAATCATTTTTTGTCAAAAAGAACTACATTAATTTTAAAAGCTCAGTGGTGACACAATGCCATGGCATGATAGCTGTTTTTTAAGACAGATGTTTTGAAATTATATTAAATACTGAAAATTGCCTGACTGTTTAGCATTTATTTGAGGTTTTTCTTTTCTACCTAGCACATGTTTAGCACTACCAATTTATTACTGCTTAGATCAATCACACTAAACAGCCAAGGACATGCAAGCTTAGTTAGAATATCTCTGACATCTTAAATTTGTTTTTCAAAGTAACCAAGTGTTAAGCTTTCTATTTGAAATATTGTAAATGCTCTTTGACGGTTATCAGCCAAATTGCCATACACCACTTTTTTGGTACACTCCTAATCCTTTTTTACATAAAATATCTATTTTTTACATATAATTTGAGCCAAAATTATGTTTGGCTTTCATCATTCAGCACTAACAGGTATTAGGCAACAACAGTCCAATTAGAACTAACAGCATTATATTTATTGCCTAATAGATGTTGCTCCTTGCTCTGTGACCTACTGATGGCTTTTCTAGACAAGGGATTTTGCTTTTCTTGGGAGTCAAAACAATTTTCATTAGTGAAATCCACAATTCTGAATCCACATTTTGCTTTGGACAGGAGGTTGAATGTAACTGATGGGGAATGAGCACCTGCCTTTCTTTCTGAGGGAAAGGCAATCCTAAGAAGTTGAAAGTTGAACACCTTCTACACCTGAGACCAACTGAGGAAGGACCAACTTGTAATGCCTCACCTCTTGCAGCCAATGCCTCTGGAAAGGAACTTTTTGCAGAGAGCTCCTGGGGCACCCCTCCACCAGTGTAAGATTTAACAGAAACCTGGTGCCTCTAAATAATATCCCAAGTTACTGGTACACAAAGTACAAAAAGAGCTGTATGTCATTTAAAATTTTTGTCTAGAGATGATACTGAGTTCCAAAATTCAGGCTCTTACAAAGTTAAGCTTCTTAAGGGAGCTCGTTTGGCTGATAAAGGGCAGCTTTTCTCTCTCTTACTTGCAGATAATCAGTAAAACTTCTTGGGGAAAACTCAATCAGAAGAAATCAATCTGTACAAGCCAAAACTGTATAACCAAACATAAAGAGGAACTACACACACACACACAAATTACTTGAGTTATCCTAACAAGTTGTTTCTCTTGGAATTAAGATCATAAAGGTCACTAGACAGCAGGAGCCGTGGAAAGGAATGGTTATCAGCTACAGTAGTGAGCCTGAGTGTTTGCATGGGGAACTGCAATGCACATCTAAGTTTTGGGCTTTAATCACAAATCCCAATGGTGTTGGAGGAACTGCCTCCTTTAACCATTTCCATCTCTAATTATTAGACAATAAGAACCTGTCAGGTTGAGGAATCATGCACAAAGCCATGTTACAGGTCTAGATCACAGTGTTGTCTGGAATAGCATGGCATGAGATTGGAAGCTGGAGACGAGAAGGCCAGGATAAGCCTTTCAGCTGTATCAACATGACATTCCTTCATATACTGCAGTTCTCCTTATGCCAATATCTATTTTTATTTATTTCCATGTTACATTTACTCCTCTTTCATTCACAGTAGCAGAGAGCAAGGAAAAATGTGCAAAAACTCCAAGCTCAACCTCCCCATATACTTCCACTCTCATTACTGAAGCTTTATGCCCTCTCTGGTAAACACACAGATTATCACCAACACACATGTGTTTCAATCCTGCAAAATATACAGATGTATACTAGGTTATACAAAATACTATATGCGCAAAATTTTCAAGCTGAGAGTTCAAAAAAATAATTCTATTTCACAATTTTTTCCCTGCTGCTTTTCCTATTTCTAGCCTTTTATTCTGTATTTCCCAGAACAACATCAAAAGAGATGTACATTCCTGTACAGTTCTAGTAACTGTGGAAGAAAACACACAGAAATATGCTTAAAGGGAAGCCTGAAGCTGCTTCTCAAATTACTATTTATTAGTAAAAATATGACAAAGTGGAATACGAAAGGCGTAAATTGTGTAAGTTGTGTCAATGCAGAACAAGCAACTTAGACTGCTATTAGAAAACATCGAAAAGGGGAAACTTTCAAGGTTGCATCATATGAAATGTAGTTGATATAGTCATGTATCAGCTCCAGTGGGATTTAAGACTGGATGTATGCTAGCAAGGATTGTAGCCCAGTATAAGCAGGTCTGTTAGATTAAAATACTGAGAAAACCTTGTCTACATTATATACATTTTGAGTTTTTGCATTTTAACGTTGGGCCAGCTGCACTTGCACTAGATACACTGATAAAGCACATCTGCAATTGCAGCTTCATCCAGAAGAAATTGAGTTCCAAGACTGTGTCACAATACAGACAAAAATGCAGTAAGAGAAATTACTGAGATTTGCTTCAAAATCATGTATCTTACCTGAAAGAAAATAGTAAAATATGCCTTAAATAAATAAAAAATGCTTCTAGTTTTGTAGTACATCATTCAGGCTCATTTCCCTTTCTTCAGAATAAGGATACACTGGTAGTAGCCAGTGCATTTCTTCTTCTGTATGGATCTACAAGAGAGAGACTGGAGTCTAAGGGCCAAGGATTTAAAGGTTTCTTTAACTGCAGAAGAATTTGATTTGGGAAACCTCCCATAAAAGCAAGCAGAAGGATTTAAGATGAAGCTTGGTAAATTAATAGACCAGTATTTTACCACTTAGAAAATTGAGGCTGTTCCTTCATATCCTTATCAGTTCCTCACAAAAATTGCTAAACTTTCCCATGTGGTAAAGAGGAATTTGCTTGACCATTTCTTGAACTCATTAATTTAAAAAACTAATTTTCCATTTTATTTCACATTTTCTGCACTTTATTTGTTCTACAGTACCGATTTTTTAATGGTTGAGTGAAACAAATTCATAAAAACCCAACTGCACTTACAAATGAAATTTTTATCCTTGCTCAGTTAGTCTATTAGGTACAGTTCATAGACAGCAGGGCCTGAAAACAGAATACATTTAGAGATTACTGGAACAGTAGATGTAATCCAGTAAGGGTAAAATCATGCCCACTAACATATCACAGTGAAAACAAAAGGTGTTTTGCAAAGTCAAGCTATAATTTAGCATTTAAATGCTAATTACAGCCTTCCCTTCCATGTTAGCATTGCTGACTGTCAACAAAACCTTGAAATCATGTCCAGCTAAAACCTCAGGAATGTGCAAACAGATTCCCTTCTGCCTTGAACAACCACTATACAAAAGCAACATAACCGCCTGACATTTTTCTAAACCTTCTTTGGAATCAAAACCAGCAGTAAACACATTTTAATGTTTGCTTTTTTTAAGGGCAACTGAATGCCAGTTGTATAGATTTTCCATGACACTTGCACTGATGACCATGGGACTTCAAATAAGATGAAAATTATGTGGTTGGTTACTTTAAAAGAAGTTGGCATTGGTACCTCTGAAAGCAATTCAAAATCACTGATGTGTATTGGAGTAGTTTGTCAAAAGAGTTAACTGGGACACAGTGGTGCTTGAAGGCATCCAGGGTATGAAGAACTCTCCTCACTACCTTCCAACTCTCACAAGATCAGAAAGTTTTGCTGTGGATTTAAATGGGAGCGTACTCTGTCCTTATGCAGTGAGCTTTGGAGGCACCACTTGCAGCAGAGAATAAAAGCACAAAGGCAGAGTCAATTTATTAGAAGGTCTGCTAATCCTTCCAGTGCCTTGTTCCTTTTTTTTCTTTTTTTTTTTTTTTTTAACAGGAGATATATATAAACAAAGAAATAAGGTATGATTTTAACAGTAGCGGGGGACTCCCCCCTGCACACACGTTCCAGGCTATGTTTATAAGCTCAGTCCCACCCGGAATGATCCCACTGGGTAACATCCTTGTCCGTGTTGAACAGTTCGCTCTTTGAGCTGCTCCCACAGCCCACTCCAGCCGCCGCCTTTTTTACTCCCTCTGCTCGTGCTTGGATGTGTGACTGTCCCCTATGATACAGTCAACAAGTGGGAGAAGGGACTTGGAGCCACTCAGGACACTAACTCACGAGCACAGTATCTGCGCAGAAACCCCACCCTGAGTTTTGTTTTAATTTATCTCTTGACAGCTCAGTCAGACTCCTGAGGGTGGTGCCTGTCAAACAGAAAGGAACCTACAAACACCAAAGGTATTTGGGGAGTTACCCAATATCTCAAGAGCACGCTATCAACTTAAAGCTGACAGCAAAATCAGTACAGAGTTTCGTAAAACCTAATTCCAGCTTCATTACAGAGAAAAGGAAAAGACGAAGCAACATTACAGAAATACCCAGGCAAAACCACGAGCACCAGAAGCACGGCTGTCTAGCACGGAGCAGCTGAGCCTGGCTCCGGGGCTAAGGGAGTCACGGCTCGCACTCCCGCCGGGCAGGCCGGCACTCACTCACCTGTGTGAGCCGCGGGGCTCGGCGGCAGCAGCGACAGCGACAGCGACAGCGACAGCGACAGCAGCAGCGGCCCGGCGCCCATCGGGGCCGCATCTCCCGGGCCGGAGCGCCCCGCGCCGCGCAGCAGCGGGATCGGGCCGGGCCGGGCGGGGCCGGGCCGGGCAGGGCAGGGCAGGGTGGGAGCAGGGTGGGAGCAGGAGCCGGCGGGCGGTGCCGCTCCCGCGGGGCCGGGCGGACTGGCCAGGGGAGCTGCGGACACGGCGAGCGCCCGGCGATGCTGCCGCGGTGCCGCCCTGACACCGTCTCCAAGCTGCGGGGTGATTTCTGCCTCATCCCTCAGTGCTTTCACTGATGAATAACTCTCCCTCGAAACCACCGCAAGACGTGAGTGGGATGCTCTTGCACACCCTTTTTTTTTTCTTTCTTTCTTTCTTTTTTTTCTCAGAGGAAGCTGAAGGCTAACGTGGTACCTCACTGTGTGTTCAAAGATACGATTTCCCCCACTACTTCGCATTTAATTGTGCATTTGAAGATGGAAAGACTCTATGGAGTCTCCATTCTTGGAGATACTCAAAATCCATCTGATGGAGCTGAGCATCCTGTTCCAGATGACCCAGGGTGGAGCAGGGAGGGGCTACAGAGGCACATTCCCACCTCAGCATTTCTGGACTTGTGAGAAATAACATGTTTTTGCTGTGCACAGAGCTCTCGCTGAGTGTGTGTGGAGCTCCCAGTGCAGCCCTCACTGAGAGCAGGAGATGAGGGGACCTGAAAGCGTGCACGCTGTGCTCATGGAGTGCTACAGACTGAATACTTGGGGAGGCTCTAGCAGCTGAAGGTGCTGAGGCATAGCCCTTCTTCCCCTAGATGGACCCTTGCCAGCTCCTTTCCCACCAGCTGGCCTGATTTGCTGTCCTCCCACTTGTTCTGTTCCTTTCAAGTTTACCTCCTCCATCTTGGCACCCTTTTGCCAGTTTTTGATTTCTCAGTCCTTTCATCACCAGCCACTTCCCTTAGGCCTTTCTACATAAAAGGAGTTTAATGCAAACAAGAGCCAGGTATCAACACAACCACTACAAATCAATCCACTGAATTGATGGTCAGCATGGGCTGATTGGTAAAACAAGAGGCTGTGTCTGGGAATTATTTTCTTGCTTGCTTACCTAATTCTGCTTTGCAGAGGATGAGAAACTGTACATGGTACATATATAGGTTAATATGTATTGGAAATATGTACATACATACAGACATCTGCACTACAGTGAAGCTCCTGATGGACCTCTCTCCTCAGTTACTGTTCCTTCCCATGCCTTCCATGTTTTTTCATGGAAACACTGGTTTCTCTCCCAGTTAGCTGACCCTGTCACTCTGTGTCTTCTCTGCAATTCCTGCTTTTCTCCCTGTTGTGCTGTTTGTGTTAGGAAGGGGGTACTTGGTGCCTTTGTCTAGATACAGAGGCCCACTTTGAAAGTGTGGTGAGAAAATGAGATTTCTAGCCTCAATTCTGACTTCACAGACAGAACACCTGTTCAAAGCCACAGTCATAAGGCAAGTAATCCTGCTTGCTCATGGCCTCAAGTATACATACAGTGAGTGATGAGAGGATATATAGTGAGTTCAGGTACTCAACTGGACGGTGTCTCTCCTGTCAATAAATGTTGGCCAGATTTTTCACAAAGACTTTGATGAAAGATGACACTACTTACTCTAACTGGAAGCGTTTCCACATTCAGCTGAAACTTCTTGCACTCTTGTGCCTAAATGGCATTTTAAGCAGACGTGGGAAGAGGAGGCTTTCGGGTGGTTTTTTTTCTTCTTCTACCCTTGGTCTTGGAAATGTCCCAGCTGACTTGACTTAGGAAGACTGCAGCTTTCGACTGGAAACTTTGTCACAAGTGGTGAAGTTTCTGAGTATTATAAAGAGTAAAAGTAGCCCCTCAATTTCAGTGTCTCATTTTCCATTTCTTTTTTTTTCTTGAAGAAAAAAATTAATACCCATTTACTGCCAGAGTTTGGCACTGCCAATAGGATTTGCTATCACCTCTGCCTGCATCTTCACCCACGACAGTGGATCTTTGTCTCCATTGTAGTTTGATCTTGTACCTCTCCATTTCTATTTTTGTTTTCTAAAATGAAATACATACATAAGAAGTTAAGGATAGAATAATCTCATTTTAGCAGGACAGGATCTCTCTCCTTTACATTATAGCAAATTTGCATATAGCCCTTAACTTCCGCAGCTTTATTTCAGATTGATTGTATAAGAGAGTGATTAGGAGTAGAATTTAACTGCTGTGCAAAGTGGCTAAAAGACTGAATAAGGTGAAGAATTTATTCTTTATTATAAAAAAAATAGTTCAAGAAGTTAATTTAGCTATACAATGAAAAAAGTCAGATGAACATTTAGGATTATGTATCATAAATGGAAAAAAATTCAATCCTTGACATTTTGATTTATTCTCCTTTTTAGCTGGGTGTTGAAATGGTGTTGGGATAAGCATCTGTGTTTGTCAAATAAGTGTGAGAAAGATAATCTTTCCTGATAAGATGCTATGTTCAGGAGCAGTTTGCTTCTCCAAAGAACTTGCTAGCAAGCTTGAGGGGTTTTGTTTACCTAACATCCTTAGCCCTAGAAGCCCAGAAAGAGGGAGAAAATTCTGTGCTTTGTAGGGTGGGAAGTGTTAACCAGCTTGATTGCATCAATCTGGAACTTCAAGTGCCCTTTTTGATTTTCTGTCTCTTTCCCTGATCACAAGAGCTGCAGTTGAAATCAAGTCATAGTTGTGCTTTTCAGCAATCACCCTTTGACTTCTCAGTACTGCTCAAATTTCTAAGAAATACATTTATTTTGTGGAACAGTGCACACACAGCTTTTGGCTCCAACACTACCTGTAATCCCATGCTCCTTTCTCAGTCTAAATTGCTGTTGGCTTTCATTGGAAACTTGTCTGGCAGTGTCTGGCCTTGTGTTTCTGCCAATTGATGCTGATGTGTTGACTGTGCTTGGGTGGTGACTATTGCTGGGTGTGTTAGCAGGTGAAGAGTGAAGTATGTAGACTGCACAGATATTTCTAGAGACCATATTTATTGTCTGCAAGCAATAAGAAAAGCCCTGTTTGGACAAAATAAGAGTTTCAATCAAGAGCATCACATCCTAGATGCATCTCATTGGATCTAGGCCTGTTATCAGTGAAGACAAGAACTTTTCTGAGACTTTTCCTCCTACCAGCAAATAGAGGAATGGTCCTAGAAAATCGAGGGACTGTACTTCAAATAGTTTAACCCAGGAGTGTAAATGAAAGAGTCATTTCAATGCATATAGCATCAGACATTGACAAATGTATTCAATGAAAAATAACATGAGAACTAGAAGGAACTGGAAATTTCAGACTTGTGGCCACAATCCAATCCAGCCTTGCACAACTGATCTTTCTACGGTAATGTTTTAATTGTTGTCATTTAAACTGCAGATAGGCTGCTTTGGACAATTTTTAAATTATACATGGTAAAAACAAACTACGCTGTTCCTCAGAAAACATTTCAGGAAAATTTTGCCTTTATATTCTTTCAAAAGAACAGTTGCAGTATAGTATCCTTTAGAGAAACTTATAGAAAAAGTATTTGAAGGTGTAGGTGTAGAAGAAGAGATTATGGGTGACCTCACCCCTGATAAATCACAGTTGTACTAATTAACAAAGAAGAGGAATAGCCTTGCCCTTAATGGGTTGCATCTGGGACTAATAAAGGTAAGTGTGATAAAAGGGGTGGGTTGGCTAGTTAGGGTGAATCTTGGAGGAAGAGGACCTGGAGGAGGTAGAGGAGCCCTGAGGAAGAAGGAATGCTTCCCGAGAGACACAGAGAAGAATGAAACAAGGAAGGAAGAGAGCAGCTGTAGTAAAAGCTCTGCTATGAGGTCAGTCTGGATCTGATTGTCAATGCCTGCTGTTGGGGCCTGCAGTTATAGCTGAGTTAGGTGAAAGCTGTGGTCAGAGTCTGCAAGCCAATCCTTGCAGTCAGAGTCCAGCAGGAAATAGCCAGCAGTCAGAGTCTGCAGTTGGACCCTGCAGTGGGAGCTTACTGCTGTCAGAGTCAGGATGGCTAAGCTGTAAAGAATAAACTGGGCCCTTTTCACATTGTTGAATGGGAGTCTGTGTCTTGGCTCATCTCTACCCCTGATGAGATGTCGGCTGCAACAGGAAAGCACTAAAAGATGCTATCAGACTTCTGTTTTGAAATCTAGATGTAGAACTGAGAAAGGTGGTGTTTGTGATTTTTGTGCTCACTGCAGGAACAAATCTGTGTCTTGCATAACCTGACAAAACACCTTGCAAGTCATAAGAGGGATTTTTAGGTTGAACCAACTGATTTAGGTTTGGATTGGGATGCCTTTTTTCTGATACTCGGCAGTTTTATGTCTCTCGTATTTGCAACTTCCCTTGCCTACTCATCAGTTCTCTGCTGTTGAAGCTATATTCTGCCAGCCTGGTTAAAACTCAGGTGCAGGCTACTAGGTTTTGCTGGTGCCATCAAGAGACAATGGTCTTCAGCTCAGCAGAGGATTGATGGCAAAGTGTCTCTTTTGCTAATCCTGATATTTGTTTATTTGCCAGTAAGTGCTTCTGGCACTGTTCACATCAACGACAACACTGCCTGAGTGCTGGCTTTGTTACCCTCCATGCTGTTAATTAAGAACTTGTAGGGAAGTATCCAAAGGAAAATAAAACAGAACTCATTAATTACTTTATTTTCTGACTTGCTCTACTGATACTACCAAACCCAGTAAATTTAAACCATTGCGAAGATGGAAGTAAAAGCCATTCTTCCATCCTCCTAAGTCACACCTGCAGAGCTATTTTGGGTAATGCATGAACAAATCCTGATTTGAATAGCCCAGAACAGCTGACCAAACTACTGAGCACAGCCAAGACCACTCCTGATTTGTAAAGCCAAAGTGAGTTCACAGAGATCTCTCTTCACTGCCTCTTTGGGAGGGTTTAGTAGTGGACTAATAACTCAGTATGTCATTTGCATGCATAGGTCTCGCTGAGCTACTTAAGCCATTTTATTTCTTTCATTCTCTTCTCTTTATTAACTTGTTAGATAGTCAAGTGGTATGATAAGGCATAACTAGAGAAATCCTGCTGTGCAAAGTTAGGGAAGATTAGGTGTAACTCCCAAGAGGTCTCTCATGAACCTTCAGAAAATCATGATGATGATATGTTAAAAAATAGGCATCTCCTGTAAACCAGACTTCCTAAATTGCTTATCAGAAGGATTAATAACCTTAAGATACAGCCTTGCAGAACAGAAATGAGTCTAGCAAACACCTGAAACAGGATGGAAACCTATTCTTGTCTGGGTTCTAAGGGTCCAACCTGTCCTGTATACTATGGTGCCTGCCAAGAAGCCACAGACAGGTGTCTCAGCTGCCTCCCCTGCTGCTATATGCATCATCCCTGGCCTAAGAAGTAGAGGAATGATGCAATCTCATTTGGGTTTAGATCAGACGTCTAAGTTTGTGGGCTTACTCTATGTTCTCAAGTTATTTTTGAACACCTGCTGCTTTTTTAACTTTAAATGTTTGTGGTGCTACCACATCTGCATGGCTAACATGCCTGAGCTTCAAAAAGTCTGATTTTTGGTCATCTGTTCATGTGTTTGTGTTTTGAAAACAACACCTATTTTAGATGTCTTCCTAAAACAGAGGAGTGCAATTCAGTTTGGAAGGTCTTTGTGTGATTAGTGCCGCAAACAGCAAGATGGTCAGACAATTATTGAGTGCTCAAAGTCAGTCATGTTTTTGAAAGCAGAGAAGCCTAAATCTGGAAAATTTTTTGTCACGTTGTCAGGACTCTTTTATCACATGGGCAGTAAGACTGGGGCAACCACATATAGGGCGGAGTTCACTGCAGGTATTGTAGGTGCAATGGCCATAACAGAGGTAAGTGTGACGTCCAGAATTGTACTTATGGTGTGCTAGCTGTGGGGAGCACCCTTCAGGCTGTGAAGAGCCTGCTTAGCCCAGGCAGTACTGCCATCTAGAAATTAGATGTACGAAATACGGACCTACTCAAAAAACTGATTAAAGAAGTCAAGCATTCAAGAGTTTTACTGTTGCAGTGCTCTGTTCCCTCCCCTTGGAACAGAGTGGAAACTGTCCTTTTCAGAGAGGTACCACCCTGTTATGATAATGTAACAAAGAAAAGGAGAAACATTGAAAGTACTTATTAAATCATAAGAGACAGCTGAAACAGTTACTCAAATGGATGGGGAAGGCTTTTTCCATGTGAATAATGAATGGCTTCTCCTGTGAAAACGGCAGACATGGCACATATGTAAGAGGGAGCGATGTCACTCTAGTGGTGTTTTGTTAAGGAAGGAGAGATCCCCAAAGGCAGGATTTTGTCTTAACAGTAGAAAAAAGTGCTTCCAGGTGGAGCAGGAGCATGCACAGCTGATATGACATGGCACTTTTCATTGTCTTGGGAATGGTGCTGTGCGGGGCTGGGAGTTGGACCCTGAGCCTTGTGGGTCCCTTCTAACTCAGTTTGTTCTGTGAATAATTGTTATTATGATGTACACAAATCCCTTGAAACCCATAGAAGTGGAAAGTAATTTTAAACCTCACAGAAGCAGGAACACAGTGAATGTATGATTATGGTGAGGTTTACACAGCAAAAATTTAATCTGGCTATCAACAAGAAATTATAGGAATCACTACTCTGTTTTTCAGAGGCTAGAGGATAATTTGCATTTACAGTAACAGCAATAACCTAAACAGAAGTTTTGCTTCTATTATAGTTGTTCAGAAAATAAGCAAATCTCATAGCTTCTGAATAAAGTTCCTGTTACTTTCATCTTCCCTGCTTAACTCCAGTATATTAACCCTTGAAATCAAGTTTTTACAAGTATTTTGTTGCTTGAGAAAATGGAATGAAGAAACAAATAGCCTATGAAGAAACCATAATGGTATAATTTTGAAAGCATTAGCTATAACTCATACTGTTAACTCCTGAAGGAAGAAATCATTGATGCTACTTGTTTTCTATGCAATGGTAAAAAATCAATATGACTGCACAAATGCTTGATAGCATGGATACTAGGGTCACTATAAATTCTATTAAATCTATTTTCTAAAATGTCAACAATTCATCTCTGCAAAAAAACTGCAACTTCTGCATTACATTTATCGACATCAATCGTATACAAAGCACATTGCAGTATCAGCCTTAGGAAAATAAGTGCTGAGTTTATATTTGCTACAAGAATCTCAGAGTTTAAGGATAATTTTAATTTGTATTTTCTTACTATACTAGCTCTAATTTTAAAAGACCTTATGAAATAAGGTGATATTGACATAGAGCAATGTTATTTAGAGAAGTTACACTCAATGCATCAGCCTACATTTAAAATTAAATACTAAACAAAGAGAAAATATACAGTCAAAGGTAAAGTTGAAGGTCTGAGTAAGATTAGACTCAAAATTAATGCCTAATTAGTAAATTGTTGAGGATGTGCAAGCCCTTTGCAGCTCTTAGCAGTGATCTGCCAAATAGATGGTAGTATTCATCTCTTGGAAAAAGCAAGAATAACTAAAAAGTAGAGAATGGATATGTATTCGAAGTTGGCTTCTCTTCTTTGCTGTTATGATGTTAAGAACTATCCATTAATTTGTTTTTAATTTTTGCTCTTCCAAATAGAAGATGCATTAATTTTTGACTAATAAGCTTCCTTCTCTTAAGAGTTTACATCTCAATTTGAGAGTTATTCCTGGTTTCTGCTGGCTTTACTGAATGCCAATGTATGTGTTGAGTTCACATCTGGCTTGCTATGTGCATTTGTCTCTATGATAAAGTGTTTTTTTTCCTGTTACCCACTCTACCACCACAGGCTATTTCTAAGCTCCTACAGCTGTTTAGTACTCATACAGAGTTCACTCACCTGGCTCTTTCTCAGTGCAAAGAGTGCATCAAACCAGTCCTCGAAACTCCTTCTGATGATCCCACATTGTGTCATTTTATCAATTGCTTTCACATCTTCAAATATTTGTTCAAATGATAGTGGAAATGTAGTTAGAAATCATTATAAGGACACAGCAGGACTCCATCATTTATTTTTCCTTTAGAAGACTCATGTCATGATACTTCATACTTTTTTTCTGGGATGGAATCATTTTCTCAGTCAGAAGGATTGTTAGAGTAAAGGTTAGAGTTTCTTACTTTGCTTAGATAGATAAATCTTCCCAGGATAGATTTCCAATATAAAAGGTTTTTTTCCTCAGTTGATGCCTTTGCTCCTTTCCTCTTTTCCCTCTTTTTCCAAAATGTCCAAATGAACTAAAAAAATTGCCAAAATAGCAACTGGATGTCACCATTTTCCTTTTAATAAGTACTGCACCTTTTTGCTGCAGTATTGCAACTTTTATGGATGGCCTATGAACCCAAGCTTAAAGTCAAGGCAGATCAAGATACTGCATCCCTACCAATGAGGTCCTTGGGGACTCACTTTGAAATGAAACTAGAGTAATTTTCAATATGGAATCATTTTATTGTGTGGGTGCATCTGTGCATAAAGTTTACATTGGGTTCTGAGCAGCGTTTAAAGGCTTGTGAGAGAAATTAGGCTAAGTAAAGCACTCATCATTAATCAGAGTACTAAACAAGCGTGAGCACTAGAGAATGAACACAGCTGCCACCCCATTTATCTTGCTGTCAGAAGGTAACTCTCCTACAGAGAGAAGCTCAGAAGTGGTGGCTTAGGTTCTTTTGTGTCTCCCAGCTTGCAGAGAATATATATGCTCATATATCTTAAATGCACATCTACATTACACATGTAAATGTTTTTATATTCAAAAATATACCATATACTGGCACATTTTTTAATGGTGTGTGTGTGTATATATACTGTTTGTGGTCTCAGTAGTCCTAAACTCTTGTTTGTAGCTTAAAAGTGAGAGATATGCCAGTTTGTTAATATTTGTTACTGATTTTTGTATACTCTGAGTTTCTGACTCAATAACAGAAGTCTTTTCTACAGTCTCACTGTCATCATACCTTCTGTGATAACATCTCATCATGGAGATGTGATGTGTAAATAACTGATATGGTAAATCAGAGTACCTTGGCTTCCATTTCAGAGTAAACATGTGTTGCTGGAAGGTGATAGAGCCTATTTTCTCATTTGCTTTGGGAAAAAACCCAGAGAAATGAAGTACATGTTACTGAGTAGCTCTCCAGGTGTTCTTTTTATAGTGGTTGTTTGTCAAAGGATGCTCTGAAGACAAACTCTAACAGACAGCTTGTCATATACTAAGTTTGTAGGGCAAAAGACTCTGGTGTCTGGTCTTCCTTAGTCTGACCTTTTGCATGACAGCAATAAATCAGTAGCCTTCCATGTCTCTTGTATTTTCCCAAGCTCTTGGGAAAGGATGATTGAATAGAAAGAATTAGTGCTGCTGCATAGGATTTTACATAATGGATAGATCATTAACCTTTTAAGTCTGGTATCCTGGCTTCCAAACTGGCCTACCATGGCTGCTTCAAGGGAGCAAAAATCTCCATGCAATAGCAGGGGTGGTTTGTGCAGGCAAGCGGGAAGATTTCCCCAACCAGAGTCATGAGAATGGGTTGCTGTGAGGCTGGATGGCACTGCAGCCATAGTGGGACAACACTGTGAGTTACACAGACCTCAGAAACATAGACAGGGACATGAGACATGCATGGCTTTCTCCACACAGCACAGCCAGAGCCAGGCACCCACTGTGCCAGGGTCATGCTATCCTGTGGTGACATCTAGACCTATATCGGAGGTGCCTATAGCAGTGTGTCTGAGGGAATGGAAACTCTGTGTGGGCTGCCAGTAGTCAGGTGGCTTGCTATTTGGGGGATTTTCATCACTACCTTGCTAAGAGCATCCAAATTAGCTAGTTTCAAGTCAGCTGAGGAGTGGCCACCTAAACACTGATGCAGGACTTGCACTCACTTTGATGGCAGATTTTAGTTTATGTGAAAGAGCTTGTATGATTTGCTGCACCTCAGCCAGGAACTTGCTGAAAAGAACTTGGCGAAAAATACATCACCACCTAAAAGGACAGGGACATCCCTACACAGCACTCTGGTAGCTGATAATATCAGATACTCCAATACCATTTCTTTGAGTGTCCGGGACACCTGCAAGAACAGGTATAGAGATGCCTGTGTGTTACAGGGAGACCTCAAATCTCTTTTGCAGATGAAGAACAGGCAGGATACCCTCAGTAAGTAAAATCTACCCATTTCCCTGATTTAGGCAACTGCATCTTGTCCTGGATGTATGTTTACCGTGGAATCCTATTAAAGCTGGAATTCAATGTTGAAAATAAATGAAGTTTCTAATCTCATGCTGGCTGTTTGGTCTAAAAGAGCCTGCTCAAATGTACGGTTTCAATTCTATTTGATTTGAAGTTACTTCACAGGATGTGTTGCAAAACTTCAAAACTTAGGTAGAGGACTCAGCTTGACAGGGCTTTCCATGAGAGAAAACAGCTAGATGTAGACAAAGCTAGATGGGTGACACATAATCAGATCAACCTCAAAAGTATCAGCTAAGCATGTTCTTATTTTCTGGTAATTTTGATAAGCCCACACTGAAAATGTGTGCTTGTAATGCAGTTCAAAGTTATAAAATCTATTATAAAAAGATTTTATGCTCAAGAAGCTTTAAATCATGTCTTAACAACACCCCACACTGGTCATTATAATGCTTTGTGTGTTGTCTTGCCATCTGCCTACAGAGAGAAGTTGCAGTCCTCTGACATTACGCTGTTGGTACTGTGCTAAAATATAGGAAAATATCTGAGAAGTTTTCAGCTTGATTGATCCCATGATATTTTCTAAAATAATGGTAAAGGTAGCAAGTGTGCCAATTTGAGCCGACTTACACGTCACGTTAGCCATGTCATGGAAATCGAATTGTCTTATTTTGTATTTCCTCATCTCTTACAGCATGTTACTGGCAAGCAGCAGCAGTAGCACAAGAGATCAGAGCAACAATCTGACTTTAGAGGAACTGAGAAAAGGCATAAACCCATTTCCAGTCATAGTAACACCTCTTTGTGGCAAATCACATGGGAAAGTGGGGAATTTAGAGATAGATCAAAGCTGGAGTCTGACTGCTGAGGCTACCTGCTTCAGAGATTGAGTATATAGCCAGTTACTTGGCTGCCTGGGTTTTGTGTGTTCACAAAACTCTGTACAAAACCTCTGAGCATATATTAGGTAGAGGTTTCTCTTTTAAAAATTGGCTATTCATATTTAACCCTGCCCACCAGGTGATTTACTGTTATTGCCTTTGCATGGTCCCTGGGCTTTGCTGTCATTCCCAAGTAGGTGTGCTGCCACTTGGCCATTGCCTGACTAATCTCAGCTCAGGAAACCTTCTATTTCTGTACTCTTCTCAAGTCATGTCTTTCCTGGTCTGGTTTTGCTGCTATGCAGAAGTTTTTATTAGTTTCATTAACAGAGTAAAAGCAAGTTGTTTAAATAGCAGCAAGCATCAGAAACACTTGAATTTTCATCAGTTATCTTCTGTCACTGGCATGTGTATAATGTATACATGTAACAGGCTTTACCCTTGAGAAATCAGGTTTTTGACTTCTATATTTGTTTTGTGCTCTGCTGATTTCAACAGATCAGGGGAGGGGTCAGGAGCTAAGCTTGTCCTATAAACAAAAGTGAAAAAAAAAAATCAGAGCATAGAGCTAACTGTGTGGGAAAATTTCATCAGGTGTAAAATTCACAGTTCACCCACAGAGACTTCCTAGCATGGTCAAGGTGTGAGTGTTAAGAAACCAGAGGACTGTCACATTGTTTCTCCATGGCTTCACCTTTGAGGAGATGCAAAAGTTTGAGAGGAAAGCAAGGCATTTTGCCCCTTCAAGTTCCTCTGGAAGGATCATGGGTATCGTATCTAATGACCAAATTTGAAATGCTGATAGAGTTTTCAAAACAAGTTCTAGTTTTCATACATTCAAATAGTAAGTTTTTTCAAGATTGCATGTGTGTTCTTTTGGCAACTCACAAGATGCTCTGATGTAGTCAGTTTTCTCCTTCCTGCTTTCTGCAGAGCGTTGCTGGTCACCATATGGCTGCAAATTCTGCATTTCTGTCAGGGCTCCATGGGATAGGGAGACAAACGGGATTCATGCCCTGCAACATTCAGCCTTGTAGTGTTCTGCACACTTTCTAGGCATCATGCTTAGTGCAATGCACAATCTCAGTGAAGTGCCTGAACTGCTGGGCAGAAGTCTTTCTTATTGCCATAATCCCAGACTGGAATTTTTCTGTGTCTTGCCTCTCTTGTTATAATCTGTACTGTTGGCACAGCCTGGCTGCTGCTTTTGTGCCTTGCCTTTGCCTTCCTGGCAGGGGAGAGCCTGGAGGGAGTCTGAAGCTGTCCATGCATCAAGTTATTGAATGGGAAAGGTGACAGGGCAGGGCTTTCACCTCATCCCTGTTGTTTGCAGGATCAGGAGTCCATGGATACTGGAGGGATGCTGCTGCTCCCTTTAGGACAGTCTGGGAGGAGACTCTGCACTACTGACAGCTGTGCAACCCCTTGGGAGGCAAAGATGGGAGCCCCCAAAATCGGGCAACTGGCACTGCAGTGTGTGCCAGGGGCTGCACCAGGCCCTGCTGGCTGCCCCCAGACAGGAGCAGCCCACAGCCCACTTATGCTGTGGCTCAGTGCACTCCTCCAGGAGCTGGGCAGTGGCATGTGCAGAGTAGGAGGGTGGAACTGGGCCATGGTAAACCAGTATGCAGTGGCATAAAATACAAAAAAATATACCAGTGCAAGGAAGCACAATGCCATGTGAGCACTACAAGCACAGAGCTGGGAAATAGCTTTTTTTCAACTTTCTGGCCTCTGACCAATGAAGTTTTAATTAAATAAAGAAATATTGATTTTAACACTCTCACCACTGATGTACTTTGAGTGTTTTGTGGATAATGCTTTTTATTTTTCTTGTAGGTAAACTTCAAGCCATTTAGTATTTGTATCTGTATTTATTCTGGTAACTAACTATTATGTCAGGACAGAGAGAAGAATTATGCACAAGACAGTGGTAGGGATGGATGTGGAACAACAGAATGGATCTTTCCCTTAAGGTAATTTGGCACTTACAGTCTCAGCTGACCTTTAACCACTGAACCTGTTGACTGTGATATCAACTCTGCTATTATCTTTATTACAAAGGAAGACTTCCTTTCCAATTTTGCATTCATGTATTACTTTGACCATTATTTTTGTGTGATCAGTAGTATCACAGCAATCTAGTATTTGAGGTCCTAAAATAGTAGAAAACAAAATCCGGTTCCCTGCATTGCCCACAAGCTTTCTGTGTAATCTTAGCAATCACTTAATTCAAAGGGGATTGATTGTACATCTTTGCAAACCCCTCTGAATATCTTTACAATCTGGATTAATGCCCTTCCTTGTTTCACATGGATACTACAAAGTACATGAATGTATTTTAGGCACTCTGAAAGTAGGGGCATTTAAATGATTAACTCCCACTGAAGCCAATAGTTTTTGAATGATGTGTTCATATTTTTTCTTACCTAGGAAAGATGAGCACTTCTTGCTGCCTTGCTGTTTAAATGACTGTAGTCCTGCAAAGATGCTCCATGTTTCAGACATTTCTTGTGGCCCAGAAAGAAGGTGCACCAAGTAACTCTGCTGAAGTCCTCCAGGTGGTACCCTGATGGCATGGTGGAGCTGCAGGTGGTCAGCCTCGATTCGTGTCACCCTTTACCTCCCTACCACAGCTATCCATTGGTTAGGATGAGTTGGAGCTCTCTGGCACTAAGATTGATTCTTGGGACTCCATAAATGGAAAAGTTTTATTATTCCATGCCTGAGGAGCTTATTCACTGCCGCAGTTTTGTTAATTACTTTCTCTGCACGTCCTTTTTCCTCAGAGAATGTCGTGTCTCAGGACACAGTTTGTGCCTGAACTTTTTCCCCAAATTATGAGTGATAGGGGAAAGATTATTCAACTGAATCATTGATTTTTTTAAAATTATTTTTTTTTTTAAACAGAGCTTTCCAACTGGCTGAAAGCTCAGAGGCTGGAGGCCTACAAAGGCATATTTGCAGCTGTATTGGATGAGGGTTTCCAGCTCTGGATTCAGATAGGAAAGCAATCTGTTCTGCATCTCTCTATGCTAAGATGTGGAAATTACTTCACTGTTCCACATACCATGGCTGGAAACATTGGAAGGATCCAGTGATGATGTTTTACTTGTGTATTTTCTGTTTCCTTGTCCCGGACTTCAGTCTGGGCCTGAGGACTCCAGACTTCTCTCTACTCCTCAAGCAGAGGAAAGAGCATAGCATAGTAGCTGATGGTCACAGCTGTGATTAAGGCATTGCATTACTTCTGTCTTGCCACAACATGTCAGTATAATCCCATATATGGTTCAGCCACAGTTCTTTTTATAGTTCCTTGGTTTATTTAGAAAACACTACCTTGGGATTTGGCTGTTTTCTTTTTGGCTTTAATTTGTTTTCCAATCTGTGAAGTAACAGCTGCATGCACTGAGTAGAAATGTACCTCTTCTGAGAAAAGTAATGCAGTTTTGTTTCAGGAATAAATCCCTCCTTTTTATACTTATCTCTCAAAAAAGAGAGTTCAAGTGTTCATTAAAGGCTCAGTTCTGAAATGCAGTTTTCCAGGACTGGCTCCTGCCAAACTAGGTACAATTATCAATGAAAAATGGAATTATGCCCTATGGCTGTCATTGGAGTTTTTTGGGGTTTTTTTCCTTGAAGTATTTAAATTGGGATTTTCTTTACAAAGTAATTCTGATTTTTCTGTGGTGGTGGAATGTTCACATCTGGTGGTTTTATGCAGACCATGGCTAAAATGCTGTCCCTAAGCAAGTGAACAGATGACCTGTATCGTAGTGTGAAGTTAGTTTTTGGGTTGTGAAAGCTGGCTCTGATTTTGGCACAGCCTATAGCAAGCAGGGAGTCTGTCCCTGCTTCTGCTTCACAGCCTCTCCAAATAACTGTGATACCACCCTAGACTTATGGTCATCCATACCCATTATGTGCCTGCTCAGTCCTTGTCTAAAACCATGAGCAAATTGCTTTGTGAGGGTTAAATACACAGCCTCTTGAGTCATGACAGTAAATGCAAAATGGCCAAGAGGCAAGAGTGAACCTCTCACTCTTTTATCCTACTTTGCCACTAAGAAACTGAAAATAGTTTTGGGGAATTCTGTCTTCTCCAAATCCTAAGAATGCCCTAGGACTTGGACCCAATGGACTGGGTGTATTTCTCTTGAGTTTGTCCATGCTGTTTCAGCTAACTGAAACGCTTTAAGGCTGGAAGGACATAATCTGCAAAGGTCTAGATACGTACCTCAAAACTTGCTTCTACTTCAGAAGTATTACATTAATAGAGTATGTTTAATAATATGAGCAGCTAGTTTCTCTGTTCTGTTGTGCCTGCTTGCAGGTTCCTATCTGCATTATGTGGATGTAAAGTCTCCCAGTCTCCTCCACTGCTCCTTGTGTCACTTCAGTCTTCAGCTTGCTCAAGTCTTGAAATTAGTTAGAAATACCAACACTGATGTTTGGATTGTAAACATTAAACAGATGTTTTCAATCTTGACTGTTTGTGGAGGTACACCCTGTTCTGCACTGCTCACCAGCTGAAATGAAGTGGAGAGTTAATACTCAGTTTGCTGCATGTAAACCACAGTGAGCTGCTTGGACCCTCACGATTATACAGCAGGAGTTTCTTGGATGTTGTTTTTCCTTTTCTAGCCAGTGCAGCAAGGAAATGAGGTGCTGTGAAGTGTGACTTGTGAAACTTGCACATTGTGAGCAGAAGCAGAGCCCCTGGGGCAGAGAGGAGGCCTGATCCAAGGCAGGGGAGACTCTTTGTTCTCTTCTCAGTGTAATGCTGGTCTGTCAATCTCTGTTGGTGAAATCACAGGGCCATCATTAACAAGAAGTTGAGGGTGGCTGGAACAATCTCAACTCCTGAAGTAAGACTGACAAGTGTGCAGAACCTCACATGTACTCTTTTTTCCTCCTGCCTTGGATTACATGTGTATGCTTCATTCCAGGCAGGATTATTGAATATTACATATTGAATTATACTGCTTTCAGAGCAATAGCACCTCACTAAAAGCATTCCCAAAGGTCACTGATTGCAGTATGAGCTCTGACTGGATGTGTTAGATAAAGATTGATCAGAGCTGTAAAGGACAATTTCCATTCCTGTCCTACTCCAGGAAATTTAGACAGGTCATTGGAAATCTCACAGCCTGGAAAATTAAGGACATGTGGGGTCTTTTCCCTATAGAGAAGAGAATCTTATTTTATTTTTTCACTCAAAAAACAAAATGCTATGGGTTATATTTTAATAAGTGATATCTTTTCCTCTCAGCAAGATTTCAGTTTTCATTAGAAACACTTTTCTGGAAGTATTTTCGTTGATACTCTCCACATTCAGGTCAGAGGCTTATGGAAGGCTGAAGCTTCTGTACTATTCAGTTTGCCCTCTGCTGTTTGGCGTATTTCCCCACCTTACCTCGCAACATAACTGGCTGTCCTTGGATCTTGAGAGGTCATGTTTCTTGCCACAGGTCACCAGGTTTTGGTTACACCAACACATGGCTCTTCTGTTTGGTCAGACTGATGGCCCCACACTTTTCCTACTTTATCTGGAAGTAACAGAATCTTTTTTGTTGTAACAGTCAGTCATGGTAAAAACACAAACAACATAATGTTCCTTTAGATGACTGATGGTTATCCAAGTTGGTGCCTTCAGCTGTCTTTAATGCACAAGAGGTATATAAATTAGGGAAAGTACCTTTTCTCAGGCCAAACTAGCTTTCCTCCAATGCATCACAAATACTGTGTTTGCACACACTGAAAGGATCACACAGCTGCAGTAGCTCTTGTTTGTGGCTCTGGTTCTTTTTTGAGGTCATAGCACAGCTTGTAGAACAAGGAGGCGTATGACTGGAACATTCAGAATAACTGATCTCACAGTGTCTCCCAGATGGATTTCCTGGCTCTGGGCATGTTCTGCTCAGCTCATCCCATTTCTTGTCCTTGATCCCAGCCTCTTATGTTTTAAAATCTTAGGCACTCAAAATACATTGCACTTTATATCACGGTGTCTCCTGTTATTTCAGGGAATCTATCTTTTTGTGGTAAATACTAGTGAGGAGCAAATTGGCAAAAAATAATGGCCTTGTGTGCTCAGGGATGGCATGATGATACATCTTGTGCAGGTGAGAGGATTTTACTATTTATTTAGTAAGTTTCTGTACTTTTAGCATAAATTTTCATGGTATTTATAGGAGTGGAGCAATATTTCATTGACTGAGAGAATCAGCTTCAAAAAATTTATTCAGAGCAAATGTGATAAAAATAAGTATCAAACTGAGTTTCTGAAGTCTTTTACATTCATTTTCCAGAGTTTCACTCATCCTACTTAGTTTTCCACCAGATGATTCAAGTTTAAAAGTCATCATTCAAGTATAACTGTAGTCATTCAAAGGCAAAGGGAAGGTCCTTGCCGCAGAAAGGCTACTGTGCCCAAGGTGCCCTGCAACTCCAGTGTACATATCAACATAATCCTATCTGTATTTCATCCTCATAACCAATTTTTCTCTTCAGATTTGTTCATGTAACCCTACACATCAAATACACATTACTTCAGGGCCCATCTTACACCTGGTAAATATCCCATTAGTACATTACAGTAGAATTTCAGTGACTGGAGTGGAGCTCCAGTCACCGAAGCACAGTTGTGTGCATGACTTCTGCCACCCCCAGGATGTGAGGATCTCATGCAGATCCCTCACTCTATCTACCAACAAAGTATGAATTTCCCTCTCTGGCTTTAGGAATCTTATCTGTTATGGCTCTTTTCCCTCCAAGGCTGCTGCTGAAATATCTGAAATGGTTTCTCTGATCAGAACACATCTATGTCCTTATAGGTATATCTTCTCCTTTTCTATGGACACATATGAAGTAGTTTTGCTCCATAGAAATGTGGGTCTCCTTTTCCAAGGCAGAAATTGCTTAGTGTCTGTGTTGTTTGTCAAATTACTTTGCTGCTATTTTGTATGCTTGTTGAAATACACATTTCTGCTCTCATGCTGCTTCCCAGCCCCTGTATATGTGTACTTTGTCTTCTTTTCTTTTCTGTCTTTTCCTGCAGTTTCTTCTCCAGGTTCATGTCCCTGAGTCTCATTCCACTCAGGGCATGATTTCACAGACTGTCTGAAAGTGTTTAAGTCTGATTTAATAAAGACAACTCTATTGTGTAAATTTTGGTGATATCTTTTAGGAGTGTTATTCTTCCAAATTCAAGATTTTATATAAGAAGTTAGCCTAGAAATAAGACCTTAGCCCTCTAACAATCACACTCTTGCCAGCTATTCTACAAATCCAGTGTCACCTAACAAGCAATGTTAAAAAAATAATCCTCGGTTGTAAAAAATAAGAAACAAGACCTTTTTTGGAAATTGATATGATTTGTGATTTCTTACACCTCAAAAAGAAAAAAAAACCAAGCAACTTATTAGAAAGACATTGCCTGAAATAAATAAATTAACAATTTTCCTGATGTTCTTTTGTGGGTATAACAGCACAATGGCTCTTCATTGTCATATTGTTCCTGTGTTAAAAAGTAAGGACATTTCTGCAGAGTCTGGTCCTCAGTGTGATACTCCTGGGCTGCATTTTGTCATTATTAAGGGTATGTAGACAACTCAGCACCAGGGTACCAGTGCCTTAGGAAAGAGCAAAATGTTTAAAAATTTTAAACTGTCTTCAGCATTTACTTCAGATCGTGGAGTTTTTTCAGGTATTCCTTTCCTTGTAAACACTGGGGCTCAAGATTCCTATTTTTCTCCATTTTGATCCAAAATTCTGGTAGCAATGACTCCTTTCACTGGGTTTTCAGTGGAGTAAACATGTAGCACAATAAAACAATCGGTGACTTCATTATTTGGACAATTTTATTTTAAATGTTTCTTTGGAAGTCTTTTACAAAAGATTCTGAAAACAAGTTGCAAAGGAGACTGTAACTTTCCTGATCATTAATACTGGTGTCATTTCTTTCCCTTCTCTGGAGAAAGTACCCTTGTTTTGTGTCCTGTGTCCTTTGGGACAAACCAATACTCAGGAGTTCGAGATTTCTCCTTTTCTTTTTTAAAGACAGGTTTTACAGATTAGTATCTTTGATCTTTGCAGCTAACATTGAAATCCAGAGAAAGCCCCGCCTGTTTATGATTAATTCCCTGCAGTCTGGAATATTTGATAATGTCTAACAGATTTGTGGCAAAAGCCAATACCATTTCACAACAGAACCCCACCCTGGGCCATAAAGTGGTTCTTAGCTGAGATCAAGCCAAGCGAGTGTGTAAACCCCAGGTCCACATCTGATTAAAGCAGTTACAGGGGAGTTATGAATGGGACTGGCCAGATGCTGTACCATATGATAAACACCAAGGACCATGGCATCCTATAAAACTGGGCATTTATAAGGTGCAGCTGGCTATGCATAATCTTCTCCTAATTTATAAGGCTGGAGCATCTGGTTCATTGCTGTTGCTCTATCAGCTTTTTCTGGAGGCCTGCTCTTGAATTTCTGGTAGCTGAATATTGCTCTTCTGAGTGCCACCGGAATGGGAAGTTAAATCCATCTATACTAGGAGATAAACTCTGTCTGGCAGATCAGATATGTTCAAGCCAGGTCATGAGAGACAGAAGGGTAGCCTGTTGTGGGATGGGTTCCCCTTCACAGCAAAATCCACAACTGCAAACTCTGAAAGAAATAATATCTGTTTCTCACTGGCAGTGACACAGCCGTGACAGAGAGGCTCAGCCAGATGAGGCCATTGGGACAGGCTGTGGCTATGACTGCAGACATCCCTCAGCAACGTGGCAATAACACAGAATAGTGATATGTCTCAAGTCCTGCTTTTGTTACGCTGCTTGATCTTTCCCTCCTAGTGCCATCGCCCTAGAAGTCAGCATTTCTCTCTTTCCTGGACCAGAAGCTGGCACTTGGTTAGAAAATGCCTGCTGTGTAAGTGACTGAAAAAATAAGAGACAAGTATTTTCAGCTGTGTCTTGCAAACTTTTTGTGAGAAGGAGCTAAGCCAGCAACGTGAAAGCATCCCGAACTGAATGGTGTGCACATCCACAACCCCCTGTGGAGCTGTGTGCTAGCCTGGGCACTTCTAGAGATGTGGACACACAGTAGATGCTTTGCTTGTGCCCATGAAAGAGAAAGGAGGACTAGAACTCACTCTTCCAGGTATTTCCAAACTGATTTGTCAGCAGGAAAGTCCCAGTTATATTGAGAATGCGTCATCTATTGCACCCTTGTGGAATTGTAAGCAACAGTGCAACATGCAGCCTAAGCACAGTAAGTGGGTTTTTTTAAGTTACAGCATTACCTATCTAGAAGTTGTGAGTGCAGATCACTCAACCTTAGGGGAGAAAAAAAATACAGCACCAGTCATTCCACCAAACCCTTCCCCAGTAATATTACATGTCAGAACGGCACTCAGAGAAAATTTGCATTTCAAATGGAAAGGGAAAATTTGCTTTTGCAGAACATCATGGGGTTGGCAGTAATAAATCATGGTACTGTCAGAATGGAAGTGGCTTCCTGCAACTCTTGCATGGCTTTCTGTAAGCCTGTGTTGTTGCTGAGGAAGTGAAATATGGTTTGCCTACAACTTAGCACACAACTGTACAAGACTTCCTCAGATCTTCTATTGTTTTTTCCAGCACATATTATTTTATTAAATTGAAAACCTTTCAGATTTCAAATGTCTTCGTAGACCCGTAGCATGGCAGCTGCTACCTAGCTATTTCTATATAGGTCTGAGTGCTTCAGGTACTCCTATGGTGGCTCTACCTCTTCTTTATTCTCTCTCTTTTCTCTCTTTTAATGTTTTCTATAAAACAGTTTTATCCTCTGCATCTGACATAGGTACAGTATCTGGAATTGTCAGAATCTGTTCTCTGATAAAGCTTTATCTTTGTGTAATGATAGCAACACAAGCTGCCATAAGGAAACAAGTAAAATTGAGAAAGAACTTCAACTACCACAGATACTGTTTTCAGGCTGTGATAACCCACTGCTGAAATACATGATAGACTATTTCGTAGCTGTTTGCCTGGACAGTCTTTCTGGCCGGTGCAAGACAGACAGCAGGATCTCCCACTTGTCTTGGCACCAGGTATTGCACAGAGATTCAAAGGCTTGCTTCTCAAAAAAATTTTAGCTAAATAAAGAAACTGTGGGATATGAGTGGACAAAACAACTGGAAGAATTGAGAAAGGAGCAAAAAGGGAAATGCAGTGAAAGAAACCTGATTTTATGGTCTAGATGTGTGGATATGGCTAGATAGTTGTTCAAATAAATCAGGTACAAAAATCAGGTGATGGAAATATTTAATTTTGTTAAAGGCAAGAGTGCCCAGCATTAACTTCCTTAAACACAGCCTCTTCTCAAATGCCTACTGCCAGCATCCTGATGCAGCTCTCAGCTCAGATACCTCCAGGGGAGGTGCTAGTGACAGACCATGAAAAATGCTTTGGATGGGGCTTGAGAGAACTCAAGGTCTGTTACTTAATTGATCTGCCTTTATGTACATGAATTAAGGGAAAAGTGGATAGTGATTATGTAGCTGGGATCTCCATTTTTCCCAGGATTTGCCCTTTTTTGTCTGGGCCACTCTCACCTCCTCTCATTTAATCTGCAATAACAGAACACAGTTAAGTACTAATATTCTCATTACTTGCAGACCTTGCAGATCTGTAAAAGCTATTTCATCTCTCCTTCCCAGCGTGGCTTAGTGAGTCACTACCTGAACCTTGCCCAAGCAATTTTTTCCTTTGTATAATTAAGGGCTAAAATAATTAGAAATCACAGGTAATGGTCAGAATTCAGTCACCATTTACTGTGAAATGGCTAAAATAGAGATCACAGAACCACAGAATTCTTAGGTCTGAAAGGGACTTCTGAAAATCATTCAGTCCATCCCTCCCTGCCCAGGCAGGGCTACGTAGAGGTGACACAGGAACGTGTCCTGGTGGGTTAGAATGTCTCCAGAGAGGAAAACTCCATGAACTCCTTGGGCAGCCACTTTCAGTGCTTTGCCACTCTCAATGTAAGGAAGCTTTCCCTCAGATTGAAGTGAAAGTTCTTATGGCCATTGGTCCTCATCCTGTCACTGGGCACCACTGAAAACAGTCTGGCACCATCTTCTTGTCACCCACCTTTGAGATATTTACTTGTATTAATGAGAGCCCTTCTGTCTTCTCTCCTCTAGACTAACAGACCCAAGTCCCTCAGATGCCTCTTACAAAAGAGATGCTCCAGAACTCTCATCATCTCTGTGGCTCCACACTGGACCCTCTCCAGTCACATCATGTCCTTCTTGTACTGAGGGGCCTAGAACTGGATACAGCGCTCCAGGTGTGGCCTCAGTAGGGCTGAGTAGAGGGTCAGGTTAGGTCATCTCCCTTGACCTGGTAGCCACACTCTTCCCAATGCACCCCAGGGTACCACTGGCCTTCCTGGCCACAGGGGCACTGCCAGCTCATGGTCATCCACCAAGACTCCCAGGTTCTTCTCTGCCAAGCTGCTCTGTAGTCCCCAGCCTGTGCTGGTACTTGGGATTGTTCCTTCCCAGGTGCAGGACCCTGCACACTTGACCTTATTGACCCTCATTAAGTTTCTCTCCACCCAATTTCCAGCCTATCAAGGTTCCACTGGATGACAGCACAACCTTCTGGTTTATCAGCTGCTTCCCCACAGTTCTGTTTCATCAAAAAACTTGCTGAGGGTCTCTTTCCTTTAACTGTCTTTCACTGAATGGAAGAGAGAATCTTTCCTGTTTTAGTTTGCATGCATTTCTGACTAATCACATACTGGTTTCACAGTCAGAAATATTATGTTGGGGGGTACTATGAAGATACTGTGAACATGGAATTAGTCCTGTATTGCACATTTCTTATTTTAAAGAAGGGACACTTTTCTCGTTTTCTGTTGTAATCATTGTAGAAAATATAAAATATCTGAAACTTCTATTTGTAGATTGTATTTTAATTTCAATACTTAAAACACAAAACTCCCTGGAAGCAATCTTAAGAATATTTCCACAAAGACTTTTTTCATTATTTTATTTTTATATTACAAGTGTGTTTCCTTTGAAAATGCAAATATATACCATCATAAATTGTAATACAGGACATAAAAAGAATCCTTGATCTTCATGCATCATAAAATGATTGTAATGAATCAAATAATTTAATGGAGCAAAGGTTGGTTTAAAAAGTATCCAAGTATGCATTCCAGACATTGACAGCAGATGTTGATTTACGCTAGACCTGTGATGGAAGGCATCTTCTACTATTATCCTATAATGGGGAAGAGAAAGAGGATTGCTGTTGGCATGTGCATTTAAACTGGGTAGTATTAAACTGAACTGACATTCAACGCATGCCATTCACCTGCCTCTGTCCTGTTCCTCTGCCAGTTGTTTGGAAGTCCAGCTCTAACCTGAGTTTCCAGCTCTTAACAGTACAAGAAAAGCAAAAAAAAAAAAAAAAGAAAGAAAAAAAGCACAACTAAACAAAACAATAAAAAAACCACAAAAAACAAACAAAAACCAAATCCAAAACAAACAAACAAAAAAAGAAAGAGAGAGGAAAGTCCCCTAGAAAGTGACTCCCTCCTTAGCCAAACCCACTGACCAAAACACAGCAATGATATGTATCATATGAAGCAGAACAAAAGAAAATTTCTATGGTTTTGGGGTACAGAACTGAAAACAGAAGCCCAGGTTAAAACTGACGCTTTTTCAGTTTTCCTCTGTTACCTCAAATCTGAGTTTGCTAAAGCAGATTCCAATGAACTCAAGTTTGGGTTAGGTTTTTGTACTCTCTGTGCCTTTGCACCTGCTAGGCAAGATTGATAGCAAATCTTTTGGCTGGGCATATGATATGTGACAACAGTCTAGTGATTTATGTAAGTAAAAAACCAGATTTTTCAGATCAGCTAGTGGAGATAATTCTTGCATTTTTGACCCATGGGAACTCATGACATTTGATAACTGATTTATTTTAAAAAACACTACACTGAAGAGTGGCCATGAAAAGGGGACAGGCCAATTTTAATTAATCCATCAGATCAATTCCTGAGCAGAAAAGGCTGGCAGAGCTTGCAGGAGAATTGCATGTTAATAAAGTTGGAAGTCACTTATTTTTCTAATTAATTATTACTTGACGGGAAAAAAGGTATTAAAGGCATACTATGTATAACTCTTTAACTATACTATGTAAAATTGTTTAAAGAAAGGGAAGAGACAGATATTTCTGAGGACAATGCCAGCATGCAAATAATTATCCATCCCATTCTTCTAATCACCTTGGACTTATCATCCTTACCTGGTGTGCATCTGAGATTATGTAAGTATTCCAACTAATATTGTCACATGGGATGGCAGTTTCTATGACACACTTCTTTCTCTACTTTTGGAGAGTATCTGCCTTTCATGAGGGGATAGATCTTGGCTTCCAGAGTCATCTCCAGTTTCAGCTGTGACTTACCTGTCTCAGAGGTGCCAGCCCTGTCAGTGCAGCATAGTACACTGCCTGCTGCTGTAGGCACTGCTGTGGTCCAGCATTGGCATGTACATTTTAGCCACGATGCAGTAGCTGACTCCAGGACTCAAATCTTGTATTTTAATAATCTTCTCTTTCCCTTCATACACCAGGACCCTGTGTTGCTTCACACCGAGTGGAGAAAAAAGAGTCAGTCAAGCACATTTCCCTAGCAAGTGTGTCTGTGAGTAAATTTTGATGAGAACAGAGGATGCAGAACAGCACACAGACTTACACAAACTCAACAGCATTAATGTTTATGCTGTTTAATATTTATGCTTTTCAAAGAAAATTCCCTCCCCTCCAATTCCTCTCCTGTCCCAATTTTTAAATCTAGGTTATAGATTATGAGGTATTAAGTTGATGGAAAATAATAAAGGGAGGAATTACAACTCAATTCAATCAAATGCAATTCCTGAAAAATAAGCCTACTTTGTTTTCAACACTTTCAGAGTCATCGCTGATCTCACAGTCCCAGAAGGCTTTCAACAGTAAAGCAAGTATGGTGTGCCCACACTTTTCTGGCTTTTCAATGGTAAAGGGCTCATATGTGAATATACTCTTACCTCATCTAGGAAGTTGTTAATTATGAAGACTTGATACAGCAGATCATAATAATTTGTCATTGGTATTTTGCTGCCTCTCTTCCTTTTGTAAGGAGATTGTGGAGCCTGGAGCTTTACTGTTATGGATTTGTTGCTATGAACCACAGTTACCATCGGTGGTCCTATCATAGCTATGGAAAAAAAAAAAGCTGTAAACACAATTATAGTTTTAAAATAATATTTCCTAGAATGCAATTTGAATCCATTCAACAAATGCTGGTGGTGCCAACAATATATTATGCTGTATTTCCTCCTCAAGTGACACTTCATAAATTCTTACTTCTTGGTGTTTATTTGGTTTGGTTATTTTTATTTTGGAGGTGACTTTTCCTGTGTTTGTAAACCTGTCTTTGAGCCAAACATTTTGAAATCCCTTAGAGCTGATGTTGTTATGTGCTGACTGGTCAAGCAAAATTCAAAAATTGCCCTGATTTTCTTTTCCCCTCGTGTTTGTCTTTGTGCTTGGACTGCACAAAACATCCATTCAAACCATTTCAGCTATGCCAAGGATACAGATTATCTCCTCACTTTCCAATACTTTGCAATTCCCTTGGTTAAACACAGGCTCCAAGCTAGTGCCTGCATGTGTGTACAGCACCAGAAATGAGGGGACACAGGGCAGCAGCTGCCACATGAATCTCTCCAGGAGGAGGAGGTGGCACAGGACAAGATATTCTGCTGCAAGGTACTGCTTTATGTCAAAGCTTGTGGTTTCATCTGTGCAGGAGGTTCAAGGCAGTTTGCACTTCGGGGCTGTGAAGTGACCCACAGTGATAATTTGATTTTGTTTTGGCCAGTGGGAGAAAACAGGTTAGTTTTGGTGAACTTACTGGTAGGTAGACTGCTACTGTTCAGTGTTTGGGCAGTCCTCCATTTCTAGCATACTGTGGCCCTGTAATGACAGTGCTAACCAAAAGTTTTGCACTTGTGCTTTCTGTGTCCTTTCCTGCAGTCAGGATAACACATAAATGTGAGAAGAATAGTGGCCACACACCATGCAGCTCTGTTCTCTCTTCCCCCAAAGAAAAAATGCTTCCTTTTTTATTGTCTTGAGTCCTGTCCTTCCAACAGCTTAAAAAATGCCTGAAAATAATTTGTGTATTTCCATACCCAGAGGAAGATGTTGAATTAAAGGGATCTTTTGATCTCCTAATTACTGGTAAATGGCTATTTAGCCAAAATTGTTTGACTTTCAAGTGTGTAGAGAATTACTTTGGCATAACACTTCACCTGAGAGCCATTGACTCACTTCTTTACATACAGCTTTGTGGTTAGAAAACGATTACTCATGTTTGCAAGCTGTGAGCAGAAATGATGTGTTCCATGCCACTGAAGATCAAATTATTTCCTGGGAGACACGTATGTTTGCACTTACTTTCTCTCCAAGGAGTGAATCTGCAGCTGAGGCTCCAGTTGGAATAGACACCAGCCAAGGCTGCTCTCACTCTGCTGTAGTAAGGCTCCTGGATGTCAGAGGTCTCATGTGTTAGGTCACAGACACGGCTTGAAATCCCCCAGCAGTCATCTTTGTTTTTCCACGTACTCTGCCCATACCTATGGAGAAAGAGGAAGAAGGATCTAAACTTTAGCCATCACTGCCTGTGTCCATGCAGGTTCTTTTTTTCTTTTCTCTCGTGGCACTGACAAGCATCCTGCCATGGAAATTAGCTGCCTTCAATTTAATAATAGGGAAGGTTGATTTCATGGGCGTTTGGGAGCTAGAGATTCTTCTCTGAAAGAAATCTAAAGCAGAGACGTGGGTTACCAGCCCTGTAGGAAGCCACCTGTTATCTGGCCCATGGAAGAGGTGGGCAAGCTTCAGCTTAGCCAGTGTGTTCAATGATGGGTAAAATGCCAGATTTCACCAAACAACTTCTCAAGGGCAATAATCATTTCAGGCACTCACCTGTGTGCCAGGCATGGGAGCAGACCCTGAAGACCAGCCCCTAATGTTGTCTCAATCATGCAAGGCACCCTGAGGCAGTGCTGTGGGGAAGGTAACCACTGAAATGCCTTAGATGTTCTATTACAGAGGAGCTAGACCTGCTTGAGGCAGGTGGCAGGACCCAGTGACTTTCAGAGTCCGCTGCAAACCACATTTTGCTTCAAATCCTTGGTGCGACGAGAGTGCAGAGCATAGTGCTGGAGGTGCTTATTCCTTGCCTGCCTCCTGCTGCTTGACTGCACCTTATGGATTGGTAAGTGCAGAAACAACTGAGAGCTGACAGCTGAGCAGGACATGACTGCTCCCCAGGAATGAGAGCATCCTGAGCAGTCACTGTGACGTGCCAGCCCAGCGGGAGGCCCCGATACTTACACTTTATACTGCACAAAGTAGAGCGCGTCTCCCGCCTCTCTGGCCCACCCAGGCTGCCAATGCAAAGTGGTGTTGAAATTTAGCGAATGGAACTCTACCTTCTGTGGCTTAATCGACTCTTGCAGATCTCGGTTTTCCAAAACTAAAAGCGCTGCAGATAAGAAGGAAGGATAACACAACGTGTTTGTCACAGACGCACTCCTCCATACTGGAATCAGAGGGTATTGCTACAGACTTTAGTTTCACAACTAGCAGACCACAGGGAAATTAAATCTCCTGGATTCACATTCAAAACTTTCCAAGTCACGAAATCAAGCAGTTACAAAAGAAACACATTTTGAACTATGAAAGGAATACTTTTATGTAGTCTGAGTGTTTGGAGGTGGGGTTTTTTTTGCTGTTTGTTTTGGGTTTGTTTGTTGTTACTTTGTTTTTCTTTTTCTTTTTTCTTTTTAGTTTGTTTGTTGGTATATTTTTCCTTAGAGAATTTGCTGCTGTGAAAAATGCCTCATGCACATTCCAGGAAAGAAACCTTTTGGGTCAATCCACAGAGTCTGCAGTAAGCAGCCCCATCAGTACCTAAAAGTCAAGTGCTCTTTCCCTCTTTACTCCACAACTCAGCTTTAACCTGAAGAGATTATAGCTCTTTTAACTGTTGCCACAGTCATGTTTACCAGCTCCTGCCTAATAAACAACCACTTGAAATTCACTGTTTTTACTGTCTATGGCACTAGAAAAGCTGATAATTTTCAGGATCATCTCTTTTCAAACTGCAATACTACTTAGATTCAGTTAACAACCCCTATACATCATTCAAACCCTAATATTTTTGTGGGTTTTGCAACCCAGATGACAGCAGCTTTTACCCTGGCATAGTACAGAATCAGGTAAGATTGTACTGGCTGAACTGAAACTGGCAATACAGCCATGAAAAAAATCTCATGGGCAACATGTTCATTGTTATCTGCATTTCAGAACCTGGAAAGATAAAATACCAAACTAATTTGCAAATGACTGGCTTTTGAAACCCACCAAAAGATCCTGAGATTTCTCAACTCATCCAAAAATTCAATAACAAGCCTATCCTCCCACCCCGCTCCCATACAGGAAAAGACCAAAAAGCCCTTACTTACAAGTTGTCTCATCCTGAAGCAGGTGCATCAGTAGGCAGAGGAAGGAAAGCATCATCCTCCTCATGCTTAGGAGAGAGCTCCATGACTGAAAAGTACCTCCCTTCCTTTTGGACATGTCTTATGAGGAAGTAATTGTTAAGCACTCCAGAGTTCCCCTTATTTTCAGTGGTGTACAAATTCCCCGGTTTGGCTTTGTTTTAATTTAGCTGGAAAACATATGAGTAGCTCTAAATTAAACATGAGCAGTTGTTCTTTCTTGGCAGATGTGGTCATGCAGAGTTTGGAACTAATTATGAATCAAGCCATTATGAAAAAGTCCTTTTTTTAAAGATACTAATTCCCAGATGATGTCTGCCAATATTGCTTTATCCCATAAATTTGTCACAGAAGCTTTCTTGCTTGCCACGCTAAGATTTTTAACATTTATTTGTTTGTTTGCTTGTTTGTTTGTTTATTTATTTTCAGCTCACTACCTGCTCAGAGCTGAAGAACACAAGACATTTTGTCCCAAAGATATAAAAGACCTACCCATGAGATGTGCTCTGGTTGATGAACTGCCTCTGGGCCAAAAGCAAGAGAGGGAGTTTGCAGGTGTGCTGGTGGCAGACATCATCAGGGGCTGTCACTGGAGGAAAGAGGGGCTGTGAAATCACTTCTGGCTGTTGGGCAGCATGTTCACCCCATGCTGGCTGTGGAGGAGATGCCGGGAGGCCAGGGAAGTTGCAGGACTGACAGCCTCCTGACAGGGATTACGAAGGTAAGCCCAGCCCACGGGGCCAAAGTGCCACTCTGGGTTGGACTTTCAGACTGCCTGGAATCATACGCTCCAACCGGTGCAGGTATGCTGAACACTGCCTGCACAAATATTGGCATTTGTCAGTGTTATCCTCTGGATCCTGCCTGCCCAAAATGTCCGTCTCTACAAGCTTGACCCCAGGGCTGGGGATGCTGGGGCTCCCCGGTGATAAAACTTCACTTTGTGTGCTTGCAAATGCTTTAATGCCACATGCACGTCTGCCTGGTGGGAGAGTTTTGAAGCTCAGACAATGTGGCTGCTGGTGGTGAACGTGGTGTTACTGCCTAGCCTTGCCCCTCACTCTTCCCTCCCCAAAAGCTCCCCGATGCTGACACCCACTGGTACTTCACTGCTTGTGCACTAGTGCAGCTAAGCAAAAGTCAGGATGCAATCTCTTTTTGCAAACTCATGGTGATAAGCAAGTGGAGAAAATTGGTAATTTTATAAGATTAGCACAGCCCTGTGTAACAACTTCCACAAAAGGAGTGATGGATGTGAAGGCTATCTGTCTGCAAAGAAAAAATTGTCATGAAATATTCCTTACTTTGGGGAAACGTGGAAACACAAGTCATGTCAGGTCAAAAAAAAGTGCAAGTTCTGAACTTATTTAAAGGCCACCAGTTATATTGAACAAACTGAACAATATCTGGTCAAGAAACTGACCTTGATCAGATAAATGGGCACAGGGTCTCAGTTCAGCTGATCCCCTATACCTCATTATTACAGCACCAAACCTGCAGCATATATAGTAGAATGCTAACTGTAATAGCTTTAAATAATGAATTAGTCCAACCAACCAAGAAAATTAAAGAACTGAGAAAAAAATGAAGAAAAAAACCACACAAAATGAAAGCAGAAGTCAGAAAGTCTACCTCAGGCTGCAGATTTTTTTATCTATCCATTTCCCAAACACACCTTCAAAATCCAGTGACCTTTAAATAGTTCCCCACACCAAATTCAATTAATATTTTATCACGTTATATGAGCTCAAATACTGGAATAGGGAACTTTTACAAACCAATCACTAGACTGAGAAGTCATCAGTGTTTCGTCACAGGTCATGTATTTGTTTACTTGAATTGTACACGCCTTCCCATATCCCAGAAGCAGCCCATTGCCAGGAGCTGAAGTGTGGACCTTTGTCAAAGTTCCTTTTGATGGTGGTTCCTGCTAAGGAAGCAGAGCTGAGGGCCTGCCTGCTGGCACCAGTGGGTTTTGCTCGGAAAAGGCTGCTGTGGTGAAATGGGGCAAGAAATGCCTGTCACATGGGGAAACCCAGGGTTTCCTGTGCACTGCACTCCCAGTCTTTTATCTACAGCTGGGCTCAGCATTCTGCAGTAATTGGTAACTCTTCAAATAATTTCTGTTATCCTTGAAACAGCCACTGTTCCAATAGTTCTGTAACACTGTGCTACTCATCTGCCTCAGTCCCACTGCTTCAGCGCTTTGTGTGAAAAAAACCACTACAGTCCAAGAAGGACCAGCTGCACACACACACACATGCAGACATGTACATACATACGGATTTGGAGTCTCATAGAATATGTGTATAGTGTATACAGTGCATTTCAGAATGTAAACTATTGAGGAACACAGGATGGTGCACACTGCAATGCTATTTAAAATAGAGAACTTCTATAAACAATATTAAGGGTACTCTGAACAGTACTTTATGAAGAAATGGAAAGTTAAAATTTATTATTGACCCCAGCAGAATCCACATAAGTAGTTATGCTACTAGCTCATCCTAGCTTACACTGCAGCACCTTTCTGATCCAAACCATTGTGAAATAGTAGAACTGATATTTTTGTGAACCAACATAGAAAACCATTGGTATGAGATTTTTTCCATTGCTGCAGCAGAAACCTACCTGAATGCTGGGTAAACAGCTTTCTTGCTCTTAAGGACTGATTATGGCTACACAGAGGTTAAAGTTAAGTACATTTTTTGCTGAAAGCTGCTTGACTTCATCTCATTTGAAAGGACCACCTCCTTGTTACTTTTTTTTTTTTTTCTTTTGCCCTTGAATGAGTTGTTTCCCATACAGAAGAGAAAATGTAACTCTGAAAATGCTACTGTAGCACAATCTTTGGCTTTTCAGATTCGAGTCTGGTATTTGCAGTGGATGTGAGAGTGGGTTTTGCTTACATGCCTGGATGAGGATGTGGGAGGATGAAGAAAGCATACCCAAAACAAACAGAGAATACTTCTAGTAACTGGCAGAGGCAAGGCAATTCTCTCTCAACATGTGGCATTTCACACAAAAATAGAAAAAGCGAGTGGTTCATGTTATTCTAGACCTAAAGACTATTTGCAATTGGAGCCACAGTTTTCAGTCTTCTAAACAGCCAGTGTGGACTCAGAGGAAAACCTGTCTTGGGAGGGGGCTCTGGAGGTCATCCAGTCCAGCCTCAGCACAGGCGTAATAACAATTTTATTCCACAGTTAACCACTTTTAATATGAGCTTCCTCCTGTATATCCTAGTGGGATTCCTCTGCTGCAATTAATGACAGATGTTTCTCGTGGTTTTACTGGGAGCTTCAGACAAAAGTCTGCCCTTTCTGCAAATGCTACAGTTGGCTATATTTGGCAATTAGATCTCTCCTGAGTGCCTCCTCTCCTGGTTGAAGGGATCCAGCTCCCTCTGGGGCAGGGAGCTTCTTCTGGTGTGTCATGGGCAGCATGGGCATTATGGGCAGTGGGGACTGGGAAAGTGAATCACTACACTACACACAAAAACTAAAATGAAAGTAAGGAAAACCCCTACAGTCAGGCAGGAGGGACTTTTTTGATTTTTCTTCCCTGCTCTGTAGAGAAGAGACATTGCATCACACAAGTTCTTGCAGGGAAGTTTCTGGGGAAGCTATGCAGACTTTCACTGCACAGTGTGTGCCTTCCCTGCTCCCTGCCCACAGGTACAAACTTCTCTCATGTTAAAGAGCTTGGGCCAACATTTTAAAGACTGCAGTTAGAAATTCCAGTGCTGTAGCTGCATCTACAAAGTGAGACTTTTGACCATATCAAAGACGAAGATCTGCTGTAGGCTCAAAAGTAGCAAGTCATTATTTGCACATGCAGTATTTATTTAACAATGTGCAACACTCTGAATTGACCAGGAAGTAACCAACACACTAACATTCATTAGGAACTGAAATTAATACCAAACCCCAAAATAACTCCAAGTCTTTTATTTAAATAACAAGTTCCCTTTAAAATGTACATTCTTCTTACTTGTAAAGCCATAGAATTCTATTTTTTCCTACTACTAAGAAGTGTTGTAGCCTGTTTAAGCCCATTAAGACACAATTTTAGGTTGTGGATCCCTCACCAAATCAGACAAAAAACTACCAACTTGGAGACATGTGAAATCAATATTCCAGAATCTGTCAGTTTTTCTTAGGTAATCTCCACAGCATAGTAAAGGTGCCAAGTGCTCCCTCAGCCAACAAAACCCGCAGATAAAACTGGAGAGGTACATCACAAACATTGCTCATGCTTCCTTGATCCACCTGCTAAAGAAAGGCTCAATTCTGATAGTGCCAATGATTTCTGACACCCTGCCATCAGAGGCAGATGAGGCAACTCCTGAAATATTGGTAGTGTGGGTAGGATATGACCTACACACTGATTTTCTTGTTGCAGGGAGTGGTTCAAAGCCTCTGCATCTGTTCACAAAGTCCCGTCCAGACCACACTGGGCTGACTCAGCACATCACACAAAAAGGGCAAGGGGTTGGCAGGCCTGCACATGGGAAAAGACACAGAAAACTGGGATTCCTGCCTCCACATATGTCATCAAAAATTGGGCTGCAGAAGGAGCAAACACTTCTGGTAGCTCCTTTGGGCAATAAAACCTGGAAAGATGCAAGCTCAAGGGGTTTCCCTGGCCAAGGGAAAAAATAAATGCAAGGAAGAAGAGAAACTGCCTTTCACTCATCGCTGCAAGGAGAAATTTGCCAACATCACACTTTCTAGCCTGTGGTTCAGTTCTGTGATGGTCTTTTGAATTCTCAGTATCATTCGCCATCATCCAAGGAGTGCAAGCTCTAGACCAAAAAGTCCATTCTTTAAATAATCTTTTACCACCACCATCTTCAAATACCTGCTGTATTTGTACATTCACTGTTGTTTTACAAGCCTTCTTTGTTTTCTTTAATAAATAGTGTTGAAGATCTTGTGTGGATCGTCTCTGAGCATTCAGTAATCGGTGTTGAGTTTTTCAGGACAGGATCCTTCACACTTAGCTGGTTTTCACACTTCTCAGAGGTGTTAGTTTCGAGTCTACTGCAACATGACTGTTTTAACCATTAAGATCACCCTGTGATTCTTAATGACAGAAAAGCTTTGTTCCATATTCTTTGTCTTAAATGAAGTTTGGTGTATCTCAAAATTGCTAGCTTTGCTGCACACCCTGAAGCAATTTACAGTTCTTCAATATTCATCAATATTCACCAGCAATTCTTAATTCACCATCCAAATTCACAATACTTCATTGCGATTTCTATTCAGATTTGGGGGGTGAGTATGAATTGGTACTGTATTAAAAGCCGATATAAGGCCAGAGTGATACCTGAGATTAAGCCACGTGGAAGAAGGGACTGAGCAATGGCAAAGATGCTCTCTACCTCCTTGCTACCACTGCCCCCTAGCCAGTCAGGCAAGCTTGTGCAACCCTTTCTTCCTTGTTATAATTTATCTCACACTTAATCACACGTCACAGGCCTCAACTCTACCAAAACCTGGCAGCAGAAAGCACACTACAGTTCCTGGCTTCTGGAATGGAACTGAACATGCCCTCCCACCCTTCCTGCAATTAACTGAGCTACTACAAACTTGCAAAATATTCCACAAAACATAACACAAAACAGCCATGCCCAGAAAGAAAACAAAGTGTATTTATGTTCTTTTTGCTCTCTATTTTCAGTATGAAAGGATTGTATTTACTCTCTTTGAAAGGGTATTTTTGAAGGGAGATAAGGTTTCAAGTGATGTTAGCACAGAAAAAAAGCTGTTTCAATCTTAGTGCTGCACTGTGCACATTGCAAGGATTTGACAACTGCAGGATTAATTTTACAAGACACAGCAAGCTGGCAGGCAGAACCTCTTGGTTTGCCTTCTCATGGTTTACTCTGCTTGTAATGCTTTTCCTCTTCCAAGCTGTTGCTGGACAGCAGAAATTAAAACATCACACAAATAAGACTTCTGTGAGCATTTAAACTTCTAATGATCAGTAACAAGTTCCAAGGAAGGCCAGCTTTCCTCGCTCTGTAGCAATTATTCCATTCAAATGGTTTGACCATTTGATCCTTGCCTATAATTTTTCAATAGAACATAAGAAAGCATCCCCAGGCTCAAGGAATAGGACTGGACTTCAGTTACTGCAGATCAACAGCACCAAATGACAGAAGAGAAATTGCAACACTGAGGATGAAGATGGTCAGCAGGATCCAGGAAGTGGCTGCACAGCCACACAGACAGATGGGCCACACACATCTCCCCCAAATAGTGTTTGGATTCTCAATAATGATCTGGTATACACCATGTAAGTAACATGAACTGAGAGAGCTTCAAAAATACATTTAGTCTTCAGAACAAAAGCTAAAAAGTCATATAAGAGGCAAGGATACACATTTTTCTTCTTAGATTTTTTTATTTACATATTAAAACATTTAATATAAGGAGTATTTACAGGAATTTCATTATAGATTTCAGCCCGGTATCTGATAAGATAATATAGAAAAAGTATTCATAAACAAGAACTTCATAGTTAAAGGACTGAACTATAAAATATGTACACAAGTCACCTTTTCCTGAGATAAAAGGTGCTTTGTATTTGGTTTGTCATTGTGGTTGGGTGTTTTTGCTTTTTGTATTATGGTTTCTTTAAGATGTGCTGAAACTATTAATTTGAACCAAGTCAACATCTCTTACTTATTAATACTCAACTGTTTACATGGAACCACTTCAGCCCAACTGATTATTCCTAACCCTGAGAAAAACAGGTTCTCATGCAAGTTTCTTTTTCTGCAATCTTCTAGTGAAGGATTACATAAAAACGCACGAGTCTGTTCCAGGCAACTGGGACTCTACATGCTGTCTTGTTTCCACAGATGTCAGTAGGTTTGACAATTTTTTTTTAACTACATTACTGACTTCTGTGGAAAACCACACAAAAGCAGATTTGATGTTTCTGTGCCCACACACAGTACTGCCACAGTACTTCATTGTTAATTGCAGAACTAATAGTAAAAATTATAATGCCCACTCAAGAACAAGAACTAAAGAAGTTCTTAGAAATGTTGGCAGGTATGAGGTCAAAGTTTTGTGAAGGTCGCTTTCACAAGATGTAATGTTTTGGAGTCTTACACCATCACCCAAATAATCTTCAAGCAAGAGGAAGGGAGCAGTGCTAAGCAGCTAGGACAAGAGCAATAATCAGCTGAAAAGGTTTCAAGCAGCAAAACCTTGCAAGTGTATCATACTGCGTAGCTGATGGGCCTGCAGATGGCATGAATATTAAATTATTTTCAATGTATAAATGTTAGGCACTTTCATATTCTGGATCAAGGTGCTATATATGAATATTCAGAAGCTCAAGCAAACTACTTCATCACAAGAATATTAATCAATGAAACTCATTCAACTAGGTGAAAATGTATAGATAAACACTACCAGACAGGTTCCCAGTCACATTGGTCAGATACTTGCTGTTACAGAACTGCAAATGCAAGCCTAACTAGCTGTAGCTGGAAAGACATTTCCATTCTCAACCCAAGAAATCATCACACTGCAAGCTGCTAGATTGTATCCAAACAGACATTATTACCATGAACTGTCCTACTCTTAGGCTCTCAATACCACTATGGGCAACTGCTAAAAAATAGGACTGGTGGTAAGAGCTTACTGGCCCAGAAACACATCTTCTCTTACTGTGGCCTCACATTTTTAGCTAGTCACAGCTAGTAAAAGAATCCTGTGCTTTGTGCACCCTTAGACTTCTTTATTTCACAGTTACAAAAGCTGTAAGCTGGCCTGAGCAATTTAAACATCTAAACTATTACTATGCCACTAGGTAAGTATGCAGCACACAGAAGACAAACTGCAGGGATGGTGCTAGTTCAGTGGCTTTTGTATTTACTGTTCAGAAATTTTGATCTAAAAGTACATTTAACCTTGTTTTATTTCAAGAGCAGGTCTGTTGTACATATATGTGATACAACACAAAGCACTCATACCACTGTTCTTGATTTTCAGCTTCTAAAATAACAGTGTCCTTCCAGTACATGTGACTATCTGCCATGCCAAATTTCTCCCATATGTTATGATATATTTTTGTGTCATTTCTTATTGATCTTAACATCACCATTCTTAATGATATCCTAGCTCCTGGCTGGGTCCCTTTACTGACATTTGACTCCATGTGATTTGAAAGATTCAGAACAATGTACAATGTAATTGTATTGCAGGGGTAAGAGAAAAGAACCTGAGATAGACACATTTTAAAACTAGAGTGACTATCTGCATTCCCCTTCCAGTGTGTCAGCAAAGGAAAATCTTCCAGAACAATGAAACACTTAGCTCACACAAATCTAAGATGCTGAGCCTTAGTTCTAACAGCAGCAGCGTTTCCTGATGCACTGTTAAGAATGCAAATCTAATTTAAAAAAACAAAACAAAAAACTACATGCTTCTGACAGAATCTTGGTTTTGAGGCAGATACATCAAATCCAACAACTGCCACAGCTAATTCCTGATGTTCTTGGACAACATTAACATTTTATCTCTTTTTTCTGACAAAAAATACTGACAGAAGGAAAACAAACCACAAAGGTTAAATACTCTGAGCAGTTGCAAAGAAAATACTCAGCAAATTGCCTGGTCAGAAACTTCTTCCCAAAAAACAAGACTAACTTCACAGTTTCTAATGCTCTCTTTATCCCTTCAGAACCAAGTTTAAGTTCAACACTTCTCTGATATTTATAAATTCCTGAGCTATTTACTGCAATTCATATTAATCAAAAAAACCTCTAAACTCAGAAAGAAATTACATCAACTCCAATTTCTGCATAAGACACAGCTGTTCATCTACTCCAGTAGACAGCCTGCTAGGAGCTTCAGTGACGAACGACATCATTACCTGGAAAGTCAGTTTAGTTGAAGTTTCAAGTGCAATTAATACTGATTTTCAAAAAGCCTTCTCATAACACCAAAAGTGTTATTTTATGCACCTCTGCCATGGGGAGACCTACATATTAGTGCATCCTAAGCAGTAAGTCACTAAGCACTGTCCTCTAGGAACTCAATCCAGAACACAACATTGAAAAAGTTGCTAGGGGGTCTCACCATGTTTGAATATAATGCAGAAACAAATCACAGCCAGTTAACAATTACTAACTGGGCTTTCCATGACACCATAACTACAAAATTCACCTGCTTGATTTAGTGTTTCCTAAAATTATCAAACCCTGCTAACCAATCTGCTACCTTCCTGTGAGTAGAGATGGGGAAAATAGCTGTTGTCTTTAAATCTTTTGTACCATTGTGTGGTCAATATTGATAGATACAAACAGAAGCACTCCTGAAACTGCTGTATAAACTAACTTCACCTTAAGTGACTCATGTCACTGAGAAACTTAAGGACAGAAGTATTATGACACTGGTTTTCCTTTAAAACCACCTGCTGTAATGTAACATGCTAGCAATTAATATATCCTATAAAAATTTCTTTTAAAACAAACCCACAATTTTATGTAAACAGACCAACTTGTACCCGTAAAGGGTTCTTTTTTCCTGAACTAAACTTCATTAATAATGGTTCTAAATATTTCCTACAAATAGAAAATACCTATCAAATCTTCATTTAAGGGAAATAAATGGATTGCATAGATTTCAATATGAAAAAAAACAAATATAAAAATATAAAATTCTTGTTCCTCAGTTTTCAAAACTACGATCCCTAGGACACAAAATTCAGAATGACAATAAAAGTTATGAAGTACAACTTAATCACACTATTTTTCTATTGTCTTGAGACGTATTTTTAGAAGGTGATTTTGTGTAGTTCCTGAGTTATGTTATTAAAAGGGGGGAAATAGCAGTGATTTTCATCCTTCTAGAAAACATGCTTGGAAGAAGTTCTAATTATTTCTGTTTAATGAACATATTTTTCTAAAAATTAGGAAAAAATGTCCCAGAAGAAACCAGGCTTTTGAATTTTGAGGACATTATCTAAGGAATTTGTGAAACCACCCACTGGACTTTTTTTTTTCCAGTGATGATCAGTCAGCAATATTCTGACAAGGTTACTCACACCACTAGGTAATCCAAATGGGTGCTGCTGTACTGAAGTTAACAGAGTACAAATAACTGTTACTTTCACAGAATTGTTAGGGCTGGAAGGAACCTCTGGAAATCATGCACTCCAACACCCTGGCAAGGCAAGGTCACCTAGAGCAGGTGGCACAGGAACAAGCTCAGGTGGGTTTCAACTGTCTTCAAAGGCAGACTCCATGATCTCCCCTTGGGCAGCCTCTTCCAGTGCTCTGCCATCCACTCTCAATGCAAAGAAGTTTTTCCTCATGTTGAGGTGAACTTCTTGTGTTCTTATTTTATGGCCATTACTTCTTAGACATGGAATGAAAATTCCACAGATATACAGAAGAGCTTATAGGCACACTCTTATTTAAAAGAAATAGGAGCATTTAATTTAATATAAAAACACTGTTCAAAAGAAAAAGGTAAGCAAGAGGATACCTCCAATAATGGTAAAAACTCTCAAACATTTCTTGCATGTCTATCAACTGAAGGATTTCTTAAACATTATGTACATTGAGCTAATTTTGAACAGGATTTGAAGCAGAAGTGAATAATGGTACAGTTGCTGTTTTATAGTTGATGGTATGCTTTCTATAGAGTACTATTAAAAAACATGGCACTATTTCAAATAGGAAATAATGAGTTATATGATATATAAAAACATTTCAAAAAGTGGTTATTATGAAATTCCCCCACACTTTTTATGCCATTTTCAGGTATTATTTTCATTGTGTACTGATCGGAACAAGTACAACTTATAGATGTTCACAATTTAACCTGGACTTTCCATAACCTTCAGTAATGCTGTTCTTTCTGAGTTGTGGTTAAGCACTTCAGTTATCCTGGCTACTCAGTTGGCCTGTAAGCATTCACAGGCTGTTCTTCACCAACATCTATCATCAACTCCTCTATTGGAACATGAGGCTTGTCATAGCCAGAAAACTTGAAGCAGTTGCTTTGAATGGCTGTTTGCTGCGTTTCTGTGCTAGAAATCTCTGACCCTGAAGACGCACTGCATATATCCATTTGGTTACTGTTAGAAATGAAGTAACTCTCTTTTACTTTGGAATTCTGTTCATCAGCATCAACAGAGACCTCCTCTGTGTTTTCCTGCACAGGCACCTCTTCTGCTTTGGCTGGTGCCTCTGGGGAAGGGACAGAAGAGTCTTCATCACAGGAATATCCAGGACTAACAGTTTGTTCTTCTGGCTCTATCTCCAGCAAGATTACTTCACCATTCACTGGCAACTCTGAGTTGCCTGACAGTACGGACAAATACTTCCCCTCTGATCTTGGTCCCAGTAAAGCACCACTGTTCAGGTTTCTCATCACATTGACCTTAAATGGAAAAAAAAAAAAAGATGACAACTTTGTGTTAGAAAGTTGGAAAAATATGTAAGTTCATAATAACTAATTTAGCATCATTATAAACAATAACTACAAAATTAAAATCTGGCATGGTCATTGGCCTATGTCCATGAGATTAACTGTTCCAGTAACACTTGTATGCAAGATCTCAAAAATGCTTTCTTTGGGCAAGCATATTTGCAAGGATCAATCCATTTCATGTCACCAACTATATTTTGAAGTTTCCAACACAGAGGAAAATGGCAAAAGAAGAAAAAGATGTAATACTCTTCAGCTGGGGAAGAATTTCACACTCTATAACTAATGAGTACTTACAGTGGCTGTGGTATTTTCTGGCACCTGTCTCAACCAGGAGGGAAATGAACAACATACCCAGTAACCACTGCTATGCTGAAGTCTCCCAACTTATTTCACAGAGCCACTGAGCAGTCTGTCAATGCTGCAACAAACTTTGATGTTCCACTTTGAAGTCCCTTCACAGGTTGATCATTTAAATTCTTTCAATGGTCAAGGTACCAGCTTCTTTTAAACAATTATAATATACCTTCAGGTTGCTTAGATTCTTTAGGTGTTTTGGTTCTTTTAATATCTTTCAAGAGTACATACACATGAAAAACTAAGTAGATTTTCAGCTATTTGATGGTGTTCCTTAAAGATAACAGAATGCCTAGGGAGAAAGAGTTAGTAGTGTCCTTTCACAAATTTCATAATTCACTGTGTATGTGTATCACACAATATCAAGCAGTATAAATCCATTAATTTGTTAATAAAATACATAATCACTGTTTTTTCAGATACTTTGAAAAAAATAATCTGCCTGAAAATTCACATGGAGGAAAATTTGGAAGAAAGAAATGTATACAAGAGGAGGAAACACGAAGCAAAATAACATTAAGAAAAATTACAAATAGGCATAAAGTCTTACACTAGTCTATAGTCTATACTAGTGTAAGAACTGAGTGGGCCATCAAAACCAGATGATCCAATCTGACTGTGCTTCTCAAGAGTCTTCCCTGATTATAAGGTTGTAAGACTGCAGCTTTACACTCATATCTTCAGTGTGCTGACTTCATTAGAAATTCCCTTCATCTCTCACTTCAGTCCCATTATCTTATCCCTCCATAGGCCTGATATCTGCTGATGCTACTCTGTGGTTAAGGCTGGACCAATAAAAGCATTGCAATTTAGGAAAACCAACCAGCCAAACAACAAACACCACCACAAGTCAAGCATACGCTCTCTGAAGAGCAGTTATTGGTCATCTAAGTTAGTTTCACAAACAGCTGTATGAAAATCACTTAAGTGAGGCAATCCCTTGGGGAATCAAAAGGTTGCCACTGAAAAGCACATTCAGGTGGCTCCTGACAACCTGAATGCCACTCAACCATAACTTGGATCTTTATTTTCTGTTATGGAACAGAATACTACATAAAGAATATTCAGAACAATTTCCATGAGAATTCATGGAAACCACTCATTCATGAGAAGCAGATGCTTAAAACTTAGTTGCAAGTAACAGATTACAATCAATAATGGGTAGATAGTGAAAACATTAAGAACACCTTAAAGGATTTATGTACTTTTTGAGAATCTCTTTATACAGGTATATTGGATATATATCCAAAATATTGGGTACTTATGCTATACTGATCTTGAAGGGACCAGCATCTATAGTTTTTTGGGGTGGGGGGTTAGCAAAAATCTGACTCCAAATAATCACACAGCAAGTGACAAGAGAAGGTAATTCTCTGTGTAAGGTGGAATACTTGAGGAATGAGAATTACAACAAAGTATTTAGAAGCCATGGTCAAAACCCGCATTTTTAGCTTTCCATCTTTCCCCATACCAGTACATGCTAAACTGAAGTTAAAAACAAAATCCAGCTAGTTCTTGTTTGAAAATCCTTTTATGATTTTCACACAGCTCTAAAAAAATCACAGTCCTAAAATGTGTTAAGGGATCACCTTGCATTCTACATAGGTCCAGCATTTCACAGTGAGCACTGGCAATACTTAGAAATAAAATACATATTCTCTGTATAACTACATCCAAGATTTCTCAAAAAATGAAACCCATTTTTCTCTTGACAAGTTTCTGACCAAGACACTCCTATTCCCATTCATGAAAGAAGGAAGCGATCAGAAGAAAAAATTCCCATGTGTTTCCTGGTACCAAAGGTTTTTTAAGAGTCACTGAGTCATGACTACTAGACAACTCAGCAACTCATGCAATTGTTTCTAGCTTCAAAGATAATAAACACATCTTATTACAGTAACTGAATGTTTATTACAGTAACTTTCAAAAGATCTTAAGTAACAAGTGTAATTAAGATACGGTTGCTATTTGAAGAGAAGTATTTACTATAAGTAAGTTAATATTTTTCTTTTATTCACATTACCTAATAGTAGCAAACTGACAGCCAGTGATCTTAAGATGATCAGCAGTATTTTGTGGTATGTGCAGGTATTCACATAACTTCCTGTCTCAAATAACACCACCTGAGCTTTCAGGTCTTTCAGTGTCTCAACATACTTGGGAGATCACACTGCTGAAAGGCTTAAGGACATAGATAAATCAAGGAATCCACAGCAGTTAAGGTAATTAACAAATTCTTTCTTAACTTCCTTTTCTAATGATGTATCCACCTATGAATTCCAAGTTATTTTCAGGTGTACATTTAATGAAGTAGTGTTTGAGAACTCGAGTTCAAATCTTAGGATGATGGCAAAAAATCTTTGTGGTCTTTCACTTCTCTCTTACAGAGTAGAAGTTTTCTACAAAAATACTTGCCACCATCCAAAGACAAAAGACACTGAAGAAAAAGACAGGGAAGTTAAAGCAGAGAGACAAATGCCCACAGCATATCAGAAAATTATGGTCAGATTCCTTTAAAAGTGGGTAAGCCCTTATCACAAATCTTAGAACAAAAATCTAGCATAGGAATAACCATAGGACAAATTGCAATGACTAAAGACTGAAGATGGGTGGAAAGAGACAGCCTCCCGTAATACTTTTTGTGAGATAAATGAAGTTTTGACTACAGCTGAACTGCTGAAACAGATTCCCTTGATCCAGGCAGAAGACTAACATGAAGTCCTGTAAAGGAATCTATCCCATTTCACATACGCATATTCCTGGTAGGATCCTACTGTTCATAATGATATTTAAACATTTAAACAAACATGTTTTCTGATTAAGACAATCATTCATTCCCTATACCAAATGACAGCTGCACTGTGGAATAGGACCAAGACATGACTGAGATGTAATTCCTGTAATTCAAGCAGCATAGAAAAGACAATATAAAAGCTCTGGAGCCCTACTTGGCAATTATTTGTTTTAATTTTCTCTGAGTACATAAGACTTGCAAAGGTAGCTGTTTGATGGTTACTCTTTCTTATTTTTCTTTCTGTTGGGAAATTCCAAGTTTCTGGAAGTCGCTCAAATGTTGTTTTAGCATCTACTTAACGCTGCCAAGAAGGACATCACTGAAAAACAGCAGTCCTAAGTTAGGAAATCTTGCCCAGCCTTTTAACAGATGGAAAAACTCCCTAGATGTTTTATTTTTAGACAAGCTCAGGTAAGGCAACACAATGATCATAACCTGTACCAGAAGAAACACCTAGTACACATTCAAAGGTCAATTATAGGCTCCAAGTGCCATTAAGTCTACAGAGATGTCATATAATTAAACTTATCATTCATATTAATTATTTAAATTGTTTGTTCATTACTTTAAATGATGAACCATAAAATAATTTTGGTTAAGTTACTGATCACTTATTTTACATTCCCACAGTATTCCTATTACCTGTATTGAAACTACCTCTATGAGGTCTACAACTTATATTTGTCATTAGAGACTTCATTGGAAAGGGACAGAAATATAGATTATCCTGATTTGGAAGGGATCCACAAGAATCAGAGTCTACCTCCTGACACCACTCAGGGCAACTTAGGAGTTAGACTACACATCTCAGAGCATGGGCCAAAAGCTTCTTGAATAGGATTTGGGCAGTGACCACTTCCCAGGGGAGCTTATCTCAGTGCCTGACCACCTAGCTAACAATATTTATAAACAGTTATAGGCTTCCTTCAGCTCCTTAGCAATAAAATATGATGTAGCATGTGAACCATACTGGAACCTAGGAACCACAAGGTAACATCTAGCCCAGTAAAATGAGAGTATGGGCACACACGAGTTTCTACAAGGTGAGCTCAGGCATGAAGTTGGAGCATGCATCAGGAAGCTCACAAGTGTTAAGGATCACACATCCTATTTGTGATATTCTGTTTCTTCATCCTTTAAATGGGATATCACAGTGGTACCAGAAAGCCAAAATAACTATGGATCCATTGAGCACAGCACTCTAATCCTGCATGAGCCATCTTTTAATCACAGAAATTACTGTTGTGTTTACAAAGGACACAAAGTTATATAATCAGATAAGTACACTCTGGTGTGTAGATGAGAAGGTCTCCAGTGTCTCCACAGGCCTGTGCATTTTGATAGCAGGGCCAAGCTGCAGATGTCAGAGAGGTTTCTCTCATCTGATTATTTAAAGCCTGCATTATGAATGGTTACCTCCAAACTAATCCCCTGACTCCATCACAGCCCATGGAAAAAAACAGGAATTTTAGAAAGCATTTTGTCTGACTAAAAGCGCATATAATTTCAGAACAAGATGAATAATCTTGTGCTGCACAAGTTGGTGGACTTACGGACCACCTCTGACTTGGATAACTCCATTTAGTCAGAGCAATCTCACCTCCTGATATTCTATTTTAAAGAATGCAGGTTCCAGAGGGAACTTGTGCATTGACTATTTTAAATGGTTTTGAAACTGAAGAACATGTAATCGAAGATGGTTGTCTACTCCCTCTATAAATGAGATTTCCTTGATTCACTGAGAAGATACTTTTGCTGTGATTTCTGTTTACTACTGCCTCAGGTAGCAGCTCTTTGAAGTTGTGGTAGTTCATTCGTTGTCACTAACACAGCACCAGGAGAACATTACAACAGTAGTTCTTAGATACTCCACTCTTGCCTGACATGAAACCAAGGAGTGCTGCTGCTCTTTAAGGAACAGCCACTCTGTTTCCTAGGGATGGCTACAGGAAGTTTTTAAGATGGAACAGCTGTTGACCTCTCTCCCCGAGACTGCTCAGGGTGAGAGCAGACTTCCGCTGCCTCTTCCTACAGAACTATTACTCTCTCCTCTAACTCTGGACATTATTAAGAAAATTGTAGCAATTAGCAGAATTCCAATACTACTGTTCAATGAAGGAATCTCACAGCTCCTATGCTGTGAGAAAAAGGAAAAGGAAACTGAAACACAAGGAATTTTTTCAGAAAGTAAGAAAAACTGTGAGGGTGGTTTAACACTGGAAGAGATTCCCTACACTAGCTATGGAGTCTCCTTCCTTGCAAGTATTCAAAAGATATCTGGCTTTGCTCACAACCTGCTCTTGCGTTTGAACAAAAGGCTTTGGGTAGATGACCTCAAAAAGTGTCTTCTCATGCCAATGATTCAGTGGTCTTGTGTCTCTGCTAGTAGAGTGAACACAAACCTGCCTAAGTAAGCACACATTGAGATTTTAATGACCAAGTTCTCAAACTAGACCAACTACTGCCACTTCAGTTAGAGCGACTGAAGTCTAGCCCTAAAAAACTAAGAGGCATCTGCTTGCAAAGGCTATCAGAATATTAGACTGGCATAAATTCCAAGCACCTAAGAGACCATGGTAAAAAAGCCAAAAAAACCTCAACCAATCAAACCCAAGAGATTGGCATAAAGATAAAGTAGTTACAGAACTTACCAAAGACTTAGGCAGCTGTATGTTGTTTTTCCTTAGTTTCTTGCAGCCACAATACACTGTTGGTATTACAGTCAAGATCCCAATAACAACACACAGAATGATGATATGATGTGTACCTAAGGAGTTAAAGCAAAATCTACTAGGAATTTTGGAAAAACAAACCACTGCTGAACCATTTAGAACAACTTCAGAAATTGTAATAGCTCAGAATGCTTCACTGTAATGTGTGAATTTGTCAATCTACTACCTTTTTTCACTCAGGAAAACTTAATCCATAACACTTATATGGAGAAAATAAAAATTAGAATAACAGAAGCTTTTCAATTTATATATACATAATCACATTTTTATAGAAACAAAGGAATTTTCCAACTAATTTTTTGTTCCTGAGAGGCGACAGATGGAGATGATGAGATTTGTACACTTCCTGCGTGTTAGCATATTAACTGACATAACTACACATGAAACCTTCCAAAACACAGAATAATTAACAATTACTAGTAGGACTTCACCAGTCTGACTCTCCTTAATGCTCTCCCTCATCCAGCTGCTCCTGTGTGTTCAAGAAAACTGCTTCTATCAATTTTATCTCTTTGCTGAAATTACAGGCCATGATGAAGTACAACCACAATGTTTGTAAGAGGTTCGGGGATATATGTATATATATATCTGCATCACTATCTGCCTTTTATTCTCTTTAGTTAGGAAAAATATATTAATATCTTATTTTAATGACCACAAGTTAATACTTGCTTCCAGTTAAAAGTCTATACACATCATCCTCAGTGATGAGGTTGAGCAAAAAGCCAGTTGCTAGAAGAGACAATGACTATGAAAACCACATAGCTCAGAGAATGATACATCTGTGATTTTTTAATTACATCAGTGTTTATGTGCAATAAAAAATAGGTTTTGTGATACCAGCAACACTGGGAAAACACCCCAAAAAATTTAGGGTCACTTGAAAAAATACACAATTTGTAAAAGTCAGAACTGTCAAAGTGTGTTTGGAAAAGAATGACTAAGCTTTCCCTACTTTCTCTATTCTCCCAAACGCATCCCAAGCATCAAATACTTGCTAGATCAGATCTGTCTTCAGATTCAATGTGTTCTTAATATAGCATTAGAATCCTCTTACTCAATGTCTGGCTGAAAGGCACAGAAATGCAACTCTCCTCTGATGGAGTGCCAACCATCAGATCATCAAAAATTCCTTCTGCTGAAATACAGTAAGTGGAACTCTCAGTAGGAACTGGGATTTTGAGGCTGCACTTATGCATTGTACAGTTGTCCTCATAGAATTCTTCAGTCTGAAAAAAAATTGGAAGATATGTTATATCATCTGACTCACTACAGTAATGTTACAGTCCACCTTTCACTACTTCCAAAAATGTTAAAACACTATTAGATGTGTTTCCTATGTCACCTATATGCCTTGCAAAAGCTGTGTGACCATCAGCTTACTGGCTACCTTAAGATGCTGCATTTGATCAGAACATGGTATTTTGCAGCTAAAATTTCTGCTGTTCATAGTAGAGATTCACATTTATAAAGCTTGTACCTGGATGCATATGAAAAACTAAGTAAACACACCTGTTGTAATTTTCCTTGCCTTCACCCTCCACGATTGCTAAATAAACTGGTATAAACATCTTGAAAAGTAATTTTCTTAAACAAAATGTCTCTTTAGACAAGTGAGAGGGGCACAAGTTAAGTTACCAATGTTTTGGCACATACGCAGAAACAGCAGCATGTGATCAAGTAACACTTACCTTGTGTACAGCTAATGCAATAATCTAATTTTTTGGTAAGCACTCATTTGGACAACTAAAATACAGACCTTTCATTCACATATCTCATTGTAATATGCTCAACATTTTACATGTTCAACTGCTTTCATGGTATCTGATAGCTCCATGTGTCATAGGCATAAAACCCTTGTACAGTCATTTAAAGTAAACAAGTGCTTTTAATTTTAAATGTTATTTTTGGAACCTACCTCATTTTTACTATCCCAAACAGTCACGAAGTACTGAAGCTTTGAATAAATGTCTTCAATACAAGAAAGAGGGAATACAGGATGGTAAATATCTACCAGGATTTTATCACCATGTCTTGAGAGATTCAGTTTTGGTGGTCCTATTTTTCCTGCAACACGTTAACACCATTGCTGTTAGGCCAAAGCTTTTAACATAACATGGTATTTATAGTTAGTTTTCCAAAATTCATCAGAGATTTGAGAAGAATTACATATTTATTTTCATGCTGTTAATATTGCATAGCTGAGGTAAGACCTCTCAGTTGCTTAGAAGTAATGGAGGGATTTGGATACATTAACTAATCAGTTTCTAAAATGGAAACAGATTGTCCATGAAGAATTTCACTGTTAAGCAATTTAATTTTCCTACACACATAAGGCCATAAAAATTAAGCTGATAACAGAAAAAACTAACAGCAATTAAACATACACATGAACAAGAACTAAATACAAGATCCTCCTGACTAGATCCCACCATAAATCACCTAAGTTAAAAACAATACTGCACTGAAACAAAGGCTATATGAAAAGCTAAACAAATCTCACCACAAGCACCATTTGGAAACTTTGGATTTCCCATGGCAACAGCCTATGAAAATTTTTCATGTCTAATGGTCTAACTGAACACAATTTTCTTGTTCAATGGGAAAAGCATTTTGTTTCTCTTCCCCATACACGGCTACCAATTTTCTGGAAACTGTCACACTGAGCATTACTACCATAACTTGTGTCCCTTTGTCAAACTCTAGAAACCAGCCACTATTTCAAGTCATAGGACTGAGTGGGAATGGAATCATAGCAGAAAGCAAAGAATCCTTCAGCTCGAGCAATGCAAAATTCCAGTCCTAGCTAAAGCACAGCCCAAGTTAAACAGAATCCCACAGGGATTCAGAGGCAGGTGCACCCTGAAAGCTGTATGCTGGGAATGGAGCAAGCACGGTAACAAGCCTCTCTGTCTTTCCTGACTCTGTTGTATTTCCTTGCACTGCCCATGCAATGCCAGGGCCTTCCACACTGCACTGTAGACACAAAACTTACTTTTACAGTACTGATGTCAAAGACTGATTTTTTCCAAGGCAGCCCAAAAGATTTACATGAAGAACTAGTAACACAATGAAGTTTCTACTAAGCAATCATCACACTTCATTTCATCCTGGCCTCCTAAAATATTCCCAAACCCAATGCAATAACAGAGCAAAAGGAGTAATTACTAATTGTCTAAATTTTTGGAAAAAGTTACAAGGCTGAGTTTAGATTCAACTTACCAAGCCTTTGCAAAATAAACTCATTTGTTTCAACAAATTCAGACTGTTGTGACCCAACAACAGCTTTAACTCGAAACCAATGAGATGTATAAGGGTCACATATTTCCTCTGAGAGATCACAAAAATGAGCTGTAGTGTTCACACAGGTTGAGACCTTCGTGTAGTTACCTAAACTGTAAAACAGATCAAGTAATAGTTAATAGTTAATTTCAACTGCACAGTTCTGTATAATACACTGCCTGTAACGATGAACTGTGAGGGTGGCCAGGACCTGTGAGGGCACAGATTGCCAATGGAGATTGTGGAGTCCCCTCCTCCAGGGATATTCAAAAGCCAGCTGGACATAATCATGGATGACCTGCTCAAACAAGAGGTTTGGACCAGATGACCTCCAGAGATCCCTGCCAAACTCAACCATCCTATTACTTGACAAATTTTGCCGTGGGCAATCTCCACCCTACGTGACTTCACCACACAGAAACAAAAGAATTTACCATAGACTGTTTTTATACGATTCTAGAGAATACCAGGTATAGGAAATAACAAAATAGTAAGAACTTACTTGTAAGGCTTGATTTCCACAATAAAATGAGGAGTTTCAGGCACAGGTGGGTACTGCCAATGCAAAACGGTTTTGAAATTTTCAGATGTTACTACAATCTCTGTTGGTAAAGGCACTAAAATGAAGAGAACAATTGCACTTTGTTAAACACATCTTCACAAACACAAGAACATCCAAGTATAGTTCTAAATTATTTGGAAAAGGCAACATGCTAGACATAAAAATCACAAATCCTTCCCCCTAAGGAGCTAGTCTGTCACCAGTACAAACACCTATGAGCCCTGTAAGCTGATATATTATTCACTTCTCCTGCAGAGACAGCTTTTGTCCTCTTTGCAACAATGTCAGATAACCCACACACATTGAAAGCAAGTCCATCAGGCAGCCTGTATCAGGTCCATAAGCAGTGATGATTATATCCCTGTGTTGGTCTTTAACAACTATAACAGCAAGACAGGTTGTAAGACTTTACTCAAGTTAGAGGAGATTAGCACAGTTCCTGTAGATTTCTCTTGCTGTTCAGAAATTGAATTGGAGTGGATGGGCTGGGAGATGGTATCAGAGCTGGAGTATCAAGGCCAAAATACAACAGGCCTCCTAGGGAAAGTCTAGATTCCCTATGAATTTCCAACAGTGATACCTCTATCATTCCAGCAGTATTTTCAGTAAGCTGTGTTGACCAAAATAAACTACAAACATTTGTGATGAATTTGAACATTGGAGCTATAATTTTCCATTTGAAGGAACTCATTTAAAGTACACTTAACAAACAACATCAGAGGTAATGTAGTAAAGCAATCTAAAAATAAGAAGCAACACCGACAGTCTGCCATGTGCAGCAAGTATCTGTTTTAAGCAGCAACCACAATAGGGATAAGCAAGGGAGCAGCTGCAGGGGAAGGAAAATTATAGGATCCTGTAACTGTTGAAGGCTGACACATGACACTCAGGAAGAGAAGAGAAATGAAGGTCACTCAACCAAATTTAACTATTACAACTCAGCCTCTCAGTGTCTGGTTTGGTATCCTTAGTATTCTCAATGTGGCTTTTACAACATGTTGAGGGAACTCAAATTTGACCTGCTCTGATGGGAAAGTAAACCATTTTCACATCCTGAGAACGAGACCACAAATGTAACACATTACTGAAAGTAATACACAGAGGCTGAGATATGTTATTGACCACAGAGGTTTGACAGATGTAATCTAGATAACTCTGCAAATGTTTCTGTGGTTTATGTTTTAATACATACAAGAGTGGTGTTTCAGCTATTGGAAAAAAAGGATCATCAAATTCACAACCACAAGAAAAAAAAAAGGTAAGTTGACAAAAGTGTCAAGCACACAGATGGGCCAAAGCACACAAACATTACTTCAAATATTCAGTTTTTAGCCAGCCTTACAAAATTTTAACTTTTGTGTACTACTACACAAAAGAAACTGCTTAACAAAAGAGGTTGACCCCAGAGCACTGAAGGAGGTAGCAAAAGTCACAGTAAGACCTCTCCATCATCTGCCTAAGGTTTGGGGAGGTCCCTGCTGATTAGAAGCCAGCCACTATTCCAACCTACAATAAGGGCATGAGGAAAGACCCAGGAAACCAGATCTGTTAACATAACCTGCCAGGTGCTCTCGAAAGACATTGGAAGAACAATATAATCACCAGGAACATGCAACAGGGGTTCACAAAGTGAAAGTGCTGTTTAACTGATTTATTACCTGCCTAGTGGGTAAAGAGAAGACAGTGGATGTACTTCTGGATTTTAGTGCAGCTTTTGATACTGTCCCTCACCGTGTTCTTCCAAACAAGTTGACACATGCAGGCTCAGAGCACACTGAGTGAAGAACTGGCTGAAGGGCAGAGCTCAAAGGGTTGCTGTGAATGGGGCTGCACCCGCTGGGCACCACCAACGTTCCCTGGGTCCCAGTTCTAGGCCTTTTCTGTTCAGTATTTTTACCAATGAGCTGGATGCAGGAGCTGAATGCACTTTGGGCAAATTTGCCAATGATACTGAACTGGGAGGTGCTGTCTACCCTCTCAAGGCATGCAAGGCCTTGCAGAGGGAGCTAAACAAATGGTCTTCACTGTCTAGCTCACACCTCCTTTACTAAGGCTGGCTGAGTTCTAATCATTTCGTCTCCAGACAGTTCAGAGACAGTGCCTGGGGACACCACAGTTCTATTTCACTTTAGCATCAAGAGTGCAGACCACAAAGGACACTTCAGATTTTCAAAGTGCTAATGTCTAGTGTTTATGGATGCCATTTCTGCATACCAACAGTTAAAAGGCCATAATACTTTATGTGAACACTGTTAAACTTAATCCATAACAAAGCTTTCATTTTTCTAAACATGTTTCACCACATTCTGTTTTGTTCTGTAGACACAAGTGGAAGATGTTGATAGCAGTTAGTGCCACGAAGGTAATAGTTAAACATAAAATTGCTTTTAATTGATAATAAACATAAATGCAGCAGCACTCAAGGTGCAAATTCAAGCAGTGAGACAGCAGGTATGGAAAGAGAGAAGAAAACTGATCAGCAATTCATGTCATAATGCATGACATAGAAAACTCAACAAGTTCTAGTTTGCCTCCAGTTCAAAGTGATTCCCATCTGCAGTTCACCTTGCCTTGTAAGACAGTAATACTGGCTGCTGAGAAGCCAACAGAGAACAGCAGGAACAATTTTTTTACAGAAATTTAAATGTGTATGTGCATTGTAGAACAACATAAAAGGAACTTCAGAAAACAGCTCTACACCCATAGAAGAAAGGAATTGTCCTGGGGTGACTTATATGATCCTGAATTGTATCCCCATTTGCTTGTTTAGCCCAGAAATAAGTTTTTCACCTTTAAAACTAGATCTGAGAGTGAAGGGCAGGGGGAGAAGGAGAAGCAGTGGAATGTCTGGGGTGGTTGTATTCAAAAACATGAAGAGAAGAGCTTCAGCTTTCCTTCTCATGGACCATGTTGTCTGCAGCAGGGACAGCAGGAGAGAGCTCTCCTTTGCTTTTAATTAGCTTTTTTTAGCTAGCTGAGGCAGGGAAGGTCCCCAGACTGTGGCTTTTCTTTTTCTTGGAACTGCTCAGCCCTGCTCTGGACCAAAAACCCAGAAGAACACCTATGGCCCACTGGGGCTGGGACATGGTTTTTCCCAGTGCAGGAGGGACTGATCAGAGACTGAGCGAGCCAAGCTACATCCCATGACAAGGACTTTTTTAATTTGCCATGTCTTCAGAACAGCAGGAGGTTTTATTGTCTAATGTTATTCATTTTTTATACTTGTGAATACTTTGCTTGTTAAGTAAACAGCTTTTTCCACTTTTCTCCAATCTTTTTCCGAACCAGTATGGGGAGGGGCTGCTTGAATCTACTTTCTAGAGGGACCTCTTTGGAAGTTTCCTCCCAAATCTGCCTGAAACCAGGAGGCAAAGGTAGGCCAATCAGATATATCTTTTTTAAGCATGCCAGAAGAAATTGAACATGCTTGTATTTTGAGGATAAAGAACTGAAATTTTGGAAAGCAAAGGTAGTACTAAGAGAAAGGTAAAAGTAAAGATAAGCATGACCACAGGAAGTTTAGCATTAAACAGAGAACAGACGTGGGAATACAGCCACACAGTTATCTCAGCAAATTCACACCTGCATCAGTTTATAACTTGGATAGAAATGTACTTATTTGTCCACATGCAAACAACCCAAACTATTGCTGCCATACTGATGATCTCATCAGGTGTGACTACTGTGGGACATAAATGTGCATATACATAATCAAGCACCTTCTCAATGTGCAATTATCTTAACCAGTGTATTTAACATTTAGTAGACATTTATATCTTCAGAAAACTTGCATAGCTGACAGGAAAGAAATACACATAGGAGGAAATTAAAAGCCAAACTCCACTGAAAGACTTGTTTTACTGCAAGTATCTGCTGCTGCTTGATTTCAGGCTGCTAAGAAATAAGGGGGATGTTGGGTTGGTTTGGAGGGGTTTTTTCAGAGTAACATAAACAAGTGTGCCTAGCTGTGTCTTCTTAGACTAAGACAGATAAATGTTAGAACTACGCCACTGCTTGCACACAATATATGATGCAGTTCTGCTTCAAAAGTGTACATCATCAAGGCAGAAAATGCTTGTTTTAACCTACAAGACAAACCTAATTTGTGAAGAACAAGTCTAACTTGTTTTATAAATTCACTTCCCCGAGTCAAAAACAACCACTGCACATCTCTCACAAATCTCAGCAGGGTCAGACATATGTAAACCATACAGACATAAAAATTTCTTTACCAGTTTGAAACTTGACTTTCTTGTTGACTACATAAGTGTTCCTGAACAATACCACCTATGGAAAGTACTGATGAAACACAAGTTTGAAGCAGCCATATACTCAATAAAATCTATTTTTAAAGCATATACAGAGGGGATTTAATGTTTTGTATATATGTAGATGTCCTACCTGTTCAGTGAGCCTTGGCAATGCATTGCCCAGAGCAAAAATTAATTTAATGAACTGGACATTTCCGAGATGTAAAAATGAGACAGCTTTCAAGCTGATACTTGTATCTTGTGCAAGACTGAAATTCCTTCCCTCATTCTAGCATTACTCTATACATAGAGGGATTTGTCAGCACTGCTTATGCAAGTGGAAATCAACTGAAGTGCAATATTGCACAAAACAGAACAAGGCCTGATGAATCCACAATGCAGAGTTTATGCTACAGCTACCTGAAACTACAGCAGCCCTAAAAGCCATAAAAGTTCATTCAAGTCATAAGTGACTTTTTATTGTCATTTACAGACTGAAAGCAAAAACTGAAAGTTTGAAAAGACAAACTGTGAAAAAATAACAAGTAAAAATGTATTTTGAAAGTTTGTTCCTTTTTTGGATTTAAAAACAAACAAATCCTTATAATCCCCAAGAGACACATCATAGGAAAAATACTTATAAGCCACTTCAACAGGTCAAGATGGACAACAGCTTGAACTTTGCTACAGAATCATGGTCAACTCATAAAGACAGCTGCAACAGTAATCAGTTGGTCCCTTCTGGGCCCCTGATTGGGAGGTGTGCCTTTCTTGTGCCAGCCCAGTTGCTTCAGCTCACAGATTCACAGAATATTCTGAGTTGGAAGGGACCCACAAGGATCATTGAATCCAACTCTAATGTAAATGGCCCATGGGGAACCTGGACTCACACAACCCACTTTAACTGCACCCAGAAAGGGTAGCAGTTCTGATGACTTCACAAACACAAACCAGTTACTCTCTGTAGCTTTCACCACCTATGAAAATGAAGAAAAAGGAAAAAAGATAAACTTGCACTACCTTTGAATGCTTCTCCAGCATTCAGTTGCCATATGCACTGCAAAAAAACCCAATTATAAAAAAAGGTGGCAAAAAGGCAATCAATACACGGAAAGATGGATTCAGAAGGCAGCAAGTCAATGCTAAGGATAAAAAATAACACATAAAGAGTTTAGTCTACCTCTGAAGGCCAAATATATTTTTCTTTTTTTCTTTTTTCTTTTTTTTTTTTGTGCCCAACTTGGGATTCAAAGGGTTTGTGGTAACAGACTTGACTGGGAAGTACTAGACTGAATTTACAATTGTTAGTACTGTTTAGCTAGTAATGAGCAGGCTCCTGTGCTTGCCCTGGGGCTTGCTTTCCTGACTGTATATTCGAGCCCAGGGCTCACTGCCTTCACTGTATGCTGTACTGCTTATCACCTCACAGCACTGTGCCTGGGAACATTCTGTTAATAGGCATGGCAATACACACGGGCTAGCAAGTGGCCAGGGTATTGCTGCTTTCTGTATTGTATCACACTCAAGACAAAGTGGGAGGAAGAAGGAGGAAGTGTGGGACATTTGGACTGGTGGTGTTTGTTTTTCCAAGCAATCCTTCCCCATGATGGGGCCCTGCTCTCCCGGAGATGGCTGAACACCTGTCTGCCCACGGCAAGCAGTGAATTAATTGTTTTGCTTTGCTTGTGCGTGTGGCTTTTGCTCTCCCAATTAAACTACCTTTATCTCAATGCATGAATTCTCTGGCAAAATTTTACCCTTCTGATTCTCTCCCCAGTTCCGCTGGAATGGAGTGAACAAGCAGCTGCCTGGAGTTTGGTTAAACCATGACAAAATGGTCCTTGTAATCATTTATATCCTCACTTCAATCTATTCTACATAAAACAAAATTGGCCTGCACTACAAGCAGAGTTCAGCCACATGGGGGCTAGAGGAGAGTTAGGAGCAATGCCCAGCATCACAGGACCAAACTAAGCAGGAAGAGGTCACTGCTCACCACCAGCTGCAGGAGCACCAAGCATATGCCTTGGGAAGGAATGGGAAAAGTCTGTCAGAGCAGTGGTTCTTCCTGCTGCCATGTTCCCCTTCAAGGCAGCACACCTGGGTTTAGCATGGTCCCCTCTCTGTGCACTTCTGGCAGGCCAAGTGTTAAACAGTTCCTGCTCTTATCCTGCTTCAGACTGCTGACAGGAGGGGAGCTCCCTGTTGGCTGTGCTTGGTTGGGAGCTTGGCAGACTGGCAAGCACCAAGCAGCAAGGTGATGAAGAAATTTTGTACCTGCTACCTGACTGGTTTTAAGTGGAAGCAGCCATATAGCGTATGTGAAAACGCTTGTATGAGCTTGCCTTCACCCACTTTAATTTATCCTTCCAAAAGAAACCCAGGACATGCATTTCTCTTGTAATGCCACTCCCATACCTGGATGGTACTTCCTTAAAAAAATTACTGCAAATTAATTAAGCTTAAATTAACGCATGTAACAGCAATTTATGCAGAAGGTTCTACCAGAAGTTCTCGAAAGACCTCAAATTCACTAAGGAATTAGTTTACAAATTAAATTAGTTCCATGACTGGTGTAAAATTTAAAGCTGTTAATTTTTGAAATATTTACTGAAATTAAATTATTTCCCAAGTATAATGAATAAACATTATATACAGTATACAGAGCATTTTTATAGCTTCTATCGATAACAGAATTTTATTTTCTAAGGGATCAGAGGTTTGACATTTCTCTGTGGAGCTTTTAAACATTGTTTATGATAAAAAATCTCCATAAGGTTCTAAGCTGTTCTATGAGGAATGGAAGACTGAGATTACTGTCTTGAGAAAAACCACAGCAAGTTGCACAAGATGGACACTTAAAAAAAAGATGTAATAATACAAGCTAAATATTGTTTTACCTATTTTATGAGTGTTCATCCCTTTTGTTATAGATGAGAATAGATGCAATAAATGATATTTAATTCAGCACTTTCTACCATCTAATTTTTTTTTGTTTGCAGCTTGACAGTCAATTGTTATGAATGTTAATAATCTGAACTATAAACAAAATAGAAGTCAGCTGCCTAAATGAACTACACACATCCTTGGAAATGTGGCTTACAATATGCAGTAAGCACCTGAACCACCACCACAGCCTCTAAATCTTCTTCACCTTGACCACAGACCTTGTCTTCCACAATACTAAAATATACACTGAGAGTTCCCATCAATAAGTGCCCAATTCCACTGTGGAGTCAGACGCCTACCAATGCAGGCACGTTAGGCACCCAGCTGAAGGAAATGCAGGTGGTGTTCCAACTTCTGCTGGGCTGTTTGGCTTCATTCTTTTTCTAAGGAAAAGTGTTCTACAATGAAAGATGAAGATGACTGAACAGTTCCTCATTACACACTCAGCCTTCATATTTGCATTATGCTGCTGGCACATTGAAAACCCTGTAAGACTTGACAGAAAAGAAAAAATCATATAACTGTTGCCATGGAAATTCTGGGCTCCTCAGTACAAGAGAGACATGGAATTTGTGGAGCAGGTCCAGCAGAGAGCTACAAAACTCATCAAGAAATTGGGGCATCTCCGTTATGAAGAAAAGCTGAGGGAGCTGGGCCTGTTCAGTCTCAACAGGAGATGACCGAGAGGGGACCTCATCAATATCTACAAGTATCTGAAGGAGGAGAGCCAAGAATACAGTTTCTCACTGGTGCTAAGCAACAGAGCAAGAGGCAATGGGCAGAAACTAACACACAGAAAATTTCACCTGAATACGAGGAAGAACTTCTTTACTATGTGAGCGACCAAGCACTGGAATAGATTGTCCAGAGAGGCTGTGGAGTCTCCCTCACTGGAAATAATCAAGAACCATCTGGATGCAATCCTGTGCCATGTGCCCTAGGATGACTGAGAAGAAGGTTCAACCAGGTGACCCACTGTGGTCACTTCCAACCTGACCCATTCTGCTAGTCTATATGTGACAGCATTATGAACATGCTTCAGACTTCCCCTTCTACCTTAATTTTTCCCCTGCAGGTCAGCACATCTACTTGCATCAATATTATAATGAAGAAAGAACATGTTATTAGTCATTACATATAAAACTAGCATTTTCATTCAACTAATACACAGAATTATCAATCAGAATTCCCTTCATGATGCTTTTGTTCACTAAAAAAGTACATTTTCACTTGTAGTGGCTGTGACCAAGCTGAGTACAAGTCACCAAGAAAATGTTGCTTGAGTTTTCAAAACCTAACTCAAAAATCCATTCTGCTCCTTTGAGCTGAGGGTTTGCTGTACTCACATGCAGAAGAGTGAGCGTGAGCTTCCAGGCAGCGTGCCATATCATCTATACCACAGCTCTCTATGCTTACAGAGATAACTGTTGTGGCAGCCTAGGCTGGATTATAGCAGGTTTGTTTGACGATATTTACTGGTATTGCGTTTATCACCCTAAAAATGCTTAATACAATGTAGAAGGGGTATATTTTACTAGCAGTTAAAACATGCACTTAAAAGAGACTAAGTTGGAGCAAACAAGAAAATCTTTGATCCAGTGTGGAAAAAAGCTAAGTTTCTCTGCAAAGTTTGCCAGTTACAATCAGACACCAAGTCAAACGAACTGGATGTTCAAAACACAAACCATTAAGTGACAAGAATGCAGGCAGATTGCCATGTTTAGCGCTGCTAGTCCATATCAGACAAAACTAAGCAGATTTCCAAAGCATGGTGTGGCCCATGCTCAGGGGCAAACAAGTTCCGTCACTTCACTTGGGCACACAGCCAGCTCTCAATAGTCCCAATAAAAATTAAATGCATGCTCCCTTTTGACTATTAGATCGCAATCTCTGTTTTTAATTAACTTTTCCAGTTTAAAATAAACTTAGTAAGCCTCATTATTTCTTTCCTAATTTACTCGCCAAAACTCCATGCAAACAGAGATGCAACGCTGTTCTTCGCTGGCAAGCCACCCCTCCTCCCCAGCAGCGCTGTGCCTAAATGTGCGTGTTCCAGGCCGCGATCCCGATATCTTCTTTACACTCCCCACTCCCATTTTCGCACCGAAATTCCCAGTTTCTCTACTTCTTTGGACACGCAGTGCCCACAAAGCACAGCGGAGCAGGCCTGCCCGACGCATACACCAAAGCCCGTAACGCAGGCTGATGTCACCGGCGCGCCGCCGCTGCGGCACGGCACGGCACGGCACGGCCTCCGGCACAGCCTGCACTGAGCTCCGAGAGAGCTCGGCCGGGGGTCGGCTCGGCGGGACAGCCCGGCCCGGCACAGCAGAGGGGAACGGGGCCTCCACCCCGCGCCGGGCCCTGACGGCTCCCTGCGCCCGCAGCGGGCGGCGGCAGCCACGCGGGGCCCGCGGCCCCCCGGCGGCGCTCGGTCACGGAGGGGTCCGGGACAAGGCGCGGCACGGCCCGTGCCGGTGCCGCCGCCCCTCCGGTGACCCGTGCTGCCCATCGGTCGTTCGGTCGGCCTGGCCGCCCCATCCCCCCGCCTCGCCCCGCCCCGCCCGTTACCTGCGGCCGGCTGCTCCCCCTGGGACGCCGCGGCCCGGCGGGGCGCCGGCAGCGCCGCGAGAGCCAGCAGGGACAGCAGCAGCCACATGGCGCCCGGCGGGCACCGAGCGGGCACCGAGCGAAGGCCGCCCGCAGACGGCCCCGCCACTCTCCGCACGCTTGCAGCCCGCCCCGCCCCGTGCGGCGCCTGCGCCGGGAAGGGGCGGGATGCCCGGCAGTGACTGTGCGGGGGCGGGCGGCGGCGGGTCACGGCCGGGCAGCGCCTGGGGGGCGCCGCGGGAAGGGGAGGAGGGTGAAGCCGCGGAGCTGCGGCCTGGGGACGGCTCCAGCAGTGGAGAGGACGTTGTTCTCTACCCTGCCCGCTCTGGCTTTGTTAGTGCTGTGTTTTAAGTGCTGGTGCTGGGCCATGCCTATCAGCCCCAGCCGCTTGGAAAGCGCTGTCCAGCTCGTCATGTTGCGACTTGTGCTCTCTCCCCATTTCTTAAGAAACACGAAGTGTTCGCCCTGTGGAGTGTTTCAGAAACAGCACACTGAACTCATAACACGTGGAGGAGTCCTAACTTATGCTGGGAGGCTTTATCTTTCTTGGGAATAACCTAAATATATATATGCACTTCAAAACACTGAAGTCTGCTGAGCAGGATGGAGACTGCAATTTTTGCCACCTTACCGTTCCTGTGTCTCACATCCAGTGCCCCAGTGCCAGGTAATTCTGCACCTTAACCTCTCAAAGTCAAGGCCACCCTGGGCCAGAGAAGTGGATGACACAGAAGAACCCTCTGCTGCTTGCCTCTGTAGTAAATTTGAAGCGAATCGGCAGTAGTCAATTAAAAGTAATTTATTATAATTAGAGCAGGCAATAACAAGTGAGCCAACAGATCTGGGTGTTGCTGAGAAAACCCGTTACAATTCCGTTTTCCTCCAGCAATTCACAAATCTCCCTTTCTTTCACCCCCTTTTATCTGGAATCGTTTCCTGGATTTGTTATCTCTTTCAGCTTCTTTGTTCCCATGCGTGGTCTCATTTGCTAGGCAGTAGTCTTCCAGGTGCTTGAAGGGGGAGGCTGGGGTCTCAGGTCTTGCTGTCCTGGCAAACTTGAAACAACTTTACCATATATGGTTAGAGATAATTGGCCTACAAGCTTATCTATTCCCCATTTGATAAGGTTTTGGGGCCCTAGTTATACTGAGTAGCAAAAAATAATAAACTTCTAAAGCTATATAGTTTAAGCAACTTAAAGCTTTTACTTTATTAGCAAACATACTAAGCTTTGTTAGTAAACAGAGTTTTGTTAGTAAAGAGAAACTAAGTTTCTAAGGCTGCAGTACAAACTTACACTAAGTTTGATGAACAAACTATGTTTTACCCTTATTACACCTCTGCAGTTGTGATGAGGATGTAGCAGCTGTTTAAGGTCTTGGCAGTGATTTTGCAAATAATGCTTTTTCCGAATGTAAGATGGAGCCACACGTCTTCTCAGGCTTTCAAGGAGACAGGAAGGAGAAAACAGAGCTACTTGCCAGTGCCATTATGCTTCCCCTTTCCCCTACATCTCTTTGGAAAAGTTCAGCTTCCACCTCTCCTTTATTTCCCATTTCCCATCAAGCATTAGTTCACTCCCTAGGGAGTGAAAAACTGATTCTCTTGCCGTCTGCTATCCACACTGGCAAAACTCAGGAGACAGCACAATTTGCTGTGTGGGAAGGAATGAGTAGCAAGGGGAGAGGTCACAAGCTAGCAATGGATGCTGAAGAAACCACTCCACTGTTACAGCCTCAGAAATGATGGTGTTGCCAGAGGTGATGAGGTGGTACTGTGGACTGTAGGATCAGTGTGGGATAGAGAACTAACATCTCCTCCCAGCTGTGCTGAGGTTGAAAAAAATGGATTGTGAAACTACACTGGCTTTTTGTACCAAAAAACCATCTGACATTTCTGCTTAATGCAGTGAAGTAGCAAGCTTTTCACAACCAACGGGCACTTAACTGCCTTGACTGAAGTATTGAGCACTCACTGGGATTTTAACTTCCTGAATGGTGACATGCTTGCATGGTATTTTCTAGCACATACTGCTTTTTCTGGCACATAATGACAGGACAGAAGAAACAGCCTCAGGTTGTGACAGAGGAAGTTTAGATCAGATATTAGGAAAAATTTCTATATCAATGTGGTTGCCTAACATTAGAACACGGTTTCCCAGGGAAGCGGTTGAGTCGCTATCGCTGGATAAAAGAAGTCCATATTGTTACACTTAGAGGCAGGGTTTAGTGGTGGCGTTAGCAATCTTTCAATAACAGTGGATTTGGTGATAGGTAAAGGTGATAGTTTTTTCCAACCTACATGATTCTGTGATTGAAATTATATGTTGTGCAAAATGAAGTAAGAACAAGGCATTACCAGCCCTGGATAGAGTTTAGGTGTTCTGACAGTTGTTTCAAAGGCTGACGGTGTCCTTAAGGTGGGTGTCACATAAACAGGGCTTGATAAGCTTGTGGGTGTTTTATGGTAATACTTCAGAGACTTGAAAAAACACGAGAGAGGAAGTCAGTGAATAAAAATTAAGCCAGCTCTGCATGGAAAAAAATAAATAAAATTCCACCCATGAGAGCTGTTCCTGGCATACCCACTGCCTGTGCCACCAGAACCCTGTACAGCTCCTGGCAGGGGGTGCACTCACTGTGCGGTCATGTAGTCTATCACCACCAAAACATTGCCAGCTTGCTCAAATTCATCCTTGTCTTGAAGTGTTGCACATCGGGAAAAAAAAAAGTGAATTGGCTAATATGTAAACTGTCATGTAACTTCCTCCTTTGCTCTTCACACTCTCAGCCCAAGTGCTGGTCATGTGCCTTTTTGTCAGAAAAGGTCCTGACAAGATAAACAACTTCACACATCATGGGGGAAATTTCCACAGCCTTTTGTTTGCTTGCTTGCTTGTTTGCTTGTTTGTTTTCTTAGCTGTCACTTAGTTGTGTCACAGGGTTACTGTGCCTTCTTCACGTGCATGTGCCGTAGCCCTCCATGTGGTTTTGCTGTCCTTGAAGAAGTAGATACAGGATTTTCACCTCACTTAGACTGAAATGCCTGCTCCTTTGATTCAATACCACAGTCATTGCACCACATTTTCTTTAAATGTTGTCATTAAGAGAAATCACAGACACAGAGAAGTTATGTCTAACCAGTGATTAAAAGCACTAGCTGTGCTCACCTTCCAAAGGTAAAAGTAATCAAACACATACACAGCCCTAAAAGAAATAAAGTTTAAAAATGCTCATTTGTGTTCATTTCACTTCTATACATCTCATTAATCTGTCAGGAAGTTTAGTAATATTCTCATATAGAGAATATTGCTACATATTCTCAGTATTCTCTTATGGCAAAAATATACATTTGGCCTTCCAGGAGCATCATTCCTAACTCTCCAGCAGTCATTTCAAATGCATGCCCATTTTTATTGTTCTTGGCTACCCATTCTTTCTAAATTCACAGTTCCAAGAAACAGAGAACTCCATTGGAGCCCCCTTTATTTTAAAGTATTTTAAGAAATATTTGCCATTTAGACAAAGGAACGTAATGTATTCTCCTTGGTTGTTGAACCATAAGATCTTAATGTCTGACTGAGTGTGCAATGGATGTAAAGTGCTGAGCCAAGCAGCAGGTTTATGACTCTCATTGGCCATTTAAAGTGCTGGTTTTGCATAGTGAAGGTGTTGTGGGGAGCATGGTGTGAGCATGGAACTGGGGAATGAGCAACATAAATCTCTGCGAAACCAGTCTTCATTAGTTCTGCTGTTCATGGAAAGTTTTGTTATGTGAATATGTGCTTGCTGAAGCAAGTATCTGGAAAGGGAGGAGGCCAAATAAACAGTAACTGGAATGTGTAGCAGAAGAAAGAGGTGAAGTCAAATAGATGAAGTAATATATTATAATGCCAGTGTGTGTACTGATACCAGCCATGCGTTCATTCTGTTTCACAAACATCCAAAGATAATTAAGCAGCCATTATAATAGGTGTCCTGCATTTGAATAGGAACAGGAAGAGGAAAATGAAGATCTTCCGTTACTCATTTGAGCACAATATTAAGCTGTTACCCTTGGGTGGAGTTGAGATGGAGTAGGGCTCAGTTCAGGATGCCACAAGGAAAGGGGTTATTCCTGAGCAGGACACTGCTGGGCTTTTCCAGGAACATAAGAGATAGTCTTGGAGAAAACTCAGATGGCAGAGACTTCCAGGACACCCACCTTTGCAAATTTTTTGTTATCTTGGCCATTTATTAGATATAATTTGTTTGGCTTATGCTTCTGCTGTTTGAAAACATTAAAAGGATATTTGAAAAATTAGTAGTGGGTCAGGAAACCATCACTTCAGCTGAAGCCAGGGCAAACACCTGGTCTTTATTCTATCCAATGATTTATTGTGTTGGGAAACTTGCCACAATTGAACTGTGTAATAATTAATAGACTATGAAAAATGTTATCAGATGCTGTTTATCAGCCATCAGGCTAATAAATTATAAATGTGTGGAATCCACTAGAGAGAGGGAAACAGCAATTCCAGCACTTGAGGAAGCAGATAGCACTGGGCTGCCCATGTCTGTCCCAGTCAGGAAGGGGAGCTGAAAGAAGCTATTCTAATCAACACTTGAAAGTGGGTATTCTGAGGAGAGGCTGAAAGTGCTTGTCTTGGCTAGTCTGGTAAAAGAAAAGGCTGAAACAGAAACGTCTTCTTTCTGCAAATATGTTCATGGTTTTTAAACCAAAAGATAAAGTTTAAACAAAATAATGAAATACAAAATGTTCCTGCCTGAATTAAGGCTGAAAATTACAAGAAAGTTTCTAATTTTCATGAGATTAGGCCTTGGAACAGTTTCAGATGAAGATTAATGGGAATAAAAATCTAGTTTGGTGTAATAAAGTTTGTTTATATTACAAATAATTATTAAAGAAGACTACCTCCTGTAGTAGTGAAAAGGGTTCTGGTAATCTGTCTGGATTACTAGTGAACTGAAGAATGTCTATAAATATGAGTTGCTAAGAGTATTGTGTTTTAGACTTTCTTTTTCTTTGTAAAGTGCATTATTGATAGCCTCCAAACCTTTAATTTTAAAAGTTGTAGGACAAAAAGCAAACTACATCTCCATAAGTGAAAAAAATTCTTCTGATAATAATTTGAAATGGTGCCAAAAGAGAAACAAAACCTGGTAAAAGAATTTTTAAAAAGCACTTTATTTAATAATGAGTTTTTCTGGTTTCTACTGGACATGTGTTTCATTTGTAAGCATACCGGAACAAAACGCCCTGCAGAGCTACACACAGACTGCCACAATTCTGACATAGTAACATCAATAAAGGAATGCGTATCTCATTACATCAACGTAGAAACTAGTTGTTAAAAAGAATAATGTCAAGAATGGTTTAGATTGTGGGATTGTGCCTGAGACTGATCTGTAACAAACTTATTTAGCATACTGTAAAATGTAAGTAAAACCTATTGCTACTCAACAAAAAGAGAGCCAACCAAGCAGTTAGTTTGTGGGATTTTGTTTTCCTGGTTTTTTCCTGACAGTAAACTTTTCCACAGTTGTTTTCACTGAAGAACTGCATGAAACTGGTGATGGTTTTCTGTTATCAGAAGGAGAGCCATATAAAGACAAGGAGTTAAACATCATACACGTGTCAGGAAATGGAGCAGTGTCTGGGTTTTACAAAGCTAAATTACTTGTTGGTAGAATTGCTTCATTAAAGTTTAGGGCTTGACATACTTCAGTGATCTCAGTCCTAGCTGGAGGTTAACAAAGCTTGGGAAGAAGGATGTACAACTGGTAGTGGACACAAAGAATACAGAATTTACAGGCCACAGGGACATTTGTTAGAACTCTTTTACCTAAGGGTGGGTTGTTACAAACTCACAAAACAAGGAAGAAAGTAACAGAGCCAACTCAGCAACTGTGCTGGATCTTCTCTAACTGTGTAAAAAGGCAATTCTGGCAGGGAGAGATCATGACCACCGACTTACAAACCACCAACCCAAAAAACTCACTGACTCAAGAGAAGAGAAAGATTGAACATGCTCACTAATTAGCATAAGAAGCAAAGAAATCATTCAACCAATTAAGATAGAATATTAATTAATAAGAGAACTAGGTAGCTTGTGGCCAATGAACATTAATGTCTTTGCTAAAATGTAATAAATAGTGAAAGTTTTTGAAAATCAGTGTACTGATTTTGTGGATTTTCCACCCAGCACCGCTTTCTGTGCAGAGCTGTAAATACATCAAACAACTCAGCTCTGTGTGGGGTTCAGCCTCTTACACACCAGGTGAAAGACCCCTTTTTGGGACAACAAGAGGACCCCTGAAATGATGTGCAAAGATAAAATCACTCCTCTAAAATGTGTAAAGCTGCTAGGGCCTTGCAAATATGTTTTGTCCAGACTATACAGGTACAGTTTTTTATTGCTTTTTCTCAAAACTACTGATGATCAGTTGCAGGGCTAATAATCAATTTTCCAGGAGAGAGAATAGGAGCCAGACATAACAGAGGGGTGTGCATCCACTAGGGTGTGATAGGTGAAACTGCAACTTTTGCATTCCAGTGCATTTTATTTGGGAGAAAAACTTTCTATAAATCAAACAACAGTCTTGAAAACCATGTTGGAGAGCAGCTGACTCCACACATGGACCTTTTCACAATTTGGTTTCCTGACCACCCTCTTCCTGAGGGAAAATAGGACACAGACATTTTTGCAAATATTTGAACCTGCACAGTGAATTAGTGAGACAAAACTGCCCACAATCACATCAGAAAATTATACACCAGTCTTTACGTCAGTTCTTTTCAAAGACATTTGCTTTTATGGAAGTAACCAGGAAAAAAAATACTTTTCTGATACCTTAGATAAGAAATGCATGGTAGGCTGCCATAGAAAACAAAAAATCAAAAATGACAAGCATTTTTTGGCTTCCACCCGGACACCAAAAAAGGTAATGGATAGTACAGGAACTACTTTGCAGCCCAAAACTGCTGACAATCTTCAGCCTTAGCACAACATCACTGACAAAGACAACCCTGTGAAAAGCAGTACTTTTATGTCGTGGCTTAACAGCTGAGTAGAGTTTCATTAAATGTCTTAACATTTATTAAATTTTGCTCAAAATGCATAGCATTAGGAGAAAAAGAATGGAAGTTGCATTTTTGCTGTTTGCAATCTATTCTTATTTCTTTTTCCTTCCTGTTTTTTGGTCCATACAGAATGTCATGCCTCTGAACTTCACTGGGAAGATGGGCAGAACTGAGAGAGAAGTTATTTTAATTGTTGAGACTGCAAAACATTTTCATTGCAGCTGGCAGACAGGACTGTAATTGTACACCAAGGGCATGCACACCTTTTACAGCAAAAACAGCCTGCTCGAACAGAGGTCACTGTGTGAATCAGACGAATTTTGTGAACACAGTAGTGAGGGACACATGGCAGAAAACAATACTCAGAAGCATATGGAGAACAGGAAGGAAAAGCAGAAAACTATGAATGGAGGAAATAATCAGTATGCAAAAAAGAACAGGAACATTTTAGGAAGAGCAGTGCTTTGGAGAAAGCTTGACTGTATTAGAAAATACATTTCTTCTGGTTTGCTTTTTACTATGGTCAGGTTCTGTTAGAAAAGAAACCATGGCTCAATCCTAATTTTTTGCTTATAAAGGAAACCAAAATCTCTGAATGTTTCTGTAAGTTCAAATCAAAAGCAGTAACAGTGTATTCAGTAAATAATAGCAGATATGAGATAAACAATGAAGACCCATGATAGCATTTCATATACTTGATAATATAAAGTAAGTATGAACTTTACTTTTACTTTACAGATCTAGGATAAAATCTTCATTTTCATATTGGTCTCAAAACATCAGTGATAGAGTATGAAAAAACATGTTTTTAAAAAAATGGTCATCCTTTTTCTCCGAATGCTATGCATTTTGAGCAAAATTTAATAAATGTTGAGACATTTATGTAATGAAACTCTACTCAGCTGTTAAGCCACGACATAAAAGTACTGCTTTTCACAGGGTCATCTTTGTCAGTGATGTTGGGCTAAGGCTGAAGTTTGTCAGCACTTTTGGGCTGCAAAGCAGTTCCTGTACATTCCATTACTTTTTTTTGGTGTCTGGGTGGAAGCCAAAAAATGCTTCTGTCATTTTTGATTTTTTTGTTGTTCTCTTTTCTATGATGGACTACCATGTGCTGAGATATTTCACCACATCTTGTGCTGCAATCCAAACCTTGATATATTGGCCATGTGCTGCATGCCCCAGAGTTCTGAAGGGGGGACCCTGAGGCTTTTGTGCTGTGCCTGCGGTGGCTGGAAAAGGATTGTCTTAGCTGGTAACACATAAATAAAGCTGCAGATTACAGAAATGTGTAGTGGGCCTGAAAGCGAGCCAGAAGCACCAGAGGACTGTGTTCATTGCCAACTCTATATTATTTTCACTAAAGAGGAAATGGCTGTTTTTCTCTCAAGAAACTGGAATTACAAACAGGCACTTGCTCATCCGGTTCCTGTAATTCTGAAAGATCAGTGACTGACTTGCAAAAATGAGTCAAAAAGCTGAATGCTGTTCTTTGTGCTGACATTTAGAGGTATTAAGCTTTCTGCTCAAAAGCAAATGTTAGCTATTGAGGTTTCAAAGCATGAGAAGTAGATTATTTAATCCTCTATCATAAAGTTGATTATTCAATTGGTTCTGTATTTAAATGAGGAGTTGCTTTGGATGCCCCAAGAGCTGTGGTCTTGATATTTGTTGTTGGAAAAGGAAGGCAAGCAGGTAAAATTTAGTGATTGAAACTAGCATACAGACTAACACAGAGGAAAATTAATACAAACATAGCTACTGATCTTCTTTTCCATTCTGAACACGTGACTGAGTGCCCAGTTTGCAGCCAAAATGCCATATTCATCGCTTTGCTATGCTGTCATCCCAGAAGCATCTGTCAGATCAAATCGGAGAACTCTTTGTACCTGATGCAGTACTTCATGTGGTTTGAGGAAGTACTAAAATCTGGAGTTCTAGTGTTGTGGCATTTATAATGCATCGAAACAGAAAAGAAATAGTCTGATTTAGTGAGTAAAGGAGGTAGCAAGAAGAAGGGAAATATGAAAGTCATGATTTAGCAGCCGGGCTTCTATTTCTGGTCCTGCTGCTGGCCTTGTCAAATAACTTTTACCAGTGACATCTTCCAGCACTTCCTCAGTTTTCTCTCGTTCTAATGAGAGGAATTAAGGGGTGCTATTGTTAGCACCTATGTCATACAGTAAATATGGAATAAATTAAATCTGTGTTTAAGAGGCAGTATAAAAGCCCACAGACTAAATTACATTTCTGTCTACAGCTGGGTATCCTTGAATTTTGCATTAAAACATGCATAGAGAAATGGATGTAGCTGCTTCACTAATGTGCATTTTTAACACTGTAGAATATGCAAGTTAAGCACTGAGGAACTGCTAAATCTAACACAAAGGCTTTACATCATGTTTAAGTTGGCTGCCTGCAGTGTCTGCAGTGTTGTTTTTTTTAAATGATGCTAAACATTCTCAAGAAAGAGTTTCTATTCTCAAAATAGGGACTGAAAGACTAATAAGATCCCATCTATATGGTCTTCTGATGGCAAATGTATGCTTGGCTGAAATTAGAGCAAGCCTATGTTGTTTTAATTTCATATAATTTCTTTCTGTTTTGTCTGAGTTAGAATGTTATTAACATACATAAAGATAATTCTATAGGGGAGCAGCAGACAGTCAGTGGGTAAATTCATAGATCTATCCCACCAATAAGCACTCACAGATCAAAATGAGCTTTGCAGGTCTGACCTTTTGACTTGCTAGCTTCTCCTTAGATTTAGTTACATTGGTTCCATCCAGAGTCAAAGCAAGAGGAGGTTGAGGCCTCAGCTGGATGCAGTTTGTGTTTAGGAAAATCTAGAAGTGCTGTCATTGAACTAATTGTTTAGGGCAAATGTTCATTTTGAGTTTTGTTTAACTCACTCCAGTGGACTTTGTGTTACTTCCATAAAAATTCCAGATGTCCTTATACTTTTATTTAATAGGAAAAACAATTCAAGCTTAGGAAAAAAAGAAAAATCCATAAATCCACTACCTCTATGTCCACCTGACTTCAGAAGTACGGCGTGTTTGTGAGGAATATGTCCAGAATGCTGTTTAAAGTAACAATATCAAATTGGTTTTGCTTTTCCTTCAAGTCAAGTACAGTAGGCAAGGTAAATATCATGTTGCTTGTGGTGGCAAAAAAAAGCATTGATGTCACACGTGTTACCTGTTTAACATCATATGGTATCAGTAAATGGATCAATGGGATAAACTTAATTTTTGAATTTGCTGGGGAGGTACATGGCCAGATCTAGGTTGTGTTATCAAGAAGAGGGTCTGTCTGTATGTGCCTTGTATCTAAATGTGTGCACTCCCTAATCTGAGTTTCTACATAACCCATCCTAAGTGCCACCATAAGGATAGTCTTGATGGACTTTTGGTTTTACTTAGAGTGCTTCTACTTATGAGTTCCCCATGAGAAGCTGAATATCAGAGAGCTAATTAACTCTGGAATGCATAAATGGAAGAACAACAAACAAGCATAGATTACATATTTATTAACAGTACATCCTGTGAGAAATTATGCAGAAAACAGACAGGATCTTTAGCACTTAATATTAAATCAAGATCAAGAAACTTTCTTGAAAATGTACAATAGCCTAACAGAATTTCTAGGATGAATCCAGAAATTAAGAAGTGTAATGCAGGAATTAAGAAGTGGTCACACTGTACAAAGGTGGACTAGGTGATCATGGTTGTGTCTTCAATTCAATTATATAAGAGTATATAAGACTCTGCAAAAGTTACCAACTATGGTTAGTAAAGAATGCTGAAGGCTCACGTTGTGCAAGAGTGTTACATGACAGGGAACATTTCAACTACCACTTCCCTCAAGGAGTTTTGAAATCCTTTTTCTGTGTTGTCTGCAGAACTGCAAATATAGAAGAGAACCTCAGTTCCTGAATAAACTGAGATTACACACCACAGGACATGCAGAAGACACAAGGACCTTTAGAGATTTCTAGGCTTCTTGTAGAAAGGGTAACTGATGACAGAGCATGTTATTTTCCTGACAAAAATATGTTTATTTGCAATAATGTCTCATAACTTCTTTATTTTGGTTTGCTTTGGTTTTAACTTGTTGTGGGGAGAGTGGTAGACTTTGGATGAAGTTTATTAGAGAAGCCCTTCTGTTGAGTCACGAGGTGCAGAAACCCCCTTGCTTTCTAAACACCTTCTCAGAGAAAAGTCTAGGTGCAGCTACATCCAACCTTAGCCCCAGGTTTTGTCAATGGTTTAAGGAATTATAGAGGTGTGATCTTTGTACAGCTTTGTCCTGCAGGCTTAATGATGGCAAATCAGATATATTTCAATGAAAATGAATTATTTTTTATAATAAGTGATTAGAAAAAATACCTTAATCAGAATTATTTGCTAGTAAAAGTTAAAATTACTCATAGTGGATAGGACAGGGTAGGATAGGATAGGATAGGATAGGATAGGATAGGATAGGATAGTGCACAATATCAAAATGATTGTATTAAAGCTAACAAAAAAGAAGCAATCATTAAAGGAGAGATTGATGTAACTCACCCATACCAACAACCAAGGGCTTAATTTCTTTCAGTCAGCTTTGTGGGGTCTCCCTGGGGGTTGTACCCTACCCAAGGTAGGAAGCCCCACCCACTCCAAGGAGGAATATGTTAGAAGAACCCAGTGGACTGGACTTTGATAGTAATTGAGTAATAAAGTAATTGACTGCCAGTCACAGGTCTCCAGTTGCCCCACTACTAGTATGTTGATCTAGGGTTGGGGGCTCAGACTGGTTTTAGAATAATTGAACACTAAAAGCAGCATGTGATTCCCCCTCTCAATCCTTGCAAATAGGGCATTGTCCCTTCACCACATTCCAGGTTGAAGAATCCTGCCACACTTGTATATCAATAAAGAGCTGGAGAAAATTTTCCTGTTTGTTCTTGGGGTCTTGTGTGTGTTGGGTTTTTTTTGCCCAGTTCTTAAAACCATTGCAGTTGCCTCTTGAGACAAGAGGGGTGCTGTGGTAATGACAAAATGCTTGATAATGCTATTTATACAGTCGTGGAGGGTTTAGATTCCTGCTCTGATGTGACTTGCTTTCATATAGTGTAAGTGTAGCTTTTGTACTTTTTGTTCTGCTGGGAGCTGTGCCTCATTGCCCAGGACTGTGGTAATATAGCTTGGCAGACCTAGTCCTCATGCTAGCTTTGAAGAAACAGCAGAGATATCTTTACCCACAGATCACTGAAATCTCTGTCTTCTGTTGGCCTACAAGCTCAGTCCTCCAAAGTTCAGAAGCTGGTTCCCCTCAGCTTCTCGAAGCCTGGCTGACATCCTCCATCGCTTTCCTTACCATTGGCTTCTATACCACAGAACTGAAAGGGGGGTTTTGCTCACTCAGGATTAGACAGACATGAGTTGGTGCTGGAGTCTGGTCAGAAATGGCTTCAGAAAGCAGGTTTGGCATGAATGGGCTGTGCATAATCACCACAGCCGCACACAGGGATTTCACTGCTCACTGCCCTGTCTGCACATCTCTAATGGGCTCAGGTGTCTGTCTGGTCCTGCAGAAAGAGAACAGCATCGCACACATGAGATAATTTCATCTCTGCATACCTCTTTCCCATGTATTTTCGATCTCTGACTTTTTTCCCCTCCAAGGCTGATGATGCTGTCTTGAAGATCTTCTCCACTTCCAAATAGCAAGAGCTTTTCAAATGAGCATTCTTCCTGGATGCCCACTTGTTTGAAGAAGTTTATCCCTCTCAGTTAAACATTCAATGTGTAAACACTTTTAAGCCATGTCTTGTTTTAGAAACTAGTTTCTACTCCATAATTTCTTACTAAAAGTGTTTGCATTTACTGGTATAAAATACAAATCTTCCCCCTTCTCAATGATCATGCATCCATCACAGATGCTTTCCTTAGGAGACCCTGGCGACAGCACACCTTGTCTTCTGTGGCATAATTTCCATTCTGGCACCGGCTATCCATGGCAACAAGAAACTTAGTCTGCCTGTATAGGTTTTGATGTTTTAGATACAACTATTGCTTAAACTTTTCCTGTCATCTTATGCATCTCTTTCTGGCTTAAGGAAACAAAAATACAAATGCATCAGTCACCTTTGAAAATTGTTCTTCTCAACCTCACAAACATGTGATAACTCTTTAGAATTTTTAAATCTTTTTTGAGTAAGAACATCAGAGTTAATATTATCAGAATAAAGTTCAACAGTAGGAAAATATGGAAATTAAATTGATACAGGTTTCCAGCACATTTAACATTAGAATGGCATCACTAAAAGGCATAGGCTGCCAAGTTCATCTGCTCTGGCAACTGTGATTTGTTTTTAATCATTGCATTACAAATGAGGCATTTCCAGAAGTCAACATATCCTTTGTGAAGACCTACAGGATAATAACATGGTTTATATTGAACAGTGCCTGTTTCCCACCTTCTTTCTTGAAAGAAGCAGATATTTCTGTTCTTGCAAAGGCATTGTTACGTAATGGTTTGAAAGCCAGCAGAAGCATTTGAAAAAATTGCCATCTGTTCATTACTACTTCTCATCTGGATATTGCTCCTCACACGGCTGAGCTGCTGAAACAGATCTGATGGGTGTTCTCTGTATTAATATCTGGACATACTAGTGCAAGTTTCAACAGTGGTTTTGGCTAAGCAAGACTAATTTCTCCAGGAGCAGATTGGGGGTGCTCATACAACCCATCAGCGCTCAGTGTCTAAAACTGAGTGTCATAGCTGAGTGAGGGGCAGTAAAACAACTGACCTTTGAAGTTTCATTTAAAGTGTGAATGTTGGGATCAGCTTTTGCATCCTTTGCAATCAGTGGGGAAATTAAGCTTAAAAGTTGTTTGGTTCTGGCTCTTCTGTGGCTGAGAACAGCCAGAGACTTCATTAATCAACAAAAAAAACCTGAGGGTGCAGAAAACAACTGGTGTTTCTTCATGAACTTTGATCTCTGCTCAAACCTTCTTTTATTCTACACTCAGTCCTGTTTAATATTTTTAATATCTTTATTGATTATCTGGGTGAGGGAATGAAGTGTAGTCCCAGTAAGTTCTCAGATGACACCAAGGTGTGTGGGACTATTGATCTGCTGGAGGGTTGGAAGGTTCTGCAGAGGGATCTGGACAGGCTGGACCAGTGGTACAAGGACAACTGTGAGGTTCAACAGTGCCAACAGCCAGGTCTTGTGATTGGGTCACAAAACCCCATGCAGTGCTGCAGGCTGAGGGAAGAGCAGCTGCCCAGAAGGATGCAACCTGGGAGTGCTGGTTAAGAGTGTCTGAACATGAGCCAGCTGTGCCCAGGTGGCCAAGAAGGCCAATGGCATCCTGGCCTGTGTCAGGAATAGTGTGGCCAGCAGGACCAGGGCAGTGATTGTCCTCCTGTACTCAGCACTGGTGAGGTCACACCTTGAATCCTGTGCCCACTTTTGTGCCTCTCTCTATAGTAAAAACATTGAGGAGCTGGAGCAAGCCTGGAGAAGAGCTGGTGAAGGGACTGGAGTATAAGTGCTATGAGGAGCAGCTGAGGGAGCTGGAGGTGTTTAGCCTGGAGAAAAGGAGACTGAGGGGAGACCTGATCACTCTCTACAACTCCCTGAAAGGAGACTGGAGCCAGGTGGGGTTTGATCTCTTCTCCCAGGCAACCAGTGGCAGGACAAGAGAACATAGCCTCAAGTTGCACCAGAGGAGGTTCAGGTTAGACATCAGAAAGAATTTGTGATGGAACAGCTCTGGATAGGGTTGTTAAGTGTTGGAACAGACTTCCCAGGGAAGTGGCAGAGTCACCCTCCCTGGTGATGTTCAAGAAATGATTGGATATCATGATCTAGTTGACAAGGTGTTAATCTGTCAAAGGTTAGACTTGATCTTAGAGGTCTTTTCCAACCTAAATGGTGATTCTCTGATATACCCATGGACTGAGAAGCAGCACAGTAGGGCCAATGTAGCATGTTTAGCCATGGATCTACACCCCCTCTGGTGTCAAACAAGGCGTTTCCTGCAGCTGGAAGAGTCCCAACATCTATATGCGTCTATGTGCACATCTCTCCCTTTTCTCAAATTTCTGCTGAGTAGTAAGGGGACAGCTTTCATTGCAGCTTTCCTTCCAGTGGAAGCTAGAATCTATTTCTTCCTTCTATCTCCGCTTTTTTTTTTTTTTTTTAGTTTCATTGTATTTGAAAGAATTCACATGATATTTAATGGAAGTTGTCCAATTAATTTGCAAGCTTTTGGAAGAGAGGATGACCACTTGTGCAGAAGTACATATGGCAGGGATGGGACTGTCACTCCTGTGTGCACATATGCATTTCCTCAAATGGAAATGAGGCTATAAACATTTTTTGTTTTATCTGTAAACTGTGTTTGCAGCTATCACAAAATTTTTAAGATTAAAAAAGGCAACAAACCAAACAAACAAATGGGCAAATATACAGCAGTTTGTCTTTTTTGCTGATTCCAGGTTAGGTGGGAAAACTAGAAATCAACACTAATACAAAAAATAAACATCCATTTAACCTTTTGTTTTTGTTGTTGCTGTTCTGTTCATCTGGCATAAATTAAAAAAATAATAATAAATCTTTTGGGGGCTGTGATTGTTTTAATCTGCCAGTAACCCCCTTGAGTTCATCAGAGCAAAAGACAGCGAAAGCCTGTTTATTGTCCAGCAGGCACCTACACATGTTGTAAGTGAAGTTCCATCTGGTCACAACATCGTGGATCATCTGGGTAACAGCCAGGCTTCATTTGCTTCATGTCCTGGACAGCATGAAGGCAGCCGAACAGGAATATTTAAATGACTGACCAACCGCAACCAAGTTTGCCCCTGAGAATTTGTTTAATAATGGCTGCTCACTATGGAGCAGTAGCGGCTCTGCGAGTTGTTTTCTGTTTGAAATGAGCCAAACTGGGCTCCATGGAATGATTTAACCTTTACATTAGGTGCCAACCATTTACTGGAGGCACACTCTTGCTCTTACCTTGGAAGAGCCGGAGGTGGATATTGACTGTGCCTAAAATTCTCCCTGATACTTGTTTATAAGCTAAAACCTGAATAAACCTGGACTGAATAGCACAGCTGACAGAGCAGTTGTATGGAGCGCATTTTAGACCTGTGCAGAGGGCACCTAAAGCTCTCCCATATCAGAATTTTACAGGCTTTTGAAATTATTCATACCTATTTCACATAAGGGCAAAAGACAGAGAAAGCAGATGCACCACTTATTTTTTTGTAACCCGTGACCTGAGCACTCCTCAGAGAGACTTTTGGTGACCAGCACTGCCCCCAGAGGCATACTGCCTCTGCCTCCAGAGGTTTCCCAGCTGGGCAGGGGTAGCTCGCAGCTGACTGTGATGTCCTGCTGCCAGCTGTACTTTCCCCTTGGAAAATTCTGGTCTGCAGATCTGCATTTAGGTGCTGGTCTATGACAGGGTAGCAAACTGTTGCCTAACACAAACATGTGCAGCTTCATTTACAAATGTTAACAGAGGCAGTGCTTGCTAGGTGAATAACACCTTTCACTTGGGGCTAGGAGGACAGAAAAATCTCAGTATGCCATGTGAACAGTAATGAGTGCTTCCAAAACTTAATTCTCTGGTTTGCAGTGCCCAGATAAGCCTTTTAAAGCCCAGCAAATCTTTTGAAGTTCTGTAGGTTGCTCACTGCTTGTTTATCATAAACTTATTCATAAATTATATGGAGAAGTACCTGAGTTTACCTTCAGAGGTGGCTGTGAAAGGTATTCCTTACTGATTTAAAATGTGGGCATTTTCTATAAAGATGTCATTCCTGTAAGATCTTGGAGTAAAAATTATCCAGGAGAAAATGGCTTAGATACCACCTTGACATTTATCAGGATGGTGCATTGACCATTCCTTTCAGAAAATCTCAGGAAGTAAGTATCTGCATGAATTACAGGGGCAAATTCAGAGCAATGGCTGCTGCAGAGACCAGAGTATTTGTGGGATACCAGGCAGCCCACAGCTGGGCATACCTGTGCCTGCCACCTCCCACAGACAGTCCTGCTGGACAGTCTCAACAGGCTAAGGTGTGCTTAAGAGTTTGCAAAATTAGATTTCAGAACCTCTTTGTGTCCGTATGTAACTTGAATGTAAGGACTCGGAGGCAGCGTGCACACAAATACAAACTTCAGATCGGTGAGGCCAATAACACCGGCGCTGCCACTGCGGGATAAAGCTGTGCGGGAGCTTAAGGAGGCAGTAAAGTGACGTTTGGCTCGAATCAAACTGTCCCAAAGCATCCTTTCCTTTCTCGGGCACGGCAGTATCTCCCCAGATCCGCTTGGAGTCACTGTAACACAGCGGCCGGGCCGGGCTCCATCCCTGCAGCAGCAGGACCCTGGACCTGGACCGCCCGGGTCCGAGCTGCTGCTGGACAGCCGACCCGACACATGGTGTGCTTGAGTTGTGAAAGCAGACATTGGCCAAGTGCATTTTCCTGGATGTTTGAGGAATATCTTCATGCTTCGCAAAGTAGCGTAAAAGAAAAGCATGAATTTGTTGGAAAGACGGAGCAATTATTTCTTCACTGCTCGTGCGCTGAGGTGTGTGCTCATATGAGATGCACAGTCCCATGGAGGGATGGGGCTGAGCATACTACTCTGTTTCTGTGGACATGTGCTTCTGCGAAGCTGGAAGTTTTGGGAGAGGAGGTGTGACGGGGAAAGATCCCAGCTCTCTTCTCAGGTGAAGATTAAAAATATACACAGACATTGACAGAGCGCAACTACTGAGAAGAACATTGTCTTCGGGTTGTGAGCTGTACACAGTGAACAATGTATTTTACCTAAGAATTTTAATTTTAAACTTCCGTTTTTTTTTCTGAGAAGAACATTGTCTTCGGATTGTGAGCTGTACACAGTGAACAATGTATTTTACCTAAGAATTTTAATTTTAAACTTCCTTTTTTTTTTTTTTTCTGCTACTGTTACACAGTAAATCTCACAAATGCAGCAAAGGTTACACAGGATTACAGCACAAAGCAGTGTACACTGTACAACAGTCTAAATTGATACAATGCATTTTTAGCATGCCCTTTAACAAGAAAACATGCTATATAACAAATGAACATTAAAATAAATGATTTTCAATGGTTTGGTTGGCAGAGAAGTAAAAAAGCATAATAGCTGTAAGGAATAATATTAAAAGTCTATTATATTATTACCTTACAGTTTCAGTCACTAAAAATTACTTGAATGGACATGAATCCATTTCAGTTTTATAAAGAAATGCTTGGGTGTATTTTAGAGATGGGATGATTTTCCCCGGCAGGAGCAGCATAGTCATGTTTCTCATGAAATATTCTGCTATCCTCTGTCCCTTCTCCACATTACCATTTGCAATCCAGATATTTAGACCATGCCAAAGTATCAAATGAGACATTTACAGTAGCTCTGCTGCCATAGTTACTATGTCTCATTTTGTCTCTGGCATTATCATTTCAAAGATATCATCTGAACAATATCCTAAGCCACCAGACAAGTACATATTGAGTTAGTTTAGCAAACTAACCAGAATACAGAACTGATGCTGAGCAGACTGCAGTCACAGGCTGCAATTCTCTGGGCAGTCCCAGAGAGGCTGTGGCAATTGGTACTTAACAGCATTTGTCAGAAGGGTAAAAGTGGTATAAAATACTGAATAGGAAAGAAGCTACTGCCTTTATCCTATTAATAGCAAGACATATTCTGAATCGAACTTAAAAAATACACATCAACCCTTGTTATTCTGAATCAGGAATATATTCTATTTCTGCCTGAATGGTGAAATAATAATAGCTGAAAAGTCATTTCGTTCACCAAAAACCAAAAGGCTGTTTAACAATAATCATCACATAACTGTATCCCCACATATATTTACTTTTTTTTGGATGAACATTGCAGTATGTTTAGGAATTATTCTTTTATTTGAAATTGTTTTCAACATTAAAGTTTTAATGATTGTCATGACAATCATTAAATCAATTGACAATCATTGATCTTGTCAGCAGAATATGCTCAAAGAAACCAGGGGATTCTATCGTGAATATTTCTATAAATTTGAAAATTTGCTTGCTTACCACAGAATAGAACATTGGTATTTTGCAGTGTTCCAAGGACAGGACAGCCTGCAGTGTTGTAAAACAGGACATCAAAATGGAGACTTCCACAGTGTCTGGAGGAATCTGAATACCTCTTCCATATAACTATTCAGGAAAAATGTTGTGTTTTGCTCCTGGCTGGATAGGATCTCAATCAATCTCTAGTAGATCTGAGTCTTAAGAATGCAAATGGCAATAAAAAAATATATAATTTTTTTCCTTCAGCTACTTACATCACCTGAATTATGCTTTCCATCTGATGCCTAATTTGTATCTGCCGTATGGCATAATTTCCACTATCTGTATAATTAAAAATGAGCAAATGTACACTATAGAGTTTTCACTGTGGCAAATGACATGTTTAATTTGGTTTCTTTATCTTCATTCTGTATACTCAATCCAGCCCCAGTTTGCATGCAATCTATTTCTACAGCAAATCCTCTTTCTATATATTACATATATAGAGGGGTTATACAGTACTTGTAACTTTAAGAATTCCATACAGACACCTGGAAGCAGAGGAGTTGAAGAATCTGAAATATTCCCAAGAAATACAGGGCAAGGAAATGCAAACGTTTTCAGTGTGAGCATTTTCAAAATGAAGATAAACTCTTCAATAAACTTTTGTGAATGTGCAGCCTCTTTCTAAGAAGTGCTGTTACAGAAACTATATTAGAGGCAATTTAGGATTGTATACTGCAATTTAGGATTGTATATACTATAAACGTGGTCATTTGGCTCTTTTTAGCAAGTGGTGACAGCTTAAAATTTTCCAAATGAACTGCATTATAGCATTTTTCAAGGTAATTGTTGCACTAATTTTTTATTTGATAGGTAGAAAGTACTCAGTGTTCAATAAAACACAACTTAATGAATTGTTGGATACTCCAAGTACATGAAAACTTCTCTTTAACTTCACTAGATCATATGCTCTTTCTGACATGGAAGGTGAGGAGGGAGGGCAGGTACATATTACTGTATACTGCTGTTACTTATTGTGCCAAAAAGAATTTTTCAGTGTACAGCCTGGAGTTTAGTAGCTGGCATAGAAACTGCTTCAAATTCCAGGTAAATGTGTTTAACTCATGTTTCCGTGATACTTTCTGGTTAAGCTGCTGACATTGACCTGACCTGAAAATTGCTACATTATTTAATCATTTATATAAAGGGAAACCAATTGCAATTTGCATTCTGAAGTCCTCCCCCCACAGAAACTTTCTGGAGCTTTTAAAGCTAAAAATGCAACACCTGCCTAGGGTATTGCTCTGGGGCACTTCTGGAGTGATTCCTGAGCTGCTCTGTAGTAACAGGCTGCTCCCTCCTCTTCGCAAGGAGAAAACCACCTCAGGTGAATCCTTCCTGGAAGCAGAAGGAAGATCAGTTAATTAAGAATTAGGAAGTGTCTCCAAAGGGTAAGGACCCTGTTTTTAGCTTCTCATGGTCATATGAGAGGCTCAGGGTGCTGAGGCTCAGGGAGCCTCGGGAAAGGGCAGGTCTTGTGGATGCTCTTGGAGACATGGCACTGACAATACATGGATGCCCTCAAACCCAGTTTGTAAAATGTTGTGGCTAAAACTCATTTATACGTGAAATCTTATGGTGCTTCTCAATATTGAACAGGTTGGGCTTTAGGATGATGGAATGAAAACCACCTAAGCCCATCAAGGTGCAGGGCTTCCCCCATTTTGCTAGGGAATGTGCCCTTGTGCCTTAGGCTTTCAACATTGGTATTATTTCACTTGTTTTGGACCAAGAGTCCAGTTTTGCACTATGCCAAAAGCCCTTCAGGAAGCATGTTGTCCTGTGAAAAGACAGCTACATTTTCCCAAGGCTACTGTAACGTAAAGATTCAATCTAAGGGCGTGATCTTGCATTAAATTGAGCCGGACAAAAATCCCACTCATCTCAATAAGACTGGACTTAGCTTACTGAGCGAAGACTTGGAGGTTGATCTCCCAGGGACTGTCACCACCATAACCTGCGAGTGCCTTGGCAGTGGCGACAACAGTCACACTTCCCATCATCTCCCTGATGATGCATTTTCTCCAAAAAGACACCTATTTAGCTTTGAAATTCTTAACTTTAAAAAAACATTTCCTCATAGACTGGGGGCCCTTGTGGGGAAAAAATGAGTGAAAATGAGAAAATTTTTAAAATTTAAAATTACCTCTAACAGACAAATCGAAATTTTGAAGTGGTAAGTATCAATAATTTCCAGATGAAAACTACCTTGGTGTTGGAGTTTTTGGTGTCGGTTTTATTTTCTTTTCAGGTTTGTTTTTGGTTTTTTAAAATTATAATAATGATCTTGATAGTCTTATGCAGCATCCGATCCTTCCTAGCCCACAGTTAGGGCTGGAGGCTTCACTGACTCAGCAATTTTATGCAGAAAGAAAATGTTTTCAAAGCATTTAAAAACACTCATTATGGTTTGTTTTGGTTTATTTTGTGGCTTGGGGTTTTGTTTTTAAACAGTTTGTGGCCCAGGGTTCTTCTTCATTATTTCTCTAAGATACTGACAACTCAAATGTTTGCTAATGAGCTATTGCTGTTTTTGCTTGAGATCAGTCTGACAGTGTTGTTCACATCTGCCTGATTCCATAAACTTTTCATTGCTTTCTGTTTTTCACCAGTTTGAGAGATGAGGCAGATCTTTTCAGTTCTGTGTTTATTCATAAGTATCTGATAGGCTAGCTCCTGCCTTTTTACCTGTAGGTCCCAAAAATGTTTTATGGGATCTAAACTGTAACTTGTCACAGATATAAATGAATAGATATGTCGGACATTGTGGGGGAAGAGAGGAGCAAAACACCCCCAACAGTAAAATCACCAGAGACTGGAGATTAAAAGCTCTGCAGACAACCTTTTTTGTTAGCACTCTGATCATGACACTACAGTAATTCGCTGACCTCCTTATTTTATCTATCTTCCTGTGAGTCTTTGCAATCAAACCTGGCAGAGACCTGCAGGCAAAGCAGTTGGTTTTAGTCCAGTCTTTTGGACAGGCTGGGCAAAGAGCACCCTTGGGAAGTTTTTTTAATCAGTTTGTAACTGCATAAAAAGAAGGCACATTTCTGATAGTGATAACGAATTGTAGTGCCACCACTAGACAGTGAAAGAATTGATGTCAGCAGTTCTGATGTTGAATGGCACCAAAAACATGGAAAGACAGTTTTCAATACCTCCTTCTTCCTAGTGATCTGAAAAAGTAGCAGAAGGAGAAGAGAGGTGCATTAGGATGGATGTTTATCCTGTAGGAAAAGGAAAAATATTTACTTCCCGTCAAAATACCAGAGGCTTGGGCTTTTTCTGCTTAATGCTGTTTCAAATATTTTTGCTGCAGGGTAGGTTGAGCATTTCATTGCTGGGATAGGAGTTTTTAAGTATCATGTCCCACACAGCTGTGCACCAAGTAAGTTCTCACACTGAGCTGGGAGCAGATCCCATGGTGGTGAGATGACATGTCCAGAGGGAGAAAGTGAGAGCAGGCTGAGTCATCTCCTGTCTCCTTATCCTCCCTAGTGGTGTCTCTGTTTGGGCTGCTTTCAACCCTATTCATGAGCAGATAACTGAGGGAAGAGCATGGGGAAAGTTATTTGCATTCCAACATTACATTTAAAAGCCATAAATTACTGGCAACTATAAACAATCTCCCTGCTGACAGCACAGCTCATAAAAATCTGGGTTTGCGTATTTGTTGCATTCACATGTGTGTGCGCATATTCAACCTTGTGGGATTTCTCTCCTAGCATTTATTTTTCTGGACTCTGGATGCAGTGCACAATGGAATAAAGATTTTTGCTTCTTTCTCTCATTGGATGTGTGTCTGGCTGAAAAGTATGGTCTTTACCACTGCCTTGAGTTAAGTTTCAGCTTTAAACAGGGAGAAAAGGTTGTGAAGACCTGAATTAAAACCTAGACAAATGTCAAGAATGCTTTTGATCCTGTGATATTTACTGTAGCCAGAAGGCTGCACAATTCAAATTGCTGTTGAAGAGGAAAGAGTCTTAGGGAGAAAAAGGCGAAGGAGGGCAAAGTCAGTGTTTGCCACGTGTCCGCAATCTGACCACTGAGTGCTTGGGAATGGGGTTGGCAAATGAAGGGAAAGCTGCTCTGATTCTGCCACTGTCCTGCCCCAACCTAAAGATGTGAATGCGAGAGTAAACTGAGAGTGGTGATGATGTGAGGTCTGTGTCTCTGCTCTGCAAAATCTGTCAGGTATGTATGATGGTGTCACAGCAATGCAGTGATCCTTCAGCATGGTGGATTCCTGGTATCCAAGTATATTTTCAAAGCATTCTCAGGTCCCCAGTTTGATGCATAGAGGAAAGAATGAAATTCTGCTAGAAAAAAGGTCAGTCTGGTTTATATGTATTTTATATAAACATTATTTTAGGTAAATATACAATAGTAAACTGCCAGATTTTTCCCTTGTGGGATTTAATTCCTGGCATTGCTTCAACTTGTACTTGTAATGTCCTCAAGCCAGCACAGTCCTCAGTCTTTGTGCTTGGGAGATATGAAGGTTTTGATCGTTCCAAACCATTTCTGCATTAAGGAAGTGAAAAAAACAACAAAAAAAAAAAAAAAAAGAAGGGAGAATTCCACTGCTACTGCAATAGACTGAATTTCATCTGTGTACATGAAGATGGGGCTGCTTTGTCTGAGGTGGTCTGACTGATGGTTAGGGAAGGAGGAATTTTGCAGCCCACCATTTCACAACCAGATGGGGAAAGGCAAGAGTGCTGCAGTGCAGTGAAGGCATTCATAGCAAGAACCACAGCCTAGAGTTCTTGGCTCAGGAATAGCTGTGGTATGGGAAAGTTTCTCATGTGGTTTCAGATGACTGTGGCTAAAACTGTCTGTAGAACCACATGTAAAAGCCTGTCAGGACAAGGTCACAGGGCAAGGATGAAATTCTGCTATGAATGGCACAACTTCCTAGCTGAGCTAGTATTTTCAGTTTCTAAATAAGAAGATGCTTTCTGGATCCAGTCATGTTAGGTCCAGTGTCACAGCTCGAGAAGACCAAGGTATGTCTCAGCTAACAGGGAAGTTGCTATAAAAAAAGCTACCCAGGAGTTAGTGCTGATGAGGGACTGACTGAGAATGAGTGTCCACACCATGCCTTTGGAGCACTGCAGAGAGAAGTTGAGCACAGGCACAGAGATGGGAAAAATGAAGAGGTGGGGACAAAGGGTGAAGGAGATAGGAAGAGCATGTGGTGTCAGGAAGGTGCTGGAGAAAAGGATTTTCTTCGCAATTGGTCACTCTCTAAAGACAGGGCATCACCTTTCCCCTGTGCCCTGATCCTCTCTATGGAGGAGCAGGAACTGCAAATATCTCACAGGCTGTTTGGAGATGTGTGTTTTTCTCTGGCCCTTGCTCTCATGTGTCACAGTAGCAACATTTTTCAGGTCGCTTTCCACACTTGTATTGGGCAATTAACCTGGAGCAGGAGGCATGGCAGGATCATGGATGCCTTTCATAGGGCTGATGCCATGTGCTGGAGACTCACTGGCTCTTCTCCAGAGAAGGAGGCATTGGCTGGTATCACCCTGACAAAGGCAGAGCTTTCCTTAACACACAGCTATGCTGAGGCCCAACTGACTCATTGAGAGCTGAAATTTGGTGTGGACCAGCTCAGGGCAGTTTCATGGCTAATAACACTGGCAAAAAAATTCTCTCTCTTTGGTTTTTTAATGGTTTGGGATAGCAGCATGACAGGAGCACGAGCCTGGATACTGGGCACTTCCAGCTGGATGCTGTAATCCACAGAGAATTTCCCCTTCATTTCCCTTCAGCCCTGTGGGCTTTTGCTGGAGGAAAGCAGAAAAAAGTCAAGAGAAAGTAAGCCAGGCTTTTGCTCAGGTGTCTGTCTTTTGCATGGCTGTATGATTTTTCCTGAGCTCCCCCATTGCTGTACTGCTTCTCTTCACACCTACCCACAAGATCAGACTGAGACTTCAGTGGGGGTTATCAAGGTCTGATCTCCCACTCTGTGGCTTAAAGAGTGCAGTGTTGTGTGCATTGACAGATAAATGTCACACTGATCTGTGGCTGAAGTGAATCCTGGCAAGGAGTACACGATGCTCTGGTGGCTCCTGTGCTGGGTGGAAGGGACAAGTTTAAAACCTGAAAAAGCAGAAGCAGGTCCTGGCCAGCCCTTTGCAGGCACTGAGGGGGAGAGAGCAGCCCTATAGATGTCCATGAGAAGTGCCGCTTGCTCGGCAGGGAGAGCGGAGCAGGCTCTGCCTGTGGTTCACATCTCTTTGTCAATGGCATCCAGCCCCTGGCCTTGGGAACTGACTGGCGGCAGTTTGCAAATGTATGTGCTTGGCTGGGAGCCTGCAGTTCCCTTTGTCCCGGCGGCACAGGGGGGCTAATAGGGAAGCCGGAGCGTGTCATCCCTGACTGCCAGAGCCTCCAAGCAGTAACATGATGGGCAACTTTCAGACAATATCCAACATGAACATTCAAGGCTGAGCCTATTCTTCTTCTAGACACTGGTACTGACTGATTCCACATGCTGTTTTCCAGACTCTGTTGCCGTAACAAGCTCCAGTCCTGAATATGGACCGTCCTTCCAGTGAAAAATCCCATTAAATTTGAAAGAATAGAAACTGTTTGGGTTTAATAAAAAGTTTAATGTCTTTGAACATTGTGTATAATGCTATAGAAGTAAAGAAGTAAAGTATTTGAAGAGAGGCTCATCTAATGTACACAAAATTATTTGTATTTGCTCCGCTCTGCTCCTGGTTCTTATATGCCATTTGCATGGATGGTGTGTGCAATTAAATTGTGCTGTGCTGGACCTTTTCTTAAGATGAAATAATTACAAGTTAGAGAGTGTTTGAGATGAGAGTGATAATGGAGGGAATACGCTCCTCCTTTTCAGTCATGGGAAAATCTGAATCAGGTGGCTGTAGAGAAAAATCTTTTCGAGTTTCCATTGACCTTTCTGCTTAAGGTAAGAAATTTTGTTTTTCTGGAAGGCTAATTCTTTGGATTTACTAATGGGCAAACAATGTGCTGGTGGATTTCATGTCATGAAAGCAAGGCAAAAGGAAACATCCATAAAGACATGGATGGGCTGCAGACCTAATGGATGAACTGTATGTAGACTTACATCTAGTCTTCTGAAGGGTGGCATGATGGCCACAGCTGACCTGATCCAGGGCTAGTGGTAGTCCTGCTTTGAGCATGGAACTGGACAGCATGACCTCCAGGGATGCCTTTCAATCAGCATTCCTCCAGTCTACAATGTGAGCTGCCTACACTTGCAGTACCTTGCAATTCACTTTAACCAGCTACTACGTGAAAATAGCTTGGAAGTCCTGCTGAGTTTGATTTCTTTGCTTTCTTGCTACTTGTTTCCTTATTGCCAAAAGCTGAAATAAAAGCATCCCAAGCAATTTAGAACTAGAAGATACAGTCATCTGAGACACCAACCTGAATTTCTTCATTGCTTCCCTGGAAGAAAAGTTTCAGTCTCATAACCCTGTCTGTAAATACTGTCAGGTGGCTGTGAAACACAGACATTTTTCAGTAACTTGCAGCTACTCCATTTTCTTGTGCCAGAAATAGAGTAGCGGTGGCATGTGATTTGCAAATCTGGCATACAGGCATCAGCCTGGATGAAAACAATCAACAGAAGCCATTTTCTCAGTGCAAGTAATATATTGACATGTGTTGACAATAAACTGATTTGTGCACTTTTGGAAAGGCAAACAGCAGCTCACATGTTTTAACTGCTTAGCTCCTCTAAAGCAGTATGCAGAAAAATATCTTTTATAAGCTATAGTAGGCAATTTATCTGCCACATCCCTGGATCAGTCGTGTTATCATCTAATTATAAAAATAAAATTTTTACAGACTATTCATGCTGCACTGACCATGACAGTAATATGTAAAACAGTACATCTAAAGCATATGTTTAGGGTATGTGATGGAGTTAGGAATGTTAAATAATAATTTTTATCCTGTTACTTCCACATAAAGTGTTAGCAAAGGCTGAGAAACCATTTGCTATCTTTGTTGTGTCTTCAATGCATTTGTTCCTTGCTGAATGATTGCATGGTATAACATCCTTCTGCTATTGTCAATAATCAAGAATATGGCACTTTGTAATAACTGAGGACCCGGTCCAGCAAGGCCCTAAATCTCTTGTTTAATTATACTGCTCTGCTTTGAGACAGGCTGGCAGGCAGGCAGGCACCACAGCATGGCATGGAATTCAGCTGGCAGCCCAGAATGGTGGGAAGTGCCCACTGCATCCGGCTCTGCCGGCAGCCAGCAAGCCCATGGCAGGGCAGCTGGGCTGACCCCTCAGGAGCCAGGCACCCAGACTCTGGCTCCCTGGGACAACACCACAGCCTGAACTGCTGTGGCAGAGTCATGCACGTCCCAGAACAGGAGAGTCCCCATGTGAGCCCCACAGCCCCAGGGGAGAGGCCAGCAATGCCCTACGATGCCATTGGGGGGTGAAGAAAAGCTGGGCACCAAAATACCCTGCCTTTGCACAGGGGTGTTTTCAGACTGCAACCTGGAGGCAGCATACTGAAGGGGAAGCAGGCTACATCTGGTTACAATCACCAGCTAACCAGGGGGAAAAAATAAACTAAAAAAAAAAAAAAAAAAAAAAAAAAAAAAAAATTCCACACTAGTACTTGTCGTCACTAGATCTCAAACTGAGTCTGTCCAACCAAATGGTCACCTCCATGAAGGACTGTCTGTCTTCCTTGGGAATCAAAGATTTAGTGACTCGTCTGGCAAATTAAAGAAACAAATGTTAAGAGATTGGATTTTGTAGTAGGTGTCCTGACCAAAAAAGTCTGCTGGATCCTACCCAGATCTCTGCTGGAGTTGCAGGGGCACCTGTGGCCCTCCCAGGGGAAGCAGAACTTCACTGCTCTAATTGCATCTTTTCCACCACTGTTCACCTGTCAGCATAAGGTTGTGCCAGCACATCTATATTAAGTGGAAATTGGAACAAGTCCCTAAAATGGCACTTCTCTACTGTAGGGATGCTGTGCCTGTGTGCCTTTGGGCTCCCAGCTGCTAAGCTGGAGGGACCATAACAGTGATTTTTTTTTGAGGTGAAACTTCTTTATGGGCACAGATATATTCTTAAAACCAACTGAAACCCAGAGTAAAGTTGGCTAGAAGAAATCTTGATGTGGGTAAAATGACCTACCACAACAATTGAGAGAAGTCCTGGATCTGAGACACAGACTGCAAATGGCCCAGGATTTGTCTGCATCCCTCAGGCTCTGTGAATGTGAACATGTAGTATACTGATGGGAAGAATTCTAAGGCTGCAACTGGGTTTGGGCAGTGTTTGAAGATAAAGGGAGCAGACTGGGCATGTAGTAGTGAATTATCTGAGATAGGGAGTCCCTCTGCAAACAGACTGTGAACCTGTCTCAATAATGATGACGGCACTGTTTCCTTATAAGCAGATTTTCCAGTAAAAACCCATTTTCTCCCTCCAGCTCCTACCAGGGTTCACAGCTTTGGATCTGCAAGAGACTTTTTTTTAATGAAAGCCTAGGAGTTTCTCCCCTCTCCTCTGCTCCAAAGAATGCAAAAAATTTCTTCACCAGAGTAAAACAGATTTGTTTGATCCTCTTTCACTTCTCTGTTCTAAAGCTTTTTTTTTTAACCTCTCATGTGAATTCTTACTTGCAAAAAGAAGTGATCCTACGGCAGTCCTGTGCTGCAGCTGTTCCTGTCCAGGCACAGGGCTCCCCACGCAGTGGCTGCTGCACTTGAATGCACTTGCCGAGACAAAGACCTAATGTCAGCCTCCACTTTGGAACCAGGGATTTGGTGGCTGCTGTGTCACAGAGACATGTATTTAAATAAAACCGTACCTTAAACACAAGCTTTTCACTCCTGCAGTAAGCCCGATGTAATGACAGCTTATTGCACTACCGCACAGAAGGGGAGCTTAATGCTGCCCTCATCGACACCTTTAGAAGAGTTTTACCTCATCACCTAAATCAGCACTGCCACGGCAGTCAAATCTGCACCCATTGTAATTGTATTTACTCCTCTAGCTGTTAATATTGCCTGGAGAGATCTGTGAAGGAAACAGACACTGAGTGAGCAGACAGGCTATTTGCTAAAGGCATTAATTTAGTAATTAATGGAGTGTCAATGCAGCTATTTAGCATTACATTTAGTCTTTATTTAACTTTGCACTTGTGCTTCAGCCATTTGATGTCAAGGATGCTGCTAATGCCGAGCTGCCACCTCAAACTGTAGTAAGCAGTTCTGCAGTGATTTCTCAGGCTACTCTGCTCAGGCTGCTGCCCTTGGAACACCAAGAAGCATTTTAAAAAAATTTGTGCAAATTTTGAGCAATAATATCTTGGGCTGTGTTTCACAAATGAGTTAAGATAGATATGTTTTATCAGAGCTGAGTGGAATATGTCAGATGTTTTTCTTGGTGGATTTTCCCCCCCTTTTTTCATTTCTGTCAAATTTTATAGTGTTTTAGGCTTCTGATGGCATTACAGAACTAAAACAGTAAATGTCTCATTTTTCAAAAAAGCAGTTTCAAGTAAACATTTTTACTCTAGATTAAAAAATAAGTTAACAAAAAAAAGAAAGGAAAATCTAAGACATTATTTAACGTTTCATTTTCTTCTGTTTAAAAAACCCTGAAAAATAATTTGTGCAATAACTTTACAACTAAGAATCAGTTCTCATTTGAATTACTCTTTTAAAAAGGAAAAATTCAGCCAGCTTTCATTTCAAGCTGCCTGAGAACAAGTTGCTCACAGAAGGGAAAAGAAGAAAAAAAGTGCCTTTGTAGCACCAAGCTGAGGGGAATAATGGCACTTCCAGTCATCTTTAAAGGTCTTCCCCAGAGATTATGCTTTAATTTAGGAGAATTTCACAGGGTGTATTCACTCTCATCTCTAAGGCCTCTCCTTAAAACTACCCAGTTTATCTCATCTAACTGCACTCTGAAAATCTTAATATACTCACTGATGGCATCTTTTCATTAGTACAGCCCCGACCTGCCCCGATGTACCACAGAAGTGCATGACAGCATGTTTAAAGACAGGCTAGTCTGTAGCAAGCAGGTAAAAAATTATGAACCATGCACTTTCTGCTCACATTTTAACAGAAAATAATTGTGGAAATACTTGATTTGACTGGACATATCCAAAGGATTTGTGCATTGTTTTAGCTTATATCTGCTGTTAAAATAATCAGCTTACATATTTTAAAACTCATTAAAATATTTCTTAAACTCACCAAAAAAAAAAAAAAAAAAAACAAAAACACCCAGCTGGAAGCATTTAAAATATTTCACTGTGACTCTGCTTTTCTGTGGAACTAAAGGACAAAATTCCATCCAAGGTGCATGAAGTTGTGCTCAATAGCCCAAGAGCTCAACAGCCATTGCAGACAAGTGGAAATCCCAGTCTTTTTTCTTATGTATTCTTTTGACTGTGAAGTTAAATATAAATTATTCTCTGTTATCATTTTCTCTGAGCTCACACTAAGTGAAGAAAAATAACATTACACTGAGTCAGGATTTAGCATTAACTTTTATTTATTAAAAAAAAGGGAGAAAAAATGTCCCGAATTTTTTTTTTTGGTAAGCGCTTAACTTTCCCAAATTACAGCAGTAGCTGTTTTGTTTCAGTTCCATTGGCAGGCACATTTAGCATTACCCACACTCCATCTCAAATGATGCAAACAATTTTCCCGAGCTATTTGCAAAGTGCATGAAACATTGCGAGTGATGTGGTTTTACTATCAGCATGATTGAATTCTTTTGCAGCACAAGAAAGCAACTAGTTATTTTACCGTGCCAGAAGATTGGTAACTATTTATTTACACATTTATTATCTGCTCCACTCTGAGAATAAAGAATGAGCCTGAACTACAAAAGCTGAGCCTGCATGAAGGCCCATCAGTCTCTCCACACTTCTGCTGTCAACCCTATTATGGAGGAAACATTATTCAAACTGCAGGCTCCAAACTCCCAGGTAACTAGAGACAGCAGGAAGCTCTGTTTGATATCAAGTATATTCTTTATCAACCTTTTTGTTGTGATGGGAAGAAATGATCGAACTTTACTTTCATCTTGCTCTGTCCTCACATCACCCAGTAGGTGAATTGCTTTATTGGTGAGCCTTGGCCAAAAGCTCTTTGATATACGCTGCCCTTTGCAGCCATAAATTTTCCATCTTTCAGACAAGGTTTGAGACTTTCCCTGTCCTGCTATTCTGCCCCTAAGTGATTAGATGCTCTTTTCAAAATGAAAGATGAGCTTTCAGGGAAACTCTTGGCCCTCTCCTAGGTACCATAAAATAGCCATAATTTGATTTTCCTAGCACTGATGAAAGTTGTGGGTTTCAGACCACAGCCCATCATGTGGATGCTGAGCCTCTCACCAGCACAGCTGCAACACAGAGCGACACTGAGCTCCTCCCCTGAGGCATGTCCAAACTGAGAACCTGGGGCGTGCTGGACACTGCCCTGTGCTGAGCACAGTGTCCTCAGGCCAAGCCCTGGCCAGCCCCCCGGCTCTTGCAGTGCCTCTGTCCCATGCCAACAGCTTGGCTCTCCAGCCCACCCCCTCAGGCAGAGCTGATCAGAAGCCTACAAAACAACTATGCTGTATATTTGGTTGCTTTTGGAGTGACAGGAATCAGGGAACTACACCCGGCCCACAGAAAGCAGATGGAGGAGGGTCAGTGGTCCCTGCCATGGGGAACAGAAGTCAACCAAGACAAGGCTTCAAGGAGAAGGTCACCTGTCCTGGCACAGAGACTTGTTGCGCTGCCTTGAGCAAGTCTCTTAAAGATCTACATGATCCAGCATCAATCTCCAGATCTTAAAGGTGTGAGCTGGAGCTCTGTGCATCTGGACACTTCATGTTCTGCTCTAATATATCTTTGTGACATGGGGAATATGGCAACTAACTTCTCCCTCTTCTGCTGTCTGCAGGGGTCAACTATGTAGGCAGTGTCAGTACAGGAGCAACCCCTGCTTGTGGCACCAGAGAGGGTTATTTCCCAGGGACATCAAGAAGAGAACCAGTGAAGAGCTGACAGCATCCTGCCTTCACAATTAGATGTCTGTGACTTAACAAAGACAGCTGGGGACAGACTACTGTTTTATTTATTTCTCCCCCAGAAAAGACTAACGAAAACAATTTTTCTCTGCCTGCCAAAATATTTCTTTGACAGCTTTTGAATTTTCATTGAAAATGAAAACATAAAATGTTTCATGAAAACTAAGCATAACAGCCTTTCAGAAGACAATAGTACTAATGTGTGAACATTTCTGCTCAGGCAGAAGGTTTTAAGGAAAGAAAAAGGCCAAGCACCAACAGCATTATGTCCCAGTCTGTCAGAGAAGAGCTGTCACAGGCAAGCTGTAGCCTGTCCCCCAGGCTGCCATGTTCTTTCTTACTGTGACTCTCATGCTCCTTGGTGTCTGGGCACTATTGACAGGGCAAGTGAGGAGGTCTCAAACTGGGCTGTGTACTCCTCTGTTCCAGGGCTGGCTGTGCACCACGTGGATCTCTTCTAGAGAAGCCCAAAATCTGCTCCCAGTTGTGGCGCCTGCCAGTCCTCCTTGAGACTGTAAAGATGACACAAAAATAAATGTATTCACATATCTTTCAGAAATGACATCAGTCATTTCTGTCTCTGTGGTGCTGAAAGATCCTCCTGGTATCAGGGATCATGGAAATGATTAACCAGATATTACCTGGTAGTGGTGAGGATTCTAGGACTCTATGGCTGAATACATCCTTAAGCAGTAGAATTCACTGAAAATGGTATTAGTTCAGTGAAATATAAACCCCGCATGCTCAGGGAAGGTCAGGTATTTGACTGACTACACTTGAGATGAATGCTGTTGTTATAAAGAGGGCCAGATTTTTTACCTGCACAGCCTCTGACAACCAACAACTGAAATACCTGCACAATTTGCTCAGCTAACACTCTATCTCTCACAATGTGCCACTTCAACCCCTTCTTTCCCCAATTCCCAAGCACTGTTTCAGCTTCCATGGAAATGCGGACCCTGCCCCCTGTCCCTGTGAGATGCCAGTGTCCTGTCAAAATTAACCTATTAATTGATTATTCACTTTTGAATGGGAAACGAGTAGGAATGTCATTCAGCATTTCCAGGCCAGAGTGGCAGAAAGGGTGCTTTCTGGGTGAATGGAGATCATTGTGCATGATCTCTGGCATGAGGCTGAGCATACATGTTGGGAACCGTAAACTAAAACCCTTTGCTGTAAGAGTAAGGGCCAGCGCCTTTGCGCAGGGGTGTTGATGGAGACTATCATAGCTTCTGCTTTTCTGAGAAGATGTGGTTTTGATCTTGGTTTTAGCCAACTAGTTGTTGAGATTAGTTCCAGTTTAGTCTGGTGCTGGTGCTGGAGCAGAACAGGATGGGGGGGACCAGAGTAGCCCATCGACCGCCTGCTCAAAATGCAACCTTTCTGGCAAACGAGCTGCTGCTCAGGGGACACTGGCTGTCATCTGGCTGTGCTCAGCCAGGATGGCCGGGCTGACCCCGGGCATGCTGCGAGGACTGCGGACCAGAAGGCTGCCCAGTGCCAGTGGCAACCGGGCTGAGAGCTCCAGCCAGAGCCCTCAAGAATGGAGTGGGTCCTTCAAAAGGCGACCAACCTTCGACCTGCAGTCATCATTTTGGCCATCAGGTCAACAGTTGTTCCACAGAACATCGGCAATTGTCTTTCTCCTTGTGTCAGGAGGCTCTTGAAACATTATACGAGGATAATTAAGTGGTGAATAAGGGTCAGTGTGGACAAATAAATCAAACTGATAGTTTGAACACAGACTGATTGAGCAAAAACAAGGAATTGTGCCATGCCTGTTAGCGCTGCTCTTGATGTTAACTGACTTTGTTAACATTACATCCAAAGGCAGCAAGTGGGAAAGCTTTGTGAGGAATCAAAAGCTGAGCAAAGAGACATGGGCTTTAATTGTTCAGCTTTATTTTGAAATAAAGACATGCAGTGCATCAATTTAGCTGACTTTAATGGACCACAAAACTGAACCTATTCTTTAAAATGCTAATTGTTTGAAGATTCTCGTCTCTCGCAGAAGAGGGATGCAAGAAATGCCAGTGCCACATTCAGACGTGTCGGGAGCTGTCTCAAAGTTTCATTCAAAGCAAGTGGGTAAAGTGCATACCATTGGGCAAGAAGAATGTGAGCACATAACAGGATAATCTATCCACAGAGAAGATAGCATCCAGGCAAATAACATCTCTGTAAACACAGTCTCATAGAGAGGAGTGTGTCTTTATACGCACTACAATACAAAATTTATTTGTGGGTCTTTAATTTGCTGTATGGTAAACCTCCAAGGTGCATGAAAACTTTCACTCTTGAATTCATAAAAATAAAGGTCATTAACACATTTTAAGAAGAAAAAAGGAGTATTCAGTATTTAAAACACTTTGTTAAAGTAAATGATGTGTCCACAAGTCCGTGTGTTTCAAAGGAAAAAATGCAGTTAGACACAGGGATACAGAATTTGCATTTTACTCTGTCATCCCTAAAAAGAGTTCTGGGTACAAACCATACTAGTTTTGACTCCCAGGATCAAGGTGATGTATTTGAAGAAGGAAGCTTATTATTTTAGAAACTACTCAGTGTCTTTCCGCACTGCTATATTTCCTTATTTTCACACCTAGCTATTATTTCACTGAATTATTGATACTGATAAAAATAGATTCTGAAATTAAAAATGAGGATTTAAAGAATATGCTTTTCTCTTTTATGCAGCCTTAATCCTCTCTAAAGCAAAGTTTGCAGTCAACATTAATAATGCCATGCTGCTATGGTACTGTGCATGGCACATTGCAAATGCATAAATATGTCTCCCCTAAATACTTCACAGTCTAACTCAGACGAATTTAAAATATGGACGTAGTGTAATAAAGTTCACAGCTTTCATGTGTTTGGGGTCTCTTATTTTTCTACTGCAGGTCATTATATAGTATCTTTGCATGTACTTATTTCTATGCTGCAGAAACTTTCCTTCTGACTGGGTTCCCACAAATTTATTATTGCTGGGTTTTCACGCTGCAAGATGCAGAATTACTTCTTAGGCAGGACGCTATGAATGCTTCAACATAGGGAACTGACACTTCACATCGCAACTGGACCATACAAAGGCAAGTAAGTTATAAGAGATAAATTTAATGATAAGCATGTAAAAAAATTCTATGGGAAATGTATCTACGCGGCTACATGAATTACGAGGGTTTGCCAAGAAAGGTGTAATGGATTATGGTGGAAGATGAAGGGGAGCTCCCACCATATCCAATCAGCCTTTTACTTAAAGGTCAGGACATTCTGTCTGGGTCCACTTGAGTTTTTGATTCTGCCGTTTCACTATTCAGTGGCACAATGTAACTGTCAGTCTCAACAACGGTTCCTCGAGCCACTGGCTCCACTGCTCACAGGGCAACACACAATATTTCACAGCCACAAAACAATTCACTGTCTGCATAGGCAAACCATATGATTTCCATGGGGAGCAATATTGACACACCCTACTGAGCGCTCTTAAGGAGACTCTTAAAAGAGTTACATCTTCAAAAAAAAAAAAAAAAAGGAGAAAAAAGGCCTATGGCTCTACTATTCTTCTCTATGACTAAATTACAAAATAGCATTTTAATGTTCTGTCTCCATGACGCAAGTTAGATGCAAATATTCTCTCTACCTTCTATACCCTTTCTCATTTTGCCAGAGGGAGACAGTTTTACTGCTCTGCAAAGTCTTTGTGGACAGTAAGTAGTATTATGACAGATACTAGGATAAAATGTAGCACATGAGTGATGTTCTGTTTGGATTTTCCCCAGTGAGTATTTACTGAGTTATATTAGTCATTTCCAGGTCTAAGATAAATCCAGAGACTGGTACAAATTTATAAAGATGGAGTATCCTGCTGATGACATATGAAGCACTTTGATGCTGGGGTTCTACTCTGCTCCTTGCCTTCTTTGGAGGAAGTTACCTGCAGGAAGATTTTTGAGTACTGGGGGCAGATTTTCTGTGATACAGTGGAAGGATGTCCCTGAAAGCTGAGAGAAAGAGGGCAGAAACCTATGGGCTCAGCTGCTCTTTGGAAACCCTTTAAGCAGACATTGTTTTAAACTCCTGTACCTTTGCTTATTGCAAGTATGATGTGTTAGGTTGGGTGTAGTGCCACCTGTCCCCACCCATCAGGCCACTACCTGGGCTGGTTTTCTGCCCGACACTCCTGATGCTGCCAGATCTCTTTATAAATGAATTTTCTCTCATTGTCCCTGTAGCACTCTCAGCTCTATTCAGATCATGCAGCCAACTGCAAAATGAAAACAGCATCAGACTATTGTCAATGTCTCGCTCTGGCCCCTGATTTGAGGGAAAGCAACAGAGAAAGGAGAGGGGTGAAGGCTGCAGAGGAGCTGTGTTGCAAGGGGTGAGGTACTGGGCACTGTGCAGGCTGCAGACACACGACTGCCAGAGCATTCAAGGGGACAGGCTCACCTGGTGCCAGGTCTGCTGCCCTGGGTGAGGAGCTGCTGTGTCTGTGTGGGCTGCGGTGCTTGCAAGCGCTACGAGACATTCCTTGGAAGAGTTGCGCTCGGGTGGTAACCCTAGCTTGGCAGCACCTTCCCAAGCCTTGCACAGGTCTCTGTGCCGGCACGAGGCACAGCTCCACAGAGGCTGGAAGTGGGGCTGGAGCCCAGTGATGGCCTGATGGATGTGTCAGCTGAGCACATTCCCGGTGGCCCTGAGATGCCTCCGCCAGGTCGCTTCAATCAGTGCTGGGAAGCCACCTTGCCAAAAGGACAAGTAACCTAGATGACCTGGAGCTGCTTTGGCCGCCAGTCCTGGATGATTTCCCCCTGCCAACTGCATCCCTGATGGTTTAACACCGGCCCTGCCACCTGGAGAGGGCACACTGTGCCGCACAGCTCCGTGAGCGTGGCAACCCACAGCTCCTCTGAGGATGCACAGCTTTGAAGCAGCATGGTTTGAGCCTTCAGCAAAGCCCCGACCCACTTGAGTACCCCCCACCAACTATGCTATCTGTGCTATCCTATGGCTGAAAAGCTTCCCACTGTTTAAAGGGGGGATGAAACACTGTGGCAGCTGCCAAGAGCCCAAGGGACCTTGATTTGTTTTAAAAACATCATGTTCTGATGCTTCCAAAGGGAAATATTGTAGGGTTGTATTTTCATTTTCTCTTACTGGTAAAGCTCTGTATGGAGTTTTAAGATTTTCTGGGTTTGAGTTGCTTTTCTTTTTCTTTTCTTTTTTTTTTCTTTTTTTCTTTCTTCTTTTTTTTTTTTTTTCACCCTGGAATATTATTATAAAGCAGAATTTTTTTTCTCCTGATGAGCTTCACTTGCATGTCAGCCATCTGTTGCCTGGGCAGTCCCAGCCAGGGCTGGTGACGGTGTGATATAAAGGTCCCTTCTGCCTTCAAAGCTCTGAAACCGATGTGGCAGGGTTTTGCTCAGCAGTGAGAGCAGGACAAACATATGGACCAAGCTCCACTGCTGCTTCTTTGGTCATGCTGGACTGCTGATGGCCAGCACACACTGACCTTCCTTGGCATCTCAGTTCAAGCTATATAATGTGATCATTTTGCTCCACGCAGCAACTTGATCCCTAATGATTGCACCAAAAATGGGACTGCAGACACTACTGCAATAAATACGATTTAATCATCTGTAGACATTTCTTTTAATGTTCCTCCCACATGCGGGGACACTGAAGTGCACCACACTACCTCCTTTCCTTCACATTGGAAAGGGCTTGGCATGAAGGAAGAGAGTTCTACGCTTGTTTTACATTGCTTTTCAGGTGAGAGCACTTGGTTTATAGGAAAAAGAAAATGCTCATTTTCCTTTGAAATCTATGAAGGAATGTGAAAGGCTGACTTCACAGTCACCCACAGATTTCCACCAGTACCACAGAAAAGTCCCTCCAAGCCTCCTTTGATAAACATTTCCTTGGATGTACAGAATTACACCTCTTCTCCCTGGTCTGTGCTAGTTCTGCACTGTGAATGGGGGTCAAGCAGGGGCCTTTCTATTCAGTAAAATCAAGAGTGTTTTCTGTTTAAAAGTGGTAGTAGTGCTCTTATGCTACTGTTAGATGCAGAATATGCGGTCTGTGGTGAATACAGCCCATGATTCATCTCATCCAGCCCATCATCAGCTGGAAGAACCCCTCTGCTGACCACTGCCAGAACAGTGTAAATTAGATTAATCCACAGGCTCAAAATTTAGCTGGGAGCTGAGACTCAGCAAGCCGTGGGGATGAGCAAGAGCACCTGAGATCTGGCAGCGACTCCCTAACACCTTTTCCACTGCATGTAATTCTATCAGAACAAAAAATTTCACTTTACTGTGCAGTCACCAGGATTGCAGTGCTTGCTATCAAGCAGTCAAATGCTGCTATTGTCAGAGAAGAGATAGATTCAATAGGCATTGAGGTCTGCATCCTTATAAAACTTCTTCCAGCAATTACAATAAACTTAGAAGTTCCCCGTGCCACTTCTGCAGTGGTTGGAAAAGGGAAAAAATGGATAAAAAATAGCACTAGAAGCAAATACACATGTGTGCACTGTAGCAAGGGCTAGGTTATTTATGAAAAGAAGTCAGCTGTAAATAGACTTGTTTCTTGTCAGGAAGGATATGGTCAAAATATCTCCTACAAGATGGGAAAACTTGCCTGTGCAGCAGTCCATGACAGGCACATGTTGTGCTAGACAGCTCCGTGCTGGAACAGTGCTTGCCTGATGGACATCCAATGTTGGAGTGATTTGTGATGGTAACGGCTCTGTCTGCTGCCTTCAAGCCCAGGCAGCAAGAGACAGATAGTGTCCTCAAGTGCTGTAACTTATTTCTCGTCAGCTGGGAGCTGTTCAGCCATGCTGGCTTGGCCTCAGGCGCTCTCCTCCCACTCAGGTGAGTCCCACACTTTTGCCGGGCAGAGGAGGAAGGTGGTACTGTAAATCCAGATTAAAATTGCCCTAAAAGATCTGAGAGCTACAGTAACTCCGATGCTGTGAGCCTTGCTTCAAATACCAACTACCTAACCTTTCCTTGATTAGTAGGCAGCCATCAGTCCAAAAAGGGCATCAAGCCCTCCATGTATTTTTGGAGTGAATATTGCCCCGTGGTCACAGTCCTGAGGCACCTCACAACCTGATGTATATTTTCACTTGCAGCTATCCTGCAGTGGTGTAGGACTTTCTTTCTGGTTCACAAGCAAAGAAACAGGGCTATGCCTACACTGCCAGCTAGACCCAGGGCTGAGTCCAGGTTGCCCCATTGCTGGGGTCTCTGGAAGAGAGGGTCAGGGTTGTTTTTAACCCTGAGAGCAGAACTGAGCACAAAGTGCAAGTATCTGTCTCACAAGAATTTTTAAATGCACATTGACACTGTATACTACAGAGCCCTGTCTGTGTTGGCTATGGATTTCCTCAGTACATTTTGCCTTCAGGGTGTCACAGATATGCAGGAATGGTGAAAAAGAATAAGTGCAATGACAATGCTCTTTTTAAAGCCCTATTCACGTTAGCTCTTGTCATGCCTTCTTCCAGCAAAAAGACAGAAGCAAACATGCACTGGGGGGTTTATTTCCCCTTTGTGTGCCTGTCATTAAAACCGGCCAAGCCTTTAAAAATTCTGTAAAACTTATAAACAGCAGAGGTAAGAGCAGCGGAAGAGGAAGGGTAGGAAACTATCTGGGAGAAAAGCACCAGTTCTTCACAGCTTCACATGTTCAGCCTCAGTGACACATTAAACTCCAAGCCAGGTAAGTAAGGAGCTGCCACAGCAGTCCAGTACTGGGCAGCATTTCAGCTGGTACTGTAACTCCAGTATTGGCTCTGGGAAGGCTGAAATGACAAATAATATCTTATTTCAAAAAGTGTTTTATCTCTCACACCTGTATTCCCCTACCAAGAACACTCGTAACACCTCTATGAAAGTAAAATATGGTGATGAAATATGTTGATCTGGAAGAACTGGAAGGTCTGATTTGCATTATCAGGTATATTAATTTGGTTTTTATTATTTCTGTGCAGAATTAGATATATGTTTGCTCTGTCTTTTTGATTTAAACATATGATTTTTATATACACTAAGGACACATTAGATCACTCTGAAAGCACAGAGGGGCCTTAATATGAGAGTAAATTATTTTTTATACCCACTTTAAGGTCTATTTATTCAAATTGAGCAAAATCCTAACTCTACTGTGAATGAGTGGGAATTCTGCCATTGATTTCAGAGACTCCAGGATTTTGCCCAAGCGCAGTATAAAATGATTTATATAGAAGTGGCCAACAGTCTTTTTTCTAGAAATTGTGATCTAAAAGTGCAAAAATCCCCCAAGACTTGCGCTTTATTCTTTTTATGCAGTACTGGAGCATTCACTGTTTCCTACTTCAAAAAATACAAATTAAATTTCACAGTATTAGCACACTCTCCAGTTGCCCAGGGGGACACGGGGAAGGGTGGGAGGTGAGAGGTATTCAGCGTACAACACTGCACAGGAGAGAATTTTAAAACAGAAGAAGTCAAATTTACCCCATAACATGGCGGAGAAGACAATGTCTCCCCGGGCACCTCTCTGCCAGGCTGCAGAGTGCCATCCCTGGGCTCTAACAGATGCCCAGCAGAGAAGTTCCAGGCCCTAAACCTTTACCATAGTCTCTTGTGTTAATGAGGACCCTTGATGCAGTTTAAGGTACACTGGTGAGCGGCCCTAAATCAGAGCTCATCCTGCTCAGGAAACATCCCGGTGGCTGTGGAGGCAGGTCTGTTTGCATTCCAGATGTGGTGCCTCCAGCCTGCCTCTGACCAGCATTCATTTCTGCACTCCACAGCTGGTCCATGTAAATGTGCCATATTGCAGCCCATCTGCTCAGAGAGTGCACAGTGGCACATCTCTCTCTGACAGTGGACCATTTTATTGAACGCTATAAATATTGAAATTCATAGGCATGAAGCAGCAGATTTTTAATGTTACTTAGAGAGACATTTGAGCCACAACCTTTGGCAGCAGCACAGGCTGCTAGTATCTCAGTACACTGCACGCCATTTGGTTCAGACTCATGAACAACTTTTCCAGAGATTTCATGGCTCTCCAATCCCAGGTAAAATGGAGTACAGACCCTGTGGGATGATATTTAGTGTGAATGTCACCCTGCATACAATGTGCATTTGGGATATGGACTTTCCAGCCCTGTGCTGTGTTAAACCATATGTTAATGTTTTCATACTCAGAAAAGATTAGATCAGGGACCAATAAAGTTTCAAAACTACAAATAATAGGCTAACCAAAATGAAATGTGAGGTATTCCTAAGCCTGAGTGTTGTTTTTTTTCTCCCAAAGTCTCTGCAGTTTTTGTTTTTTAAATGGAAATGCTGTATTTTGCAGTAAGAAAAAGGCACATTCATATTTTATAAGCTAATACATGTAAATTTTGTATTAGAGAGTAAACATCTCTATTAATTTGAAATTCATGGCATCTGATATGCAGCAGAAGCAAAACACCACTCTGCGGTTTTCTATTTGTCAAGTAGTCCCCAGTAAGTGTTCATGAGTTGTAAAGAGACAAACCCCAACTAAGATAAACATATATATTTTTTGACTGATTTCTTTTCCTCTTGCCAAACCATCAGTTTCTGCAGAGCATCAGAAACCAGCCTTTTCCCTTTTGGAACCAAAAGGAATTTTTATCTATATTAATTAAAGAATGATCAGACCTTAATGAAAGAAACTGCATTAAAAAATGAAGAACATATTTAAAATTTTCCAAAATACTTTGAAAAAATAATTTCATTTTTATGTGAGATGTTGAGCCTGCTATGACATCCACAATGTTTTCCTCTCCTGGAGTTGTTTGGGCAGTAAATAACATCGTGCTGACTGAGCAGTGGCTCAGGAAGTAAAACAGGGCATTTGCTTTATTTAGAGGAGTGGACCGCAGTTTCTGTGACAAGCAGACCAAAAGTCTTCTGAGCATGTGGAGTAAAGTGGGGACTGGGGGGGGGGTGGGGTGGAAAAAAGCAATGCAGAAAAGACCTGCTGAGGATGTTACCTTGGCACATGCATTTCTCAAAGCTGCACTGCTTTTTAAGTTCACTTCAGTATCTCTTTTGCAGTTGCTCTATTTCTTCATTATAATTTAAAAAGAGGCAGGGAAGGCAACATCTTTAATAGTGAAGTCGTACTGTTTGGACAATAAGCTGTGTCACTGCTCAAGCCAGTCCCCCGGTTCCCAATCAGCAGTGTTATGTAAGGTGGCAGGTTAATAAATGCGACACACTGAAATCATTTGTACCAGATTATCTCTCCTTCCAAACTCTGACAGATGCTAAGTCCAGCTGGTAAAAAAAGTTTATAGGCGAGTTGGATCTGGGGCCTTCACACACTCCACAATGTTGGCTACCAATGCTTGTTTTAATGAGTCACGAATTGCCTGTTTATCTTCTGCTCCCTGCTGTTTCTGCATTTTCTCTTCCAGAACAATCCTAGAAACACATGCTGCTACAGACGCTGGAGCAATGTGTGTAGACATTTGAGCCAAATTATTATAAAGAACTCTTTCTTCTTGGATATTAAAAAAAAAAAAAGGCGAGAATTGCACATTGCCTAGCAAATCGTTATCTCAGATGTTCACTGTGACATGCTCAATATGGCCTACCAGAGAAAGTTGGAGACATTTGAAACCTTAACAACTACACCAAATGACACTGTAATTGGCGGGTTTTGTTGTTCATGTTCTGGCTCTGTGAAAACTGCTCTAAACACTTTGTTTAATGATGTTACATTATGACAACACATGGCTTCTATAGAGCAAGTCATCAGATCGAACATACGACATCACAGGAAGGGGAGTGGGGGGCCAGTGGGGCTCTGTGTGCCCTCGGAAGGGGAGGGTGCCCACGCATGCCAGCACACGTGTGTACTTGTGGGGAAAGGGAGAGGCCTAGGGGTGATGCACTTCCATAGGCAGGCTCCTCAGCACATCCAGGAGAGCTGCTGGCTGTGGGATGCAAGGTAGCACCGACCCCTCGGGATGCAACAGCTTCCATCTCCCTCTGACTCTCCTGCTGTTGCAGGCTAGCCCTTGGATTTGGACAGGCCGATCCAACAGAGCACTGCCCTGATATACAGCTGGGCTGGGAGCAGCCATGGTGCAGAGATTACGGTCTCCCAAAGATAGCCAGGCTTCAGGGCAACGCATTTCTGTGTGGGTCATGTTGCCCTGCAATATAATCTGTCAGTAGATATTTAGTTGTTGTGGTCCTGTTTAGAAGTGATTCCTCTTGTTCTCTCTGAAACCATGTGCATGCATGATGCAGGTGCAAGACATCCCCACATCCACAGAGATGCCCTGTGTCACTATATGGAGATACTCAGGATAACTCGCTTCAGCCCCTCAGCAAGGGCACTGCTCCTCTCATGCATGGTGAGATGTTGTATCCCTTTTATCCTGAAGTAGACCTTCTGTCCAAAGGGATGCAGTGGCAAGGGGTATGTGCAGGAGGCAATGACACAGAGTATGCCCAGGAGGGCTGGCTGAGCTTCAGGTATATTCTTGTGGCACAGAAATGGGCAGGTAGAGGTCATTCCTCACCCCTTACAACCTGGTTCTGTAGCACCTCCATTTTGTCTGTGTGTGCTGAGCACACAGGGAAAACCACTACATCTGATATCTTTGTAGAAAGGGGGCCCAATGCCATGAGCCTCAACACAGCCTCAGCTTGTTTGGGCGTGCTGGAAACACCTGGATGGAGCATCTCTTTAGTGGCACAGGAAACTCTCACTAGCTCTGTCTGTTGCACTTAGCATTGCTTTGAAAGGGACTGCAGTAGTGGCTCCTCCATTTGCAGGTTTTCCAAGGTTTCTTTGTGTGTCAGCTGCCTGACTGAATGGCCTCCCTGACATCTGCAGAAAGAAAACAGCGAGGAACCCTTTTTTGCTACTGCTTCTGATTATTAATAGAATGCTCAAATTTGTCTTTCTTTGCACATGGGAAACTGTATGGTCATTTGACACATGTTGAAACTCATTGATTTTATACCCAGCAGCTAGGAAAAACAATGGATGTCATACTCTGACAAAATATGTGCCAGGCAGAGTCCATCCTCTGTGCTAGCAAAGTGAATCTTGTTCCTACCATCGCTCAGAGTCACGAAGCCGAAGGAACCACTGTAATGCTGTGAGATGATTCATTTGCAGCAGCAGCTTTCTCCTAAAATGGTCCAGCTCTCCTGTACAGTCAAGATGCAGTTATTGCCAATGCTACTTTACATCTGCTTTCTCTTTCTATCTAGCCTTTAGGAATATGCTAATGACAGGAAGAAAACATACATATAAAATATTGCAGGCATCAAGACATGGAAGGAGAAGGTAAATTTGGCTCCCAACCATGAAATCTTATTCTGCAGTTGCCTTCTTAATGGCATCTCTTGAGGTCAGTGGCTTTGAATTCTCCCAATTGTATAGGGTCACTCTGGCAGCATTGACCAAGTAGAAAAGATTCAGCCAGGGGAAACAATGGCAGAAGTCACCCTTTAAATGTCCTGCCTTCTATATCATGCAATTGATTCCAAGGCTCCCCACCACGATGTCACTGTTTGACCAGTTTGCTTTAAAACAGCTTAATTAGCTGAAAGGAAAGCTATGTCTGAGCATGTTTGTGAGAAAAAACAAAAAGCTCTCGCCTTTCAGAAAGCTCATGCTCTGTCTTGTCGGAAATCTCTGGTTCTGAAATGAAACAACATTCCTTTCATACAGAGTTAAGTCCCTGACAACAAATTTTCCCGGATCAGAGGAACAACCGATCATGCCACATGCTGATGTCAGTAGATCTGATTTCGTTTGGCTTGGTTTGGTTTGGGGGGCTGAGAGCTCTGCACCTCTGTTAACTTCAGAGACGCTGCGGGAGGAGATCGTGAGAGGCATACACAGTCAATGGCTCCTGGTCTGAGAGGCAGTCGAGGCTGACTGCTTCAGTGTATTGGGTGCCACTTGTGTGTTAACATCCAGGCTGCCAGTTGGAGAGGGTGTGAAAACACAAGGAGCAACAGAAGCCTTGCAATGGTTCAATAGTACTTTTCTTATGGAGTTCTTTGTTTTCCCAAATCTCAGATGCAAGCAAGCAGGTGGGAAGAGAACTGATAGAAAAGGGAAGCAAGGCTTCTGGTGTCTGTTGGGAAGAAAATTAAACCAGAGGTCCCGGTACTGCCTCCCTTAGTACAACCAGAAAAAGTGATGCTGCCTCAGGATCTGGTGGCATTAAAATACTCAGTGCAACAGGTGATGCAGCTTTTGAAGTTAAAAACTTAGAGAGATTGTGCTGCACTGCCTTTGGTTACTTCATCTGCTCTCTGAGATGTAGCATTTGCAGGGAGAACATCGAAATAGAACCTTTGTCCTACTACATGTTCTCTCCAGCAAATGAATCTCTCCTGAAGGAAAGAACATTAGCACTGAGGGTCTTTGTTTCATGTTGGTTGTGGCAGCTTGTTGGCATTTACCAGGCTGCTGAGCAGCTCTGTAAGAACCGCTGCCCCTCCTGAGGGGTAGAAGAGGTTTGAGTAACTTGCTCATGGCATTAGGAAGAATCAGTCTCAGGGCTGGATCTACTATGCAAAAACACAAAGCACGTTCTTTCTGTTCAGTCTATTAATCCACAGTTGTTTATCAGCCATTTTTGTGTGTGTATTTACACGGTGTGCTTAGCACCAGAACTGATGGAAAATAGGGGAACCAGCATCAGGGGTGCATGGGGGAGTGAGGCACATCATGCCAGAGTGTTCAGTGAAATAATCTGCCTAAGGTATTTATGAACAGGAGTAAAGCTTTGCAGAATCAAGCTCTTTATGCTATTTTGACATTAGTGTTACTATGACATTTTGATAGCCTCCCATCCCTGTCATTTATTTTTCTGGGGATTTACTAAAAATTTCAGTCTATTGTGGCTCATTTGTTCATGTCCAGAACAGGAAAAGTATTTTTAAATAATTTTGCTTTCTTTTCATGAAAGATTCTGGCTGGAAAAGAGGTAAAGATATGCCTTATTGCTGAATCATAAGCTTTAGTTAAAATATTTTCTATGGTAACATTTTTTTCCAAAAAAGAACTCCCAAACATCTTTTAATTAATGTGCTTATATTTGAAACTATATCCTGCTGAAGATGAGGTGTTTATCTGGGCTTTTTTCCCTTCTCAGCTCTACAGAAAGGTGAACGAAAGGATGATTAAACCAGAAACAAAGTCAGTAATTAGCAGTATAAATCTCTCAGTGATTTCAGTAGGTCACGAAATTAACTGGTACAGGCTTCGGACACATCTGCTCTTTTGGCAAGTGGTGCCCTCCATGAGGCTGCTCATTGGCTCTCACTAACCACACGATGGGTCTCGGGGAACTTATTTGCGCTCCCTAAGCTAAACACAGTGCAGCAATGAAACCCGGCTGTTTCTGCAATGCTGCAGCACGTACCAGGGCTGAGCACTCCCGAAACTGAGAGGCAGTCTCGCAGGGTTTGGCAGTGCTGTGCCATTGTCCTGCCATCCTGGAGGGAGGGGGGACAGGAGAGCTTGTTATGTGGCCTAACGCTGCTTTGCAAGGCTCAGATGAAGAAATTAGTTGCAAGGTTATGGCAGAGGGACGTGGTTGCCATGTCAGAGGCTATCAGGAAGGTGACTGTGCCCACAAGGCAGTGAGGAGAGCAGCCAGAGTTACTGCTTGGTTTTCCTCTTGGCCACAGTCACTCTTCTGATGGCAGAACAGCAGAGAACAGAGTAGAAGCAAGTGCCAGAAATAGGGAAATAGAGGGCAGGGAAAGGTAGGAAACAATAGTTTTGTGTCCCTTCAGCCCCAAAATGTAAGGGAGCAAGGCAGAGCTGTATTGTATCAAGTCTAATTGGCTGTAGAGTCAAGCCAGAGGCCAGAGGTCAAGTGCCCACTGCAAGCACTTCTCTGAGCTTCTTGTCTCAGGCAAAGCCTTCACCTCTCTGGCTGTGGTCAGGCAGGTAAACAGAGCAGCAAAAGCTCTGTGTGCTTGCCTTTCTGTAGCTATCCTTGCTGAAGGAATTCTTTGGTTCTGAATTGACTACTCAGGCCACTTTGCAGGATGAACACTCTGACCTGCTTTTCTAAGGCACTTCCAGTGGTATTCTGGTCCCTTTTTCCACTATTTTGTTTCAACTTAGAATTATGACTGGGCTGTGTCACAGCACCCAGAAACAGCAGAACTGTCTGCAGCTGTCAGAGCAGGAAGGGCTGATTCTGTCTGGGCTGCCTCCTGATTCATAAAGCAGATTGATCTGGAGCTTGGACATTCTCACAGAAACACCTAAATTACAGAATTTGTAGTTGTGTCTCCAAATACATGTGCTGTATATACAGAAACCTTAGACCTAGGTTGGGCTCCTGTACTTTGGGCAGCCTTCTAGGGAAGACATTGTAGCAATAAGGAAGCACATGAGACTTTTGGAAAATCAGCAGCGTTTGTTTCCTTGCTAGTTTCACTGCAAACCTCTAAGTGCTAAAGCCGTCCATGTAAAGGCTGTGAGGGAAGCCTGCAGAGCCATTGCGGCACCAACATTAGCCTATTCCAGAAGGAAAGGAAAATGAGAACAGAATCACAAAGATCTTCTCTTCCTGAAACTCCCCTCATATTTTACCATTTTGTTTGAGCTCACTTTCTTTCTCTCTTTCTCACTTTCTCACTTTCTTTCTCTCTCTTTCTCTTTCTCTCTCTTTCTTTCTTAGCTAGAAATGATGCTGTGTCCTGCTACCATTTCTTCTGCTTTAGAGTTTAGGGCATAAAAGCTGTCAATCATACAAAACTTGATGTAAGCTTATATACCTGATATACTTTATATCTCGGAATCCACATCACAGGATTTTTTTTCCTTTATGTAAGTAGTGTTTGGTTTCATGCATATTTAAAGCATGTGTTTTGTCACTGCTCTTAAAAGCTTTTTGCATTCAAAATATAGTTTCCTGGTATGGGAACCTGCAAACATATTTTAGCCAAAGAAGAGGAAATTATTATCCTGAGCCAAATACACTCCTCTACAACAGAAAAACTGGGCCTCCAGATCTGCTTTGTGTATTTTTCACATGTAAACATCTCCTATTTTTTGTATTTCTCTTTGAATTATATCAATTCAAAAGAGTAGGTGAGAGCCTTTTAATTCCTGGTTAGAATTTTATTCCACTGGACGGAGGCACAGGATGCTGTACTATATGCCATGAGAAAAGGACAGTGTCCATGTGGTCACCAGACTCATCATTTCTTAACAGTTCTGGCTGTTACTGCACCAGTCAAATTGACTGATGTGGGTGAAATTTATTAAATTTCAGCTTTCCAGAGCACAGGGCAGCCAAGCCACAGTGATCTGGAAGGATTAGTAAGCTGGAGCAGTGAGAGCTTTCATCAGTGTTGTGGTGAGGAGCTGTAAATGCAGTATTTTGGATTGAAGTACAGTGAGATGCTCAGTTATGTTTAGGGATTGTAATGCACCATGCAGCATCACTGCTTTAACAATCCCACACTGACTCAGCAATAGGCTGCTAGCTGGACTATAATCTAGTCCCTTTTATGGCCCGGTAATACTTTTAAGATTCCTCCAAGGGCCTTAAAAAAGTAAGAAGGTCCCTGGAAATCCTATTTTGCTGACAAGCTATACTGCTGTATTCTTTTGGCCATGCCAGCAAGTCTCAAAAATCACTTGATCGCTGAAGAGACACAAGTAGATCTACTGGAAGTGGGTTAGAGAGCTCTGTAATAACATGTATTTGGGCTATTTTTCTGTCTTGGAGCTCTGGTAAATGAGATCTTAATGGAGCCATTATACCAAAGCACAGCATTTGTTTCCCAAGACTATTAGGCACTTTACAGATTCCATCCCCTGGGGAGCAGAGCTGGCTACTTAACCATCTGCAGAGCTGCTGAGACGCCCGCCCCTGTTCTGCTGGGCTTGAGATGGGAGGCCAGAGGGCTGGGAGCTGTCACTTAGGTGCCCTCTCACCACTGCTACCAAGTTGCTCTTGACAGTGAATGCGAGTCCCTAACTGGACTCTGGGAACACAGTTTTAGAGATACAGACTGCAAGCTGCATCTTGTTGCTGTGCCCCTGGGAAGTTTGCACCCTCTGCTCCAGCCAGCCCCAGCTCATGCTGGTGGAAAAGTAGGAGCCAGACTGTGTTTCACAGCACCTTGCAGTGCCCACAGCCCCCCTGGGCTCCCACAGAGGTGCAAGGTGCCCTGTCCCACTCTGCCTTTGGGTTCACAAGACCTGGACATGAAGTTGGCGACAGGCTGGGCCCGCCTTGCGTGGTTCAAAGGGAGGCGGCTCGCAGCGGAGCCCCTTCGCTTTCTTTCGCACCGCAGCCATTGTGCGAGTGTCAAAGGAGCATCCCTCTCATCTCCCAGATTGATGGCATCGTCTAGGACTTCCAGCATAGACAAGATAAACTAAAGGCTTCTGCAGACAGGTATGTAACTGTGGAGACAGCAGCGCTGCAGAAGAGGCCTCCGATCAGGGGAGTGTTTGTCCCACAGTCGACTCTCTGGCATAGCGGTCACCTTTGACATGACTCACTGAATAGGAGTTTGTTTTCTAATTTCCATGGTTCAGCCACAGGCCATGCAAAGTAAATACAAGTAAACGGGCAACAGTGGGTTCAAAGGAACATAAGACAAGTATTTGCCCCCTTGGAAGACAGTTTGGGTAGTGTTCACATGTGAATCAATCTGGTTTGGGTCTTTGAAGTGATTTTGTTTAAGAAGAGTGGAGCAGAGTACTGAAAACTGATGGGGTCAACAAAAGATTGCCCATCTTTTGGGGCATACTCTGGAGGGGAACTGCTGGTGTGCCAGTGCAGGGCTGACAATGATGGTGTTGTGCAGATGCAAACTCCTGAATCATTTAATAAGAGAGGCAAGAGGCCGCCCCTGGCACCAGCACTGTGCCCAGACAGCCCAGGGAGGGGATGCTGTCAGGTCACCACTTGCTGTCATGTTCGTGTCAGGCCTTTTCCCTTATGCTGACTGGCCTTGCAGGCACATCTCCAAACGTGACAGTGCTGTGTCATCAGGCATAGTTCAGATCAGTGGGTTTAAGTGACTTCAAGCTGTTCTTAATACATAAAGAGTTTCACTCCCTGCTTGAATACACTGCTACAAGTTGTCAATCTCTTCCACACCACTCAGGATCAAAATAAACTTAACGGGCAGAAACTGAGACTCATGGTTTTGGAAGGTATCCTTTTGCAGGTTGCTTGAGTTGCAAAGGCAAGCTTGGCCAGGGCTTTTTCCAGTGCCACACAGCCCTCAGACTGTCTGTCCTATGAAGAAGGCTGTTTTTCTTTATTTGTTTGCTGTTGTCCTGGTTTTAAATAAGTGCCTTATTTTTCTGCTGTTAACTTTGAAGAAAAGAAAGTATGAAGTGTCATATCTAATGTTTCTTAGAATATTGAAGAAATACCACCCAAAACGTTGTCTGACTGGCAAGTTCATCTTTTGGAGACTCTGCCTTTCCCCAGCACCTTAATGCTTTTACCATTATATAAAATTTTCTTCCTCCTAGTGTACAGCATATTCCCTTCAGGGAGCTGTCTGATAACAAAATGTGTTTGATTTGGTCACTGAAATTAAGAGTGTGTTAATCCCATAGAAAAGTAAAGACTGTTAGTCAAAAGGAGTGACACATCTGGGATGAGACAAGATGTGGATCCCTAGAGTGACTGGTCTGTTATCATTCCACAAAAGATATCACAGTGCAACATGTAGAGTGACTTCAGCAAAGAGAACAAGTAAACTCTAACTTGTTTTTCTACAGTTGTTCTTTAATTCCTGTGTTCAGCAGCAATAGCTAAGTGGAGACTGTACATATAATTACAAATTTTAAAAGGGTTTTAATATATCTTAGAATAAAAGAAATTGCCTGAATATCATGAATCCTTACTTTAAAACAGTCAAATCCTTCTGAAAAGCTGCAGGTGAGAAAAGTTTCCATAGCTGTTCATCATTGTGCCTCGAAGGCTCATATGGAAATGTAGAGGCTGGTCAAGGCAAAGTTTTGCAACGCAAGGAAACTCAGTGTGCAAATGAGCAGGTGAGTGCAGGCAATTTCATAGTGGAGGCCATGAAATCCTGCTACAAAACCTCGATGTAGCCATTCAGTTGTTCATAGTCAGCCTCACTACTGAAAAGTTACTTCTGAGATGAGGGAAATGCACTTGGTTGATTTTGATTTTTTTTTTAAAGGTGAACATAAAGCTGGTGGTGCCACTCCTGAAACCCAGCTGCCATCTGAAATCCTGGCAGTGCCTGACTGCACCTGAAGAAACAGGGTGGGAGCTGGCATAGGCACATCCCTGTAGCTGCTGAGACCAGAGCCCTGATACCCTAATATATGAGCCTAACCTTCACTGTATGAGCAGAAAACCACATAGGGATGAGCCATGGGGACAGGTGAACATCCATGTTCTTATCCCAGTGGAAATACAGAGCCTTCTCCAAGAGTTTGCACTCTGCAAAAGTCCCAGGAAGGCTGACTCTCGAGTCTGATCTTAGCAGACCTGTTCATATATGCGCACGCATGCAGACACACCTGTACAACACACACTCCTCCCCGACACTCCCCTCACTGCCCAGTAAGTGTGAGTGTGGGATAATGCATTGACAAAGGCAGCTGCAAACAGGAAAAAAACAAGCAGGAGTAAACCAAGTCTCCTTGTGCTGCCTTCTCAGAGGCTGGGGCACAGATGTGCTCTGTCTGCTGTCTCATCCTTTGTTAGCTCCATCTCCCGCCCCTTTGAACCTCATTAATTGGTTACAGAAGAGAGGGCACCAATTCTTGCCCCAAGCAATAATCCAATTTCTTGGGATAATGAAGTGCCTGTATCTTTCTACAGCAGAATTTGGAGCAACTACTGCTGGTTGGAAAAGTGAAAGAAGTGAAAAAAATTGCAAAACACCTCCAAGACCCTTTCCCCTTCCCTGACCCACAGGATTGGTTTCTAGCCAGTCCTAACCACTGCTCATAGTGTCCATCTTGGACAACATCCTCTGCAGCCCATCCCCTCTCCCAGCACAGGCCCCTGACATTCCTGACTGATATCAGAAAAGGCCCAGGAAAAGAGAACAACGGTGAGAGAGAGATACAGCACACGCACTTGGGGGAGAGGACAGCAGAAGAGACCCTGCAGCTGCTGCCAAGGTGAGCCTCTTGCCAGGTGCTCCTTCCTGCAGTGTTTTACCTCCAGCAACTGCAGATCCCCTTGAGGTGCCCAAAGCTGAATTTACTGGGTGCAGACTATAAATGCCATAAATGGAATTTATTTTCCAACATGGACAAGAATAATTTTAATTCAGAATGCTGAGGGAACTTATCCGTGGCTAATTGCACTGTCCACAGGCCCAGGCTTTGAAGGTGCCCCTGGAAGAACTCTCGCCCCTTCTTGGAAAAATAAGTTCTGATGCACTGTCATGTAAGATGCTATTTCAAATACTGATGTTCTGGCACCAAACCAGGACATCAGACTAGTTTGTCTTATAAAGCAATAATTTTTTTGCATGTCTTCAGAAAGGTTTTTGCATGCCTTCATATTCCAAAACAGCTTTACAGATACACTGCTGTGATGCTGCTGTACCAAAAAAAAAAAAAAAAAAAAAAAAGTCTGTATAAAGTCCCAGGCTTTCCTGGTTGAAGGAATCCATTTCTAAGAAAGATGAGTGCTTTTTTACTTTCCCTAGAGGATGGAAATTGAGAGAGGGGTGTAAGTTTGTGGAAGCTGGGGCTTCAGGAGTAATGGGAGGGCACAAAAGGTTCATTGTTGGGCTGGCAATCTGTCACGGGAAGGACTGTCACAGGAGTCTCCAAGGGCTGGCAATGAAACGCCATTGCTGAGCAGAGGGAGACTTTACCTCACCTTGGGCTGCCCAGCTCCCCTCCCCAGGCCAGACCACCCGCCAGCAGTGCTGGGGCAGGTTGACCCAGCGCCCTAAATCACAGGGTGAGGCAGAGCAGCACGCAGGGAGAGAGATTAGATTTATAACTATACAGTGTTTCTGTCTTTGAAAATTAAATGATGTTTGAGAAAATAAAAGAATGTTGATGGGAGGGGCTGAGCCCATGCACAGCCAGTTCAGCCGGCAGGGCTGATCGTACACTGGTTTAAGTACAGCAATGAGTCACTGCAGTGGAGGGGAAGAGCTACACCATGGACACTCTTGATTTCTGTGGGTCTCTGTGAACTTTCTATCCTGACATGGAGCAGGGTGCCAGGGTATCAGTGACCCTTCTGTCCCCTGCTGCCCACAGCAGGACAGGGATAACAGCTGGCATCCACCAATGCTCTGGCCCTTGGAGCAGCTTTGCTGGCTCCCTGTGGGGACACCAGCCCTTGGGCTTCACCTGTGAAAGAGGTTGAACCAGGTTTTGTGTCTGCAAAATCATGAAAATTTAGAGTTTTTCATCAGTATATGTGCAACTGGCTTTTTGGTTGCTTGTAAGGAAGCATTAGGTGGTGATTTACTTGGGTAAAATACACTTCATCTGGGATGGAAATTAATATCTAGCCCAAAATGAAGGCAAAAAGGCCATACTGAACCTTGGAGCCCTGCCTGAATGTCAGGGCCACTGTCAGCTGGTGTAAAGCAGCATAACTTTGTGGAAGGCAATCCTGCAATGACCGATTTACATCAGCTGAGGATCCAGGCTTTCGTGTCATTAAAGACATAGTAGAAAAAAATGTGTTGTAAATGAAGGAAGCTTTGGCTAAAAAGTGCCAACAAGTTCGGTCTTTATTCTTTATCAGCGAAGTCTGCACACAATGAAAACATGGACAAGGGAAATTTGCACAGCATTTAACTTAGGTCAAAAAAACAAGTAATTTGTTAAGTGGCAAGGGCACCAACGCGTGCCATGTCACGCTGGATTTTCTTTAAAAATAAAAAAAATAACAAAGTTAAACTTTCAGTCAACCTGAAAATATCTGCTTTTTATGGGGGCAATGCGGAACGAATGGGACAGCAAATCTTTCTTTGGTCACTGCTTTACAGGACTGAAAAGCTCTATAGAGACAGTGGGAAAAGAAGGAAAAAGGAGGGGTTGTAGAGAGGGAGGGGAGGAAAGAAAGAAAGAAAGAGAAAGAAAGAAAGAAAGAGAGAGAGAGAGAAAGAAAGAAAGAAAGAAAGAAAGAAAGAAAGAAAGAAAGAAGAAAGAAAGAAAGAAGAAAGAAAGAAAGAAAGAAAGAAAGAAAGAAAGAAAGAAAGAAAGAAAGAAAGAAAGAGAGAAAGAAAGAAGAAAGAAAGAAGAAAGAAAGAAGAGAAAGAGAGAGGAGAGGAGAGGAGAGGAGAGGAGAGGAGAGGAGAGGAGAGGAGAGGAGAGGAGAGGAGAGGAGAGGAGAGGAGAGGAGAGGAGAGGAGAGGAGAGGAGAGGAGAGGAGAGGAGAGGAGAGGAGAGGAGAGGAGAGGAGAGATGTGTATGAGCTCTGAGGCTGTTAATAGACTATTATGAAAAGCAGTTATAAAATATACCAGACTGAGAAAACAAAGCCCTTGGACTTCCTGATGCATTTCTTGATGACTAGAGAGGAATCTCTTACAAAAACAGAGACTGCAGGAAAAGACTCTGATCAGGAGATCAGATTGAACAGGAAATGTGAAATTTTCCCAGGAAGGAAAGCAGGAACTGATTAGAGAGAGAATAGGGAAACCCTGATGCCCTTGAAGCATAAAAAACATACAGGTAGAAATTCAAGATCTGAAGTGCCAGGCATTCTTCCTAATTATTCCAGTTTAACTGATTTACTCCTGTTTGAAAAATATTACAGATGATCAATGAGTGAACCCTCAGAGAGACTGTTGACTGGTCATTGCAAATGTGTTGTTTTACTGAACTAATTTGACTTCTTGTAAAAGGTGGAACCATCAAAACAGATAATCTCATGTTTTGTTGTTCTTTTTCCCCTTTCAAATATGCATACCCTTATATTTGTAATAAAAAATCTTGTTTCTGAGCTTTGGATTTCTTCTGTAGTTTTTTAGAATTTTTAAAATCTCATCTCCCTCACTGACAACAGAATCACCCAGAAGAGATTTCTATTTATTAATGTATTTTAATACTTTGCTTCCCTTCCCTTCCCTTTCTGAATGCAAATTCAGAAAGCCAAACAGCTCTTATTGCCTACCTATGGGAATGTGAAATCCCATTTAATCTGCACAGTTTCCCAGAATCACTGTACTTTAAGATAGCAAGAGTGCATCTCTGTTTCAATGTCTGCATCCCTCCTCATAATCTGTTTCTGTATAAAACATACATACACACTTTTACTTTTAAAATGTGTTTGATACTATGAATTACTGTGCAAAAAGAGGAAGTAAAACAACAATGTGGTGCAGTCTAGCACTGCCTCCTTGTTCACCCTGTGGCACACACAGGAGCGCACACACACACACAAACACAGAACTGTGCAGGGAAAGCAGGAATGCAGGCGAGTTTTGACCTTCGGTGTCCACACAATGAGCCGCGGACGATGCAGAAGGTTGGCTGCTTCTATACAGACCTGCTTTTGTGCTCTTGTCCAGGGCTTGATCCTTGGAGCCCTGTGTGCTCAGTAGACGCCAGAGAGATAGATGTGATCTGTTAGCCTCATCCAGTGCCGGCAGCTGAGCCATTTTCACACAGGCAGGCAGGTATGGCAAAGCCTGGGTAACAGATGAGAACCCATGGGGAGCTCTTGACTATGGAGAATGAAAAATCAAAAGAAACCATATTGGACACAGATACAAAAGGAGTCCCCTGTTCCTTTTCTATCCCTCCTCATTTCTTTTCTCCTCTTCCTTACCAAGCTGTAATGAATGTGGAAAAACAGCTTCCCCCCTCAAAGTATTTGAGGACGCATAGATTCCAGATGCTATTCTATGCAAATACTTCCACCCTTCCCTGCCCACAGCATCCTGAGTTAACCCTTCTGTCTGGTTTTTTGCTGCCTGTCACTTGCCATGCTGCAATAGGAAAGAAAAATATACTTTTAAGAAAACCCTTAATCATTATTCTCAAAGGAGAGATTTACACCCTAAGTAGTGTATTTGGGCTCAGCTGGAGGCACAAAGCAGCAGTTAACACATTTCTGGCACTGAAGTTAGCTTGATGTTTTAATCATGAAACATCTTGAAAAAAGAGGTTAATTCCTAATAGCATTAACACTGAACTCTTTCTTGAAATCACCTTTTCTAGCCTGCCCAGTGTCAGACATTTGTCTCAATGAAAACAGGCTGTAGAAGACTTTTAGCATAAATACATGCAATTTAGAGGAAATTGAAAGAGTACTCTTAAAGCACAGGAACCTTAAAGATCTGTTTTTTGGACATCTGTGAGTCTTTTGTCTCCCACAGGCAGATTTGTTTCACACCAGTCATAATGCAAAATGTTAGGATCTTAGGAATTATGATACTCCTAGTTCTGCTCCTTGTGTAAGAGCCCTACAAAAAATATTTCCTCACCCAAAAAGAAAAGAGAGATGTGGAGAGAAACAGGAAAAGCTAATCTAACTGAAATTACTTTTCTTCCAAAGCAAAAGAAAAACCTCTCATGAGATTTTATCTCCTGAGACTTTTCTACCATCTAAATTGTTTTCATGGGTTTCCTCTCTCTAATCCTTAAACTCATGGGCAGATCTATCTGGGTGCCCATACCCCAGGATGCAGCAGTGAAGCTTTAGTGTTTAGATCAGTATGAACTACAATTTGATTTAGTTCCTCCCTGAAGTTAAAAATGGATCACTTACTTTTGTTTTGACAGATTGATGGTGAAATTTGAGAGATTATGGTAAGAGAGAGAGAGGTCTCAGGTGTGAGCACAGAAGGCTCAAACATTCAGACATTTATTGATAGAAAGACAGATACAGTCTCCTCCACAAAATAAATTTGCTTTTTGTATGGCTCTCACACACTCTGCTTCCTAGCAATAACCCTCTGCATCTGGTCATGTGGGAATGAGACACTTAGGAGGATGTTTTGTTAGCATTTCATTAGGCTTCTCAGGGTTTCCTTAAGTTGCAGGATATATTCTGCTCCATTAAATATGTTTTATCTAATTTGCAGTTGAGATCCTACACAGAGATGATGTGGACTATCTGCATTGATTTGCACTAGATGTCAAGACCACACAATACTTCTTTATGAACTTTACTTCGATCATGCAATTTAAAAGCATCTTAAAATTTGGGAGGGTTACCTCTTTGGTTGTAACTCATGCTTCTCCCTTTCCCTTTTCCTTTCCTTTCATTTTTCTGTTTGTTTTCCCTGTCCCTGTCCCTGTCCCTGTCCCTCTCCCTCTCCCTGTCCCTCTCCCTCTCCCTCTCCTCTAAAACTCCATGTATTGGGGGGTGGGGTAGATGGTTGTACATGTGACTTCTCCTCTGTATGTGGTAATACGTGCCAGAGCTTGCTAGCATTTGAATTTCCTCTAGGAACGTGTTTTTTCTCTGTGTGCCTTTTCTCATCTCAGCTTTGAATGCTACACTGAGAGCTTATTATGTTACCTAGAAATGTGTGACTGCCCCACTAAAGCTTCTGCAACAGCCTCTATTTGCTCTCCATACTTCCATTTGCTGTCCAGACTCCCTGCTTTGGGATATATAAGTCCTTCAGTCTGCAGCTTCTTTCCCTTCAGAGACTCACTGTTCTGGTCTTTCTGATATGGATTTGGGATTTAGCATATGATGGTTCTTGAACTTCTGAAAGTCTCCTGAACTTCTAAGTTATTCAGTCCTTAAGGACTGCTTTGATTACCCAGACTGGTAGGAAAGCTGTCTTTCCAACAAGCTTCACTGCAGAGCTTATCACAGTAAGATCTTTCCTGGGTGTGCTACTTTCTAGCAACAAACATTAAAAATGTCAGACACTCACCTTAGAACGTGGGAGATCACTAAATCACTAAAATCTCATAATGAAAAGAAGACCCACCAACCCCAGTAGATTAACAGGGGGACCACCAAATCATATGGCATGTGTACTCTGTTTTGGATGCTGCTGCAGCAAAGATGGGTGAGTCAATAAGTAAAGGGGGAGTTCAGGAGGATGAATGATAAACACTGAAAATAGCCATATGAGAAATTTTTATTGTCTTTGGAAAGATGTGCAATTTCATTAATGAAACAGTTTCACAGATTTTACAAAGTGCAGAAACTAGAGGGTCCCCAGCCTGAGAGTGGGCCAGTACACAGATACTCAATGTGCCTAAAAGACAGCATTGTTCCTCAGAAATGAAATCTATTGGCCATAAATACTGAGTTGTACATATAAGAGGATTTACTGGAATCTGGTTATGGAAGAAGCTTGTTGAAACATTCCACTTTTCAAATGCTTCAGTTTTTAAGAGTTAGCTATTCAAAGATACCAAAACAGTCCAGTATATACCATATTTGAATGTGTCAATATCATAAAATGTAATGGAGAGTTCCTTGATCTAATATAGTCAGATTTTTCACATGGCTCAGCATAAAATGCTATGAAAGAATCTGAGAATTAGGAATCAAAAATATTGTGAGACAGGAAACAAAGAATAAATGTCATTTTGCCATTCTGACACAAGCTAATGATGATGTAGCCCAAGGTTATTCACGTTATGTTTCATGTTGCAAATCTACTTAGACAAGCAGTGTGCTGGGACTAAACAGCTCCCCACAAAGTAACATATGTCACATGATCTGATCAATTAAATTTGGAAAAAATCTGAGAAAGATAAATTCTGTCAATATTCCATGTCAATGATTTGGAAATGAAATATACATCTTGTATTGGAAAATATTTTCTTTAAAAAAAAAGATTTGTCTTCAAATGCAATATTGTTCTATATTATGTCTTCTCATTAGAAAAAAAATGTGAAATTGAAACATTTTGTCTAGATAAAGTGCATTAGGTAATCCAAACGATTCTTCTTCTGTAATTTTCCTTTGTAGAAAATTTCAAAATGAAAGCCCATGCATGACAATATATAGCATGTTGGCAAAAGAGCTGTGGTGGCAAGAATTGAAAAATTTATTAAAGGAAAAAATATTAGACATATTAGAAGAAAAATAGCAATGTGTACTACAGTCAAATAAACAATATTAAGATGCAATGAAAAATTGACAGGAATAATATAAAGACCAGTGTTGAGTCCCATTTTTATAACAAAACAGATAACAAGGAACTTTAAAAGTCTGGATTGCCTGATTTAGAAAGGTAGTTGGTCCCAATTACCCATAATAGACTAGATAGAGCTGGTGTGTCATCTGATAAGGTAATTCTACAGTGGCAGAGCCAAAACAAGTAGCTCTAGTGAAACCTGCCTTAGAGAGAACCTGCCTTAGAGACACAGCATGACACTTTGAACAATGGCTGAGATTGGAGGATTTGTGTATTAGAACCCCCTTGTGCTATTTTGTAAACTGCTCAGATGGGCCAGGTCTGATGGAGGGAAAAACTGGTTCATGAGAAGTGAGATTGGTTCACTAATGAAAAGCGAATCAGACGATGGAAGAGGACATTACCAACTTGCTCAGCATTTGATATTTTGATACCTATCACTGATAAGTGTTAAGTGCACTTCAAAACAAAATGCATCACTGATAGGTTTAAAACAAAAGATTGGTTAACTTATATATTTTACTATTGACAGCTCATTTCTCTTTCCCCTTTCCTGTCTAATTTCTCTGCAGAATTACCAACCTTTATATATCAAGTACAGGAAACCTCTCTATGATCTGGTGGCTCATGCAACTTCATGTTAGATTCACCTGCTGAGCAAATTCCCTCTCTAAATCTGCACAACAGCAGCAACAAAAAGGTCATGGAACTCCTCAGCATAGGGGGAAGTTTAATTACAGGCTTGGGATTAATTATGAGTAAGAAAAAAAATTAAATGTTCCATTTAGGAAACATGAGGCCTCCCTTTGTGCTTCACAGGAGTGTTTAGAAAGGGTTGTGATTAAACACCCAGACAAGGAGGAGTCATTGTCAGTGTTGTGCTGACATTTCCTTCATTAGTCTAGCAATAGCCCAAGCTGCTGGATAACCAAAGAACATTCAAAGCCCAATATAAGCTTTGTCTAAGATTAGTCAAGTTTTCCTGGTTTTCCATATTTTATCTCTAGTTCAAAGCAAGCTGGGGTCCCATGCATGCAAGTTCATTTGTGCCATCAAGAAGTCAAAGAAGAAAACCAGCAACTATGGGAGATTGTTTTTCCCAGTTCTACAAAGTACACATGGAAAATTATGTCCAGAACAGTGCAATCTACGTCCTGCATGTTGTCATCTATGGGCTGGGCAAAAGAATTTAATTTAACTCAGACCCCATGTATTGCAGTTGTTATTTATGGCATTTTGATCTGTACTCCTCCACTGGTCTATCAGCATTAAAGAAATGGTTTCTCATCATTATGGTGCCTTGTGACAAAAAAAGATGGTGTTGAAGTGGTTGACATCACCTCTCCTTGTTCTGCAACACAGGAGGTCATTTGCTCATCATATTCATTCTCCTGGAAAAAATATAACCAGCAGCTCCCATTCCAGCCTGTTTTGGGAGTTCTTCCTTACCCAGGTTGTATTCCGAGCATGAACTGGATAAACTCAATCAATGCAAAAAAGGCTCATTGATGTCAAACTGGCAGTTCCTAGTCCCAGATGTGTCATGCTCAGTTAGTGAATAACAGAGTGTCAAATAAAGCAATAAATCTTCTTACTTGCTGACTGCTATACAGGGCTGTCACAAGAACACACTCCCATGCTCAGTAATTCTGTGTGATGAGTGAGCCTGGCTGCATCCCCATAATTTCCAGGGGCCAGCAGAGAGGCTCCAACATATTGAGTTGGGATGAACGCTGGATTAGTAACCCTTTCTCAGCACCTTGAGGCCACAGTTGGAAATCTGACAGAATCATGCCATGGAAACACTGTCAATTTTAAGCTGAATTTCAGCAAAGATGTTTGTGGAGCAAGGTAGTGCCTAGAGCAAGAGGGAACCATACAGATGGGCTGTGTATTTCCTAAATAACTGTCATGGTTCTCACTTCTTAGCAAACATTCTTGCTGGGGAACACTCCAAAATGCTCTGGGAAGAGGGTGGTGACGACCAGGGCTCAGAGAGGAAGCCCAGTAATGGACCACACTGAGTCCCTCAACTATGTCTGGATGAACCCTACTGAAGAAAAGTGAACTCAATATTGGGGCCAATCAGTCTTGAGAATTGTGATGAATCCCTGTATAAGAAAGCTGAGCCTGTAGGACTGTCAGGCAAAAGCCACTGATTCATCACAGACAGAAGGCTGCCAAAGTAGTCCCTGGGTATAAGCATGAGGGCAAGGATTCTTAAGTTCCTTGGGGACATTTCAGCGGGAGGGCAAACCCCAACAGGTTGCTGCACATTTGGTATCACTGCCACATGGTGATGACTCCCAGTTGATAGCGGACTGCCTGGTTCTGACTGATGCTAATTTCTGTTATTCAAACTCCAAAACTGGTTGTGTTAGGACTGACAATTGAAAGACTTCAAAAACTTCTTACATCATGAAAGGACACTGGGGTGTCAGAGCTGGAACCCATTAAAAATAGGCCATAACTTTTTCTAGTGCAATGTGTAGGGCAGAGGTTCATGAAGATAAATCAGTATGAACATCATCAAGAAACAAAACTTGAGTTTTAATAATTGCTGGCTTTTTAAGCCTCTTTGCTGTGTGTTTTGTCTGTGTCCATGCCTGTGTGTGGTATCTGGGCTATGCTTTTATATATTTCAGTGAAAAATGTCAGACTTGCTCTACATTATACTTTGCTCCTTTATTCAATTTGGTTAAATTATGTTGGAGATTCACCATCTCCTTTCTTCTGTTGTCTAAGCTCTGAGTCAATTTAACACTGTGGTGTACTTGAGAAAAGAAGCAATGATGGAGGAGAGAAAAAGCATAATTTTTAAGTTCCCTGGAGCTGGTCAACACTTAATGTCTTTGAGGACCCAGAATTACCACTGGCATGAAGTGTCAGTGCTTGAAAGTAAATACTAAAAATTAACAAGATAAAATCAGACTGCACAAGTGCTTTGCTTTCAAATAGTTAGTGTAGCTTGCATTCACTTCATTCTATGCCTCATTTTAAAGCTTAATTTTAAAAATTAATCTAACAGGACATTGCAGGTAGATGCAGTTAAGCTGGAATAGAAGTGGGAACCCTGCTGGGCAGGGCTGGGCACAACTGCACCCTCTGGCCAGCACCAGTGGGGTTGGAGGGCTTGGGCAGCATGATGCTCTCTTATCAAGGGCCTGGTAGATTGTGGGGGGCTCTGCTGTAATGAGAGCACAAGAAGAAGAGAGACAACCCTGCAACCCTGAAAGACTTAGGTTTGTCGCTGATAGCATTTACAACTTGGCTATCTTTCCTAACTCAGATATTCTGTCACTTTAAAGGAGGTGAAGGGGGAAAATAGAGGGAAAAAATGAGGAAATGCAGCAAAGGCTTTGATTTGTCTGTGGCATAAAACTGGATTATAATGTCATTTGCTAACTGACAGATCATTTAGTGTCCTGGAAGAGTCTGTTTTCACATTGCTGAAGCTCTCACAGGGGAATTCTGTGTGGGCTCCTTATTGTCAGAGCTATTTTTCACCCAATTTGTTTCCAAATGATGTCTAACCTGAGGTCTTCCCACTGAGAGGGCTTTAAGCAATGATTAATGAGAAGTGTTTTGCCAGACCCACCTGGGGAATGGCCCATCTGTGAACTCAGGTAAGATGGAGCTGCCTACAAGGCACTGGCTTGTGAATGGCAGGCAGCTTCCTGTGGCTTGAGGCATAGCTCACAGCAAAGGCAAGGTGTACTCTGTTTGCATCTCAGTGATTCATAAAAGGACTGGAGATAAATGTCACTCACTCTACCATTAACATCTAGTTTGAAGAAACAATCTCCCTCTCTGGAGACTGATCCCCTTTCTGTTCCATATTCGATTATATTATGCATTCAGCGTAAGTACAGCACATACCTGGGATACATTTGAAATGACCTGAGACCTTCAGACATGCTAAGTCTATTTAAAGATGGCAAGTTAAAGCTTTTAAATACTCTTCCTATTTGAGCTACAAGTTCTTGTCCCTTCCTTTCAGTGGTGATTCTGCATCCAGCTATCCCTTCGCCCCTACCTATCCTAGGCAGCATGGTAAAGCAAGTGGGAAAACAGTGATTTTTAGTCTACATTCATTTTGTCAATTGGACAGTTTTGTTCTGCCAGAAAATCCAATTATCCCTGACCTCCAAAACAGAGATATTTTCAGACTTCAGTCTCTTAGTTACATGTAGATGGGACAACCTTATCTTTTACTTTCCTGAGAGACTTCTCTTGTGCATAACATTACTAATAGTGAGGGTGAATTTCTTGGTAGCTGCCTAACATGATCATTAAAATGCTCACATAAAAGTGAAGAAGCCCCAAAAATTTGGTTTCTCTCTGTATTTATGAGGCTGAAATCTGAACATATTTCTTACAGAATAATTTCCCTCCCCTGATTTATGTGGAAGCTCCAGGCTTAGTTATCATCTGGAAATACATTCCTATACAGTCTGTGTCATTTAAATGCAGCATCCCACTGTCCCGTCTGTCAAGACCAAAACATAATGGGTCCAACTGTCTATGAATAAAACAGATTGTTTGTAGGGAATATTTATAGCCGATAAAAAGCAAGAGTTATATTGGCAAAAGCCGTCCTTCTTGTAAATAGCTAGAGGCTCCCAACATCCCCTGACTTTCAGCAGCGTTTATTCTGTTGAATGTGGATCAAAAACATTCCTCACTCACGGCTTGGCAAGATGAGTTTGACAACGGTTTTCTAACCAACTGTTGTGACACCAGCAGTGCATTTTGCCTGAAATTTCACCTGCAAAGCAATGTCCCACTTTCTTTAACTACTTCTCATGCCAACAACATGTTTACCGTGATTTAGATGTCTATTATACGCATGAACGACTTGTCTACATAATTTCATCAAAAAAATGAACCCTCATAAGTGGCACAGATGCTGGTATGATGGTAATCAAATTAGTTTTTGGACAGGTTTATGGCCACTTGCTGTCAGTTAAGCTCTCTTTGGCTATCTTCACTCCTAATACAGTTTTGATGGTGATTAATGGCTCCATTAATACACTGTTTGTGCTGTGATAGACACCACATTATGGTCTTGTTTGCTGACCACAGCTGAGCATGTATTTTTGTAAACTCAGTTCTGAAGAAAATATTAATCATATTTAATGTGTCACTCTTACGTATTGCCAGGCAGAGGTCACACAGGGAGACCTTGTCCTTCTACTTTCCTCACCACAGATGAGCTTCTGGGCTGCTAAGAGAGGCAGAAGACCCATGAAGAATGTGGTTGGATTAAATGTTCATCAAGTTTCCTCACACTGGGAACATGCCAAGCGTCTCACTACAATGGTTTTTCTTGTCTGTGATGCCATGCTGCTCATCCTCCTTTTCTCTCTTGCATCCTCCTAACTTAATTTGTCTTGAGATCCAAGAAGGGTGGCTTGGGTTTTTCAGGGGATTGGTTTGGGCTTTTTTTTTTAATTTTCCCATTTCTAGATCTGATCTCATTTTAATGTTGTCTTCTAAATTTTTTCCCTTTCACCTGCTTTTCTGAGCCATTCACAATCAACAAGTGAGTCTAGTCAAACAATTTTTAACTCATTTTGATCTATTTCCACTCTGCCACTAACTCCGTGAAAACAGGGTAGAAACTGATATTTCACTCGCAGTATATAACATGGTAAGTTGTTGGTCACAGTAGTGATGGACAAGTTACACCTGGAAGGCGACTGGGAAAGGTAGAAACTGCTGCTGAATTTCCTGTCATGCATGCTGGGACTCAGTGTAAGAGCAATGTCTGGGTGAAGTTCTGACATTGCAAAAGCTGTAGCTATCTTTTAACCCGAGTGTCATTGTGGAACAGACGTAATCTGGAAACAGCACTGTAGACCCTGGCATTTTGCCATTCACCCTCAGAGCCCTGGATACCTGCAGAAGCACACGTGTATACTCTCAAACTATTTGCTTGAAAACAAAATAGTGCATAGTTCTGGAACAAACTCACAAGCTTCTTTTTTTTTTCAGTCAGTGAGGAACAGAAAGAAATCTACGACCCTGGAAAGAGGCAAATGAACTAATTAGAATATTTGCACTGATTCTTTTAAGTAATTGAAGAAATATGTGTGCATGTGTGTGTGGATTTTGGTTGTTGTTGGTTTTTTGTTTTCCTCCTGCAATTAAGCCTAGTTTCTTTCCAGCCATATTTGATTTTTATGTTCATCTGTGCACTCGCCTAAACTCCACCCACTTGCTCCTCTGCAAATATTTATTATGCAAATGGTTTGTTTTGAATTGAGTGAGCTGAGCAGCTGCCCAATTCTGCATAACTGTTCTTTAGGAAAATTGCAGACTAGCTGGGTAACATATTATTGAACTAGTTAAATAGTTATGATTGGTGTTGAATTGCTATAAATGCTCCTTGTAGAGTTCTGTTTTCCAACAGTGGTATTTAGACTTTTTCTGCCTACAGTTACCTCAAATCACATCCCACTCTTGGGCCAGCACCTGTGATTATCCAGCTCTTTTCTTGGAAGTTATGGCTGTGCCCACTGTTGTTAAATACAATACATTTTCTGGAATATCCTTTTGCAGAGTTAATCAGGGTCCCATTGGCCACTAAAATAGTTTTGAACTTATACTGATTTTATCTCTGATAATGAAAATCTTTATTAAAAGCCATTACTTAATGTTCCTTCCTCTACAAATTCTAAATCCTCTCTGCCCCCTATGTCTCATTTCCTGATGAGTCCAGGAGAAAAAAAAATTGAAAAAATGGAGAACTTCTGTGCTTGTAAGAGGCAGAATTCGGGGGTGTGATGGGACAGCTTTCACAGCACAGTCACCTAGATGGAGCACAGGAAAGTCTCCACATAAGGCAGTCAAGAAGAGAGAAACACTAAAGTCATGGGGATGAGATAACTCATTTGATTTGCTCATATTAAAGCTAGCCTAAGAGATTACTGAATCTCTTTTGCATGCAAACACACCTGATCAGCATATGTTCAAATATACACACAAGCACAGACACAGTTTCTGCTAGACAGCCACTTCATGGACTTTCTTGAACCTCTCTGTCACCTGATTCCCCCTTCCTTGTTCCTCCTTAGCTTTTGCTAAGTTAGTCACATACTTCCTCATTTTTTTCTAAGTGCTGCATAAAACCACAACTCCAGAAAACATCCTAAACATCCTCCAGTTTGTCTGATACAGCACTGTTATGAAATCAGGGGAAATAACCAGAAGCCAAAGTTATGTCACAGGTCATTCTTCGTTATCCTGCTGCATTGGTGGTTCTCCCTGTTTATTACCTGCCATGCACAGATCTGTCATGAGACCTTGGCATTATTTCTTAACTTCTTGGTAAAAAAGTGAGAGAGATCTTGTTCTTCCTTTCAATGGAGTTCTCTTCCCACTTTTCATCCCTTGGCCCTAAAATAGATATTATTAGTGTGTTGTAAAATCACTTCTTTTGCATAAGAACAAACATTTTTCAGTCTATTACAGTCTCAGCTATGAAAACCAGTGTTGTTTTGGTGAAATAATGCATATTGATGTATTGACAGTTTAATCTAAACAAGCCATATGTGACTGAATATAACAGAAAAAAAGGGCTTTTTAAATTTAATTAAGTGATTGAATGCAACATTTAACCATTTCTTAAAAATTCCATTTGGACCATATGCTGTTCATTACAAATAACAAAACCACCAAGAGTTCAGAATTCACAGTTTATGTATGAACATGTAAATTAGCCTACCTTACTTTATTTGTATATTTCTTGATCACTACATTTACTTCTTATTTCACCTTTTAAGTGGAGAGAGTATATGTCTTACATATACAGACATACAGTGCAGATATAGATGCACAAAAATGGTCATACATACATTTACATACTTCCACTTATAAACTCCTTCATGAAAAAATCATTCAACTCATATTTGCTGATGAATTTTGCCATTCCCATGTAAAAAGTCTGTCTGATGGGATGAAATATTCCAGTATAACCTAATATTTAAGAATTTTCTGATACTTAAAATTCCACTAAAACTACACATAGATATATAACCATGTTGACAGGTGGCTATACATATATCTAAAGAAAAAAAGTCTGCTTGTTTCTTGCCACACACGCATATGATATGAGACAAGGAAGAATCTGCAATCCATTTCCACCTTGGATGTCCAAGGTGACAGTATAAAGAATCCCTGGCACTGTTATCTTTGCCAAAAGCTGGTGAAATACTTCACATGAAAGAGTTCAGAGTCTGCCTGATGTCTCCACATCTGTTTTACACATGCACATAAACATACACAAGATAGCTTTGTGGAAACGAGGTTTTTAGTGCTATTTAGGAGGATTGGGATGAGAAAAAAGAAAAACAGCGAACAATTCAAACCAGATCAGAACTGACTGTGGGTATTCTGAGTCCTCAGAGAAAATGTTTCTCCCCAAACCCATAAGGGGCACCTCCACCTGACACACCACATGCATCTGTGCACTCACCCTGGGAGGCTCCCAGGTTCATGCAATGGAAGAGGGAATAGAACCTTTAGATGGTTTGGTTTGACCTCTGCTCCCAGGCCCTCATATTTCACCCACTTATTCTTCTATTCAACCAACTGACTGTGTCTGGGTGGAGCACAGGTCTTGTCTGGCTACAGCTTAGTCATTATCCAATGTCATGAAGGATCACTTAAAATTTAAGAGACAAAAATCTTCTTGTCTAGGATACAAATTTAACCATACATGGAGAAACAGGCATCCAAATTACCACTGGTAGCTGACACTTTAAAATCAGGCCTTCCTGAGCACACAGATAAAAGGTCAATAAACACATACAGCTAAAAACTCACAAGAACTTTGAAAGGTGTATTTCAGTTCTGAAGGAAAGAGCTATAAGCAGTGAGTACGCCATGAACTTGTCAAGCAATTTCATTTAAATGCTGGTCAATTTTTCCCACTAAAACAGTTTTTGAATGGAAAACCACTGGTTTTGACTAAACATTTGTGAAAATGTTTTATTTTTCTAGAATATGTCCAGCTTTTATCAAACCTTTTGCATGAACACAGACTAATTTTTAGGCCTCAAAACTTGGTTTCCCAGAGGAAAAGAAATCAAAATCAATTATATGAGATTCAATAAATAAATTATTTATACTATGTTATTTTATTAAGACTATTCTATCCTCTACCTTGAACTATGTAAACTACATAAAGTCCATTTAAAAGCAGAATAATTCAATAATCCTTTTAACATCCCATTGCCTTTGCTGTTATTCTGACACCTATTTGATCACCTTTTTGTAGAATGGAAGAGATAGAAAATACTGTGGTATAACCTCGTTTTTCTCCCTTCTCACATCCAGACTCCAGTGTTTGCCAGAGACTGTTCCAGTACATTGAAATCATTTTACCCCTGATTTACACTACTGTGCTATTTTCTCAGTTATACTCATGCTCATTGTGCAGGAAATCCTTCATCTGACTGAAGTTTCTAGCTCATCAGGCCAGTGTGAGATCAGCAGGCTTCACGGAATAGCAGAACTCACCAGATTTCACAAGAGGCAGTGGGGACACATTTACTCTGTTTGCCATTTGCTGCGCTGTGACCTAACCCAGAGGAGGGGTACAGCCTTACTATGGACTTCAATGCAGGCTGGAAATAGCACACCTAGGACAGAGCACCAACTCAGCTTCTGCTTGAGAACAAGGCATGGTTAGTCTATGGCTATGAATGTTATGGAAAAAAAATAGGTCTGCAGCCCTCTTTGCTCCAATTTTGCACATTCATGGGTTGTGGCAGGTTGGGGTTCTTCGCAGCACTAACCAGATTTTCTTATTCTGGCAGGGTGAAAAATCATTACTACGCATCTTCAGAAGACAAGAATAATCTTCGAGGAGTTAAAGCATCATCTTACCTACTCCTAAGGGTGATGATATTGTTTGTCTGGCCATTTCAAACCATTTTTTCAGATTGCATCAATGTAAAATAGTTTTCTATGATGAAAATAGTTTTCTATGATGAAATGGATGATGGGGTTGGGGGAGAGCTGGAAAAAAGAGGAATCAAATTGCATTTGGAAACAAAAGCTTTAACTTCTGGCAACTAGACAATTAGTTTTTCTTTCTGTCGTTGGTCCTCGTGGTTTAATCTGTAATATGTATGGTGATTGTTTGCAGCCTGGCAACAGTGAAGTTGTGTGGGGGAGGGAAATCTCTAGCCCTTGTTAGCTGCGATCCAAACTTCAAAGGCTTTGGGGACATTGAGCAGACAGGTTTCAGCCGCCGTTAAGGCAGACATGTGAACAAAAGGCCTCCTTCCATTGCTGTGGAGCAGAGGTGACTTTTTGGCCCATTTTTGTCGTTGTTTTAATTTTGTCAGGATCTGGGGGGGAAAAAGCCCCTGGCACCAAGGACGATGCTTTCTGCCCATGACTGCGTGCCCTTCTCCTTTCCACGTCAGAAGCAGATATGGGCATTTATGGCCCCATAAATCACAGGCTAAACCATACATGAGCAGCTGGTACATGTGCTAATAACTATAATTATTAATCATGTCGATTTCACACCCTTCAAATTTCTGCGCGGGGCTTTCTGCCGGAGAGGCAGCCCCGGCGCCTTGAGCTGCTTATGGTATGAAAATATGATGAGCTGATGGTCTTTGATGATTGTCCTATGACAGTATTGATCCCCCTACAATTGGTTTTGTGGGGTATTGCTACCCAACAAAAGTGGCTCTCCTCGCCTCCTGGTATATATCATTGTCACACATGCCCCATTGTTATTGAGGGGAGTGAATTACTTTCAGTATTCGTCCCAGTCTTTAGCTACTAGGTCACCATTATTCCAGCCTTATGTCAGTGTGGGGACATTTACTTTGATGTTTTCTTTTGTATCTTTCTTAGGGTGAAAGCATTTGACTATATAGAGCTGCTTAAAAAAAAAAAAAAAAAAAAAGGAAAAGAAAGAAGAAAAAAGTCAGCAGTTCAGGTTGGGGTGCCTGGTGGGAACCAGGGAAATATTCCTCACAAACACAGCCATCTGACCTCCCTGGTCCTTGATGTTGACTGCCTTTGCCACTGAGAACTTCACCCCAGCAGCAGCATGAGCACTGTATCCAGCCCCAGCTAGAGCCTGACTCTTCAGCCACCAAGGAGGACAGAAAGTGAAGGAATCTCCTCCCAGCCTCACTGCAATGGCAAACTCTTTCCACTGCAGGGCTTCTCCCTCACAATATGCTTGGCTCTTGAGCAGAAGCACAGACAGTGAGATGTGGCAATGCACCAGAATCAGCTTTATGGGAGACAGTGCTGGAGGACCTAAAATAGTAAAGGCAAGAATAACCTCCCTTGAAGCCAGATAACCCTTTTGGGGTGGTGGGAGCACACCTCGGGCTAATCTGCTTGATAACGTGACACCGTGGTGGCCAATCATCTCCCACTGGCCTGAACAAGGGCATGGGACTCTCCCCACTTGTTCCGAAATCTGCATGGCCCCCATCAGGCAGCTTCTAAATTGCTCCTGCTGTCTTTACAGCTGCTCCGTTCCACTGACCCCCAGAAGGGCCCAGGGATTGTCAGGAAAAATTTCTATTAATCAGGCCCAAACAGACTGTTACAATTTCACACTTTTTCTCCTGTCATTTCACACATTTAATGAATTTCGGGGTCTGTTACTTTCTGAAGAGTTACTCTCAAGGCCACAACAAAAAAATTAATTAAAATTATGTACAAAAATAAAATACTGAGGAAAACAAACACACTTACACATGCACAGAAGACTGATAGTACCAGGATAGGGAGTACTGCTTCCAAAGCATTGCTTAAACAGACCTGGAAAAGTGCTGAAGGGGAATATAGTGCAATCCAGGTAGCAGATTCCCGCCTTCTCTGGACCTGATCTTGCCCTGTTTTTAACAAGAGGAATTTTGTATTTCACATCAGTGTGAGCTAAATAGGTTGGGAATCAGTTATGGACAGATCACACAAACCTTGTTTGCTTCAGGGCTGACGCCCACTCGCAATTGCCCAGGATTAAATGACAGCCCACTGTGTCAAAGGGCTGCATGATCCCACAGCTGGTCCATGTAAGGTCTTTTGCTCTTCTTCCTGGGGGCATAAACACGTCATGGCTGCCAGCGGTCAGGGGTGCCCAGACTGGACTGCCAGCCTTCCCTCCTAGACCATCACCTTCACTCCATATGGTGGTGCGGGGAAGTGGGGGCTGGGAAGAAGGAAAGCAATGTGAGAGCATGTCAGGCTTCACAGACATGAGGGCTGAATTTCACAATCCTTATGTTCAGCCTTGCATGTGCTACACAGGCCAGTAACTTCCATCTTCTCTAAAGCTACTCTAAGAGTTTATCTTTACAAAGATCATCAGAGAGGCCAAGAAAATGTCTTGAGTTCTCATCCCTCTGGAGTGAGGACAGAAGAAGCACCTCCCCCGACTTTAAGATCTTCTCTAGCCATATGAGACATAATGCTCTTGAGCACTGCCCATGGCATCCTGTACATCTTCTCTTTCCATTTTCCACCTACAAGTCCAATATATTGCAGGAAAGAAGCAGCAGAAAGGATTATAATCATTTAACCACAAGAACAGTCATCTAGGATAGAGAGAAGTATAAATCACTCAAGCTTCCAACAAATAAGATTATAACAGTTGGACATCCATTAGCGACTGCAGCCCTCCAACATCACAATTTTCTGTGCCATGTGCTCCCTCCTCTCTCTGCCTGCTGCCCTCCCCTTGTTACCAGGCACCACAAGGCAGGCATACAGTGCTCAGTGCACCCCAGACACTACAAGAGAAACAAGCATAGGGGTGAGTGCACTGAGTCTGAGACAAGCACTGAGTGTGGGACATGATATCCCTAAGCCTTTGCTGGGTGCTGCAGACCATTGAATTTGCCATGTTATTTAGTAGGCAAATAGACTTGACAGCTAACCAGTGCAACCTGTGCAGTGAAGTCTCAGCCTGATGTACTTGGAAGGTATGAGCAGACAGAGGTGCTCTGAGCCCATCTGGAACCACTGCATCCATCTCATCAGTGAGACAGCTTGCAAGAGTACAGCTCAGGTCAAGGAACACAGACCAGCAATGACAGGACACTCTGCTTACCAAGGGTTACCAGAGACTAGCAGCATTTTATTTTGTGTCATGTTGATCAGTGTTGAGTGCCTTAGGCTCAACTCAACACCTCTGGATTTCCTTTGTGGAAATACATGCTTTTTGAGGTTTCTCAAATATCTAGCCTTCTGATCCTTCCTTGGGAAAAGTGGGCAAAACCCTATCCTTCACTAAGCAGTGTCCTATCAGGGGCTGGAGTCAACAGAGTCTTAAATGCCAGCTCTGAATCAGCCACACAATCTCACGCATGGGTTATTACCCAATTTGTGTTCCAACTCCTTTGTCCTGGCAATCCGACCAGGAAACCTCTATGACCCCTTCATGACAAGTTTGTCATGTGCTAAATCTGTAGTTTCCAATATTAATTCTGAGCTCACTTTTGTTTTCGCTTAACTGAATTATTTGCCATCTCCTAATTCTTGGCATGACAATCTCTGTAAGGAGTCTTTCAAATGCAGCAGATTCATCTATGGATCCAATACATTGCTTTACAAGGAGGAAGTCTCTTGATCAGCCAGCTATCATTATCTCTTCCTGCCTCTGCACAGGTACTCTTTATTTTAGTCCTCTGTGTGGTAGCTGTCTCTATCAGAGGCTGGGTGACCATGACTAAACTGGTAACTATGATCAGAGTGTGGCTCAGGTATCCCCCAGCCCTGGATCACAGCTCACACTTGCCTCAGCAAAGCTCTGTTTGAGTTAGGCAGCGCTTACATAGGCAATGCTTCCCTCCAGAGCACAGTGTGAAGCACAGCTTGTCCCTGGAGGGTGCTGTGGACTAGGTCATGGGGAGAAGAGAGTTCAGTCCTAAGGACATGAGCCTCATGTGCCACCTGCAGCCCTCACATGAACTCCTATGCCTGCTGCATGTAAACAACCTAGAGCTCAGCTTCAGCCTGGGGAGTCACAGAAATTGCCCAGATGTCCAATGTCTCAGGTAAATTATTCTACCTTGGCTTTGCCAGATCAGTCTTGTTTCCTCTCATCTAGTTTACCTTCTTATTGCAAATGGATGGCAATATGGATACTCTCCACAATAGCAATTCCAACCCACTCCCATCCCCCAACTCTCACCAGCTTGACAGAACAAAGGACCCTCTGGAAATCCCCTGGCAGACAAGGAACAAAAGAGCCCCTGGCGATGAGCTGAGAGCACAACCCAAATATCTGCACAGCTCAAGTTACTGAAGATCAGAATCTCCTCTTAAGTGCGCTTCCTGCTCATAGTGATAGACATCCTTTCCAAATTCCTGTTGTAGGCCAAGGTGGTGGAGATCTTTTCTTTGCGTTTCCAGTTACATCACCATGTTCAGCCCAGTACCCCCATCCCATACCCCCCTCCCAAGGTGCTCCCTTTAAGAATATCCCAAAATCCCCTGTGCTCATTGATTACAAGTTGTGCCATTACAGACCCCTTTTAAAATCTTTGTCAGGCTTTTGCTCTTCCCTTTCAAGGAGATGAAATCTCCTGACTTCAGAAACCCAGTCTCTTCTTTCTTTTAGCTTTGGAGAGGTGGATCAAGATGCTAGTGCCTGAGAAGGGTGCGTCACTGCCACTCTCCATCTCCACAGTGACTTACTGTTCCAGTTCTCCCACAGCCCTCATCCCTGTGCTATCCCGACAGTGACAGTCACAGCAGTGATACTGCTCTCCCCTCACTTCTGCCCTGTGAATCTACTTTTTCACTTTCACCACACAAATAAACAGAGAGGGCAATTAGTCAGTCATTCTCTATTTTTGGAGGTTTTCCACCCTCCCCCTTAAGAAATGAACCGGCACCACTTGCCTGGGAGCAAGGTTTCAGAAATGCTTGCGAGGGAGCTGAGGCTCACAAACCGGGGCTGTCACTTTTATCTGCCCACCCCTCCGTGGCGTAGGGGACAACAAAACGCCGGGAGAAGGAGCGGGGCCGGGTGAATGGGCTTCCTGGAGGCTGGCTGGCCCCAGGGTGCAGTAGGTGTATAAAATGCCATTCAAGCGATTCAGGCCAGGAGGGTGCGGCGGACGGGCAAGGCTGCTCCCTTTGAAGATGCTTCTGTCGTGCTGGAAATACAGGAGAAAAGCACAGCTTCTTTCAGCTGTCCCCTTTTGTGTGCTTTCCCATACGAAACTATGTTGCCACCGCTGCTCTGCACTTTGTTATTATGACAGGAAAAAATGAATTTCTAATGAGATATCTGTGCCAGCTGCAAGCACCTTGTGGATCTCCGTGGCCCAGGAGCTTTGTCAGCCGCCCCTTGCTAAATGTGAACCAGCCTGGGGGAGGACGAGACTGTCAAAGCACAGCCCCTGTGAAAAACCCTTTTCTGTACAAATCTGAACAAACGGAAACACCCTGGTTTCCCTAATAAGCTATGCTGTGACATGTCCTCATTTCACAGTGATCGACTCCAGGGACAGAAAGGGCTCCGGGGAGGCTTTAACAATGTGCAGGGAGCCCTGATTTTTAAAGGCAAGGAATGGTACACGTAAAATTGATTAATACCCTCTGATTCCCAGAAGGCTTTTCATATGCAATGCAGAAAATGTTTTGCTCAGCCCCTAAAATGCAGCTGCATCTCCCAAAGCCTGCGTCAGCTCTCAGGAAAGCTGCAGGAACACGACCACTTTGGAGAACTCTGGAGAGAGGGTTCCACCATCTGCTTCAAGCTGCTGGGCAGGCTGAGGGGGCTCGTGGCTGTTCCCAAAGAGAGTTTCGGCAGCCAGTTCAGAGACTGGAGTTTTAGAAGCTGTTCAGATGTTAGCACTGGCTTAGCCAAGCAGCACAGAAATGTATTTGCTTTCTTGTGGGCTGTCCCACGCAAGTGGCTCCCCTGTCCCATACAAGTGGCTTTTCAGTGTGCCTTGGGCAGTGCAGGGCCACTGAGGCCAGCAGCGCTCTCTCTAGTGGTGCTGGGGCATGTGGGGTTTGCTGGCGATCCTGTTTTCCCTGCACTTGCTGATCAGGCACATTCAGCCAGTGAGGTAGTGAGTGATTCACTGCAGGGAGGGGAAACTGAGGAGTTTTGTAGGAGACCTAAGAGTGAGTTTGATCTGGGTTTTACTGTGTGTTTCCCTTTGATTATAAGGCTCACTGAAAGTACAGCTTTTCCATTTTTCTCCAGCCAGAGGCACGGCTTTCTGCATTGATTAATCAGCAGTAGCCTTGGGTATTTGCATGAGTATCAACACTGTACCTGACCTCCTAAGGACTTCTTTATGCTCATAAACTAAGCTCAAAGTGCAACTTGCCTAAGTCATCAAATGGTCTTCTGTATCTCCACTGCCTTAAACAAACCTCAAGAATTTTACCAGTTCTGATACTTGACATCCTGATGCTGATACTGACATCCTACATCCGCCTCACTACTGACAGCCTCTTCTGCTCATGCTGATGGACCGAAATGAAGGACCAAGTGAGTGAGTGACTGGGGGTAATGCCTCTGCAGGTGGTGGTGGCATTGATGGAGTATGATGGATGAGGGTGACAGGGCCCCACCCCACCCACTTGCTCATGTGCATGACAGAAGGTCCTGCAAGCCAGCCCCTGATCTCTGAACAATGCCTCCAAGTACGTATTTGGAAGTGTAAAAACAATGGGTTTGGCTCCAGCAGTGATTGTGCTACAAGTTTGGAACCATTTAATGAGTTGCTAATGTGAAAATAATTTTCTTTTCTGACTTCAGAATGGAAGGAGTAAAGACAGATGGCCCCAAATGCAGGGAAATGCAGCCATAGAATTGGTAATGGCTCTGCCAAGACTTGAAAGGCAGCTCATCAGGAAAAGAGGATGTTTCTGCCACTGTCAGAAGTTGACAGAAACCCTCTGATTTTTTCCCTTCTCACCTCTCTGGTTAGGGCATTCCTGCCATTCTTCACCAGACATCATCAGGCTGGTGATTGCAATTGCAAAGACTAAGTTGCTGTTTCAAGTTGAAATGCATCCTATAGAGGGGAGGGGAAAATGTTCCTGGCACATGCCGGAAAACACAACTGATTGCTAATCCAGATACAGGGGGAAGTATTTGGTGATTGATCATTGGATCTCAAGTGTCAAAAGGAAAAAAAAAAACCTACAGCTCTTGGGGGACCACAGGAATAGCAGAAATGTCTGCAAGGAATGTCTGTATCTTGAATAGTTTTTTTTTTAGATGCAGATTGCGGTTAGGAAGAGACATTTGGCGTTTAAATGGGAGCTGTCAGTTCTGTCACAGTTGTCTAAGCTCTCTCACACAAACAAAAAATGCCCCAAAAGTTCCCAGAAGAAAGAAATCTCATATTTTTATAAATAAACACCACTGTAAAAGTCATTCAGGGAAGAAGAGTCAATGTAATTTAGTGTTAAAGGTGACAGTAAAAAGTAGACACATCCTTGGTGAGCACTGAGTTGTGTATCCAGATTCATCTGCAATAAAAATCTGGTAGCATCTGATTTCCATGAGATTCCAGGTCCTTGCCAGCTATGAATGGGCAGAGCCACACAACAATTACAGTAATTTCACTATTACAAGCCGCACGGACTATAAACTGCATCTCCGGGTGTTGGCAAACATTTCGTTCTTTGTCCATAAATAAGCCGCACCTGAGTATAAGCCGCTCTGTCGTTCGCAGCGAGGACCCGCGTGCAACAAAGTTGCCAAGTAGTAACAGAATCGTGGGATAGCGGGGTTTACTGGCTCAACTAAGGCTGTGCAGGCTCGGCCCGCTCAGGGTTGCCGACGGGGCCAGGTGGCCCAGCTCGGTGGGGCCGCTCGGGGCCAGCCGCCGCCTTTGGGCTCGCTCGCCCTGGCCCGGCGCTGCCCCGCAGTGGCAGGTGGGGACGGAGCACGCCTCGCTCCCGCCGCAGTGGCGGCGGAGCCTGCCTACTCCTACCGTGGCGGGGGGGGCAGGGGGCCCCAGTTTACCCCATGGGCCGCAGGGATGGCAGCACGGAGCCCGCGCCTCCTCCCCGAACCATGGGGATGTCAGCACAGAGCCCCCCGCCTCTCCCCCGCCTGAAGGAGGGAGCTCCCCCGCCTCCCTCCCCCTCCCCACGCTGCCGGCACTGAGCTGACCCCACCCGCCGCACAACACAGTAACCAATTTGTAACAATCGCGAAATCCTGGGTTTTACTGGCAGGTGCTCGGATCGGCACCCAGGCTGGCACTTCTGGGATTGTAAATGTCAGAAAATTATTCACATATTAGCCGCTCCTGAGTGTAAGCCGCATTTCCAGGGTGGGAGTAAAATTTTAGTCAAAATGGTGCGGCTTGTATTTGTGAAATTACTGTAATTTTTTACTGTCGATGTCCCTTTCAGGAGAGATCTTTTCGGGTTGCTGTTCCTCTTAAAATCCAGGGGATGGATTTCAAAAGCAATGAATAATTTCCAGTGCCCAGTCTGACCTGACACAAGCAAAATGTAAAGTTGTCTTCATTTTCAGAGATGAAGTGTTTATGTTTTCTGAAACCCAGATGTCGAGGTAAAATTGAGGTGTCCAAAACAGCTGAAGGGCAAACCCTGCCAATGCCAAGGACTAAAGAAACAAACTCTGAAACCCCATTTGGAAGTCTAGGAGCATTAACAGCTTTCCATTTACTCTCAAAAACTCCGAGCTTTATTCTCTCACTCTTACTTCCCAAGCTCCCAGAGAAAGAGACAACAGGTCCTTTCTGCAGGGATGGGACAGTGGTACCTCCACCTCCAGCCACACAAGAAGCCCACTCAAATCCAAAAGCACAGTAGTTACACTCTCCTTGAGCACAAATGTGTGTTGATGTCTACTGAACTACATAGTATATATTCCTTTTGAAAATATCTAAGATTATTCCTAAATTTTTGTCATTATTATATGATTTATGAGTGTATGAGTTATCATTATAGATCTTCCTTATCAGAGCTTCTTTCTTCTCAGATGAGGAGGACATGGGTAAACAGAGACAGGACTGCCTGCACCTCTGCTTTTGGACACCTTGGTCAGGATCTATAAGATGCTTTAGCTGAAAAGCAGATTGATATTTGCTCAATATCTTCAGAGGCCGTTCATGTTATAGCCCCTCTGCAGAGATGGGTCTTTGCCCATGAAAAAGCCCAAGTCTTGTGCTGGGAGAGGAAGAGATCAGATAGGAGAGACAGCTCCCATTTATGTGAAACTGTAACCACATCAGTCAGCATCCAAAAAGAGAAGGAACAGATCTGGTTTGTCAGTGTTGAAAACAGGGCAGGAGGAGCCCTGTGCTCTGTGGCCAGCACTGGCAGTGGTGGGGCCCACTCTGCATACAGGACTCCCTTAGAACAAGCAGGGTTCACAGATACATTAATCTTATTTTAAGCAGCAGTTATATTTAATTCTGTGTCCATCTTCTATTCCACTTCTGACTTACTTTAGGCAAGGTCCCGGATCCTCTTTGCCAACCAAGCTGATTACCTAGCCAGGTTTGATTCCTGCACAAAACCTAAACCACAGCCACATCATTCCTCTGAGCTATGGCACAGCACAGAGTGCTGCAGCTGGCAGCAGTGCTGGTGGCAGTGTTCTCAGCAGAGGCTTAGCTGCAAATCCCCATCTTTTCAAGGAAGCTTATTATAAACAATTAGAGAGGTGTAAGATAATCCTATAAGGCTAGATCATGGCCAGAACTGCTCTGAGAGCACGACACATAAGAGCAAGAGAAGGGTCTGCTTTGCTCCTTCTTTGACTTCCTCCTGTCTGCAGCCCCTGGACTCTGGAGAGCAATGTAAGAGTTTTGCTCTCTTCAAAGCTCCTGGGGAAAATATTCCCATCCCATTCCCTCTTACATACTGTGCCAGTAAAACCTTTACAGCTATAAAATTCTGCAGGGAAATACTCCGTACTTTGCAGAGCAGCATCCCCATTAAAGATCTCTGTGGAGACAACCACCAGTGATTTGATCCATTGCATGACTAGTTTTCACTCACTCGTTCACATCAGAGCCAAATGGAGTGCTGCGAATCTAAGGCATACAAGTCATGGAAATGCTCCTCATGAGATCAAATACTCTTTAAGCTGAAGAAAGGGGCTGTAGCATCTATCACAGATAGATTTGTGGAATAAACATTGACCAGCAGCCCCCTGTCTTATTAATAGATGAGCGAGCCATGCTCCTGCTCCTGGGGAGCTCGCTTGGCGGAGCTGGTCTCCAGAGAGCCAACGTCTACAAAGCGCTAACATCTGGTGCCCATTATTTCACCAGCTCTGTTGTGATTAGTCCATATGATAAGTCTGGCCAATTGCTACTGGTAAGGGATTGCTCCACTCCCTCCACCAGCCTCCTTGAGCTGTCACTTCTGGTTTGTGGCCCCTGCTAATTTGCCACCGCAATTTCCAATATTTGCTCAAATCCCATAAGGAAATCTCCCTGCCTTTCAGACAGAAGGGTAGCACTGATAATAAAAAGGGAAGGTTTATCAATTAACTCAAACTGCTCTATTGAATCAGGCTCAAATCCCCTCCTATTTCAATTATGTGAGACTCAAAAAATGTGCTGGAAAAACTTTTGCTCAGGCAAGCGTTTCATGAGGGAGCTGGTGGGATTTCACAGGCTTTAACAAGTTAGAGAAGAGGTTAAAAAAAGAACTGCTCCTGCTTCCCAACGGCTTTCTCAGTCATTGTGATAGCTGGATTGTGCCCACCTGACAGAAAGTCTGCTTCTCAGAGGTGTAGAGTGGGAATTGGGGCCTTCAGACAGAAGCTTCCCCATAATTTTTCTATTCCTTTCTCTTTGTTCCTTCGCTTGTTCATTCCCTCCTTTATCCTTTCCTTATTCCCTTCTTTCGTTTTCCAAATGCTACCTGCCACACTAGAACACTTGTACTACAGGAAATTTCCATTACACACATTTCACATTAGTGGAGGTAGACTAAAATGAGTAAGTCACTGGGGAACAGAATGGGAATTGCTGGTTTACATAGACATCTGCCCAAATGTGTGAAAATATTCAATAAATGAATCAGATGGCTTTACACCTTATGAAGGCTCCTTGAGAGGATATGAAAAAAAAACCTAACACAAACAGGCCTAAATAACTCATAACCATCAAAGGATGAAATTTTAGATTTTGTTAATGGGCATGTCATACTTGTTTGATGAAATAATTCCTATTCTTTCCCACTTTTAATTTATTTTTTTCTATAATTTCTGCATTAAGGAATTTTCTTGTAAAGACAGGCTTCTACAAGATGATGTCCAGAAGTGGATTCAGCAAGAGCATTAGCTCCAGGCAGTGCCTCATGTTTGTAGCTTTATTGCACATATAATACACTTCACTCCCGAATTGTTCAGTTTACCATCTTTATGTTCCATCATAAACTCATGCCTTTCTACAGTGGGTGATGTTTAAGCATATGTCAGATGTCAAACGAGACAACACTCCATGCTTTTGTGGAGATAGCAGCAGTCAATTTTTCTTCTGCTGAAGTCCTAGCAGTGCAGAGTTGATAAGCACCACTCAACTGGAAGGGAAGGACGTTAATGTGCTTCCCAAATGAGTCACAAAAGCAGAGGCCACGAAGTCCCTAAGACTTGCACTATCTTCCTGGATATTTTCAATATATGATTTGGGCTATGCTAGTCACTTCTCATTAACAAAGATTCGACCTATAGCAGATCCTGTGCTCTGACATCAATGGTCATGGCAAACATGGCACTTTGTTCTAATAGTGCTCTGAGGAGGCAAGGATAGTTCTGTTCTGCAGGTGTAGAAAAAAGGTACAGAAGAGTTAAGTGAAATGGCCAACACTGAGAAGAGAGTCACAACATTGAGCTGTAGTACAGCTTCAGACTTCTCACTCTCTAAGCATTACAGTATCCCCATTTTGTGGCCAAAATGTCTGAGTGAACACAGCACATATGTGCACACATGTGTACATGGATGTACACAGCTCTGTGTATCACACACCTACACCAAATTCTTGTGATGTTCAGAGAACAGTGAGATGAAAAGAGAGGCTTAACCACAGCGGGTGCCATGTTCCAGGTAATGATTCCCAGCAAAACTTCTATGAGCCATCTTGCAGGGCTAGCAGGTCTCTTCCCCTTGCTCCTGATGATACTCTGCATGACACAAAGCAATCTTGGGTAAAATACAAAAGGATGTGCCCAGAATACCTTGTTTAACCTCTTGTTTCTCACATTTGTCATGCTCAAAATTCTAAATAGATTAGAATGCAGATCTGCATATGGGGGTGCAAAACTGTAGAAGAAGCCTGAATATAGTTTCTTAAATTTAATACATGCTTAGCTGTGCTCCCTTTACAAGCAGGACACTTTATTTTCTTATGTCAGTGCAACAACAGCTCCTCATGAAAGATCTGGTGAAGGTCTTAGAGAAATAACAAGAGTTGGCCACTTGTCTTACTCTACTGAAGGGTTTGGTCTCTAATGATTATAAATTGTCTCATGAGACTTTACAGCATACCCAAATATTTTCATCTTCTTTTGGTAAAGGGCTGAGTATGTGAACCTCAGGGGCACACAGAGAGAGACAATGAAGAGATATGGTTGATTTGGAGAAGAGTAGAGGAAAGGATGCAGTAGAAGGAGTTACCAGAAAATGCAGAAAAGTTTTGCATTTGTGGTTCTCAGGGTATAAGAAACTGGAGACCTGTACTAGGAAAGTCACCCCAAAGTGTGTCAGAGACCCTCTGGCCCCAGAGAATGGGCTGGGGCCTCAGGTTTGTTCGAGTTCTCAGCCTGGCCCATATTGTAGGACTCAGCTGATCACTTTGCACTGTCATTTTCATATGTAAAATATTAACAGTAATTAATATTTATGTAACTCCTGAGAAGCTGATAAAGCTCTGATAAAGTTCTTCCAAAGGACCAACCATAAAATTATAATATACTAAGGTGATGCAGTTTGAAATTTTTGTCTCCCTTCTTGGCTACAGAAGTGGTCCTTTCTGGTATTGCTAATGATCCTTTTTGCTTTTTCAGAAATGTTCCTTGCCAGTTTGCAAAAAAGCATTCAGGTCCCTTTAAGAACTCAGGAACAGAGGCCTACAAAAGGTCTTTTTTACCATTTTACTGGAGTTTGGGCAGTTCTTCCCTACTCTGAGCTCAGCTGCACCAGGCTAATTTCCGTAAGCATCATGTGGTGTTACAGAAACCACATTTTGCCAAGCTGTCAACTGTACAGCCTTCTCTTTGCTAAACAGACTCCCATTAAAACTGTCTGCACAATTTGTCAGTTAAATGAGGTACAAGAGGGACGCTCTATTTGCCCCTAATTAGCTGTGCAGACTACCTTTGTCTGTTTGATTAAGTATTCACATTATCAATTTTGTTTAATCTGATTCATTTCACACACCTCCCCAGGGACTCAGCCCATACGGTTAACTAATCTCTGATATCATCTCTCATATCAGCCCGCAGTAGTCTCCCACGGCACGCTCTACCCACACACTCACTGCTTACCACAGTCTTTGCTGGGAAACATTCTTCCTAACCCATGAAACCAACATTGTCTCCCTGGAGCTGAGGGCTTCTACCTTTAGGGGAAAACACAAAAAGCCAGTATTGTCCTTATTATGTTTCCTGGGAACCTCTGCAATTACTTTTTTAATCTCAGAAGCTCTTCAGCTGCAGCCAGCTGACTCGAGCGAGGTGTGATACGCGTTCTGCACTGGCACACCCCTTCCCACTCCCCACGGATGCCTGCTGCACAGCCTGCTCAACTCTTCAGCAGGTCCCTGAATTTGACAGGAGACAACACCAGTGTCCCTATCACGCTGTAAAATAATACTTAATAATGGGGGATGGACTTCAACCAGGAGGACCTGCCCAGTACAGTGTTGTTTAAGAGAGAAAAAGAACCACATGTATTCAAAGATGATCTCTTTGCAAGCTTGCAAGCGTCCAAATAACCACACCTTTGAGAGAACACAACACATTGTAAGAGACAGAAAGATTCTCCTGAAAAAAAATGGATCAAAAAGATGTTCTCAAAGCCACTTTTGTGGTTTTGCTCAAGACATGATCACAAATACCTGGGAAGAAGCAAGCAGACTTGAGCAGACACCAAACAGTGACTAGGAATGAAGAAGTGTTGTCTCGTCTTCAATGGATGGGTTATTTGACCACAAAATTCTATGCCCATCTGCATGAAAACTGGATGCATTCCCATGAGCACACCTGACTGCACACACATATATATACTCTTTGCATGAGCATTAACATGAATGTCATTGATAATAATTTCTAAAAATTCTAAATTTGAGATATTATCCTGGCTTCTGTTTAAAATTTTCTTAGAAGACGTTAGTCTAACTCTTGCCACTGGTCACACTTCTAATAAAAATAAAGCTTTCATAATTTTACAGTGACAGGTTTTAAGTGAACAAAAATCAATTTTTGCAAATAGTCAATGTACAAACCCCGCCCCACATGTTTTTGGCATGTTTCAGTGTGGAAGAGTTTGGCTCCTAATACTTTTCCAAATCACAATTTTCCATTTCTCTGTTTTAAAGGAAGAGGGGGATGCAACTTGGATTTCAGTAGGCCAACTACCCCAAATTCCTTTCCTTGTGCTCGTAATATTGCATGCTTGACAAGAGTGAAAGAAGCGAGGTGATGTACTCTACAATCTGTGCCACCCTTCTTTGGGTCAGGTTTTCTCATGGCAGTATATGGAAAAGACCTTTCCAAACTCTGATCTGGCTTCTGCCCTGAAGTAAACACTCAGAATACAGACAGAATACAGGTAGGCTGCCCAGAACATCCAAGGCTCCATGTACTTACATTGGCATTAGAAAATAATTTTAAATGCTAAATTGCAATATGAAAATCTATAGAATAGTGTAGATTGGAAAAGCCATGTGCCACTATATTTAACTGAGTTTTGGTAGTATAATTCAAATAAGTTTATTTTACAAATCCCCTCTGACCCTGGGAGAATGGTTTGAAGCTGAAAAGCTTCTCAAAATGCTTTGCAAAAAATATTTCCCTCTATTGCTCAAATTGTTATTTTCAAGAGAACAAACTGTTTTATGCTTAATGCAAAAATGTAACATCAAGATCCAGCCTGGTGAATTACTTGACTGCTCTTCCCTGCATTAAACTTCAGTGAACAGATAACTCACGGAACTCAAAACCAGCAAAGAACATCTGGTTTTTGGTGCTAATAAAATGAGACTTAACTTTATTTTTTTTTTTAATTTGGGAAGAAAAAAGGCTCATAAAATACTTTGATTTTGTTATTCCTATTTCTACAGATCTTCAAAGAAACAAAACAAGTTTTGAGCAATAACTGAAGAGAAAATGGGCATGAAATGTCAATTAGATACCAAATTGAGAAAGCATCCATATTTGGAAGACTATTTCAGTATACATTTCAATTTAAATGCAGGCAAAAATACTGTCCTGAACTACAATGAGTAGTGAGTATTTATCTGAGTGCATAAACAGGCCCAAAGGCAGGAAGCTGAAGAAATTACATGGTGAAGGAGTAATAGTTAATATTTTAATTAATATTTAAATCAATTAGTGCCCAGTATTTACAACAATCAATTGAGGAAGTAACAATTTCTGCTAGGATTCTGTTACCATTTCCCCATACATGTTAATTTCTGTTCTGTGATGTTCGTATCAATACTTGTGCTCATTGGCATTGCCGTAAATTTTGTACCAATCTAACGAGTCACTCTGAATAGACAGAGCTTTAATTAAAAGTGGCATTGAGTATGAGAGAGAGTATAGTTTCACTCCCAATTGTACCAGTCAGCTCAAGAATTACAACCAGTTAGGAAAGAATGACTGGACTGGAGTGTTCAAGGAATCTGAGCAGCAAGGAGGAAACACCAAAAGTATTTTCACAAAGGGAAAAAAAGATGCATATTCTTACAGTGGTGAAAATTGAGTTTGAAAAGTCAGAAGTTTGAGATCTATGAAAATGGATGAATGAAAATGAAGAAAATGGATGTTTCATTCCCTAACTATGGCCTGCCCTGTGCATACATCTTTGCATACATCTTTGCATACATCTGATGCAAGACTTTCAGAAGTCTTCAGAACTCCTGAAGAATTAACAGTAGCAGAAGAATAATTTTCACCATCATTATTCAATGGTAATGGCAACCACAGAGTAATACTGAGGAGCCTGAATCATGGTCCACAAATCTTTGGCATCAACACCTTAGAAGTACAGGGTTGCAGGAGAATCAATGCATCAAGGAGACTGCATCTGCTGCTTAGAGTCTCCTAACTCACTGTCACATCGAGTGACTCCTTGGCCTAATGAAGATGAATACTGATACTTCACTCTGGGGTTTTTTGAGTTCTGTGTTTAAGCAACTCACTGAAACATATGTTTGCTTTAAAATTAATTGAAATCATAAGAACTTGGTTTATGCCAGTCAAATACTTGGATAATAATAATGTCTATATTTGGAAAATAACTGCAAAACAGAATTTCTGAAAAGCACTTATATCACTTACATCCTAATCCAAGTCTTACTGTCTGGGTGGACACTGTGAAGGAGAGTGCTACTTTTCTTTCTCAGTGCTCTTAAACTCTGTTGTTGAGCTCTGTGTTTGCTGAGGATGATTTGCCTACAGGAGCTTTTCCCATAAAAATACTTGCAGAATGAGGCTGATGAGTTTCTAAACTTCCTTCAAGTTCCTATTCTGCTGCTGCTCTCAATTGAGAGATGATATTTACAGATGAAAGCAGGGCAAGGTGCAATAAATCTGTGGACAGGAGGTTATATGTTCAATTACATTATGGGTCTGGACATGCACATCAGCATGCAGTGAAGAAAGAGATACAAAATTTAAATCTTAGAGCTTCATTAGCCAGCATCCTATAACTGAACTGATAAAAACAGAGGGTAACACATCTGCACATAATGGGACGTGTTCCTTAGGTTTAACAATATCAACTTCTGTTTGCTGTATGCAATGCAAAACTTGGCTAAACATGCGTGAGTTGGTTAGAGTATAACTGCACCAATAACATCAGCATCCTCATTTTTGTAACTGGTGTCATGACTAAAAACCACAGGCACTTGGCATTTCTGATTCATGTCTCCTCTGCAGAGTGCCATTCTTTAGGAGGTCAGGTGCTGCTGTCAGCCACATCCTTTTGGCTCTTCTAAGTTTATTTTGTCTTGTTAAGAAAAAATCTTACATTCTTTAGTGAAAACATGGCACTCATTGGTTATCCTGGAAATATCTATCGGCTCTGGCTGGTAAATGCATTATACTGAGACTAATGGATTTTGAAGAGGTAAATTATCAGTATTCTATGCTCTAGAGTACAAATTTTCACTCTAGTGTTTTTCAATATATCGAAAATTCAAATACCACTGTTGCTTCACAAAGCTCCCCAAATGTGCCAGGTTCAAGGTACAAGCACCAACACAAATTATTCCATCATGTCTGAGGCAAAATGGGGTATTTTGACCACTTGATGACTTTCAAGGGGTTTGGGGCCAACTTTTAGGGAGGGCAAGAAGTAGCAGATGTGGTTTGCTGGGAGACTCATGAGTTGCTCTGTTGCTTTTGCTATTTCCAAGAAACAGTGGTAACTCTGGGAGAATGCAGTCATGGTTACTTAGCATAGCCGGAGCCTTTCACTGGCATGTCGCTGTCTCCGAAGCTTTGCCAAAAGTCTGAAGGATCCAGTAATGACCACCAAGTGTCTGACAGGCCTTGGCAAGTTCCCCTAATTAACTTGAGAGCCCTTGCAGAGCTTCTGTGCCTCATAATAAGTCCAGTCAACATTTAAAGCCATGTTGCAAAGCAGATCTCCTCAGTCCTCAAAGGGGTTCCCCTTAATGTCCTCAGCCCCACTGAGAACTTCAGCTGGAGAAACTCTGGCAGAAGGCAAATGCTGCAAGGAATTTTTAATCCTCAGAGGGGCTCTTGCAGGGATCTGAGGCAGATCTGGTCAGGTTAACAAGGTTTGTGAAAACCCCATAAATAACTTGTGAAAAAGAAAAAAAATAAAAAATACAAAGTTGGGTCCAGTTGCAGCAAGCAGGAGCCCAAGATATGCTAATTAACACAGCTGCCATCAAGGATGTAATCTAATTTACATACTTGGTAGTGAATAAATGCTTCCATATGGCAGACTACCAGCATTTTTCCTTGACAACTTTATCAAAAAGCTAATGGAATTTGCATGCAAAAGAAAACTTTTTCCAGCATGACTAAAGACAACAAACTCAGTAAAAATAGTGAGAGAAATGCAAAGGGAAAAGATCATGTTAAGCAAGGTAGATCTTAGCAAGTTAAGAAACTCTGTTTTAAATGTTTGCTAATGAAGCAGTAGGAAAACTCAGAAATGTTCTGCAATGTTCCTGAATTAACTTGTTTCCTCATCTTCTTGTCCCAACCAAATCCATGAAATGGCCTTACGCTTGTTCATCCTGTACATCCACCACTGCCAACTTGAGGCAGATGCTCAAATGCTCAGGTGCCCAAAATGAGCCAGATGCTCAGATGCTGTACTACTGGACTTCCTGATGCGTGTAAGCCCACAAATCCATCCCTGCCTTCAGAGTCCTGGACTAGCACATGATTCACTGTGTGTGGTAGCAGAGCTCCCCATAGTGCATGAGAGCATTGCAGACTGCCTCAACAGTCATGTCATCTTCCTGGTGCAGGCCATCTCTCTTAATCAAATTGGTGACTTCCCAAACTCTGTGCATACCTCCCATTCAGCTAGAGGAACCAACTTTATTGACCATAGCAGCTGGTTGTTGAAAGTGGCCTCAGTGACGGGCCACAAAACGGACCACACTGTTCTGAAGTGGCTCCTTTTTTTTTGGACTAAATTTGGTCTCTGGATTTGAAGTGTTTGATCAATCACATTCTGACCACTGAAATGGCCGTTGTGTTATCTCTGGACATCAGAGGTCTTAGCCAAAGTCAACAATGTTGCTTAAGAGTGAAGATACTGATTCAGGGGAGTATTTTTCCCTAAGCATGAATGCCTTTCACATTGAAGCAGAAAGTGGTGGTTTGGGAAGATGTGAACTCACATGGCCATATGTATTCTCCAGCCTTTCAGACATTTTTTGTACTTTGCAAAGGGAAAGTAGAAAACATTAGTGGTACGTTCTGAAAACATCCACAAAGCAAATTCTGTCCCCTTGGACTTTCCCAAAAGAGAACGCCCTCCGTTAGGAAGATGCTGAACTCTCTGGGATTTTCAACAGCCTTTTCTTTTGGGATCTTTGCCTGAAGCAGGGCTACTCAATTTGAGAAATGGCTACTCAATTTGTTGTGCAAAGCTGTCCACTATAGCCCTAAAAAAGAAACTCAGGCTTGGGCATGTCTGACATTAAGTTACTCATAGTCTATCTGTAAGTGATCAAGGATATGACCTTCATGCTCGTATGTCCAGTACGTACACAAACACAGTAACATACCTGAGCAAACCAAAGCCAGGACTAAATGACCTAGCAGATAGTAGTGTAAGCTGAGCTTATAAGGAACCATACCACTGCTCTTAGCCAGATTCTAGAAATTTTCCCAACTGAAATGTAGTAAGAATATTCATACGTGTGCTTAGCCTTAGCTATTTCTGTTGTCTTAGTCAGACTTTGTGCTTGAACACATTGCTGGATGCAAGCCAGGGCACAAGGCCCTTACTGAGGATCAAGCTTAGTCTAGTCATCATTCTCCTTTTGTACTCATTCTGATCTGCCATGGAACAGATACTTCCAAAACCCTCCTGGGGCACCTAAGTTAAGGTCACACTGCATTCTGCAGGTAGCCTTGCCTCGTCTAAGTTCCCTCTTCGTTTTTCCCAGAAAAATCTTTGTAGCCAAAGGAGAACAGCAATAGACAATCATATATGAAAAATCAAAATAAAAATTTAGTGTTGAAACTCAGGGAAAATTTAAAATTTTCTATATCACTATATCATTATAGATTTTAAGCAACATGACCATGATTGAAAAATTTATTTTCAGTTTTCCTTGTAGATTCCACCTTCAATAGTCTTTTAAAAATCTCTTTTGTTTAAATAGGTGAAATTTCATTTCAAATATGATTCCAATTGAGCAGAATTTTTGTGGATAAAAATGTAAATTGGAAATTAATATTTGAACTTTCAACTATTGAATAATTTAGTACTTTTTAATATCAGTTTAGTGACAAAAATATGGAAGCTGCAGCAAAACAATCCTGAATTTTTAGGAAATTTAATTTCAGATAGATCGTTCTGATGTTTTCCGAAGTAGTCATAATTTCTCTTTTGCAGGACTTAAATTCTTGTTTTCTCTTTTTGTTGCAGAGGATAGGTACATTTAGGATGAAAAGGAATTCTACGATATTATTCTACAATCTATACTTCATGAAAGTGAAATTCTGAAAATGGACTTTCTTTAAAAATCTTCTAGCATGTCAGAACTAGAGCAGGAAAATTACTGTCTACAGTAACTGGTGCTGATACAATCTGCCTTTCTACTGACCAATGCAGAGATTTTTTCTGCGTAGGATTGAAACAAGCAATTCTTGATATATGTGAAAACTGGAGCACTGGAATGTACCCTATCACCAGATCCCTTTGGAAGCAGTGCCATGCAGGAGTAACACACATGCCCTCTGCCAGATACACCTGGAGGGGACCCCTGCCCTGGCTAAGACAGGTGAGGCCAGTCAACGTTACCAGCCCAGATGCCACCTGGAATTGTAAGCAGAGATTGCTGTACATGCAGGAGGACCCTGAGATAGCTGCAGTGGAGAACCTCCAGCTTTGCTCCATGGACTCATGTCTAAGACTTCTGTTGAAATAAAACACTTGGAGTCATAGCTGCAAACTAACGTTTAAAACTTGGATGTGCACCAGTGAGGTAATGACTGCCACTACATGTCACTGCAAAATTTCCAAAACTGTTTTCCAAATACAGATGTATTTGGTCACTGTTGTCTCTCTTTCTCCCATGCCCCCCATTTCTGTCTGCTGAGACAAAGCAGCAATCACAGCAGATGCTGGACTGCCTGACTGCCTGCTCCTCGTGCATGTGAAGGCAGCAGCAAACCTGGCTGCTGCACTGGGACCTTTAGCCCATCAAAAGCTTTTCTCCTGCTACAGGGCAACCTCACCAAAGGTCATATTTTTCTCATCCCTAACACAAGGCAAGAGAAATCTAAACTGAACTTGGGAAAGCTGCAAATGCCATGCAAAATCCTAACACCAGGAGAGGGCTGTGCTTGTATCCCCACCTTTCAGCAAAGGTCAATTTTTGCTGTGCTAAAGGCAGCTTCTGCTCTGTAAGCAGCACTCACTGCCTCAAACCAGAGCTGAAGAAACATCATCTGAGCCAGCACGGCCCTTATTTCTTTCATATCCCCCTTGTCAACAGTTTGAAAATGAGATAGCTAATTTTGTGGCTGACAAGAAAGGACGGATCATTTTCTCAGATGCTGCTATCAGCAGAGTCAGTGCTGGTACACTCTCCGAGGGAGTCCCCAAACTACAGGTTACTGGCAGGCAGACAAACGCTCGCTGACAGCCATTTGTGACCAACTATGAAACACCATCTGCTGTAGTTGGAGGGAAGGAACATATCCAGCAAGTGATACCACTGTGAGAAATGATTTTGTGTGTTGACACACAGCAGTCTTTAGATAGCCCCAAAGAATAAGCCTACTTTGTTTTTCCAGATATGTGTATGGGGGAAAGAAACATTTTCTCTTTTGGGGGGTCCATGGGTGAGACTTCCTGGATCTATTTGTATTGCAGCCAGAAAATGAAAGGGTTTGATATGTCTGTATTAACAGGTGTACTAAATACAACTGTGAACCAAGCCAAATGCATCTTTAGCAATGTCGTGTTGGGGGGTGAAGCACTATCTGACAGCTAAAACACCCGCTGGAGTGTGAATCTGCCGCACACTTGCTCATGACATTGGGCAAGCCTCATCCCTTCTTTTAGGAATTGGCTCTCAATTTTGAGGAACAGCAATGACACGTTTTTCTCAAGTCTTGGAGGGCAAGGTAGTGTTTGTTCAGCTCCTTGAAATCCCTCGAGAAAGGAGATAAATAGAATTTATTAAACTTCAGAGGCTGTTGTATGGTTCAGAGGCTGTTAAGCGGACAAACACAAAGGCTTTACCTTAAGGATGTGGAGGGAGAAAAAAAGCACAACAAAACAAGGTATTTTCAGACTTGTAAAGATATTCTCAAAAGTTTAAGTGGCTCAAGTGCAAAAAAAGTACCCACATGTGTCCAAATTGCTGTTGAAAAGCAAAAGATTTCCTTGAGTAACTAACTCAGGCAGCAGATCCCAAAAGTGTCAGAAGGGATGCTCAGCTCCTTCACAGGGGGAAGGAATCTTACTTGCTCATTAACGTAAATAAGGCATGCAGCCAAAGGCATATGCCAACTCTTCCCTCTATGGTCAGAGAACAAGGCTTTCATTTTTAAGAGTCTTAATAGTCCTGTGTCTCATGATTAAGTAATGAGAGCTGGCATCCAAACTATCTGAAGTTCAGCTGATCTTGCATTATCCTTCTAGGCCCTGGCAGACTATAAACTGAAATATTTTCAAGTAAAATTCGCAGATGCAAAAATAAATAAAAGATACATTTTAAAAGTACTGATCAGTCTTAAAGCAGAACAAAATTTTTAAAAACTGGTACATATATAGATGATTTTCTATTTTTATATATGTTTTTGTATGTATACGCACACAGATAGATACCACATCTTTCTGATCTGGCCTGCATTTTTGTGCAATGGCAATGATAGTGATTTGCCGTCAGAGGCTTGCAAGGCTTGCAAACACTGTTTTACTGTACAAATTCTCTCTGAAGGTTAACATAGGATGTCTGGATTCAATCTCTTTAGGCCCATGTATGTAAGTGGCACAAAATCAGCTATGGGAGGGCTTGATCCAGACCCTGTTGAAGCTGGAAACATGCTGTGTGCAGCGTCACCCAGACAGCAGCAGAAGGGTCTGGAGTTCCCTCTGGCTCGGGACTGGATCGAGGTGGCCTGTGGAAGCCCAAACCCTGCACATCCCCAAGGCAGAGAGGAACAGGGACCAGAACGGGGGCTGTAGCAGGGCCAGTGGAGGGGAGGCAAACCCACCTCCAGGGTCCAGCAGGCAAGGAGGCAGGAGCACTGCCAGCCAGCTACAGGGGACAGAGAGAGAAAGTGGGATAGACGAGGGCTTTCAGGAAACCTTATTTATGATTTAAATATGCTGTCACTTGTACCCGTGCGATATGAAAACCAAATCTAAACATTTGTCTGTAGAATCAGGTGATGACTGGCCCTCTACTGTCTCAAGGGGGGCAGGAAAATGGTCCATGCACCTGCCACCTAATTCAGTTTAAAACCTGACACATTTACCAAGAGTGGGCTGGCATAATGAACTTCATTCATGCTGTCAGTGGAGTCAATAACTTATCCCCAACTGCTTTTGTCTCCCTGGCGGCAGTGCCTCTGATCGGGCTGAGGTACTTATTCAAGTAAAATTTATTTTCAATTGCAGGCCATAATACTACTGGCACAAGCCTTGCTTTGACAGAAGCTTTTGCTCAAGGCTAAACTATTGTTAAAGTTTGTGCCCATTGTCCAGGGTCTTTGATCTGTCAAAGCTGCTTAACAAGCTGGTTAAAAACTGTTTCAGATAACAGGTGTGTCCTTTGAGGATGCAGGGCCATTTTTCAACTTCTTTGAAAGACTAGTCCAGTAGCTGACTAAAATTTACATGCTGGTTGGTGGTGATATATGTAAAGCACTTTTAAAGCAAGAAATTCGATTTAGGGGTTTATTTCCCTGAACTTCCTTGTGGTTTGTTGTTGGTTTTGTTCTGTTTTGTTTTGTGGTTTAGGGTTTTGGGTTTTTTTTCTGAGGAAGTAAAAAGATTTACAAGGTGCTTCTCTGTGGCCTTGGAAGTATTTAGTGGAAAAATGACTGAGGTGCTAAATCTACCTGTAGCACTACAATTGCACCCAGTCGCAGTAAAGTCGAGTTTGAAGCAGCAAGCACCAGTGAACACAGTTAGGAGAAAGCTTGTGATGGAGAGGAGCAAAAGTGGGGTCATATGGGGCAGGCTTTGCTCGTGCAGGCTCACAGACAGGGGGGACACACTTCCCCTCCAAGCCAAAGCCTGCCTCAGTGCAACTGTGCTGCTCCAGCCCACCCCTGCCCTCAGCTGGGTCTGCTACCAACTCTGAGAGCCTCTAGCATGGTTAGCATCTACAGGATCTGCTCTTGCTACTTAGAAAGCCCAATTTCTACAAGAAGATCCCCATCATATCTTGGGTCCCCACTGTATAAGCCCAGGCATTCATGCATGGCCAATGGACTGAAAAAAATTTCCTTTCAATGGTCCATATGTCAGCTATATTCTTCAGGATGTGCAAAAAATGGTTCCTCCCCTTCACATATGTTTTAAAACACTACTGAGGTCCTGGGGGATTTAACCAGTTTTAACCCAACCTAGTTGGTTTTGTTTTTCCTGGGGAAAAAAAAAAAATCAAAAAACATGTCTACGGTCATTCTGAAATGCATGGAGGTGGCCTAAAAGTTTAGGGGAAAGGGGGAAGGGAAACTCGCTGTATGTGCACTGTGTGTGTGTGAGAGGGTGTGGAAGGGAGAATGAGCATCTTCAGGGGTGGTTTCCCCCCATTTTTGGATCAATACCACCTAATTGTGGAGCTGCTGCTACTGGGATTTTGGTACCCGAATTTCTGTGCCTTTCCAAGTTCCAGTTGGGCACATAACCTGAGCAACATAGCAGTCATAACTTCCAAATCTTATTTAAGTATGTGTGTATCAACAAAGCCTTGTCAGAGGCCAAGGAGTGAATTGAGGCCAGCACTGCAATTAGACGTGTCTCCTACACCCCCAGCCTGCTGGCTGCAGGCTGTTGCACAGCTACCCCAGCTTCTCCACAGGTGTACAGAGGGTGCAGATCCCTGGGAGGCTCCCTTGCAGCTCTGGCCAGGCAGCTTTGGTTGTACAGTACATCGAGCATCTCTTTACAGGCAGTCACTGCTGTCCCCACTGCTGGTGGGCTGCAGGGTCTCCACAGCAGGGAGCTGAGCAGAGGAGGGGCAGACAGCATCCTCACATGCAGCTCCACAGCCAGGGGCAGATCATGAATAAAACCTGGTGTTAAGGAAACACCTGCCCATCTTTGACCTGCAGGAAACAAGCACCTTTAGCAAGTGAGTGTGAGGTCATCTTCAACAGAAAAAAGAAGAGCTGAAAGCTCCCCTTATACAACAGGAAAGCTCTGAGACTTATTCTCCTCCTTCCCCTGAGCTGCACCCAGCAGCTCCCCTTGCTGGAGAAGCATGCATACCTTGAGAGATGAGCATAACAAACTGAAATAACTTTGCTGGAAAAGTGAGCCAGTTTCCTAGGAACATTTTTCTCAAACAATCCCATCTGTACCAAAAATCTGCAGTCAGCTTGTTATTTCAAGGAAGTTGGTGAAGAAAAGAAGCACTTTGTCAAATGTAGTAGTTTTATGAGCATCCCTAAACTGATTCAAGAATGAGAGGGAAAAAGGAAAGCTTTTCAAATACCACTCAGCTATGCTCACCATTAGGATCATAACAACTGTTCAAAGATTACTTTGGCATGTGTCTGTGCCATCAACTGGCTTCAGAGATATGTTTAGAGCAATTCATTTTCAGCATTCAAATTTAGCCAGAAAGATGTGAGATGGAGGAAAAATCCCTGTTGCAAGGTTGCCTCTAAGCAAAGCTGTCCATGGCTTTACTGGATGAAGCATCAGCCACTACATCAGCTACAAAATGTTTTCAGCACTGTAGTGACCAAGTCCATGTCTGTGGGCAGGTTAAAGCCTCAGTGAGGTAAAGACCTATTATAAACCAAATACAATACAGTTCTCACTTTCTCCATAATCTAGATTAAAACATTTTCTTCTCTGTGAAGAAGAATGTAGAGAAATCTACTAGTCTCACTTCTTATCTGCATTTTTCTGAGGTAAATTATTAAACATGAATGGCTTTAAAAGCTGAATTTCCCTTACCTGTTCCTATAGAGGGGTATCTTCAATGCTGTGTTGAAGCATAGAATAAGACCCTGTTGTGATCTCTACAGTGGGAAGAGAATCACAGTTGTGAACAAGGGAAATTGAGTAACAGCAAACACTTTTGGGGAAAATGTGAAAATTATATATAAGGTAGCCCAAGGACTCCAAACCACTTTAACATTACAGCCCTCTTTAATACCACTATGTAATTGTGACTTGCAAAGTAAAATAAGAAGATGCTGTGAAGTGGAGAGTGTCCAGTGAGACCACCAGACTATTACAGAAGGATATCTGTAGCTATTGTTTGTCACTAGCTGTTATTTATATTGCACATGATTCAACAGATGGTCAGGCAGATGCAATGGCAAGGTGAGACAGCCACAGCAGTGAAGGCTGGAATAGAAGATGCTGCAGCTGGAGGAAGAGGGCTGCCCATGGAGAGAGATGGATGGAGCTGGTGGTCGGGTGAGGGGATGAGCAGGAGACGTTCAAGCAACTGAACCTGACAGTGTCAAAGAAAGGGTCACCTGCTGACTGTGGGGCCCTGCAAGATGTGGGACATGCTGGGGTCTTCATGGGGACAGGCCAGGTAAAGGAGCCTGACCCAATATGACCAAGAGAGAAGGAGCTGAAATGCTGATACTGCATTTACAGGAGAAATGCCTTCTGCTGTATTGCTGGAACCAGAGCTAACCCCAGAGAACTCAGGTAAAATCCACCTGGGCAGAAGTGAAGAAGCAGTCAGGGTATTTAGTTAATGCTGGCTTTGTCAGTAGGCAGGATTTGGGGCAGAAGCCTTGGACACCAAGACACTGTAAAGAAATGCTGTGACTCAAGAGCATGGATGGAGCGCTGCCAAATTGATGAAGTGCACCAGTGGGAAGAAAAAACACACTGCAACATTTTAGGAAATGCAATAAAAAAGAGAAAAGTAAAGTTTTGTCTTTGGATTATAGCTTTGTATTGATAAATTGAAATCTGCTGAAACAAGTGAAGGATGGGGAACTAAGTACAGCTTGCCCGGTCTAAGCATTGGAAAGAGGAGGAGATGAGTCCCCAGGGAAAGGTCTGAGCTTCTCATTCAGTCTGTGTCTGGAATCACTTCTCCCACAAGGTATGTGATTCCTACATAGCAGAAAGAAAAAGCTCCCTGTTTTCCCCTGATGCTTACAAATTTGGGAGTGGATTCATTTTTCTTGATGGAGATTTGATGATGAATGAAGATGGACTGTCTCTGGACATATGAAGAATTCTGGTACTGAGGGCTATTCCGTGTCTATGTGTCATATTTACAAACTGAAAAAGTGACTGTCATGGGCACGTTGATGTGAAACCCAGAAGAGAAGAAGGATTTCTTGCACAAGGCACAAAAGTAGAAATAGACATTCTTTACAGTTTCATAGTTCAGTAAACCAATCATGTACAACTGGGAAAAGCTAAGCAGAGAAAGCCAAACAGTAATGGAAACAAATCAAATATTGAGGACCTTGATCAGTTAATAATTCTGATAAATATCTCACTTCACAAAGAAAATGTATTCTCCTTGTAATGTGGAGAGAAAGAGATGACAACAAGGGTAAAAGCTTTCTGTAAGGGAAAAAGACTGATACTACATCTATACAAAACATGCCTGTGACCATTACCTAGCTCTGAAGCCAACTGGCACAGACTGGCGTGTGTCCACATTATTAAATTCTTGCTTTCCAGGCAGTGTGGCTGAACACAAATTGCCTGCTGGGATTGGCCTTTGGCCTATGCTATCCCCAAACCATGCCTGGGAAATGTTCAGGAGAGTGTTAGCTGCTGGAGCCAAAACATGCCAGGAACTGTTGTAACAATTTGACTCTATAAATAATTGAGCCACAGTGCCTGAGAATGCTATGTAGCAGTGGTTAATTTACTAGGAGAGATGAAGTCCATGGTTCTAGCTTGGAATGGAAATCTTGGATATCTTACAGAACCCTGAGAAATGGAAAACCCTAGAGCACCCTACTGACACAGGAGAGTGATGATGTGAGGGGAGGCAAGCATCCACAGCTGCACTTTAATAAGAAAAAGCTCATATCCTGGCACAAGTAATGGAAGTATGAAGTAGTAGGATGTACATCTACACCTCTGGAAAAGGCACATGGACCATGCTGGAGCAACTGGGGGAAAACAAACCACAGAAATTAAGATCATGAAGCTTTGAAAAGACTGTGCTCAAGTGCTTTTGCAGAGCACACCTCATCCTACTTCAAAATTGAACCCAACTAAACCTCCCAAAGATGCTCAGTGAGAAAGAAAAAGGGGTACATGCACTGCTAACAGGTATGGTCTCAAGGCCACAAGGAGGAGGTGGCCCAGAGGGCTAGTGTGGGCTGGAGCCTGCTCAGGATGACCCTCCAAAACACATGGAGCCCCTTGGACCTGACCGTGTCTTAAGGTTGGCTGGGCTACAGGCACCTCAGGAGACCGAGGTCACAGCAGTCATTCAGAGAAACACACAGACAGAAGGGGAGGCAGGGCAGGCAGCACACACCACGCTCACAGGAAACCTGCAGACAGTCCTGCAGGACAGCAGGGACTCAGCTAGGCCCATCCATAGATATGGAATAGTGCCCTACAGTAGCCACTCTCCTGTATTCCCTGCAAAGACAACATGGATGTGTCAGGACTTCAGTGACAAAGGTCTGGAGACTACTACATCCCCCTCCCATCGAAATGAAGCCTTCAGACCCTTCTAGCTTAGGTCCTTTGCCAATTTATGAGACTCAGAGATGTTCAGACACTGGTAACCATCTGGATCTTTGCATGGAAGTGCGCACAAGTTTTCCATGGTTTCCTTCCCTTTCAGATCTGTGTCTGAGATATTTGTAGCCCACTGTAAGTATCAGCACTTACATGGTGCATGAGTGGTGTCCAAACTCAATTCTCATTGTGCTCAAGTAAACCGTCATGCCACCCATGGCCACCAGTGTTGTGACTAATTTCTGTCACTGTCACTTGCAGTTTTAGGAGGCAAGCCAAGTGCTGAAACTGGGGATAGAAGTAAATGTTTCAAGCTGCCTTTCTCCTAGTAACTGAAAATTCATTTGCTGTGTGAAGATCTGACAGCACAGGCCACAGAATCCACCATGGCCAACTCTTCTGCAAAGCAGAAGGCAGGGCAGCATAAGGAACTGCATGTTTAGTTGTCTACTTCCTGTACGGCACTTGACAGATCTTTGTTTATCAACAAAAATAAAGTCATGAAAGAGGATGTTTTATGTGGTCATATTATAACATTTCTCTGGTTTCTAAAAAATACAAATGAAATGTCGTGTTTTTTCAGAGAGACACTTAATTTACAGCTGAAATACAGTAAAATAGCACCTGGTGTGTGATAGAGCCACTGGGTAGAAAGCAATTAAAAGAAAAGTCAAATAAATTAAAAAGGCAAAAAGTACACACACACACATGAAAAAGGACCACAAAGAGTAACTATTCAGAAAAGTAATTTAGCATTGCCAAAAACACAATCCATTTTTTATAACATGCACATCAACTTCCTTTCATGAGTAATTTGTAATTATTTCCTCTGGTGAAGATGTGACTAAGGCACTCTTGCATCCTCATATACATCCCTGACATGGGAGAGGGTTTTCTGGAGGTGATGAATGCCTTCAGAGAATACAGTTCCATTCCTCTCCTGTTTTGTGGGAACTTCATTCTTTCTATCTTAGAAATTGAGTCTTACCTGCTTTTATTACCTTGCCTTACAAGGCATCAGGACCAGGCCCTTGCAAATCTTTTCTTTCTCAAGAGATCCATTAATTTTTGAGTTGTGGGTCTCCACAAATCATCTTTACCCTAAACACTAAATTACTGCATTTCTTGTAGGTATTCCCTTGCTCGTCTGGCAGCCCCTGATGCTGCTCTGCCAGGCAACTTTTCAAGATGTACATGTCAACAGCCACAACACTTTGGGGAAAAACAAACATAAAAATATCAAATTAAAATATAGGTCTACAGGTGTTTTACTAAAGCTATATAGAGCCCTATCCTGAACCTGCCACAAGTTCTGAGACTTGGGGGATGTAGGCATAGATTTTGGTCACATAGCCTCAACTGACCATACTAATTTTTAAGTTTTGCCCATCAGCCAAACCTTACTCTTCTGCAGCTGCACTGTGTTTATCTGGGTGCCTACTTCAATGTAATATCAAGCAAAAAGGGTTTGTTTCAACCTCAGAAGAGAGAAATGAAGAGCATGAGAAGGGTTTGTCAGGGTAAGCAGGCTGCAGACACTTTCATTCACCCTTCTGGTGTCTTCAGTTCAGTGTCTCCAAGGCAGCAGTTTTTGGATGCTGAGCAGTGGTTAGATGAGAGCACAGATATGGATACAGCTCCACCAAAAACTGCATCACATCCCTGATGTGTCATAAGACTGACAATTCCTTTTTGTTGTATTCATTTGACCCAAAAACCTTTCATAGTTTTACTCAAACTGATTATTTGAAAAAACTGAGAACAAAAAATAATTAACAATTAAGCAGCAATTAAGTTTCTTTGTTTAAAAAGTGGTTAAGCAACTGAGGAAAGATTCTTCTGTAAATGTTGGGTTGGTTTTGATTTGTTTTTTGTCTTTGGTTGAAGTGCAACTTTTTATTCAAAAATTCCATTATGCAGAGCTTGGTTGGCATTTTTTTAGACCATTTTGTTCTTACTCTGTTTCCCTATTCAAAACACATTAAGAAGGAACTTAGGGACATGGTTTAGTGGTGAATTTGGCAGTGTTGGAATTATGGTTGGATTCAGTGGCATTAAAGGTCTTTTGCAACTTAATTTTTGCTACTTGAATCCTTCATGATTCTATGATTGTAAGGCTCAATTCAGCCATTTAAACAGATTTTTACTGCCTCTGAGATGCCCTAGATGCCCAACCTGACCTGTCCTGCTGCACTTTGTGGGTCAATTTTAAGCAGTACAGTGTGGATGTCTCTAGGTATTTCTAATACCCTGAAAGCAAAGGTACAAACTCAAATCCTTCAATTTCACAGAACTTCAGTGAAAAATGTCTGCTTACATTTTAGTATTTAGATTCTACTTAAATCTCAGTTGGCTGCTTGTCTTTCAGACCTGAGAAGTGGTTTTTGTGCCCCTGAAGCACCCATTTCCCCCGCTCAATCTTGCTCCTTCGTTTTCCCTGGCAGCAGCACGATGTCATCTTGTGACAGTACTTTCCAGCTCAAATCCACGCCTGCCTGCTTCTGCAGGAGGGAAAGTGGGGCTTCAAAGAATAGAAAACACAGAATTTTAAGAGATGGATAGGAGTAAGTAGAAAAATATGGAAGAAAGTTGGAGGGAAGCTGAGCAAGACATGCATTTTAAGAGACACACATCCTTAATACACTCCTTATTAAGCTCCCAAGTTTTGCTTGGAGACTAGGGCACCAATCAAGGCAGCTAGGCAGGAAGACAAGGAAGACCTGAGGCAAGAGGTAGCAAGCTATTAAAAAAATTACTCTTTTTTTTTCTCCTTTTTTTTTTCCCTCTGTGACTTCAAAGAAAAACGATTCGCTCATTTGGTAGTAACTGATGGGAACTGTGAATTACTGAGCAAGGCCCCCAGCCTAGTGTTTATCTCCTCACCAATAAATCTCTAAACTGAAGCAATGAAGCTAAGTACTGCTGCTATTTCTGCATTTTATTTCCATATTAATCAAAACACAAGCCTACCCCCACCTCTTCCCTGGCCTCATGTAGCTGGAGAAGAGGTGTGAGGGGACTGTCTGGGTAGGACTTGTCAGGTGGGGGTGGGTCTGGCGGGATGGGAGACTGGGGGAGAAAAGAAACCCCACAACTTAGAGAGCTGAATACCAGTGCCTGGCATTTTGGCTTCAAATTTGTGGCAGACCCCTGGCGGCAGAGGCAGTGGGGTCCTCCCCCCGGGGAACTAGGAAGCACTGGGAAGGGAGGGGTTGCTGCTTTCCCCTGAGACAAGGAGCAGCATCTGCCTTCTCCATGACACAGCTGTGCCGGGACCCAGTGGTCAGCAAGGGGAAGCACAAGTGAAAACCAGTGGTGTCCATCCACCTCTGATCTATATTTAATTTATATTTAACATACGTGTACACAGATACTACTCGTTATTTTGGGGGAAAGGAAGGGAAGGGAAGGGAAGGGAAGGGAAGGGAAGGGAAGGGAAGGGAAGGGAAGGGAAGGGAAGGGAAGGGAAGAACACAGAATGTCTGTGTGTGGCTGAGTGGGGATCAAATGTCCCCAAAGAGCCCTTTTGCTGACCCCCCAGGACTGAAGGGGCCGAGTGATGGAGATGGCGAGGCAGCATTGCCGAGGGTGGCGGCGGGTCCGGGTGGCCGACTGCCGACTCCCGCACTAAGGCGTGACTTCGTCCTCCTCTCGGCTGCCATTTACAGCCCAGCCCCGTCCAAGGCTACCCCGCTTGACCCGCTCCGAGGGGAGGGATGCAGGGTCGGGAAAGATGCGGAGTCGGGGAGGATGGGGGCCGGGATGGAGCCGTGGCTTTGAGCCGTATCAGCCCGCATGGAAGGTGCGTGGGGGACAGTCGGGTGGGCCGAGGAGGGGCCGACAGCCCCGCGTTTTCCCCGCTCCTGTTTGCCCTCGGCTCGCCTTCCCTCCGCCAGCAGCGCCGCGGGCTGCCCGTGCCAGCAGCGGGGAAAAGCTGGGAGTGTGGGGAAGTGTGTGTGAGAGCGCTTCGGCTGTCGGGACCGAGCAGGGTCTCCGGCCCAGACTCTGCCCGGGACGGCGGGGCAGGTCTGCGCCCTGCGCAGGACTCCAAGAACGGATCCGGCGGAAGGAAGGAGGGAAGGAGGGAGGGAAGGAGGGAAGGAGGGAAGGAAGGAAGGAAGGAAGGAAGGAAGGAAGGAAGGAAGGAAGGAAGGAAGGAAGGAAGGAAGGAAGGAAGGAAGGAAGGAAGGAAGGAAGGAAGGAAGGAAGGAAGGAAGGAAGGAAGGAAGGAAGGAAGGAAGGAAGGAAGGAAGGAAGGAAGGAAGGAAGGAAGGAAGGAAGGAAGGAAGGAAGGAAGGAAGGAAGGAAGGAAGGAAGGAAGGAAGGAAGGAAGGAAGGAAGGAAGGAAGGAAGGAAGGAAGGAAGGAAGGAAGGAAGGAAGGAAGGAAGGAAGGAAGGAAGGAAGGAAGGAAGGAAGGAAGGAAGGAAGGAAGGAAGGAAGGAAGGAAGGAAGGAAGGAAGGAAACTGCAGCGTCTCTTGGTCATCTCGTTGAATTACTCCAAGGATTTAGCTCAGGCAGGGGGTGGCTTTTTTACAACGTGATTTGTTAGTTCGTGTTTTCGAGGTAAATGCACATTCTTTTCATTTTCGTGTGTTGGTGTATGCTTATGTTTTAACGCTGACTCGGGTGCTGCAGTGTTGCACAGCCCGCTCACCGGCGTGGATCGCCCACAGGTGCCTTTCTGAAAGTTGTTTGGCCTTTCGGTTTAAATGCCCCATCCATCCTTCCTGTGTCACTGCTCACCTTACGACTCCGGGGGAGTCGCCTCCTGTTCCTTCGGGTCCCTCCCGGGCATCCCTTTCGGGGCTGGCCGGGGTGCAGGACCGCACTCCGTGTGCGGCGCTGGAAGCCGCCGGCCGCGCTCATCTCCACGGAGAGCCGCCACCCGGCTGGGCAGAACTGCCTTTCCTAACTCTGTCCGTCCTACCATTGCCCTCCCGAAAAAAGGACGGAAAGCTTTTTTTCCAAAGAAAAAATAAGTCATTGCCCATCAAGGCCCCAGCACCCCTTTCCAGCACTGCCCCTGACCCGTCCCCCGCGCCCGGCGCTGGCTGCGGGACTGGCCATGGGCCACCCCAATTCCTGAGGGCTCCCGGCCCGCTGGGAAGCTGCCGGCAGCTCGCACACACCTGAGGACATCGGCTTCGTGGCTGCTTCCGAGGCAGGGCACACAGAGCTGAGCCAGCCTCCTCCTGCTGAGCCCGGGAAGTCCTGGCCAAACCCAAAGCGATCAAATACGGCGCCTTTTCTCAGCTTCCAGTCCCGGACAAAGGCGAAATAGGCAGCTTGGAATTAATTTTTTACTTTATTTGGAAATCTCATCCAGAAACACTGGTCAATAATAAATATATCGATAGTTATTATCAAGAATATATAAAAAATAAAGACATGGTGGTGTCTTTGAGGCCCCAACCGAAAACAAACAAACAAACAAACAAACGAAATGAAGAATAACATTATTTCAAGCAAACTCCCAGGAAAACGTATCGAAAAGGAAATAAACAGCAACAAAGCTTCAGATTTAGATATACATCACTGATCTGACAAGACCTGACCCTACATGCAGAACAAAAACATAGCCAAAAAAAAAAACCAAAACCAAAAAAACCACCCCCCCAAAAAAATTTAAAAAGCCGCAAACACGAATGAACCCAGAGGCAGCAACAGAAACTTTTACCCCAGACAGCTAAATCAGCACACTTCACCGAGAGCAGGAGATGGGAGATTTGGCAAAACGGATATGCTGGAGGATTGTGCTATGTTTTGAATTATTTTCCTCTGTTTTGTTTTGTTTTTCTTCTTTCTTCACAGAGGGAAGAAGAAAAACTACCGCAAACAGAACCGCATCATTACCATTTCTGTAAAAACAAAACAAACAAAACAAAAAACCACCAGACTACAAAAACCCCAAACCATAAAGCACACTCACAAACTTTAGTGAATTCTCTCGGAAGTCCCTGTTGCCAGGGGAGCCGCATGTGGCCGGTCCCCACGGGTGACAAGCTGGGGCGGAGAGCGTGCATGCACTCTCTACCTTGGGTAGCCGCTGCGCTGCCGCAGCCAGGGTCGGAACGGAAATTTTGGAGGTGCCGCCGTGCGAAGGTAAGGAAAGAAAAAGCCCAGAAAAAAAGCGTGGAAAAAAGCCCCAAACCGATTTCATCGTTTCTTGGTAGCTGCGAACACTACAATGACAACCATGTCTTTTTTTTTTTTCCTTTTACATACATTTTAAGGAATCATTTACATGTGATTACCAACAGCGTCATTATTATCATTATTATCATTATTATCATTATTATCATTATTATCATTATTATTATCATCATTCTTTTTACAACAGGGACTTTTTTTCCAGTTTAGTATAATAAGAAAACATCGCCCGAGGAGGCGGGTAGAACATTACCTTTGCAAGGTCCTTACTACACTAATCCCGTGTTACAGGGGCTTGGCGGACGGGCAGGTCCGCCGGCGGCCCGGGGGGGACCGGCCGCAGCCCCCTCTCCGTCCGGGGGAGCGCCGGCTCCGGCGCAGCCCCAGCGGCCGGGGGAGCCCCGCCGAGTCACTTCAGGAGGTCCTTGGTCTCCCCCGAGATCCTGGCCATGTTGGAGGCGGTGAGGGCCGAGAGGTGGGGCGGGGGGGGCATCTGGCAGATGGTGCAGGGGCAAGGCAAGCCCGCCCAGTGCTGGAAGCCGCTGCCGAGCTGCAGGGCGGGGGGTGTCGAGGGGGTCTTGAGCAGGGAGTGTGGGGGCCGGATGGTGCCGATGGCCGGCAGGGAGGCGGAGAGGGAGGAGGAGGTGTTGGCGGAGGACAAGGCACTGCCGAGGATGGGATGCACCTGGTGCACAGTGCCCGCAGCGTGGGGCGGGTGCCCGGCAGAGTGTCCCACCGTGCCGCAGTGAAAGGCCGAGTGGTGTCCCCCGTAGATTTCCCCAACTAGCCTCTTCATCTCCTCCAGGGAGCTGGTGAGCATCAGGATATAGTTTCTGGCTAGCAGGAGGGTGGCGATTTTGGAGAGTTTTCTCACAGAAGGTCCGTGAGCGTAGGGCATCACCTCCCGCAGTCCGTCCATGGCGAGGTTGAGGTCATGCATCCTCTTACGCTCCCGGCCGTTGATCTTCAGCCGCAGCTGCTGCAGGTCCTGCTCCGAAAGCTGCTTCTTGATTTTGTACTTGCTGCCTTCCCCTCCGGCCTTGGAACCGTTCCTGGTGAGGCCTTCCCCAGACATCTTCTGCACCAGATCGTTCTGGGTAGAGGAGACAGAGTTGAGCCGGCTGTCTTGGTGGTGGTGATGGTGGTGGTGGTGGTGATGGTCTCTCAGGTACATCTCATCCATGTCTGGCGAGGAAGCTCTGCTGGAGACAGAGCTGGAGTCAGAATTCATTGTATTCGGGCTTCTGAGCAAGAAACTCTTCCCTGCTCTGGAGGTGGCGGAGCAAGACAACTCTCGTTCAAAAAGCAACAAAAACAAAACGAAAACGAAAAAAACGGACGGCAGGGTCTGCCAGCGAAGAGCTGGAAATGCTGGAGGAAGAGGAAAAAGCCCCTCAGCTCCCCTCTCTCTTTCTCCCTCTCTCTCCACCCGGTTACTCAGCCTGTTTACAGGATGGCTAGTTAGTGTATGCTTGGACTAACCTCAGCTTGAGAAAGAGGGGCTTTTATAGAGCTGCAGCAGAGAGCAGAGACAAAAGGAGCCCTCCTATGTATAATGGTCTAGTTAGGATGACGTGCCATTATTCAGGGCGGTGCGCTTTGACTGTCCCATTTAGCAAGGACCTCTATTCATATTCATTGTGGTGCCACCCGGGACACCTCAGCCACGGACCATCAGGAGTCAAGGAGACACAAAACCCCTCTGATTGACACCGCACACTCATCGCTCCGTGTGCGCGCCTTCTCCTCCCCCTGCCTCCTCATTTCCAATATAAAACCTCATCCCGTCTACAGTAGGGAGCCAGGGGGCTGCGAGGGGCTGCGCGCCCGCGAGTGGCCGGTCAGCAAACCCCGGTCGCGGGCGGCAGCGGGCAGAAGCCGCCCGGGGAAGTCCCTCCGCTACTGCGGGAGGGGTTGGGGGACGTCGGTGGCCCCCGTCCTACACATGCCCGGCTTCAGCCGCGGCTCCACGCTTTGTCTGCCTTTCCCTCCCCCTTTCCCTGTCCCCCCACGGCCGGGGGTGCGGTGCGGCACCGGATGGCCCTCGCCTGGGCGGGCTGGCCGCAACTGCCTCGTACCTGGGTAGCCGCTTTGTTTAAACGAGCGATGATGACTCGGGCATCAGCCGCGGGAAGGTGCGGGCTGGGAAACCCGCCTCCCCCCGGGCCAGTGACTCCGTTTAAATAAACGGGGAAATCCAGGGTGCGGCGGCAAGCCGGTGTACTTGGTGACGGGAGGGGTGGCCGGCAGCCCCTGGGGCTCCTCTGGCCTCGGGCTCCGGCGGGGCTGCCGGAGAAGCCGTCGGTGGGACCGAGAGGGCCGGGCCGGACGCAGGCGGGAAGGGAGCCAGCTCGGGGGGCAGCTCTGCAAACATCCCCAGGCGTTCGCGCCAGTAAGTAGCTGGGTCCCGGGCACCGGCCGCAGCCAGCGGTGGCGCGGGAAGGGAGGAGGGTGCGTCGGGCCGAGCTGGTGGGGGCTCGACAGGGCAGGGCGGGCGGGGCACCCGGGGTGGGTGTCACCACCTCAGCTCTGGGCCGAGCCCCTTGTCTGCCTCTGCCCCGGGTGCGGATTGAACCGGAGTGGCCGCCTGCGAGGTCTCTCGGGATGGGGAGGTGAGAATTCCCCGGCGGGGACGGCGTTAGGAGCACCTTCGTGTCCGGGGAAGGGCGTGTGGTTTTCCAGCGCGTCTTCCCAAACCCCGGCCGTGCGTACGCGGTGAGTGCGGGGATGTCAGACGGGACGGGACGGGAGCCACCCGCGCCACCCTGGAACTCCCGCAGCTGGCCCTGGTCCCCCCTCTCTCGGGGGAAGCTGACGGGCTAAGTGTCCACTTTCCAAGAGGTGCTTAGGGCCTGGAAGAAATCTTGGCAGGACCTCGTTTGTCCATAGTGTCCAGGCCCCGAGGAGGGCGAAGAGTCAGAAAAACAGGGATATTTTCGTCCAACTGAGTTTAACTGTGGTTAATCTGCTGAGCAAAATTAAAGCCGCCTGATTCTAGCACTGTCAGTAAATCCTGCGGTGAGAGAAGAGAAGAGAAGAGAAGAGAAGAGAAGAGAAGAGAAGAGAAGAGAAGAGAAGAGAAGAGAAGAGAAGAGAAGAGAAGAGAAGAGAAGAGAAGAGAAGAGAAGAGAAGAGAAGAGAAGAGAAGAGAAGAGAAGAGAAGAGAAGAGAAGAGAAGAGAAGAGAAGAGAAGAGAAGAGAAGAGAAGAGAAGAGAAGAGAAGAGAAGAGATACCGTTTAGGAGGACATATCAAAAGAACGCGATCTCGGCTTTATCACGCTTCCACCACGAAAGCCGTAAACCACCCTAGACTTTTTCTCAGCTGACAGGTTTGTCAGACACACGGCAGGAAACTTGGCGGAGCCCGGGGTCCGCAGGGCCGTCCGACCCCACAGAGCCGGGCGCCGCCGGTCTCCGCACCCTGCAGAGCCGCTCTCCTGGTGGCTCCAGGGGGCTGCCCGCTCCTCCCTGAGTCCTTGTCTCCTGTGGAGCTGGGATGAAACAAATGAGCAAAAATTGATGCGGTGTCGGTGACAGCGGCAGAAAACCGCGCAGGATCGGGATAAAATCCCGGGCCCGGTTTGGAGGCTGCTCGAAGGGCTACAGCTCGCACCCTTCGTTCCCGCGTCCGCCGCTCCGGAGCAGACGCGCATCCTGGTTTGGGAAAGTTCAAGTCTGACGGCGACAGAGAAGAGGAAGGAAAAAGGTGCCGTCGGGGGAGAAGCAACAGGAGGGGTCCTGTCCTCACCTCCGGCAGGGCGAGCTGCGCCTGCGGGTCCCGCTCACCTCCGGGCTGAGGGTTTCCTCGGGATGGGGCTGGTGGACGATGCCGGACTCCGGAGCCGCCGGTGCACCGCGGGGCGAGAGGGGCGGGCGCTGGGACGGGAAGAGAAGGTGCACTTGGCACTCGAAGGAATATTGCTAACAGTTTTCTCTCCCCTTTCCCGGGAATGTCGCTGCTTCCCAACGCCCCTGTCTCGGCTCTGCGGGACAGTCCCGCCTGCCCAGCCGCAACATCCCCCTCACGGGACCGGGCGGCGGGACTCGGCTCCGCTCGGAGTCGCCTTAGGGCAAAGGAAGGAGCTGGGAAAGATATGCAGGGTTAAGTCCCGAGCACAGGGAGCATCGCCGGGAAACTCGTTTCTGAAATAAGCAGCTCTTCTCCAGCACGATCACTGGCCGTAACACTGCCTGGCGCGGCCAGCGTTCCTCGCTGGCTTTCCTTTGCAGCTCGAAAGAAAGAGGAAAACATAGATGAATAAAGGAAAGAGGCACAGGGAGAGAGCTTTAGGGAGAAAAAAAAGGGAAAGAGAAAGAAAAAGAAAGAAAGAAAGAAAGAAAGAAAGAAAGAAAGAAAGAAAGAAAGAAAGAAAGAAAGAAAGAAAGAAAGAAAGAAAGAAAGAAAGAAAGAAAGAAAGAAAGAAAGAAAGAAAGAAAGAAAGAAAGAAAGAAAGAAAGAAAGAAAGAAAGAAAGAAAGAAAGAAAGAAAGAGAAAGAAAGAAAGAAAAAATGAGAGAGGAGAAAAGGGAAGGAAAGGGACAAAGAAGGAAGGAAAGAAAGAAGGAAGGAAAAAAAGAAAGGTACAGCAGAGCGGTGCATGGGAATTGTCCCTCCTGGGCGCAGCCACGTGGGAAGAGACCCACCCGGACCCTTCCCGGCGGGGCCGCCCCGTCCCGTCCCGTCCCGTCCCGGAGGTGGGTGCGCTCGGCGGGCGGGGGTCCGAACTGCCTCGGGGCTGCCGCTCCGCGGCGGACAAATATTCCCTGACCAGGGACATTAGGGATAGGGCTGCGGAGAAGTCGCGGTTCAGACAACAGCGAAACTGCCCCCGACTGCACAGCAACGAAATTATACCCCAGGAACCAGAAAAACAAATGTTTCACTATTCGCGGAGTCGTAGAGGGTGAAAAATATGGCTAGGTCCTAGCTACATCAAATTAACGCGCTCTAAACCCCCTTTTAATTCTTATTTTCGTGAAGGCACAGAGATTTAGTGAGGAAGGGAAAAGTGGTTTTTCTGGAAAGACAAACTGCTCGGGGAGACTCTGAGTATCAGGTGCAGGAGCGTCCTGTCCTGCACAGCGCCGGCACCGAACTGGAGCCTGGAGGACTCAACCCGCTACATACCCGGCGGCAGCGGCTCTCGGGGAGGATTTTGGGTTTAGAGGCTACTCCGAATCGAAATTGAGCGTTTTTCAAAAACTTGGGTTTTAGTTAATGGGCGCACTTTAAGGCAGTGTCGGATTTTGAATTATCATAGAGTTTGGTATGGAAATTACCTGTACTTCGCTCTTGCACAGTGTCACTATGACAGAATATTAAATCTTGTCTCCCCTTGACTTTAGTGATCTGGCCGGCAACATAGAATCTAATTAGTGATATGAAAACTGCATACACCAGTGTTATGTATTTTTCTTTGGGGATTATTAGAAACCCATTCGTTTTTATGGTTAATTGTTATTAGTTTTCTCTAGCTCTGCTTGTTTTAAATTTAATTTTTACATTTGACTACTGCACTTTCAGTGTAAAAGTAGTTACAACTGTTATCACTACAAGTGGTTGTTGGTACAATTGAAGATCACTGCGTTAAAAGAAAGCTCTCAGTTGGCTGCCTGTGAGAGAAGTGCTGCTACAGAGGGGTTGTGCTGCACCGCACTGGGTGCTAAAGCCGAAATTTGGTTGTTTCTAAACAGTGCGCATTTGATTTTAGAGAGGAAGGCAGAGATTCCCTAACTGTTTACTGCTTTTGCTCTAGATGTACTAATAGATTTTATTTAGATTGACGGTATAAATCAGATTGATAGTATCTTATCATCTGACACTTTGACATAGCCAAAGTGAATAGGCTGAAAGATTGTTTTAGTTCTTGTGTTTATCACGAATTTGCTGTCTGGTAGCAGGGCAATATGAGGGCAGTCCTGGGAAGGAAATAGAAGGCTGTCCTGGCTGCTGTAGTCAAATTCTGCAGGCTGATCGACCCAGAGATAAACTTCCTTTGCCTGGATAGAGAAAAACTCTTCTCCATTCATATAATTTTAAATTCGTTGGCAACAAGGGGTGAGAACAAATCCTCCCTATTCTTTAAGTATGAAATTGGAGCACTTATCTTCAAAGTATTATGTGGAGGACAACAGGATCAGGTCCATACCAGGCATTGCTTCTGGAGATAATTTAAACTTAAAGGAAATAACTGACAGACATTCCAGTGCAATTGATTAAGGCTGAAACTTTATTTTCTGTATTTAAATACTGATTCACAAAACTTCTGGAAAAAATATGGCTCAAAACCTTAGTAATAAAATCTAAGAAATGAAAGTGTAATTAATTAGAGATGTGCAAATTGTTAACCCTCTGATATATTACATTTGCTACTAAAAGTAGGAAATTAGTTTCCATAAACAATAATAACCACTTAATCTACAGTTTGCATGTAATTCCTTTTTTTTTTTTTTCCTGTAGTAATTGCTCCTGAAATCTGAATTCTACAAAGAGAAAAGATTCCAGAAAATCAGTTTGAATGTTTCTTCAGCTATCAGACATGCCATAGTAATAGCCAACAGTGAAATATTTTGCAGCCTTTGGAATTCCAGGAAAAAAAAGACAGGACAAACCTGACATTATTATTGAATATGCATCCACTAAATAGTTCAATTTTAGATGATTGGTAGAACTTGCATTATCTCCAAAATACAGCCACAGAGACAAGACTGTGATACACGTTTCCTGTGTGTAGTGCTCAGACAGTGGTGCACACTTCAGGAATCCCGAATGGACTAAACCTTGGCAAAAATCTTGCCACACAGTTTGGAATCACATCTGGCTTGACACAGTGTTGAAGGATAATAATGCTACTCAAAGGCCTGTATTTATTTTCTCTTTTGCCTTTATGTTCTGTCCTATATTCACGCGTAAAATATTAACATTCTAAAATGAGCAAGTTTTCTTTATATTTCTGTCCTTCCATATCATTAGCAGTTATTTGCATTCTTACTATTGTGAACTTTCTCCATCACTTACGCTTGATACTGAAACTCGCACAATGACTTTTAAGAACCCTCTCCCTCACTGCTTTAGATAGTTGATGATTATTATGCTATTCTTTAAGTCATATGGGGTATTTAAATATCAGCTGGATGGGAGGTGAATACAGTGTAGAGGAGAGCTGCCCTCATGCTCCCCCCAAATCTTCCCCATCAGAAACCCCAGATGCACTGAGGTTAAGTAAGCTTTTCAAATATTTACAGTTATCTCAATGTGGAAGCATTAATGTTCTAACCAATAAAGATTTAAATGTTTTGTCATCTCAGAAACAAGTGTAATGAAATTTAGTTTTCATAGCTGTAGTGAAAACAAATAAAGTCATAGAAATTATTGAATAATTTTTCCACTACACACTCAAAAGCATGGAAGACTCATTAAAGAGAAAGAAAAAAAAATCCTTGTCTGATTTTGTATCTCAATTTTAAACAATACATGTTTCCAGTGAATATTTACAGGTTAATAATAGGCTAGTACAAATTCTAGAAGGCACAACAAAAATTATCTGCAGTCTATTCACAAACCTTTGCCATGTCTCAGTGTTTGGGGATGGGCGTATGGACTGCCTTCACCACCCTTGAATAGAAGTCTATTGTGTGGGCTTGTTCCATTGGGATCAATGGGACGACATGTGCAATGAGATGCTAATGAACACCAGAAACTATGGTAAAATCTGGCCTGGCTAAGGCATAAGGCTGTTTTTATAAATCACTGCTGAGTATCTTGCTATACTTCTTTCAGCTAAGCTGTTGAAACTTCAAATATTCAGGGAGACTTTACTATGTAAGTTTTTTTCATCATTTAAATCACATTTTCGCACCCTCACAATGTGAATAATTCTCCATTCTCATCTTGTTTAAAGTTGCAGATGAAGGCAGTCCCTTTTCAGTGACAATTGCACTGTTAATGTAAATGCGATTCCAGAAATGGAAAATAAAATACACTGGAGGAAAATAACATCAAACACAAGTATAAAAGAGAAGAATGATGGTCAGAAAGCAGGCTCAGGGGAAAGGATAGTGCTGGTAGCATGTAGCCTAATGGTCATTGCCCCACCATACCTGCAGAACTCCACATTAGAAATGTTCATGTCCCACAAAAGGGGGGTGACAGCCCCAGCCCATCTCAGAGAAGCCCCCAGGCAACAGTGTGACTGCAGGGGCAGTGATGTTGGTGAGTGCTTAAAGCCAGGCACAGGGCTGTGGTGCTGGAGGAGACGGGTGGTTTTCTTGGTCCTCTCTTCAGCCTGGGCTGAGACGTAGCATGCGTCGTTTGAATGGAAAACCTACAAACCTGTGAATATAACACTGGGAGCCTATAATTCTTGGCAGCTTGGAGCAGGCTTAGAAGTGCTCAGACACAATAGTTTTGAGGATCATAAAAGTCCCACCTCTGTCTCTTAAAAGAGAGAGAGAGAGAAGACAAGGTCCACCAACGCTATCTTTTCTCATCAGCTTGTGGCAGAGGTTAATTATTAACTATTGAAACACTGACAAACTGTGGTGTTTGTTTGCTTATTATGAGGCCTGTCAGGGCCAGAATCAAACCTTACTGAAGCTGACGGATGTCTCCTGGTTTCAATAGACTCAGAGGTCAGGCCCCTAAAATTCAAATCACCAGTGCTGTTCCTTGCAATAAAGAACTAGTGAGCACTTTGAGGAAGCGCTTAATTAGTCCAATGAGATCGTTTAGTTTTTAAACAAAAATGCTTTAACTGGGGACAGATCCTTTAATATTTGTTTCCCAAGAAGGAAATTGATTAGCAAAATGTTAATAATGAGGTTTTAAAAGAGTCATGCCAGCCATAGGCAGCAAGCCCAGCTAAGGGAGCTCACATTTTATTTCCAGCTGCCTATGCTAAGCATGGCTCCTTTCAGGGAAGGAGCCATGGATGGAATGCAGGTTGTCTTCTCTAGTTTGCTAATACCACTGCTGTAATCATTTTTCCTCTTACTCTTTTGCACCCAGACCAAAGGTGGATGCCCAGTAGCAGCAGACCTATCCTGAAGCCATGATCTCTTTGTCAGGAAGACACTTTCTTGCAGAATGCTTAGCTGGGTCCCTGGTAAAACACAGCCTTCATATGGAATTCAGTGATTTCAGAGTTCCATATGAAGTCAGCAAATTTAATTTAGAGAAGAAATACATGGGATGTGCGAGATTCCTTGGTGGTAGTTAGTACCCCTAGTACTCTACCTGGCTGTCAGAAATACTGCTGACAGTGAGCATGGGATGGGATGGAATGGGATCTTGGGAGCTACAGCTTCTTCTCAGCCAGTTTGTACACAGCAAAACAAACAACTGGCACTGCTCTTTTATTCTATCCCTTCTTTCTTTCAGGTATTTTGTATAGTCAGGGAGATGAGAGTTCTAAGGTTCTTCCACACACAAAGGATATATTTCTGGAGTGAGATGACACACATAATCCAGTCTTGCTAACAATTACTGCTTTTAGTATGGCAAGAACAACTGACCCAAAAAAATATGGATACACTGAGACCTTCACTATGGGGAATACTGTGTAAATAGCGTAAATAGAGAGGTAGGTTGATAGACAAGACTAGGCAGCAAAAATCAGAACTATAAATGGTAAAGAAGCAAGAAATTACATGTATTTTTTATTTTATAGCTCTGCATGACTGATGATAACAGATGCAGTAGGAAGTAATTATTCTCACCACTTTTGAAAATAAAATTCAATTTAAAATTACCTTCATATGTACGTATGTTTTGAGTTGTCTTCTCATCAGCTTTGTTACTAAGAGACACTCTTCTCCACAGCTGGCTGGGACCCATAATGGATAGTCAGCATGTTGCAACTCTAGATTTGCAGATATCACTACCCTTTTCCTAAATTGCAGAGGCCTGGTCTTGCATCGTTAGTGTATGTGAACTATATCCCCTGAAGATTTGGGGAGCATGTACAGACCTGATAATCTCCCTGGTTTTCAATATTTTAAGGATTTCCATCTATCTGAAGTCCTATAGAGTCCTTTCAACACTGCAAAATTTTGTGACTTTCCAAAAACACTAGAATCCACACACTTAGTTCCTTTGATCTGGATATTCATGGCACCTTTTCCCATGTATTTTTATTGAAATAAGATTTGGAGTTGCAAAAATAGCAAGCTAACTAAATATCAATTCAAACTTGGTGCATTTTACTAGTGAGAAAAAAAGATCCACTGCATTTTGTACTGCTTTATTCTGATATTAGTAAATTCATATTAAATATAATGACTTGAGCTAATATTCACTCAGGACTCCATGCCTTTTAGAAATAAAAGTAAATGGAAATAACTAAGAGATCATCTTTGTTGTTTTGGCAACATTTCAGTTTTCTTCAGCCTATTTAATATATTCTGAAATGTAATTTCTGGGTTGGAAATCATAAAACAAATACATATTTACTGGAAATTGTTTTTAAAAAATCACTTAAAGGACATTCCTCAGGGTATAGAAAGTTTTTTTGTCTGTTTGCTTGATTTTTAATCTGGTTGTATATGGTCCTGTCTCTCATAAGTCACAGCAAACAATATAGTATTCCACAGGAGCTCTTATCCTAGTGAGCAGAAAGTGAGCAGAAAGACTGAACAAAAGAATGAATGAATTAATTAATTGATGAATGTATTTAAATAAGGCTCCACCTGCTCTGCTTCAAAAATCTCTCACTAGACTACAGAGAGGTTTGTAACACTGACTAATATCGAAGCCTTCCTCTTGATTTTTGAACAAGATGATTTGTTCTCACTCGGAGGGATTGCCAAAATGCAAGATATGCAACATAGATACTGCCTTTGCCGATGTGTGTAATATCAGGAAATCACCACCTAAAGGCAACAAGGGAGGCAGTCTATCCAAAATGAAATGGGAAAAAGTAGATTTTCCCACTGCTTTTTCAGAAATACCTAAACACTTGTTTCATCTTGAGGATTTGCCTTGATAGCACGAACAGTTCACTAACATGAAGAATTTAACTTAACATGAACAAAGGCAATCTTTTAGGAATTTTTGCCTTTATATTCTAAACCCAGTGATGCTTTCTTGTCTCACATCACCAGACAAGATGCACGGTAGCAAACTGCACGGGACAGTACCTTGGTTTTCCTGCCAGACACCAGCAGAGTTTGCCAAAAATGTGCAGAAGGGCTGCTCTGAAAAGGAGAATGGCGAAAGCCGCGATAGCTGTATCTCCTTGCTGGGCTTACAGCAGAGCCCCACCGGTGGCACTGAAGAGGAGCTGGTGGCCGAGGAGTGTTGGATTAAGAGGGGTGGGGGTGGGATTTGTGACCCCCGCCCGTCCCAGACAAAGGTCCCTGTCCCCCGCAGGAAGGTGCTGAAATGCAAAGCAAGCTCCCATCTCCTTTTCTCTCTCTTGGTGGCATTTGGAAGTGTAAAGCTTTGAATACCAATTGCTTGAACTGGACATATGTGAATCTCTTCTAATCCTACTAATCCCGTCCCCAAGTGCTTCTTTGTATTTGGAGGCAACACACATAGATCTAAGTGAAAGTGGCCGTAATCCTGGAAATGTGGAAAAATGTCCCAGTGTGGGAGTTGGGAGAGGGAAAAGCTCCCCAGTGGAGGGAACCCGCTGGAAGAGCTTTGTGTTTGTGGGGTGAGCGAGGGGCAGCAATGGGGGCAGGGGAGACATGAAGGAGAGCTCTCACCTTCCCTGAGCCGTGAGGAGGAAAGCAAACCCACCCAGCGGGAAAGCTCCCTTTGCAAACAGCCATCGCACACTTGAGCAAACCCGCAGAACTGAGACAAAGTTTCCAAACGCTGGGAAATTCACCCACCGGCAGCTTTCAGCAGTGTGAGCGCAGCAGGCAAGGCACTAATGTGCTGACTTCATTATTTCCCGACCTCGCCCCGCTGAATGGCAGATTTGTGCAGGGAGCGGCGCGCTACCACTCCATCCTTCCCTGGCCGCAAAGACAGGATGTGAGAAGTGGCGAACAGCAACAGGGCAGCGGAGACGGGGCCAGCCTGCAAGTGACCGGGTGTGTTTTTCGTTCAGCCTCTATGGAAACTGATTTCAGGCAACAAATCCTCTAACTTCACATAGGTAAAAGGACGGAGATGGAAGAAGCTTCTGTGTCTTTGATTCAACACTGAAACCTCAGCATCTGACCATGCTGTTATTTAAAATTAACATCTACCTGGATGCTAACAAACCCTATGGGTTTTCCAAATATATAAGTCATATAATTCAGCCACACGAATTTCCCAAATGTCAGACAGCTAATTTACATTTTCTTGGCTAGTCACTGAATAAAACGTGTTTATACCCCACAGTAGATCGTGTACAAGGAAATTAATCTGGTTTTTGTATGCGCTTTCAAAATATTTTAAAATATGGAGCAATTGATAACATTATTTGCCAGGCAAATCTTTATTTTGCTCAATAAATCTCTAAATAAAACCATGTTAGGTAAGAAAATCTAAGGCTATATATTCTCTTGTAGTTGACTTTTTTATTACCTCACCAGACTTTGTGCTTTCATAAATAAGTGTCAACTGAAATTAACCTGCTGTTTAGAGATAGTATAAACTATCCCAAAATCAGCCTGGGGACTGCAAGTCTTTTTTTTTTTTTTTGTTTTTTTCACATGAACCTCCTGAATTTCACAGGGACAGAAAATGAGACTAGATCTTTAACTTTGCATGGATAAAGCAATAAGATTGCCTCTTGGAAACATGTTAAGCCACAATGCACTAAAATCCCTTCATTAGCAGGAAACAGCCTGGGAAGACTTTTGCCATGTGCATCAGGGAACACATAGGATAAAATGGGGTGAGAATAAAACTCTGTCTAAGCCTGGTATTGGTGCAGTTCTGTGGACATGACACTGCTGCTGGCCACAGAAACACTGCTCACATGGACAACGAGTCTTGCCGTTCAAGGGACACTGCTGATGTTGCACCCACAATGTCCCCGAATTCCAGAAGTGCTGCCCTGCCTGGCAGTGAAAGGGAGCCTGGGAGAGTACAGCCCTTCCAGGCAGAGACAATCCACAGAGCCAGGGCACACTGGCACACTTGTTTCCTACTCTAGACTTCCCAGACAGGGAAGAGAAGGAAAACAATTTGTCTGTAGAGAAGCTAATTTTATTTGTACTGTGGCCCAAGGGTGCCTGTGGTGTTGTCTCCCTCAGGACATCAAGCATTTTACAGGGAAATCAAGGGTGGCATTTCTTCTATCAGTGCTGATGGATCCCAGACCACCCCCACGCCCTGAGTCCAGAGAAAGCAAGTGCCCTGTGTCCATACTGCTGAGGTGCCCCCAAGAGGAGGCTGTCTTCAGGGATTTGCTGGCTGGAAGTCACGGTCATGCAGCAGTCAGATGCCATTACATGGCATGACTGATAGAACCTTCAGCCTTACGCCAGCATGTGTGGTGTCATGATGATCCTCAACTGCTGTGGATGACATTGCCTCCCTCTGAGAGCCCTCTGTCCCATTTTGAACAGAACCCAGTGCTCTCCACAGCCTAAACCTGCACAGAGGGGCAGCAGTGGGGTCTGTAACAAGCAGGTGTCCTTGACATGTGAGCACAGGCAACTTTGGAGGATTGCATGCTTCCAGTCTTCATCTAGTCACTCTGCCCATCTAGCTGAGACCCGCCCTGGAGGAGCAGTGCAGCTCCCACTAAAGGCATATTTGTTATGAGGCAATAGCATGTAAAGCTGCAAGAGAGCTCTGTATCTACATAATGCCAAGGCGACCTGGTGCTGTACAGGGTAGTGGAAATATGGCACGTGGGACACCACTGATGTCAGAACAAGACATCTTGAAAGATAAGGTTCTTCTGAAAGTGCTTCAAATGCTGGTTGGCAAGGGTCATGCCTGGAGGTGACCTCTAAGGTAGGACAGTGCAGATGTGGCAGGATCAGCCTCAACCTGTTTTGTAGCTGTGCAAGGGAGTGGGCTGCTGCAAGTGGACTAGTCCTCATTTACAACCAAAACCTGCAGCATAGGAACTGCAGTGTGCCACAATGAAGACAATCAAGCCTAGATGTTGCTATCTGCTTATCTATCGTTACCTTGGCACATCAATTTTTGGACACAGGCAGGTTTTTCCCCCTAATTCTGCCATATTTTAAGGTCATTATACCCAGCATACATAAACTAGGATTCTCATTGTCGTTCTCTTTGATGTACTCACACCAACAAGGGATCTGACCCTATTTCTATAATCTGCCCCAAATGCCAATTATTAGAGTCACTTTCAGTTTAAAGCAATGAAGCATTAATATATTTTAAAATAATTTTGTTTCAAATGATTGCAAACAAAATTAAAAGATGTGGCACCCTATAGGCCACTAAAATCAATTGGGTGAATTCGGAACTTAGTATTTACTGTTGGGATCTGCACAAATTCAAGAGCCAAAGGCAAGATTGGTTGGATTAGTGCTTCAGTGGTCCTTCATTATCTATTTCTCCCTCAGTGACATGATTCATGTCTTCAGTTAACTGTGCTTATTAAATGCGAATGATTAGAGTGGAAGTAAAAATACGTAAGTCGAAGGAGGTTGTTGAATCTTGTTAATCTTGTTTAGAATGTTACTCCATTTCATTAAGTAGAAAATTTCATTGAGGTTTCCTACATGTTAGTCTAAGAGCCTCACTCTGACACTGGAGAAGCAAAACACAGAAATGTATTGCAATTCATTTACTTACCACAGCAGAGATAGGCAGAAAACAGAATCAGGTCCAGCTGAACCATGGGGTTTCTGAGCAAAGACCATTCTTTTACTCCTGTAGTTTATATTCCTTTTAGGCTATGATAACTGGAGAGTCACTTGTGTGGTTGAGGATCCCAGTCTGTCTCCTGTGGAGACAGCAGAGGGGATAGAAGCCCCTTAACGGTGTGAATTCAGACTTGGCTCTACTGCAGACACTCAACATTAGCCCAGTTTTACAGTCTTGCATAAGGGTATCCTGATGCACTGGAGAATCAGGTTGCTGTACTGGAAAGTGAACTTATCGATCAGTTGGGCCTGTGGTGTGGAAAAGTCAGAGACATACAAGTAACTTGACCTGAAAAATTGTCTCTTTTTACTGGAGCATCAGCTGACGCGAGCTATAAGGTTGGGTCCAGTCGCAAAGTAAAAAGAGGTAAGGGGACTTGCATGAGGCACAGACAATAGAAGGGACATGAGCATCATATCTCCTCAAGTCTTCAGTTAAGTCAGCAGCTGAATCTGGAATCATCCCAACTGTTTACTCATCATGTGGGTAGAAACTGTTTCCCAGGGCACATTTCAAACAACCTTTTAAATAGCCTGTTAAGCCAAAATAAATATGACCACATTACTTTTTAATTTTTCACTGTTTCAAACCAAGTTTAATTAGGCACACTGCAACCTTGAAAAAATCTAAGAAACAAGGAAGTTATATTGATTTTTTATTATCACTTTAATTGTCTATTCTGATGTGTTAAAACTGAAACAATCTTCCAGCTGCAATGTCTAATGAACTCCAAGATCAAACATGATCTTGCTAATTATGGAGTTAATGAGGACAAGTTCACAGGCAGAGTTAAGTTAGTAACTACATGTTTCAAAGCATCTTGAAGCTCAATAAGATCTTCATTTGGTGTTATAATGGTATACAGTTTGCATTTCTTCTTTCTGAGCATGTTACAGAAGGGCACCCTATGTATGTTATATGCTGCTAATCATGTGCAAACGACACAAAGACAACTTCAATAAATTAGGAGACTGGCTGTTTATAAATCAACTCAACATCAAAATCTCATTTACATTTCTGCTATCCCATGTAATGTGTTTACACACAAATAATGCCAACATTAGCGTGGGAGGGGGAGAAATTTAAATTCCACAGCATGTTTCTGAAGCCAAACCATCAAGAAAAGGCAATCAACATTGTAAATGAGCATACAGGCATTTATATTTTAAAATAAAAAGCACTACTAAATCAGGTCTTTGAACCTACATAGCAAAATGAACCTTACAGCTGTATACATTTCAAGGGCATGCTTACACCCAGCACAAGTTGGATAGGACAGTGCTATGTTTGAAGCAAGCTATTCTTCTCAGTCCTGCTAGGAAAGCTTGTATCTAAAAATTATTGTTTCTAGGACTGTTTGTAATGAGAGTTTATTTTCTATTTATTTCCTCCTTTCCCTGTTTCTCTTTTAAAACTGTGGATAAACTTGGAGTTATAGCTGTTCCTTCTGCCCTTGCACAAGAGATGCTCCTAAAGGGTCTATAAGGTCTGTAATTGCAAAAAAAAACCCGCCCCACAGACAACCACGTTGCTGCACCTGTGTTAGCAGAAGCAGCAGGAGTTTGTCACAGTGACAAGAGTTTGTCTGTATCCAGAAAACAGCTATGCTGGATTAAGCAAGCAATTCTATGTGCTTTAAATTAAGAAAGCCATGTCATACGGAAATAAAGATCATCTGACAACACAGTGTGCATACTTTAGAGCTCACAGTTCTGGACCCAGGACAGTAAAGCAGGAGGTATCAGGTAAAGACTCAGAAATTCTAACAATGGCCGTGAATCCATGAGAGGTTCAGGCAAGCAGTGGAGCCTGCAGTAGTGCTGTGTAACATGACTACCTCTTGATTTAGAAACATACATATTTTTTCAGATTTATCTTACAAGTACATGGCAGATACATCTCCATTCAAGTAAGTGGAGACGGACAGGTGCACATCCCTGATATGCAATTTTACTTTTTCATTAAATCTGGTTTTATACAATGTAGTTCTTCAGGCTGTGGGTATGTGAGTCATTTTTTGGCATAAGTGGTGCTTTGTTTGCTTCTTTTTCCTGCATCACATCCTCACCCATTCTACTGCCGCTCTTCTCTTGATCCCTACAGCAAACCATATCAAGGAATTGATCTGGGTGAGAATAAAACATTGCTATATTTTTTCTGGATTATTTTTCAATCAGATTAAGTAATGTCATTTACCACAGTGCTACAAAACTCTTGGTGCTGACACAGGAGGGGACAGATGGGAATGGAAGTAGAGGTATAAAGGAAGTGAGAAGGACAATGAGAGATGGTTTAAACAGCACTGCCACAATATGTATCTCAGTCTCAGTTTACTGATTCAAAACATAGTTTCCTTCCCCTTTTGTTCTACCCAGACAAAATTCTGCTCCTTAATTACTCTCATATATAAACGAACTTTTCAACATCTGCTTTTATCCAAAGTGGCATTACCCAGGCACCCAGCATAAGATTTGGAGACATAGCTGTTATTTAGTCTGTAAACTGAGCATTACTTAGATCAATATTTAAAGATAGTATTTAGAAAAAAAAAATTCAAATACTCATAGGTAAGATGGCAGTGTTTAGATGCTTTCATTTGTGGTCAACTGACATGGCCCAACAGATTCTACCCTTTTGACAAAGTTTCATTTGGAGGTTATTATTCATGTCAATCAGAAGCTTAGAATAAAAAATCAGAAGTTCAGTCTGTGGTACCGAATCCACATCTACTGAAATCAATTCTCAGAACAATTTTCTTTCTTACAATTAGCTTATGTCCTCTTGTCTTACTGCACTACATTGTATTCTTTCTTTCCCAGCACTGGCAAAGGGAGGCAGGACAGCACTCATACTTCTCTCTCCTTTGCTGCTGCTCCCATTTGCTGCCCAGCGTTCAGCTCCCTGTCATTTCTGCTAATGGGTCTAGGTAGTGTTTCTCTTGACCATCCTCACTCCTTCAGGGAAATTGGTTTCCATTTCATGGCTCTGGGTGTGAAATTTGGCATCTGAAATATGTGTCTCTGCAGTCCCCTGTGAGCATGGAGGAGGGTGTGAGGTGCCTAGTCCAGCCTCTCTCAGCATTGTGGCAAAGCCACCTCAGGCACGTTTTCGCTCAGCGTGCTGGCTGTTGTTCAGCTTGGTCTGAGGTGCACAACTCTTCCCCAGGCCCAGTCTGGAGAATTTACACCTCTCACTGTGAGGCTATGAATGGCATGGTGAGGGAAATCACCAAGCCAGCAGCATAATGATGCCAAGGGTGAGCATCTTATTCCTTGTGCAGATAGAGCTTTCTCTGTGGCAGATACCCTGAGAAGTCAAAATTGGTTCTTAAGAATTGGAGCTACAAAATGCTCCTGTAGAAACTCCTGGGACAAGGAAGGAACATAAGAGAGAAACTAGAACTGAAGGAAAAACCTTGAGATCATTCTGGATAGAGTGACTTTGATTTGTTACACTGGAGTTGTCTACATGAGCAAAAACTGGTGCAACATGACACCAATCATTTCTAAACTGAGGAGAATGGTGGTCATCTAATAAAGGAGAATCTCTATCCTGTTATGTCTTCGTGGAACAGAAAAAGTCCTCTAAAGTCCTCTAACCAGAATTATCACTTTCTTTACAGCATAAATTCTGATTGTTTTGCATGTTGCAGTGCAACAAGTCCTTTTAAACAATATTACTGAAAGTTTTCTTATACTACTTAAAAATAGGGAATGTTTTCTCATCCTACACTGCCTTTGGTTTCCATTCCTTTCAGTGTGACTTCTGCTTTGTTTCTTTTCTGTGCTGGGAGATGATAATGAGGTTCACACACCTTCTGCTTTGGTGCTTGGAAATCTACCCTGGGTTTTGCTCAGCTGCAGCGAGCTGAGAGGCTTCCCCCTACACGCTGCCAATTTTCAGCGCGCTCATATGTGGCTGACGCAGTGGGGGGCTAATCCCAACAGCAAACATTATACTCTTTCCATACTCACTTACACTTTGGAATCAAGGGTAAAAAGTTCTCTTTGAAGCCCATTTTCTCTGAATGGTCTGGCAAGCTAACGTGAACTTCCCAGATTCTGGCCAGAATTCAGATGTATCGCAGTGCAGCTCAGTGACTGTTGCAATTGTTCCAGGCCCTCCCAGTACACCAGCCTTCCTGTAGCATGTGATGAGAAGCACACACTTCTTTTACAAGAAGAAGCCATTTATTTAAGCATGGTTGCAGCCAACATTCTTGAGCAAAGTTGACCCGCAGAAAATTTGTCACATTTTGTCCATCTGCTATCTCCAATGACTTAGGTTTTAGTGTATACCATTGTGGAAACAGAAAAGAAGTGATTTAGGGAAATTATTTCTGATCACTGGACATAGGTTGAGCTGGCAAGTCTGACCAATGGAAAAATGTTCAAAAGCTCACGCCCTTTTTCATTTCAATAACAATAGAGACACATTCTGTGCTCAATCTGGAAACAAATGTTGCCCATATTTGGATCTCAGTGGGAGCTGTGAGTGTGGAATTTGGCCCAAAGTGTTGTGTTGCAAGATGCTTTTTACCCTTGCCCTGCTTCAAACCTTGATTCTTCCTATTTGTAGGACAAATAACTGTGACAGAGTCTGTATTAATGTGTCAGACTGAAACAGATTTTTGCTCTAAATGTGAACAGAGATGGAACAGATTAAGTTTGCTGATTTTCTGGGGGTTTATTAGAACTGGACTGGCACAAGAATCACATCTGTTTTGTATTGCCCTGGATGGGTACTTTTGTACCACATTTTTATCAGGTCCTTGAATTCATAGGGAGGTCTTCCTTCTAGCTATGGTTCCAAAGAAAAGAGACAATATTTGCAACATTCTATATTTGCAACTCTTTCCTATATTAATCTTATTTTATTGGAACACTACTAAATTTTCAGATTAAATGTGCTGTATAAAAGTGGGCATGCTTTATGCACTCAATTCCATCTCTTTGAAACCAGGACAATAAAAAGAATCACATGCAGGTTTCTGGGTAGAAATCTGCTTTCTTCCTTACATGGAAGAAGGGGAAAGCTTCCAATCAGACTAATTCAGAAGGAGAGCAAAATGTCTTAAGTGTGCTCTCATTTTTGTCTGTGAACTTTGCACATTTACAGATATTTTAATAGTGGAGACAATTTCCAGTTGAGAGTGGAATAGGACAACTAGGACATGGTCTTAAAAACTGTTAAGCAAAAATATGTTTCCTTTCAATAGAAAGAGCAGCTTACATCTGTGACTTCTATCTCCTCTGGATGGGCAAAATTCTTGGACAGGAGAAAGCCCAGCTGTGCAAAAGCATCAAGAAATGAGGGAATACCGTGATTTTCCTCTGAACTTTTTCTTCCAGGCAATGTACTTCCTGATTTTGGCCTGCGTATTCAAGTAGATTGGCATGATGCAGGCTTCATTCAGAAGTGAATTTCTTAGTAAGCAAATTTTCTTTGATACTTCTCTCTCCCTGCTACATCTGCAGCTGAGCCTTTACCTCAAAATGAAATCTTTGGGACCACTTCCTCTGTGAGAGCCACAGGAGGCCAGACACGGGACATTAAGTGTCACAGCTCCACAGGCAAGCAATCTTAAAAATGAGTTTGCTTCCCTATATGTCTTACAACTCCTAAACTCCAGAGATATTCTATATTGAATTATTGCAGGTAGGATTAACATGGGCCCACATATTTCTCCTTTTGGTCTGTTACTTGCCTTTGCCTTGTTGTGTTTTTCTATAGGAAAGTTCTTCATGGCGACTCAGTCACAGTGCCATCCTCTCTAGATCAACTGCATCAACGTGACTCTGAGAACGAACCTGAAAGCTGCTGGTGGACCATGATCCATCTGAGCCCATTTTGATCACTTAGAACCCATCCAGCGTTGTTGAGTTGTTATTAGAATTGAACAAACGCTAGAGGTGCATTTCTTCATTATTCTACATAGTCATTCATGGTACACTTAACAAAGATTAAACAAATTAATATAATGCTTATATAAGTAAATACAATTATGAAACATTCATCAATCGCTGTGCAATATGTACCCTTAGACTTGACAGTACTTGGGCATTATAATGTTATATTTCTCAAGCACACTCCCAGACTTCCAAATTCTGCAAATAGAAGAGGCTACTCCTGTGTAGAAGGATGCAGCAGTTTTCTGACATGTTATGTGTTAGATTTCAGATGCATTGCACTAATGAGAGCCAGAACTTCCCTACTCTTGAAGGCCCTACCCTGTAGGGCTTAGAAATCCTTCCTGTGTAACTGCCTTTTCAGCTGGCTTGACTACTTACCAAGGTCTTTATTTTTTCTTCCAGGGAAAGGAGGGAGGAGGGGACTTTTTCCCTAGACCCCTTGTTCTCTCTATTTTGCTTTGAATGTTGCGGTGTGTTTGGTTCCCCCCTCCCAATGTGCTCGGATAACCCAAAAGAAAGAGAAGTTCTTTTTTTTTTTTCATCTCTTTTCCCTGAGGAGACAGAGAGAGAGAGGGGGGAGGAAAAAGAAAGATTAAGATGTAAGCTGGCTAGATAAGCCTGGAACTGGGTTTATTACTACTGCTGAATGAGAGTACAAGGATATAAAAGCAAACCTGCTTTACTGGAGCTGGAGCGAGGTTGGTGGGAGACCTACCCTGATTGTGTGCCACTCCGAGAAGGGATGTTTCATTAATTACACATTAACTATGTGCACTGAGGAGGAGGCAGAGGATAAAAAATGCAGATGTTTCTGCTGCCCGACAGAATGAAAACCACTCTTGATCCTGTCAAAAGAACATTTTGAATCAAAGGGCTCCACAGAAGTGGAAGAATGAGTTTTGTGGCTGAGTGCAATGGTGCGGCCTTTTAATCATTAAACCCTTTTATAGCGGTAAAATGAACATCCATTGTCATGGCCACTCCAATGGGGCCATCGGAGCTGGTGAAAAGGGAATGCTTTACGAAGGGCACTAAAACAGGACACAACCAGCCCCGCTGCTAGATTTCTAAAGGTAACAACAGCAGTGCATAACAAAGAATGAAAAGATGGCCCAGGTTGGTTTGCTTAAATTACTTTCCTTCCCAAACCCTCCCTACAAGCTAAACATGCACCAGATATAATGAGCATTAGGACTTCACAGGCTGGCAGTTCCCCTCCTTTGTTTTCTCAGAGTTTTACTGTCTCGGTTTAATTTTTTTCTGTTCTTTAAGTGTAGGCTCCTTAGGAAAATGGATTGAAATGTTGTTTTATTCGTAATCACTCTCTACAGTCCTAGTAAAGCCATTAGCACTGTGAGAGGAATGATCCCCTCTTCTTGTATAGGCTCCACCCCCACCTCCCCAAGTATGCAGGGACAGTAATATTTTAAGATTCCTTCAAATAAAATATCTCCAGCCCATTTTTAGAAAGTGGACTAAATTTTAATTTGTCATACCATGACCCTGGAGTTTTAGTTACACTACTTCCTTGCTCCTTTCTTCTCCTGCCCTTTAATTTCTCAGTAGAAATGATTCAATAAACTATTTCTCATATCAATCTAGGAAGAATTAAAAGATTTATTTCCCAAAGTTCCCATAAGCCTTGGAAAACTATATTGTCGGGTTTTTTGGAGCAGAACTTGTCAGATAAATGTAACCTCATTTCATGGGGAGTTTCATATCTAGGTTTCATTCCAATAGGAAACAAAAGGGAATCAAATCTCAGCTCCTAGGTAATCCATCTGATGGACACCCTGGTACCATGAATCTTGACACTCTGGACTGTGAAAGAAGCCAGAAGAAGATGAAAGCTAAAGATATTAAGGCTTTCTGGCTCTCAGCCAGTCATCCAAATGAGCTGCTGAGGATCTGAGCACTTTGGGAGCTCTGGCTTTGGATGAAGCAGGACATCAGCTAGTCAGAGACTTTTATACCATCAGCAAGTTTTTGAATTTGAATGCTGAACTGTGAGCAAACTCTGGAAAAATATCAATGAAGCTGAATCAGCAGAATAGGATGAAAAAATTATTTATGGAGTACTTTAAACCAAATCCTTACACATAATTTCTAGCATAGAACTAATGGTGAGAGTTTTATAGTTTCTGTGGCATTTGAAATGCAAATGTATTTCAAACTGTATATATTAATCCTTATATCAAAGATAGAAATAGGTGAATAATGATTTCTCAGGTGCCCTTGAGGCTATTTGTGCACCAACTGTTCAGCTATTTTATTTTTGGTTAAGGAGAAAAGGTAAACGCACTACTGTTATGATGTTTGATTACTATACAACCTAAGCCACATGCTTATGTAGAGGGCAGCAGCCTGGAGAAAGTCATCAGGAATGTCTTATATGACGTTTAGAGCTTTATGGCTCATCATCTGTGAGGAGGTTTGATGAGATTGTTCTCTGGGAATATTGGTGCAGGAATTGTCAGCACTCTTCAGATGGCGCCAGCTCTTCAAAGCTCTGGAGGAGTTCAAAGTGTGCAAGAAAAGTGCATCTTTGCAGATTTCTCAACTTATGTGTCAAGTAAAACATTTCTCAAAGACAGATTTTTCTCTTTTGGAGGAACTCAAATGGTGATCTTTGCTTGTTTAGGTACCTTTAGAAGAGCCTGTATGACTGGCTCAGTACTTTGCTAAAGAGAAAATTCAATTCCCTGCAAAAGAAAGTAGCAAAATACTGAAGAAAGCATTTTGCGCAGAAGTAGCAAAGAAAACAAGTGCTGTAAAAATACTTCTTCCTTGGCAGCAATCCAAAGGGACTGACAGATAATTCTGGTGCAGCTCAGAGGGCAGAGGGAATCAGATGAAAACAAGTCATTACAGAAGGCTGGCCAAGATGGCAGGGTAATAACCAAACTGCTGGGAGGAGAGACTGCAGGAAGCATTAGAAAGAGCTGTTCAGAGACTTTCACTGGAGTTGCAGGTAACTCAGATGTGCAAAGGTGGCCTCTTTATTCTACTGTGAAAGGCTAAATATACAGTTCAGGGAAGAGCTCGGACTGCTACGGTCAGGATCAAACATGGTTGTGAAGTGATAATGGGACAAGAGGAGATGATGCTCAGAACAATCCCTACTCAAAATACTAAAGGCATACCTGGGTAACGTCAGCTCCTGCATTACCTACAAAATTAGGGATGTTAAAGTGGACTGAGCATAATGAACTCCAGCATCTGACATGGACTTCATAAGGACAGAGTGTTAAGCAGCAGCACCTCGGTTTGTGTACCCTGAAATTCTGCACTGATGCTGACCTAGAATCAGGTTTATAGAGATTATATACCAGTTTAAAGTATTTCTAACTTTTCTTAGTTTCCCATGGCAAAAACAGACTGTTGCAATTACCAGCTTTCTGGTTTTCCTTCTCTATGCTATCTATAGGCTTTTAGCTGCATTTTCAGAAAAGTGTTTGGAAAAAAATCCAGAAGCCTCCTATTATTTTAGCATCAGTTGTCCCTTGCTTCAGAAATATCTGGGGCTTATCAAGATGTAAACAGAGCTAAAACAAGCCTGATCCATAGAGTTGAAACAAGCATGGTTCAGATTAAATTAATTCTGTGACCTGTAAAGAGGAAAGATGCTTTTCCTTTCCTGGCTGAGCTAATATTCCTGCATTTGCTGAATCACACCAAGCTAGCCCTCTGCAGTTACTAACAAGCAGCAGTGCACCAATCCTTTGTTTTGGCTGTGGTCCATCTGCAAAGCAGACTGGTACTTCAGTCAACTTCATCATGACATCTCCCTGGGCAGATGGCAAATCACCTGATGTCAATGAAAGGTAAAGCCAAAAAGAAATATTGTGTGTCCCAAATAATTACAAGTAAATTAAAAAATAAAGAAAGAAAATAACTACATAACCAATTATTTCTAGTCTGCATTCAGAATCCTAAAGGTATTTCCAACAAGAATTTTTTTGGTGCTCAGCATAGGTCAGGTTAGGTCACTCTGATTTTCAGTAGTGGTAGACTTTGAAATTTGGGTACCTCAGTTAGGTCACCTAACAAACAGAAGGTACCCCCATCTCCTGCTGGCTTTGAAAAATACCCTCCCAAGGCTTTTTCAGGGATGTAACAAGTGAGGGTGTTGAGAAAGTCACTTGTTTGTAAACAAAGCATTTTACAATGCCTTGAGAGATGTTTTAAGTGAGCCTATGTCGCATAAAGCTCCTCAGGGATCTGTCACAGCAGCAGCAGCAGTGCACAAAACAAAGTCACTTCTTCTGTTGCACTTTATTCTGTTGTCATGTTAAAAGCAATGAATTTATTTCCCCCTCTCAGCCCTCCCTCAACTACTGCAGCCCTGCAGTAAATCAAAAAAGTAAACTCTCATTCTCATTGTGCAGGGCTTACTTCCAGGCCTCTACAGTTTCCACAGTAACTAATTAGAAATTTGCATCTCTAAGAAAGAATTATTTAATACTGATGTAAGCCCTTTTATTCTTTGGAGCTTGGCCTTTTGCTACTCAACTTCTGGTAGATGTTGGGCCTTAAGGTCATACTGTACAAACTCTGAATGTAGGTGGCCCTAGTGTTGCTTTTTTTATTTCGGATGATTCATATCCTGTGAAGAAAATGTCTTGCCAGGTTTTTGTTGGATCGCAAAGATTTGAAAGGCAGCACCCAATTCATTTAGTAGCCATTTGTTTTAAACTGTAACATCTTCCCCATTCCTCGTTAGCTAACTCTTGTGTAATTGAGTCATGCATTTTTAGCCTTGTTAAACCAGTGGAGTTAGGTCACACTGATGCACCTTTCCCATTAGTTCCATTTGCTTCCCCTGGCTTTCTGCCTTTAAGCAGGCCTTTTATTTCACATGGCAGAAAAGAAAGCCTTGGATACCCTGAGTGCTCAGATAAGTGTTTTATAGCTCAGCCATAGATACTGTAAATCCAAGACACTGTCCCACAGTCTCAGAGCAGATGTAAATACTGAGAGAGGAGGAAGTGGAGGCTGCAAAATGAACAAAACCCTCCCCTTATGTTCATGATAGTAAATGGCTTGGAGCAGTTTTTGTCCCAGACCAGCAAGTACCCCTCACAAAGCTGTGCTACTTCAAGCTTCAGCTGACCCCAATAGGCTTTGCATTGGGCTTGCAGTCAGTTTTCCAGCTCAGGCTCAGCAATTTTTCAGCTTTTGCACTTTTCTACAAAAGATCTGTCAAGAAAGAAGCACATCCACTACCACCCCTTCCCACCATCAAATGGATCTTGTTCATTCTCTTCTCTCCAAATTCTCTACTGCTGTATCTGGAAGGATTTCAGTAGGACTCTTTTTATAGCCTTGTAATCTAATAATTTTATGAAATTAAAATTTAATATTATATATATAATGTTTAAAACATTAGATATATAAACTGGTTTTATGTGCATATATACATATACATATGTATATATGTAATATTTTAAATCTATATAATTATAATATTTTAATATATAATTATCTAATTATATATATGTGCATATACACACAGACATATATATATTTGTGTATATATATATATATATACACACACACATACACACATATATATATATGTATGTACATAATATTATAAAAGCTTATAATGGAAAAGAAACAGGTATGCTGGCTTTTTATTCCTGCAATCATTTCCAAAGAAGGAATCATAATTCAAGGGGAGTGACTGCATCAGCCAATAACTTTCTGATTCTGGAGTTACAAATGATAAGTTATCATAATTTAATGTAGTTTAAATTAATTGAGATTGAAATAAATGCAGCTTCAAGAAAACCTCCATTCATAATGATGTCCTTAGCAGAGGTCTTTGAGAGACAGAACAGTTCTGCACATTTGTAAATGAATTGCATCACAGATCCCCTTTTTACCTCTTTGTTCAAAGGAACGCTGAATTTAGAAATAACCCTCAAACACTGCATACACAATATGATCCAATATGATCCAAGCATTGAGAAAGGCAGCCCAAAATCATAATTACGGGCATCCTGGGTGAGACCTCAAATCCATCTATGTCAGAATACAGCTTCAAGAGTGACCAAGAGCTGATGTACAGAAAAGGATCAAAGAGCAGAAATGCAATGCTTCCTTTGGTGCACAGTTCTGTGCTGCTGTAGGAGATTTGGAACAAAAGTGACTTGCTTGTGTTTCCTAGTATAATGGTATTACAGCCTTTGATAGTTTCTTTTTCCATTATTTTTCCGTATGGTTTCTGAGCTCAAGTAAAATCCTGGCATCCACACCATGTGTAGCAAGGAGTTCCACAGCTAAATACAATTGAAGAAGTTTCTTTTGAAAATATTTTCCTATAGCAAGCAGTAAGAGATAATATTTGTCTGTTATTAATTCCAATCCATGTCTCCTTAAATTGGAAAAAAATGCCTGGATCTTTTATCTTAAAGATGGTCTTCACTATGGCTGTGATTCAATCCCATTGTTTTACAGTCTATTGTCAGAGACTGAGTCTGCATTTAATATTAATAGGTTAAGCTCAGGATTTGTAGCCCTAGTTCTCACAGTCTCATGACTCTTGCTGTGACTAAAAGATGCAATGCTATTGCCTACACACAAGCATCTAATCCATTTAAGAGGCTTTAGGCATCCGTCTGGTTGCCAACTGCTTTTGCAGAAGGTCCACTGTCTCCTTTAGGCTGGTGTCAATCTGCCACCCCCTTGTCAGGCTACTGAAGTGCACCTTTGGGGCAGCACCTCTTTGATGATATTTTCAAGAGATTACCAAGATATGGTATTTCTCAGAGGGATCTGAAAACATTTGCTTCTTGAAATCTAGGATTCTGTTGTCTTCTACTTCTTAGTATTGAAGGAAAAAAATCACACAGATGATACTATGGAAATGTTGAAAGAGGAAAAAAGTCTTCCAGCCCCCTCAAAATAACTGTCATCTTGGAGTCAGTTTATAACAAAAGCAAACAAGTTAGGATGCAGAGAGTTTTTCAAGATTCCTCTGCCTCATCTTGTCATGCTAGCAAGCCACATCTGAAGAGAAGTACTGAAAAGGTCTTTTATTATGATTTAGCCATTATTCAGGTATAAACTCAGCACTATATCCAGGCAGGCAGTTCGCTTGGTTAAATAAGAGCTCAAAGAAACAGAGAAGCTTTTAATTTCTTTTTTGACATTTTAAAATATTTATTATCAATTATTTTAAATAACCTGCTGCCTTCCTAGTCAAAAACACAGAGGCAAGTTTAATAAAAATTACTAAGTTCATGCTAAGGATTCCTGTCACTTATTATGTAATTGTATGAATAGCCAGAATATATTGGTGCATTCTAATTTTGATGCCAAAAAAAAAATCCAACTTAGTACTTTAAAGTGGGAAAGAAGTTTTAGATACATAAAAAAGTAGGGAAGCAGATGGCTGCATTCACATACAAACACATCTACATCCACAAACTTCCTTCTGACTTGGTTTGGTAATTGTACAATAAATGTCTCCGACATTTTCAAAATCAAAGAAGAGGGCATCTTTAGGATGAAACAGGGCAAGTAAAAACTACTGAGGAAAATTTATGTTGAATAAATATGACAACAATTACTTTTGAGTGGATGCTGAACAGCCTAGTCACTCCTCTTCTTTGCTTTTCTAAGAACATTTACTGAAATGCATGTTTCCACACATTCATGAGAACAAGTGGCTATTTATTTGCATTGCTACATGGATATAATATATTTGGCAGTGAACTGGGAATTTCCCATTAAGAGCAACCCACCTTCACACCATTTCACATCCTCCTCCCTTGAGACAACTTCATTCAAGCCACCTCATTAACAACTACATGCTTAAAGCCATTAGGTGATCAGGTAGATGAGTGGGATGGGAAAGCCCACCCAGCTTCCTGTGGCTTGGACTATGGAGCAAAGTCCTTAGAGTAAAGCTTGACAGTGCAGACACCTGCACACCAGAGCTGGAAACTGGTTTTACGGTGGAGGGAGAAGAAAATGCATAACCAAGGGCATCTAATTAGATTAGCAGGGATTTTGTGCTTTGGATGTCCCATTATTCAATCAATTAAAGTATGCTTTAATAGCAGGGTCTTTCATGGTATATATCCCAAGGCACCACACAAATAATAAAATTAATAGCTCATGTAATTATTATGGAGAGAGAGGTACTACTTTATACATAAGATTTTATGCTTTCCACCAGGGCCAGCCTAGTGCAGGCCTTGCTGCCACTAGATCTAACACAAGAAATTCTCCTGTTGCAGAGTGAGGTTCAAAGAGACTATGAATTATCTGGTCCAACCTCCTTGCTCAAGCAGGATCAGAATTAGATCCAGATAGCTCTTGAATATCTCCAGTGAAGAAAACTCAACTATCTTTCTGGACAATCTGCCTCAGTGCATGGTTACCCACACAGTAAAGTTCTTCCTCATGTTCAGGTGGAACTTCCCGTGCAACAATTTCTGCCCATTGCCTCTTACTCTACTGCTCAGCACCACTGAGAAGAGCCTGACTCCAAATCTGCAGCTGTAAAATGTAGTCAGAATTCTCTGTGCACTTGAAAACAGCACAAGGCAGATGGATGGCCAGAAAGCAGTTCATCACCACAGAAGTTGACCAGCTTGATGCAGCTCATCTTGGCACTTGCAGACAGTCCAGCACTGATCTCCACAGCCAGGATAGCAGTTCCTTGTCTATGATGTGGTGTGGACTCCCATCCATCACTTTGTAGGCCAGTGAAAGATGGTCAGTGGGTTTTAATCAGGGCAGTACTGCACTGCTTTACAGACTGAGTGCTTTATCTCCTCAAACATCCTCCTAATTGGAGGCCATTCATATGTCATGAATTAGTATGCAGCCAGGGCAACCTGACAGCTGATGCTGTGTTCCAGGACATTTTCATACTGGGATAATACAGGATGAGATCTTTAGTGACTTTAACCTGGGAAAACTCTGGTGTAGACCAGTGGAGCCAAAGGCCAATGAGAATTTGGATGTGCCAAGGATACTACTCAGTGCATCTCTAAATATTTCACGGGGTACCAGCTGACATAAGGAGGCTGTTATGCAAATTTTCATCATTACATTAGAGTTCTGCATTTCAGATAGTTCAAGTTGCTGCTCCTATTTAAATCTCCAGTATGGTTTATACACGTTGCCAGGAGGAGATGCCTGAGTGAAAAAAAAAAACAAACCAGGAAATTTAGAACCAAAATCAGCTATCCCCTCTTTTCATTTACTTCTTATGAGCAATCAACATTTAAGCTGATTTTCTTTGAAGCCAACATGACATGCTCCTCTGCTGCAATCTAATATGCCAAGTGTTCCTTCCCAACCCCATGTTTTCAGCTGAGCCAGGAGCCCTTCAACTTATGTTAGGGATACAACCAGCTGCTCCACCTTAACTGTCCTTACCAGTGTTGTCAGAGGCAACTAAAATGTGCTGTACTGGATGGCTGGGAAGTAATTCTCTATAGTTCAGAACTTAGTCAGATGACTTCTGCAACTTGGAATTATTTCCTATCAAAGGGTCTGTGTTCTTCCCACACCACAGCTGTGATGAATTTTCCTGAGACTGCTGTGCATCGCTGTGAGATCTTTAAAGTTCACAGCCATGCCTGTATAAAGTTCAAGATTAAAATGATAATTTCAGGAGAGCAAACAAGCATCATAATCAGGGGAGAAAAAAAACTCAACCACTTCCTACTCACCACTGCATCCCAAAGAAATTATGCTGTTCCTCCTTATAAATAATAGGGGTGTGCAACGTGTCATTCCTATTCAGTGTTTGTGGGTTTTTTGGTGCTTATTGATGCTGCATCTGTTTTGTCAGTGCGTCAGCTAATGGAGAAAGTTAATTGTGTTGGTTGTAAGGCCACCTGTCACACACATGCCTCATTTCCATACTAATAGCCCAACAGTGGCAGGCAGTGTACTCCTCTGCAGTAACACACACAGCCTCTTTGGCAACCTGGGCCAAATGTGCCTATGCAGCAAGCGCAGCCCTCTTCTCTGAATGCCTCCAGTGTTGTGGCAGCCCAGCTCTGCATTAACCCCCCGCAGCCCTCCCCAGCCCGGAGGGGGGTTTTGAACCCTCGCAGACACGCTGGGTGTCACGTTCTGGCGTGGGAGGGTGGCAGGCATACTCTGCCTCCCTGGCAGGATGGGTGCCTCGAGCTCTCACCGACCAGTGGAATATTTTGCTCCCTTTGCACTGCTGGATTGGGCACCTATCCCCAGCAAAACCTGGCGAGCGCTGTGGGGAGCGCTGTTCACATCAGTGCTGAGGACCAGTTGAAAGTCCATCTCTTTTGTCCCTTCTGTTAACATTGCGAATGAGGGAAGCGATGCGGATCGGAGCCAGGAAGAGGAAACGTGCCTGCAGCTGAGGCAGACACAGCCGTGCTAGGCTGCAGTGGGACCCAGAAAGATGTAGATAAATTCACTTTGGTGATACAGCCAACACCAGAAAAGCTATATTTAATGAATATTTTATTTTAACATACGGAAAACTATTCTGATCAGCCAACAGTATAAGGTTTTCCTTCCTTCTTGCTTTCCTCCACCTTTTTTCACATAGAAGATTGTGTAAGTAAAGGGATTTTTTTTTAACTACCAGACTTGCTCTTGATCAGAGTCCATGACCCTTGTTCATGTTTTCCTACAGCCTGAAAAACTCCCCCAGTAAAACTCTGATGGAGTTTATGCTAAAGGCATGCTGCATGAAGTAATACCTGGAATCTTGATGGCTTCAGGGGAAACTGATCTCTGTGCTTTTTACACCACTGTAGCAGGAATTAGAAATGCCATATGTGACTATTTGGCTTGCAAAGGAATGTTCCATAGGCTAAAAGGCAAGCAGTGAATGGGTTGCTATTCCTTCACACCCTCTATCTGCAAGCGTTTGAAAGAAAATACTCCACACATAAGGCACTGCCTAAATCATAGTCAGGAAAGGAAATGTCTGTATCTACCATGCACAAAGGAACAAACCAGAATATTCATTGCTTAGTCCACCTTAGATGTAAAGAAGATTAACAGCCCAGGAAAGATGCAGAGGTACAGCAGTACCTGCCAGCAGGCTCCCACCAGGTTAAGAGCAAATTGGTTTCATCTGCAAAACTGCACAGTTGTAAGAATTTCGCATTCCTGTATTGAGTTTCTTCAGCAGTGCCTGAAAGCATCTGTTTGGCAGAGGGTGTTGCTCCGGCTCACCCTTGGGATGGAGTGGGATGGACATCTCTAGCCAGCCTCTGTGTGGAGAGTTTTGCAGGAAAATTTGGGCAAGCACTCAGCCAAAGTGAAAGGACTTTTGGCATTGGGACTAGAGGGCTACCAAGGAGCTCATCCCGGGTGTCAGGCCAGACAGACCCAGTATCATCAGCAACAAGAGCAGGGTAAAAGATGGCCCATTTTACATCACACACATTGTGAGCTAAGCCCACACAAACACGCAGTTTGTTAAAATCTTTGGTTATTCTTTTTACTTTCTTTTGGAATTTGAACCCAGTTGCTCGTTTCCTGATTTCTCATAGTGATCAAGTGGGACAGAAGCCTTCTCTTACTGAAACAGGGAGTTTCACAGGCACAGTACTTTTCAGATAAAGTGGAAGCAAAACTGTATGTAGGAGAGTTGACTGCACTTATTCACACACTATTCTAGAAATTTTTTAAAAGTGAGTACTTTTAAAAACTCTGTAGAAAACTGTTGTACAAAAAAACCACATAAACAAACAAAAACCCCACAAACATAGAAACTCCATGAATACAGGTCTTCACCTTTTCTTTCTGTCTTCTCTTACATACTCTGTGGTCAGGTTACCCTGCTGGCTAGGCAGTCTTGTATCCTTTGAGAGAAGATGTGCTGAATAGTTTGAGAGAGGATGCATTGTGCCATAAAATGGGCTGCGTTTCAGGCTGCTGTATTCCATTATCACTATGACTGGTTTTGTGGAGAAGAGTACTTCAAAATATTTTTGTGTTTAGGTTTGTTTATTTGTTTTATGTGAATTGGTTGAGTTAAAATATCAGCCAAACATTTACAGTTGCTAAAACTTTATAACCTGCTCATCTGGAGGATGAAGACTGCCTCTTCAGACTGTGTACAAAGTGCTAGTTTGCATTTGGCTGAAGCAGGAGATTTATTCTATAAAAAAGATACTGCCAGTGCCACACAGACTTTTCTTGTGAGAAATATATGCCCAGCTTGCTTTGGTGTGCATGCGGACACTTGGAGCCATGCTGCTGAGGAGATGAGCTCCCCTTTCCTACTACTCCAGCAGAGCAGAACCCACTCTTATCTCCTGAGTAGGTCTGAGGAATTTATCTTCTAAGCCTTCTAATCTCTTCCTATGTCACTGTTATTCTCTTCCCCAAGGAAAGGGCATAAAATTGCCTGCAAAAAGGCAGCACAGACTGTTTGGGAGAAAAGAATATTTGTGAACTCCTGTATGCAGGCACATGCATCTACCACCTTCCAGACACACAAGAAGATGGAGAATTGACGCACACTATAGTGGCACCTTCTGTGTTCCAGTTTCCAAGGGATGAAAGCTGGGTAGAGCAAGGCAAGTAGCACACAGTTATTTCAGACAAGTCTCCAGCCATAGACCCTATTTACTCTACAATCTGGACATAGACATGAAGGTTATCAGAACTTTAAAGCCAGAGACACAAGGATGGTATAAAATGGATACAACTTCAGTTTTCTACTATTGCTAGCAGGCTGAAATTTTCTGGGACATTTTTTTCCAACATTGTGCAATCTTAGACTTGGATGTCTTAAGCTCTTGGCATGAAGTTATAGATTAAAAACTAGCTGACAAGCTGCCAGCCTTTCTGTGATACTGAGACTTTGATTTGTCACCCAAGCTTTGTGGCTGTTGATATCACAGTGATAGCACTTTGACAAAATGACGGGATATAGTTTCCCATTCAAATTCTGCTTTTTCATCAAAAGCTTTCAAGGGTAAAGTCTGACTCTTTCTTGATATGCGCATAAACCTGAGAAATAGTTTTATTTTACACATGTGTGCATACATATCTGTATATATACATATATATAGGAAAGTAATTTTTTCATGCCTTTATAAACAGTTAATAATTATGGAGTGTATTTAGAAATACTGAAAGAAGATATGATTTCTAGAAATGGCAAAATAGTTATTTTTACAAAAAGTAGTGGTCCAAACAAAACCATCACATCACACAGTTTTCTATTCCTTTCAGTTCTTCTCTTTTCATGCTCCTCTGTTTTCTTGAGTGTATGGCCAAAATTGAAAATCTGATTTTGGGCTTAGTAAAAGTTGTCCCTAAATTCTCTTTCCTCCCACCAAACAGTAACATTTTACTTCTGGCGTGTTTTTGTTGTTTTTTTGTTTTTGTTTTTTTTTCCCCAGATACACTTACATGGTTCTGAGAAAACACAATAGGTGATCCTGTGCTTACACACCCATCCACCGTACTGCATGCTGTGTTTTCTTCATAGACCTCCTGAGACTGTGTGATTGCATATAGAACCTGGCTCCACACAGTGTCACTATTGTTCTGGCCCTTTTTTTTCCCCCGCATGAGTTTTTATGCTCAGCATATCTTGGCATTGTGAACTCGAGGCTTGCTAAAGAAGGGCTCAATTTACCCCTGATTTACCCCTATAAATCAACTAATAAACCATTGTAAGCACCGGTGTTGTTACACTTCATAGTGACAATGGGGACAGAATGTGGTGGTACAGACAGAGGCATTCCAGCATTGAGGGCTAAAATGAGCAGGATCCTCCACATTTTGAGTTACACAAGGGGAACCTAAAGAAGAAAAAACCTCTACATGCATGATTTCCAATGGTGATTCATTTTAATGTTACTGGAGACCAGTCAGGAAACTAAAGGGAAATTTACTCGTAATACAGGTACTCTACCTCTACTTGTGACCTATCTTTGAACTGTCTTCCTTTCTCTGGGTGTTCTTTACTTTGCTATTTCCACAAGTCAGTGTAGCCAGTCAAAAGTTACTTGAACCCGCCATACTGGCATGGGTAAATGAAAAAATCTATATTTTCTGGTATTAAATGCCTGCAGTAGGGATTAGATTGAAGGCAGTCTAAAGATGTGATTTTTCCTCTGTACCATGGCAGCAAGTGGAGCCTCAAACCTGCCCCCTGCCACCAAACCATTTGTCTCCCATCCACCCTCCCCTGAATGACACTTGCACAGAAGGAGAAACCATCTCTGCGAGCAAAGAGCAAGGAGGAGCCCAGGCCTTCAGGAAGATCAGGGATGAAGTCAGGGTTTTCACCTTATTCTGATACTGTTGTGTTTGTCCCAGTCAGACACAATCCCTCAAGCAGGGCTCATAATCATGATACCATGGGACCCTTAATGACAGCTGCTTTTAGTGACAAAATAAAATCAAAACTATTCAGCCAATATCCAAGCCCTTATTTATGTCTTTTGTGCTGTCACCTTTTCTCAAAGAAAAATTTCCTAGTGGCACAGAAGTGAAATTAAATCAGATTTTGTGATTAACATTTGAGATATTAATTTTTCTCCTGGGGAATCCTTATCTAGAAATGTTATAGGTGCTTTAGATAAAGCTAGTAATAAAGCAATTATCTAATTCCTCAGCCAGCCTGCTAGGTGGTCCATGGAGCTGGGTCATTAGCAGTCAAACGAGGAACCAGACTGGTACTTCCTCTTCTTTAAGCTGAGCGGGGAAGGCTCAGTTGGGAAAGATGTCTCAGCCAAAGGAAGTGTCACTCTCTTTTAAGACTGCATAATGCAGCTCGGGTGCCTGCCAAATCGTAATACACTGGAACAGACGGAGACAGAGTACTGTGGGAAGGGCAGTGCAAGCTGCATAAGGGTGCAGCACCCAGATGAGAAACTTTCCCGCACTGTCAGGAAATCCTTCCTTTTCCAGGCTGGTAGAATGTTTTGCTTACCTTTTCTGGTTTCATTTTTTTCCTTTCCCCTGCACTTTTCAAGGTCTGGTGTCTTGGCAGCCAGCCTAGCCCGATGAAGCATCATGAGGTCCTGGTATTACAATACTGGTTTTGTTCAGTGAGTAGCAGAAGATAACTGTGTTCCTGTTTGTGTAAATGATGTTTATAACACTGATTGTGCTAAAATAATTTTATTTTTAAAGTTGGTGATAATAATACTATAAATATTTCCTGGAGTTATTAGTAACAAATACCAGCAGCAGCTTGGTTGGGATATTCAATGTCATACATCAGACTTTACAACTGATTTCTCAGTGTCAGTGTGAGTCCTACTCTGAAGGCAGAAGAGCTGCCATCCTTTGGAGCTGCTTTTATAATACTCTGCACCATGTCCAGACACCTTCATTGATAAGAAGAGTTGAGATTTCATAATTTGTTACAAGATTGTCATTTTATCCCTGTTACACTTGTGTCATAATAGTAGATGACTTCGCACAAACAGGCAAACAGGTTCATTACATTTTTTGGCACAGAATACACATTGACTCTGCCTCACTTCAAAGTGGTAGCATCTTCCAGATGGACATATAGCCATTAGTACAACCAAAATGATATTAGGCAATGCTATCAGTACCTGACTGACTGAAACTGAGACTTCTTTCTGAGACAAAGCTTTTCCGACAGGCACAGAACCATGGAATGGTTTGGGCTGAAAGGGACCTAAAAATCATCGAGTTCCAGCTCCTCTGCCATGGATCATCTAGTTCCAACTCCTCTACAACTTTCCAATAGATAAGGTGGCTCAAAATCCCATCCAATCTGGCTTTGAACACTTCCAGAGATGGGGTATCCACAGCTTCTCTGGTAGTGTCTCACCATGTTCACTGTAAAGAAATTCATCCCAATAGCTTAACTAAACCTACCCTCTGACCTACAACAATCACAGCAACGAGTTGGAAAAAAATCTGATTATGGTGGGTAAAAGACGAGAAGTATAATGGTTAAATAAGTAAGAAGAGACAGCACTTCAGTGGTGATGGACAACAGTTGCAAGAAATGTTCCCTTTCCGTGAAAACATCAGCATTTACTAGAAGATTTGCTCTCACAAAGTGAATTAAAAGGTCTGGCATATCATGTAAGCAATCTGTATGTGTGCAGCCTTCCTTTTAAAACAGACAAAAGTTTTCAAAGATGTGTTCTAATGTATTTGATACCTGACCTTGATGCACAAGAATACTAGTGCCAAACAGAACCAAGCTCAACACAATTTGTCCCTCCACACTTCTGGTACTAGGGCTTCCCTCCAGCTGGAGACAGGCCATCATGCTTCAACTTTTCCCATCTTCTTTTCCAACAATTTGTCCTCTGAAGGTACTGAGAATCAGATTTATCTGTTCACAGTTTAGATCCATCTGTGTTCCCAATACCTTCCACTCACTCAAAACACCAGGGATCAAATTCTTGTCTCTTCTGTGACCGTGCAGCTGAAACAGCATTCCTCGGAACCAACAGAAGCACTTTGGCATCAGACACGACCCCAGCACACAAGCATTTCCACCCACATGTGGTTACAGGTAATCAGACCAGTGAGGCTGGACATTCAGGACTAAACCCTCTGCTTTGTCATGCCCAAACCCACAGGTAGCACCTTAGCAACAGTACCTTCATCCCTTTCCTTCCCCCACTTCCTGCTGCAGTTTTCCCGGCCCCAGAACTACCTCTGCTTCCCCAAGCACGAGAGAAGGGGTCAATCTGCAGCTCATCCTGCAGGCTCCAATAAGTGAGTATTTTGGGGCACCCCTGAAGGCAAAATGACATCTGCATGCTTGACACTATAGAATGAGAGCACAATGCTTTAAAGCCTCTCAGAAAATCTACAGGACAGTTAATATGATTTAAGCCTATATTTAAATTTTATGAGACTCATTTTCAAGGCTAATAACCCAGTTTACTGTGCACAATATCAAATGCAAATTTTATTACTGACTTGGTAAAAACCAAGATGATATTCATTAGCATATCTCAGCGCATCACCCTTTTTAGCCAAAAGGTGCACCAGGAGTAACAGTGGGAGTTTTTATATGTGCTGTAAATTACAGTTACTATCTCATTAGATAAACACATTTAAAATCAGGTTATCATTCACTTATATATCAGAAAGTTGTTTGTTCAATTGCAGCTAGTCTCATATTACAACATATGGTGCATGAAATTCTTAGACTAATAAAATTTCAAGGTACAGGGAGCTGGTGCCTTGGAAAAAACTGTTTCTGCTCAGTGAATGGCTCGATATAATCTGTAATTGCTTTGAAACAATTATGCAGCAGGCTGTTTTGTACTTAATAGTATTTACATCCTTAGGTTTATTAGCAACAAAATTTAAGTGGAACTTGTGAAAGAGAAATTAATTTTTCTGCTAAAAGATGTAAAGTTTTAAGTTAAAGATCCAGCAGACTGTGGAAATCTAAAATACATACAATAATCTCTAATTTAACTTATTTCTCATTGAAATGTTGCATTATTCTTTTAAATACCTGTGGCAGATTATCAAGTAATTCTTCAGCAGCTGAGCTCCCCTGAACTTTCACCACTCATGGCAAAGTTTAGTTTTTTTCTCAATGCATGCAGTCTAGTTTTGCTGTCTTCTGAAAATAAACACAACTAATGTCCACATATAGTATTTGAAATCAGATTGAAAACCCCCATACCTGTAAGTTTTACCTACTAAGTTTAACAGTGGTGACTGGAATGTGAGCCAGCATTTTGTACTTCTTTATATGCTGGCAATTGAACAAGCAGCCTAGTACACAGTGGCACAGAGAACATGCTCTATACAGAGCAACAGTTATGCAGGTACACAACAGCTTTGGATCAGACTTTCCTATGGTATGGCTGATGGAGCTTCAACAGCTTCAGCAAAACTCAGCCAGTTTGCAGAAGCATTGGGGTTATACCTGACTGAAGAACTTAATTACTCCTGCCATTCTGGGCATACCCACATATGCTCTGCTGATAATATACAAATCATCATATACAAACCTAATGTCAAGTGTATTATTTCAGCGTTCAGTTAGGAGCAATGAACTGCACACTACTGCCTCATTGCATGGCTCCTACTGAGCTCAAATCTGTGAGACAGCTTGAGGGCAGTTACACATTTGGGGGTTAAGGTGGTTTTCTCGCCTTTTGTCATTAATTGTTTTTTCTTCTTTTGTTTATGATGTCTTGGATTTGCCTACATTGTAAGCTGTCTGCAATGTTAAAGCTGTATTTTATGCAGACATCCTCTCTCCTGACTGCTGACTAACTCTGTGCTCCAGCAGCTGCAAAACTAGAGGCCAGATTGTAAGGAGCACCCTGATAAAACAATTGTACTGCTCAGTATATATTATATGTATTATATATATTATACAGCTCAGTACTGCAAAATTCAAGATGACTTCAACCAAACACATTAACACCTTTTAGTTGTTCTTGTAGTAACAAGTTCTTAAATCCTGTCACTAAAATCTCTGCCTTTGTGTCCAGCTTTATCTGTCTTTCTCTTGTGCTGCAACTTCACTAATTTTCCTATTGCTCTAATCTGCAATGAACTGCAATAAATTCCTTGCCAGAGCCCTCACAACCGTACACTCATAGCCCAGGATGATTACTGTATAAGAAGTGCTTCCTACTACCATCATCTAGGAGGATTTGCTAGAGCACAACATGATAAAACTTTGCAAAAAAAAATCCTCCCTCCCTCTTACAAGGGAATATTTCTAATTGCTGATTTCAAAAGATCTGCAACGAAGAACTGTTATAAGAAAGTCCTCATGAAAAGCCTCACAACCTTGCCGGCTAGTCCTGAAAAGAATGGTGCAAGCTGTTAGGAAGTACAGCTCCTGTCTACAAAAACCACCTTTAAATTTTGCAACATCAAGAAGCAAGCCTAACCTGATTTCAGCACAATTACATTGTGGAGCAATGCTGAAAACCCCACTAGACTCATGTGGAAACTAAATCCCAGCACATGACAAATGCAATCTGCTCCCACTCAACTCACTAACAATCCTCCTGCAAAGGTGGCTTTCCCCAGCCAGGGCTGGGACCCCCTTCTAACTCCCCCCTGCCTATTGCTGTGATTTGGAGCAGGTCTGGGGCTACTACAGCATTTTCTAATGAAGGAGAGGCCAAACCTAGTTGCTAACTGTGCATTTGGGATTTCAAGCACATTTGGGTTTCTCTGAGTCTGCCTTAAAGCGATTTCCAATCTGCAAGTTTTCTTACATTCCTGTAGAGCAGTGACGCCTTTTTTATTTGTATTCATACAGCACCTAGCAAAATGAGTGCCATCTCTGACAGGGTCTCCAAGGTTCTGCTGCAAAGTAAGCAATATTAATAGTGTTGGATATATTTAATCACTGGCACAAATGATTTGTTGAGGGGCACTAATATATTTGTCAGTTAATAACATCTGTGAATGAGTGTACACAGACTGGAATTGGGTCCATGCTGTATTACTTATGAATATTATTTTATCAATCAGTCACCGTCTTAGCAGCATGCTTTTTCCAAATTCAATTTGTCTGAATTGTATTCTGTAAAAATTACCTCATCATGCTGTGCCTGCCCATATTAATGATGGGAGAAGTGAGGTTTAGGGAATACATCCATTTAAAAAAAAAGGACAATTTTGGCTATGGGCAATATGGCCCAACAAATATTAGCAATGGTGGGTGCAGATGTAGTGAGGTGGGGAAGAGGTCCACAGCCGTGTGAGCTGAGTGCAGCACACTGTGCTAATGAAGGCTAAAAATTCTTGATTATTTTGTACACTTGCAGTTTTTTTGGCAACTCCAAATATCTCTTCCACTCTTCCAGACTTTTTTGACTTGGTATTTTCCAAAGCTCTCACAAAATAAGGATTAATGTGGGCACTTTACAGATACTCTACCCATTTTTGGTATCGGTGTCGATTCGGGACGGGGAGGGGTGAAAGAGTTCTCGGATGGAATAAGGATGTGGCATGGAATCGAACCAAAGAGTTCCCAAGTCCCCGCACTCTCTCAGCTGTCCTGCTCCTGTGCCCAACAACAGCCACGAATCCTGGATCAGCCTTCGGGACCCCCCGGATGCTCCCTCCGCTGATCCCACCGGATCAGCTGGCAAGGGGACAGGAGGCGTTCCCAACGCGGGATCTGTGGTTTTACGAGGGAGAAGAGGGAGGCAAGCAGGCTGCCCCACTCCCGGTGCAGTGGGCAGGAAAACAACCCCTTTGCTTGCTTTAACAACAGCTACTTCCCTGAAGTCCGAGCGGGCAGAGCCGAGCCTGGCTAAGCTGGCGGCTCCATGCGCATCCCGCGGAGCTGCGACACCAAACCAAGCAGTGCCATCTATTGACTGCTGCGGCTCACGGCTCCCCCAGGAGCGGGGGCAGCGCTCCCCCGCCTCCCCTGTCCTTCTCCTCTCGCATCTCTTCCCTGTCCTCCTCCTCTCGCATGTCCTCCCTGCCATCCATCACGGCCTGCCGCTGTCACTCCGCCGCCGCGGCTGTCACCCGGCCGTGGCCGAGGCAGAGAAAAATGAGCCGTTTAAGCGCGGGACGGCCGGGGAACACGAGACAAATTAACGGAGTGCGAGAAATTAGAGGGCATAAATCTGAGGGCTGTAAATCATCGTGCGGCTGCTCATACGTAGAAGTAAAGAAATCTGAGTGCTGTAGTTAAGCCCGTCTGACCTGGGCCTGCTTTCCTACGGGATGCTGACAACCCATTCATAGACTTCATATCATCATCCCATGTGGTGGTTAACTCACCTCACCGTGCCTTGGTGTTTTCTTCCAGAAAAAACTTACTTTATCCTATTCATCCCAACTTACATATGATGTTAGTGAGAAAAGTGGGAAATTATCTGAGCTAAAACTCAGTCTTCATGTGATTTTTGTGCCCATTCTCCTGGGTTATCCCTTCCAGCCCAAACCACAAGTTGATTACCCTCCACAGTGGAGGAGGAAAATCAGCAGCACTGACTCCAGACAGTGTTCCATATAAGTGTTCACTCCATTAAGAGTTCCAGAGACATCAAAAGATTAATTAAAAATATAATGAAGTTTGTTGGCTTGCCATGAAATTATTCTTCTTGTCTGTAATTAAAATCCTACAGCAACTCTGTGAGCATAATTATATTCTATGCCAAACATAACACCAAAGAAAACCTGATGTAGGTAAGAGGAAACAAGAAAATTGCATTTCTGATGCAATGTTGTAACTGAAAGTTCCAAGTTTGCATGAATTCCCCCAATACATACAAATTAAGTAGCATTTGAGTCTTTTAGTGATACCACCAAGATCAGATACTCGTAATAGTCTGCCCCAAATCACTGTGATGTTAAAGTTACTGGTTTGTTTTTCAGAACAACACACAGATATGAAACATGAACATATCCAAATTTGATCTAGATGCTCACATAAAGTATCAAACTGGGTAAAATTGCTGAATACTATGATCCACTATCATCTCTTATAAAACAATGTCATGGAAAAAAGGTAGCACAGAGGAATAACCTACTCACTGTTTTGCAATTGCAGTGAATTGCAGGTTAGCTTATGTTTTGAATTAGAAACTCATGATTATGTCAATTTTGTTTTCATTTTAACCAGAGATATTGTTCTTATTTGTATCATTATTTTGGCAGGTTTTCAGAAAGATCCCAAGACAAGATCCATGTGAGGTCATCCATCTCCCACACCACTCTGATAGAACGAGCTATTTTGTTAGCACTGAATTTGGCCTTTTTCTTTCCATTACAGAAAGATGTGGTATAAACCCAGCCTCATTTAAGCTTTCTTCATACTTATTATTTGCGTATACTTAAACCAAAATTGTTACTTATCATCTCTGGGATCTGGAAATCCCCAGATTTTTCAAACTTCTGTTCTAGGTATTCTTTTATTTTAATTTTCATTATTCTTAGAGTAGCAGTGTGAGTAACAGTGTTACACAATAGTAGTCCTTAATAAGCTACCCTGAAAAAAACAGTATTATTTATGTTCAGTCTCTTTTTGTAATGGGCACCTTCCTTCCTGCCTTAGAAACAGGAGGAACTGGTGGTACTCAACAAAGCATGGGGTATGACCATGTGCCAGCATAGTGCTTCAGGCACTGGAACAACAGAGATTTGAATGACAGCACTGATACTGTTTGGTGATAACACTTAAAATTAAAACTGACATTTAAAATTACATAGCTTATAATTCAAATAGGAAAGTCTTCATTTGGTTTGTGGCACTGGAATGGTCTCAAGTCTGATCTGTCTAACCCATCTCACCTATACATCTTTCTGTTATTCAAGACTGTAAAAACAGTTTCTCTGCCACCATCCTCACGGGAGTTAGCTTTCCTGATGACGCAAATTTTGCTGAGCAACAAAAGAAGAGTGGCTTAATGTATACTTGAGAAAAACAAGTGGAATTGTGATGTTATGACATCTATCAGTTACTTAAAATGTAAGAATAAAAAATACAAAGCAGCACTAACTGTAGATGTAAGTGTACCATATATTTGTAGAAATTCAGTTTGTATGTGTATTAATGTTTATTACATGGAGATTACCAAAATGAATAGTATCTCCTTTTTCAAATGCTGCGCACCATCTTGTGACCTGTGACGTGCAGTTGCTATGACAGTGATTTTCAAAGTACTCTTTGGAAATTGTTTGGAAATCATTTAATATTTGGAAATTATTTAATTTAATTTATAGTTGTCTTTTGAGAGAGTTTAAAGCAAAGAAAAAAATGTTATCTCACGTGGTTCAGATAATATCCATGACTGGATCATTGCAACCTCAAAAACAAAAGCTAGTTAGAGAGCTTCTAAACTTTACAAAATCTTTAAAAACCTGATCAATTAGGATGTTGGGTTTGGAGCTTGAATGTTGAGAGCTGCTGCACCTTGTAGGTGATCGTTTTTCACTCCATGAACAGTCTTGACACTTAGGGAAAAACTTTCAGTTAAATTTGTTATCTGTCTGATTCTGAATGTTCTGTAAGTTGAGTCACTCCACTTCTGTTTAGACTCAGGTCAAAGATGATTTTTTCTTGAAGATTCATGCACGGTACCTCACCATCTCTGTTCTAGGTACTCATATCCTAGTGCAAAAGTTTTAAAGAAGTTACCAAGCAGGGGAGGAAGCCCAGGAGCTGGAGATAACTCATGTCTTCTTATGAGGTTCAGCAGTTCTGTTGACATTTTGCAACAGTTGATATTAATGTCACAGCTTCATTTTGTCAGTCTTAAAGATATCATAAAGTAAGTTGTCTGGATGAGCAGATTGAAGGAAACAGTATGGTCAAGGTCTCCCAAAGTGAGAGTTCCCTTTTCCCCATGCATAAAAACTGCAACGCCTTGTGAAGGGACTCCTCCTCACAGGAAGGAAAGGGACAAGGTAGAAACTGCTACTTAGATGTGATGCCTTTTGGTTTTTAACTTTTTTTCTTTTATATATTCTCTCTGTTGAAAAAGGTATCAGATTGCTTACTCATCCTTCTCCTGGCACAGTCTTTCATCTGTCATACAAGGCATTGTATTCCTGTATTTTCTTCCATATTTAAAATCATGAAGATTGCAAGAATCTCACTTCTTTTATGTCACTCCTTCAAAGCCAGACAGACTCATTGCTAGGAAGTACTTCCTTTCCTTTGATTATCTCCACTGTGTTGTAGAGTGAAATTGGCCCTTACAGGAAATATATTTGTCAGTTGGCAGAAAAAGGCAATATTAAAAATAGCACAGAAGCCCAATGCTTCATCATCTTCCCACTGACAACTGCAAAGATGTTACTCTCAAACCACTAACTATGCAGGATTTTCATTTGGCCCATCCTGTATAGGAAACTGTAATAAAATTGCTGCATGACACAATGTTGTGGTTTAGAAATGGTATTGTCCAATTTAGTACTCCTGCTAGAGCCACATTCCTACTCTCTCCACCTCCAATTGGATGCCCTAAAGGCAAAGATCATGGATTGAGATAAGAACAATTTACTGGAAACAGCAATGAGATAAGAAAACAACAGCAACAATGTTACTAACAAAGATAGAAATCATGGGAAGTCCACAACCATACCAGGTCCTCCCCAGCACATTTTCTCCAGAAGGAACCTCTTCTCCTCAGAATCCAGAGAGATTCTTCCTTTGGCCCCCAGGATTGACATAAAGTGGCACAGGATAATATCTGGGCCTTAGCCACGCCCCCTCCTGGCTACTGAGAAAATTAACCCTGTCCTGGCCAAAACCAGTATGCATGATATTTTGTATCTCAAGAATAGAGTTAGTCCACTGTGCTGCGTTCAGAAGTGTTTTAGCTTGAGACCTGAGATTTGAAGCAGGACAGCTCTTGCTGACTGTTCCCAGCATAGCAAAGGACTTGTTTGATGGTTAAAATCCTTGTCCATGCTTATTTCCCAGTATCTATCCCTCTATGCAGCTATCTACCCATCAATCCATCTGCCTATCCAGCTGTTTATTTCAGCTGTTGCCCTCAATATTTTCTTCACTGATACAGTCAGGGAGAGGGCAGCTTGGTGATGAAGTAACAAATGTACCTCTGAGCGCCTAAAGGGGGCCACAACACTCAGGGCCCTTTTAGCCTAAAGGCAGGAGTGAGGGTAAACTTCCCTCTGGGAGGGCTGGATACTATTTGGGAAATTACCATAAGGAGATCTTGTGGGAGATCAGCGATGGTGCTGAAACAATTTCTTCCATACAAGCTGTTCTGCTTTCTGTGGTTCTTAGGAGTCAATCAAACTTGGTGGAAGGCCCCTGTGTTGTTGGAGGGACTGTATTTGCCCCAGCAAATCTACTCCCAATATCATTACCCCTGCCCCACAGGCTCGCCAGTTTAAGGATCCCTGCCTGGGAATCCCCATGCTTCTTTTGCTTCCCACTGCCAAGGGGTTTTCCACAAGAAGGTCTAGCAGGTCGGAATTTTTGTTTATGTAAAATTAATCTTTAATTAACTTTGGCTACAATATGTACTGATGGAATTTCTGGTGACCTAAGAAATACTTTAAAGATACAACTAAATCAATTTTTCCCAGTCCCCTATCATGTCCTTAAAAACAAACAAAAAACCCCACTTCAGTAGGAGCTCTAATCAGGGGTATAAAAGATCAAGGAAAAAGTGAGATAAACAACAAGCAAGTGAACAAATAGCAAGTGACTTCAGACTTTGAATTACTTCACTTTGGCACTCCACACAGCAGTCAAAGATGTTTTTTCCTTCTCATTTTACAAGCTGCTTTCAAAAACATAGTTAAAATTCCCAACTCTTATCTTGCTGTCGTGACCAAAGTAAATGTCCTCACACTTCCCAGCCCCTATCACAACTCTCTCACCTGGCTTGAAACCGTGCAAATCCTACATGTGAAGTACATGCTTGCCACAAACGCCTCTGCCAGCTCCACAGCAGACCTCAGATAAAAGCTGCAAGCAGTAAGGAGAGGGATGGCCAGCCAGAGGCACGTGGAGTAAGAGCACTGTGCCCTTTGTGGCAGGTGGAGGATGGCGAGATGCAGGGACCGCAGCTGCACCCCGTGCCCAGCTGCAGGGGGGAGGGCAGTGGATGGACCCACAGACAGACAGACAGACAGACAGACAGACACCTGCAGAAAAATACAACCCACCAAAACTGCGGAAGGTGTCTAATTAGCTCCCCTTCCCTGAAAAGCTGTCGCTAGGTAAGCAAAACTGTTTAAAACATGTTCATCATTAAAGTGTCCCTGACAGCAGGATGCGGCAGCAGACTCGGCGACAGAAGGGAGAAGAAGAGAGGCATATGGACCCCAGCCCTGTCCCCTGCTGACAAGCTGCCTCGCTGCAAGCCCCCTTTTCACTGTCGTCCGTGCGTGCAGCAGATTGCAATGGCCCAACTTTCCCATCTGTATCCCAGGCCTGTGCCCCCAACAATGTGGCAGCCATGCAGTTTTCATCAGGCGGGGAGCAGGGGAGGGGGAGGCTGCGGGCAGGGGAGGGTGGGAGGAGAAGGGGGAGATATTAACCACCAATAATCACAATGCTATCCATAATGCATTGTCTCCATGAGATTACATGGTATATTTCCAGTGGGGATTAGCCCATCCATCACAGCCCTTTATTGGCCCTTTTTTTGTTGTATAAAGCCCAAACACTGTCGTAAAATTCTAAACCGCTTAATTGCTGTGCTGTAAAAATTTGCATATCAGAGATATGTCATTCCTTCGTTAAATGGCACTAGGCATTTGTTACAAGGTCCCAACAATCACAGGAGAGCACCCCAGAAAAAGGTCACCTCTTGGCATTATGCAAAGTTCTCCGCTGAATTCTAATCTGCAGCAATTACGGCTTGAATGTATTGCAACTTAATGGATTTTGATTTTCTGTGATTCAAACTCCCTGGGCTCAGAGAGCCCTCACTTCGTCTGATCAGACAAGATAAGCAATGTGATGGCGATGGTATGGTCTCTGCAAGCTTGACTCCTAAAAGATATCTTCCTAAGCCGAACTGTGAACCTTGGTGTAAACTTTCCATGATGGGTATATGTCTTGATTTCACAGATTACTAGCCAGTTGAGAGTACTACAGCCTTCGCATTGCCACTTCAAGTATTCATCATTAAAAGCAGCCTGAAGTTAGATGTTTATGTTTGTGCACTAACAAAAAGGATAATTATGGTAACGAGCAACTTTTAACCTGTGGCTCTGAAAGATTCTTCACAAAAGCGAGAACATATCATTGTCCTGAATCTGCACCTTCAAAAACTGGCTTTGAAGAGCTGGTTTGAAGCCAGGGGCACCCTGCAGACCCCAACAGTGAGCACTGCTCTCAGCAGCCCCAGCAGTTCTCCTCTGCTTGCCAAGGACTTCATTCCATCTGCTTGCCGGGGACTGAAAGTACCAGCACTTTAACATGTGATCAGGTCTTCACTCCATGTCTTCTCCATTAACTGCTGCAAAGGTTCTCCAGATGTGCTTTCGATCCACATAGCAATTTTTAAATTTTTTTTCAGTATTATACGACTATGCTTAATCCAGACCATTTTGCCCTTATCTGGCATATTACAAAATGTTACTCAGCAGGAGAAGTGCAGGTCAGATACTTGTCTCACAAAACAGAGTCTAGAAGCTGTATCTTTTTCCTAGCAGGAAGTATGGTTTCTCATCTTGCCAGGAACATGAAAAAAAGGAGGTGAGTGGAGCAGTCTAAAGGGATTTTAAAAGTACCATAGAGATCTGGGGGCTAAAGTCTGTGTTTCAGGTTCTGGTATAACAGGAAAGCCCTTTGCAAGCTCTGATACAAAAATTAGGGGAGAATGAGGAGAAATTCTGGGCAGTGCATACGTGGTACCTTGCCTTGAGTTAGGCTGTCCTGTAATAGTGTGAGTTAGCTTTGAAAACTGTTCAAGATACAAGAGGTGCCCATTTATAGCCAGGATCCAAAGCAAACTGAGTCTTCTTTAATTATTCACTCTGTTTCTCTTTTCCCAACTGTCTCCCTATCCACAGTCATCGATACCTGTACATGGGATACAAACTTATCTGTCTGTGCCTGTCTGAAGCGTTGTCATTGCTCATCGTCCCCATGTGGTCAGATGCAGCCTATGAATATCCTTTTGGATGTGGGTAAGTGAGATACATCCTCCTCCAAGGGACTGCCACACTCACTTTGCGCAGTAACTGAAAATCTCTTCCAAGAAGGAAGGAAGCACCTCCAAGAAGCACCAGGGTGGTGTTAGCAATGATGTGTCCTGCACCTGAGAGGGACAATGGCAAGTGGGCTCCTGTAGTGTGCCACAAACACAGTGGTAAGGTAGCACACACTTTCATGTTTTTGAAGGCTTGCCATCGCCTTCTAAGAGTTCAAACTTGGTGTCTTTTTCCAAGTGAAGCAGAGCTAGGAGGAAGGGGAGAAGTTGGCCAATGAGAACTTTTACCTCCTGCCTGTTTGCAGATCAGTGTAAGAACATGCTTCAGCCACTCCAGCCTTTTGAAACTCCTCAGTGCATCCACCCCTATTCCCTGGACATAATTAATGTCTTATGATATTATTGCCCCAGGAAAAGTGGATGGGCAAGACTGTGTGTGCCACAAAACCTGAATCTACTGCAGAAGCTCAAGCCTTCCTCAGCAGAAAGCAAAAGGCAGAGCTAAAGTGCTATGGGTACAGGATCAGAGTAATTGCTTTCCTTCAAGGCGTCTTGCTTGTCTTTGTAACCCAGAACCATAACTCCAGAAATACGCCAATGTATTTCATCACCTCAAGGTTTCTTCTAACAGTCCTGTTTCAGTGAGTAATTTATGTTTTATGATAGCTATTTTTCTTTCCCCAAACATTATTTTCCTACCAATGAGTACAGTAAGTTCATGATTATAAGCTGCACCATTTTGACTAAAATTTTGGTCCGAACCGAGAAGTGCGGCTTATAATCAGGTGTGGCTTATTTATATTGATGAGGTTCAGAAATTTGCTAATGGGAAGTGTGAGCCCGCACGGCCCCAGCAGGGGAAAAGCGGGGCTGATCCGAGCCTGCACGGCCCCGAGCCAAGCCAGTAAACTCCGCGATCCCACGATTCTGTTACTAATTGGCAACTTTGTGAAAGTTGTGCAAGCATCCTTGCTGCAAATGAAAGCGTGGCTTATAATCAGGTGCGGCTTATATACAGACGAAGACCTAAATGTTGCCAACACCCAGATGTGGGGCTTATAATCAGGTGCGGCTTGTAATCGTGAAATTACTGTACATTTTTCAGGTGTGTACCTTTTATTAGTGTTGTAACCATTCATATTTAAAATCAACCCTACACTGTATTTAATCATCACATTATGGTAGTTTTATTATTATTATATTTTAATCTGGCAGGTGGTTTACTAACCAGAAAGAATTCTAACAAGCAAACCAAACATTCTAGCATAACAAAACCATCTTATCTTTTTTGGGTTTTTTTTTTTTTTTTTTTTTTTTTGTTGTTGTTGTTGTTTTTAATTAGTAACTAACATCAATGCTACCTTCTTTTCCTACATGTGAACTCAGCCATGGTGGCTTCACTTTTATCTGGGTTCTTAATTAAATAGGCCTTCTACAAAGTAGCCCCAAGTACCTTTGCTAAAAGAGATTTCAGCCCCTGCCCTCATGCTCATAAACCCTCTACCCTCTGTGGTATTAATGCAACTGCTGATATGGCTGTAAAATCAGCCATGCAGGAAGAAAATCCTCCAAAAAAAAGGTTAAACTAGATTATTTCAGGTGGACAGTTCACAGCAGTTGCCTGGAATCTCTCTGACCAGCTTATTTTGCATCCACAAGCCTGTCCCTCTTTCCCACCATTATCTCTGCTTTACAGAAGGAGAAGCAAAATCAAATCCATCCAAGGTTTTCCAGCGTTGCAGTGACTGAGCTAGAAACAGGTCTGGAGTCCTGCATCATAGCACCACACGTGATTCCAAGGTCCATTTCCTCCCTTACTCCTCTTTCACCCCCCAAAGACTTCCAATATGCTTCAGGAACAGCCTTCCAATATCAGAGGGACAGTGTAGAACTCAGTGGACACTAGAATGGGGTCTTCAAAGGGCAGGACTGGAGGTTGGTTTGCCAGCTGCCCTCCCTGCAGTTCTCACCACCCACTGACATTTATATCTGCCTTGGAAATAGATTTGTTACACAGCCCATCTCCCAGTCCATCTTCTGCTTCTCTCTCTCTTGCATATTCTGTCTGTACCAGACCAGAGGAGCATTCCTGATGCATTCAGTGAGATTTGAGATGGGACTAAACCGTCTCTAAGTGCAATTTATTTTACCCTTATTGAGTATTATTAATGTTTCTGTTAGGATGGAACAAATTATGTGATAATGTGTCCTTTTCTCCTGCTTGATTCATTATTTTAAATTACGCAGACAATAATTTATGTGAACTATTCTGCAATTAATTTGCCATGAGTTTCTTGCAAATACCCCCTGAACAGCATCTGAGCTCCCTTGATTGGTTTTACACCTGGGAGTGGGGCCAGACCTGTTACCTGCAAATTTAAGGAAATGTCTGTATAAGAATATGGGCTATTTCCATTAAATTAGTGCACAATCCCATTTAAGTTTTTTTACATTGTTTTCCAAATGTTGGAAGCATTTTCTGTGGTTTAGCATAACTCTGCTTCTAACTGAATTAAGTTAAATCATTACAATTAAGGTCACATCAAAATAATTTTCTTGTAATGGGGAATAATAATTTCATTCAGTTTCAGCTGAATCAGTGGAAAGCCACAGCTTTCATTTAGCCAACACTGCAAGTAAAGAAGCATTTTGAACCAGTTTTCTGATATGGTAGTTCCATTTTTTATCCTCAGCATCTGTTTCTGATGCCTTTTGTTAAATTATTTTAATCATAATTTTAATAATATTTGATATCTGTGTCAAAGTCTTTTGAACCCTGTGATAACGTTTCCTTGACATCTATTATATCTGTATCAATTTAACTGAGAGTGAAGTCTCTAGTTTGATTGGAAGAGCAGAAGTATAGCTGATAAAAGTTGCTTCCACATTGCCAATTGCAGGTACAGTCCAATTTGCAGCACCTGAGGTGCATGGTACCAGATGGAGCAGTGTGGCTAACAAGAATGGCTGGAGAACCACTTGATGATGCAGGATATTCTTTCAGAGGCTTCATATTAATTTGTATTAATTCATATAATTAATGAACAGATCTATGCTCATTACATTTTAATTAGTTCCTAGTAAATGTGCCTTAATAAGCTCTTTTTAAAGAAATAAAGTAACTGCCATGTTAAATGCATCTTGAATAAATATGCGGCAATGGGAAACAGCCCTTTCTTAACTTTCTAGGTCTATAAACATTAACACACTCATAAATGCATTTACATGTAGATACAAGATCTAATAAAAGCCTTTGAGGATACCATTCATCCCTTTTGCAAAAGCATATTCCAGTTATCATTAGCTCTGTAATTAAAATCCTTTTAACAGCACTAATTGAAGGTTTCACCACCATAACTGTCATCTTAAAAACTGCTTGTTTAATGCGTAACTATTGGAAGTGCAGGAGAGTGGGTGCATCAAACATTCCAGGCAAGGCTTCTCATCCTACAAGTGGGTAGGAGTCAAGAGCTAAGAGGCCAGGAAAATACAAAATCCTAGGATACACCAACAGATAACAGAAAAACCAGCAGGTTACAGGCACTGCTACCTCAACAGCAGCACTCCCCAGCAAAACCTATTAACACTTCATACTGCAAAGGTGATATTTTCTGCTCCCTCCCCACCCCCGGCCTTTTCAGGGAAAAGGTCTTGCCACAGCAAGCTAGGGCACTTTCACCAATAATTAACTGGAACAGAGTTCATTAGGTAAAACAAAGGGCAAGAAGGCATTGGAATGTCAGGCCTGCCTCGCATATGGAAAATGAAGCCACTCCATAATCCATTGAAGCACAGGGTGGGGTAAAGGCTCACATATTAGACCAGTCACCAAGGTGTAGAAATACAATAATAAAGTTCCACAACTGTCCTATTAACATACCAGATTTGATTTGGTTCCATTATATTTCATCAAATAGTTTACAAAGCACCCCTCATAAAACATCACCATAATTGTAATCATATATTTGGCGATTTAACGTGTACACCATAATGTACCATTAGTTACACAAATAACTAATAATTTGCTAATGACAATATTATGTTAAGTCAGTTTAGGGGCAATTAAAGTGAGTGATATTTACATATGCCTAATGAATCACAGTCGATGGCAGATTAAGAGATTCTAATGAATATTCATCCAGACATTCGCAACCAGCTTCACAGTTTATAAACTGAATTATGGTTGATTTGCCCTTTTAAAAATGAATATGTGAATATCTTCTGCATGGGAGGAATGAACAATTGGGGTTGATTGTAAAATTTTTTTTTTAAGCAATGTACTGGTCAGGACACAAAACATTTTTATGCACTCTCATACCCTTGGCTTCTCAGCTCTTTTTATATCACATATCAGCATTGATGAACTATCTCCATTTTCATTCCTACCCATGACATGAAATATAGAAAATGTTTGCGTTGAATTAAATGCAATAGAAGTTTTATGCAGACTCACTAAGGAAATAATTACACAGGTAGCCTGCTTTCCCCAAGCAGAGCAAACAAACTCTGCCACATGCTGACAGCGTTCTGCTTTTAAAGGTAGCCTTTATGCATGCTCACTTGAGTGACTGACCACAATATCATTCATTTAAAAGGAAGCAGTATAAGCTTCTCAGGGGGTGAAACTAGAGTTACTTTGACACATCCTATGCCAGAAGTTTCTGCTAATATTTGTATCAATAATATAGGTAGCATTAACAATAATTGCCAAGAGCATTGGACACAGTTTTATGGTTTGGCTATCAGATTTCAAAGTGAGCTCAAAGAACTGTGAAGTATTTGAGGTCCATACACAGAGTTTGCTCGGAAGACCCTATGAAGTGTTTGTGTCATTCTGAAGTAGTCCTTCCTAAGGCTCATCCCTGTGACACGGAATCACAGGATGGGTCAGGTTGTGAGAGATCACAGTGGTCTGTTCCAGCCTTCCTGCTGAAGCAGGATTTTCCTGGAGCACGCTGCGCAGGTTTATATCCAAACTGCTCTGTGTTCCGTAAAAGTTCAACTACAGCTGGGAAAAACGCTGCTGTGTTGCAATTGCAACACAGATTTAATGAACATGCAGCTCTAATAATTGACTTCACCTTTCTACTTACTCTGATCTAATCATGCTACTAGACCTGGCCAGAAGTCCTGCTTTCCAAAATACTACAAAAATTTTCCTGGATATTTTGCATACTTTCTGCCACATTTGTTATTGAGAAAAATAAGAATTCATTTTTCAATGACAGCTGAAAACACAGCAACAAATACAACATGATGGGGTTTAAAACATTTTAAAATTAAGTTAAAATTAGCTTTTAAAAGTAACAACTTTTTACTTAAAACATCATTCATATTTTCATTTAATTTGTCAAATTCAGTTCTCTAGTGTTTTTAAATAACAGGGATGTTACAGATTTCTCAGTTGCCTGTTTCCTTCTTGTTGCATTTACTTAACGCAATGTTTTATAAGAGGATAGCAATCTAATGCAGCCTGAGAGGACTACTATAATCCCTCACTGACTTTGAGAAGTATTTGAACTTTTCATCGTTACCTATTTCCAAGGCTACTCTTCTTTTCTAAAACAGGTCTGTTTCCAAGGTGCTAAAATGACAACTTCAGGGTACAGTACTATCAAAAATCTCTGTAACTTCACCCTAAGAAGCTATTTAAAGTTTCCTGACCTTCTATATGCTGAACCTTCCACAGTCTACAGCCAATAGCAATACAGACTATTTTATCCTTCCCTCCATATTTCTCATTCCTAAAAGTAATTGAGCTCATGTCACTTCCAAGCTCCTGAAGCCCAAAAGTCCCTACATTACTGTTTCAGCTTCAGTGCATCCGTTTGCTTTACCTCTGTTAGTTTGCCTCATCACTCTGGCTACAGACAAAATCTGTACAACTTGTACTGCTGGCAACTGAATAGTTTCAGAAAACTTCCATCCCTTACATTTGCAAGCCCAACTCCCCTCACCTACTGCAGTAAATCACTGAAGTGTCAAAAATAATTTGATCTGCCTTTTAAACAGTGTCCTGTAAGCTTAAGTAGTTCTTGTTTCAAAAAGCATTTTGCCTTCTCTGCTGTCTATTACAGAAATTAACTATTTCATCCTTTTTCTTCAATCTTTGCTCTCAGAAGAACACTCAGGGAACCAGGGCAGGACAGTTCACATTTTAGGTTTTATTAACATTGTTATGCATTTCTGGATTGAGAATAGTCCTAAAATACATTAACCTAAATTAAATACTGCTGTGATTTTTTGGTGGCCACACAGAGTGCAGATATGTCTTTTTTTGCCAGTCAAAGCCCATGTTAGTATTTGTGGGAATATTGAATCTACCTCTGTACAGAGAGTGAATTGTCAGAGTTAATGACAGGCACAACCTACATCAAGGGCATTACTTAATTGCAACAGGGTCCACGGTTTCACCCAAGACCATGATTGCTATTGCCTACAGTATTAAAAAGGCAGCAGATTGCACAGGGTTACATTGTTCATGGACCCTCTACACAAAAAAAAAATAAAAAAGATGTTTCTCCATCAGCAGAGGAAGGAAATCACTGCTTAAAAGTTTTGTTTGTTTCTCACATATTCCATGGAACAGAAAGCCTCAGGGCTTTTCTCAAAATGCAAATTTTAATAACTATGAGCCAGATTTAAAAGAGGCAGAGTAGTCTTGTGAATGAGCCCTGTTGTACAGTCAAGAGACCAAAAAGCAAGGGCTGCTTGTTTTATACAAGGACTGCTTAGAAAAGAATCAAAATGACTCAGCTAGAGTAGTGAAGAAAACACAAAGGGAGGCATCTGGGTGCTTCCCTGTCTGATCTCATCCAACACCCTTCTTTTAACCTTTAACTTCCGAAGGATCCATAGGGAAGCACTTAGGTGTGACAGTAACGACTGAAATTTCCTGGAGTCCTTGATAAAATGGATCAAAGGTTCGAAACCAAACAAGCAGTGGATAAAATAATTTGCCTGATGTGTAATTTTTACCTGAGTTGGAAGAGCAGGAAATCTCCTTAATTACACTGCTTATCTTTAACTTATGGGAGAGCTCTGTGTATACTGTGCCCCCCTCCTCATCTCATCCTCCAGAGCCTGTTGCAAGTCTGATACTTAATTAGTTTCATATATAATCTGCAAGTGTACTGGTAATGCTGCCTCTGCAAACTCCTGATGCAGGGAGACATGTGAAGCAAAAGAAACTACCAGCTAAAAAGAAGTGCTCGTTTGGCTTAACACTGGCACTGAGGACAGCTCTGCTTCAACAGGTGCAGTCCTACAGCCCTCCCTATCTCCTACAGCAAATGAGAGAACTGATAGGCATTTAATGAACCTCATTCTAACCTGTGTGGAATAATCTTTCCGTTAATCTTCTAACTGGTTTCCATCCATCTAGCAACAGCGGTGCTTAAATCTCTTGTTTGCACTTTACTAGCTGCAGATTGTAAATGTTTCATGAGCCGCTGAGCTTGCAGCATTACTATTTTATTAGAATGTTGAATATCTCGTGTTCATTGCTGTCTTACCAGCAAATTTTATCTAAACAAAAATTGCTTCCATACTTCTTGCAAATGACAATTTGGTGGTGTGATGGATGCTGATGTTTCAGCTTGTTTTGCATCAACAGTTTGAAAATAGCCCCTCTGTCTTGCTGAGATGCAATGGTGCACCTGTGGTAAAGCCAATAAAAATACATTCACATCATGAGTATATCCATTTTGGCTCCTGATGAAGAGACAGAGGTCATGTAAGCCTCTGGTCCTGGTGTTAAGCACACATGAATATTTCTCCTGTCTCTGAAATGCAGAAAAGGTTTTACTAAGTTGAATATTCTCTGTAGTGTTCTGTTTCCTTAAAATGGGACCATGGCATTACTGAATAGATAAACTGCACTAGTTCAGATTTCAGCTACAAGTGGGTGGTGTAACATCAAGTACAGACCTTCAAAGTACATGCACATCCTCTTGGAGTTCTCCCAAATTATGTGCCCCCTTGCTAAGGTCCTGTGATGCAGGCAAGTCAGTTGAGCAATGAAAGCAGCTGGGAGCTGTTCATGGACTCTAGAAACTCTCTTTTGCTGACCATGCAGTCAAAACACTTAAGAGGGAAAAGATAAAACCATAGAGATGTTCAGGGTGCAGTCCCACTGAGAGGCCCCACCAGCCCTGAAGGGGGGCACAGTGCAGGGGTACAGAGACTGCATCAGCCAAGCAGTTTAGAAAGGAAAAAGGGAGACATAAAAAGCCCTCCCTTGTAGTGAAATAAATCAGGAATTAACTCTATTGTTTTTCCCTTCCCTGTGAATTTTGGCATTGCAAACTTCGAGCAAGAACCAGTTCTCTTATCTGGAAGCAAACATCAAATTGTGTCTTTATCCACATTGAGGCTCTGCCACCAAGAGTTTCTGAAATCCCAGGCCAGCCCAGACCCCCATGTGCACAATTGTGGAGAGAGGAGTTGACACCCATTGCTTATCTCATTTAATTTCATGTGTTAGATGTAAGCACTGGGAACAGCTGATTTGGAGAGCTGAGTTCTCAGGAGCAATGGAGGGATCAGCACAACCAGCGAGCTCTAATACGCTCTGGCACTGCAAAGGGTGCCAGACCATTCTGCCCCATGCCCACTGTTGGATGTCCAATGTCAACAACTCACTCATTCAACACACAGAAAAGCCCTGCTCTGATCCTGGTGTTTGCAAACCAGGCAGCACTCCAGACTTCCATGTTAACAGTTAAGGAATGTATTTCCTCCAGTTCTGCAACAAACAACTGAGATAAAAGATTTGCATAAGCCTGACGATTAAGCTCCACGAGTATAATATGGTCAAGTGAGTGCTGTGGGGCAGTATAGCACTCAACTTGCCAGCATGGCCAACACCCTGTCCACTTCTACAGCAGCCAGTCACCTGTCTACCACATTTTTCCCAACTAGCCACAAATCAAACATTCCCATATCTCTTATATCCTATTCCCACTACCTCCTCCCAGCCCCAATACTCTCAGTCCTGCCCATTTAAAGCATAACCTCCTCTCCCACTGGTTCCTTCTGTGCAGTTGCCCACTCACCACACATCTCCTGATACACTGCTTCATCACAGAACCATCTTTCTCTTTCAGGGCACAAGACTGTAACAAATCTACCCATTGGCATTACAGGCACCTGGCAAGAACAGGGCCTGCTCTCAGACAAATAGTTGGTCAATGAGCTAACTGCCCAACTCATGTAATCAGCATGAAAGCATTTTTTGAGCACCAGCCAGCCTCCCAAAAAACACAGGTGGGGTAGATGTCTACTCTCACAGTTCAGGGCCAGACTAGGCAGCACCAAGAGAGGTTGATTACTGGTCTGCAAAGTAAAGCAAAGGAATCCCAGTTTTGAGGATGGTTCTGGTTCCTTTCCTTATTTTCATCAGAAGAAAACAAATCTGAGATTCATTGCCTATTTCATGCAGTAGTTTTCAGTCTGCTTTGCAAGCAGAAGTTAAAGGTGCACATGCAAGCAACTGGGAGTTTTCTGAAAGGAGTATGACCGTGATTCACCCAAATCCACAGTGAACACCAGCCACACAAATTGATTGACTTCGGCAATCCCTGGTGCATGGATGTCTGCTGCAGAGCCTCAGTCTTGAGGGTCAGTCTTGAGGTTCTGATGCCAAACATGGAGGGAAGTTGCTGCCAAAGCAGTATTAGAAGGCAAAGCTGCTGCCATCCAGGGCTAAGCACTCGTACGGCCTGTGAAACAAATGTCTTTTGTCACTTTTCCAGTTATTCATTTAACTCTCAAAATTGTTCCCAAAACCACTATCTTGACAATCAACTAGCTTGATTTGCTGCCTCACTCTTAATGTCCTAGAATGTTTGGGGGTACCGCTATTGTCCTTTTCATATACATTCTTTCATGGTTTGGAGCAATCTTTTCCTCTGTAGAAAATAAAGCCTGAATTCAGCAAACAACCTTAAATTGCCCAAGGGCTGCTGCTTCTGCAGCAACTCTGCAGTGGGTGACATTTAACTGGCCAGCTTCTAAAAATCAGGGCGAATTTACCAGAGGGAGAGAATGCAAACACCACAATTGAAGGCAATGCCAAGGAGCAGACTGCCAGGCACCGCCAGAAACCCACTATGGGATTCTCAGGTTTGTTCCCCTTGACGCCACACCCTGCATCCCTCATCCCACAGCCTGCCTCCTGCCCCGCATCCTGTGTGTTCTCCACCCGCATCCTGCATCCTGCATCCTGCATCCCTCATCCCTCATTCCTCATCCTGCAATCCACATCCCTTATCACTCATCCCACATCTCACATCCTGCAATCCACATCCTGCATCCCTCATACTGCAATCCACATCCTTCATCCCACATCCCTCATCCCACATCCTGCAATCCGAATCACTCATCTCGCATCCCGCATCCTGCATCTCACATCCCACATCCCGCATCTCACATCCCGCATCCTGCATCCCACGTCCCTCACAGTGCACCCCGCATCCCTCATCCCAGATCCCTTATCCCAGATCCCTTATCCCTCATCCCGCATCCCACATCACTCATTCCCACGTCCCTCATCCCGCACCCTGCATCCCTCACTCCTCATCCCGCATCCCTCACCCCTCATCCCGCGTGCCTCATCCCTCGTTCTTAGTCCGCATCCCTCATCCCGCATCCTGCACCGCCCCCTGGCGGCCGCTCCCGGGAGCCGGTTTGGTTCTTTGCGATGCCAGCCCGGTTCTGAGGGGCCGCTGCCCAGCCCAGGCTGCATCGCGGTTCTAGTCCCCGAGTAACATATGTATGGAAAGAAAAGCGTGTTTACAAAGAAAAGCTGATCTGCTTCCCTTTCCTAAACGAAGGCAGAGGGAGCGAGGCCACTGCAGTGCCGTAACCATCCGCCACTAAAATATTTATGTCCTGGTAAACTCTGATGTTGTATAAAACCAGAATATCCCTCTCAATCTGCTTAGAAATACCACTCTATATATGCTTTGTTCTCCTGTGCTGGGGGAAAAGACTTTCCATCCACTCCCCAGAAAATTCCCAGCAAAAGAGAAACTGCTAAGGGCTGTCTTCAAGGAAATGCTTCCAGCTGCTGTTGTCTTTATTAAAAGAAGTAAAGAAAGAAACACAAAAAGGCTTCTCCAGCTCCTGGGAGAATGTTCAGCTATTAAAACCACATACCCATTTAGCTCCCAAAAGAAGTCTTTCATAATTGCAAGCAAAACCCACAGCTGAACCAAGCTCTTATTGCTTTTCCCCAGTCAGACTGCATGTGATCGCTGTAAAACTGACTCCTGAGTGTTACTTTATGGCTGAGGCTACAAAGGAGTTTGGTGAGTGCACTAACTAACTCTGCATACCACTAGCTGCTGGAATCCTCAGCGCTCTCTTTTCTGCACACTGAACAGGAAAGTTAAATGCAAGGATTAAGTTCTTAAAAATTGCATGGTAAACAAGAGGCATCTAGCTAGCCAAGAGGCAAGTTCTAGGTATGCTGAGAGATATGAGAGAGTTCTGTCTGCAATACTATGCCTGAATAGAACTCTCTGACCACAGTCATTATTTCCTAGAAAGGCCTGCTGCTGCCTCCTAAATGCTGGACAAGGTCATGCAGAACTATCTGGTTTGAGGGACGCTCTCTGCAGCAGTGTTTTATAGTAGTACCCAGCCAGCAAAGCTATTCTGCTACTGACTGCACACGAGCAAGAATAACACAACTCTTAAGTTCCTTGGATGGAAATTGTCAAGGTGGCAAGAAATAGATCTCCACAGATGCAGGACCCATCTTCCAATGGATGACTGGCCTATTACCGTCAGCATGTACTCGAATTACAATGGTAAACCACAAGATAAACCCTGCAGTTCTTGACCAGTTTCAGAGCTCTGGTGAGAAGGGTGAAGTCCTCACTTCCAGTGGTTGCTTGTCACCTTCCCAAGTCCCCATGTCACTGGCACCAAGGCAGCAGGATCTCAGCAGCCATGGTACTTTTACAATTGCCCAGCTCAGATCTAGAGAAACTGGGAGGCAAGCACAGTGTCTCCTTTTTGTCACCTTCCCTGAGTGACACGGGCAAGGAATCATTTTAAGGTGGTATCACTTAGACAACCACCTCCTCACTCAGAAACAATGACAGCTATTAGACACTGCCTTCTGAACCAGCAGCAGTAAAGATGAAGATCTCACTAAATGCTGGGGACTAATGACCCCTCCCAGGCTTAGAGCTCTTTCCTACAGCCAGGATGTGCCATCCACTCACCCTTGTCTGGGAATTTTGCTGCTTGCCTTGGGAGGATGGGTGAATGCAAAGTGCTGAGGTCTCTGAGGCTGCTCAAAGCAGCATGCTTTGAGCCTCTCTCTCTCTGCCTCAATGCATCAGAGAATGTGTGCATGCACAGTACAGCTCTCTTCAAGGTCCCAAGGTATTCCCTGATATAAGTGCTGGAGACTGTGAAGAGACACAAGTAAAAGTAGCTCCTGGATGATCTGGAGGCATGGGCCAAGTGAGAATGGGCCAAGAGGATCAAGCTGCCTGGGGAGGCCCAGAGCAAGAAACAATGTGTGCACACACACATACGCGTGTGTGTGTGTGTGTGTGTGCGCCTGGCTCATCCCTACCATCTCCCTCTCTTATCAACATCTTCTAAAATGCTTTATTTGCCTCTGGAATTGCATATATGCAGTGCAATATACGTATACCCAAGTAACCCAGCCCAGGGGCCTTACCCCAGACTCTCACCAGTCTCCTCACTCCAGGATGTTTCTGTGAGGAGGGACAGAGACCATCAGTGAAGTTCCTAGGTGAGGGAATAGCACAGTAGCTCCTTTCCCACCTGGCAGCCCTCAGCACACTCACACTGTCCCTCACCCCCCTACTCACAACACAGCTCTGCCACAAGCCTTTGGGAGAGTCAGGAGCAGACTGCAGGGCGGCCTTGGTCAGCTCGTTGTGCTTGGGTGCTCCAGGCTTATCTCCCAGGGCTTTGTGGAGTCTGTGCTCCAGTTATGGTTCTGAGAAGGAGATGGCCATGGTGTGGCACAATACTGCGTGCAGCAGCAGCTCGTCCCCCAGTATCCCTCACACCAGCGACATGTCCCATCCCCACAGCCTGTCCACATTTGTCAGTGATGCCTTCTAGGTGCAGCAATGACAGCCAGACAGAGTGACTGCTAACAGCCAGCACCAGGAGTGCACAAAGTCAGAGCAGACTGCACCTTACTGTGGAGCAGCCTCAGCAGTGGGTGTCAGAACTGGCCACAAGGCAGATGCCCAAATTGCTGTTACTGATAACTGGGCTCTAGCAGCTGCTCCTCAGCAGTTCATCATCATCACTGTAGCTCGGAGACACATGGTGCTTGGTGAAGTCAAGGAACCTGAATTTATCTCACTGAGCTCCACTCTGTAGCAGACCCCTGAGTAATCTGAGCATGGAACAGGTTTAATCCCTGGGCTACCTGGGCTCTTAGGTGTTCTACAAGAGTCCAAGAAAATTGCAGAGTCTCTGTCAGGGTACCATTTCAGCTGCCTGTGGGCAAATTGTGGAGATTAGGGTCAGGGAAACAATAGTTCCTTTGCTGTGATCCCTGCGGCAACTGGGCCTGGGCTTCTAGAGATGCCTATCAAACTTCCGCCAAAATAGATCTTAACATCTGCCTGCTCCTGGAACACATCTCAATCTGCTGAGCAGCATGTCCTCTTGGTGGTCCATCGGTTTCTCTGGCAGCTGTAGCGATGATTGCTACCATTGTAGCAAAAAACAAGATTCAAAGAACTAGCATAGGGTTTTTCCAGAGGTGGACACTTCATCATCTATCAAGGGCTCAGATTCAAGTTAGTTTTCCAGGCAGGCTGGGAGCTATCAGGAAATTTCTCCATAACAAAAGCTTTCTGTAGTGATACAGTTTATTAATTGCTGTTTGCAGTCTTCCAGTTTCTGGCAACTTCTCTCCTTTTTTTTTTTTCCTTTTTTTTTCTTTTTTTTTTTCCTTTTCCCCCCCCTCTTTTTCTCTTGTATAATGTAATATCTATGAATCATTCAAGTCATTTGCTGGTTTCTCTGATAAACAGTCTGGGGGCACTTTGATGTTTGCAGTGCAGTAATGCGACAATCCCCACTTCCTCTTGCCAACGTTTCCACTTAGTGAAATTTCATCTTGTACAGACACAAATATTCAGCCTGTTAATACAGGGTAAATACAATGTACTCACAGTCACAGAATATGAGAGCACAGCTTTTAAAACGTACAGCATGAGAAGAAGGAGCTTTGTTTTTCCCAGCATACAGGCAAAACTAGCATTCCCTGGCCTTGCCATGACCATGAAGGTGTCTCAAACATCAGTCCTTACCAGAGGTAGCAGATGGACGGATGGATGACTCAGGCTTGCTGCCTCTGGAAACCAAGGTACTCTCAGAGGAGATCAGAGAGGGTGAGCAGCCTCACAGGGTGCTGAGAGAACCGGAAGAGAAAAGTTGGTTGTTGTAAGACAGGCTCAATTATGCATGAGATTTTGGGATGCACTGGGAAAGGATTAAGATGACAAAATTGCTTTTTTCACATGAATACATGTAAACCATGGAATGCCCTTGAGAGAAGGGCAGCACATGTCCCGGCAGGGTAGCGCATGTCACAACAGGGCAGCGCATGTCCCAGCAGGGCAGTGCACGTCACGGCAGGGCAGTGCCAGGGCAGCGTATGTCATGGCACTTCTTGGTGGGGGAGCTGCCAGGGGTGCGGCACAAGCGGTGCCTTGTGGTGGCTCCTGCAGGCACTGCCAACCCCATCTCACTGAGTTACAGATTCACAGAATAGTTTGGGTCAGAAAAGACCTTTTCTAAGGTCATCTAGTTCCAGCCTCTGTCCATGGGCAGGAACATCTTCAACCAGACCAGGCTGCTCAGGACTCCATCTAGCCTGACCTTGAACACTGCTAGGGATGGGGCATCCATCACCTCTCTGGGCAACCTGAACATTCTCACTGTAAAAATATCTTCTTACCTATGTGCACTCTAAATCAGCTCTCTTTTAGTTTAAAACCACTGTCCTATGGCAACAGAGAGTTCCCCTGGCATGGATCAGAACAAGCAGGAGGTGAATGGTTACACAACTGTCGTCATTAAAGAGTGTCTGGGACAAAAAGAAAATGTTTTAAATCATCTGAAACTGTGGTAAAATGCTGCTCTGCCTTGTTTGGCTGAGGGATTTGTGATTTAGTGTGCCCTCCCACCCCACTGGGAGTGCTTATAGGGCAGCAGATCCCCCCACCCCACTGTCACCAGCCACTGGAGGGAAGCCACGGGCTATGCTTCTGGAGAAGTTCTGGTGGATCTGAATTTTCTGTCTTTTTTTTTTTTTTTTTTTTTTTGTCTTTTTTTTTTTTCCCACCAAATCCCAGAACCCCGACAAGGTTTAGTATTTTGTAGAGGCCTTCTGAGCCAAGTTCTTAGTGGCGTGTCTTGTATTCCAGGGCACAGAAGTTTACTGCCCTCAGAAACCACATTTCTCTCTCAGTTCTCCATTAGGCTAATTAATGCCACATTACTAGATTTCTGGATTTAATTACAACTATTCGTGAGTATAGTTAGAGCCAGCTACAAGAGGCCACAACTTGTTTTGATTGGATTTTTGGTTTGACAAACATAGGGATGAGTTTGCTGTCACAGGAATTACATAAATTTGAGCAAGGATGGAGGGAAGTAGAAGGATTAGGAAAACAGCTGCTTTTCACGATCATAGAACAGTTTGGGGTTGGAAGGGACCTTCAGAGGCCTCCAGTCTAACCCCACTGCAGCGAGCAGGGACATCTGTGACTAGGTCAGGTTGCTCAGAGTCTCATCCAGTCTGACCTTGCATGTTTCCAGTGTTGGGGTACCCACCTCATCCATGGGCAACACGTTCCAGTGTTTTAACAACCTCATGGTAAAAAACTTAATCCTTACATGTCATCGGTATTGACCTCTTTTGGTTCAAAAACATGACCCCTTGTCCTATTGCAACAGCCCTGCTAAAAAGGATGCATTTAACCGAGAACTGGTGTGCTTTAGTCCATCCCTATTCAGGCCCACATACAGAAAAGCAATTAGGCACTTAATTAACTTCAAGCACATGGGCTGTTAAGCATGTGTCTAAGTGGTTTGTTGAAAAGGGATAGCATTAAAAGCACGCTTAAAATTAACTACATACGCTCAGCTAATTTCCTTGCCAGCTAAGCACACTTTCTAATCATAATGGACCAAATTCAGCAATGACAAAATGACATCATTCAGAATTACAGCAAGGTCAAATTTGGTCTGTGGATTTCTGTCCCTTGAGATAAGGAGGAATTAAGCTTGAAGCAAATAAGAAGAAATCAGACAGGTACTGTGAAGTGCCACTGTTGCACACTGAAATGGTATCATGGGTAGGGTATGTACAGGTATTTATGAGAGCAGAATGTATCTTTCTTATCTCATTAACATCCTCAATATATTTGAATTTTTTCTTTTTTTGGGACAGAGGGGAGAAGTCCAAATGGGGATGTTTCTGTTCACTGAAAAAAAAAAAAAGACTTTAAATTTTGTATTTTTTGTGTTTAGAAGAGCTTACTCTTTAAAGCAAAATTGTTCAAAATTAGAAAGAAGAAAATTTTAAAAAATAATTTTCTAAGAAAAAATATTAAGGAGAATAAAAGAATTTCCATCAAGCTTGTAATATCCCCCCAAGGTTTCTGAGGGATGTTTATTTTTTTTATGAAATGAGTATTCAATTTTTTTAAAAAGTCAGTCACTTTCCTTAAGTCCTATTTTTCACTTCTGCTAATTAATAACCAGAAATATAAAAAAAAAAATAAGTGCACTGGAACACATCGTCCCTTTTGCCTTCTCATCCTAATTTGGGCATTGCAACCCCCGGAAGAGTTTTGACAAGAAAAAAAAATCCCAATCCACAAATCAAAATCAGGTCAGTTGAGGCAGAGGATCCTATGTATTTTCTAAAATTACGTGGATACCTCCAGGCGCTGATGAAAAATGATCTTAGTTCCTGAAAACATAACGAGTGTTCGCATGGGCGTGCAGACTCGCACGGAAACTGGGGTGCGATGGATTCAGTCCCCCCAGCTCACCTCTGGGAAAGCTTGTCCCATGCCTGTCCTGAGCAGGCGAGCACACAGGGATGGGCTGCCGAGCCCTCGGCTGTGAAAGCCAGGTGATCCCACTGCAGTGCTGGGGCTCAGGGCTGCCAGAAGCCCACTGCCACTCCAGGATGTGACTCAGCGCCAGGGCAGTGTGTGGATGGGAAAAGGCAGGAAGAACGGGCACCTTCTTGCTCTCAGCTCCTGACAGGTTCTGACCCACTGGACCTCACTCCGTGGGGAGCCCAGGGAGCTCCATGTTTATTTCTGCCTGCTCAGCCGACATCCCCAAACACAGAGAAGGAGGTAGCCCTTTGGCCAGGGGATGCTCAGCATAAAGGTGCCATCAGGCCTGTAGGGCTACAGGGGAAACAGAGAGGATCAGGAATGAGAGATTAAATGCACGGAAAGCCCACCTGTGTCAGGGAGCAATCAGAATGAAAACTGCTCAGTAATGTTTGACATTTTGTATTTTTTCCTTCCGCCTCCACAGCACATACAGTATTGCCTCAGATCACTACCAGACCTCTTAGGTCTGTCGTGAACATCACTTCAGAAAGATTGGCCCTCTTTGATTACAGCTAATCATATGACATTTATCTCTGACAAACAGCTTTGACTGAAGTAATAATTTATTTTGGCAATTTGCAGTCAGAAGCCACCACTGGTATCAGAGCTGTCTACATCCCTTCTCTGGAGCAGATACTCAGCATGGAGGTTTAACCTCTGCCTAGCTTGATATTCATGTGCAATTTTTAGCAAATTTAAAAAATGGATGTACGGATTTCTCCTGTCTTGAAAAAAACCTTACACTTTACCCCTACAGACAGGCACAGGTATCTGTTTTAATAAATCTCCTGGCTGTAATAACACAGCTATTGCAACTCATCAGTTTTAAAGATCTAGGAAAATTATTTCTCAAAGCTACTGAGATTTGGGTATAGACTTATGTAGTCTTTTATTAATACGTTGCATGATGTTGCTATCAAATGCAACTTGTGATATTACTAAACATAACCTCAGTTCTCAAAACTAACCATGACTTTGGGGGAAGATTGCTCTGCTCACACCTGCTAACTAAGACCACAGATAGCAACAAACTCAGTGCCCAAGGCTCAGCTGCATTACCACTGCATGCAGACTGAATGGGAAGCCAAGACCGGAGCCCTACCAGTCTCCTGGCCCTGCTCACAGGAACAGGGAGAGGCTGATACTGATCTGCCAAGAGCTGCACATCTCTCTCTGCTGCCACTTCACACAAACACTATCCACGGGCACAGAAGAGAGGTCAAAACTGTGTGATGCACCCATAGAAGATTGGAAGCACTAGACAGTTGCTTTGGTACTCATTGTTAGCATGATTATTTGGGGCACAAAACACAAACATTAATGAGAAAAAATCACATATTTTCCCTTCTGGTCTTCAAAGGGAGGAGGCTGCTTTCAAAACACATTTCATGCCCATGTTGTCCCACTTAGATACACTTGGGATGCTCTGCACTTTCTCAACAGCACTACACAGACATCCACAAAGCTGGGTAATTCCAGCGTTCCTGAGACATGTGGTAATAATATCTTGGCTCTGTCTAAGAAAAATTCCAGTTGAACATTTCCAACAAACTTTTGTGGAAAGCACAAGGTCCAAGATTGAGTGAACAAACATCATTCTAGTCCAAAAATTACTCCAAAGCATGTTTTCTTTTAATAATGAGTAACACAGAAAGCTTTTTCTTCTCTGATGGTAAGCAAAGAAGTCAGAAAACAAATTAGATGTAATAATAGCTCTGAACAGTACAAGGACAAAGTCATTATGATGCCTTCCATTTCCTCTCAGAATTCTCTGGGAAATTCTTAGGATCATTCTCTTGCCTAAAAAGTACCACATTTCTGGTGGCACCAAAAATGGAAGTTGCATTGTGGTGGGAGAAACAGTTTGTGGTTTATTTAATACAATAGTGGTCGTGTTTGTGGCTGGAGTACAAGGCAAATTTGAGTCAAAACCAATTTTATGTATTTTTGAGAGTGGATCTCCAACATGCTCACACACACAAAAAAAGACACATGTATATATTCCTTCCTCAATTTATGTTGTCTGCAAGGCAGAGGCTGTCAAGAGTTTTTGACTTACATGAAAACACAATCAGCATATCAAAACATATTTGTGTTTAGACTATCAAGATGAATTTATAACCAGATCATGTTTATAAAATATTCTTTTCAAGGGAAAGTGGTTTTTGACAGGTCCTTAAAACTTTTTTTGCGTATTATTCTTTAAACAATGATAATGGGGAAATTCATGAGACAAGCAAATGCCTTTTCTTCCTTAAGTGGTGGAATTTACTACAAAATTCCAATAACATGAAGAAAACCCTAACCATCTCCAAAAGAAGTGCTGAAACAGAGGTTATGTTTTCATCTTCTTGTAAAGCTGGCTAAAAGCTCTCAGTATTACGTAGTACTACAGATCTGCAGCTCAAGCTGAAAGGACAGGCACAAGGATAGAGGACAAAGGCTTTTCTTTTTCCTTTCTGAAAGAGTTTTCAGTGATAAGAAGAAAATAACATTGTCCCTTTTTATTTTCTATACAAGGAACAAGAGAAATCATTTCGTGGTCTGTTTCTTACAAGAAATGAGAGAGAATGCAAGTTATGTTAGTGTATTCACCGGAAGGTCACAAAATTTGTGATTGCAAGGATCTGCTATGCTGAGTCTTAAAAGAAATAGCTTTATTCTTCACCACAGTACTGAATTACTGAATACTTAATTACTACAAAATTATCATGTATCCAATTTTTCCCTTAACCAAACATATTCATTCTCCTTTTAAATTTTACCTCTTTTAACACTCATGAAGAAGTCTGAGAACCTTACTAGATGTGAGGCTTTAAAGACCTCTTTAAATATACCTTCTTCTTAGTTTGGGGGTGTTCAGAGGGCTGTACCATAAGCAGGAGGCTTCTACCAGTTCACATGAGATTATTCATCACCTGGCCCTTTCCGTCAGTGTGACAGACCACACAGAGAATGTCCCTGGTGGCTCACACTGAGTCTTGTGGGTGGTTAAATGCGTGGGAGTTACACACTTTTGTTCTGAAGTATCTCCAGGAGAAATCACCCTCAAATTTATGCTGCTATTTTTGTGTGACTTGTTCGCAGTAGAAAGAGGAGTTTACCGTGTACTTTTGTGCTGTACTGTAGACATAAAAGGAAGCATCAAACTTCCACTGCTTATTGCCAAACTGAATAGAGGTATCAAAGGGGAAGTCCAAGATGGTTTTTTACGCTCCCTTCAAAGCCATTACTTCACAACAAATGGCCTTTAGAGAGACAGCCAGTGATTTACCCAAGGCTGAAAGCACAATCTCTCCCCAGTGGGCTCACAGCAAACTCACAAAAACTGATGTGATTTTGTAGCAATGCTCTTCAGTGCCAGGTGATTTGCCTTTGAACACTCCAGGCTCCTGTTTTCTGGAGGCTCAGCCTTTAAGAAACACATGGCCCCTCCTACCCCTTTTCCAGATTTAGTTCTACCAAGAAAAAATATCATAGTATTTGCTCTCCTGTGCAGTAAAGCATTTTAAAGGAAAACATTATGCCAAGGCCTGTTCATGCTTAGAGCTATATAACACAAACAAATAGCTATTGTGGTATCCTGAAACCTCAGCAGCTCTAAGCAATTCAGTCGTGCCATTCCAGGTCAAGACCAGTGATGTTAACTCTCTTGGCACACACACAGAGATGCATGGGAGCCGTGTTACTCATGGGTCTATGCCCGTGCCAGGCTGAAATGGGTGACAAAACTTCCTGGGAGCACAGCAAGGCAACACGAAACTCCAAATGCCCGTGAAATTATATTATCTATGACCACAGGGCAACCACAGCTGTGGGAGATAAGAGCCATTCCTAAGACTATGACTGTTCACCCTGATGGTTAAAAAAGAAAAGGGAGGAAATTATTATACCCTTGGGGAAAGGCAGAATTAATCTGGATAGCCAACATGTAGGCACAGAAACCCTTTTGAGTCTGACAAGCAAAGCCAAGGTACCAGTGCCTGCTAGGTGTGCAGGTGTAAATGTGTATTTACTGCTCTGTTGACCCAGCTCCCATCTGGTTCATTAGTTTTTATCACCTGGCACAGTAGCTTAAGCCAGCAGAGCAGAGACACAGACATCACTGCATGGGGAAAGAAAGAGGGAGGATGGAGGTAATGTCTTAAATCAACACAGCTGGGAGCTGAGTCAGAGACCTATGGCCCTTGACAGTCATCCACCTTTGCATGACAGAAAATGGACTCTGGGTTTAATGCTGCCGCTTCTGATTGCCAAATGCAGGCTAAAGGGCAGTACTGGGAACAGAAAGCATCAAGCATTAGTCTTCTGTGGATCTGCAGACAGAGAAGTTACAGTAATTTCACGAATACAAGCCGCACCAATTTGACCAAAATTTTGGTGGAAACCCGGAAGTGCGGCTAATATTCCGGGGCGGCTAATACATTAACAAAATTCTAAAAGCTGCCAACACGGAAGTGAGAGCCCGTGGCAGCCCCAAGCCAAGCTGGAGCCCGGCCGGCCCCGGCAGAGGTGGGAAAGCCTGGCAGAGGCGGGGCCAGCAGTGTGGGGGGCGGGCGGCAGAGCCTGAGCCAGCAGGGCAGGGCAGGGGGGCGGCAGAGCCGGGTCAGTAGGGCGGGGGAGCCTGGGAGAACTGGGGCTAGCAGTGCAGGGGAGCATGGCAGAAGCAGGAAGGCCGGCGGGTGGGGCTGCCTGGCAGCGGGGGAAGCCCAGCAGAATCGGGGCCAGCAGCATGGGGGAGCCCGGCGGTGCGGGGGCCTGCAGTGCCGGCCAGGGCGAGGAAACGCGGCGGCGGTGCAGACGGGAGGGGGCGGCCGGCGAGCCCGGCGGCGGCGGCGGCAGCCCGCCGGCAGGGCTAGGGAACGCGGCGCGGCGCGGCCGGCGAGCCGGGCGGCGGCAGCCCGCCGGCAGGGCTAGGGAACGCGGCACGGCCGGCGAGCCGGGCGGCGGCGGCGGCAGCCCGCCGGCAGGGCTAGGGAACGCGGCGCGGCCGGCGAGCAGGGCGGCGGCGGGCAGGGCTAGGGAACGTGGCGCGGTGCGGCCGGCGAGCCGGGCGGCGGCAGCCCGCCGGCAGGGCTAGAGAACGCGGCGCGGCGCGGCTGGCGAGCCGGGCGGTGGCGGGCAGGGCTAGGGAATGCGGCGCAGCGCGGCCGGCGAGCCGGGCGGCGGCAGCCCGCCGGCAGGGCTAGGGAACGCGGCGCGGCCGGCGAGCCGGGCGGCGGCGGGCAGGGCTAGGGAACGCGGCGCGGTCGGTGAGCCGGGCGGCGGCGGCGGCAGCCCGCCGGCAGGGCTAGGGAACGCGGCAGCGGGGCGGTGCTGACGGGAGAGGGGGGCCAGCGAGCCCGGCGGCGGCGGCAGTGGCTGGCCTGCCGGCAGGGCGAGTACGTAAACAACGCAGCGGCGAGGCGGCCGGTATGCCTGCCAGCGGTGGCAGTGGCTGGCCCGCCGGCAGGGCGAGTACGTAAACAACGCAGCGGCGAGGCGGCCGGCATGCCTGCCAGCGGCGGCAGTGGCTGGCCCGCCGGCAGGGCGAGTACGTAAACGCAGCGGCGAGGCGGTGCTGACGGGAGAGGGGGGCCAGTGAGCCTGGCGGCGGCTGCAGCACCACCTGGCCGGCCCCGTCAGCAACCATGAGCGGGCCGAGCCTTCCTGGCCCCGCCCCGAGCCAGTAAAGCCCTCTATGCCGCGATCCTGTTACTAATTGGCCAATTTGTGAAAGCTGCGCACGGATTCTCGCGACGAACGAAAGTGCGGCTAATATTCGGGGTGCGGCTTATCTATTGACAAAGACAGCAACATTGTTGAGGCACCGGAAGTGCCGCTTATAATCCGTGCGGCTTGTATTCGTGAAACTACTGTAACTGCTTCAGGATAACCCATTGGCAGCAGACTGGGGATAAGAACCCCCCAGCTCCACTCCTACCTTTTTAGCAACAGTCTTTGGGATTAGATTCTGCCTGGCGTGCTACCATAGAAAGCCACCTCTTTTCCAGGATGAGTACATGTATGCCCCTATAATGAGTGTTTGCTTTGCTGCTTGTGAAAAAAATACATAAGATATTTGATTACACAGTGCTTTTCTGTGCTGTACCTACCCATGCTCTATCTATCAGTTCTGATCTTTCTAGGAAAAATCAACTGGGAATAGGAAGAGTCCTCTTACTCTGGGAGGCACTCTGACTTTTCTCTTGAGCATGGAGGTAAGAGCTCAGCATGGAGAAGGGTCATAGAGTGAGTGGGATGGGTGTGATGATGGTTCTGGCTCCAAGTCAGGGCTGTAGAAATCCAGGCTGGCTGCCACTGGCACATGCGTGGCACCAAAAAGCAATTTTCCAGAAATGCTGAGAATCTCTGAGCCAGCTTCAAAGGCAATTGACTGGTACCCATTCACCTGGACGTTAGGCCTCTACTGCCTTTTGTCATTTTTACAATAAAAGGTATTTTTTCTATGTCCCCTGCAGCCAAAGCGTCAGCTATGGTCGAGAGCTGATGAAGCTGCGTTTGCATCCTCCAGGACTGAAAGGACCTGTGGTTGAAGGTACTCACCTCTGAGTCTGTTCTGCTTCATTATGGGGCCATATCTGTAAGAAAATAATTTTGCTTTGGTAACACATTCTGTTAACAGGATTGTGGGGGAGAACCATAAAACATTTTCTTTCCCTTTGATATTTGTGACTGTGAAGCACCTCAGCTACAGGCAGTTAAAATAATAACAGCAATGTTGAGTTTGTGGCAAACAAACAGCAAACCTGAGGTTTCTCGCCACAGGCTATGCAGCCTTGAAAACTCAGCCATATGAGCTTGGCCAGCACCTGCACACTTGCTTTGTTGCTGTTGTTGTTGATACAGACCAATTCAGTCAAACTTTCAGAGAGCTGGTTTGCAACTGGACCAGGGCTTCAGACACTTGAGCAAAGAACCTCATCTCAGGTTACAGCAATCAGTCTTTCCTCAGAAGTGTTCAAAGCCCTGAGAGTCCTGGACTTTCCCAGCAAATTCCTCTGGAATGTAAATAGTCTTCAGATCCCCCACCAGGTGCCAGCAAGGCTTCTTGAGGTTGCTGAAGGGGAAGTCCTCATGACATACTCCAACTAAATAGTAATAATAATAATAATAATAATAATAATAATAATAATGGTGTTTGGCTGGGATATTTTTGCCTCAGGAGAAGACATATGTTTGGGAAGAAGCAGTGGTTGGCACTAGAGAATGTTATTCAGAACAGGTCAACTTAAAACAAGATTTGCTGGATGTCACTAAGGTATCAGCTCAGAGGACCAGCTGATGAGGTACTTACAAAGCAGAGGAATGTTTCCTTTAGCTCTAAGTGGAAATGTTGAAGCAGATGTTTTAAATAAAAATCCTGGCACTGCAGATATGAGCCCGTTGAAATATGCATTTGTATGCACTCTGGAGATATTAAAGGAGTTGAAAGCAGAAACTATGGCTCCTTTTGACCCATGGACAGCCAAGGGGACTCTGAACCTGTGGGGTCTGGCCTCAGTTTTGCCACTGCCTGCCCAGATAACCTTGACCAAGTTGTTTGTGCTTCCATTTCCCCAGACACAACCCAAGGTGTCTGCCACAGCTTCCATCATGAAGAAGGCTGTGGAAAAAGCTGTGCATGAAAACCTACCAGTGCTATCAGGCACAGTCAAAAATATGTGAACACAGGCACTGTTCCTGAGAGACGGGACAGCATACTGGAAATGACAGGTAGCAGAAGCGGGGCTTACAGAGGGATTCCTTGCCAGCTTGGGTGGCTTGTATCAACGCAAGGGTAACAGGAGTGCTGCCTGAAAGGTGCATTGGCTGGTGTTCAAATATTCCTGGGATTTTTTTTTTTTCAAGCATGCATGAAGGGACATAGCAGGAAACACGTGGCAAGCCATGATGGGCCTTGACAAAACTTTCTATTTTTAAAGTTGCTTAATATAGTCCTGAAGAAAAGGTTTTCATTGTTATGAAATATGTCCTTGCCCTTCTTAAAAATATCTTCATTTTATGGGAATCGCAGAAGGCTGATCTTTTGGCACCTAACAACAGTATTCCATTACCAGATCTCAGATATATCCAAGCCCTGGGAATATAGAATCACTGCCAAGGTTGGAGCCTGTTCCTAAGCAAAGGTCCTTCTGCATGTGCTCCAAAACACATTTCCTTTCCTAAAACATAGGCTACTAAAACAAAGATTTCTAGTCAACAGGAGAGTGATTTGTTAGAGACTTAGAATCATGATTTCAGGAGCTGAAGGGAGGAAAATTATATCAGCATTGAAGAGGTCCATCCAAGAGTTGTATCAGTTATTTAACAGATAAGTACATGCAGAAAGATCAAAGCCTCTTTCTGGGATGAATAACCATGATTCACAGAGCTGGGAGGTGCAAAGAAATGACTCTGTCTAGCTATCTATCACTTCTTAGGGAGAAAGCAAGCATTTATTCACACTTACTTTAAGGCATTCCTTTTGCTCCACCAATATTTAAAGTATTATGCTGTAGCAACGAAAGGCAGGTGAAGTAGGAAGAGGAACAGTGAGTTCTTGACAGAAGAAATAAGTCATCGTTCCCTCCCACCGGCAGAAAGGGAAGTCAAGCACAGCTGGAATGGCACAGCACCGGGGGAAATCACCTCTTTGTTTTCACCTCCTCCTTCTTCACGTCCTATTGTGGGCACTGAGGTTGCAGACAAGGAGGCAGAAAATACCCCTGCGGGCTTTCCAGCTTGTTTTGACGCGTCAAATAATTGGAAAAGCAAAGTGAGGTGTCTGTGTCCCTTCTTTGTCCAAAAGCAAAATCCTCTGGTGTTTCCAAGCTGCCCCAAAAGCTGGGAGTTGACATTTCCCTCTAAATCTGTCTGGTTGAAGGATTTCCTGAAACAGAAGAACCCTGCAGCAGCAGCTACCAGGGCATGATGGCCATCTATCATACTTATCACCCAGTTCTTTGCCTGAAAAAAGGTCTAGGTAAACAAGCCTGACCTAGAAAAATGGACCACTCTGCCTTCCAGCACTGAAGAACGAGACAGGGAAGTTCACAGCAGGTGGCCATATATTGGCTACTTCTGCCAGCAAATCCACTGCTCACTCATGGAAGGCGCTGGGGGTCCCCCCTTCCTTCTCCCTGCTTTCCAGATATGCCATATCCTTTGGAAGCTTCTTGGAGCTCCTCTCCTCCTCACTACCCCGTATCAGCTCTCCATTCCCTCTTGTCTTTTCCAGGCCCCATAGTGACTTCCTTCATTGACCATTAGGAGCTCCTTCTCTATCTCCTGGGTGTCCTTTTCCCTCCTCTGTGCCCACCCCCTGCTCTCTACCAGCCCTGCTGATTGCCAGCCAGGCATTGCATGTTCCTCCCTCCCCTCTCTGCCCTCCTCACCGCAGAGTAGGGAAGGTAAACAGGACTCTGCTTTGGGTATTGCTGTGCTATTGTGTTGGGCAACAGCCATCAATGGCTTTTGCACCCCTGAGTAGCAGAGAAAAAAATTGAGGCCTTCATAAACAAATATCAGGGCTTCCATGGGTGCTTCAGATCTCCCTTGCTTCAAATTTAATGTCCTTCTACAAGGGCCCACTCAGCACCAAAGGTCCTAATTCAAACAGGCATCCCTGCAGCCTGGCCAGGTGTCAGGGGTGTCCTGCAGCAGGTGCTCCTAACACTGATGAACCTGAGCCTGAGGTGCCTTGGCCTCCTCAGCCCATAAATAAAGGTCTTTATTTGATGTGTATTTCATCCTCAATCAGACACGCTCTGCACGGCTCACCTGCTCCCACCTTATGCTATAAACAAGACAGAGGATTGCTGATGTCATTGACTTTCCTAAGTGGCACAACAGCCCTAAGATGGCCGCTGAGCGTGTCCCCATAGTCAGAGGAGAAGCTGTTAGTCCCATTTTTTCCCACTAAACAGGCAGCCATTCTCTCACTTCAGGCTGCCTACTCCAGCTGGATAACATCAGTACCCTGATTGCTGGGGTATCCACATCTATGCCCAGTGGAGAAGGGGAATAGAAAACATCTCCCCTGCTTTCCTTCACCTTTCATTTGTATTTCTTTATTGCAGACCACAGGTCCGTGGGCTGTCTTTCCCTTCACTGTACTCCATCTGTTCATACCCCATTAGTGCCACACAAGTGAGGCCAGGTGCCTTCACGCTGTCATCACCTGCCTTGAGGGCAAATGGTTCTCTGATTTTGTGTGGGCTCAGGGTGAGAGATGGGAGCAAAAGCAATTACTGCCCCACCAGCTCACACACCTAACCCAAGAGGGCTGATGCCAGGAGCATGCACAGGCTGTGCATGCCCTCAGAAGGGGACCTGCAGACCTGTGCCAGCACACTTGCCAAACTGCACAGGGCTGCCACTGCCTTGAGGAGAGCAACATCTGCTCCTGGGTGTAGAAACCAGAGAAGAGAATGCACTCTTGGGTGCAGATTTCAGAAGGAAAGAGATGCAGTATGTGAGAGCTCTGCTGGGAGGAAGATGCTTCTTGCATGCAGGAGCAGAGCAAAGCCATGAGGCAGTGTGGGAAGATGTCCACAGAAGATCTGTGGCTCCTGATGCTGCTCATATGACTTTCAGCTTTCAGACCCAATTTGTTCATGCCCAAGTGGCTGCTTTGGGATGAGTTTTCCTTAGGAACATGGAGGAGCCTGCAGCCAAAATGCTTTGCAAGATTTGGATTGGATAATGAACACTGTTTAGCCCATAATTTTGGCAGACATCTAATTTTGGCAAAGTTACAGTGTCCCAACATGCTGGAGCAGGGCTTAGTAGTTAGCAAATGGCTTTCAGACAGAGAAGGCAGTTATGTTGTTCTTGGAATAATCTGCCCAAATTTGGTAAAAATATAGAAGCTTTTGGAGAAATTTCAGTTTGCACATCCTCAGGAAAAACCTCATTGGATCTTCCCCAGGGACAGTTTGCACTGAGCATGTCTAGAACCAGGACTTCAGAAAGATTTGTGCTAAAAGCTGATGCAGAGCACTACCAGATTTAAGTTGAGACAGTAGTGGTGCTAATTCACCTGGAGAGCCCTGCCTCCTCCTAAACCCAGGAAACATAGAGAAGGCAGATGTCTACAAAAATGAGATGGACCAGGCACCAAAAGTAGGCAGGGGAATGGGTAGGGATAAAAGTCTGGGAGTCAGTTAGAGGATCAGACTGGGATTACATATAGGTTATGTTGCTTGTCATATGTCAATGGCTAAAGCATTATTAATTATGGTGCTGTGGTCTTTTCACACAACCATTAAGTGAATCTGTGTCTGCTTCTCCTTCCCATTTTAGCTTCTATTCCACATTCCCTTCTTCTCCTGTCTTCCTTTCCTAATGCCTTTCCCTCTGACTCTCAACTCTACCTTTCTCATAATATCAATATTTTGTTGTAATCTCATAGCTGTTTACTTCTTTGGTCTCACTCTGTCACACTGCCTTCCAGCACAGTCCTGTCCTCCCACGCACTGCATCTGACATTTAGGGCACTTGAGTTTATTGAGCACTGTGCTCTCTCCAGCTGAGCACTACTCTTACCTTCACCCAGCACTGCTAAATGCTCATTACCTGCTCCGTGGCTTAGCTGAGGATCACTTTGATTGATTCTATGGCCAGGCTGAGTTCCTGCAGCCTTACAAAATTCATTTGCTTGTTCTTTCTGAATCTTATTGAAACATTTCTGCACCTCTTAAGTTGATTTGTTCTTGCTTCGGCCCCTCCACCAGCACAGTCTTTTTGTTGCCAGAATGCTCTTTCTGAATTCCTTTCCCCTCTTGCCTAGTCATTTTCCCCAAGAACCCCAGTCTATCTCTTCATCTCCCTGCTCTACCTCTTCTGCAGCTTCTCAGGTTGGCATTATGTGGGGAAGTGTAGCCAATCTTAACTCTCAGGGCTGTGGGAGGGGACTGTTGTGTTGCTCCATCTTTCCCTGCCATTCCCTCACTGATCCCCAGGAATGCCAGCTCACTGGATATTCACTAACGCTGCAGACAATGTCCTTCTGAGACTTTTAGCCTGGATTCTTTTACCCCGGGATTTTTTTTCAGCTGAATTCACAGTAGTGAATTGAAAGCCAGCAGGGCAGAGGAAGAGGCAACATCTGGCCAAGGAGAGAAAGTGGGCAGTGGGTGGTGGGCTGGGACCTTCCTCTTTCAGTGGCTACAAGCTGTGAGATTGGCTCAGAACACCGACTGTAACTCCACCCTCACTTTCCTCTGGTTCTTTCCTTCATATTGTGAATGTGTATCACCCTTATAGAACAAGAGCCTCAATTTCTATTGCTGTTTCAGTGAAGACCTCTAGGTTTCTTTCCCTTTAAGATCATTGGCAGAAGAGTTTTACATTATCTTCTGTCTAGAGCCTCCAAATGGCACTCTGCTGAGATTCTCTTCACCTCTTTCCTAGCTAAACCTCACAGTCAAATACTCATTAACAAGAGTCTTGATCTGTCCACCCCTCTCCTCACAGACAGCAGTGGTCATGAAACCCTTGTCTTCCCTGTCTCAGGACTCCATCCATCACTGGCACTTGTCTCCCAGTCTTCTCTCCTCAGTCTCTGGCACCATGGGAAGTGGAAGCCTTCTTCATCAGAAATCTCTGTGTTTTCCCATTAAAGCTGTATATAGATGCAAGTGTATGAATACTTGAAAAAACTTTTTTTTTGCACCACAGTGCTGCTGTGAATGTGCCTGTTTACCCAGATAGGAGGCTCTTGTAGTAACTTAGACAGAGAAAGCCTTGGCTTTCTATCCAGAAAATAGACAGCTTTTGCCACCATGTCTTCTAACAGCCTAAGATGCTCAAAGATTCCACAGGAGGAACTCCATCTTGCAGTATTCTAGTATGATTATTTCATTATCAAAATCAAACCTAAATAACAAGCAATTTATACTGATATAACTGAATCTATGTTAGTGCTTTTAGTGGCATAATCATGTTAGTGGAAACCCTCCATACCTCTAACTGACCTGATATTGCTGCAAAGGTTTTACGCATGACTCCACAGATTTATTTGCCTCAGGCATTTCTACCAATGGTTCTGGCTGGGCTTTTTTGTTTGTTCTGGGTGTTTCTGTACTAAGTCAGGTGCACAGCATGCCAAGATGCTCTCTCACTGGCCAGTGTGCACATCTGAGTATTTGGGCAGGGTTGAGCACTCCCTGTGCGAGCCCAGGTTTGAAAACACTAAGTCCTCTCTGCTACTCCTTGGGGCAAAGCCTTGTAGAGCATTTTTGCAAGGAAGTATAGGATTTCTACGCAAGCAGGTGTAGGATGACTGCTTTGAGAGGCTTCTGAGAGGCCAGAAGTAATTTCTCGAGGCTGGGCTGAACCTCAGAGGAGACCAAACCTGTTATTGCAGAGCACTAAGTACTGGGGTCGCAAGCTGAGGCACAGGGGAAGTCCCAAAACGGCAGCCAGTGCTGGACCAAGAACAGCGCTGTGTCCTACATTCCCTTATTTTACATACGAACAAAAAGAAACAATAAAAATACTGCTTTTTCCTGGATAGTTAGCTTTGGGACAGTGGTATAGCTGTAGGCATGTAATACAGGTCCTCCATGCAAGCCCATCATTTTAAGTAAAGGGAGCTTTCAGGTGTGGTCTCAGAAAGAGAATGCAGCAGTAATTTCAAGTACCCTTGCATTACTCTTGAAGGTGATGGAATCCTACAGAAGGCAGGCACTGCCTGTGACGCTGGAGCCTGTTGAGCAGGATATTCCCTACAGAGCTTTTACAAAAAGCAACACTATCATGGAAAATGTAGAGTGACTTTTATTCAGGATATCAAGTGAAGAACCAGAAGGCATCTTCAAGAACACAATGCAGAGATGACACAGACAAAAGGTGGGGTTTTGCATATTTGGACAAGATACTTTGCAAGAATACCAGGAGAAATTTCCCCACATTTAAAAGGAAATCAGGCAGGATTGCATTGCAACTGGCTCCCTCCTTGCTTTCATTTGCCTAAGGGCCAGGCCTTCTGCATTTCAAAGACCTTCACCTCTCCACAAGCTTTGAGTGTTTTTTTCATCTCAGCATCTCTGCACTCCATCTCTTCATTGTGGCCTTCATGGTTCATGCTGGGTTTTTCCAATGACAAAGTCCATTTATTTGCTTTCTTGGGAAGCTGGACAGCAAAGAAAGATGCTACCGAAACTGTTGCTAGGTTAAAAGAAGAGAATAGAGAGGATAGGGAAGTATCTTGTCCCGCACAGATGAATTCTCTCACCAAAGCAAACACTCCTGCATGATAGAAGTGGATAACAATACTGTCGGTTCAGGCATCAGTCACACCATCAGTACCCTGGCACTGTGCTGACAGACAGAGGAAGCTGCAATGGGTGTTTCCTGAGGTGTTTTTCATCAGCTGGTGGAAAGGTAATGTTTTTCCAGCAGGAATAAAATGTAAAAGTATGCACAGAGTATAAATCCTTATGTAAATATGATTTTCCTCAGTTTACAGTGCAGTGGGTTCAGTTTAGATGAGCTTCTCTTATGATATTAGATTAAAGCTCTAAAGAGCAGCTGCGGTCAGTGACTAGACACAGCTGGAGCCAGAGATGTGAGTCCGGGCCAATTCTCAAATCTAATTCCATAAACAGTATTTTCCTTTTTCCTATTTTTTTTTTTTTTTCGTGTTGCAGTCCAGGTAGAACATTGTTCTTAGTGATAAGCTTATTGCATGCTGAATCATGATGGATACTGTTATTCCTGACTCACCCGAGGAAAAATGAAACACACGTGTCTGTCTGTCCTTACCAAGACTGGGATCCTTAAGCTTAATTTCTAACACTTATTTCTGAGTATCCTGTGCAGGCAAGAGACGGCCATTTGGTGCTTTCTCACTTGATTTTGTCAATCAGGTTGTTCAGGTTTCTTTGTCAAAGGGCACATTACCAAAATTCCCCTCTCAGCCAGTAGCCCAAGGCAAGGCTTGTTAGCTGAAGATTGTTACCCACATAGATGAGGTGCCTGATGGCCGTATTTACACTGACACTAAAAAGGCTTCTTGTCTTCTTCTGGAAATCACTGAAGGTTTATCTAAACAGGGCTAGCCTGACTCTCAAGAAAGTTAAGAAGGCTCTGCTAAAAGTGTGAACTCCATTTCTACAAGTAAAAGCACGCTTGGTGCCTTCTGTAGGGGTGGGGTACAGGTAAGCTGCTTGCATTTCTGTGGACTGAGTTCGCAGTTTTAATTGAGTCACCCCAGTTTTCCTGCTCGTCCCTGGGAGGTGGGCCAACCACGGACAAACTCTCCAGGCCCCCCCAGCTGCATTCTGAGGATTCCCGAGGGCTATGAGACACCTACCACATACTGAGAGGAGGGGAAATTCCAGGAGTAACGTGGGAGAGAGCAGGACTGGGCATGCAGCTGGGTTGCAGGACAACCCTACTGGCTCATATCCTCCTGCAACTGAGGATTGGGGATTGCTCTTCAAAGGGATAGCTTGGCTCTTGCCAACCTGCCAGTCTCTAGTAACTGTGTTCTTTCTCTGGCAGTTCTGCAGGTGGCTCCAGCTCTGTGCCTGGCCACCTGCTCACTAAGTGACTTTGGGGAAGTAGCAGGAAGGCCAGCCAACAACAGGGAAGAGTGAGACATGCCCTTGCAAGGGCATCCTGTGCAGTTATTCTGTCCTTGGAGTTATGTCCAAATGCTTCTGGGCCTCAGCAGGATGACAGCGTCTCCTGCATCCTGAAGTCAATGAGAACTGGGGTCACAGTGCCAGATCACTGGCACATATGACAAAAAGGTGAAATGTTGGTGGCAGATTAATGGTAGGACTCAATGACCTTAGAGGTCTTTTCCAACCTCAAGGACTCTATGGCCCTATGGGTGGGAGTGGCTGTGCTGTCATTCCCCCATCCAGCATATGAGTTAACACAGTCCCACCATGACTCCCAGCCCCCTGCTCATCCACCCTGGAGAAACTCTGGTTTATTTCCTATCTTTTGGATCAGGTATCTGGTTCCCTCTGAATCACAGAAACATTAAGGTTGGAAAAGAACACTTAGGTCATCAAGTCCAACTGTTAACCAAACTAGGGTGCAATGGGGAAAACAGTTCTCCCCAGGATGGCCTGAGGATGTGGTGTGGGAAATCTGCACCAGCCTTGCCTACCTTTACTCCACATTGCTCTGCCTGTCCCCTAGAGGCACCAGCTTCCCCATGACCTCAGCTCACCTGTGGCATGCCACAGCCTGGAAGTTTCCTTAGGCCTCATGCTATAAAACACCTTTGCAGTGGGCTGCCACGCATTCCTGTCTTTGCTTCAGACCCTTTGAACTGAGAAAACACAGAAGAAATGTGGATCATGTCCCAAAGCTCCAGCTGCACTGCAGGGAGCACAGAGGGCTGTGACAGCACCACTGGGACTGGGATGCAGTCACTGTGCTGTTGCCCTAAGCAGCACAAGCACAGCAGCTGGCTCTGCGTTGGGAAAAAGATGTTTAGCAGAACTTAACACTGTGTGATGTCCCTAGAGCCTTTCACTTCTCTTTAGGAGACAAAGAGAGCAAGAGTTGTCAATATTTCATGACAGCACTAGCTACAGCACCTTCCAAATACAATCGCTCATTATATGTTTATTACCTGTAGGAACATTAACTTACTGGCATAACATAGCAACTGATGTCCTTTTACTTTGTTTGCTTTCATAGACATTTGCTTGCTGTAGTTGAGTAAACACAGTGCTACCTTCATTAACAGGGAAAACTCTCTTTCAAGAGGACCGCCTGGAAAGTAAAGCATCACTTGTGCCAAGGAACACAAGAGGCACACTTTCCCTTTTCAGTGCTTATCATATGGAAAAGGGAAGAGCTAGAAATGGAAATAAGGTTTTATAATCTTTCTTTTTAAGTAGGTGGTCTGCCTTGAGAAAAATGTTTAAAGGAGGTTATCTTAAAGTGCAGCACAGAGCTTTTCTTTGTGTGGGCAGAAATTCTTCACGAAGAACAAATGGTATTTCCATATACACATGAGATTCAAGAGAATGTATTGTAGGAAAAAAAAAAAAGCCAAAACAAACATAATATATGCCAGCCATATCATTCTTATCTCTTTGCTTCTTCCTATATCCTTCTCTTTTTCCATATCCTGGAAAAAGGACTCAGAACATTCCCATACGGAGCTATGCTATATAAATGGAGTAGGAAAAATGACCAATACCACAGTGATTATAATTAGAGGAGCCCTCACTGCTGGCCCAGTGAAGTGTCATTCTCAACTGGGATTTGTTTGACAGCTGCAATGTGGCAGAACCAATGCTGATCAGAGGGATGAAGCATCTCTCCTATGAGGAAAGGCATTGAGAATTAGGATTCTTCAGCCTGGCCAAGCAAAGGCTTCAGGGTGTCCTAACTGTGACCTTGCAATTCCTGAAGGAAATGAACAGGAAAGGTGGGGCAAGACTATTTTCAAGAGTATGTAGAGACAGGGCAAGGGGGAATGGGTTCAAATTGAAAGAGAGTAGGTTTAGATTTGATGTAAGGAAGAAATTGTTTACTGTGAGCGTGGTGAGGCACTGGTTGCCCATGGAAGTTGTGGATGCCCCATCCGTGGAGATGTTAAAGGCCAGGCTGGATGGGGCTCTGAGCAATCTGGTCTAGTGGAAGATGTCCCTGCCCATGGCAGGGGGATTAAACTTCAAGATCCAACCCAAACCAGTCTATGGTTGTATGATTCTTTGGTGTAGGTCACTCATGTGGAGGGTGTAAAGATGTGGTAAGGCTTTCTGCTTGCAGGAGCACAAAGGGGCCCAGGAGACATCAGTACTGCAACCTGGCTTCTCTGGTACAAAGACATCACCCTGGGTTGAGGCACCGGCCAGATCCTGGCAGTGATGCACCCAGAGGACAAACTGACAGCTGCCTTACATCAGGGAGTCCTCAGCCACTACCTCCATGGGCCCCTTCCTGAACATGCACCCCTTTGTCTGAGAGGAAGGTATTACAGCTCTCACCTCCAGTGCTTGTTTGTGTGTGGGAGGGTATGTAAATACATAGACCAACAAACACAGAGGAAGGTACAAACTATGGGTGAAGCCCAGGACCCCTGAAGGACATTGCACTCAGAGTTAGTGAAAGAAGAAATGCTGTGGATCATATGGTCAAAATATCATAACTACCAAACTAAAGCGCAGAATTCACAGTTGTGTACCTGGGAGGGACATATGGCTTTCTTTTCCATGAAGCCATGGCAGCCTTTACTAGCACACAGAGAAAAATCCCACCAGAAAGGAGAAGATTCCTGCTGTAGGACCAGAACAGTATCTGAGAAATCACCTAGAATGACTCACTGAAATGATACTTTTAACAGAGCCTAGCATTACCTCAGTAAGTTCTGATCTGTAGCAATTCAACATTGCTAACTCAATTCTTGCTCTGTCATGAAGCAAATTTCTCCTGTCTCCTAAGGCACCAGTTCATTTCAGTTAGCAGATGACCTTTATAAATTTTGTCAGGAAGGTTTCAAGATATTTTTCTCCTTGATGTCAAGGCCTTTAGTCTCCAAGTGAATATATTGTCTTCCCAGAGCTAAACTGAAAAGCTGGTGATGATCTTCTGTCACACCACATAAATTGTGCTTGATTAGAGCTTATGTAAGTCCTTAAAAATAAAGTTCTTATTTTCTTGGATTTTTATTTTTTTATTCTGCTCTCTCTCTATTCAAAAGCCTCTGTTTATCCAGAAGATCAACCAGAAATCAGTTTAGTTCTCCAAGCTCTTTTGAACATTTTCAGAGGGGGTATGTTTACTTCATGTTCTTTATACTTTGCACATACTACTTCTTGGTCACTTCCCTGATTAACAACAGAGTACATTTTGTGAAGAAGTGTTTATCCTTTTCTTTATAAATACCTGTCTCAGAAACTTAATCAAAAACAAAAATGTATTTGTTCACAGCAGTTGCTTCACATCTCTCTGTTAGTTCAGAGTTTCACTGCTTAGATGCAACACCAAATTCAGAGAAGTTCTGCACAAGAATAGGCTTGCTGCCCTTCTGCAAATGCAAGTGTGGCTTAGCACCACTAGACCAGGCAGGTGCTGGGCAGAGGGAGGGGTGTTATATCTACAACAGAAAGGTCAGTGAGATGGAAAGGTAATCACAAGAAGGAAGTGGGAAGGGGTGGAAAGGGTTTAGAAGGAGAGAAAGGGCAGGAGTGCACAGAGTGAGCCTGAAGGGAAGGGTGAAAAGGAAGCTAAGAGGCCATGGGAATATTCATCCTTTGGGATATTCATCTGAAAAAAAGCCCAGTCAAAAACACCAGGTGCTTTCTGCACTCCATGTGCTAATTCCTGGTTCTGCCTTCTCTCCACAAGCTGGAGAAGCTCAGTGCTGATGGTAGAGGCAAAATAATTCTGGCTAGCCACATCTCATCACACTTCCACAGCCCGTCCCCCACATCCCATAAGCACCTTATGCACTTGTGTAATACAGCATCAATATTGCTTAATCATTGCAAAGAACAAGAGGTAGCTGTGTGCTTAGGATACCAGGATATCATCTGCAACTTGGAGCTCCCCAAGAGTGAGTGCTCTCACAGGAGCACTTCTGAGTGACAGAGGCTCCGTGGTTTCCTAGTGCCTGGCACCCATCCACTGAGAACACCTGCATCAGGGGGGTGCCTGGGAATGCAACCCAGAGCTTCTTGGGCGTGCTGACCCAGGAGGAAGCACTAGATGGGTATCCTGGTCCTGCTCTGTTCACTCCTTGGGATACAGCAGGATAAATGTGACAGCAGCTCTTTCCCCGGTGAGAGATATCTGACAACACAACTCGGGATTGCTGTTATCAGGAAGTATGAGTGGTGAATGCAATATTCCCTGTTTCATAATCAGAGAAAGAAATGCCACTGACCCTGTCTCTGACTAAAGGACAGCATATTTCCCGCTTCTGGGTACGGGGTTAAACTGACATGAGGTAGTTCTTGAAACTCCTTTTATTTCTGATTAAACAAAGTGTCTGCATGGGAGCATGTAGCCTGCTGTCCTCGATGTCATTGCCTCCGACCAAGCTCCCCCCAAAACACCAGCAGCAGGGCGGGAAGGAAACAAGAAGAAAAAGGAAGGCAGTTGCACTCTCCCAACACAAATGTTAGGCACTAGCTGTGTGTGGTGCTGCAGAAGTGCAGAGGCTTATTCTCCAGCAGTTTTGAAACAGATGCTGCCACAGGTTATGTGCATTGCTCAGGAGGTGCTAGCCTTCTGTGGACCTGCTGGCAGCCACTCTTACCAGACACTGGCAAGCCAGGGTCATCAAAAAATGACACTGGTCCAGGGGGGAGCTCTGGCAATACTGGCACTTCAGCAGTAGGCACAAGTTCTTGTCTTAAAAGGACAATTATGAGAGAGAGAGAAAGCCATGTTCTCACCAGGGAGCAAAAGAACTGCTGAAGATAATGTTATTCCTGCTGTGTGACACAGACCACATTAGACAGCTCATTTCCTACTGACTTCTGTCTCCTCTACATTTACGCCAAAATCTTGCAAGCCAGGAACTTTCAGACAAGGAAGGACAGGGAAGGCAATTACAGCCACAGTGAGAGTGGTCTGACAGCAACATCTCCTATAATGACTCCAAGTTAAAGTATTATACAAGAAAATCAAAAAGATGGGTAATATCCTAAATATCATCCACACTCTGGGCTTGGACTTTACCTGGAAGTTCTAAAAATAAAGATTCCCGCTATACATGATTTCTGTTTCACAGGTCTTGCTCTTTTCTATTTTGAGAATCAATTCCAGTTATACAATCTTTAGTTACCAGAGTTTAGAATTGAGACTTTCTTACTCAGAAAGGGGAATTAATCTTGACAGGCACCAAAAGTGATTGTGGAGAAGTTGGCCCCCTCCCAAAGAGAATTCAAGTTAACAGCCAGTCACACAAATTTTCTTGCCAAGGTCAGGAAACAAAAAGGAAGGAAGCAAAAAATAAAAGAAGTTAAAAGCAAAACAAAATAATCAGAAAAAAGTTGGTTTTGCTGGGATAGTATGCTAGGAAACACTGAGGCAGTAGAGAAGAAAAATGCATATTTGCTGCTTTTCATAATGAGACTCTTTTCTCAGTTGAAAACATTGTCCTCAAAACAATTATGAAACTCTCTACTGTTTTAGAAAACCAGTCCCCTGAGAATTTCATGCTACCCTAACAAGGACATTTTAATATAAATCCTCTCACCCATAAACCTCAGTCAGATATTTAAAGGCTCCTGAAGCTGAAGTCCTTCTCATGCTGATATGGACTCATTTCTACATTGTATAAAGTCTCTAAGAAGTTCTGTAAATAAACAGAAAAATTAATAACAATTTTTGCTGTGAAAAGTTGTCCTACTTTTGTACCTCAGCAAGTAATCTGCATTAAAATAAATTATGAATACGAAATCTATCTGAGAAGGCAGTGTGGTACTTAGTCTTGCAGACAGCAAGGGACTATGTTTTTGTGTATGTGAGAGCATGTGTGAGACTACACACATGTTCTTCAAATATTTGAAATTCTATTTTCACTTGATAACCACAAGTATAATAGCATCCCTTTGCTCCCTCTTTCTGCCAGTGAGAATGTGAAAAGAATTTTCATGTAGGATTCCTTCAACAAGAATTTTACTTTTTTCCCTTTTCCAGTTTTTATACTATCTTCAGTTGGGGGAAATGTGCAGTGGATAATTATTCAAGCCTGCTTTAACTTTTTACTTTTCCCTTGGGCCAGTGTTAAACTGCTGCCCTTTTTTTTTTTTTCCCCGGTCTTTTCTTTTTACTAGTTGTGTAGCTTTGCTGAAGCTGAGAGGGATTTGAAAGCTGCAATAGGAAAAAGAAAATGAAACATGACCTGGTGATGCCCTTCCAGAATGCAGTCAGCAACGTCTGGGAAAGTCATTGAAGTCTAATGTGCACAAAATAATGTATGTTACAGTTTTTCTTGGATCATTGCTGCAGTGTATTGCTCCACACAACCCCTTAAATTACCCTGCTTTGGAATATGAGTATCTCTACTTCCATTTCTAAACCCTGAATACATGTTATTCCTTGATTCATCATAGTTCTGAAGATTTTTTTTTTCGTAAACAGAAAGAAAATTAAATTCATCAGGTATTTCAAGTTTTACTTGGATGTTCCCCACATAAAAACAGACTTTTTCCTGGAAATTACAAATTCACAAATGCAAGGACTGATTTTGCTAAAACATAATCTCTCAGCAAGGGAATATTTAAACGTAAACATTTTGACCTTTCTCATTATGATCTTGCGATCTTTGCATTTTATGAAGCACAGTCAATTGAGGGTAATAAAACTTCCCTGAATACTTTTGGATAGTGCACACTGTTGAACCAGTGTTGTAAAAGCAGTTCCATGAAAAGCTTACCCCATCACAGCTTCCTCTGAAGTGCAACCAGTTCGGTTGGTTTGGAATAGATATAAATGCTTTGTTTACTGTCAGCACTTGTTCAGTGGCTATTACCAAAACTGATGGGTGTAGTGGCTACTGTCAGCACCTGTAGGTACAGTTTTGTTGCATAAGCAGCCAAAAAAATCTTCCTCTTCTGGCACTGTGACTTTGATGCCTTGGGTTTTAGCTTTTATATTTTTCAGATTCTCTGCTGCTTAGTGTGTAATTCTGAAACTTCTTATTAGGTGTTAGTAAGTTCTCCTCACAGGGTAGTTAGACAGAACAATCCCTTCCCAGCTAGAGACTCAAGGACACTCTTTAACCAAAAAGCAGAAAGAATGGTGAGGGAAAGGGGGCTGAGACTCCGCAGCCTGGGGCTGTGGTTGGACAATTGACCCCAATATGTAGATTAAAAAAAACTTATAAAAGTGTAAAGACTCGTGATCGGGATCTATTTTGGATTTGATTTGGTTATAGCCTCAGCTGGGCTCTTGCACTGCCAGAAGTGTATCCTTTTAATAAATACCTATTTTATTCCTTTTGCTCTATCTACTCTCTGTTCCTGGTCAGCCTTTCTAGGCATCAACTTTGCCATATGTTTCCTTCCAAATCCTCCACGCAGATCTTGTTCCATGCACACTGCAAATCTCTTTGCTTGCTCTGCTCTCTGTTTGCACTTCTGTTCCTCTTTCCTGCACTTTTCTCCTCCCAGATCCTTTCAGATCCTTTCTGAGGTCTCATAGCTCTCTGCTGATGCTCTGGCTGTTTACCCTCTCCTCTCACCCAGCTGATACCACCCTGCTCTCCCTGTCCCCACACCCATCCCCACCCCAGAGCACCCATTAGCAAGGATGCTCAGCTCATGCTCCAACAGCTGCTGGCCTGAATACCTTCCCCTGCCCCTGGGATAGGAATGTTAGCTTTTCACCTATCACACATGTCTTTGGAGCTTGGCTGGGAAAGCATAGTGACAAGGGCCAGCGTGTCTTTCCACAAGGCTGGAGAGGAGGAGTGGCACTCTTCCATAAATCAAGCAATTACTTAGACATTGTAGTGTTAGTCTCTTCATTGCTGTACCATGGCATTCTCTGGAAGCATTCTGAAATAGTACGAGTTTTTCAAGCTTCCTTTCTGTCTTATGGATTAAGGGATTGTATCCTCAGAAACTGTGACTGTATAAACTCAGAGGTAGGAAAACACAGTTTGACATCCACAGGGAATTCATCCTTTTCTGAAGAAAACAGACTTATTTTTCAGCTCTTCAGGAAAATGAGAATACAGAGCCCAGGGATTTGTGGGGACTGGGGAAACTCTAAGTTTTTATTTTCTGCTTCCCTCTTAGGTCAGTACCATAAGAAAGTCTGTACAGGGAAGTTGTGCTGATTTAACTAAAGTCCGTTTTGTAACTCCTTTTAAGTCTGACACATTCTGGTAAATCCAGCCCAGACAGATGCTACTGACCCTTTTGGACCACCAAGAACCAAAGCCAGAGGTTTCCATTCCTATGAGGGAACAGACAGAATGGAGTATTTGCCCATGTACCAAAATCTTAACACAAAACTGCTGTTCTCTACACTTTAGGTACCTTAGTATAAAAAACGGTAATTCTCTGGGTACCCTGGAATTTCAGCTAGGACCAAGAGTTCCTAAGGCATAAGCAGGATCTGAATGAGGACAGGATCTGCTGAAGAAGCACAAGGAGTGCAGAGATCTGCCAGTGTTGGCATCTTCGATTGTTATGCTAAGCATCACAAAGGCTCAGCTGTTAAAGACTTCCCTTTAGATGGACTCCTCACTCATTTCCTTCTCCTAGGTTTAGACATGGCCTTTACAAGTTTGTCTTGCAGTCATTCCACTGCACATGAAGCCCGTGCACTGCTAACAGCCATTACAGTGACAGTAATGTCAAATATCATGTAGCTGTCATGTAGTTGTCAGTAGAACTCCAGGAGCTTTGCCATAGGAATACCATCTCTATTCCTAGCAGTGGGTAATTTGGTCACAGAAACTCAGGTGTCTACAAACAGCTCTACGCAAGACCATTTTTAAATTTTTGATGATTCTTGGTATATGACAAAACTTTGCATGAATTATATTTTGAACAATCTCATATACTGCTAATGAAAACAACCACAGCAATGTCATTTCAGAATGCAACAGAAGTAAATTAAACGGATGAAAAGGTTTTCTTTACTGAACATCAAGGCAACAACATAGCTTCCTTCAAGGAGTGGGAACCAGAAAGCTTGCTAGATTTCCCTTCAGGGAGATGTATTGCCATGCAGTATCACACTGACGTGTTTCTGGGAATCACCATCTAAGTAATAGTCCTGCAGTCTCAAGGAAAAAAACCCCAGACCTCAGAACAGGATATTACTGTCCTGCTGCCTCCAGCTGGCTTCCCTGCCCAGCACTAGAGCACACTCACAGCTCAACAGGAGAGTATTTTTCCACCCTTTTCACCCACAAACATCTTTATGTTTGTTTAAATCATTCACAAACTCTGAATATATTACCACAAGCAGGATGTATTAGTATAAGCAAAACATTGAGCTTCCCCCAAGACTTCTCCATAGCTAATATACCCGCAGAAATTTTCACATCTCTTTTCTTCTAAAGAAGAAATTATACTCAGCTCACCATAGCTTCGCTGCTAGCTCTCTACTGTCTTTGCAACAGAGCAAAGAAGAATATTGGAGGCTGTTGGTTTACACGAGTTTACAACTGACACGGAAGGAAATGGACCAATGGATGGAGGCAATAATACAGGAGATTATTTAAGCTGCCTCCTGCAGTTTAGGTATCACTTGAAGGGGAACTGTGAAATCAGTGTGAGGAAGTTTGTGCCTTTGGTTTTCCCACTTACTGCCTAGGGTTTTGCCTTTGATTAATAGACTGGCATGCCTTTGCAATCGATAGGAATCAATGAAGATGAGAAATTTCAGCCCAGCCAGCATAAATTCATGAAAGGCAGGTCCTGCTTGACCAGCCTGATCTATGATGAGGTGTTTAGTGGATGAGGGAAAGGCTGTAGCTGTCACCTGCCTGGACTTTAGTAAAGCCTCTGACACCATTTCCACAGCATTGTCCTGTAGAAAGCAGCAGCCCATGACTGTCTGGGTGCAGTTTGCTGGGTACAGTTTGTCTGGGCAGCCAGGCCCAGAGAGTGCTGAACAGAGCCACATCCAGCTGGTGACTGGTCATGGGTGATGCCCCCAGGGCCCAGTTTTGGGGTCAGCCCTGTTTAATATATTTTTTAGTTACCTGGATGAGGGGATCATGGGCACCCCTTTGCAGATGACATCCTAGTGTGGCCAGCAGGCCCAGGGCTGGGATCATCCGCCTGTACTCAGCACTGGTGAGGCCATGCCTCAAATCCTGTCTGGTTCTGAGTCCCTCACTACAAGAAAGACATTGAGGTGATGGAGTGAGAAAGACAACAGAGCTGGAGCACAAGTCTTATGAGGAGCAGCTGAGGGAGCTGGGATTGTTTACCCTGGAGAAAAGGAGGGTCAGGGGAGACCTTATCACTCTTGATAATTCCCTGAAAGGAGGCTGTAGCCAGGTGGGGGTCAGCCTCTTCTTCCAGGGAACAAGTGGCAGGACAAGAGGAAATGGCCTCAAATTGCAACATGCAAGCATTAGACTAGATATCAGGAAAATTTCTTCATGGAAAGGGCTATCAAGCATTGCGATAAGTTGTTCAAGGAAGTGGTGGAGTTACCATCCCTGGAGGTATTTAAAAGACATGCAAGGTGTGGCACTCAGGGACACAGTTAAGTGGTGGAATCGGCAGTGCTGGTTTAAAGGCTGGACTCAATGATCTTAGAGGTCCTTTCCAATCTAAATGATTCGATTCTATTCCATGACCTGCAGCAGATTTGCTCTGGGTGCTGGTAGAGTAGTACCACTGGGATGTGGTAGTAGTAGTTCCTGGGATGGCTCTGAACCTAAACTGATTGTCTCAGTAAGAACATAGATCTTATCATTCTTATCATTTTTATAATTTTGTTAGCCTGGTGCAGTGCTAGGCTGACAAAAAAATCCCGAGTGTCCTGCGGTTGCCACATGCATGTCTGTAGCCGAGTGCTGTGGGGCTGTGGCATTGCTTGCTGATGACCTGCTGTGGCAGTAGAGGAGTCCTAAAAGATTTGTTCCAATAGCTCCAGAAGGGATCTGTCACTGAGGGTTTCTTCTGAATATTGCTGAGTTCAGTGTCACAGACTTGATTGCTGCTGAATCCCCTTAGGGTTTGGGTTAGGCTAAAAGAATTGATTGTCACACCTTTTTATCAGGGATACTAAAAAAATAAACAAAACAGCCACAGAAAAAGAAAGAAGTTTCAGTAACTGCAAGCATATGAAAACTAGTTGGTTCCTGCTTGATCCCCATGGGCTTTCCCTACTACTGATGGCTTCAAGCTGAATTATCTGTCCCCAGGCGGAATTCTACTAAAGGAATTGATGTCTTCAAGCTGACTTTTCTCACCTTTTGTAAGTGTAATTTATGTCATCAGATAACTTCTACAATAGAAGTTGCTTAATGAAGAAAAGAACTTTATGTTTCAAGCTTTGTGTAAGATTATATCTAATCTTATTTTACACCTAAATAAATATGCATTAAGTAGGGGGAAAATATGTATTAGGTAGGTGTAAATTTTACTGAATAAAAGATAAAACTTTCTATCATTTGGTGTACTTGATTTGTGAATACCTCCACCTTGCACCCTGTACACAATAAACAGACTCTTCTAAAACTAGGTTCTGTGTCTGTGTTTAGAGAGATCCAAAAATCTAATACACTACCACACACCTCACCTCCTCTCTACCCTCATCTTTGGAAACCAGGCTCTCAGCAGCAGAGGTACACAGTGCCTACTGCAAGCTCCCATATGAACCCTCGATTTTACAAAGCACTGAATGTTTGCAGAGGTCAGTTGTTTTTAGAGGGGCTGCTTTGCAGTTTTCTCTTGTATTCACCACAGAAAAGACTTACTTGACAGTTTTTATAGCTTCAATGGTTGTCAGGTGGCACAAACCACAGGCATGTGCCTGCACTCTGAAAAACTCCCTCTCTCAGGTGATGAGGCACTCTTACTAAAAAAAAGGAACACTTCACTATTTTCATCCCTACACACTAGTGTCAGTTCCCTCTTTAAACTCCAGAGTTTTACATCCTGCCCATATTAGGAGAGCTACCTAAGTGGTGATTCAACCCCCTAGCCTGACCTCCTGTTATGTAAACTTCTTGTAGGCTTCTCCCTGGAGCATGACTTGGGGGGCTCTCCAGGTGTGTTACCAGCAAGAGCAGCTGTGATGGTCCAGCAAGTCCCTTCACCTTGCCCACTGGAAATGGGAATACCTGCATTCCTACCCCAGAAAGCAGTTTGTAGCATTTTCCATGCTGAATTATGGTACAGCAGCTGAATGGTACTTGTTACCTGGAGACAAGTGATGTGGGCCTTTCAATGGACTTCCCTCACAAAACCCTCCCACTTTTGGCTGTGGGGAAGGAGGATATGCACTCTTGTCCCTCCCAGGATGTGAAACTGGTGGAGAACTGCCCTTTCAAGGTAAAAAGAGGTAAAGCCAAGTAGTCTCTGCCCTTTACCAAGGGCTTTGAATCAAAATTGAATCACCATTTGCTCTGCATTTTATCACACTGAATCCATGCCCCAGCATTTCTCCAGAGGCTTGAAACCAGGGAGGCTCCTTTCCTGCCTTTGATGAATAATGTAGGTGTCAGTGGGAGCTGGGACTGGGGGGAGGGTGCTCTCTGAAATACCATTGTTTGGCTGCAGCTGCAGCTGGACTGCAGGGACAGGTACCACTGGCCCTTCCTGGGTAATGAGCCTGGGGCATCCATGGCCAGGAAGCAACTGGCAAGGATTCAGCACTGGGAAATTCCGCAGGAAAGGGGACAGGATATAGGTGTGTGAATGAGGGTTGAGATCATGCCTGGTGAGGGAACTAGTGTCAGACATGGCTCTGGGATGTCCAGGCAGGACCATGGTAAGGCCTGTGAGCATAAGGCACAGGCACGAGCTGCTGGCGGACTGCAAACTGCAGCTCTGTCTAGGCAGGGTTCTGGGGGCAGCAGCGAGATCCCTCCTGGGGTCACCCTCGCAGCCATTCATCTTAACGCTTTTTAAAAGTGCCAGGAATCAGAATGTGTGTCTGTTTCTCTTCCTGATCCTCCTGCCCTCTGTGCCTGTCCCCTCGCTCAAAAATACTCTGCCAGGCAGCCCTGAGCCTGTTAGCCAAAGCCAACCACGAGTCTCAAGGATAGATAGGAGTTTAGAAGAAAATTAAATTCTTCCAGGTCTACAAGAAAGATTTGTCTATGTGGGTGGCCCAAGGGGTGGAGGGAGGAGGATAACCTTCCTTGTGCACCAGCAAGTCCATGGAGAAGGGAGATCTTCTAAAGAAGCCAATCACAGGAAGACCTTCACACAGAGATTGCCCATCACAAAAGGCACAGCTCTACAGGAAAAAGGCTTCATGAGCTCCAGGGTGAACATGCAGAATGGGCTGTCCAAATGCGCTCTTCAGAGCCGCCAGTGAAGGAGATGAGACTTGGACTGTATTTTACACCCCTACCCATTTATGACCATGTGCATTATCCCTTTGGGTATCAATCACTTGCCTGACAGAAAGCAGCAAAAGGAGCTTCATAAGGGAGTGGGTAGTTTTGACTGAGTAAACTTGACCCTGGCCCTAAAGGGATATTACATAGTACCTGTGAAAGACCATGTATGTCCTAGAAAGTTTTGTTAGCAAGAAGCCTGCATAAAGCCTGCAATAGCTCCTGACCTTTCTATGTGACCATCCGACAGTCCTCCCTGCAAGAACAAAGGTGACTTCACAGCACCAAGCTCCCATATATCCTACAAAGAACATGGAGTCAGTTTTTTCTAGTCTTGTGACAGACAGACAAGGCAGACAGACACATCACTGCATGCCATCTTCTCCTTTTTCTGGCACACGCTGGGATGGCTCTGTACTTTCCAGTTGTGCAGGGGCTGCTGGCCTCCTGCCTGCCTTCAGTCAGCTGCCGGTGAGTCACCCAGGGCGCTCGGCAGGACTTTCTGAGAACACCCACAAAAGCCATCAGTGACAGCGGGGAAGGGCCTGCATCTTTCCTGTCCCCTACTCACTAACTTTCACTGAGATGAACTTGCTGGCTCTCAGTGGCAGCCGCTGCCAGGTCCCACCACAGCAAAGGCAAAAAAATAAACCAACCGGGTTGAAGATTTCCAAGAATAATAGAAGAGTACTTTTCTTTTTCAAGCATCATTTTCATGAATGGATTATTCATTCAGTTGTGGTAATTCCTGCATTCATAAAAAAACCATCAACACACAAACACAGTGACTTCTCTTGACTGCTGCTGGCTTCTCAGCACTGGGATCCACAGGGAGGGAAGAGACTCAGAGTTTATGATCTGCAAGGAAGGAAGGAAAAAGTATGATACAGTGGCAGTGCTGAGCACAGTGACTGCCCCACAGCCAACACGGGTGCCCTAGTCTCAGTGATGAATTTGCACACAACTAATTTTAGGTTGGAAAGTGAAATACTGCAAATAATTGTAATTATTTTCATTATATTGATTTTGTATTCTGAGGAGATTTTATATTCCGGGGAAATTATTTTAATGGATTGGTATGATATTGACTTTGTATTCTGTGGAGACTAAAACTGTCCAAATTGTCCAATATTACATCCACTGTATCTCTATTAACAGCCTACTTGCCATGGTATCCCACTGGTTATGTCTTGCTGGGCAAAGCTGGATTTCTGTTCCTCTTTCTGAGCCTACAATGCATTCCAAAAGGCTCAGCCAATCCCACTTGATTAAACACTGTTTTAGCATTAGAATATCCTCAGGCAGTGGGCACCCTGTCCCCTCTGCCCAGCACCCCTGTCCTCTGAGCTGCCAGGACATCATGTACACAAGCCCACTGCTTGATCATGGTTAGTGAAATCAGAGGAAATATCACTGCTGCTGAACTGGAGTGAAATCAGTTGGTCAAAGCTGGAGAGAGGGGTTAAAATACATTCTTTTTAATCTTTTCAACCCTTCACCCAAAAACTTCATCTAAAACTTTCCATGGGTATGGGATACCTAGACACAGTATCACACAGTATCAGGCTGGAAGGGATGTCAAGTCCCTATTCCAACTTCCTGCTCAATGCAGACACAGTTGTAAGCTCAGACCAGGTCTCCTGGGACTCTATCTGACCAATCTTGAAAAACTCTAAGAAAGGAGGCTGCACAACCACACTGGGTGACCCGACCCAGTGCATGACTCTCTCCCCTTGGAGAAGTGTATCCTTATATGCAGCCCGAGCCTCTTGTTTCAACTTCAGTCCCTTGTTGCTTGTCGTCCCAATGTGTAGTTCTGTGAGGATTCTGGAAATGTCTTCTTTCTGATTTCTTTGTACATGCTTAGGGGTTGCTCTTAGGTCCTTCCAAAGTCTTCTCTGTGTCAGGCTGGACTAGACAAATCCCTCAGCCTCTCCTCACAGGGCAAGTGCTTCAACCCTTAACATCTTGCTGAACATGCCCCAATTTCCTTGTATTTGAGGGAGAGAGTGTGAAACTGGACTTGGTATTCTAGATGTGCTCTGATGAGCCCTGAGGGGGATAATCCCTCTCCTTCATCTACTTCACTCCCTAACTAATAACTCAAAACAAAAGTGTGGCATGCATGACCTTTAATTCTGGTCTCAGTAAGTCTCAGAGAAGTTCCTCGCTAGCCCATTGTTATTATTGTGGTCTGGCACCAGAAAACAGCACAGCACTTTAAATGCGCTCAAAAACTTTTACATGGGCAGGACCTCTCCTTGGTGTCAGACATGCACTACAGCACCAACACCAGCAGTGCAAAGAGGAGGCAAAGCCTTACAGCCTGGAAGTAGGAACAGCTGATTTTGCTTCCAGTATTCATTGAAAAGAGGAATGATCTGATTTATCCAAGCTACTGTCCCCTTACCAGTAACCTATCTACCTCAGAGATCTGTGTTTATTTTTAAAATGTGCCTACAATCTTACAGGATTCAACCAACTCATAATCTGAAGGTTTGACAGTGTTGAGGGGGTGAATCACCACGCACTGCATATCTTACATTCTACCAGAAACTGCCTGAAACCTGCTCCATCTTCTTCCCACAGACACCCACCTCACCCACACTGCTGCCACCGAAAGGGCTGCAGCAGAGGGGACCTTCCCTCCCCGCAGCCACCGCATGATGTGATCATGGCCATTTTTCACAGGCAGGGAAGGGCTGATGAAACAAAACGAGAGCTGGAGGGTGAAGTCTAAGAAAATTCACATTCTGCCTAAATCCGAGGATGCCAAGCACAGCCTCACTGAACAGGAAGCCAAAGGACGTCAGCAGAGTCACATGCCTGTAAAAACAATGTTCATGAGATCAGCCTGTGGCCTCAGCTGAAGCAAGATCAACAAGCTCTCCACTGTCTCTGGAGATCACCTAAATCACAGCTATGTTTGCCAGGTCAAAAATGGGTTAACCAAATAAAGAGAAAAATTACTTACTTCTTTAGAGCTGACATTTCTATCTGCAGGTTTACATGCCCTTAAAATTAAAATGCTTTTAGACAACTGCTAGAAATTGAACTGAGCAGAAAACAGTTGCACTCAGAAATTCTGGAGTTTTTGTCAAAACAGTTGAAAATGTAGAAAGTCAGCATAGAGCAAAAATGAGCAAACCAACAGACTTGAAAAGAACTTTCATTAAAAATTAGTCATTATGTGTCCAGCTGCAACTGGCTGCTTTTGCAACAGGGATGATGACCTTTCTTAGCGGAAATTATCTGCTTCCATCTGTCCAGTGTTGCCCATTTTACAGTAAAAAATCATCAGGAGAGTCTGGTAGAAAATATCTTCATTTCAGCTATTACAAAATATCAGTTTTGAACTAAGTTGGTTGTTGTTGGGAAATGAAAAATAATAGTGGTTTCCTCTGGTTCATACAGCTAAAAGTCACTTTCAGTGAAGTGGCAGTCAATTTGTATGAAATTGCCACATACTTGGTACACAAGAAATAGATACATCAAGGAATATTGGTAAACGTGCATTATAAATGATGCAATAGTAATTTTTTTTTTCTGCTATTACGCAATTACAAAAGAGTTTGGCTAACACAAAATTCTTGCTTAATTAAGCAGAGGCACAGTAATGAATCAATCAGTGGACTTACGATACATGCACATGTTTGAAATTGATACTTGAGGGCCAAATTTTGCTGGGTAAGGAGAAAGTACAGTGACTACCCTTGAAAGAGAAAAATTTTAAGAGAATTGCTATGCAGTCAGTGGCTGCTGATTATGACCCACAGCAGCAAAAACTGCAGATACATCGATGCTGAAACAAGACAAACTTGTCTGCTGGCATTTTTAGTGGGATGGGACAGTATGGGAAAATTAGGACCTGCACCATGAATTTGTATCCTGGCAGATAATAAATAAATTTTTAATTTGAGTTTTGTAGCACACCCTAGTACTAAATTAACATTGCTGTGCTGTTGACTTTAGTGGAGCTTCTCTGATTTATTCAGGATCCAGCTGTTTATCTGGTTAGCAACAGGGAAGTTAAAAGATAAGTCTGTAGGACAGGAGGGGGCATATGACCTGATCTGAAGCTCTTCGAAAGCTTTTGAAAGAGATATTAATCACATTTGTGTTTGCTTCTGCTCGAAGTCCTTAAAAAATTTTAATGCCATTACCATAGTAGGAATGTAGAGTAGGAATGTGGCTTCCCAGGCTGCCCTGTGCCACTCATGGTCTCACTGTGCTGCCTTGGCATTGCCCCAAACCCCACCTGGTGTCAGGATCACCCAGATGATGTGATATGGGGCACATGTTGAATGCCACTGCCCAGCACAGGTGAAACCACTGAAGTCTGTCAGGAACCACTTGTTCCTCACACAACCAAAAAGAGAAACGCCCAGGACATGGTGAGAGAACACTCGGGGATGGGTGGGTGAGAACAAGGTCACCAAATGTGAGCACTGGCCTCCCACCACCCACAGACTGACTCAGCTGCCCACATATGCACCACCCCACCTCCATCACAACAGCCTCCAGCTCTGCTGCAGACTTGTGAAATGCCAAAGTGGTGCCAGACCTTGCAGCCTTGCTGACTGAACTGGCCCCTGCCAGGACTGGTACCAGCAGCAGTCACAGCATGTGCCGCTCACATGGGTTTTAAGCCTTGGTGCTGTCACTGGTCCTAACTGCAGGTCAGGGCACAGAGGCACCTGAGACAGCCTGCAGTGCTTTTCATTATAAAAAAAAAAAAAAAAAAGTTGGCTTTTCATTATTAAAAAATGTTGGCTTTTCATTATAAAGACAGAACTATGATTACCTATTTTTCCCACATTTCTTTAATAGGCAATAGAATAATTTGCTTATTTTCTGCAAAGTGGAAGTATTTAGTGCCAAATAATGTCTACACTGTTTGGCTCCAACTGCAGAGTGAACAAGTTAAGGTGCTGCAAGGTAAACATGAGGAGACACCCCCATAAGGAGATGCTGGATCGGATTGCCAACAGTAAGTGTGAAAGCTTTATCATTGTAGTGTATAAGAACAGGCAATAGGAGTATCTGTCACAATCAGCTGAGATCTTTGAAGCCTGGTCTCAGGGCAGGGGGGTAGGACAGATTACCTCTGTATGCCCAAACTGCTTAGCTTGTCTGTCATGATCCATAAAAAACTGATCTCAACCTGATACTTCAAAAAGTGCTGTAGCATCTGCTGATGCTAAAAAGTGTCAAAACATTACTTTTAAACACCATGAGAAAGACAGTGACTATGCACTACACAGTCTGTCTCACAACAGGTAGAGGTAAAGGATCAGCATTGAGTCAGAAAAAAAGCCCTGCTGCCTCCTGAGTAATTCCTTCCACTGCTGCCATTTGTAGTACCCAGGAAATTCCTTAACCATCTCCCACTTCCCAGCAGCGCCCAAAGCACCCTATCTACTGGTGTGTGGCATGTGTGGCTGTGTGATAACCTAAGGCTGTGGACAGCTAGAGACAGTTGATTTGGCCAGGGTTATTTCTAGGTAAAAAAGTTCTGTGCTTGTCTGTTAGGGAATAAAATTCTCTGATGTATCAAGAAGCACTTTCAGTTCCCTTAAGAATGGTAATTTCTCTCAGATGGCAGCCACATAGATAAAAGCACCCACCAAGGCCCTTGCCCTCTGCAGTCTGTCCCACAAAATCCAATGGAAACCTACACAAAGATTTTCTGTGGCTGTCTGCAAGAGACAGACAGAGGTCCAGGGAAGAGATCTTGGTACCAACATTGCTTTTCTAGGAAGGCCGTTGTGGCAGCTGCAGTGGCTCTCTAATTCAGCAGAACTGCTTCACATCCATAAGGCTCCTTTTTACCATGAGGACTGGTAGGAGACGACAGCCTGTTAACAACAGTCTATCTCTCATTTACCACTCTTTCTGCTTTACCCTCTGATGGTATCTCACCACTGAACAAGGCTTAAGTCACTGCTCATCTGCCTATCTTTGTGTCATGTGATTGGCGCAACAAAAGTATGCATACAACTCCCAAGTCCAAGGCAGAACAGACTGGAGATAAAGATTACCTCCTTACTATGTGAGAAGAGTAGCTAGAAAGCATCCTTGATCTCTGACAGGGCTCTGGGACATTTTCTAATAATGGCAACTGCATGTGTGAGTGTTTCATCACTCAAAGACAATCTGACTACAACCATAACAAATGCCTTCATTTGAGAAACTGTCATGTTCCTCTAGAGGGACTGCATTACTTTGCCTTTAAATGCTCTATTTTTGCTTTAAAGCTCTTTTAATGCTTTTCTTAGAAAATATATTACACTCAGCCAAAATTAGGCTGTTTGGAAACAGTGGAACAACACCCTTGGAGACCTGAAAGCACCCTCACCTTTAGATTTCTGTGCTGTGCTGCACACAGTTTTGTGTACTGTGCATTTGTAGTTGCTGAGAGACTGTTCAGTTCGTTGTTGAATAAATTCTCCCAAAACTTGTGTGTAACTGAAATTTGCATAAGAAAGTTTGAACATTTTTAAAGGCTTTTCCTCCCCACTTGCTTAGTGGAGAGCTAGTGGCTTCCTGTTAAGGAAACTTTTAGTCTGCTCTTGTCTTTGTTAGTCAAGTCTGGCATTCCCCTCTGTAAAAAAAAATAGAGAGAGAGAAAAAAGAAAAAAAAAAGGTATTGCTTAGAAGAAAGCAGTCAAGCAATATTTAAATAGCCTATACCTACATAAGTGTTCACAAGCAAGGGCACAACCTCCCACATGTGGTACACAAAGTGGGCTGAGATGGTTGACCATTCTAATCACCACTTGCACAGGCCACCCATTTCTAAGAATACAGTGTTTTCTCATTTCCACAGAGGTTCTTCATTCCCACATGCACATATCTTTAGCACACATTTTTACTCCAGATCAGAGAAGCAAGGATGGGCCTTTCCACTGAACAGATAGCAGAAGACAGAAACACAACACACCAATGATTTCAATCTGCAATCTCTTGAAGCAGCCACGCCAGCAAGTGAACCAGATAAATTCTTTCTGGGGTGACACTGATCATGTAGCTAAGGCAAATAAAATGGGTTGGATGTCAACAGCTGTCTCTAAGCAATAGTTGGTCTGTTGTGGCCACTGACAGGTATGAAAAGTATCTGTGAAGTTAAGAGACAGAGTCTGCAGCAGCAGGACTGTTATTTGAAGAGAAGGCCATAAATGCTGTGGGGGGAAAAAAGGGAGACAATAGGAAAGGATGAAAGTAGTTTGACCTTTTCTTCCTAGATCAGCATGCTGCACTTAACTCCTTTAATTCTCTAAACATGCATCTACTAGGAGAAAAGCACTTGTTGCTTAAAGCCATTATGAAAACAACCTAACATGTATTACCATGATGCAACATCACCATCCTGATTTACTGTGCAGTTTTTCAAGCATGTAACAGCAGCACGTAACAGCAGCAGACTCTCCCCCACTGATAAAATAGTAGCAGGAGGATCCTGCATGTTCTCCCTCCGGCCATGGCAGCCTTGCCACACTACTGGGCAGAGGCAACCCTCACAAGATAAAACTACCCTCTATCATGACTGCTAGGCAGGGAAATGCTAAAGGCTTGCAGCAGTATAAAATACTTATGTTTGAAAACCATAGAGATCAGTGTCTCAGCAGCCCAGGAGTAATGCAGGCCAATGTGCACACAGAAGTCCACTCCTTGGTGCTGCAAACCCCTCAAAAGTGACTGATCACGTAATTTGCCTTTGTTCGGTGATGTCTTTTAGAGTGGCACTTAAACCAAGCAGATTCTCCTACAGTGTTGCATGAGTGCCCTTCCTTGAGTTTCTTTTGGGTGTCCAGTAGATGAAAAATAAGACACTCCAAAGTAAACAATAATATTTGAAGATTTGAGTGGCAAAGGTAGCCATTTTAAAAAATAATTACTAGTTACCTTATATTAAAAAGGATTTTTAAATATACCTTCCAAATGAGGCTATTCCTATTTTTGTGTATGCCTAATTCAGTTAAAACGTAATTGTACAAGGATTTTTATTACCCAATTTGGCCATTTTTCATTTTCATGGAAGTCAATGCACCTTTATGACCCATACATGCTCTGTGGATATAGTCCCCACAGGGAAGAGCCTTTTTTGAGTTGGTTCACAGGATGATGTTTCACTCTATTTGTTTAAGAGGCAACAGATGTTTGTAAAGAGACTTGCTATTCAATGTCTACACACACAGATCTATTTCACCTGGGCTAATTCAATTTCAGGATCTGTTTGAAATAGCCATATTTCAACAGCCCTTTCACTTGCTACAGTCAGTGTCCAAATTAAGGGGGGGAAAAAAACACAAACAAAAAAATAAAGAGGGGCAAAAAGAGTCACTTCACTCCTCAGATAACCCCAGATTTTTTTGCAAGTAAGTTTGTAAATTAGGGGTGCACTTTTTACTGGAATCACACAATTTTGGCTTCAGACATAGTTTATTAAGAAAGACCTAAGTTGTACCAGCATGATTTTTGTCTTTTACTGCAGCATAGAAGCATAGAAGACCTTCACAGCTGTATAAACACAGTCATTCACTGATCCCAGTGTTACAAGTCTCCAAGTCACCCCTGTACTGAATAGTCAGCTGCATTCAGTGGTGTCTGGCTGACACTTTTCATCCAGAGAGCTGTCCTGTTTTGATTTGACACCCAAGAGATCTTCACTTCATCTTGTATTTGTCCCAATAACAATTAACTGTAATTTAGTTATGCGCAGTTAACTTCTCCTTTGAACTTGTGTAGCTTTGACCTCCAGCCACTTGCGTTTGTTTGACTTTTTCTATCATTAGCACCTTGTCCTGTCTCCTTTAGGAGGAGGGCATGCCTATCAAAAACCAAGCTGATCTTCTTTCAGCTCAAAGTTTTGTGCCTTTTAAATTTCTCAAGACGTATCTCTTAAGACGCATTCTCCAACCTGCAAACACACATCATTTTTGAAAATTGAATCTTCTATTGAAAAGTGGAGAAAGGGCTTGTACATTCAATTTTTCCTCTGTTTTTTCCATCTGTATCAGCTGTTCAGATAAGATATGAACTCTGCCCAAACTGACCTGCCTCCTAATTTTTTTCACTGTTTTTTAAAAATTAGAATTTAGGGCCTAAACACGTGTTTGCATGCAGCAGGCCAATATAACAAATAGATATGTTCTTCCAGATAATAAATCAAATGCTCAAATGTACTGGATTAGAAACAACATCATAAATAATTAAAATCACCTGTCTTGCTGCTGAATCCTACTTAAAAAAAAAAAAAAAGAAAAAAAAAAAGGGGGTAATTGCTGGAGAAGGTAAACTTCCAGAAGTTTAAGCAGATAAACTAGAAGCTCCCTAACAACATATCTGTGATAAAACCTCATTGAGAGGGTCCTTACTGGCTTGCTTGGGATGAAACTTAGAACTTGATACCTCCTCAGTAACTGTGTTTCCGTATCCGCGCTCTCTTCCAGATCCCAAGATACCTCTCAGGAGCTCCTGGTACTCATCGCTTCCTGCATGTCACAGGTACCAAACCTTACTGAGAGAGCTTGTTGCAATCAAATCCGATTATGCCAAAAAGCAAATGTAGCAGAGAATCAGCTGTCTAAAGAAGATACATGAGACTGGAGAGAAGGAGCTTGTAGTGAACAAAAATTAGAGGTCAAGGCCTACAGCATTTTCTGCTCCCAGAATAACTAATATTAAACATTTTCCAGTAGCTGATGTCAGCTTCACAATTTCAGCTGTAGGTAGAGCTGCAGCAGTTAAGAAAAAGCACAGTCCCTTCGTTTATCTTTTTTTCTTCACTTCCACAGTGAAATTAAAGAAAGCTTGGCCTTAGTTTTAAACCACATTGTTAAATAGTACAAAAAGTTTTTAAAAAGGGGGAGAAAAGACATTGTCCTTCCTGCTATGAATGCAGAGTATGTAAAAGAAAACTCAGGTCTGAGACTAAGAGAAACCACTAGTAAAGACAAACACCAAGAAAATGGTGTCTATTTAGCTTTAAGATGTTACTAAATGTTAATAAATGTCAGACTCATTTCTCTGAATCTGCAGACTGAAATGACATTTGGAATAAATTATGGTGGAGAAGAAAATAAAGGTGTGGGTTCTTTCTTGCTCATAATATTTCTGTACCCAAAATAGTGACTAGTGCAAGGACTTACACTTAGGGACTTTCATTTTTCTCCACTGACTTTTTTGAGAATTAGTGACCTACATTGTAGAGGGTTTCTTTTTTCTTCTCCTGCTCCCAAGTGGCCTCACAGATTCCTGTGACTCACAGAAATTTTTAAAAAACAAACCACCAAATGTGTGACTTTAAAACTACCAGTGACAGTTTCATGATCAGTTATCTGAGGGGATTCCACACACTCTCAGAGCAATTGAAAGGAATACCCCTTTCCTCATTAATGTGCAGGTAAATGTCAGTTCTAGGAAACTGCCTTTAGTTCCAAAGCCAGACTCCTCATCCATATCCCTGGATTTCAACTGTAGATACTAAAAGCTCTTTTGATTCCATTGAATCAAATCCATCCATCTTTTTTGTAATACCAAGATCCTTTTAGATTTTCTTCTATGTCAGACCTGGATTTTTCCCCTATCATGCTTAGTGTTCCTACATAATTATTTATGCCAGACCTGACCCTAGTTATGCCAAATGTTGAGACAACCACTGGACTCCAAGGTAAATTGCAGATCTGTTTAATTATGCTGTGTTTCTAACTCAGTTAGTTAGAAATGCATGTCTTGTTCCATCTTTGGGGGAAAGAGCAAGATCCAGGGATCTAGGGTTTGTTTACAACTCTCCAACACACATTTCAAATATGGATAGAATAGATCTATGAAATGGTCATGATGCTTGCTTTTCTAAGAACTGACTACCATGAATGCCAAAATATTAATTAAAATCATCAAATTAATATCAAAATTATTCACCAACACAGTGTACTAATCTGACAAGGAAAGCATCACTCATCACACATTATAGGCAGAGAGAAATGTCTATTTCACCAAACATCTTGCTAACACATGTTTATACTGCACACAAAAATGTTTATTGGGCATTTACAAACCAAACACTCAGGGTAGGAAATTGTAAAATTTAAGTTACCTTAGGAAAGAGCTCTTTCATGATGTCACAATGACTTTTCCTACCCCACTGCCATCTCTTTGCAAGCACAGGCTGCAAAGCTAATTATCTGGTGAGCAGGTCTTTGGGCTTTCATGTCCTGTTCTTTGTTCAGTGCTTAGTCTCACATTTTGCCTACTCCTTGAACATGGCTCTGAAAATAAAATTACTCAGGGACTCTTGCTCTTGCCTCGTCACCAAAGCATCTGAGTATCTTTGAATGTGAACTAATCTTTGTTAGTAAGCTCTGCAGCATGAGAGGGTGGTACAATCCACATTTTACACATAGGGAACTGAAGCCCAAAGTGATTAAGGTCAAATGTTTCCATTACTTTTTTGTACTCCCTAGGACTTGATTTCTCGGTTTGTTTAATACTCTACTTTCTGTCTCTGAAGCCCAGTCTGTATTACCTCAGCTTCTGCTGTGAGAACTCAGCACTCCTTCACGTCAGACCCGAAATCTCCACCCACACATGCGTAATACAAGGAGCACCCAGTCAGTCATCACCTCTGACAAGGTAAGTTTCAAAAATTTTTCCAGGACCACACAGAAATTTTGTGGCAAAGAGAAGGATAGGCACAGTTTCGCAGGGCAGCATGTGACTGGCTTCACACATGCTCTGCTGGCTCTTGGTGCAATCTCTCTTTAACCTACAGCTGCAGAACAAGACAGCAAGCAAGGTGGAGGTCCTGGACATGTGGGGGATGTTCTTTTCTCTCTGCCTCATATCCCTGATTCCGTAGGACAAATGTATTAGGTGAAGGAAACAGGCATTCTTCTTTATCACACTTATTACTTTAGTGTTCTTTAGTCTCAGGGAGAGCAAGAGAAGTGTGGGACAAAGGTTATGGGCACATTCTATCTTTGGTGCAGAAATAGCAAAACTCAGTGAGTTGGAGCACCAAACCATACTCAAGCACAGACTGTGCAGTGGGGCACACAACGTCTATGCCCACTGCTTCATGTTTTCCGCTTTTCATTCCTCACTCCTCCTTGTTCAGGTTGCATTTGTTTCTTCCTATCCCTCTAACTTTATTGTCTTCAGCTTTCAGTCTCCATTCCTCAAACTTTGCCACCAAGCTCTTTTTTTCCTGCTTTACCAAGTTTCAGTCTTCTTCTAAACCTTTAGACTAAGACTTCATCACTTCAAAATTTCTAATATTGGACATTTTGTTGAACATTTGTTGGACATTTCCCATTTTCTGTTTACTGACTCCTCATCATAGCCTTTCCCCATAGCTCCTCCTATCCCCTTCCCACTTGGCTCTTCCTTCACCTGGTCTTTTTTTCTCCAGCTTTTTCCTTTTCTCACCCCGTATTTTAGCTCCTAGGAGGAGCTGGTGTTTTTCCCAATCCCAGTTTGTTTCTACTCCAGTAGTGTTGCTAAATGAATTGACTGACAGAATTGCTTCCCTTATGCACTTTCTCAGCTCCCAGTTACCCGTCTTCCACAGAATCTGCTCTGTATCCACAGTCTCCCCAGCTTTGAAGCTGAGTGTTCTCCAACTTCGGTTGCCAGCAATCATCTCCGAGTTTCAACTGCTACTCGAGTAACACAGGTTCTTCCCAATCCACCAGATATTCCCCTCTTCCACAATGCCTGCCAGCAAGACAAAGGGCACTAAAACTATGAGATAGGGACAAGTTCCATTCTTTCCTTTACAAAATCACTAAGTAATTATTGTATCCCACCTTGATTTGGAGGGAGCTGGAATTGTAGGATGTACAACCTTATCCTACAGATCTGGGCTGGAGCAAACTTTTTGTGGCTCACCCTGCACAGTTGCACCTGATGGGCAATACTGGATCTGTAAGGGGATGAAGCATACTCCACCATGCTGTGGGGAGCATACAGTTACAGGATGGCAGCTCACTCCATCTCTGGATGAAGTTGGTCTGGTTTAGTGTAAGGACAAAAAAAAAAACCAGTTTAAAAAGTGGTTTGATCTTTAAGAAAATGCAGATTTTTCTGTTCCTTTTATTAACCTGAAAAGATTATAATCACCTGCACTTTTACTCATTAGAAAACTTTTAATTTCCACTTGCAGCATTGGAAATACAAAAAACAAAGGGCACAAAGTAAAGAACAAGGAGACAGTGCTATAGCCCCCTACCTTTTAACTAAGGAGCCTTTGGTTAGTATTTTGGGATGTGAGGAGACACAGGCTCTTTATCTACATCTTGTATCACCAGATGGCACAGTCCAGGGCATGGTGCTCCCAATCTTGCATGTTGAGTCTCACCAACCCTATTCAGAAATGTTTAACTCTTAATTGGAATAGCCTCAGTAAGATTTCTCATCATTAGTTTATGATGAAATCTAATTCCTTGGCTCTTTCCCTCCTACCCCAAAAATAAAAAAACTATTTAAGTGCCACACCTTGAACAAGAGGTATTGAAAGACTCCCTCATATTCTGTGTTCCAGACCAGCTTGCAGGTTTCCTTACATCACCAAGAAGGGTAAAGGGAAGGTAGATTTGCTCCTTTTCTTCACCTCGCCTTCCACAGCAGAGGCAGGAACAGCAACATTGGGTACCTCCCCTGACACTGGGCAACAGGAGGAATTGGTGTCTCTGCTTGCCTTCACCCTGAGGACAGGTGGAAGTATTTGATCTGACTCTTGGCAGTTTCAGGTCAACTAGAGCATATTTCTTGGATGGCAGGCAAAAAGTCTCTATCCACAAGTGCAAATAGCAGTAGGTTTGGACTGACATTTTTTTGAGTCAGGCACATCCTTGATGAATAAGTCTTATTATTGTAGGAAATCAGGTTTCTGCTCCTAAGACTGGGTCATCAGATCAATTTAAATACAAAGTTAGTGGCATTTTTTAAAAAGACAAAATTATGTATTTTCTTTCTTAGCCTTGTCCCTAGAAAAGAATTACTTATTTTAAGTCAGTCTTTCCCTTTTTCTCACCTGTCACAAAATTCACTGTGAAGACCAATCTCTGATACTTATATTTTTTTTAAAAAGGGGTTGACAAACATGGAAAAAAACAGGAAATTGGGTTTTAATGCCAGAAATGCTGAACACTTCATAAATTATTTTTGCCTGATTGTGGTTATAATTAAAACATAAGATGAAAACACACGGTCTAATTTCATTCTTGAGAAACTGATCAACATTCCCTTAATGATAACAGTGCTGGCCTAACATCAAGCAGATATACTGAGTATTGAAATAGGGCAAGAAATGGGTAAGCATGTGTAGGTGCCTCTGCAAAATGCTCATGCAGTGATAAATGTTCAGCTAGGGCACTTGCCTTTGATAAGCAATTCAGATGTTAAATTAGCTATGCAGTGCAACAGCATTGTGGGAGTTTTATGCACAGTTCAGTGGAAGCAGACAAACTACTTCAGACTTTCATCAGAATCGTGCAGGACTTCCTTGGAAGGAGCCACCCTCTCTGTCCAGATTGGCTCTGGTACCAGGAAGCTTCTTCAGAGTTTGAAGACTCCCAATTTGAACTTACTTTGAAGTACTTTGGCCTGTTGTAAACTACTCCCATGGTGGTGCCATCTGTCCTATCTGTAAAGGAACTAATCTCTGCAGAGCACGAGGTTGGAGATAACCCTGTTTTCATTAATGCCCAGTTAAAGCACACATGCCAAGCAGCCAAGGGGGACAGAACAGATCTTTCTTCTGCAGTCTCCACAAGAATCTATCACAAAGGCAGAGTGTGCAGGGATTACTTCTTCCCTGGACCTCTAGGGATTGAACACACCATAGAAAGAGAACATAGATAGATTATATAGATTCCTGCTTCCACAGCCAATGTTATGGACCTGCAGCCAGAGAAGTAAACAGTCACAGAAGCACAGGGACTCCTGGAATGATGGATGCTTGGGTCCTGGCCTGTGACCCGGAACAACTAGTGACTGTTGTTTCAGGTGGTGAGCTTTCATAAAACAGACCTGTCCAGACTGAGTGTACTTGCAGGGGCATGATGAGAGTGACCATGTCAGAGCATACGTAAAGAGCCACACAAATGCCGACATGCTGCCTCTAGGACAGGTGATCATGAAGGATCACTAGAAAAGCCTGAAGCTTATCACTCAATTTGATTTTCCATCACACTGAAGCGACTCAGATTAAACTCCCCTCAGGATACAGTTTATGAATCATGGCAGTTACTGATCACAATGCTGTTAGAAACACTGGGTACGCCAAAAGAAATACTTTCCTGCTCAGGTAGTGAGATGAGCAGAAAGGATACTATCAGGGCAGACAGACTTGGTCTTACAGTGCCCTGGCTACCCCAAGAGTCAGCAGCTATGGAGTGTTCAGTGCAGGCAGATCTGAGCAGCAGGGGCAGGTGCACCCACAGGTACAGCCTGCAGACCTGCTGTGCAACGTCCTGGCAACGTCCTCATAAGAACAGAAAGGTGCAAAGGTTCAAAGGGTTTGTGGGGAAGAGCTGAAAAGCTATTACTGAGAGTGCCAGAGAATTCATGAGGAAGCTGTGAGAACCACCCACTCTGTAAATACTGTGCCACACTCTTTGTTCCTGTTGCTTGCATTTTGCTGCCTCTATCATCTTATGATTTAGCCTTCTCTGTTCCAATTCTGTACCATCTGTGTACTCATACGTGCATAGATATATATCCTTACTGGAGCACACAGCCATTGCATTACTTAATAGAATAACTGCTGTTTGCACACATATCCAGCATACACAGCTGTGTGTTTCTCAGCAGATGATGTGACCCTGGGCACTCCTTGATTCTCACTCTCTCTCTCTTTTTTTGTAAACAGGTACCATCCCTGAAATGCAGATGTTTCTTTGGGAGAATATTATAGCTGGTGCTCAATGTATACCTAAATTATTTATTTAGTCCAGGAAATGACAGGATGCCATAAATCTGCTGAAATTGCCAGGGAAAACCTCTGCAGGCAGATGTAATTGACCTCATTGAAACACCTCATGCCAGAGCAGACCTTTACCACGGTAACAAATCCCATGGAATAGTTACTGACTGTGGGCTTCTTGGTTTTCTGCCACAAGTTCTTACGAAATTTCATGACAAGTTATTTGAGAATTAGCCATAAAGTTAGTGTTTCCCTTTCATCTGTTTTTAAAAATTTACTAGTTTGGGCAAAGTGCATAACCATAAAATGGAATAAATAGCAAAACCGCAGAAAGAGGTGGCTTAGGAGATCGGGACAAGATGTGTGCTGGACTTCCTAAATTTTTTGATTCCTGCTCCACAAACCAGGCACGATTCAGCTAGGATAAAGCAGTGCACTTAAATTTTTGGCAGTGAACTTTTAATCTTTATTTTGTGTATGGTGGAGTTTTTCCTTCACTCTACCTTTAGATATTGAGCAAAAGCATCTGTGGTTTTTTGTTTGGTTGGTTTTTTTTTTAATTTCAACATTTATTCTTCTATATGGAGAGGACTTGAAAGGTAAATTATTTTGGTGAGGAGCTGAGTAGGACTTTAGCAGCTTCCCCTTTAAACAAACATAATAATAATAATAATAATAATAATAATAAACAGGAAAAAAAACCCTTAAATCTATGGCCTCTCAAAAGTTGCCTGTCCCATACAGTCAGGGCTCCATCACTGCCTTATCAAAAGGGAGTCCTGCTCTATATGAAGGTCAACACAGAGAGATGCATTTACATGGTCCAGGTAATCCAGATCAGATAGCCCTTTGTTTTAATGCTCTAGAACTGTGTGGACAGAGACAATTACTTGGAGTGTTCCACATACACCACAGATGCATTCTATAGTATCTCCTAGACATGATACACTGCCTTTTCCTGCATGATTCTCAAATCTGTCTGGGACTCCTTTTACTTTTCTCTACCTGAATGAGTACATTGGAATTTGCAGCAAGCAGCTACAATTTTTGCTTCTGAAGCATCAAAAATTACAAAAGTGGGAGCATATGACATGAAAACACACTCCCTCCATGTATAGAGCAGAAATCTTTAAAAACCCTGTCCATTAAGTTAGGAATCAATTACTATGTTAGTCTAATAAGTGCTGTCATTGCAAAAATGGGGAGTCCCTTTACTCTGAAATCAGAAGAAAACAACGTACTTTTTGAGCTAAAACACATGATCAGAGTCACCTCATGGACATTGACTAAACCCATGTTTACAAAGCAAACTCACCATTTCCTTGATGGAAGATGACTGTTAGCTTTTAGGAAAAAATCTATGGACTCCTATTTAGTTCAGCATATGCTGGTAAATTCCCATGTGTAAATAAATGTCCTTCTTTGTAGGTATTTTTCTTGGGGAAATTCTGGCACTGCTGACACAGGGCAGATAGATTTTCTCTACATTTGGAAAGCTGATTTGAATTTCTGGACACTCATACAGCCTCTTATGTTATTCCCCATGCACAGAATTTGCTCTACACAAAGGAAATGCCTTTCCTCCGCTTTTGAAGGCCCAGGAATGAATTCACTTCCTCATTGTCACTGAAGGCTGTGAGCTTTGAACAGAACCAGAATGTAGCTAACCTCTTAGCACACAAGATTCTGAAACCCATTGAATGCTTAGCACTTTTGAGGTAAAACCCCGGTTGAACAGTTTGAGGCTGTGCCAACTGAGATTAACTCTCACATCTAAACTGGTAACTCTAAAACAGGATTTACAGTAAGCACCGTTGGTACCTTCATACAATTCTGTTCTCTTTAACAAAATCAAACCAGTCTGCTCCTGGAGGAGATGTTGACCATGTGGCAGAAGTTATGGGCCTAACACAGAAACAGCCCAAGAGGCTCAACAGACTGTGCTGTTGTCTGTCAGACTAGATAATTGTGAACATAAAAAGCCAGCCAGAAGCATTCACCAAGTACTGTAGAAACCGATATTTTTTGGCTATTTCAACACATTTAGATGATTTGGGGGAAATTACAAAAATTACAGAGGAAAAGACTAAAGATTACCTTCACATGGTCACTTTTTATTCACTTAGCTCTCCCCACGTAAGTCCATCACTAAGAGCTGCTAGGAAGAGACATTTCCATCTTGAGAGAAAACAGGATCAGCAGTTTTCCCATTTTGTCAAGGAATGATATTGTCACTCATTCACATATGCACCAAGTACATGGAAATTAAACACAATTCAAAATAGCTTTGCTGATTTTAAAGAGTGTAAGGATGGCTTAATAAATGGATACATAGGTAACAAAATACATTATTGGACATATATAAAAGAAATTAGGACAGTTTGCAGTTAATTTATTTTCCCTCCAGATTATACAAACTGCTTATATTTTGGGAGAAATTAAGAACTTCCAGTGAAACTAGAATTCACTGGGAAAGGAATACAGAATGCTAAAGATTTGGAAGACCAGCAAGTCTGCTGAACAGCAGGTTTTTCTATCTAAGAAAGTTTTACTGACTGCATTACATGTTGAAATTGTTCGAGGAACAGAGGAGAGAGGAGTGAGAGCTTTAATTAAGTGAGCAAGTATTTGCTAGTTGCATTCCTTGATCCTTCCCATCCACTCCCAGAGGAGTGCTTTGTGCTAAATGCTTACTTCATACCTAAAGTTAGAATAGCTGATCATCTCATCAGATAGAAATATAGAAGGAAAAACAACAGTATTCCCTGCTTGATTTCACTTGAGGCATTATCTGTAGCTATTTGTTAACCAGTTGCTAATTCAAGGATACTGAATTGCTGGCTAAAGCAAACAGCTCCAAAACCAGACTCTGCTTTAGAGTTCCCTGCTGCAGTGTACACAGACATTTTGGCGGCACAGCAGTTATGCCAGACTAAAAATCAAATTAAAAGTTACAAAGATTGGGCTTGTACTACCCAAACTCAGCCACTGCTCTGTGCATTAAGGCAGTTTTGGAAAGCAAAGACATCCCTATGCAGAATCCATCCCTCTGCAGTGTTATCTGTGCAGTGCTTTACGCTCATAACTCTCAACCTAAATCAAAGACATTGTGACAGTAGTAGTTCATGGTTACATGAAGTCTGCTATACATGGATGGTGACTCTCTGGAAGCAGGGACCACACTGCATGGTAAATAACCATGTGTTTAGGTGTTAAAGTACAGCAAACACAACACAAGAAAAGATTCTATTCTAAAGAGTCCGTAGTCAAAGTTAAACAGGCATAATAACAGAAAAGTGTGAAGAGAGAAACATTCACAAACTTACCACACAACTGAAAAACTGAGGTAGCAGAACATAAGCCACAGCCCCAAATACCACAAGAAACTGTGACAAAGCACAGGGCGGAAAAGTACTGGGAATAATCCAGCCTGTTCCTATACTCTTTCCTGGACAGCTTTTCAACCTCTGTGAGAAACCAGGCAGTGAGGTCAATGGGCCTTTGATTTGGCTTACTACTGCTGTATTTATTTGCCTCAGTTTAGTCTGAGCCTCCATCAAAATCCACTGAAATCACCTTGCTCTCCTGAGCAGAAATAATGTTGGTCTTCCTCTTACTTCTTGCTGGGCCTTGTTGGAATTTTCTGTATTGCGCACAGAAGAGAGTGAGCAATGCTGGGCTGTGCTGCTGTCTCAAACGTAGCTACACACATCTATGTCTGCAGTTCTTAGGGGCCCTGAGACTTGCTGCAGTATCTGCAGATATCAGAGCAATAAAAAACAAGTTACAGAGATTTTGTCATCATTGTTTAGACTTTTTCATGCATTTCACAGACAACAGTGCTGAAAAGTACCTCCAAACCAGGAGGTAAGTACGGTTAAAGCAAATCCTTTGTGTGGTTAATGCCCTACTTAATCCCCTTACAGGTAATAAAAACCTGTTCTTAAAAATGTCCAGTGTTTGCCTCCATAGCTCATTTTTCACACTGTTTCACCAGACTTAATGGGACAATACCATCCTTGCAGTTTAACCTTCATGTTAACAAAAGGGGCTAAGGCAAGATTTGAATTTTCAGCTTCTTTGAACCCACTGCAGTTCCAGTCCTTCACTTCTGACACTTCTATCACAGATAATAAAAAGAAGAAAATGAGCACACACACACACAAATTTAAAAAACAAATCCAAACAAACAAACAAACAAACAAACAAAAGGAAAAAAAAGTAGAGGAATCCTTGGCCCAGAGGCATACATAAGAATCCTCCTTCTAGTACAGCCACTTGCCAGTATACCCTGATAAAAGTCTTCTTGGAAATCTGTAGGTTTTTTTATGTATTCAGATGAGTACAATGGAAAAAAAAAATCACAAAACCAGTTCAGCTCTTGCTATCTAAGTGGTAGACATGATTTGGGGTTTTTTGGTTTTGTTTGGTTTTTTTTTTACAATCATTACTTGATTCAGTAATAAGCACCATCTTTTTGCCTGATAGATGTTTAGGGGATTTTTTCCCCTCTCTTTCCTTTGCACTAACAAGCTCTTATCACTTCTCCACCAGAAAAAGAAGCAACAGAACAGCTCCTGGAAGACACAAGTGCTGAACTCAAGTATGACCTCAAGCACTATTGTTGCATTAAAAGGGATTTCCCTTTAATGATCCTTTTCCTCCCTTCTAGATGAATCACACCTCTTACAGAATTATCTGATATTAAAAGACACAGCAAATTATTGAACTATTAAAAGTCTGAATGTTACTATCCATAAATATTACTTTCGTCATCATCCTGGCATTGAATATTATGAGTACTGTCTTAACAATGAGTCTTTCCTAGTGCAGGCTCTGAACATTTGGTGACAGTGTTCTGAACACTCTGAGGCCTTGGTTTAATTTAGTGAGCATGAGCTATTTCTTCCTGAACAGTAAAAACAAGCTAAGTAATTAAAATAATTTAATAATTTAGAGATACAGAGCTGAATGGGGCCTTGAGAGATTTCCTTTTTTTCCAAGTACAATAAAGAACTGTTATTGATTGATGTGCATGAAACTGATTACTTAAATTTTCACAAAAAATTGATATTCTGCAATTCCCAAAGACAGCTTTCTCCAGGATTATGTAAACATTAGCACTTATAACGGTGGACTGTTGCACTCTTACACTTAACCAGAACATAGATAGCTGAAAATTAAAGTATTTCTTAATGCGAAGAATTTCCTTCTCCCCTCAAGAGATACTGACATGCATATATACCTAAAAATAGTTATGTGTGCACACACACCTCAAAGAAGAAAATTTTCCCTGGCTTTATACACATGTATATATATTTATATTTAATGAAACATAAGCATTATACAATAAATTATGAGATAAACTATAGGGTATAACTACAAAAAAACCTCAGGAGTCATTCAAAAATGAGGAATATATATTCATGCATTCTATAACTATTGATGTTACTGATGTTTTTAATGTTTCCCATATTGCTGAGGAGTTATGGTTGACAAGACAGAACTTCATTTTGTGCTGTGCAAACTCAGATCAAATGAATTCCTGCCATCCTGCTCAGACCTGTTTGATAAACATCAGCTGTAGCAATATGCAACCAACTTTCAGTTTATCAAGGTGTAAACAGTAATTATTAATATTCAGACTTGCTTACCATTTAGAAAACAAAAATATGCTGTTGCCTTTTCAGGTTTTCCTGGGTCTTTGCATCTCCATCATGGGTAGGACTACTTGTTAATTTATTTGCTGCAGTTTCATCTACAAAGCAGGGTACAAATCAGCTCTTTTTTCCCTACTTCCTACCTTAATTCATCATTCCTACTGCACAGTGAAACCCTCCCGTCACTTCAAGTACTCTCTGTAAACTCTGAGGGGCTGGGCTTCATATCATGTGAGAGAAATGTTTTGGACTTTTTTTTTTTCACTAATCAGATTACTTCAGTAATCTGCTACCTCAGTCCCCACGAGAGGACAGGGGAAAATGTGCAAGAGAAGGGAAAGGCAAGATGCTGACAGAAACATATACTGTGTAAATCACAGCGCCCCAGTTATGCAAGCCATCACTCGTGCCCAGCTCCCCCAGGCATCCAGTCCCTTGGATTTTAGCCACCCCACAGGCTACCAATCATTAAATGCGGAGCCTTCCTACCCAACCATACATTCTAAGGCAGCAGAGAGGCCAGGGGGACAAAAAGAAAAAACAAAACCAACACACTCACAAAAATCTTTAAAAGAAAATGCTACAAGGAGAGGAGAAAAAAATAATTAGAAGGGAATATTATTTTTTCCAGCCATATCCCTGACTTCTTTTTGAACAAAGGCAGAGGAGAAGGATGGCTTGCTGTGCAGAGCCAGCACAGGCCCATAAACCCTGGCAAAGGTCATGTAGCCACATAAGCCTGCTGTGTGATCTGAGCCAGCTGCTGCTACTGGCGGTGAGGTGAAGGAGTTCAAAGCTGAACTCTTCCAAAATCCACCTGTTCTCTGAAGGAGACAATATTTAAGACCTGATTTCAAGGTGTGCAGCAACCCTGGCTTCTCACCCTGCCAGTGGGAGGGGTGGATACTCAGGAACAGGCGGGAGCTCATCATCTGGGAAGATTTTAGCACTGCAATAAACTTTGTTGCGTTATATTTCATTTCTGGGTGCCTTCAGATTGTAGGGCTGCTGAGCAAGAAACTGCCCCTTTTCCAGCATAAATCCCATCCATAAAACATATTAACAAGCCTTAAATATCAAGGGTTTATTCAGTGAGTTTTTTCACTGCACAGATACTAGCACATTGTTTAATGGCGTGCATTAATTGTTTACAATAATTCAATTTAATTATTCCTACAAACTGCTAGTTGCAGTCAAGAATTTACACACATGTTCAGACACTAAGATCTCCCTGACTTGATAGTTTTAGCCCAACGTTCTGCCCTTTACCTGCAACAATCTGACCTCGAGCAGAGCTGGATTAAAGCACATTTCACATCCCCTGCAAAAAATGCCAGCACATTTGGATTATGTGTTTATATATATCGGTCTAACCTCTAATTGAAGAAATGAAGTCACTTGTGGTTACTTAAAATACAGAGCCTAAACTGTGGAGCACATACAAGCTAAGAGAATAAAAATTAAAAATTTCTTGGGTCTGAAAAAAAATCCGTTCCATGGAATGTCCTGCTGAGATGCTGGGGCAGGGATGTGGGCACCTACACCCGAGCTGTGCGCCGGGAGGTCGGGTGCGGGTGAGGGCACGGGAAGGGGCCGGGGCAGCCGGCGCTCCAGGCTGCGGGGCACGGCCGGGGCGCCGCTCTGCGCAGCTCTTCCGGACTCGGCCTCGCGGCAGCGGGCCGGGCCGGGAGCGGAGCGAAGCCTGCGGGCCGGGCCGGGCAACCCCCTGCCCGGGGGGAAAGGAATAAGGAAGGAAGAAATGACATCCCGGCTCCCGAAAATCCCTGGTGAGTCACGGCGGGCGGGGAGGCGGCGGGGCTGCCCGGCGGCGGCGCCCCCTGGCGGCGGCCGCGGCGCTGTGACAGGCCGGAAAGTCCCTTTGCGCTGCCGGTGGAAATCCCCGCTGGGGTTTTTTGTGTTGTGTTTTCAATCTCCTCTTTTTTTTTTTTTTTCACCCTGGCGCTTAAACAGAAAGGGAAAAAAACAAGCGGCTGGGCTCAGCCCTTCATTCCGCAGCGGCGGCAGCAGCAGCAGCAGCAGCAGCTCCGGCGCGGAGAGGGTGGAGAGAAGGGAAGGAAGGAGCCCCGGCGCGGTGGGGGTTGATGGATCCTGAGCCATCCGTCCCATCACCCCAGCCTCGCTGCTGAGCAGGAGTCGCGGCAGGATCGGCCGGAGGAGGAGCTGCCCGCGGAGAGGTGAGCGCTGCCCGGGGCAGGGCACGGCACCCCGGAGCATTTTGCAGCAGGGCTCGGCCGTACCCCCCGGTCCCCCCCGGTACCCCCGAGTGCCGGCTCCTGGCCGGGCGGTGACGCTGTGCCCGCTGCTCCCGGCCCGGCCCGGTTCGGCCCGGCCCGGTTCGGCCCAGCCCGCGGGGGCTGCGGCTCGCAGAGCGGGCTCGCTGCGAGTGCCGCGGGGAAATCCGCGCCGCACCTTCGGGCTCCTCCTGGGAAGCCGTACTGTGTGTCCTTTCCACCTTGCATGCCCAGCCTCCAGCGGAGCAGTCGGTCAGGGAACTAAACGCGGAACACTTTGTGTGTGTGTGTGTGTGTGTAAGCCCGTCCCGTGGCATTTAAAAGAGCCTCGGTCCTCAGCTTCTGATTCGGTGAAGAGTGGTACTGTGTTTTGAGCAAAGACCCAGGCAGAAAAATCTGGGGAGGATTTAAAAGGTATTAAGCATGTTTGTTTTAGAAGTTTTAGCACTTTATGGAGAAGTTGTTTATTTGCCGTTTTTCAGCTTGAGGACAGAAAATGAAAATAACTTTGTGAAACCACTGGCAGATCTCAGAACCGTATCCAGCTTTCCCGAGACCAGCATCCTCAGTGTTACACGTTTGGAAAGGATGCTGTCACTAATTATTGTTTACAGCTATTTCTTTCTGGGAATTCCTAGTCATTACTTGTCAGAAGGTTAAAGTAGCATAGCACACAGCAAAGCACAGTGGACTACAAACTAACATAACTGTAGCTCAGTTTTCTACTTTTAAATCTCCAGCTTAAATGGCTATTGAGTTCTGTTTGTTTCATCACATTGATTTTGAAAATAAGGGTTGCTTGGCTTTCGGCTTGATTGACATTTATGACTGTAAATAGCACAGGCAGTAATTTCCACGTGTGAAGGGGGAAAAATGCCGGTAGAACATAGTATTGAATAATGTAGTTTCAGTGAGTGCTTCTGTAAACTCAGTACTTTTTGTTACTTAAAGCTGGAAATAACCATTTCAAGGGTCCATGCCGGTAGTGCTTAGTCATGTGATTAGTCTTTATTCGTGTAAAAAAAATCCCATTGACTCAATGTTTCTAGTAACATAAGTAAGGAATTCAGTATTTTGGTCATTTCAGAGCAAAGTAGAGCTGTGGTTATCATACAGATTAGTAAGTGGTTGTTTATATTTCCTTTTTAGAATCATTCGTTCATACATTTAAATACAGGATTACATAAATAGCATGTGTAAAAACTATATTCGTGAGGAGAGTGGATGAGAAAATGTTGTTTTCATTTTAAGGCTGTGTGCTTGTGAGGAAATTATAACAATATGCCATCTTAATTACCTAAAGGAAAGCTTTTCCTTATGTTGCAAGATGTGACAGCTCTGAGCACGGTCTCTGGTGTTTTTGGGGTGTGTGAATGACATCACCCTAAAGAAGGACTTTGTAGCATCACCTGTTTCATCTGCCTCTATTTAGGGCTTGTCCACTGTATCTCTCCATCAGCTGGTTGTCAGAGAGCTTATAGAGGTCAGCTCTTGGGACCTGGAGTTTGAGGTCCCCTCTCAACCTGAGAGGGTCTTTTCAAAAGCTGTGTCTGGGCATATGGAAGTGGATGTTGCCAATGGAAGTGTCTGGGTGAAGAGGAGAGAGCAGCTGTTTCCCTGTGGGGAAGGAGGTGTTGAAGCCCTTCTGTGCAAGAGGTGTCTTCTGCCTCCATAGACCTGGGAAGGCCTTCCTGGTCAGTCTGTCAGACTGAAGTTCTTCTTCCTCTCTCTGTGCCTCCCGACTCCCATCTCCATGAGAAAACTTCCTAATAGTTACATAAACAATTTTAAGTTGCTTTTCTGTACTTGATGTTCAGAGATTGATACACATATATGGCTATATACTTGTCTCTAGATTCATAAGCACAATAGTGGGTTTTCCTAATGTGAGTAGTTGTACTCTAAACACTTTAAGCATGCATATTTTTATTTGTCTTGATACAAATTTTGCTTTGCTTTTAAACAAACCAAGAATGGTTGTGGACAGTATGGAGAGTCTCTCCCTGTGAAAACAGGTTATTCTTGTTATTGTTGCTCTCACTGTAGTGCACAGGAGTTTTGAGGGATGTGGTCCCTACGTTTGACCCTAACTAGCCACAAAGTTAGTGTCCTCTGAATAAGTATTTCGTAGAGTGTAACAGGTTTGAGGTTATGGGTTTCTTTTTTTGCTTTTCCTGCTGTACCCCATGAGGCCAGAGTTACTGAAGAAAGGAGTGCAGGGCAGTAAACATTACATGTCCTACTGTGGAAATATATTGGGGGTTTTGAGCCAAATGGAAATGCTTTTTCAGCTCTGTTGACTTACCACTGAGTAATAGTGGCACTGCAGTCTGCACCCCCACACACGGCACAAGCACTTCTGAGCCATAGCTCTGTCACTCACAAAATACAAAGAGCCTCAAGAAAAGTAACCTAAGTCTGTCCTCGAGTGACAAATTTCTCATCTGGCCACTGTAAGTATGGGACTGATGCTAGCACAACTTGCAATTCTTTAGGTTCTTTCTGATGAAAGAACTGACCATCTACTGACCACCACTGCTCATAATGTATGGGCTGTGGAAATCTGAAGTGGTCATTAACTGCTTTTTTTAGCATGTTATCAAAACAAGAGCTTGAAATGTGCTGAAATTCAGCAAGTGTATATGGGATTACACTGTGCGATTACCAGTTAGTTAAATTTTGAGGATAATTTTCCTTCCCTTGATCTTGCCTTCTTATTCTTATTTTGATGTAAATGCTTTTTTTTTGAATGATGATGCCGTTTCCTTAGTTATACATAAATCCTCTTTAATATCTCAGTAAATTATATCAGCATTTGAATGGGATAAGATGATCAGTGTCTGTATCTGAGTAATGCAGAGAAGTTAGTGAATATGAGCTTTAGAAAACATTATTTATGAAAGGCTCTGTGGACCTCATCCACTCTGTGCTTGCTTTTGGCGAAGCTTCATCCAGAATCCCACCCTGAAAGTGCCTTCTCAGTCTCTGCAAAAGTGATAGCACTGTGATAGAAGGAGACTAACATGCCAATAAAAGGATCTTTTTTCATTTCAGAAGTCTTCTAGAAACATGGCTGGCCAGAACATCCTTCCTCAAGCTTTGTATCAGAGCAATATGCTGAAGGCTATGAAGATCAGAGAGAGGACACCTGAGGATCTAGTCAAACCTCCCAGTGGAATAATTCATCACTTCAGGACTATGCACAGATACACCATAGAGATGTTCAGAATGTGCCAGTTTTGTCCCCAGTTTCGGGAAACGCTTCAGAAGTCTCTGACTGACCAGGCTACCCAGACTTCACTGGAGCGCCAGAGGAAGCTCAACTGGTGCAGGGAAGTTCGGAGACTTGTTCCTTTGAAGACTAATGGTAAGTTACCAGCGGGTCTTTGCAGTCACAGTATAAAACAGGTCATACAAATGTAGCATCTTTATTAATAGCATCTGAGTTCACATTACCGAAACAGAGGCATGTGGCTTTAAAAATGTGCTGCATTTTAATCTTAGTTTTGAAAATTAAGATTCTTTCCACATGATGTACTGTCCTGAGGCTGTAGCAGACCCTTGTCCATACCACAGTATGTGAATATTGTGGAAATTTCACAGATATTTTCATAATGTCAGTAACCTGTGTCACTTCAGAGTCAAGAACAAAGCAGGAAACTTGATTTGGAACCCATTGCCTTCCCATGAATCTGACCGCTACATGTCGGCTGCCTCATTGAAAGTGCCAAACATCCCTTAATGCCAGGCAAGAAGAACCTTCAAATGCTTTGAGTGACCATGGATGCATTCCCATGTATATTTAGCAGAAGCTAATATCCTTCCAATAAGCCCTGCTGTTGTAGCTGGCAGGCAGTGCTTTCGTGCTGATCCAGCTTTAAAAACAGTGACGGCAATAGCACTCAGAACATGGAGCCTCCCGGGAACCTGACACTGCTGTCCCTGGGGTCAGCACCTCACACTGGGGCTGCTCCCTCATCCTCAGCTGCCTGCCTGGTTTGCCAGCTCTTGCCTTCCCTCAGGGCCCACCGGTAACTCCCATGTGTGTGACTGACACTCATCTTTGTGCAGCACAAAATTTGCAGTGCGCTTTTCTTTCAGCAGTCAGTGCTTGTTTCAGGACTTGGCTTTGGGGTTACTCTGTGTGTGTGTGTGTATTGCATCAAGTGTTATAAATGAAAAGGCATAGAAGTAGTGCCAAAATTTCCTGAAGAGGTTATGTTTGTCCGCATCTTGAACAGGAAACCTTGGCACATGATTAAGAGTCACCGGGCATTTCACATTCAATGGAGGAAAGGTTTGGTAATGGCTATGACTTATGGTCATGCAGTGGCAAACTTGGACTCAGGATTCCTTACAGCACAGGAAGAATAGACTGGGACAGTGAGGACTTCAAGAAGATGAAAAATACATAGTCTTTGCTTAAGGAGCAGATCACGGCAGTTACAGAAACACTGGGTGTGGTGGACCTGCAGCATTGTTGAAGTCCATGTTGTGTTCTGTGCTTCTTTTCGTATCTGCTTGTGTACACGTTGCCCTTATCTTCCTGGTCCACATTTTTCCCTTTCGAGGTTCTGCCGTATTTCTCAGTGTGACTGTTCACAGCTGTGTTGTACAGAAGCCATAAATATAAACCCACTGAGTAGATGTCACTGCCCAACCTAAAGCCTTTTGCTGATGTGCGTGTCTGTAACTGTAGTAGAGGCATTGGCCTTCTGGTGGGGTCTTTGGGCTGCCTCTGCCTTGGTGTAAAAGTTCTTATGATTGCAATTAGGGGTGTGCACAGAAGTCACAGAATCTTGAGCTTTGGAAGGACCAGAGTTGCAACTAGGGCAGGCAGCACTTTGCAGGTACTGGGAAGGTAACATCACTCCAAGTGTTGCATTTTAAAAATTTCTCTCAAACAAATTTTCTAGGAAAATCGACAATGTGCACAATTTTTGCCCAGGGCAGAGAGTAATAGCTTTAGAGTCCCCCATCTCCAGTCAATACAAGTCCTGCAGGGGTTAATGCTGCCTGGACAGACCCTTTTTGGTGACCACATTGCATTCAACAACACTGAGCTCCTTCTTTATCTCATGACCATCGACCAGTGTTACACCTGGGAGTAGTGTGGACTTAGATCCCACCCGTGAGCAGGCGTACCTGTATAAGAGATGCTGAAACATTAGGGCAGGTTGAGGGAAGGCAAAGCACGGTTTGTGGTCTCCCCATACTCCCCATACACTGAGCAGACAAAGAACTTGGCTTCAGTTCAGTGCTTCAGGGTCATTAAGTGCATGAGTAGGAGTGGCTTTGGAAACCTGTGGGTTATGCAAAGTAGTTGCATTGAAGGATCTTTGCAGGAGAAAGAAGGTAGATTGGACTGTAGGAAGTGCAGAAGCCTGGAGAAGCCCTGTATTATCCTAGAAAACAACTTTTTTTTTTTTTTCTCCCATACAGCATGAAAAATATTTTTTAAAAATTTAGCTGCTTAACTCGTAGATGTGGGAGGAATATGTTAGTTCTCTCAGTCAGGCTTTCTTCAGAAAATTCTGGGGTTTTTCTGATTAAGGTTGTAGTTGTTGAAAACAGAGAAAGTATCTCCTGCGGGATCTTTTGATGTATATTTTACCTAATATGTTAGTCAATCCGTGTAGTGGTGGGGTTTTCTTAATTAAAAAAGCTGTTTTGAATCACCACATATTTCTTTGCAGACATCTGAATGGATGATAGAAGGAAAGCGGTAGGAGGTACAAAAATCGAAACTGTCCGGGTTTTTTTGTTTTTTGGTTTTTTTTAAATTTAAAAATTCCAGCATCTATTGGCTGTAGAGATTTCACTTGTATAATGAATTGGCATTCATTCCAGCTTGCCCAGCCACACCCCCTGGGAAAGTCCGAGGGAGGCTACGCTGCACCCACAGAACAAAAAGTACAACTGTTGCTCAATTGCTAGTCAAACGGTGTGGGGGAATTCCAAGTGCTGTGTAAGGAATTTTGGGCAGTGCTTCTAAATAAAGAACCGAAAGTGAGCTCTCAGAGAGAAAAAGTTTAATCTTATCTTTGCTCTAGATTTTGCAAAGGGAAAATTTTAATGGGATTAATATGTCATCTTTCTTGGTCAGAAGGAAACCCAGTCAGTTTTTCTGTCTTCTTAGTTGTTCTCTGATTTTTGAGCTCAAGTAAGCAGCCTGCAGAAGTGAAGTAATCTTTTGCAAGACAGCGTTCAGAAAACAGAAGGCAGTTGCAGGAACCTGATATGCACCAGTCCCATAACAATTTATGAAGCATGAGTAATTTCAATTTATATCTTGTTCTGGAACTGGAGTCTGTTGTACACTTTTCTTTGCAATTTCACAGAATAAATAGCAAAAGTGTTCACAAATGATGTAGTTGAGCTCATAATGTATGTGGCAAACAGGGTTTAATTTTTTTTGTGGGAGTTCTTTGGGTGGATTTGTTTGTGTTTTTTTCCATGTGAGAAAAATCTAGTAGCTTTACCAGGGTTGATGTCTTCTATTCCAAGAAAATTGCTGTGGTTTCTTAGCATTGGGTGAATCTGTTTACCACTGTGGCAAACATCAGACCCAGTTTTGCATCTGAGGACATGACAGTAATGATTCTTGATGTCTCTCTTTCAGGGGAGACATCCCCTTTTGAAGAAGATGGCTAGAGATACAATTTGAAACCCAGACACAGATTTCTTTTTTTTGTCACACCTTTTAATTAAGTTAGTTATCTCTTCTGAGTCTCAGTTTCCACTCTGAAACTGCAGAAGTTTACAATCCTTTATACCTGTAAAGAGGAATTTTCCAATGCAAAGAGATTGTATAAATGAAAATTGAATCACCGCTTTTCATTGATTTAGTTTTAATTTTGTATTTTAAAAAAGAGCCCTCTAAGTAATATATGTTAAAACCTGACACGCTATCATTTCTGAGAGGGAGGCCAGAGGTGTTCCTATGATTGCTTTACATAAATCACCTGCCATTCCCTTTCTGTCTCCTTTTTTATTACAATTCCTCCATCAAGCACAGCCAAGTGCCAAGCAGTGCTCATCAGGGGATGTGAGGCTTGGTGTTGCTATAATATTTTCTAATGATTTCCATTATCTCAACTTCATGCCATTGAGTCTATATGTCTATAAACACCAATAAGGAAGACTTACATCTTTTTTTTTTTGTAATTTAAAATGACTTTGTTGTTGCTTTAAAAAGCTATTTCAGCTGTGTTTGACCTTTGTAGCTGACCTCAAAATTTAGTTTGTGATATCAATCAAAGTTAAGAGGGATAGGTAAGGCGCATTGCTGGAGGACAGCTTAACTTGGATTGGTACAGAGACAAAACCAGTAGGGACGGAAGGTTTTTTCTTTTCTTTTTCTATGTCTCTGAACAGAGAGCACAACTCTGGTCTCCTTGTTTACAACCCTTCTGTCTGAGGCTTAGAGAAAAGTGCGCAGGGAATATGCATATGGGCAGTGTAATTCTACATCCCACAGGCTTGTAGCATTTTATTTAAGTAGCCATTTGAAAATAATGCACTCTTTTCTTTTTTTTTGCAGGTGATGGAAATTGCCTTATGCATGCTGCATCACAGTACATGTGGGGTATTGAAGATATCGACCTTGTCTTAAGAAAAACATTGTTCAGTGCTCTCAGGGAGATTGACACACGGAACTTCAAACTCCGCTGGCAGCGGGAGGCTGTTAAATCCCAGGAGTTTGTGGAAACAGGACTCCACTATGACACTCGGGTAAGGTGGCCCAGGAGGGAGTGGTGCTGTTTTCTGAGTGCTCGCCAGCATTACCTTGCTGATTCTGTTTGCTTTGTGGCTTCATGGATTATGTCATTAATGGAGAGTAGAAATAGTCTTCCTTTGGAGGAAATGGGAAAATGAGATTATTTGAGCACTGCTGTGCTGCAGCTGGTTCCTGCTCTCCGTGTCTTTGAACCATTGGTGACAGCTGTTTCTTTCCTCAGAACTGGGAGGAGGAGTGGGAATACCTCATTGAAATGACCTCCCCAGAAATATCTGGGGCTCGAAACAGGCTTCCCTATAATGCACTGGAAGAAATCCACATCTTCATCCTTGCTAACATCCTCAGAAGGCCAATCATTGTCCTTGCAGGTGAGTTGCCCCACTGTGTTACTCTTGTGCTGTGTTAGTAACCTTAGTCAACAGCTGTTGTTTTCAGGTAGATGCATTTCAGAGCATGGTGTTTTCAGCAATTATTCTAAAACCCCCAGCATGTTTTCTCATGCCTATAACACACATTTATTTGTGTTATCTTTTTCTTCTTTATGCAGATAAAGTGGTTAGAAGTTTAGAGTCAGGCTCCAGTTTTGCTCCTCTGAATGTTGGTGGTGTTTACTTGCCTCTCCTGTGGCCAGCTGAAGAATGCTACAGATACCCAATTGTGCTTGGCTATGACAACATGCATTTTACACCTCTGGTGACTCTGAAGGACAGTGGGCCAGGTATTTTTCAAGTACCTCATTTGGTATTTTTGTTCCTTCTTCAAAACCACTATGCTGATAAAGCATTTGAAATGCCATCTGGTTTAGATTTACATTTTTAAAGTTAAATAAGATTCATTTGAAATATATTCTTAAAATGTGAGCAGAAAGAGTTTTGTCTGTGAATCTGAGAAGAAACTAAAGGTTACCTTCAAGATATTGGCTGAAAGTAGAGTGCAACTCACCTGCTTGCAGACTGGAATTGATCAAAGGGTAGCTTCTGATTTATAGTGTTCTGGCCTCCTTTCCACATTGTAAGAGAAGAATGCAGTCTCACAACAGGTACCACTGCCTGGCAGGAATAATGAAATATATGCTTTACCATTTTTAATGCATCTCTTCTGAGTGGACAGCAGTTCTCTAGGTTTAGGTTACAGCATCATCCCACCAAAAGGCATAACAAAGACCTACCAATCCTGTTCACGTGGAGAAGATAGTTGCTATGGGCACATTAAAACTACTGTGGGATGGGGCTAAGTTTGTGATGTAGCTGTGTCTGCGACCACCCCCAGTGATTCCATATAGAAACTGATTGCTCTGCCCCGCTGTTCTCCTCTCAAAATTTAGTGGTGATATCTCCATGTGTTGCATTTTATGGTTAATCCATCTTGTTTCCCCACAGAAATCCGAGCTGTCCCTCTGGTCACCAGTGAACAAGGCCGATTTGAGGATTTGAATGTGCACTTTCTGACAGATGCAGAAGAGAGGGAGAAAGAGCAGCTGCTAAAAGAGTACTTGATAGTGATAGAAATTCCAGTGCAAGGCTGGGATCATGGTACAACTCATCTAATTAATGCTGCAAAGTGAGTGTCATTCCTGTTACCTTGTTTGCAGAGGTGGGACAAACTGGGAAGCCCAGTGTGTTCTTTTGGTCTTTCCTTCCTAGGTGTCCCATGTGGTTACTACTTAAAATACTAAACATTTGCATTACTGTTTGATTGATTTGAAGCAGTATGAGCTGAGGCCAGTCTCAAATTTAAAGGCAAAAATGTGTTCAGACTTAGCAAACTGAAACTAGCATTTTAGAAGAAAAAATACATTTGATCAGTTTCACTGACATTTGGATTGCAGAGGAGGGTGGCTGAAAAGTTAAAAAAAAAAAGTTAAATGCAGGAACTAGTTAGCCCAAGCTCTTGTGCTTTGTGTAAGGGCACATTGCATAATGGGCAGTTGGTGTAATTTTGGCTGCCCTGGGGAAAGAACTTGGCAGTATGTTCTGAGCACAGATGCCTCAACACCCTGGGCTGTTCTATGTGGCAGTAGGCAGGAAGCTGTGGCCAGTGGAGGAACCGGTGTCTCTGCTCGTCCCCCTGATGGTTGAGCATCAGTAACATGCAGGGAGCACTGGCAAAACCCATCAGATTCTCATATTCAGTGGACACTGGTTGTGATGCCCAGCCAGTTCCCTCAGAACTGACAGAGAGAGGTAACTCTCTGTATCCTCTGTCTTTGCTTCCACTACCACACGGACAGGAGTCTTTATGCTGTTGGCTCGTTCTGGTGTAGAGACCTTGAAAACTGAAGTCCTTCTACCTGAAGGATTTATGCACACATAAAAGGTAGCACCTGAGCTTTCCTAGTTGCTCTGCCTAGATGTGTTCTGGAATATTGCCAGAAATTACTAGCTTCTCATCCTACCAACTGTATCTCCGGTGTAGGGTTTTCCCTGCAGCTGGAGGCAGAGTAAGGATGGTGTGGTGGATGCTAGCAGTGCACGCACCGCACTGAAGCCCCACAGTTTGTTAGAAAAATTCTGCTCGTAAATGCAGACCCAACAGGGCAGAACCAGGAGCAGATTTCATTATAAACTGTATCATGAAATGCTGAGGCCGCTGTAGGAAGGGCTTGTTCTTAGTGTGGGTTGGAGAAGAAAGGGGTTTTCTACTCTGACCTCTGCTCAGCTGAGCACTGGTCCTCAGAGAAATTCACCATTTAGGGAAGTCTCTGCTTCTGAGAGATTACCCATATTCTCTGTCAAACAGCTCTGAGACACAAAACCCTGACCTAGCAAAGGTGTTTGGCATTGTGTCAGGACATTTATTTCAGTCTCCATCACTGAACACCTGCTTTGAAAATTATTTCCATTTACAGCAACAGCATAACATCCCAAATCTTCTTGTCTGAGTAATAATGGATGTGCATTAAATCTACGTTTCCTTCCCAAATTGCTTGTATTTGCTTCCACCCCCACCATCTGCTCTTTTCAACCACTGATGCAATCTTCCTTTTTTGGCTGTCAGGTTAGATGAAGGCAACCTACCCAAAGAAATAAACCTAGTGGAAGATTACTTTCAACTGGTACAGCATGAGTACAAGAAGTGGCAGGAGAATGTTGAACCTGGTAGAAGAGAGACATGTTCCAGGAACAGACAGGAACTGTCACTTTCCCAGCTCTCCCTCTTACAGATGAAATGTGAAACACCAAATTGCCCTTTCTACATGTCTGTGAACACCCAGCCCTACTGCCACGAATGCTTTGAGCAGAGGTCCCAAGGAAACAAAGGAAGAAAGCAGAGCTCCAAAGTAGCACCTGAGAAGCTGAAGGCAGCTGGGTCAGGCCCCTCCCGTGGGGATATTTGTGAACCTGGGGGATGGACATCTGAAGGGCCTGTAACAGAGCCTCGCTCTGCACCTCCCACTGCTCCGAGCCTTTTCCTGTACAGTGAAACCACAGCCATGAAGTGCAGGACCCCAGACTGCCCCTTCACACTGAATGTGCACCACAATGGGCTGTGCGAACGCTGCTACAACTCCAGACAGCTCAGTCCCTGCAACAACTTGGATGACCAGAGACACTCAGACTATGCCACATGCAAAATGTGTCGTCAGAAGGCCAAGAGGACCTTCAATGGTATATGCAGCACTTGCTTCAAAAGGTCTACAGAGCAGTCCCCAAATGGCAGTCCCGCTTTCCTGCCCGCCTGCCACCAGAGATCAACATCTGACCCGTCCCAGATCTCACAGATCCTCCACCAGCACTCCTGCCATCAGGCTCCCAACAGCTGCGGCAAGGAACCCCCACCACCAGCACTGCCTCCTGAGGAGAACAGGGGAGGCAACCTCTGTAGGAAACCTGGTTGCAAGTTTTTTGGGACACCACAAAATGAGGGCTTTTGCACACTGTGTTTCTTTGAGTACAGGGAAAACCATGGTAAGTGGAGATAGAGTGAGCTTTTGACACACTTTGGCTGGAGATCAGCCTCCTTGAACTGTGAAGTTCTGTGTGTACTGAGTGATAAAAGGACAGGGGTAATGAAAACAATGTGAGGAGAAGGTGATTTTCTGTCTGTTATTATCTCATTATCATGGTTTAACCCCAGCCAGCAACAAAGCCCCACACAGCCACTCATTCAGTCTCCCACCAGCGGGCTTAGGTAGAGAACTGGAAGTGTAAAAGCTGGAGAACTTATGGCTTGGGATAAAGAGAGTTTAATAGGAAAAGCAAAAACTCCATATGCAAGCAACCTCCCATGCACCCTTGCCAGCAGGGCAGTGTGAAAAGCAGAAAAGGCTTTGGCTCTGTGTAAGCCCTGCTCAGCAATAACAAAAACATCTCAATATCATCAACCTTGTGCTCAGCACAAATCCAAAACACAGCACCACACCAGCCACTGTCAAGAAAATTAACTTTATGCCAGCCAAAAACAGCATACCATAAGAGGGCACATGGCAGCAGTGTGAGAAATCTGTGAAATCTCTTGTAAAACTTCCTTTCAGCTTTGATGGAAGCAAAACCAACTCAAGTGGGGGTGGCTTTTGATACCTCCCCATCATCCACTGCAATCATGGTTTTGGTATGAATTTTCTTCACAGCTAGACAAGTTGTAGAGGTCAGTGAGGGAAATGCTGTAAATCTATGGAAAGTACTGAAAATCAATTATATTAGCAAGGTGTTTAAAAAACCTTGAAGAATGTGTAGATCTCTATCTGTTCTGGATGTAGCAGGTATAATGCTCTGAAGTAACTGCTGTAGTTGCCTTGACAAGCAGAGCAAGTAGAAGTTGACTGTAGACAATTAGCTTGTATTTTGGAGTAACTTTGGAGTGTGTTGTTACACTCTGCCTTGAAATCTTCTTTGGTAATACCCTGTGTGTGCATGCACGTGTGTTTACAGACTGATCTTCTCAAAGGCAATAGTCTGTGAATAAATCACAGCATGAAATCTTCATCTTCCATGCTACTGCCCTGTTTCACAAAAAGAGCCCTTAGCCTGAAGGGTAAATGTAAGAGAAAATTACTATTTACATCCTCAGACTATTTATTGCTAATAAGTTTCCCAATACAAATAAAGAAACGTGGCAGAGGTTGAGTTGGAAGGCACCTTTAAAGATCCATCTAATTCAACCCCCCTGCCGTTGACAGAGACATCTTTCACAACACTGAGCTTTCCACGTGCATTCAGATTAGGGAACTTCGATGCCAGCTTGCAATACCTTATTTTCCAGCATTGCTCACAATGAATTTTTTTTTCCTTCTGATTGTGGAATATGTAAGATTGCTTCATGAGACTAAAAAGTATAATGCGCTTTTTCCCCTTAAGCTCTGTACCACTGTACTTGAATTATCTGATGTGCCTGAAATGGGGGAGGCTGAAACGGGTGACAGATGACAGTAAAAGTGAAGTCAAATGTGAAATTCATCTTGACTTCAGTGGGATCTAGGTTTCCCACTTAGGGCAAGTTTTTGCCAAATCATCTGTTTCAACAACTTAAACGAAATGCAGGCTGCATTAGCACCCTTATTTATGTAACGTGAAGAAAGATGTTGGGGGTCTTAGGATGGTAAGAAACCAACGTTTGAGGCTAGTTGATATTTTAAAATTTATTTTCATTTTTAAGGTGAGCTTTTTATAGCTGCTTTGGGTCATCAGGTTGGTTGGGCACATTCAAACTGCTCCTGTTTATGCTTTGCATTACAGACAGTGTTTTGCTACGCCACCAGAGGAGATCTCAGAGGAAGTCTTCGGCAGCAGATCAGACAGGGAGCTCCGCTGCCGGCTTCCGTAACACTGTGTCCTGCCAGCGGCGTGACTGCGGCACCCTGGGCAGCACAATGCTCGAGGGGTACTGCCAGAACTGCTTCATTATAGCCCAGAACCAGCGATTCCAAGAAGCCAGAAGGACAGAAGAACAGCTGGTGAGACAGCCAGAAGTAAGTGTGAACTTCTCAAAATCTTCGTCATGTTTAGCGCTGCTCATTTTTCTCTTGTGGGAACAACTTGGGATCCAAAATAGAAAATCCTCAAATGACTGCATCTTAACTATCATGAAAAGACAAGCATAGAGCATATCATGATTTTTTTCTGCTGCAATTGAGCAGTGCTCATAAAAAGTCATTCTCGGTTTAGAGCTGTCATGGCCATGCTCAGTTTTACCTCAGCTGGGATTTTGCCAGCAATTTCAGTGAAAGCAATTGGACCAACATCTAGGTTGTTTTGTTGATTGGGGAGGGATTTTCTCTTTTACCCTCAGAGTTGTGCAACTGTGTCAAGGGGTTCACATTGCATTTTTGATTGAGTCCATCATGGATTGTCTTAGATCCAGATAAGGCTTTTTAAAATTTAGTTTGTTTTGGTCGTTTTAGAATTGGGGGTTGCCAAAGATAATAAAAAACCAGTGTTTTTTCCTAAGAAATGTCAGAATTTGTGGTTGTCTTTGGTAAAACTTAACTTGGCTCTTGGTATTGCACTTTATAGAAGTGCTTGTGAACAATCCCCAAGTGGTTACCTATACAAACCACGAGCAGAGTAAAAAGGAAATGAAAAGCCATTTGTGCTGCCAGCACAGCAGCTGACAATGTGTTTTAATATTTTTCAAGAGAACAGGGCAGCGCAGAGATGTGCAGCAAGCAGCCTTGAGTACCCAGAGGAGACAGTGTGCTGTGGCTTCATGTAGAAACAACCTGGCCTGCAGAAGTGATGACCTGTGTCCAGAGTGCCGACGCCTCAGTCAGCTGCCGCCTTCAGGGAGTGCCAGGGAGCCGGTGGCACAGGAGCCTCCCAAGCAACGCTGCCGAGCCCCTGCCTGTGATCACTATGGCAATGCCAAGTGCAACGGCTACTGCAATGAATGCTACCAGTTCAAACAGATCTATGGCTAGATCTTGTTCTTGGGGAGCAGGAAAGCGATACCAGCTATTTCCTTCACTGAAATGGTGCTACGTCCAAAACACTTAACAGTCCTGGGAGTGGGAGGGTGGGGGGAAACATAAGCTGTCTGCTCAGATCATGTTTGTTCCCAAGAATGGGAATAAATTTCTACTTCCTCTAAACACTGCATACAAGGACTGCTGAGAAGGTCACATTGCCTTCTGCACAGAGCTCTCATTCATGACTAAGCTCCTACAATACCGTATTTAATTCTTGGACTTCCCAGGAGGAAGTATGAAGCATTTGAATCCAAAAAACTTCCCAGTTTTGCCTCTTTCTCAATACCTCCCCTCTCCCAGGCAAGGAGCCACTGTCGACTGTCAGAGGTGCAGGACCTTTTTATGTTTGCATACGTCAGACAGGGCAAGTCCTTCCTGAGTGGGATTACACAGGACAGACTGATACAACTTCCAGTTGACATCTGAAGAAACGTGGTTTGGTTTTCCCATGTCCTCGCTGTTCTTACAGAGCTCACCAAGGGCATTTACGGTGATAACAGCAAGCAGTTCTGTTTTTGCAGAGCCCTCAGCAAATGACAGCCAGAAACATGACCAGCACTGGTCTGCTCCTTTAACATGCTTAACCTAACCATCATTTAGATCCTTCCCCAAATCCCAAGACAGCTGGAAAGGCAGAAGTTACAGAAGAAATGCATGCAATGGGGAAAATGCATCCTGCCATTTCCCACTTGTGTGGAAGGAATTACCTCCAACGGACAAGAAAAACCCCAAATCCCTTTGTCTTCACTTCTGAAACGAGATTGACTCTTGTCTCTCTTGCACTGCAACTGTTAGGAGTATGTGTGTGCTGTTCATACCCTCCCTCTCCATTTCTGTCATACTTTCTGTCATCCTTAGTGTGATTCTGTTGCCATGCAAACAGCTGAGAGCTCAGTAACAAGAGTTCTTCAGGGCTGAGATTTTACTCCTGAAGTTTGTGCATCCACTTCTCAATCTGTAGTGCTTTCTTTAGCAACCTCAGCTTTACCCCTGTACCCATTACCTGCTTCTCTCTTCTCCTTTTACACCTTTTAAGTTTTCAGCATCTGTTTTGCTGCTATGATTTTGGAGGTGATACCTCTTCTAACTTGCTTCTCAAGTTTAGAATCTTTTTCTAGTTACTAAAAAAAACAGTTTCTAAAAAGAAAAAAAGATTAAATAACTCATGACTTATTTCTGTTAAATTTTATATATTTTGTGAACCTTAATGTGAACATATGTTTTATTAAAATATTTATATTATTTGAAACAATGCAATTTGAAATTTGCACAGCTAGGTTTTTTTTACATATATTTACTCTAGTGTTGAAATTACAAACTTAAATGTGTAATTGAAAAACTTTCTCTGGTATAACGAAATAAATTATTGAAGGATTGAATTTGTTATTTTTATATCTATGCGGGAGAGCACAGTTGAGGATGGGACACCCCGTGAAGGAAGCCTTCCTGTTCAGCACTACTGTTCAGCACGTTGCCAACTGCTCCTTGGTGCAGATGATGTAGCCCAGTGCTTTGGAGAGGTTATAACTTTCTGTAAGTGGATGTTCTCTCAGGAAGGGCTCTTGGTTCTGTTGAAGCACCTGGATATAAGGAGTCAGCTCCTGTGGGTGCAGAGTATTTTCAGTTCCCAGAAGAATGATTGTGGGAAAGTATGGATGGTGCAGGAGCATATTGAAATAACACCTAAGCTATACTGACTTGCCTTGGCTTTCTTTGTTAATCCATCAGTTGTTTCAGGAATTCCCAACAAGTGGTGCTTGAGTGCCACCCTGGGAGATACTGATGGCAGCACATGATCCCAGCCTCCACACAGCTGTGTGTGCAGCCCCAAAGGCACAGACCAGGCCCACAACCTTCCCTCTGCCAGGGACAGCAGGGGAGCCTTGGCATCAGAGTTCCTCAGTAGCTCATGAAGAGCAAGTTGCCAACTGCTGTTTAAAAAACTACATGAAAGTGGTGTTTTCTTCTCATCCCAAGCTCAGCCTAATCAAGCTTCCCTGCCAGGGGATTTCTGCACTGTAGCTCCTGTACTGGCTCTCAGGTGTTTCAGAACTCTGCCTAGACAGGCAGTACTGTACACTATCATGGCTTTTAGGTGTTGCTCGTGACCTGAAAGAAAAACATGAGTCAAGGCTGCAAACATCCCTGTGCAGTCGAGGACACTTTCCTAAGAGGATGACCTCTCAGCTCAGTTGCTGTCTGTCCTGGTTAACTCTTTAATCCATAGCCTAGCTCTCTCTGTACTCACAGAGCTTACCTCTGCTTTCAGAGCATACAACCTAGAAGGCAGCTTATCCCCCCCAAATCACAGCCTGCTGGACCTACCAACCCCACCTTTACAGCATATTTCTCTTTTAGAAAATCTGGCTCTGTTGACCTTACCTCTTCTTTACAACTCACACAACTCCCACGTCCCTGCAATTCATTGAACTTTGCACCAGGCAAACACCTCAGTGCTGAAAGGGCAGGCAAAAACTGGGAAGGATGTCTGCAGCCAGGCAGCAAGAAATGGAGGCAGCTCATGGCATTCACTCTCAGCAGCCACCAGCCCCTGCTCACTGAAAAGACAGAACTTCCATTATGATGCCCTCAGTGTCAGGAGGCTGAACTTGCTGTTAATTGCAACTTCTGCAGGGAGGAAGGATTTCAGATCTAATGCCTCAGATCCCACTGATTTTTCACTGCTGTTTTCTGGGCCCATTACTCATAACCCTTGTGTCACATGAGGCTGGTCTCATTCTGAAGCTCCCATGTAAATGAGTGCCCAGCCTGTCTCTTGTGATTTACTTGTGTGGGAACATTAAAGCTAATGGGGCCTTTTTTAAAAAATACTCTGGTATTTCCCTTATGTCCCTAGGGGATTTTGACCCTCTTGATGCTTTCTGCTCTTTACCCAGACAATTCTTCAAGTTCATCTATTTTTCCTTCCTATTCTGCAAGAGAGAACTTTTATTTGGAGTCTCCCTTTTTGTGACCACTTCACTTAGAAAAGAAGGCTCTTTTCTAAGACACATATCTTTGATAGCCAGAGATTTTTTTTCTTCAGAATCATAGAATTGTTAATTGGAAGAAATTGCCAAGATCACTGAATCCGACTGTTACCCTAATACCACTAAACCATGTCTCCAGGTGCCATATCCACACCTTTTTTGAACACTCCCAGGGGACTCAAACATTTTCTTGGGCAGGCTGTTCCAATGCGTGATCATCATTTCAGTGAGGGAATTTTTCCTGTTACCTAATCTAAAACTCCCCTCATGCAATTTGAGGTCACTTCCTCTTGCCCTTTCACTTTTACTTGGGGGAAGAGACTGACTCTTACTTGGATACAACCTCCTTTCAATTTAGCTGTAGAGCATGATAAGGTCTCTCTTCAACCCCTTTTTCTCCAGGCTAAACAATCCCAATATGAAACAAATGGCTTAATGACAACTTGTATTATACTGGAATTCCTTGTAATATAGTGCAGGAAGGGATTGCTGTGCAGGCTTATACATTCATTTTATTTGAGGAAGGGATACTTCAGATGAATATTAGATGATCAGGATATTATGTACATTTCTGCATTTCTCAGGGATATAACCACTCAATTCATGGATAACATGATACAGAGAAGAAGAAGAAAGCACTTACTACATTTTCAGTGTAGAGAATACATAGATTTATCTTTTGATGTTTCAGTACTGTGCCTGGCAAGTCTGTGGCATGATCTGAAGTACTAGGCCACTCAACAGGTTTGGAGTCATAAAACAGCATGTTCTGTGTTAGATTGAAACAGCTAACACTGAGCTACTGACCTGATTACCATTTTGTCAGCTTTCATCCTGATGTCCCTGCACTTGCTGCAGACTGTCCTAATCTCTACTACCCCATTCCTCAAAGGTGTCTGAAGTCAGTTAAATCACTATTACCTGGCAGCTATGGCCTTTATACTGCTGGTGATAGGAACAGGAGAAAAGGCAGTCCAGTGATTAGGATAAACACACAAAAATAGGCCCCCATCATGAGACCAAAGCTCTTGGGATATGCTGAGGTGTCTTTCCCACCTGAGACTGTGATATTGGATGCTCAGCTCCTCTTCTGAAGAGGCATGGCAGGGACTTTTGAGCAGCTATGTTAAGAGGATAGTCAACCTACTGAACAAAAATTATAAACTTACCCTGCTCATCTCTAGCTATGTTTAGGAGGCAATGAGCAAGCAGGGATATCTGGTAGAGCCAAGACCTGGCAATCCATGTGTCTAGGTTTGTTTGAGAGTCTTGCTGAGACTGGCAGCAGGAAGGTTTCTGCAGTGTGGGAACTGGGACACAGACTCACCACAGCTGTGTTCAGTACTTGGAGATTTTACTGACAGAGGTGATGAAGTACTTTTGGGGATAAGGCAGTATTTGAGAGAGTTCACGGAGACCTCCTTAGTGTTTAGATGTTGAACATGTATTTTGGGTATAATGCCTCAAAAATCATGCTAAGCATAATTTTGTACACAGGAGTTAATCATGGTGATAAAGCATGGTTTGTTCAGGTGAGAGCCGTGGGGAGCAGTGGCTGCATAATTTTATCCTGCATACTTGAGTAGAAGATTATAGTCTAATATGTATACCACCAAAAGAGAAAACCACAACACAAAGTTATCATTTCAGATTACATTAAACTGCAAAGGCCACTTAAAATCTGGAGTTAAAAGTACATTGGAGTGCTCCATTTCTCAGGTCCCACCTCTAACACACAGAGCAGCAAATCTGGGAGTGGATTCAATGGACTAAACTAAACTTGTCCAGTCATTCCCACACTGATCCTTTCTCCCAGTGATAAATACTCATAGCATCAACCTTTGCCTGGTTCAGAAGGGCTGTTCTACCTGAATAGTAAGAAAGATGAGGGGTTTGATTGAGCTGCTGTTTCATTAACTCCCCTTTCCTTGACCATCCATGGTTGCTTTGGAGAAGACTGCCTGTAGGTCTCAGGTGGTTTATTCATCTAGCTGTTCAATGCAGTAGGGCACACGTATGTACCTCACATCCCAGTCCTACACAAATGTTATCACTCCTCAAGCTGTGGTCAAGCCAGCTCGATGTGTCTGCCCAGGTTTCAGCAGCTGCCTGCTGCTGATGTCTGGTCTGAGCCATGGCTGTCCATCCACTGCCTCCCAGGCAGCCCAGCACCCTTGCCATGGGCTCTTGCAGCCCTTTTCCACTGAACAGCTGCTGTAGGAAACCTGGGCAGCCCCATGTGATTACATCTCCATTTGCCAAGATGAATGTCAATTGGAAAAAAGCCTCTATGTATATATACTTATATCTATACTAAAAAAAACCAACCCTATTGTACCGTCCTTCAAAGACAAATCTAAAATAATACCAAGTAATTTTGCTTGGGAGTTTTACGATGATTTCTTTTTGTACTAACCTTAATTTTCAAAAAAATTCCCTCTGTCTAATACTGAAAGGCAGTCTACCGTATGCTATCCAGACTGCCCCCCTCTTCCAGCTTCACTAAAGTGAATGTTATGAATGCAAACTCTCCTCCCTCCCACCACCCCTGATCTCTGACAGCAATTATGATTTTTGTTACTGGTTTGGCTGGTTTTTTCCCCACAACTTTTTTTTTTTTTTTTTTCACATATAGGGTGTTGGGCAGGAATCCAGATTTCCCCTGGTGAATTACCGGGGAAGGGGGATCTTACGTTTTGTTCTCTGTTTGTGGCTTGATGTCAAGGGATTCATATGAGCTCATAGAAATGCACATCATGAGTTAGTCCAGTTCCCAGCCGGTACTGTTTTTTAAAAGAGCCGCTACTGGGTGTCATGACAAGACAAGAAGGAGTCAAAATCCCCTTCTCATTTACAATGTAAAGCAAAGCCAGTGAGCTGGGGATCTGCTAAGAGGAGCACAGCTCCGTGTGGTGCTTTGTGCTTCGGAAACAAAGCTTTTCCTACTGACCTCTGTCAGATGTGCTGCTGAGCACTGTGGGGCAGAATTTGGTCACAGCATGAAGTACGGCATAGCATGAGATTGTCTGCTCAGAGATCCCACATGCTAACATCATTTTTTGTGGGACTCAATTTCCTGTTGCCTGACACTGGTGACAGAAGAGTGTAAAATGCAGTGATATTGGGTGCAAAAAATTTGTCTTGCTGCAAACTCAGTAACATTTGTATTCATGTAAAGCTGTAATAGTTTGGTTTGCTTTGCAACTTTAGTCCAGATGTTCTGTTGGTGATTTGGTCAGCTATTATACAAAAATAGTCTATTACTTCTTTTATATGTTCAGGAGTGAAAATATGCATCCCATTTACACCTTCACAATGGGGAGGAGGATCAGAAAAAAAAATTAAAACTCACGGGTTGAGATAAGAACAGTTTAATAACTGAAACAAAGTAAAATAGACTACTATTACTACTATTACTACTACTACTACTACTACTACTACTACTACTACTACTACTATTACTACTACCAATTACTAAAAACAACAGTATAATAATAATAATAATAATTAAAAAGAGAGAGAGGAATAAAATTAAGAAATATAAGTCATGCACAATATACAACTGCTCACCACTGACCAATGTTTAGCCAGTCCCTGAGCAATGAGATATTCTGTAGAATAAATAGGATGGAAATTTGGACAGATAACGTTCAAAAAATAGTCTCTTACTTCCTTTTATACATTCTGGAGGGAAATTTCTGTTCTTGGTACCCTCATAAATTTCCCATGAAATTTCTGCTCTTGGTACTCTCTTGCCACAAAGGCATGCCTACCTGAGCAGGCCTCGTTTTTATAAGTCATTGCAGTTAAACAGACGCATGTTTTGGTGGATTGCTACAGTTTAATGGGAACCAGGTGTTTTTGCCTTTGCTGTGGCCCTGAATGCACAAATACTTAAAAAGCAACAATAGTAGCCAAACTGATATTTCAGCATGATAGATTACAGATTATTTATCCTGTAATTTATTATCTGCAATGAGGGCAAAGCTCATTTTTTTCTGGAGGGAAGAGATCATATTATTATTCATTTATGTATTATTAAGGCGCAGCCTAAAAGAAAAGGATGGTATTGCATAGCTTTTTCACAATCATGGGTATGTCTAGACCAGCCTACATTTGCCTAAAAGAAAAGTCATCATTTCCAAAGACTTTTTTAAAAAAGGGAAGTTTGGGAAGTTGTGATAGAGCAATAAATGATAACACCTGGCACAGCCCTTCTCTTTGAAGGCTGGTGCCAGGTCAGGTGCTTGGAGGCAGGAAAGCCTGCGGTATTTTCTGGCACTCCTGTGCATTTGAGTCATATCAGAAATGTGCACCATTAAAGTTCAAAATGTATTACTCACACTCAACTTGTAGCTCAACCCCATCAGGCCTGGCCAAACATAAGTCTATATGAATGTCAAATTTAACATATTCATCACCAGAATTTCTTCCTCTCGCTTTTTCTTTTGTGCACTCAGCAGAGAGGACCTATCAAGAATTTCTTGTCACTGGGCTTTCATGGTTTAATTAACCAACTTTCAGTTCAGATAGTTTGGTGTTGCATCAGAACTTTATCTTTGCTCATCTCCTCTGCAAAGGGGCTGCACCAGCTTTCCACTCTGAGTACGGTGATACACTAGTCCTCCTCAGGGGTAAGATTTTTTTCTGAGGATTTGGTTGGTTTGTTCACCTGCGCACTGTAAGTTGACTTCCATCCACAATGTTGATTTATCTGACATGTCTGTCCTCTGATACAAGCTCACTCTCCCCTCCCAGAAGATAAACTTGCCATCAGCTGGGGTCAGGAACAGTGTGATCTTTAATGTGCAGATCTTTGTTGTATTTTCCACATCTGCGTGTGCAAAATAGATGACACAGCATTTCCAGCTTTAGCCAACTTCCCAAAGTTCCCTTGGCTGCATTTCACAGTGCAATGAGGCTTCTGCTTCACTGTTTTCCCACTATCCTGCTGGTCTTCATTTGCTCCCACTGTTGAGCCAGCTCCCTGGGTGTCACATTTTTCTATTCCCTGAGGCTTTGGAGAAGGTGAGGGGCACAAATGCAGCTTCCTGAAAATTTCTAGCCCCTAAGGCTCTTCCTTTATGCTCGCCTTCTTTGTCTTGCAGATGGATTTATCTGTAGAAATGCAGAAGTCTGGCCATGCTCTGCAAAGCGCTGACCTTCCCAATTTCACTGTATTTATTATTTTTTGAGTTAATAGCACTTTCTGTTTGTAAATAGCTTCAAAGTAAGCTCTCAACAAAGCCCAGCAGCAAACACAGCAGTTATGGGTAGGTTGTATCTCTTTCCTTCTTGTCGACAATGAAATGTCAGTCTGTAATAATAACATCTGTATTACAGCTGCCAGAGGTGTGTTTGTGCTTAATCTTTTATCAATATGTTTTTTCTGTTGTAATTCAGGGTGTAACTAAATATTTTCAGTTCCAGAGAAAGTCTCGCTAGATCACATTGTGATTTATTTTTCTCCAGCCAAAAAGCCATAAACTATTTAAAAATATTTGCTAATGCATAAAAGATTGACTAAATCTCTATTTTAATACTGCAATGATGAAAATATCATCAGCAGATAAAATTAATTCAGAAAAGCCTATAATAAATGGAAAATAAGCACAGGACATCAGAGACATCACAGAAATGAGAAAATGATAAGTTTATAGGCATGTGGAGCCAGTAAATGTTAAAAATCTCTTTGTTTTCAGGTGGTTGAAGCAGAGGCAAGTAGACACAAGAAAAAGTACAAATGAGTGCTTTATTCTGAAACTGAATTAGAACACTAAAGATAAGATCAAGGACTGTGTGGAAATCCCCTGGATATGTTTTGTAATTTTTTCCAGTGAATCTCTGTATATCAAGGGTAAGTGGATGACCACAGCTGGGGTAGGTTGTGCTTTGGTATTCCGCTTTTGTGGTGCAGACACACAGGGTGGGAATTCATCTCTGTTGTCTTAACCTTCCTTGACTACAAGGAGTAGTATCCAGGTGATTAGTCCAGATGCAGATGTTTACACTGTAAAGGTGACATGTTTGATGTACTGAATCTCACAACCCATTTCTAAGGAGATGTTTCCTCATGGAGAAAGTTAGAAAATCAAGGCAATACACATTCCTGACTAATCAAGTTTGATATGGCACATGACAGAGCCACTCAAAACTTATGGCAACAAGTGCTTCCTGAAATCAATGGGTGTTAGGCATTTAAATGCCTTGCATTTTTGGGTAATTAACCTCTCACCTTTTCCATTTATATTTGCTCTGAATAAAATTGGAAAAATTACTCCACTCACTTAGCTCTCCTCATTAGTTATGAGATTAAATTAATTGATGATTACAAGATGCATTGGCATTCTGAGGTGAAAGATCTGATATGTAAATAACACCAATTATTTATATCTGCATTGAAAATTTAGTCACTGCACACTAATGATCCCATGACATTGGGATCAACTGAGTCTCACCTTTTTGAGACAATTCCATTTCTCTGAAGTCACTTTGTCTTGTTTTCTTTCAGGTATTCCATGGGATATAGAGGAATCAAAATGAAACTTGCCCAAAGGGAGCATGTGAAACCACCTGCATGTCTCTGCACTGGACAACATCTAAATATTAATGAATCACCATTCATTACCATTGCTTCATTACCATTTCCTTGGTTATTTTAACAGTGTTCTAGAAATATATTTGAATTCTCAAAAAATTCCTAGTTCAGGGCCAACATGTTCTCGGCGTAGAAAATCAGACCAAATGGAGATGTATTAGGACAGGGCTGTTTGGAAAAAGTGTTAACAGCAAGGCAGTTGCCAAAAATAATATATCCTCCATGTGCATTAATAATGCATTCAAGAAAATAGGATTTTCCTCTGTAGTCAATGGAATTGCATCAAGGATCCACCTGGCTCCATTATCAGGTTTTTTTTCTAACAAAACGAAAATCTGAAATTTTTTCAAACAACAAGGAAAAGTACTGAGTCACAATTTTCTGAACACCACTTGTAGCTGGCTGCAGATCAGTGTTCAGCTTCTTTGAATCATAATACATTTGAGATGTACCAGGGAATTTGTATACAGCTTACATGATGATTAATATTATAAATTGGGACAAATAGTTGACCCACTTGTTTACTCTGAGGTTTTCAAAGTTATCAAGGGAGATGAGAATAAACCACTGTGGCATGAACAAGGAAGTGAAGTGAGAAGCTAATCTAGCTGGCTTTTATCTGTTTCTGTATTGGCTTACTGACATAATCAAGGGATAAACACCCTTTTTGTAGAGGAAAAATATTTATAATAAAAATCAAAATTGTGATTTTAGTGAGTCCTGAAAAGAACCAGTAAAAAGTTTTAGAATTACTATATTCTAGGCATGAGGGAAAAAATCTCAGCAATGAGAAATACAGGGGCAAGAAACACCTTTTCTGTTAGCTAACCAGGACATCCCTACACAGTTTTATCCCTGCAAAACTGTGAGCTCATACTGCACCTTTTGCTCACTGTGCCCCCAATTCTCTTTGTTGCTCTCAGGATGCAATACTCCACTTTGACCTTTCCTGTATTAAAGTGCATTTGTTTCAGCAAGTTTACTTTGCTAATCCAGCTATTTTACACTGTCTGACTCCTCTTCCTCATCCATATTTAGTTTTCTCAGTTTCTTGGGATCTTTGATTTGCACAAAAAATATTAAGTAATGATTTAATATTTTCTTCCTGGACAGAGATGAAAATGTAGAATGACATAAAATCCGGCACTGATCTCTGCAGAAAATAACTAGAGAAGTCATGTGGTAAAGATTTCTTATGGCCAAGGTATTAGTATTTAGACCAGGATATCAGTTCTCAGTTTAATGGGCATAGGTTTTTTTGCCAGCAACAGTTGCTAGACTTTTCTGTCCAAACATTCTACAATACAAAACAAATACCTCACAAAAGTCTATGTATTTGCTCTTATCAACCAGTCTAGAAAATGACATCAGCAAAGCATTTAACCAGATTTATTAAAGAAAATATTTTTTCTAATAATTAACATAGAATGACACTGTTTTCCTTCTTCTTCAAGCAACTCTTGTATGACTTGTGCGTGTAAGCTGCATTCAAGAAGTGGTGTTATTTACTTGCACCACATATGAACACTAATTTCCTTTACATTATTATGTAAGAGAAATGTTAGATACAGAACCAAGATGTTTGCTGAACATTTTCTCCCTCTTTGCTTAGAATTTTATTATCTCCAAAGGATAATGACTGATAATAATTAGATTATAAAAATCCTTTATTGCTTTTAGATTTCCCTCCATGTGGCCACAATTCAGATTTGGGAAGATATACAAAATGTTCCTAAAGTCATCCTTGTACTAATGTCCATGTTCTGATAAAACAGAATTCCTTTGAAAAGGTCTAATCATTTTACGCAGTCTATCGACCTTCAGTTCTGAGCTGCAAGAAATTTTGACTTCCGACAAAAATTTACCTAGGGAGATCACCTACAGTGTAAAGGCTCTCCAATGTCATTAATCTTTAGTAGCCCCAGTGTACCTATCTAATCCACAAGGAAAACAAGCAAAGTCAAACCCTTCAAAAAGTTTCATACTAGGTAAAATTTTTTTCCTACCTCTGTGGAAAAGATCTAAACCACCCTATCTCCTGGCATCTGAAGTTCAACTTCAGGGAGTTTCAATCTCCATATGTGGGAGACATGTTCACGCTGTAAACAAGTCAGATGTCAAAAGAACAAATGGATGACACACGGGGTGCTGGGTTAGGGTTCAACCGTCAAGTTTTGGCATTATGTGGCAATGCAAAAAGTTCCCTACTCCTACATGTCTGCACCATCCACGCAACTCCTCTGCTGAGCTGCTCCAGCACAGCTGAGAGAAGGACCTTTTGGTCCCTGGAAAATGTGAGGCTCTTTATTTTTAATTCTACAAAACTGCTGTGTTGTACCAGAGCTAAATGAGCTGCAAACACAATACGAGAAAGTGGTGTGATGTTGGTTTCCTCCATCAGGTCACTGAAAGAGGACAGCATTAAATTAAAAAAAAATTTTAAAAAAGTACTAAGATTTAATAGGAACACAAGTAAAAGAACCTAAAGTATATTTGTTATCAGAAGCAAAAGTGACATGTAAATGAGAATAAAATAGTTCTTGGATTAGCTTATATACAGGAGGGGGGAAAAAGCTTAAGAAGAAATGAAATATTTTTCTTTTTCAAATTAAAAAGAATTAAAAATTATAAATTTACAGTAGACCAATTAGCATCAGCCTCTGTGCTATGGGGTGCTCCATGGTGACTAGAAGTCAGCATGACCACACCTACACTTGTCTATGCTTGATGAATCCTGAGGCAGGTTGCTAGGTTCCTTTCATCCAGCACCTAGCCTCTTTGTGAGCTCAGCCCAGATTTGGGCTTTGTTCAAATGTCATGAGTCCCAACAGCAGTCCTTCCTGGTGGGTTCCCACGCATGATGCTGCCACAGTGCAACTGAGATATGTGGCAGCTCACCTGGACAGAGCATAGGCAGTCTGTCCCCAGAAGACAAATGCAAAACCCTTCTTCTACAGGAGGTATTTCTTTCTCTGGGAAAGAAACACACCCTTGGCCCCACTCAGTGGCGGGCTGGTGTTGGAGCTGGCTTTGGACATAATCCAAAGGAAGTCTGTTAAGACTTTAACGCAAGAGAAACATCCTTTTGGAGTTCTCTGTCACTCTCAGCTCCAAGGACTTTAGGTTGAAGCTTGAAGGACTAAGGACACCTCAGGAACATTTTTCTTCATCAGATTCATGCCTGACAGGTCTGAAGAGGAATTTTCCCCTTTGGAGGCTCTATCTGGGGAGGGTCTGAGTGGTGCGTCTACAAGGTGGTGTGCAAAGAGGGAGTTTCCGACTTGTGACCACAGGAGATTACCACACTGCCTGCATAAAAAGAGCTAGTTACAACAACAGCACCTGTTGACTCTCAGGGCAGACTGCAGGGTAGAATATGGGTGAACCAGCCAGGGGTTCACACCAGTGTCCAGGCGCTTGGGCAATGTGGTGGTGCTGGGAGAGCACAGCACACCTCTGTGCAGCTGGCACCCGGCACCTCACCTTTGGCAGGACTTGCATTTTTTTATGCCAGCAAACACCAACACTGTCACTTTACTCCGAAGTCCCTGTGTTAGTAAGCTGAGGTATTTATTTCCTGGCAGAGTATCCATAGCTATCCAGCAATACCCTGAGTGATCCCTGAGTGCAAGGGCCAGAGCACTCCCCACGGGCTCAAAGCAGTATGGATAACTGGGAAAGTCAGCTCATTGAATCCTGTTTTCACCCCAAGCTCAATGAAGCCTCCATCAGTTCACCCCATACCACACAAAAAACCAGCCCAGGGTCTTTAAGGTATATGGCAAAACCTCTTGAAATCTCTTTGTCTGCTGCTTCTATAAACACAGCCTTGGCTGAATCTGCTGGGGTTTTTTTCCCAGGTTTTGTCACATATTCTGTGAATTTTGAAAGCCTATGTCTCAGAAAGTCTCCGAACAAGTGTTTTTCCAGCATGGGAAGAAGGAACACCTCAGCAATGTTTCTCCTGCCCAACCTAGCCATTCACCCCAATCCAAGAAGTGCAGTGAAACATGAGTTAGATCTTAATTTCAAACCACTGACATCACCCCAGTCACCCATAAATAGACAAGCTTTTTTGCCATTAAAGTCTGGTTCATCCATTCATCCCTTTTCAGAAAGATTCTCTAGAGAGTTGGAGGCATGAGTGTAGATGGACACATTTACACTGCAATGGTCACTTGGGACAGACCAAGGTGCAGAGCAGTTCTTAGCCCTGCTCACAGTGACTGAACCAGGGTATCTGTGCCCTAAATAATTCCAGGCTTAAAAATTTCAAGGGAATTGTAATTATAAATTTAAGACACACCATTTTGCAGAAGTAATTTTTCCTGAAAAATTCTGTTCAGGGTGAAGAAAGAGAAAGCAGAAAGTTTTGTTGCTTTGTTGGTTTTGGAGTTTTTTTTTCAGATTGCAAATTATCATTGTAAAGTTATCTCTGTCAAAGCAACATAAGTGTTTTCCAATACTAATGTACACATAAGTCAAAACCTTAAGTCCTTACCTGGTACAATACAATATTACTGAAAGGCTGGATAAGAGGACAGGGTATATTTGCATTGTACCTTGCCTTCCTCCAAGCTACTTAACCAAAGAAACTGATAACAGGAAAATGAGGTCTTGCTTACAACGTTATATATTTTGTCACCAGAAAGTAGTTTATCACGTAAAGATAATAACTGCACTTACAAAGCCATCTTCTCACTGAATAACAGTGAGAAACAGGAAAAGTCACACCACACCCAGAAACTTCTCTTGCAGGTGATTTTTTTCCAGCCTTCAAGCTTCACTTTAGTCCTCCTACTTCTAGCTTAATCAAAGACCATGTGAAAAACTTAATTTAAAAATTTACCCTTAAATACTTACCAGACTGTATGAGCCTGCCTTCATGCCATTCAGCATTGCAGTGCATGGGTTCCTCTCAGCAGAAGATCTCCCCCATCCCATCTCCTCTGTTCCTCCAGGCATGAAGCACTGGGTGGGATGATATTCCACCAGTCCCATTGCAGCTCCCCTGATACTTTGCTTGGACTCTCTCCAGAGGAATATTGCTACAAAAGCATATTAAATTTCATTTGATCAATACCCAATTGAGGGTAATGGGGGATTACTTCACCAGATGTACCCTACTTTTCCCCTGAGTATTAATTATGCATATTCTTCCCCACCTCTTCTCAGTAAGACACAGGGGAGACTAGCCACTGGTGATGGCTTATCTGCACAGATTTTGAGTGGTTTGTCATCACAAGACAGGTTTTAGTAGATTGTGCAGCTTTTTGGTAGACCGAGTGGTTTATTCTGATTTCTGCCACTTTGCTTTTTTTTGTCTAAAGTCTAGGATTTCCACAGATGAATGCTTTAAAAACAAATTCTGCAAATTTAGATGGTATCCTTCCTCCTTAAAACTTTTCTACTGAAAATCTAAGTTGGAAGTATATAATGGTTCATGCAAGCTCTTCCTTTCCCATGTGAAAGCAGTTCTAGTTCCTCAGACACTTTATCTAGGTACTTTTCACACTTCTATGTACCTTAGGTGAAAAAACTCATACATAAGTCTCAGTTAGTCTTTATTTCAGTTCATGATGAGCTGTTTTAGACACACACACTTATCTCCAGCCACATCTCTCCAAGCAACATGAAAATACTGCTGTATTTTTTCAAAATGTCACAGGTACTTTCGTAAATTGCAAAAGTGATTGTGGCCAGAAGATGTCAGATGGGAAGCAGGCCTTTGACTGGAGCAGCACATCCTGCACACTCATCTGATGTCCTCAGATGATGCCTTCAGTTCCCACTGCCCCACTGTCATCCAGGGGCTGGTGGACCTCCAGAGCTTTGCTGTGTGCATGGTCTCCTGTCTGCCCTGGGATCCCCATGTCTCCGTGGCGGTGCTTTCCCATGGCAGAGGCTGGCTGTGCTCCAACCACTGAGCCGGCTCAGGCATCAGGGCACTGCCCGTGGTCGGCACAGCTGCTGTCGTGCAGTGAGAGTTGTCACAATGGCAGCTAAAATAAGTTTCCTAGTGGGCAGATTCTCCTTCCTAGTTCCTCTTTTAGCCTTTTTAATTTTTTTTTTTTTTCTTTGCCTCCCCCATGCTTGTCACAGCCTTCTTCTGCCTGTCTGGCCAGCAGCTGGCCTGCCTGCTTGCCGCATTTCATCTTTCCCTCTGCCAATGAGCACTTTGCCTGTGACCAGCCAGCCCTGTCCCAAACACGCCGGCTTTCCAGCGTCAATCCTTGCTGGAGCACCCCGCGCTCCACAGCCGCTCTGGGAAGCCCGCAGCACTTCACAGTGCCTGCCTGTCTCTGCTACATCTCAGTGCCTCTCTCCCTCTTGAAGAAGATGTGGCGTCAAAAGGGAAGCAGCGTTTGCCTTTGTTCTAGGAGGTTATTTAAGGCTGCCTGTTGCATATTAAAAAAATGTTTCCACCAAGTGATTAGCAGCCTACCTAGCTGTATTTTTTTTTCATCGTGTACTTGGGAACACTCCCAATCTTTTGCTTTGTGCTGAGCCATTTGCGCTTTTCCCCCTGCAGCTCTTTTCAGTAGAAAGGGCCGAAGGCATGCTCCCATTCTGGGAAGAGCCATGCAAAGGCCCCCGGAACAGCTGGCCCCAGATGAGCTGCATGCAGTCCTTCACCCCACGTGCGACAGACAGAAGGGGCTCCATCTCAGCAGGGCAGGGCAGGGCTGGCCTTCACTGTCCCACCGCTCTGGCTGTGTTTCAGAGAATGTGATGTGAGTGTACAACTTCACCTTGTCCCTTGCTAGCCAGAACAACCAGAACGACAACTGCTCTGGCACAAGATGAAGTTTTATTTCTAATTATTACAAAACCAGAGAACTTTGTTACATAATGGGCAATGAAAGAAGTAATTCTCTAGACTTCTAATAGAAACAATCTAGTCGTCTGTAATCCTCTGCAGACATTTTCTATACCTACCTTTTCTGAGGCATCTCCTCCCTATAGGTAGGCAGGTGCCCTCTCTCCCTCTTCACTCAGACTGTGCAGCATGCTTGCACATGCCCCATGGAGCCAGCAGCCCACATGTGTCCTTCAAGATCTGCTGGGCTCTGCTTACATGGTCAAGGCTAAAAATGGCACAAGACCTTGAGAGAATTATTCCCTTAAGAACCACTTCCTGACATTTAACTATATCTTTCTCTGTTTGTTTGTTTGGGGTTTTTTTGGCTTGAGAAGTATCATAGCTACTATTTGTAAATGTTTCCTCCCTCTTCAATAATGTTGTCCATGTCTTTCCAGTGTCTGTTGAAAGCAGAGGAAAATATCACAGGCTCCAGTAGCCATCACGCATTATTGAGTTCAGTAAAATATTCACATACCACAGCAATAAGCAAGATACAGCAATGGGGGCTACAGCTTGATCCTCAGAGCTTCATGAGAAATTGCACCCATGTTTCTTTCTAAAAGCAAAAACAAAAAAGAGGGATGATGCACTCTATGAGAAACAGGTAAACAACCCACACTTCTCTAAGCACTTAATTTATGGACTGCACTGTAGTCATCTTGAAGGAGGCAGACAGCCAGCGACAGCTTTCCCAGTGAGCAGACTCCAGTTCAAACCCATCACTCTGAGGGCCAGGTTACCAGCACAGCAGAGGAAGGCACATTTACCTAAGCATACTCATTCATTTATTAAAACAGCAAAAGGAGAAGACCAGAGAGGAATCTCTTCTTAAACGTAATGCAAATTTCAGTGTTGAGACTGGAAGTGACCCAAAGAGCCATTAATATTGTTACCGTCCCAAGGGACATCACAAGTCAGGCAAGATGTTGCTTGTCAACACACTTCAGTTCTTCCCTACAGAAGGCCCTAGAAAACCCCACAGCTACACTCTGCCTCTCTGCCTGCAGTTTTACAACTTGAAATCCTTTTCCTTAGGAAAGTGTCACCTTCACCCACTTCCAGAAAACCATACAGAACTGACCTGGCTTTACTTGCAGCTTGAAGTCTTACACTGCCATCCTCAAAATCTAGTTTCAAGAAGCAAGCCAGTGCCTGGGTTAAGACCACAAGCTTTCCAAAAAAGCTTCCTCTTCACTTCAAACCTTGATTGTTGGTGGAACAATTCGATACCAAAGATAGCAAATGCTGAAAACTACAAATACAGAGCAGCCAGGGGTATTGTGTGTGGTTGAATAAGGGGAAGTACTTGACCTCGTGGCACCCTTAGTTCCAGATGAGCAGTCCTGAGCCTTTTGAATCAGTATCTGATAAACATTTGGTGATGGGTATTGACGCCAGCTGCTAAAGGAATATAGAAAATGCTGTGTTTACCCACAAGCAGCACGGTACAGCTACTGCAGCCCCTTTAACTTTAAGCCACAGAGAGAAAGAAGGAAAAAGTGACCAAAGTATTCATTTTATGGAGAGAGGAAATAAGCACTGGAGTTCAGTTTCCAAGGAATATAGCATTTAGATGAATCCTATCTGGAGGCCTGTCAGTAAATAAGATGCTTTTGTGAGTTTGGGAAAATGCGTGGCAGTTCTTAAGTCTCCCACCATTTTCCTGTATAACACAGACAAGTCATTTAACCTGTCAATACTTCAGTTGTTAGTGTTTTTTAAATAGCATTCCTAGCAACACTGCTCTGCATAGCAATTTCATTCAGGTGTTTGAGATATTCTATATAAATGTATATTATATACTCACACCCCATCCCATCTTCTAGTGCTGGTGCAGGTGCAGCAAACAAAAACCACTCTCACCTCTTGAAGGCACAATGTTTCTGTAAGAGGAGATGGCCAGAACCAGACTCATAGCTGACAAACGCTAAAGGAAGGCTCATAATCACAACTCACTTTCTATTTGGCATCAAAATGGGCAGTTTCATCTAGGACTGACTAAAAAGAGATGCAAGATTAGCTTGATGGCCTGTTAAGAAATCCATCATTTCCCCATTTTAGAAGGCTGCAAGTATGTGTTTTCTCCAAATTTGCATAAGTCTTGCTCCTGTTATTAGAAACAACAGACAGAACTTGGGACACTTACTGGCAATTGACAGAAATGGACAAAAAGTTAATAAATAAATCACCACTTAGCGTAAGAAAAGTCTCTAGAATATGCTTGTGTAACATTTTATTTGCATACCTTGAAATTTATTGATTTATATCGTCATGACATTGGTAAAGAAATGTTTGAAAGAGTTTTACACATTTTAAATTAAGTTTTGTAAATAAATTTGTAGTTGCCAGTTTATATGATATACCCTGGAAAAAGAGCCTTTTTGACTGAAAAACTAAGATGAAGGTAATACTTCTATTAAACTACTTGAGCCTCAGATAAATCTCATTGCAGACACTTTCAACTGGCCTCAGTAGTTTTATTTTGAATGTTGTAGCTAGTAATGTAGATTCAAATCTCACTGCAGAGAAAAGGTATAGAAAAAACACTATTGTCTTCATCAGGGAATTTGTGACAAGATTTTGAAGACAATTGCCATGGTGAACAAGATACACCAATCCCTGTCTGTGGGTCAGTTATTTCAGTAGCTATTGCCTGGCCTGCCTGCCATTCTCCATCTGTTTCTTCTTAACCCTGGTAGTGCACATCAGAGTTCCCACCCAGGAACTCAGCCTTGCTGGGCAGAGAAGGTTTGTGGTCCACATTATCCTTCCCAAAATCCCCAGTGATTAACCCAGTGCTGTACTGACTGCTTACATTTCACAGTTTTATGTCAAGAAATAGGAACCTAATACGAAGATTTTATCAGACACAGACACAGAAGCAAAAATTTCCTATTGGTGGGCACTCATCTTAATGCTTGGCAGCTGGGATGCAGCATTGCTTCAGGTCAGAACTGGCTTGAATTTTGGCTCCTTTCCTAAGATGAATCCCCAGTTTTCACATTTTAAATGTGCAAGGAACTGTTATAGACTTTCTATGAAAAAAAAAAATCTTCTTTTTAAATCTATGTAGAAATAAAACAGCTGTTTTACAGGAAAAAAATATCCTTAAAACAAGTAATTTAGTTGTCTGACCAAGAATCAGAAAGGTCAAGGAATCACAGATGGAAAAACTTGCCATACTGAAGTGAATGACAGATTTTCCTCTGTCTGTGAGCCCAGGTTTCCATATTCTGCTTGTGAAATCAGTCCGGGTATCATAACAGTTCTAAAAAGAAGTAGTCAGGAAGAAAATGCATAAGAAAAGTAAACTGCATCTGAACTGGTTGAAAGAAACCTGAGGCGGCACTTCAGAATTAAAAAGAAGCAATGCTATCAAAGCAATATTTGCAATATTTGCAATATTATGTCAGTTCTGCCAAAATACTATTTCACAGGAAGTGAGAAACCCATGACATAATCAGGTGATCTGCTTAAAATTCTCATTTAAAACAAATAACACTGAAACTACAGATTTTTGTTAAAGTAAAATTTCTGTGTGAATCTGAGCTAGAGTAATTGCAGGCCTAGATTTCTTCTGCTGAATTTTTATCATTTATCTGGAGTTCTTGGATGACAAGTTCAATATTCAGGTTTCAAAAATTTAAAAATAGGTTGTGAAAGAAATTCTTCAGCCCCTCTTAGTGATTTTTATTTTGCTTTCTCTAAGATTTTTAACATGAGAATTTGATTTTTAAATTGTAATAGAAACAAGCCAATGATTAATATGCAATGTTTCTTGCTCTGCATGTTATATTTCCCTTATGGAATGGATCAACATTTTCAAATAGGGCAGCATACCACTTCTGCACACCCTCACAGAGGCACTGAAGAAATTCCAGATATGCCCAGGCTGCTCCCATGGCTGCAGAAATGTGTGAGCTCTTTCAGTGCACCTAAGGGCAGCTCCTTCACAGTTGATCATTGACAGAAGGTTCAAGACCAAGTAGACACACAAGGTATTACTTTTCCATGATTTCTAGAGGGTGTAAAGACTAAGGGGGAGGCAAAAATGAGGGAGAAGCAGCAGAGGGAACACGAGGGTCAGAGAAAGGGGGAAGAGGTGAAATATTGGAGCTCCATATGGGAGCTCATGCACCTGGCCAGCAGCCCATGGAGGATGCACATTAGCACACAGGAATATTCCTGAAGGTCTGCAGCTTGTAGAGAGTCCACATCAGAGCAGATTTTTCCTGACAGCAACTGCAGTTCAATGGAGCAGAGGAAGTGTGAAGAGGAAGGATTAGCAGAGAGAAACTACTCTGTGTTGATCATATCCATCCTTGCCATTCTACACCATCTGGAGAGGATAGAAGAGTCTGGACTGAGGGTGTTAAGTTCAGACTCGAGAAGTGGAGAGGAAGGGTGTTGTTTTAATGTTCTTCTTTTTGTTTTCACTGTTTTAGTTGGCAATAAACTATGCTGATTTTCCCTTAAGTAGTCTGTTTTGCCCATAACAGCAATTGGCAAGCACTACCCCTATCTTTATCCTGGCCCATGATCTCTCTCATCCTATTTTCTCTCTGCATCCTACAGGCGAAGGAGGGGAGGGAGGAGGGAGTTAGCAGCTGGGTGGGTATTTGGATGTTAGCCAAGGTTAACCCACCACTTCTTTTGGCATCCAAGGACTTCTCCTTTGTGGGAAGGGGCAGAGATGTCGTACTTTTGCGTTACCCTTCCTCTGCCACCCAGAATTATGGCTGGCACAGCCACTGATAGAGCAGTGCTCCATATCTGGGATTTCTAGCAGCATCTCAAACTGAGTCAGGGGCATATCCCCATAGTTCTGGCAGGAAATGTCATCCTTGGCCTCCGTTAAAATCATGCTGGGTCTAGCACTAGGGGACAGCTCAGGACCTACATGCTCAAGGTCCACACTGTCCAAGCTGTCCTGCTCAAGCTGGTTTTGTGAAGAACTTCGTCAGGGTGGGTTGTCCTGCCTCTTTGGCTTGTCCACATTAATTTTACCATGAAAAGACTAATTGATTTTATAAAAATTATACTGCATCTTTAATGCAGGCTCTAGCAGAATAAGAAGGCACGTGTGGCCTTTTGTTGCTGAACACAGCCATCTAGTGGCTACCTCTTGTTTAGTTGTCAAAAGAGAGCTGTGCTAACGGAAGACCAAGAGAATGACAGGGCACAAGCCAGAAAAATTCCTTCCTCGTACCTCACATAGAGTTACCCTGGCAGCCTTGGCCCCCTTGGCCATCTCAACTTGTGGCTATCGCCAGACTTTCTAAAAAAAAAAGCCAAAGTAAGGTTGGGACACTGAATGCCCATCAATACTAAATGGGTAATGTCTGACAGAAATGGCAACAGTTCTATCGCTCCTTGTATTAATTAAGTATTTATGTGAATACATAGCTACAAAAATCCCATACACAAACACTTAGCACCCTGGTGTACTTTTGATCCTTTTCTTTTACACATAACAAGTTCATTTCCTAAGTAAAATTCTTTGTTATTTATTTTTTTAAAAATCCTAGGTTATTTTAGCATTTCCACTTTGGTTCAGAGCAAGAGTCTTAAAGAAATGCACAAAAACTGAAATAAAAAAGAACACAATTATTTAACAGCTTTGTTTCATACAAATTGCTTCACACATCCTAAATAGGCCATGTGGGCACACTTACTGTTCAGCTAATAGTCAAATCATGAAATAATAAAAAGGAGCTGCGGAAGAAATTGCAGAAATGTCTGACAACAATCAAATCATGCCTACGCACCATGCAGAGGATGGCAGTGTGAGGAATGGGTGTATTTCAGCCAGACAAAAGTTGTGTCATATGCCTGGCCTTAGGTCCCTCAGTGCTCCACTGCCTATGTGCTTGGAGGAGCTATTAGGGGCCTCACAAAGCTGAAGCACCCCAGAGAAATGAGTGAAAGGAGGCAGGACTCCCTACCCCATCTCTTAATACTGTTTGCTTTAACCAGAGAAATGCACTGCAGTCTAGATCTTAAAGTGTCAAAAATAAAATTAAACAGAATAACCTTTAGCAGCTATGTGTTTATTCTCATGCCAGTGCAGCTTGCTCTACCTTGGCAATCTGTCTAGAGAAACAAATCAGCATTTTAATATGAATGCACACTAATGAGCCAAATCCTTTTTTAGCAGATTATAGACACATCACACAGCCCTTTCAGGCACATGTTATTAATAGAGGAGAATATATGGATTTATACATGAAGATTTATATATAGAGAGTATATGGTTTGTGAGAATAATGTAGAAATCTAGGGTCAGAAGAAGCATTCCAGTTCCCTGGTTTGACCTCCTGTATCACATCAGCCATTTGTTTCACTGTCAGCCTTTTATTTGATTGCAAATGAGCATGAATATTATTCCTGCAATGGGAAATAAACAGTTACAAATTGTAGTGAGCGGAGACCATCCTACAATTCTAAGAACATAGTACAATGTGATCGTCACATCACAATTTCCAGTGAGAAGGGCTCACTGAGCTTTCAAGCATTATAGGGCTGGCTGGGCACTGACCCCACAGGTCTCTGTGTGCTCAGCTCCTAAAAAAGCTACAGCCCAAAGCAGTGAGAGGGGTCACGGCTCACAGCCCCTCTGAGGACAAGGTTCAGCTGCAGTGGGCTCTTCACCTGCAGCCAGACCATGGCATCTTCCTCATCTTGGCGAGAAGTCACCAACCCACGTGTCTGTCCCCATCTGGAGAAGGCCTAGCTTTAATTCCAAGGTACTTCTGGCACTCCGTCCCAAGTTTCCTATGTGGCAATCAATGGGACAAGGCAGTTTCCAAGCTGTTGCCTGGCCGCTGCTAATCCCTTCTTTTGGGCAGATGAGGGCAGCGAAGCCGTGGTCGCCGCTCGGGAGCCCGGCGGCTGCCACGAAGGAGCCGCTCCACCCGCGGTGTGGGAGCTGCTGCTGCCCCGGCCCGGCGCGGCCCTTCGTGCCGCTTAACCCTGCACAGGGGAGCGAAAACCTCTGCCCGCTCTCCCACGGCAAAGGCACAGCCTCGGACCAGCTCTTCATAGGCCGACTGCCCAAAGCGGAAACGCATCTGTCGGCCTTGCTTCCGCCTTTGTGGTGCTCAGGCCGGCCCGGCTGGCGAGACCCGGCCCTGCCTTGCCGTGGCGTATCCTGCCCCGCCCCGCCCCGCCCCGCCCTGCCCGACCCTGTCCGGCCCTGCCGCTCCCTGCTCTGTGGTGCCGGTGCCGGTGGCGGTGCCGGTGGCGGTGCCGGCAGGGGGCGGGCGCGGGCGGGCAGGCGCGGTGGGAAGGGGCGGTGGAAGCGCTGCGAGCCGGCAGCAGCAGCAGCAGCGGCCCAGGAACGGCTCCATGCGGCACTGAGTGCCTGCAGGAAAACCGCCCTCTAGCAGAGATAGGCAGGCACTGTCCACTCTCTGCCTCATCTCCTTTCCCTTCCTCTCCGTCTCCTCCTCCCTCTTCCTCTCCTTCTCTGCTCCTTCCCTGGGCCACTGAAGCATTTTTTGACAGGCCTTTCCAGCCCTCCTTTCTGCATGGCAGCTTTCTTGCATCTGGCTGTAAAGGTCTGCCGACTCTCCTAGCACTGGCCAAAGGAAACATTAGTTAGACATCCAAAAAGAAGCAGGTATGAAGCAGCAGTAATTCCAGAGGGACCTTACATGCTCTGTAGGCGAACCTCATGAGGTTTAGCAAGGCCAAGTGCAAGGTCCTGCTTGTGGCTCAGGGCAGTCCTAAGTGCAAGCACAGGCTGGGTGAAAAATGGGTTGAGGGCAGCCCTGAGGAGGGTTTGGGGATGAAAAGCTTGATATGACCTGGCAATGACATGACCTGCACTTGCAGCCCAGAAAGCCAAGCAAGTCGTGGACTGTGTCAAATCAGCATGGCCAGCAAGGCCAGAGAGGGCATTCTTCCCCTCCACTCCCCTCCCCACCTGGAGTACTGCATCCAGCTCTGGAGCCCCCCACATTAGAAGGCCATGGACCTGTTAGAGTGAGTTCAGAGAAGGGCCACAAAGATCAGGGGAATGAGGCCTCTCCTCTGTGAAGACAGGGTAAGAGAGTTCAGGTTGTTCAGCCAAGAGAAGAAAGAGAAGGCTCTGGAGAGATCTTACAGCATCCTTCCAGTACCTAAAGAAGATGTACAGTAGAGCTAGAGAGGGATTTTTTACAAGGGCCGGGGGAATGGACAAAGGGGAATGGCTTCAAACTGAAAGTAGGTTTAGGTTAGATATAAGGAAGGAATTCTTTGCTTTGGGGGTGGTGAGGCACAGTTTTCCCAGAGTTGTGGATGGCCCATCCCTGAAAGTGTTCAAGGCCATGTTGGATGGGGCTTTGAGCCATCTGGTCTAGTGGAAAGTGTCCCTGCCCATGGTGGATGGGTGGTTGGAACTGAATGATCTTTAAGGTCCCTTCCAACCCAAACTCTTCTGTGATATTACATTAAATAAAAAAAAAAGTATGTCATTTGGCATGGCAAATCTCCCCATAGAATCACTTATAATTCAGCAACTCTTTCCACAAAAGCTGAAGGTGTCAATTGCTGCAGTCTGTGACACCTTCAAAGAGCAGCTCACTACTTAAGTGCCTCACTGTGATGGCTTGGAGTCACTGTGGGCTTGACACTATCACATAAGTTCACGACCCTTCAGTATATTTATGCCTGCAGTTTGCTCATAAATATTCTCTGCACTTTTGTATCAGAACTAATCAAGGACTCTGAGCTGGGAGTCCGAAGTAATTATTTCTATAACAAATATAATAATCAGAATTAAGTCTGTGAAGGTCACTGTCCTAAAGCAGACAAGGTCTTGAATGGGAAAAGTTATTCACATTAATTTGGTGAATGACTGATTTAACCATATTAGGAAGATCACAGCTTTTTGTGCAGCATAAGCCCTTAGGGTCACCATCATGTATTACTTCAAGCAAAGGAAATAATCTGGGTTTTTTTGTCAAATTCCAATCTGGGTTACTTCATCTAATATACTGGAAGTTCCCCTTCAGGTTCAGCTACCCTTGTTGCTTCTAATGCAACATATAGGTACTTTCCCACTTCTCCCACTGCTGTGGTATGCTGTAAATCAGCTCCTTTTGAACCTCAGATGTGGAGGGATGAGAAATAAATTCCTGTACAAATTGGTGAAACTGGATTCTCTTTGAAGGAGAGTGGATACAGTGGACACACTTCTGTAAATCTTTTCCAAAGAGATGTGCAGGTACAAAATTAATCCCCAGTGCCAAATCCAGGCCACCTTGTTCCTTTCCCAAATCTGGCCTAACTCCAGAGTTAGGGCAGTGGAGTGTGACTGGCAGAAAAGTGAGATGAGGAAACAGTATTTCAGCATGGAGTTGCAACTCTTTGTACGAATCCGTTTGATCTTGTTCTCCCTCCTGCACAGGGGTGAGGCAGCATGCTGTGAATATGGCTACAACAAAGGGAGGCAGAAACTAATCTCAAATCACTGAGCCACTTTATCTTTTCTTCAACCTGTGAACATGCCTAACCAATTTGAGGAGACATCAGCTTCCACCAAGGATATAATCATGGGTAATTGCCTCAGTGCAGAGGAACTTAAGAGTTGGAGAGCTGTACATGATTTCTGCTTTCTGTGCATGCAGCAAGGCAGGACAGGCAGATTGACAGGTGCTTTCTGTCTGAAACCACCCCAGTTTGGGTGGAGCAGGCTTCACAAGGCTTCAGTTGGTGGACTCACTCTGTCACAAAGCCAGTGGAAGCAAATTAAGCTGCCTGGAGTTGCTACAAATAGATATTAATCTCTGCCTCAATTATGATTAACTCCTTAATGCCATGCTGCCTTACCAAACAATTTGTTAATCAACAGTAAACACGGGTCTCTAACTCACTGCCCCTCCTGCAAGCACGCAAGCAGTGACTCTTCTTCCCAAGTCAATGGCTTTTGTTGCCATAGGGACTTGACAGAAATGGTACCACCTCCTTGCCCCAGGACTAGCACAGAGCTCCAGTCAGAGGCAGTAGCTGAAGAAGACACCTGCTCCAGGAGAAAGGATGTATGCACAATAGAGATGGAGATCTCCCTCATGGTTCTTAAAGTGCTTTTAGAATAAAGGCAGTGCCTGACGGTGTTTGCTCATGCTTCTTTTGTGCCTTTGGGAGGCCTGAAGCTGATTCCCAAGCAACAGATAATCAAAATGGGGTTATGACACGGTTAAGATTTTCAGTAACTGGACAGGAGCCAGAATGTGTCTATACAAGCTGAAATTGTATCATTAGACATGATTAATGTTGTTCCTACATTGGATGGAAAGGAATCACTTAGGTAACTACTTTATCCCTAACTCAGGGAGCACAACATTTTAAGTGATTTTATTCTGTATTCTGTAATTTTGCAACCTTTTGGTATGCTTATTCCTGCAGTTTACTTATAAGTATTCTCCTCTCTCTCTTCAATTTTGGGCAGAAAGATGGAGATATTAAAAAGACATAGGTAATAAATTGTGCACTGTCAGAATGAAGCACATGCGTTCAAATTTACAAACTCCTGTTCAGCTGCTCTCTGTTCCTCTTTCTAAATACTGTCCTCTTTCTAAATACTGTGTCTTGTTTTTTGACAGGCTCCAGCAGGTAGAGCTGTTACAATGCCCAGGGAGCCTGAGGTTCAGCTGTCTCCCACAAAATACATGGCCATAGCACTTTCTCTCATGCTGAGTCTCATGGCTTCACATCCCAATGGTCTGCAGAGGTGGCACAGTTCTGCAGCACAGTGATGAAAATCCTCGTGTGGCAGAGTAGGGAGAGAATGAGAAAACTGAATTATTGCCACCCTTGTCCATGAACATGAATATGTGTATAATCATGTTTTTGTACCAGTTCTTAAATGTATAGCCAGCACTTAGAGAAATGACAGAATCTTAGACAAAATCCCTGAGACATCCGAGGCATGCTAATCTCTGAGACCAGGGCACATCTCTTGCTTTACTGTTTTACTTACCTTTATTCTTCCTCAGCGTCCCCCACCTCAGGAGGGAGTGTGAATGCCACCTGGCAGAGAGATGCAGTGTTTAAAACCACCCCACACCTTGTCCTAGCACAACATGTTGTTCTCCCTCTCTTTTACAAGCTTCCTTTAGCTACTGGAAAGCCCCAGCAAGGTGTCCTTGGAACCTTTTCCAGGCTGAACAACCCCAGCTCACTCAGCCTTTCCTCCAAGGAGAGATGCTCCAGCCTTCTGATCTCCTTCGTGGCCCTCCTCTAGACCTGCTCAAACAGATCTATGTGAAACCACTCTATGACTCTGTGATTTTTTACTTCTGTTATTTCACCTTGGTGACACTGAACTGCATAAACCACGTTTCTTCCTCTGATAAATAGTGCAGACAGCACCCCTATTGAGCATGACTTCCTTCAGCACCTAATGCAACCTCCTCATTTGCAGCACCAGTCTGACCACATCACTCTTTGTGTGTTTATACCCTTACAGGTCACTCTCCCTCACACACCAACACGCAACACCTTCTGCATCAGCAAGTCTAGAAAATTGTATCTTCCCTTCTCTAGTCTGCTGAATAAAAGTGGATTGTAGAGTGGCTCTGTGACTTCCCTTACCTGCAAGAGCTTAATAGTTCTGAATGTGCAAACACTGTCATTTTAATGTGACATGAAAGACGGAAACAATGTTCTCATCTGTTGCAAATGTGTGACTCTTTTAAACAATGTGGACAGTGCCCTCCAAGTGGCACATGATGACAGGACTTGGCCAGTCCATTAAATGATTCACTGTCAACCACTTGAGACCAGAATTGAGAAATTGAGCCTTGGTTTCAGCCTGAAGGCCTAGTACTTTAGAGCAGGATCCTACACTGGACAATGTGTCAGAGAATGTATGGATAAGGAGATTTCTGTATGTTTGTCCACCTAAACAGTTGATTGATAATATCACAGGTCTGTGTGTTGGTCTGCTTCTGGCTTGAATCAACTGAGGTTTTGCTCAGTGTGCTTGAGTGTGGACACCATGAGACCAAATTTAGACGTATTACTCACAACAGCTCTGTTTGCAGGTTTTAGCCCTCTGGAAACTTTCAACCTTCTTGATCACACTCAAAAACACTCAGGTCACAGGACCTGCAACCTGGGTGCTGACAACAAAAGCCATCTGCTGCCGAAGGAGGCGGAGAAGTTACAGTAATTTCACGACTATAAGGCGCACCCTTTTGACTAAAATTTTCCCCCAAAACCAGAAGTGCGCCTTATAGTCCGGTGCGCCTTATCTGATGGACAAAGTGGCAAAATTTGCCGAACCGGAAGTGCGAGCCGCGAGGGGAGTGGCCCCGCAGCAGGGCTGGGCTGTGAGGGGGAGCGGCCCGGCGGGGCCGTGCCGGGCTGTGAGGGGGAGTGGCCCCGCGGGGCCGTGCCGGGCTGTGAGGGGGAGTGGCCCCGCGGGGCCGTGCCGGGCTGTGAGGAGGGAACAGCCCCGCGGGGCTGTCCCTGGCTGTGAGGGGAGAGGTGTCCCATAGCAGCGTCAGGATGTGAGGGGAGAGGTGCTCCACGTGGGGGGGCCTACTAGCATCAGCGCGGCCGCCGCGCAGGGTGGGAAAGCCTCTGGAATCAGGGCAGTGGCAGCGCGGGGCAAGCCCGCCGACATGGGGGCACCCGGAGCACCAGGGAACTCCCGGAGCAGCGGGGCCCTGGGGACGCCGCACGGAGCGGCAGCAGGCGTTCCCCGGCCCTGGGGACACCGCACGGAGCGGCGGAGGGCTTTCTCCGGCCCCGGGGACGCCACACAGAGCGGCGGCGGGCATTTTCTGGCGCCGGGGTCGCCGCACGGAGCGGCGGCGGGCATTTTCTGGCGCCGGGGACACCGCACGGAGTGGCGGTGGGCATTTTCCAGCCCCAGGGATGCCGCACGGAATGGCGGATACAGGCAGGCCCGGGGGCCAATGGCTGCCGGGTTGGGGCGGGGCCTTGGCCAGCAACCGCGTGGGGGGAGCTGGGGGCGGAGCCTCGCTAAAAAAAAAAAAAAAAAAAAAAAAAAAGTGCGCCTTATAGTCCGGTGCGCCTTATCTGATCTGCAAAGTTGCAAAATTTGCCAACTTCCGGGGGGTGCGCCTTATAGTCCGGTGCGCCTTATGGTCGTGAAATTACTGTACTCTGTCACTACAACATTTCCGTCATCCTTTCCTATATGGGGGAAGAATTGATTTTGTTTACACATAAGGAAGTAATTCCATCTTATAGAACAATGAAATCTGAACTGTTTACTATATTTACTCCTAAATTTCAAACTTGTCATACCACTGAATCTTCTACATTTCTTATTAAAAACGCAATGTAAGCCAGTGTAAGAGCAGGTGAATGGAATATTTAGAGCTTACAAGACAGTGAAAATGCAGATGGCCCAAATATTATATAGAAATGGTCTAAAATTGTAGCAGTGTAGGCTGGCTTCTCAAAAAATCTGAAGGAAACTGGGAGCCCAATTGTCTTAAAAATGAATAAGAATAGGAAGCATTTGCAAATCTCTGTTTAAAAATACATGTTTTCTCTCTTATTTTCAGTGAAATCTTTTCTTCTGTTATGTCAACTCATAAATTATTATCAGCTCCAAAATAAATAAATGAACAAGAGACATCCAAATGTCTGTGAGACTGAATTTCAGCCTTATCCATGTGAAATGCGGTGCCCTTATTTCAAATTCTTGATCCAACACTGCTTCAGTTTAATGCCAAAAGGGCATAATACAGTTCAATAATAACTGGCTGCTGGAACCTTCTAGGAATTTTTCCAGACTTCCAACTAAATTTTTAAATGATGGGGCTGAGAGTCTTAAAAGGCTCCCTAAGACCATCAGACCACCTGCACTAATGTTTACAGCCCCTCTTTCCAAAAACCAGCACACCTTTATAGCCACAAGGTTTAATTGGCCCTGTCCACTCAGGAAACGAACTGAGAGCAGATGCTTATAGTTTGCCAGATAATCCCTGGCAGAGATTACAGCCTCCTTACTACAAAAACTACATCTCTAGAAATGAGATAGAAATGGGCTGGTAGCCACTAATAATAGAGAAAGCTAAGATTACTTTCCAAAAAACTGAGGAAAATATAAATTCAGAAGTCAACCTTTCACCTCCTCAAAAACTAAGTTGTGATTCTTGACAGAGTTTTACATGGGATGAATCACCAATCAATTTTAAAGTTGTTATAGATTTACATAACAAATTATTATTTTTCCTACATAACAACTAACTTCTTACTTGCAAAATGCTGTTACAAGGGCAAAGTCCTCCCTGTTTGCCACGGATATGGAAAGGCTCAAGCTACTCTTGTGGTTTGAACAAGTAAATCGAGATGCAAAAAAAACCCCAAATCAAACCAAACCAAAAATGAGCAAAATGCCCAAAGCAGATCATTGATACCTCAAAGTTTACTTTAGAAGCTACTATTCTAGCTGTTGTACTCAAACTGGAAAGGAGATTGCCTCTTCCAGAGCAGTTTCAAAAGGGTAAAATCCTTGAGATTCTTGTGAGATGTTTTTAGGAGGGCCATTGCAAGTCCTAGAACTTTTTTACCAGAAAGATAAAATTTCCTGGAGAAATTTTAAATATTTTCCTGGAGGATTTATAAATAATAATCCATTGTGCCTTCTGATTAAGACCCACACCCATGCACAGTTAATTATTGTTTACCTGGATTTGTTTAAGATAAATTTCAAAGAACATGGTAAGCTGTAGCTGAACTTGCAAGTCTTCCTAGTGAAAAGTTCTTCTAAACCCTGTCTTCGGACTATTTTGTGCTATAAAAGAAAAATCAGCCCAGAGTGAAAGAGGTCTGTTGTCAGTCTGTTACAGCTGCAGAAGGCTGGCTTGTAGGTCTTTCTAGTAACAAGTTTGCACCTGAAAGTTGCTCATACTGCTATCAGGTGGTAGCAGGGCCAGTAAATATTGGTAGCCTTTCTGAATGCTGCAGTTCATTCTTTCTCTTATGTGCACTGTAATACTAACAGTATTGTCTATGACAGGGGGTCTGAGTGGGTTTTGGGGAATGCAGAATGAATGGGAAATTCTATCTGTAAGATTGGTTAAGCTCAATGAGGAGTAAAACAAAGAACCAAAGTGAAGAGCTCCTGTGCTGTGTCTGTGGCTGCAGGATGAATTTCAGATACATTATGGAGCTCTGGCTGCAGAAAGCAGGATCATATCATCTATGGAGAAGGAGATTTTAATGAACCATTGAGTTGCCATCCATAACGTGTAGTCAGAGGGGATTTTGCAATTCACTTTCCCTGGGAAGAGGCCTGGGAGAAGCTGCAGGGGCCACAAATGCAGAATCATTTACATGCTAACCCACAGGAGTTAGCACTTCTGTGCTTCTTGGCAGCCTGGTTGAAGTTGGCTTCATCAGGTGCTGGGAAACACTGTAGAGATGGCTGTGCTAGAATCCAGCAATGTCACTGGCTCTCAAAGATACAAGCCTAGAAATTCAAGCAAGAAGGTTTCAGTTTTTTGCTTTGCCCCATTAAGCTCAGCCTTTTCATCTCTTGGATAAAAAATGTATTCCAGTCTTAGGGCTTATGACTTTAGACAACAGAGGACAATTGACTTGTTAAAATTTTCGCAGTGAAGGCACTGAAACCAAATCCTTTCCATTTTTCCTTTGTTTTACAGGCCGTCTTGTGCCCAAGGTCTACTGGAGGCTAACAGCTGAGCCCCTTTGCTGCAGAATAAATGGAGACTTGTCCCTCCTTCCTGGAAATTCCTGATCCTCAGAGTGTGACCCCCAGTTTGTCCCAGGAGAAGAAATCCTGGGCCTGTGTGGGTCTTCTCCAGGTCAAGAGGTCTCAGCAAAGCATTGGATCGTAAGGCTCAGATCTCTATGAGAACTCAGTCTCAAGCTGATCCCAACTCAGCAGTGTGGAAAAAATCTGAAAAGTCTGAGCAGCATGGTGACCAGGTGTCAGATAATCCAGGGATTAGAACAAGCAAAGATGGCTTATTTGTTTTTGTTGTGGTTTATTTTGTCCTACTAATTCTTCAAAAGAGTAAACATTTAAAAAGTTGAAAAAGTGATCTCACTATAAAGGCTGAGTTTGGCAGAACTGACATTTTTACTCATTAACAAATAACACTATTTGTTGTCTCATGCAAGAGGCAGGACTGTAGTGGTAAGTCCCTTGAAGCCTTGAAATCTGAGATCACTAATATTGATACATGAATTAAGAGAAAATGAGACAGACACATATATTGGTTAACCTCTCTCAGGTATCTATGCCAAAGTTGCTCAATCAGGGCTTACCCTCTCAGGGGAGATTATTTTCCTCAGACTCTGATGACTAGAAAATCATTGACTGTCAAAGGAGGCTGCACTGCACCTAAATTTTTATTTCAGATCTATGTCAAAGGTCTCTTCCTAACTTTCCTTGTTTTCATGTTTCCTCACACTTTTTTCACGTGAAATGCACCCAGCTGACAGTGGTGGTGAAAGACACAATCCTGCCTTTACTTACCAGCAGGTACAGCATAAGAAGCAATGATGTGATCTTCCCCAACACTTCTTTGGTAGTGTGCTCCAGCTCCTGATTTATGAAAGGGAAAAGGTAGAAAGGTTGCTTCAGCTCAGTCAAGTCCCTCCTCCTTCCTGATAGTGCCAATTAACTGCATTTTTGTTTTTGAGAAATGTGGAAAAGTTTTGGATCTCTGCATTAAAAGAGAATTTTTCTTAGAATGATAGAGTGCCCAAACCAAATACAGATCTGCTGTACTCAAAATATGACTTTAATAATACAGACAAAAGGTCTTGGTTTTGCTTTGTTAGTTTGGATTATCTGTCATCAATACTGATAAAACCAGAAAACCCCGAGCTCCTGTAGATAATTTACATGTCCACTTGAAAATATCTTGACCATTTATGTACTCTGGTATCTTTTTTTTCCCTCCAGGGTGCAATGGATTTTTGCTCTGAAACCAGAAAAAACATTAATGGAGAATGAGCTGCATGTATGGGCTACAGAGAATTGCTTTATATTGTCACTTTATAGAAATGTTTCTAAAGGAGGTCTCTGGGGTTTTGAAGGAAGCAGATAAAGAATTAAGTGTAGTTTGAAAAATATAATCACATTCACATATTCCTGAAGAAGGGCTTGACAAAGACCTTGATGAAAGCATGGTAGGGCCCAACTAGAGAAGCTTTCAGAGATACACTTCATAATGCTATGATAGGGGTTCTCTTCTGGGTCCAGTGACAGTAGAAAAAGTGATTCTCAGCTACTTTTTTCTTTCACAGCTCTCCTGTTAACATCACAATTGCAAAAGCATTTTCTAATTCATGTCACTGTAAATCAACAAAGCTAATTCAGAGGAAATTAAATCAGAGGAAATTAAAGACTTGGTGGGAAAAAAGCTTGAAATATTTCAACTAACTGTAAAACTAGGTCGCAAACATTAAGACAAGTCACTCTGCAGATCAGAGTTATATAACCTATAGGAGGAGGCAGTGGAAACTAGAGAAGGGAGTAAGAAGAAATTTAACTGCAAGGAGATCCATCTCTGCAGGCTTGAAAGACTGTCACCACCACTACCAGGTTCTGGGAAAGCAAGAGCTCTAGTCTCATGTCACTTTTATGATGAAAAGTGATTTTGTAATATTGACAAATGAGAACACTTGTGAATCAGAAAGCTTCTGATATGAACAGAAATCCTTATGGTTCAAGCAAGCTCAGTTTAGAACAGGGCTCAATTTCTGGACTCAAACTCAGTCAAGCTTGACTTATGTTTAAAAAGAAAAAATAAAATTAGTGGTTTGAGATACAGCCCCATGATACATGGTACAAAGGGTGTAAAGGACAAGCTTTCTGTCAGCTACTTTTACGTTCTTATCTGGGAGGCTTCATGGTGAAGAGGCTTGCCACAGCTCACATATAACTGAAACCAAATGTATTGCTATTTGCACAGCTTCCCATTAGTGAAATTCTACATTTATACACATAATCATTCCAAAATTGCATTTCATGGTTTGGTTTGCTTTTTTATCTTCCAGACTTACCAACCTATGTAATTGAGACAGCCCCACCATTCATTATTTCCTGTTTTATTAGCAGGGAATAGGAATATTTTCATAATGCTAACTGTGGAATATTAAACTCTCATAAATCTGTTTAAAGTTCAAAGAAAAAAAATATTAAAATAATAAATTTTTTAAATCAGCAGATGTTTCTCAAATTGGTACTAAATTTCAAAGCTTCTAACTCTTGCAGAAGCCCTAAAATCCATTAAAGACACTGTTCTGCCAAAAGCTGTTGGCTGGATCCTGTTAGGCTCTTTGTGTTCATCTCCATACACACAAAATATAATTTGTTTTCTGGTCACTACCTGTCTACCTGGCATCTCTGGCTGTGCAGCCAGGGGATTTTTCCCATGAATAGGCTGTGGTTTATTACACAGCCTGATTCTTGGCCTGGACAATGGCAACACTAGTGTTTTCTTTGCTTTGTACAAGATTTGTTAGGCTTCCTTGTTCAGTGCTTTCTCCAAGCCAAACCCTGCTAAGCCTGAGCAACACCCTCATGATTCATCATCCCCCCATACAGCAGCAACATGTTGCTCAGTTTCTCAGAACAAACCAACATCTGCCACGCCACAACTTCCAAGGCAAGCCGAGGTAATCACTGCTGTGCCATAAACTGGGAGGGTAGTGACAACACTGGTACTGCTAACGCCACAAGGGTTGTTATTCTGGCATCCTTAGGGCACTGCACCACTGCTGCTGATCACGGAGGCGTAGGTTTTAACCTCTCTAGCAACAAAGAGCTTGACCTTTTAACCAGGTCTGCAAAAAGAAGTGATACTGGTTTCTGCTAGAACATATATAACTCACAAACAGTTTTCTGTATGTTCAGAAGCATCCAGAAAAGTTGAAATATTGAAAACATTCTTGCTATTTTGAATATGCTTCTAATGAAGTTATTTTCAGCTGTCACAATTGCTCTCTTTAAAATCTGAGAAAAGGCATAAAAGGCAGTATTGCTTCACCTGCTTCAATCAGTGCCTGACATAAGCAAATTGGGATGCAAGGACAGAGAGGACAAAGAGGAAGGAAAGCAGCTTCTTCCTTTCTTTTCAGATCAAGGTGTTGGTTTTGTTGCCATGGGTGTTGCATTTGAGGTGTGGCTGCATTGGCATCCTGAGGAGCAACAGGCTCAGATTGTTTGCCAGCTTTAGAAATCAGTTAAATTCAAAACCGTCCACAGTTTCAGTGTACCTTTGAAATATGCATCCTTTTAACAACTCTGGAAAAGGTGGCTATCCCTATTTTACATAGAAACACATGTTTGGAGGAGGTAAGTGGCATTGCAGAGTTCCAGCACTGTTCCTGCACTCACTGGGTTATTGGACATTTTCTGTTCATCCCTCATATCCCTGTGTAGGCAAAATTGAGGTTCCCACTCAATAAAATAACAGCTAAGGTCAAGCCCCTGTAGGTTCTCTTCCCTCCTAAACCCTCACCAAACAAACTGCTGAAAGATGATGACTTTCCTGAGGCAAACTATGACACTGAAAGCCCAGGTTGCACATTCAAGTCACTAAAATCTTTCTCCACAGTACACCCACATGAATCACAAGCTGCAGCTGTAACAAGATGCAATTGAAAAATAACATTAAGAGCAAACCCTTGCGGTATTTGGAATTTTGGCATTTCACATCAGGGTTAGCTGCCATTCAAACATTCTTGAGCTGCTCCCTCACTGACACATTTTTCTTACAAAAGACTTTCAGGATGCCCTCCTTGTCAGCATCACTCACTTCTTCTGTAGTTCACTTACTGATTTGACCAGTCACAGCCACTCTGCATTTTCTGGGAGAAAATAAAAGTACAGTAGTTTCACGAATACAAGCCGCACGGATTATAAGCCGCACCCCCGGTGCCTCGACAATGTTGCTGTCTTTGTCAATAGATAAGCCGCACCCCGAATATTAGCCGCACTTTCGTTCGTCGCGAGAATCCGTGCGCAGCTTTCACAAATTGGCCAATTAGTAACAGGATCGCGGCATAGCGGGCTTTACTGGCTCGGGGCGGGGCCAGGAAGGCTCGGCCCGCTCATGGTTGCCGACGGGGCCGGGTGGCCCAGCTCAGCGCCACGGCTCGGCGGGGCTGGCCGGCTGGTGCTGCCGCCACCGCCGGGCTCGCTGGCCCCCCTCTCCCGTCAGCACCGCCCCGCTGCCGCGTTCGCTCGCCCGGCTGGCAGGGCTGCCGCCGCCGGGCTCGCCGCCCGCCCCGCTGCCGCTTTCGCTCGCCCCGCGCCGCGCCTCGCGAGCGCCGCGCCCGCCCCGCGGTGCTTTCGCTCGCGGCGGCGGCGCTTCGCTCGCTCGCCGCGGCGGCGCTTCGCTCGCTCGCGGCGGCGGCGCTTCGCTCGCGAGCGGCGGCGGCGCTTCGCTCGCTCGCCGCGGCGGCGCTTCGCTCGCGAGCGGCGGCGGCGCTTCGCTCGCTCGCCGCGGCGGCGCTTCCGCGAGCGGCGGCGGCGCTTCGCTCGCTCGCCGCGGCGGCGCTTCCGCGAGCGGCGGCGGCGCTTCGCTCGCGAGCGGCGGCGCTTCGCGAGCGCCGCTTTCGCTCGCCCCGCCGGCAGGGCTGCCGCCGCCGCCACCAGGCTCGCCGGCCGCCCCCTCCCGTCTGCACCGCCGCCGCGTTTCCTCGCCCTGGCCGGCACTGCAGGCCCCCGCACCGCCGGGCTCCCCCACGCTGCTGGCCCTGATTATGCTGGGCTTCCCCCGCTGCCAGGCAGCCCCACCCGCCGGCCTTCCTGCTTCTGCCATGCTCCCCTGCACTGCTAGCCCCAGTTCTCCCGGGCTCCCCCGCCATGCTGGCTCAGGCTCTGCCGCCCTCCCTGCCCCGCCCTGCTGGCTCAGGCTCTGCCGCCCGCCCCCCACACTGCTGGCCCCGCCTCTGCCAGGCTTTCCCACCTCAGCCGGGGCCGGCCGGGCTCCAGCTTGGCTTGGGGCTGCCGCGGGCTCTCACTTCCGTGTTGGCAGCTTTTAGAATTTTGTTAATAGATTAGCCGCCCCGGAATATTAGCCGCACTTCCGGGTTTCCACCAAAATTTTGGTCAAATTGGTGCGGCTTGTATTCGTGAAATTACTGTATTAAAAAAAGTAGCTCCTGATGCTTTTTATAATTTCTGTGTGGTTTCAGGGTTTTATTCACTAGAATACATAGGAAAAAATTTTTTTTTGGAAGGACATGTTGTCCTGAGTGTCTGCTCTCAGAAGACTTCTACTGTAAAGAGACAAGAGCAGATAAAAATGTGGGTTAATATTAACTGATTGCAACTGGAATGGCACTTGTCTAGAGCATGTACATTTGTCCTTTGCTCCCACATCTTTCTTGATTGATGGCTGAAAGATTTTCAATTAGAGCAGCTGATAATTACTCAGTCCACATTTTAGTCCAGAGTAGTTTGAAAAAGTTTTAACATTTATAACTGCTGAAGAGCTATGAGCAAAAACTTGTGTCTTTTATGTGAGAAATGGTTCCTTGTTTGTGCTGCTATAAAAGCTGTTACTAAGTCAGTAATATTTCAACATATATAATTTGCTAATTGTACAGTTAATAGTCTTCCCTTTGCTTGTAATCCATCTTGTACTACACAGGGAGCAAAGGAAACGTCATGGATGCCACCCTGGACTGAAAAAGAAGCCAGCACTTCACAACATATTATCTTCAGCAACAGCAGCCACATCGGTCGTAAACTGGTCCTGCTGCAACACCTCCCACTCCAAACAAAGAGGCAGGTCCAGATTCAGCTTTGTCCCTGGATCCAGCTGTCCCCAGCAGCCTTGTCCCAAGACTTTTCCTCAATAGACCTGAGGAGTCCAATGTGCCAGGTGCAAGCAGTGCAGATGGTGCTGGGCACAGCTTTGCTTTAAGGCAGCATCTGACCCTACACCAAGAGGCTGCAGCCTCAATGACAGAGCTCAAGGTTTGGTCCTCACTCTTCAAATGGACAGGACATTCGCTGTCCCTCCAGGATGAATATTTCTTTTCACTTCGTTACACGTAACTGCAAGAACATTTATCTCTTCCACATTTACTGACTTTTTCCTGTACAGAAGTTCCTTAATGAAAATTAAGTCATTATTATTATTATTATTATTATTATTATTATTATTATTATTAATTCACCAGAATCAAAACTTCCATAAAACTGATCCCTAAAAATTCCATTTATTGACAGTGGTCAATTAAAAAATTATTTTCTACTATTTAGTGTTTTTATAATTCCATCTGTTGTGAGATAAATCTAAAAAATCTATAGGAAAAGTTATTTAGAAACATAAACTAAGGATTTACCAGAGTCATTTTCATAAATCCTTTTGTTTTGATAAGATTAAGTATTTCATCTCATTAAGCACTGCTTTTGTTGTTCTACAAAAATAAAAGGAATATTATAATTAAGTGCCTAAGTCTGCAAATGGAGTGTTACAGTCTTATTTTGTCCAGATTTGCTTTTTCCGGTGGGAAAGGTTCCTATATGTTTTTTTTTTCTTTTTTTCATTTTCAATTTTAGTGGTCATGCAGGCTCTTATCGGCTGCAAAAACAAACAAGAAAACTGCAATGTCCAGAAGCGGAAGCAGGCTGGTAAAAGGTTCAATACAAGCTCATAAATCTCTGATTATATAAATTATATTTGTTAATAATAACATATTCTACTAGTCACAGTTGATGGAACTAGGACTATTAAAGTTAAAAGGAAACTATTACACAGAGGAAGAGAGAAACATCCTTTTAACATCCTATAAGAGATATTAAATAATTATTATTATTATTATTACAATGGGCAAAGTTTTTGCTTTAAATGGCACTCATGACATTATGGTCTTTCCTTAATTTAAACCCACATGAAAAGAATGGACATTGCAGAGTTGTGAGTAAATGAGGATGCAAATGAGGAAGAGGAGGAGAAGAGAATGTCAGAGGAAGATCTGTGTGTTGGGCAAGGGATGTTTCCTTCACAGCTGCAACTTGCTGATCAGTTAACACAACCCATGAGAGGAGGAAGACCTATTCAGATGTGATACAACAGTGGGTTCTTAGCAGCTACGTGCACCTTTCTTCCTCATTTAAGCAGGTGCTGCCAGCCACCAGCACAAGTCTAACCACAAGTTTCTTCTGTGCCATTTGGATTCAGAGCAGTTTACTGGTCATTTAAAGCCTCCAGGAAATTTCTATTGACAAACTTTTGGAGATAAAAATATAGGTCTTACACATTCTGAATCTGAGTCAGAAGTTGCCATCACTTGAAAAATATGTATATAAACCTGCAGTGTTTTATAGAAACTACGAGATTGTTCATAAAACTTGAGTGAAAAGGTATATTATAATACTATTAGTTGTACAGTTTTGATGTTCTGCCTTTCAAAAGATCAAGATTACTGAACAACGTTGGTTTCCAGTGCAGTATCTGGGTCACCTAGGATGAGGTAGGGGTAAAGAGAGGAGTCCTACTGAGAAGACTGTCTAACATCTAAGTATGGTTATGAAATCAAATAGTAAAAGAATATCTCTTGCTGATACATCCAGCCTAGCGCTTCACTCTAGACAGTCACAGTTGGCTGACAGCAGGAATAACACCCAGAGTGAAGCACTGCAGTTTTGCCACTGCTTTGCTGCCTGATCTGTTTCCCCTCTCCTTTTGTTCCCAGCACATTTCCATCCCACTCGTTGTCCATTTTTCCTATTGGCTTTAAATACACCATCAGTAAGTCTAGAACAGAAAATTAATTAGGTGATGAGGCTGAGTAGCTGCTGGTTGTGGCATAAAAGTAATTTCTCCAGGCTGCTGTCTACTACTGATCTACACAGAGTGGTCCTTCCTGGCCTCCTCCCCCTGTTCATAGGATGTTTGCAATCTCTCCTGGGAAGGGTACAACTTTAATTGGAAATTAGGGCAAGAGGGTGGAGGCTCCTAGAACATAATTATAAAGCACCTTGCTATGTCCCAGCACAGCCATGGGAAAGCAGCCTGTAAATTTAATTTCGGTGCCGTGATGGCTTCTCTGCCAGCTGTCTCACTGCCCTCAAGCGATCGCAGAGGAGCTGCTCCCCAGTCCCAAGTGCTGGATGACTGTGCCTCCTGTGCCCTTGCCAAGGTTTGGAGTAGCCCAGCCCTAGCCCGAGGGGCATTTTCTACCCAAGAACTGATACTGAATGTCTCATCACCAGCGTCTCAACCCAGGGTGTTCTGCCGATTCAGCTCCTTAGGACAGCACGGTGTATTTCCTAATCTCTTGTGACAGTAGAAATACACTGGCTGCCCTAAAGCTCTGGGAGAGGCTTTCTGTTGCCCAAACCAGCTACTTCATGCTGGGCTTAATTTCATGTGAGTAGATGTTCTAGATGCCTACTATTTACATCTAGATAGTATTTTGTCCCAAAGCCTGATGGGAATTGCCCTTTGAGGGATATTAATTCATATATTTTTTTGTTTGCAAGAGGTTGATAATAGTCCTACTTACATAGCCATGGGGGAAGAAGGAAGTACCATGATAAAGCTCTGTGAGACTGATAACACACATTTGAACATCCGCTGCATGTTAGTTCATTCATTTTTTTTATTGCTAGGCCAGCCTACATTTTCATTATGTTAATACAGATTAAATGAAGCACCCTTACATTAGAAAATTAAAACACCTGTAGAGCTGCAGCAAGGCATGGGTCACATTTTTAGTGGCAGGAGCATAAGGCAGAGGCACTGTGTTATTTGGCATTTCTCTGCCTTCAAAATGTTTTTCACAGGCTGTCAAAAACTCTTTGTGTTTGACTTGGCAAGGACTCTGAAAACCAGGAGAGTAAATGTGGAGGAGCCCTAGTACAAGCCCAGTCATCTGTAACTTGCCTTAGTCCTCTGTGATCTCTCATCTGATAACCTTCAAAGCAGCCTCTCTGTTTGGATGGTGACTTGAAAGAATCTCTTTGGATTACATTAGCTTTACATTAGCTGTACTACTGTTTTTAATAGCAAAGCAGCTACTGTATTTACAAGAGAACCAGGCCAGTTCTGGGGCAAATAGATTACTCACTACAAAGCAAATCAGATCTCAGCTTCTCAGATATCTTTAAACTTTCGAATTTGTCATTTATTACTATTCTCATGCACTAGAAAATAAAAATTAATTATCTAAAATGACAGGCCTACATGCTTTGGAAGAAAGTTCAAATTTTTCATTTCAAAATTTTATTATTCTAAGATTTGGAAAGAAGTACACCAGGAAAAGGAAGCTGAAATAGGTATTTTGGTTTGGGATGGGGTTCATGAAAGTAATCTAAATTTAAAAAAAAATCCCTGAAGAATCAATCATTTAGGCAGAATTAATATCAGACTTCTGAGGTTTTTTATGCAGTAAGCTACAAACAAACATAGCTCAGACTGAGGCTGTTTTGATGACACAAGGTTGATGAATATCAAGCCAAATTTCCAATATTAATCCAAGCTGGTGCACCAGCTGTAGCAATGTTTACTACATTAGAGCAAACCATCCTTTTCCAAAACATACACTGTATATGACCAGTGTAATATTCTGTATAAACTAATACTATATACAGGAGGTGATGGTCCACTGCGATCCCTGAAACCACCTTTCCTCCTCGGAACTATTCTGGTTTGTGTTAATTACACTCCTGTGTCAGATTCCAGAGCAAGCTTTAAGCTGCTTCACCAGAAGGAGGTGGAAATGTATGTGAAGAAGAATTCTTTCCACTTTCTTTGAACTTTTAAAGGACTTATTTCTGCAAGCACCACAGTTCCCAAGTACCCTCAGGAGCTTGGGAGATGAAGGCAGAACATGTCATTTCAAGTCCACCACTGCAAAAAGAGCTTTATCAAACAGTTCTTGTGTCCTTGCTTGTCTTTACTGTGTAGATGGAGAACCAAAGAAGTTTGGTTTAACCTTCTTCTTCTCCTTTATTTCTCTTTTTTTTGCAGTGCTCCCTCATACTGGCCTTGATGCTCTTTAAGCTTGCACTGCCAGAGAGATGAGCAAGGCTCCTCACGCGGTCAGGGTGAGGAGTGCTCCAAATCTGGCTGGTGCATGGCCAGCTGAGAATAATTGTGCTCTAGGCTGGGTAAGAGAAAGGAGGAACTTAAAGGATGCCCAAGACACCAGTGGGGATGACAGTTATTACCTCTTGCGGCAGTCACAGGAAATTAGGCAGCAGCTGAGACAGGAGCACAGATTTGGAAGGCAGTCTGCTACTTAGGCAAGGATGGTTTGAAAGGTATGGAGCAGACAAAATGCAAGTTTTTGCTGTTGAAACAAGAAGTTGTGCTGGAGGAAACTCAGCATTGTCACCTCTGAGTGACAGTGCTGCCCCTGGATATTGCCATAGGCAGTGCCAGAAGTTTAGGAGCTCTTGATGTGATAAATGCTGGATGGAAATCAGAGGCCAACCCTCAGACTGTTTTTCAGATCAGCCTCCTATGACAGATGAATGGCAAAGCTGGGATAAGATAATAACAAGATGATAAGCAATTTTCTCCGATAGCCAGAGACTGCACTTGGTGGCTCAGGAGATCTTCACCTGTGCTCTGACTCAGGGCAAAGCGTAAAGTCTCACCTCTTTGTGCTCACCCTCCTGTTACTAACTCAGAGAATTTCTTGGCGTCAAAGCATCAGGGCTAACAATTATGAACATAAAGAGGTGTGTCTGTTCCCTCCCTTTTTCTGTGTATTATACGTGGGAGTATTTTATGAAATATTGTAAATCTTGACACGGTGAATCCTTGATTTACAAAATTCTTGGGCTAACCACTGTGAGTCTCCAAATCTCTAACCTTTCTCTGCCCCCACACAAAAACCTCTCAGAAGAATAAAATGGCAGTTTCAACTTGCTAGTAACTTGTTTGGGACTGTAGGCTAAAACAGAAGGAAAATTCCCACTCGGGTGGGCAACCATCCCATCCTGCTGTGAAGACACGAGCCGTGTCACACAAGGGCCAAATGAGTCCTTTGGGCTTCTACCTTAGAAGTGCCTTCCCCGAGAGGCAGACATCATGGGCAGCTCCTCTTTCTGCATGCTGGTGCATTCAGAAAACAGTGCCCAGAAAATTTGTTGATGCTACTGAAAAACTGCAAGGCAACACAGAGCACACACTCACATGAAGGAGTTGCAAAGGTAATTTGGCTGCTAATCACCCCAAGCCATTTTGCTCTCAGGACTGCAAGTAGATTTTGGGATACTTTGTACTAAGCTAGGGTTTTCTCTTGAACCTCAGTTGTTGCTTTTCTCTTCTTTTGAGGGTTAATTCTAAAACAGCCTGAGAAAATCTCAGTTCTTATAATTTTCCTAATGTCAGCAGGATTTTTACTTCAAGCCTTTTTATTTAAGAAGAAGAGAAGGAGGGTTAAGGGATAAAAGCCTTGTTGCATTAATATTTTGTGTAAGCTTCAGATATGATCCTGGTAAGCACATGTGCTTGTCAAGATAGGGTGTGGTAAACTGAGGACAACTTATGGAAGAAGCAGTAAGGCTTCACAGAAGTGAGGTGAGAAGCATTTCATATGGGAAAACATAAGAATGAAAATCCAGAAATAACAGCGCAACCCCGAGTGTGGTTTACACAACTTTGGTCCATCCTCATTCACATTGAGGTCAACTATGGACCAATTGTGATATTATGAATGTGTTCATATAAATATTTTATGTAATATTTGTCCTTCATTTTTCATGTTTGAATTTTACTTGTTTGTTGTTTTCCTGAGGGCAAGGTTCTAGGGCACCAGTTACTTTGTAAGAAGTGGGAAGCTGGGCATGTAAGCCAGGTCTACAGCCAATAATTAAATCTTCTGGGTTTACACTATCTGTGGAAAAATCCTGCAGTCAACATCTGCCTCTCTGTTTGATCTACATTTGTACAATCAAGGGCAATTTAAAGTGCTTTATGATGGATTCTCCATGGATACCTAATATAATTTCCTTTCATTATGATAGTAGAGTAGGTTTTCACAAAACTGTTTTTACTGAAAAACAGATGGCTTGGGTAAACTAGGGCACAAGTAAAAGCATGTATCATAAAAGCTACCCAAGAGAGGACAGTTTGATCTAATCTCACCACATTCACTTTAAACAGGAAAACTTTGCAAGTTTGAAATTCTGAAATTTTTCCTGTAAATTTTCCTCACTCCCAGCAGCCACATGCAAAATCCTATGATACATCCACATTTTCACTTTGATCATGAAAAATGAAAAGCAAAATTGAAAAAATAATTAGTGCATCACTTCACATGCAGGAAATCTATGGAACTAACCACTGTGTGCAGATGGGCATAGGAGCCCTAATATATCAAGTCATTTAAGGAACCATCTATGAAAACAGCTCTGGTGGCCCCATCAGAATCATCTGCAGCCTTAAGGTTATTCAGGTGCCTGTTTGCATTTTGGCACTTAGCACTGAAGAATTTTTCAGATAAAATTGAGGCCCAGACATTCCTATGCATCTGCACCAAAGCAACAATTCTCTTGTTGAAAACAAAATTTCTGGTAAAAGCAGTATTTTGACAGTGTGGAAAAAGATAAAGGAAGACCCCACTGATTTAATCTCTCCTTCCCGATTATTATCAGTCTTTTAAATCTCAGGCTGGAATTTCCAATTCCAACGACTCAGAAGGAGCTCTTTGTTCAGATCACTATCCTTCTAACAAGATGATTTGAATCAGAGTGTGCAAATGAGCCAATCCCTTTTTCCCTTATCATGAGCTTGGTTGTTTCATTCTTTTCTTAAATTTGTTTATCTTCAGAACACTGAGAAATCCACTGAATATAGAAATGTATGAGGAAGTGTTCCAAGAGATTGAATTATAAGAATAACTGTCACACAAAGTGATGCATCAAAAGGAAAGATGAATCTTTTCCATGTGACCATGTTGTGCATCTAACAAAATGTGATTTAATTATGACCCAAACTCTGCTAATCGTACATACATTGAATTGTCCTTTATTTTGAAGATGATGTATCAGGTGTAATTCTTGTTTCTTACCTTATATGTACCAGTGTCCTATTCCAGAAGTAAACAGAGCTGCTGAATGGAGCATGCATTAGAGATATCATTGATTCTGAACACATAAAATAAAGGGGTTGCACTTCAATAATGAAGTGTCACAGTCAAGAAAATAAATTAATGTTTTGCAAGTGATGTCAATGGGGTCAAAACTTCAGTCTTGTCAGTAGTTCATACAACAAAATATGCACAGCAAATACAATTGCAAACTAGATTGTATTTGAATTATTGATTAAGCAGAATGTATTTTAAGACCAAGTGGCAAGTGCCTGAGGAATGTAAAGTGAAATGTGGACATATTTGCAGAGAAAACTGAAAAGACCAAGATGTTCAAGCTCTGGCAGAAACACCAGAAATTAAATTGAACATGTTAACTTACCAGCAGGAAGTTCTCATTATTTCTTTTGTTTCAGTTTCTACCTGTAGGGCTGCTAGACGTTCCACTTGTTTTCAACACAATTTCAATTTCAACACAATTTCATCATTGATTTTCAGTACTGCCGTTGAATTAGATAAAACATGTTTGTTGGAGGATGTTTCCTTAACTCTTAATTTGACAGGAATAGCAGCAATGTGTTTGGCAATCATCTTTATTTCTGTTGTTGTAACAGACCTAATGTTCCCAAGAGCCTCAGACATCTGTTCTTCTCTGCTCTTTCTTTAGCATTGCTGTTGGGCACACTGAAACTTTAAGTCCTTTATTGTGCAGCCCTTAGTGTTTCAGTGTCCTTTTCTCTTACAGACAAGACTTGGATTGAGAACCCTGACTAACAGAGGTAAAGAACTAAGGCGATGTCTTCTCTTCCTCTAACTTCTCCTTTGCTTGAAAATCCAAACTTTCTGATTGTGACTTAGCTCAAATCAATCTCACAATTTGCTTAGTTAACACTGTATTTGACCTTAAATTGTAGACTAATTTAACTATTTAGTTCAAAATCTAGCAGTTGGTAGTTAATTAACAATCTGATAAATCAAGGCACATCCTTGGCTCCTGGATTCAGCTTCCTTTTCTATCAGAACTGATTATATTTGACATGCTGTTTTTGCCATGCACCCCTGTTGCAGAAGTCACAGAAAACAACACTGTCATCTGTAAAACAGTTTTATCCTTCTTCTCACGGTTTTTCTGCTGCAGGATTTAGGATATGTTTTTGTAGGAATCTGTGTTGAACTGGCCTGCCATGGCTGGAAGCAAGCTGCCCTAAAGGCAGGATTTCACTTGAGTACTAGTACCTGTGATACTTCTGCTTGTTGGATTCCCACCCACCCACCTTGTTCTTGAAGGGAAAGCCTTTCCAGTGAGGGCTTGGGGCAGGGAGCCAGGCTACAGTCCCTGATGCTCTGCTGGGGTCAGCAGGTTGCTTCATTCCTCCTCTCTCCCAGGAATGAAAAGTGGCAGTGGGAAATGGGGACTGGGACTGGTCCCGCAGAGTCACCAACCCTGTCACTTCTCAGACACCTTTAGGGAGGAGGAGGAGGAGGAAAAGGTAAGAGAGGAGGTGGTGAAACTGCCAAAATCAGCAAGGGAGAGGAGAGAGGAAGGGGGATGGATCACTGATGATTTTCATTGCTTTTTAATTATGCTCTGCTGTCTCATCAAGGCTGGAGTCATACTCCTAAACCTTGTTTTGTGCAACCTTTCCCCACTCCAGGTATTTTGTCAGTGTCCAGCTATTGCAAAAGAAACTGTAGATACAAACAGTGGTTGCTTAAGTTTTCTTTAGCTTCCTCAGGGGATTGCCACATCTGTTGGAGCAAAAGCACTGAGCAGGACCGTGCTGGTTTCCTATTTGGTGAACACCAGTGTGTTACCATCTGTGCCAAAATGAGCTGCAGCACATCATGGCACAGAATCACGTGTGTAGGCACCCAGCACCATAAGCCCATAAGCAAACAGAGCCATCCATAAGTGTCCCTTATTCTCATGTGATTGTGGACAAGGCCTTGGGAGACAGCCAGCACAGGAGTGAAGAATAACATAAGCTGCAGTTGTGATGCTGGAATGCTGGATTTCAAATTTCATCCAGCATACTCCAAGGTGGTGCCTGAGAAGAGGAGGCTTTGGGGGATTCCACAATTCCCCACTCTCAGTAGAGAACAAAAATTAAGAATAATTTTTGAAACAATACATAGATGTCATCTTTTATTAGGTGTAATAAGTGTAATGAAAATATTTATGATAAGTTTTTTCTCCTGAATGGATAATGTTACACAAAGAATTGCAAGTCATTTTATACAAACTGTTCTCAACTCTATTTCACTTTGATTTTCTTCCAGCTAGGAAATATTTTTAAAAAGTATTTACACATTCTTGTCTAATTATTCCTTGTTGCATATACTCTCCCCATTGTTTATACTCTCCCCATCTCTCACTCTTATTGGTCAAAGTTAGGAGACACACCATAAAAGTGAATGGAGTTAACTGCTTTAAAAAAAGTAACCAACCAACCAACCAACCAAAAAACTTCAAACAACACAGGCGAAGTCCTGTGCCTTTATTAATTTTAGCTACCAAGAATTTTTAACTAAAAAATTTTCCACCTCCAATTCGTTGAAACAAAGAACACTTGGCAAGTCTTTTTATAGTACACATAGTTACAAAATTGCAGATGTGTTACAAACTAATAAACCTCAGTAGTTAAGGATTTAGATGAGACTCCGTTTCCACATCGCACATTGTCCAATTTTTTTTCACTAAAGAGAATAAGTGGAATGTTATAAAGTTAGGTTTAACAAGGCAGAAACCAGAGGAGTCTTGAGTATACTTTGTTGCTTGCTGTTCATTGAGGCTTGAGGCACTGTGGAGTATAGGATTCTGGAAGATGGTTTATGATGTGATTTTCTCTATGAGAGCTTTAGCATGAGACGATAATGGGCATTTATGCATTTCACAGTTACATATGACAGTATGCACTTTCAACTTCTAAAATACTTAAGAACAGCACATGAACAAAAAAGGAGCCTTTTAGCAACTGCATGTTACTTACACTCACACTGCTCCAGCTCAACTCCTGAGGTGCAGGGAAATCATACCTGACCCTTCTACTGGAATCTACTGGATTAAAAAGCTGGACCAGTATAATAGAGACTTTTAAAGTTGTAGGTTTTGATACAGTCGAAAAAAAAATCCCAGGACACCCAAGAAGAAAGCCACACCACCAGCTTTATCAAACCAGGTCTGCAGGTTGCAGGGGTGGCTTGAAATCTGCTCTGCCCCTGCCCACTCTGTACTGGAACCAGCAATGGCACACCAGGATTCTTAAGGCTTTACTGGTGTTCCTTGCTTGCTCTTGTAAATATTTAGAAAAAAATACATTCCACATGAATGAGAAAAAGTCAAGATGCTGGCTCTTGTAGGGAACTTTAATCCCTTCTTTACTCTCTCCTTGTGGCTTAAGTGAATGAATGAATGAAAAGTAGAAGCAAAACTATGAAGTGCTGGCTGACTAATTTACTACTTAGGCGGTCAGTAGGTAAATGTATTTGACTTTTTGAAAATTGTGCAAAATTTTCAGGCTAAAGATGATGTATACAAAATTGCCCTTTTTTACTTGCTTTCCTTCAGGATGATGATACATGTTGTTTTGTTTATTGCTAATTTAGTAAGTTTTTCTGAATTTAATTACAATTTTGAATGTATTTAAAATGCAATAGAATCCTCATAAACCCCATTCATGGAAATCAATAAGGAAAACCAAGGGGTTTTAACATTTGTGCTTTATGTAACCAACCCACATCAGATATGAAGGTCCAAAATAGAGTAAATAACTTTATTGCAGATGCCAGTGCCAAAGTTTCCAGCCTTTTCTACTAACATCTGATGACAATATTCTTTAAAACATAGCTAGTCTGTCAGGTATTTCTGGAATATGAACACATCTTTCCTGGTGCTTATGGGGAGGAGTAAAAATATGTGGGTTTGACATTACCCAAGATCTGATCTTCATAGAGAGGAAGGCAGCAGAAGAAGAATCCCAAGCATATTTCCATAATGGCGGTGGTCCATCCAAAGCCATAGGCCCAGCTGAACATATTGATTCCTGTCATTTCAATTTCAGATGAGAACTTTACTGGATAAATGACCAGGCCCATGATGGAGAACACAGCTGAAGAAGAAACAGGAGAAAACAAAACAATGTTTAACACCCAGCACCACTGCCTTCCTCCATAATCTCTGTAGCTAAACCCATTCATGTTTTGGAGGATCTGAAAATCGATCCAATGCCATGACACACGTTTGGCTTTTTTTTCAGAGAACTCAGTTGCATGCAGGCAGAGACTTGGGTATAGAGTCAGCTGAGTAAAATATCAGTTCTAGTATGGATATGTCTGCACAAGCGAAACTTGACTCCACATGCTGCCTTACCAGCCACAAAAAGCAAGCCTCCGATCCCACGGATGAAGTTGAAGCGAAGTGTGTCAATGGCAAATGCTATGATGGCCAGTGCAAAACAGATGACTAGAAGTAGAAAGCCGACCAGGTATGTGGCAGCAGCAGCTCTTCCCCAGGCTGAAATCAGAAGGCGATACATTAGAAAGGAACAAAAACAAAAACAAAGGCTGGTTTTCTCTGTTTAGTAATTAAAGGCTAATTTTAAAACCTGTGAAAAGAGGATCATCTTCCAAGAAGGAAAGCAAGGGAGCTTTCTCTCCTCTTATAGGTGAACATTTCAGTTCCACATGAAATCATGGACTAAGTGCAGAATGCATCAAAATTCCAGCTTTGTCTTCTCATGTAGAATGAAATGGGGGCTTGGGTGTGAGTTTACTGTTTAGCTTTAACAATGAAGAATTAAGATAGAAGTGGCTTTAATAATATAAAAATGGACAATGTACTTCTGTAGCAAATATTACTTCAACAGATGCCATAGAACCAGCTTCCTTTTGCACAGACAAGGAGAATTAAACTGTCCCTGGAACTAATACAAATCTTCCTTTGAAACAATGTTTTTGTAAAAACACTGCTGATCTGGCAAACTTAAAGGTATGGAAATAGCCCATAAATGTCAAAATTCAGTGATTTCTGTCTTTCAGCCTTAGCTCTTTGTCCTAAATGGAGCTGAGTATTTGGAATCTGTTTTGTAGGGAAATTGAATCTCTTCTTTTTGGTCCAAATTTAGAACAATTTAAATTCAAAAAGCTTGTTCCAGATATTAATTCTTTCATTTTCAAATTATAAAATTTTATGTTATAACATGTTAAAGCAAAGCATATTGTATTGGCATAACAACTGGAAAAATAATATTTATTTAATATTTCAAGACTTGAGGAGCAGCTACTGCTCAAAGACATCAAAGTGCCTCTTCTTCTGGATGTAAAAAAGCGACTTTGACACATTTTAAATTCTGTATTAAAATGAGTAAGCAGTTAAAGTCTGCTAGGCATCTACAGACTTCATCCCCTCATCTAGCCACTGTACCTTTGTCAAGCGTTGGCTTCTAACCAAATATATCCAACAGCAGTGCCAAAAAAATTATCACAGCCCAAGCAACCCTGACAACAATTGCAATTCAACTTAAATGCAGTGCATGCTGTTAGTAAAAGTTCCCTCTGAAACTAAGTAACCTATCAATTTGTTTGCTTTAAGCATGGAAGTAATAAAATGGAGTGTCCTGCCTTTCCCTTGACCAGAGTCAGGTAAGCATGAAAACAATTGCCCTGTCCCCAGTGAGTGACAGCTTGGTGTTCAACCTCTCTTTCCCCGGGGCCCACACCACCACTACTATTACGCAAGAAAAATGGATCAGGATTTTCCAGCTATCCTTTCCTACCCCTCAGTCCATCAAAACCAATTTCCCTTTTGTTTGCTTTTCAACATTCTCCTCTGCTTATGGGGCTTTTCAAATGGATTGTTTTCCCAGTAAACAGGCAGCTGCTTGAGAAGGCTGAAAGGGACAGTAAAAGTGTTCTTACATCTCATTTTCTCAAGCTCTTCTCTCTAGGAGTTTACTGGGGGCTCAGAGGTAGAGTTTGCAGTGTGGAGGCACAGCAGGGAGGGACAGCATCTCAGGCAATGTCAGAAGAAACAGTCAAGAGGAATTTCTTATACTGCTCAATATCCCCCACTGAAGATGTTCCTATTCCCAGTCTGTCTGTTCACTCCTTTAAAACAGCAAGAAAAACAGCACCTAGCCATAAGAGAAGTTTGTCAGTAATGGTGACCTCATTGCTCTTAGATAAAAGAGTTTTAGATATTTCTGTCAAACGGGTGAAATGACAAGAACATTTAGAAGTGACATTTTTTCTTAGGTGCACAACTGCTTGTGGTTAGACATAAAACTCCCACGCAAAGGAGCAGACTCAGAGCACAGCTGGCTGCCCAGCAAGTTCTGGGACACCAGGAGTCCTCGGGATTCCACCTCCCCTGCTGCCAAATCTCAGCCTTGCTTCTCAAGAGCAGCTGATGGTCGAGCATCAAGCCCTGGGGTGGGAGCAGCACCTGGGCTGGGGGCTCAGGGAGCTGTGCCTGGCACCTTGCCCGTGCCAGCACCTCCCTCCTCTGCCAGGTGTTTTTCCTGAAGTAGTGTTCCAAATGCTGTGACTGTATGGAAGCAGATTGGGCGCACGCCCTGCCCGCCGGGCACTGGCCATGCGGCAAGAAGAGACATGCTTGTTGCAGGATGCTTACACCATTTAGAGACATTGCTCAATCACCTAACAGCCAGTTTTGTGTCTCTCAGTTCTACAAAAGAGAAAAAAAAATCCCTCAGTGTTGGAAGAAAAACAATACACAGCTCCAAGGCAGCAGAGCCATATGGAAGAGTGAGTCTCTTCAGGGGTTTTTTGAAGAAAAGTATTCTGAGTTCATCTGTCCTTTACAAAAACCAGCTATCAGTAGCCCAAGGCCGCAGTGCTTAAACACCTTTCTAGAGTAAAAGGTAACAAAGGCTTTGTGCAACAATAATTGCACCTGTTTCTATACTTGAGATGCTTATTTTGTCTTGTGCCAGCCGGTAGTATTAGAGCAGCTTAGTTCTTTACAAATACAACTAACACTAAGAATTCCTTTAAAAATGTCAGAATTAGAAAAATTAAATTGGTTAAAAAACACTGACAAGCAAGTGGCTAATTTGGTCTCAAGAATTTTCTTCTCTTCCAATGTTATGGGGGTTTTTGCCTTAAACATTGAGTAAAAATATGAATAAATTGTTCTATCTGCAAAGCTTTGAACTCTAGGCCAAAGAATCCTCACAGGTCACACCAATTTAGTGTATTCTTGGCTGTAAAAGGAGGGCAGTTAAAAACTGAAAGGACCCCGTCCACCTGTCACCAAATCAAATTGAAATAGAGCAGCAGGCTACAGGATACCAAACTGAGTTTGTAAAAATATTCGGCAGTTTTTGAGATCTGTTTTCTCAGCCCCAAAAATGGTGGTGATATTTTGGCTGTTTAAAAGTTAAAATGTGCTTGTGAGAAAAGAAGCATGTGTTTACGCAAAAGTGTCCTTGAATACCAGCAGCATCCTGTAATGCTTTGGTGTCAGTCCCATTTCTCCCTTTTTCAGTTCCTCCATCAGCTGAAAGAACACCAGTGAATATTATGGAAGGATTTGTGGGCAACTACACACTAGCCGGTCTTCAAAACTCCTTCTAACCGGCAATTTTCTGAGCAATTTGGTCTTAAACAAGACACTGCTATCCCAAACAGGCAAGAGGAGCCCATGCTTTCACACCTGTCTCAAGCAGAGGACAGTGCTTCTGATAACAGTTTTGTAAGTCAATCAGCAATGATCTATGAGAATCTGGGCTACCCAAAGTGAATACAGTAATATGTGACTATTGGAAAATGAAAATAAGTACCTGACTTCTATAACTCCCTGCTGTGTGAAAAGACCTCTGAGCTAATTTAGAGACCAGAAAGAGCCCTCCATGCCAGGACAGAGCTCATGATATCTTATGAGCTACAAAATTAGTTGAGACAGAATTCAATAATAGCACAGATTTATTACTCTGTTATTAAAGCTAACTGAGTTTGGAGGCAGCATGACTACCTCTTGTGTTGCACCGTATAAACACATTCTTATTATCCTATATCTGGCTGCAGCCATAGGGAAGCTGATGGACTTAATTAGACATCCAGGGCTAAGAATATCTCCATTTTTCTGCCTTCCTGATTTTACTCCTTCACACATTTTACAGTTTATGAAAGTGTAAGCACTGTCTGTGCTTCACACAAGAAGAAGCAAACTTTCTTTCTTGGAAGTAAGTTCAGCCGAATCTTTGAACCACCAAACCTAGTATTTCCTTAGCCTGCCATCTTTCATGCCTCAAATGGTGCCTTTTGAAAAAGAGCTGTTGTGTCTTGAAAACAGCATATGATCTCTACTTCCTCTCTGACAAATATGAATGCCCATGTTCCTGGTGCATGTGTTTCAAAACATGGGAACACATTCACTGAAACATTCTCATGTTTTTCTTGATCTGATACTCCCACACCACATAAACTGCTTAGTCTTTCCTTGGGTGACATTTTCTGAAAGCTATCCCAGAGAGTTCAGAAGTACTGCTTCTTGTATAATCAATAAGAACATACTTCTCCAAATTTTCTTCTTGGCTTGAAGCTGAATACACAACTATAATTGGAAAGAAAAATAAATATTTATTGCAAACTCAAAGACAACAACAAGAGGCTCTTGCTGACTGATCATTTTCATACTGCAGTGAATTGTACAGTGATTTGAGCTTTAATTCACAAGAACTAGGGAGGGGTGAAAGAGAATGTAACAGACTAATATTTTGCTCTGTTATCCTCCATACCACCTAGGGAAAGAAACATAAACCCTGCAGTTCTAGCTACAGTCTTGGAAAGCAATTCTTAGGAGAACTAAAATCTGCAGTGGTAGCAATTCATCTCTGTGTTGTACGTAATGAGAATGTTTCTAGGCTGAGTTTGCAGAGCTCAACCTGTTTAACATCTCTCTGATTAAAGGGAAAGAATATTATTTTGGAAACAAAGCTGAACTCACTGGAGTTTCTCAACGTGGCGTTCTTTGTCAGGGTGTGGCAAACACTGCAGAGCGTGTTTCACTTTGAAAAGGAACTGCTTTGGCCAGGTTTTACCCATTTCCCTTTGGTTTGCTCTCCTCAAGAGAATTCTGTGTGAAAGTGCACATGTTTGCAGCAGAACTCATGTTCTCTTAGCATGACTCTTAAGGTGGTTCATCAAACCCATTTACCCACATCTCTACCAGCCGAGGGGTTACAAGCTGCTGGTGTGCATGCACACCACAGTCATCAGGATTCTGGGTTTCCTGTGTTACCTCTGCAACACTACACAGTGCAAAACCCTGTCTTCTGGAAATACTGACTCTGCCACAACTATGGGGAATTTCTGGGCTCTTTCTGGAAACAAATGCACACTATAATCTCTGCAATTGTTTTCTGACCATGTGAGCTGACATTGAAATACCGATGTGCATTTGTTTGTACACAGCCAACATAAATCAGAAACTATCAAAAGCAGATTCTTATGAATAAACTGCATGTGCAGACTGAAAGACATTGACTGAAAATTATTTCAAGGGAAGTTTGTACAAATGAGAAAATAATCACGTATTAGTCACGGATAATTTATGAACAGAATAAAATGAGGAAAATAATATCAAAGGTAAGATTGGATATGTACTGTTTTCTGAGTTTCTCTCTTCATTGTATGTGGATCATTCTTAAAAGAACTTCATTATCTGTATATCTTTTGTATGGGTAGCCAATACTGGGGGCTATTATTTGGAATCTTTTTGTGTGAATTTATATCTTTTGCAGCAGAACACAGAAATTTTAGTCTTTCTATATGGCATCCTCTTTGGTAACTCTGTTCTTTTACCCCTAGCATTACTGTTTTAGAGTTCATTAGCTGTTAATATGGATTTCTCATTTAATAATCGAGTATTATCTCATAAAAGTCATTTTTGTGTGAGCCAGAACCAGCTTTTATCTTGCCACTATTTAGAAGACAACCATGGAAACAGAAAATTACCTATTTAGGTTCACACTAGGATAATGTCATTGCCAAAGTTTCTCAATGATTAGTAACAGGTCCCATATAAATGAGAAAGGAGTAGGACTTAAGGACAATTGCCCTACAATAATGATTTAAAATGACAACTTTAAGGAAAAGCACCTCTACAAGTAGTTTTCTATCAATGAACTCAGTATATATTAGCAGAAGGCTGTGTTTTGTCCATAGCTGCATGCTAAAGTGATAGCTCAGTGTGGCTTTGTAGGCTTCAACTCCTTTAAAGGAAAAACCTATTAATTCCCACAAACAAACACAGGCAAAACCCTTATGTAATCTCCAACCCTCCTTTCTTACCAAAGCAAGCAATTAAACTTAGAAGCTATTCTGACTTGAATTTGAGGGGAGGAGCAGTTACGTCTTGAGGGAGTGGTTCAGATTCATCTCATCATAAGCTCAGGCATGTACAAGCTTGATTTAGAAGCTGGCTTCTGCAAATCTTGTATTAATGAGGGCTGCTCCCCGATGCTTACTTAGTGCTAGGAAGGCAGAAGGGGCAGAGGGTGTAGAGCCATCATCAAAGGGAGCACCAAGGGAGTAAGTTAGCTATTAAATATAATGCACACACAGTGCCTCAAAATTAAAGGTTTGCTCATGGGAGAGTCAGGGAGTACCCCTATCTCACATTATCTTCAGAAGTAGTTGCACACACTGAGAAAATCTCAGGATTAAAGCTCAGCATCATACACTTTAATGCTACAACGTTTTTTCCTTCCATTTTTTTTCTATTTATTTTAAATTAAAGGAGGATTACTTATACTTGGATATGTACATGGGGTTTGGGAGGGTCAGGTAAATAAAACAGGTAAGGTATTGATTAATCAGTTCATATACATAAGCTCAGTTAATGAGAATAGCAAGATGTACCAGCTCCCTAATTACCCCTGAGTGGGATGAAATATTTAATGTGAATTAAACAGCATCAATTTCCATGATAACGCAGGCTATGAATGAGACTTTTAATTAATCAAAACAGTAGAGTGGAACCTTTTCAAAAAAAGTTCTTTTCAAGTTTAATATTCTCAGAACTTTTTGGGACTGATGAACACTGAATTTACATCTTATTTTCATGTGCACCAAGAATTGTTGTCACTCTTGATCTGCAGTTTTCATGCTGTGAGCAAACTTTGTTCTGAAACCTTGATGAAAAACACCTTTTGCACAAGGGAATTTCCCACTAACAGACAGCAGCTGTGAACATGCATCTGATTTTCTGGTAGAAGCAAAATTTTACTATTTGCGAAATGAAACTCGCAGCACATAAGCAGAAGTCGTGCTTTGTGCTCATAAAAATATATTGAATTTATTTACCCTTTTTGTTAATGAAACAGCTTTTACAATGCATCTTGAAATCTGAAATCAAGAAATCGTCCCTTGCTGCTTACTGCTGATGAGGTTGTTAAATGAACTGCACAGCCACCTCCTATTTTTTGGGGTCTGATTTGGGCACAGCATGCATATGTCAGCACAGTAGGTGACATCAGATGTATTCAATTTCAGATTAGTAATTCAACAGGACTGAAGTGAAGTGTTATTTAGTACCAGTAGAAGGAAGCCAGGTACCTCTGGAACACAGGCTAGTGTCAGCACTCCACAAGCTACTTTGAGTTCCTGGAAATTTTTGAGCAATGAGTTATTTTGTAATGGTACGTGACAAAGAAGAAATATGGCACTATAATGCTCGCTGAGTCAGTGTGTTTGAGGTGTCTCAGAACAGCACAGGCTGCCGGTGAGAAGTGATACAGAAATATGAAAGAATGTTCTGAGAGTTTTGTTTCTTTTGCTGTGTAACACCTTCCCACTTAAATAATCTGTTTAAACCTACAGTGGAATTTGAAATATATCTTGCAGCCCTTATCACTGTTCAGACTATGGAGATGTTACTACAGCCATGCTATATCAGATCACCTCAATAAACTAGAGGAACAGATGAGGTGAAGAGAATTGAGAGTTTGGCCACAAGTTTCCACATGTCGTGAGGAGAGATGCCTCCTTTGTAAGTGAATGGAATCCTCTCTCCAGCACTTCAGGACCTGGAAATGCAAAGTGTTGAAGATCTTCTCAAAATCCTCAGCACCAGCAGTTCACATCTCCTGATGAGCAGATGAGAATGTTCTATGACTGCTATTTTTCCACATAATTTAATCGTAATTATTAAGGGCAGGCTGAATAATAAACAGTGGGATTACATGTGCAATTGCTCTCTGGAGAGTTGATTGCTCAAGAGCATTACTATTATTTAGAAAAGAATCTGATTAAATTCATCTGCCACTGAAATTACAAAAGCACAAACTCTTAAACTAAAAGGGAAAGCACACTAGCAATTGCAGATAAGGAATAAAAATTGCCATGGTAATTAAATGCTCTGGCCTTGTATCCTTTCTCTTATACCTGTTTAGAAATAATGGAGTGTCTCCTACAAGCTGGGGGAAAATCAATTTTTTTCTTTCCTTCTTGCATCATTACTTACAAACACTGTTGTGATTTTTTCATTAGCTATAAGTTTGAGATGTATTTTTTCTCATTCTAAGCTTTGAATAATTATTGAGTATTCTACATTATTCAGTAACTAATCTTGTAATCTCATTTCTCACTGGTTAGTCCCAAGTAACATTCACTTTAAGGAGAATAATGTCTTAGGAAATTATATGCTTCTCTACACACTGTCATTAAAACTACAGGCAATCACTTAATATAAATATAACCATTTTATGCTACAGTGCAGCAGGAGCAGCAGCAGCCTTTCATTTTCAGTTCACCCTGTGTTAGAGGTTTGCCCTTTAATCCAGGCCTTGCACAGAGCAGAGCTGGGTTCCATCTTGGGGTCCCCCACAGGTTTCCTTGAACTGGTCAGAAACCTCCCCAGCCTCTTCCCCAGCTGCAAAGACACTTTTGCAAATCTATTTGGATTTTACCAAATTCTGAAAGCTGTTAAGTGCAAAACCTTGACTTCAGGAAAAATCTGTAATAAAGGCCCAGTGACTTGAGCTGGTCCCTACTTCAAAAGCACAGTTACTTGTTCACTTCATTTCTATTTTGATGTGCAGACACTCTCAGATGCCAGAGAGCCACTGGGACATCTTGTTTGTCTCTGCTGTATCTCATTCTGTCCCTCTGGAAATATCCCCATGTCACTCTGCTCAGGGCGCTTGCTTTATCTTGGAGCAAGTAAGGGTTTCCCCATGCTAGAATCAGGTGCTGGCTGTCAGATGTGATGGGAATGTGGGGGAAGGAAAAACAGTTTTATGTAGGTAGTGTGGCAATGGCAAACCTTGATGCCTGGTCTGTCCTGTGCCCCAGGTGTGATGAGTCACTGCTCTGATGGAGAAGGTGATTTTCCAGAGGGAGAGCTGTGTGGCCAGCACTGCAAGGCCAGTGGGAGGTGTAGTACCAAGGGAGAGACTTTGGAAACTGGTCCCAACCACACCATGTAATCTTGCTGTTGTATCATTACTTGGAGCATTTTTAGTAAGTGATTTCCATTTTGTTCTTCCTCCAGCATAATAAATGGTGCTTCACTGTAGCAAAAGATTTCCCAGAAACAAAAGCCCTGGTACAGGCAGAACAGGGGGGGAAAAAATCTACTCATCAATGGGGATGCACAATATTTATTTTCTCAAAGAACAACAGTGTTTTCACAACATTTCCTTCTTTCACTTTTCCTGTAGCCATACTTATCTGCTGTCATATTTGAAGTAGTTTTTGTTCATTATAATCGTACTATACTAGCCTTCTTATCTTGTAGTAATGCATTCATATTCATAGGCCAAAATAAAACTGGATACCTAGAACGTAGTTGCCCATTATTTGCCTGGAAGACAAGCTGCTCAAAGGTGTCCTTTCCAGATGGCAAAATCATTCATCCCTCCACTAATCTCCACAGCCACAAACCTCTCCACACGGCCCAGGAAAAAGCTATAATAGAATATTACAATAATTGAAGATGTGAATTCCATTTGCCATATGGAAATGCCTTTTCCTATTTTTTCCTCAAGATCTCTGTTTGCACTATGCAAATAAGATGATCTCTTCCACATACACTTAGAGCTTTAACATTTCAGTTGTTTTGATGGCAGCAACTCAAATGGAAGAACTGCAAGGCTGGGTGGGAGATAAGATGGGACAAGTGTAGTCACAAGTTTTTCACCCTTTGTGCATCACATTCAGACTAAGAAAATAAGTTATTTCCCCCCCCCATTATTTATGTTTATTATGTATTTACCTACACATGTTTAAACATCTTCAAAGCCTGCAGTGGAATAAATTACATACTGAAGAAATGTCTCAGGTCTGTAAGACACACCTTGCTCAAGACAGGTAATATAGCCAAAGAACAAGAAAAACAAAGGAGTGCTGCGCCAGCGTCATGATGGGGTTTAACCTGTGCATCTTCTTTGTAAGCTCAGCCATATCTCACAGAGATTCATTCCATATTGCTCATTATCTATCAAAAAACTCTTAATCATTCTTTGTATATGTTCAAGGTTGTCATAAGATTGAGCCCTTTGTTTTTTCAAGTGCAAGAACAATGAAAAGCAAGAGCAGTGAATCTCGCAGTCCCCCTTCTTAAATTCCGTGTGTTTTGGGCAAGTGCCCTAATGCACTGGATACTTTTTCCCAGAAAGTTCTATTTATTTGAGCTAAATAGGCTTGAAAAGCAACAGTCTTTGACAAAGTCTACATGACTGTCATATTTTTAAAGCAGATGATCTGAAGTCTTGGAGAAGATAACAGAGTGTATAAACTCTTCATATTCTCACTTTCCACAGAGCTGATAAGCTTTGCAAAAGACCACAGGTGAGCAGATACTTTCACAAAAGATAAGTGCACCAGTGGAGCTACTCTACTGCCTTTCCAAAAAAAAAAAAAAAAGGAAAAAGAAAAAAAATCAAAACCTCCAAACTCCACTGATGCAGTGAATTAAGTATTCAGTCTTCTTCCCTTCCAATATAATTAACCTCAGTAAGTTGGGTTTCTGCCTTCCAACTGTATAAACATATCTGAAGTCAAACAGCAAGATTCAAGAGGAATTATAAACATTGCACGTGCAGAATTCGATTTAAATTCACACATTATAATTAACAACTTGCAAGGATGCTGCAATTATATCTAATTATGATATGACAAAGACGACTGTAGTGGATTAAGATAACTACACTGTCCAAGTCATGTTGACAATATTTGCTGGCAGCTGCTGGGGGTACACATACGTATCATGTTTATCAGTGAAACCACCCCTGCAGGAGGGCCAAATTTCAGAACCTCCCCAGCCAGTGGCAGATTAGGCAGGGAAGCTGAGAGTAAAGGTCATAAGAAACAAGATGTAAACTGTGGGACAGAGGTGGGGAAAGAGATCTCATCTTAGGAAGGCTGTAAAACATTTCTGTCCTTTATGTTTATATCACATCTTTGTCTCTGTGCTCAGGAAGGCGTGTAATTACACTTTATTTAACCAGCACTGTGTTTAGCTTGGTACAAAGTTAAACATCCCACAGAACATGATGCTGAATGCTTGTTTTCCATGACCTTTCTGGTGCACCATAGATAAATGTAATGCCAGAATTATTAAGACCCTCTATTTCATCACTAGGACGGGTACAATCAGGCTCAACACAAGACCCGGATGCTCACAAGTGAGGTGCTCTCATGGCTGGGTCTTTTGGGTGGAATCCAAGACCAGCATCAGCTGCCTCTGCCCTGCATGAGAAAAGGTGGGAGTCACAAAAGAAAAATCCCAACCCTGCATCACTGAGCAAGGAAAATGGAGAATAGGATTGGATCTGAGCACATCCCGCCTCTGGACAGAACGGGTCTGAGGGAAAGGTCTGGAAAGGATCAGGACAGTGACATGAGTTTGCAGCCATAACAGTCAGATCTACAGTCCTTTCCTGGGTCAGGGATAACTCACCCCCATGAAGGGCAAGGTCTGCATTTTAATAGCATAATCTGGCACAGGCAGAAGCCTGGCAGCATAACCCACTCTTACCTGGCCTTTGCATACCTTATTTACATACAGCCTTCACAAGTTCTCTGGCTAGGTGACTCCATTGTGCCAGATATATCCAGGAAATTTTGTCCTGGACAATTTTGAGGATTTGCTTAGGCTTCCTAGATATTTAATCACCTTGAGGAGTTCAAGTGATCGATGCCTGTGTGTTGAGAGCATAATGCAGTAACGCAGCTCACAAACAGCATTTCTAATGCTTTCAAAAGTATCAGTGGACTCCCCAAGGTATCTGCTGGATAATGCTCTGCATGTGTGTGTTTGTGTTCAAAGTGCTGGACTTACTGTGGATGTGATTCATGGTAACCTCAGATGTTACAGGACTGTCCACATAGAGGATGACCTCCCTGGTTTGTCTGTAGATGCTGTCCAGTTTCCAGGGAAACTGTGCATACAGCTGCAGAATTTGAAGCTATCAGAGTGAGGCAGGAAAAGGAAGGAAGTGAAATGCCAAAAACCTATCTAGACCTCAAAAGTAAGGAGAAATATCTCTTGTCTTATCAAGAGAAGCAAGGTGAAACTTCTCGATGTTTTCTGTCCAGTTAAAGCTGCCATTCATGGGCACAACCTAGAGATCAAGAGGAGGGCTCGCTTTTCAGGAAACTTAGGAGGAAACTCAGTACTGACATGCACTCTACTAAGCATCATGTTCTTTCTCCTTCTCTCAAGTGCCCTGTAGCAGAGGCCAATTTGCTACCTTGACTTACACCCAGCCACAGAGCTGATGCTGGAGCCCTGAGAGCAGGACTGGATGGTGATGTTCAGTGGAGCTGGTCATGCCTGGAGCCCTGCACTCACAGAGCCTGCTGCAATTATCTCACTACAACTGAATTTTGTGCATAGAAGGTAGAGTTTCATGATATACAATAAACCTTCAGGAACAATTTTGAAACGTTGTAATACATGATCCCTGAGATTGCTTCAGCAAGTGCTTTTACTCTTATTTTTAACAAGAAGAGGTGAGATTCTGAGCCCTAGAGAAAAGGTTCATCCTTGTAATTTGAATGAGCATAAATTGTAAGAACTCAAACTTGCTTTCCAGCTCAAGCTAACAGCCCTTCATTCACAGTTACTTGTTTAAAACCATAGCCAATAGCAAATACACATAAAATAAAAAAGAAAGCAGAAATATAAATAAACAGAAAAATAAAAAATAAACAGAGCACATGCAGAGTGACCCTTCTCTTGGGCAATTCTCCCACACTTGTGGTTTCCATCTTTTCAAGCTGAAGATTGCACCTGGGTCAACACGTTTAATAGCATACTTCACAAAAACTTAGTACGAACAAGAAATCCTTTCATCTTTTAAAGATTTCTTTCATCATCACAAGGAGACTCTTTCACACGACCCACCTACCCGAGCAGTTTCAGGGCAGCATTCTGAAGCCTGACACTCCCTGGGAATATCTTGCTACCATCTTACATTTTTTACCTCCCTTTTTCTGGCACTCAGACCTGCTTGTCACACTTGTGCCAGGCTTACTCCACACACCTTATTTGGATGTTTGGTCACTGGTAGCCGCTAAGTTTTGAAAAGTAGTGATTAGTGAGAAGAGGTTAACAGCTTATTCTGAGAGAGGAAGCAAATCCTGTGTTATTTTCTCCACCGGTACAACACCATGCGTGGGTTTTCATGCATTGTGTAATCGTCTAGGTTCTTTTCTGCACAGGGGTGTGAGGGCATTTTATTTCTTCACCCAGTTAGTCTAAAGCCTCGGTGTATTTAGTGCCAGTCCCTATCGCCCGTGGCTCCATACAGCAATGCCGGGTGTTGGGTGATGCAGTCAGGGCACCTGCGGGAAGGTGGCCCGGGGGATGTGACCCTCCGCTCCAAAGTCTGCTCCCTGCCAGCCCCGTAGGCGCTTACCGTAGCCCATGAGGGACTCGCAGCTCCATTCCCCGCCCTGGCCAGGCCTCCGGCAGTTCTGCCATAGCGACGCTTGCTGCACGTAGGGCAAGGTCTGCGACTCCAGCCAGCCCCTGCCCGCCAGGGCGATGATACCGAAGATGACTCCTATGCCCAGGAGCAGGGGCAGGATCCACCTGCAGCGCGTGTAGTCGAGGCCGTACTTCACCATGCTCAGGGCAGGTGCTTGCCAGGACAGGGCCCTTTTGTGCCACGGGCTCGGCGACACAAAGCGATGGGTGCCCCTGCAGAGCTCCCCGAAAGGCCGTGCAAACGCCTGGGCAGATGTTGGAGAAAAGCTTTTCAGCCGGGACAGAGGGAGGGAGGGAGGGAGCTCCACCTAGATTCGGATGAGTAAGAGCTGCGCTGAGCAATAACCAGTTGAGCTGGGAAGAAGCTTCGAGGCTGGGTTTATCTGTGAGATCTTCTCTGCCCTGCTGACTAGGTAACAAATGGGGAGATGTTTACCCTCGGCATTTAACACTTTCCTTCCTGGCATCCCCACCAGCAGCTGTGCTTACACCTTTCTATCCTCCAAGGGATTTGCATTATGGCAGGAGAAAGCAGAGACGAGAGGCAACTGTTTGCATGACATGCTGGATGCTTCTGAAATTTGCCATCTGGAAGCCTTTCAGGACTGCCTTTCTAGGACTCCATTCAAAAATAAAATCATACCATATTTTTTACAATTAAAGAAACTCCCTTAGCTGTTACAAAGCCAAGGCAGTAAAGAATGTCACTGTCCACTCTTCCCCTTCTGGAGCACAGGTACAGAGGAAAAGAAAAATACAATATGATCTGGATATAGCCTTACTGGGAGAACAAAACCCGAGTTCTGCATTGACTGAGCCTCACAAGCACTCCCTGAGCATGGATCTGGCTGTACAGGCACTGCCTGGGGCCTGTCAGAGCCTGTCTGCGGCTGCAAAGAGCACAAGGCAGAGATGAGCCATCCCCTCTGTATGCTCGGGGTGCACACCCAGCCGAGTGCGGGGCACAGTTTGCTGACTGTTGGCTCAGAGGCGATATTGCTGTGCTCCCTGCACTCTCCCTTTGAGCTAACATGTGATACAACCTGGTATTTTGGTAGGGCCCAATTGCATTTACATCTGGAAGCAGCTGCAGCCCTTGATCAAAGCTGGTTTGTGTGAAACACAGTTAAGCCCAGAGGATGCAAGGTATCCTTTGCTCCCATGGTGGATTTTGTCAGGTGGGGCTGCATCCAAGTGCTGACCTCATTTACTCAAAGAAATTTGTCATTGTATTGCAGCTGTCATGGTGCAATGTGACAGCTATGAACTGTTTGTGAACTGCAAACTCCACAGCATTTTTCTGAATTAATATTCAGAAATCAATAATGGCCTAAATCAAAGAAATCAATAATTTACATTGCACTGATACACTGTGCCTGAAGAGGCATTGAGTTCTGAGAGAAACAAACAGGAGCATCCTCAGCAATGAGCTGCAGCACAGTGATTAAGTAGTAACTCCACAAAAAATTTAATTTGAAGAAATTGACACCACGTCTTTTCTCTCATCAGACACCTTCTTTGCCTGCTGGTAGATCACCAGTGGTGTGACTGTTTTATCTCTCATTCTGGCCAGCTGAAGCATCCTACCAGTAGATGCCCTGTACCACTGTCCTAATTTAGGGCAAATTTGGGGAAAACCTCCGGAAGGAGCCTCCAGAAAACAAAACCCCACGACTGGGTTCAGGAAGAATTTCCTCAGAGGAAAAGTGGCAAAAACCTTTTTATTTAACAAACAAAGCACTCCCCAACATAAGAAAAGAAAATTAACAGCCCCAGATGACAAAAAGGCTCTTTCACCGCTCTGAGACCTAGAAAATCTCTCCTGCGAGTGGTATCAGTCTCTGACGCTGGGCATGACTGCTGCAGATCACAAATTGCAGACTCCTGGTGTTCCTTGGTGTCCCGGTCCAGAACAGGTTCAGATGGTGTACAGAAAGGGAAAGAAAGAAAGAACAAAAAAACAGTCCAGGGAAAGAAATTGGACTGCCTAACTAAACTAACTAATAAGCAAAAACAAAAGCCAGAAAAGCTAAAGCCAGCAAGCCAAGCAAGCAAGCAAAGCCTGCAAACCCAGCCTCCCCTAAGCACAGACGATGGGGGAAGGGAGCCAGCTGATAAGTAGATAAAACAAACCTTCACTTAAACAGAACACACAACTGGAGATACAAGCACCATAGCATCACCCCAGGACAGCCACAGATGGTCCAATATCCCTGTGGCTGTGAGAGGTCCATCAGGGATATCCAACAGGCCTCTGTGAGAGCAGGAGACATTTTTACTGTTTTGGCCATTGAATTTGAACCTTGCTGAAAGCTACAGCTACAGCCAACTACGAAGACACCTCAGCTGCTATTTTGGAAATAAGGGACAATCTCAGAGTTTGTTGGTTTTTGGGGTTTTGAGGGTTTTTTTTTGTTTTTTTGGGTTTGTTTTGTTTTGTTTTGTTTTTGTAAAGTAAGCTTTACAAAACAACAATTTCCTTAGAATAGAACACATCTTCCATTGTAGTCCACATTTGTGCTATTCACAAATTCAATTATGATTAACCTAATGTTTAAAATATCATTTACCTGTTCTATAACACTACAATATAGAAATTTTTATGCATGATTTAAAGAAATATTTTCGCTAAAGCCAATATAATTTGCAGCCCAACCTTAATATACCATGCTGTTAGCTGCAAGTTGTCCAAGTCATTATATGCATGTTGTTTCTGTTGCCACAGCTGAGGTAGAAGTGGACACAATAGAATCTAAAAGTTTGAGAGAACACAGGTTTGGATATTAAATGGTTTTTAAAAGATGATTTCAGAAATACTCGTGAATGTGGCAGTAGAGTGTGAACAAGCCTTCACTCAGCTGTCTGTATCTAGACTCTTGTCAAGTTTCAACCTTTCAAAAAATTACAGCTTTATAAGGATATAGACAAATCAAATTAAAGCAATTTTGTACCTGAAATCTAGTGTGGTACAGTCATGCATTCTAGAGCCAATGTCTGTTGAGGACTAAAATGCTCCTCTCTGAATTTAGAATGCTCAGCCGTGTTTCAGGCAGGCGCTTACTGAAGGGTTTGTCATCAGTTTCTTCTACAGCTCATCTGTGGATGAATGCATACTGTCACAAATGTTAGCACTTGCAAGGTGATACCACAGAGAACTTTATCATGTTGAGAAAGAAAGGTGAGTAGTATTCAGTCATCACAAATGTTTCTGTGTCCTTCCCACCTTTGTCATACTTAAATAACTTAGAGTTACAAGCAGTCTTCACATTCAGTAAAAGGGTAATTTGAGATATGTTGAACAGTAGAGAGGGAGATACATCCAAAGGTAGCAAAATGATGTATCTATCTCATGCAATTCTGATACTCCTATGGCAAGTGGAAAAATGATTGGAAAGTTTAAGTGAAGTGATGACTTACCTTCACCATGGTTTGTCTTTTGCAGTGTATAAGCTGGGTGTTTGCATGAAAGCAAATGCTTGTTCTCCTCCAATATCCAGGCGAATAGACCCTACCATCATCATCATCATCTGTCAAAAACGAAGATATCTTTTCAATGTTAAACCTGTTAGATTTAGTGCACTTTCTGCACCTGAAAGTATTGCTAATGAATCTTCATTATTACTTGAGGTAACCAAGTAAGCAGGAGGATATTGATAGAGCAAACAACTCTACAGCATTAGACTTAGAAATAAAAATATGCTTTTTTCAGCCAAGACACAAATGTTTCCTTAGTGCAAGAAGAAACTAACAAATCACTGGTAGCATATTTTCATTCACCTTCAGTCTCTGAGTGGTCAGCTAAGCTGTATAAATGTCTGGATTGGCATAAGCTGACCAGTTGTGGTGCATGTTCATGACTTTTGCAGCAGGCACATCTTCATTCTCTGATATTCACACTGCTTATAAACAAGAAATCCCCAGAGTGTGAATTTTAAAAGCTTTGCTAAGATTATTTTATGATCTGTTCTCTTGTGTGCTACCTTACATCTAACAAGTCACTCTAAGCATAAATGTAGTAACTGTTACTACTATCTTTATTGGTCTATTTACAACCATAGGTCCTTTTCTTTTGCTGGTAATGCCAATCTACTGTTTCCCATTGGAAGGAGCAGCACTACAATTGTTGTTACAACCACAGTCCAAACAGTGATGCAACTCAGCCAAATTGTACCTTGTGGTCACTCCCCGCACCTGCATCCCCTGGGCAGTAAGACAATAGTGTTCTCATGTGACTGATACTTCATCCACAGCAAGCACATGTAGAAAAAGACCTTTAGACATCATTGTAGAAATCATCAACCCCCCCTTCTCCAGGCAAAAGGTTGAAATCAAGGATGTTCTGTAAAGCAACTACTCAGTTAGGAGCTGAGATGGCCCCTGGACACTTGTAACCATTTTGAGTGTCTATTTTCCTTGAGTGGCTCTCAGGAGCACAAGCTCTCCAGTGAACATGCAGAACCATAGAATGAAGGAATCATAGCATGCTGTGTGCAGAGATTTTTTGAACCTGTTGGTAAGCAGTTGGAGTGGTACAGCACAGTCCTGCTCTACATATGGGACAAATTTACTTAGGCTACTTGCTTTGGGCTCCAGAACTTCTCTGTGGCATAGGCAAGCTAACTAAATACTTGTCCTGCCGTGGTGGATCATATCAGTAACTCCTTGTAAAGCATAAAGCTCAGTTGCCTTAGGAGAGTAATAAAATCAGCTTCACTTAGGTAATTCCCAGGTGCCACAGCCTTGCTACTTAAACTTCTCTGCCAAAGAAATGGCTTTTATCTGCTCTACTTGATGGGTCAGTTGGGAACAGCTACTTGTTTAAACACTCTGATATTTACAGATATGACATGCACACTAAGCACGTCTTATGGGGTTTCAGCCAGAAATTTCCACTTTGACATTCTCCAGTCGAAAGAAGGATTTTGCTGAAACTAATATGTAACATGGAAATGATGGCTTCAGTTTTAAATGTTTGATGTGGAATTGATTTGACAAGAGGGCTAAAATTAAAGCAAGTCTCCTAGCAACATTTTCAACTTATTGTCTTATTACCAAATGCCAATTATGATTTTCCCAAGTTTTGTTTTGCGAGTTGTTTTGTCTTTCTATTTCAAGTCAGAAGTTAATTTTCATGTATAACAATTCACCTAAATTATTTTTTCATTATAAGTTCAGCTTATTTCCTGTTGTAAGGGATCACTTACACAAAGAGAGCTTAAAAATAGGCTATTTCCTGAAAATGAACTGTAATGGCCACCAGTCAGCTCCTGCCACAATCATATGCCTCCATACATATTCAGGACTGTGACCATCAAACCAGTCTACTTCAACCTGTGATCATTTCCCAGGGCAGCACACTGTAGGACAGGACTTGCCTGACTTTTATGTTCAGTTTCATCTGAGTGCTCACTCCAAACCTTTCTGGGGCCTCTCAAACTCAGTGAACACTGATTTTCAATGTATCACCTTGTGTCTTAGCAAACTTTGATGCTTATAAAATATTCAATATTCACAAAGAACTCAGTGGAAATTAGCATGTGTTCTCTCTATTCCCGTGAATAAATAAAAAGCAGCAGCCATACCAACTCTTCTCATTGTCCTGGTTTAAAGGGACAGCACTACCAGGAAAAGGGAATTTAGGAACTCGCAGGCACAAAAAAGGTATAGGTTGGGAATAACAGTTTTTTACTGAAACATCTATAAGACAAACAAAAACAGCATCAGCTATACGAAAGAAAAAAAACAGTGACAGAACAGAACGGAATTCAGTCCCAGTCTCTTTTTCAGTCACCGATGGCTCTCCGATGGACCAGGGCGGGCGGCTTCTTAGTCGCGGCTGCTGCAGGGGCAGGGGAGGGGGCGAGGTAGCTTCACCACCCCAGGTGGAAGAAAAGGGTGAGGAAGGAGCTCTGCTCACCGTGAGCGTCCCAGTTCCCAGTTGTTCAGAGGAAGCAGGAAGCTTTAGCAGTTCAAATTCAAGAAGCCTGATCCCAACAGGAGAAACGGAACCTCTCTCCTCGAGTTCGGCCGGCGAGCTGTGTAGTTTTCTTACTCCCAGTGTCCTCTTACTTGCGGAACACAAAAGCAGGACTCTACCTTTCCCTAATGGGCCATCATTGCTTCAGCAGTCCTTTATCTCCAGCTCTTAACGGCTAATAGGAGAGCCATCCCGGCTAGCTTAACATAATAATGGAAAAAATTTCTAAACCTCGCCAACCCACAACATTATCCACCTCAAATTTTTTCCATGCTAACATACTACATTAAATTAGAACCTTTAAATTACATACATACATGCAGTTACATACACAGTATCATAGGTAGTTCACTCCAGGACAAGGTCTCCTTGGGGTATGCATTGGGTTTCTCCATCTTTTTGCATCACTCACCAGGTACAACCTGGTTCTTGAGCAAAAACCACCCTACGGACAGGATTGTTTTTGCTGGAGGCAGAGTTCACCCAAACAGTTTTCTCTAGCATACTTCTCATGTGTACCACTGGAACCTTATTTCCATTTGGTGTTCCCAAGAGCTCAGATTGGGCAGGGCTTGCTCGGTTAGTGGAACTTCGGGTATTCACTAACTATGTGGCCTTTGGTAGATTACTTTTCCAGTTCTTGAAAGTCCCCCTACTCAGTGCCTTCAAGGTGGTTTTAAGCAGGCCATTGCACCGTTCGACTTTCCCAGCTGCTGGTGCATGGTAGGGGATATGGTACACCCACTCAATGCCGTGTTCTCTAGCCCAGCTGTTTATGAGGCTGTTTTTGAAATGAGTCTCGTTGTCTGACTCAATTTTCTCAGGGGTGCCATGCCTCTAAAGGACCTGTTTCTCAAGGCCCAGGATGGTGTTTCGAGCAGTGGCATGAGGCACAGGGTAGGTCTTTAACTATCCGGTGGTGGCTTCCACTATGGTCAGCACGTAGCGCTTGCCTTGGCGGGTCTGAGGCAGTGTGATGTAGTCAATCTGCCAGGCCTCCCCATACTTGTATTTGGATCAACGCCTACCATACCAGAGGGGCTTTACTCGCTTGGCCTGTTTGATGGCAGCGCACGTTTCACAGTCATGGATGACTTGAGAGATACTGTCTATAGTTAGATCCACCCCTCGGTCTCGTGCCCACTTATACGTGGCATCTCTGCCCTGATGACCTGAGGCGTCATGGGCCCATCGAGCCAGGAACAATTCTCTCTTGTGTTGCCAATTTAGGTTTATTTGTGACACCTCTATCTTTGAGGCCTGATCAACCTGCTCGTTGTGTTGGTGTTCCTCATTAGCCCGACTCTTGGGGACATGGGCATCCACGTGACGAACTTTCACAGGTAGTTTCTCTACCCGGGTGGCAATGTCTTTCTACTCGTTGGCAGTCCAGATTGGTTTTCTCCTACGTTGCCAGTTTGCCTTTTTCTACTTTTCCAGCCAATTCCACAGAGCATTGGCTACCATTCACGAGTCAGTATAAAGGTAGAGCTTGGGCCACTTCTCTCTTTCAGCAATGTCCAGGGCCAGCTGAACAGCTTTGAGTTCAGCAAATTGACTTGATCCACCTTCTTCTTCAGTAGCTTGTGCAACTTGTCGTGTGGGGCTCCATACGGCTGCTTTCTACTTCCGGTTTATTCCCACGACGCGGCAGGAGCCGTCGGTGAAAAGAGCGTAGTATGTTTCATCTGCTGGCAGTTGGTTATACGGTGGGGCTTCTTCAGCGCGGCTCACTTGTTCTTGCTCCTTATCATTGGCGAGACCAAAATTTTCACTTTCTGGCCAGTTCGTAATTATCTCCAAAATCCCAGGGCGATTTGGGTTTTTGATGCGGGCGCGTTGCGTGATGAGGGCAATTTACTTGCTCTATGTGGCGTCGGTGGCGTGGTGGGTAGAGGGAACCTTTCCTTTGAACATCCACTCCAGCACTGGTAGTCGGGGTGCCAGGAGGAGTTGTGCTTCCGTCCCAATCACTTCTGAGGCAGCTTGGACTCTTTTATAGGCAGCCAAGATCTCCTTCTCTGTGGGAGTGTAGTTGGCTTCAGACCTTCTGTAGCTCCGGCTCCAGAATTTCAGAGGTCGCCCTCGAGTCTCCCCAGGCACCTTCTGCCAAAGGCTTCAGGACAAGCCATGGTTTCCGGCTGCAGAATAAAGCACATTCTTCACCTCTGGTCCCGTCTTGACTGGGCCAAGGGCCACTGCATGAGCGATCTTCTGCTTGATCTGGGCAAAGGCTTGCTGTTGCTCAGCACCCCAGTGGAAATCGTTCTTTTTACGGGTGATCAGGTAGAGAGGGCTTACAATCTGGCTGTACTCAGGAATGTGCATTCTCCAAAAGCCTATGGCACTTAGGAAAGCTTGTGTTTTCTTCTTGCTGGTTGGTGGAGACATTGCGGTGATCTTATTGATGACTTCAGTGGGGATCTGGCGCCGTCCGTCTTGCCACTTTACTCCCAGGAATTGGATCTCTCGGGCAGGTCTTTTGACTTTGCTCTTTTTAATGGCAAAGCCGGCTCCCAGCAGAATCTGTATGATCTTTTTTCCTTTCTTAAATACTTCTACTGCCGTGTTCCCCCACACAATGATGTCATCGATGTATTGCAAGTGTTCTGGAGCCTCACCCTTTTCCAGTGCAGCCTGGATCAGTCTATGACAGATGGTGGGGCTGTGTTTCCACTCCTGAGGCAGACGATTCCAGGTGTACTGCACGCTCTTCCATGTAAAGGCAAACTGAGGCCTGCACTCTGCTGCCAGAGGAATGGAGAAAAATGCGTTAGCAATGTCAATGGTGGCATACCACCTTGCTGCCTTGGACTCCAGCTCGTACTGGAGTTCCAGCATGTCCGGCACGGCAGCGCTCAGTGGTGGAGTCACTTCGTTCAACGCACGATAGTCCACAGTCAATCTCCATTCTCTATCAGACTTGCGCACGGGCCAGATGGGGCTGTTGAAGGGTGAGTGGGTTTTGCTGACTACCCCTTGGCTCTCCAGCTCACGGATCATCTTGTGGATGGGGATCACGGCATCTCGATTCGTCCGGTACTGCCGGCGGTGCACTGTTGAGGTGGCAATTGGCACTCGCTGCTCTTCCACCTTCAGAAGTCCCACTGCAGATGGGTTTTCTGACAGTCCAGGCAAGGTGTTCAACTGCTTAATGCCTTCTGTCTCTACAGCAGCTATTCTAAAAGCTCATCTGTATCTCTTTGGGTCTTTGTAGTAGTCACTCTTAAGAAAATTTATGCCTAGAATGGGCGGTGCCTCTGGGCCAGTTACAATTGGATGTTTCTGCCACCCCTCCCCTGTCAGGCTCACCTCAGCTTCCAGCAAAGACAATTCCTGTGATCCCCCCGTCACCTCAACAATGGAAACACGCTCTTCTCTGACATGTTTTGATGGTATTAGAGTGCATTGTGAACCAGTATCAACTAATACCCTGTATTCTTGTGGTTTTGATGTGCCAGGCCATCGGACCCACACCATCCAATAGACTCTGTTATCCCGTGCCTCTCTCTGGCTAGAGGCAGGGCTCCTCTAGCCCTGGCTATTACTCTTTTCCTGAACATACATAGTGGAGGTTCCTTCAAGTGGGTCTGACAGATCATCCTCCCTTCTGTAATGCCCAGCACCTTGGTCATGGGAGGTTGAGGCTACCTTCACTTTAGTGTAGCTCCCTCGGTTAGCATTTCCCTCCCTCAGTTGACGCACCCGTGCTGCCAAGACAGAAGTGGGTTTCCCATCCCATTTTCCCATGTCTTCCCCATGGTCACGCAGGAAAAACCATAGGTCAGCTCGTGGGGTGTACCCTCTTTTACTAGCTGGGGAGCGTTGGGCTGTAACCTTGGGGTATGAGGCTCGCACTGGTGCTGCCTTGATCTTCCTGATCTCCTCCCTCATCTCACTTATGTCACCTCTCATCCCCCTCACCTCTCTGATTTCCTCCCTCATCCCCCTCATCTCTTGGACCACGGAAGAAACCTGGGCCTGCACTACGCTATTCATCATACTGTGAAAATCTTTAAGCTTGTTAGCAACAGAGCTCACTGTTTCTCGGTGCTCATCAGCATTAATCATTGCAATGAAGGTGGTGTATTGAGATGGCCTTCGGTTTGCCAGGTTCCACAGCATGTGACCTGTGCACCTGACTTTGTCAGGGTCATTGTCATGCTGTCCATCCTTCCCAAAGAGTACTTCCAGTACCGCCACCTCTCTCAACTGTTGAATCCCTTCCTCAACGGTTTTCCAATGCATTCTATTATGGTACTCCTGCATTCTTTCTTTGTTGACAAACCTCTCTCTTACACTCATTAAAAGCCGCTCCCAGAGGGGAAGTGGGCCTGGCTCTCTTACGAATATTTGGTCCACACCTGAGTCCTGGGACAAGGATCCCAAATTTCTTGCCTCTGTACTATCCAGGTGCACACCTGTACCCATAAGGTCCCAGACCCGAAGTAACCAAGTTGTCAAAGCCTCCCGGCCCCGTCGTGCAATATCTTTCCGCAGATTGCGGAGATTTTCATACGACAGGGACTCAGTGATGATTTCAACCTCTGGCTCCCCTGCTGGTTGTGAGGGCTCTCCTCTCTGGTCCTCTTTGTCTAGGTGCCTTGCTTTCATTTTAGACTTCCTAGTTTCTACAGGGGCGACTGCTGCTGGCTGTGAGTGCCCTTGCAATTCACTTGGACCCTGGGCAGATGTAACACCTATGGGTTCTACTACAGCATCACTGGATTCTCCCTCTTTATGGCAGGGCTTCTCACCAGCTGGGGAGAGGTACTCCTTCATCATCTGGCCCATCTCACTCATCTGCTTCACTAGAAGCCCCACCCACTCCGGTTGGTTTCTTTCTGAGATGGGCTGTGGGGCAGGGTCAGGCTCTGGGGCAGCATCCCTAGTCTCTGGGGCAGGGTCAGGCTCTGGGGCAGCATCCCTAATCTTTGGGGCAGGGTCAGGTTCTGTGGCAGCATCCCTAGTCTCTGGGGCAGGGTCAGGCTCTGTGGCAGCATCCCTAGTCTCTGGGGCAGGGTCAGGTTCTGTGGCAGTATCCCTAGTCTCTGGGGCAGGGTCAGGCTCTGTGGCAGCATCCCTAGTCTCTGGGGCAGGGTCAGTCTCTGTGGCAGCATCCCTAGTCTCTGGGGCAGGGTCAGGCTCTGTGGCAGCACCCCTATTTCCTGGAGTAGGTATCAGAGTTGTTATCCAGCTCAATCCCCCGTTATCTCTTAATGTTAAATAGGACAAGCCTATCATTAACACCAGCCACTGTACGATATCATTAGCATTCAGAGGAAATCTGAACCCTTCAAAAACTGGTGGGGTAGACCCAAAAACTTGGGTGAGGGGTTGGGAGAAAATTTCCCCTGGTGTTATTCCCTCACAGTAGGTGCCATTATTAAAGTAATCCCAAAAACATGCATTTAGTGTGTGGTATCCCTGAATCTATGCACCCGCCGTCCAAAGGAAGTTAAAAATCCATGAATTCCTCACCTTATCAACCCACAAAGCAAGTTCGATAACAGTCACAGTAGCCTTAGTTACAGGGCCCATGCTTATGTAAGGGTTTGCAAATGGGAGATATACATGTATGAACACGTGCAGCCTAAACCAGATTAAACTGGACTACATGTTGCTAGCACACACACAAAAAAAAAACAATCTCAGGCAACTGAAGAACTGTTATTCCTTAACCTCGTGCCCCACGTTGGGCGCCAAGATCTGTCCTGGTTTAAAGGGACAGCACTACCAGGAAAAGGGAATTCAGGAACTCGCAGGCACAAAAAAGGTATAGGTTGGGAATAACAGTTTTTTACTGAAACATCTATAAGACAAACAAAAACAGCATCAGCTATACGAAAGAAAAAAAACAGTGACAGAACAGAACGGAATTCAGTCCCAGTCCCTTTTTCAGTCACCGATGGCTCTCCGATGGACCAGGGCGGGCGGCTTCTTAGTCGCGGCTGCTGCAGGGGCAGGGGAGGGGGCGAGGTAGCTTCACCACCCCAGGTGGAAGAAAAGGGTGAGGAAGGAGCTCTGCTCACCGTGAGCGTCCCAGTTCCCAGTTGTTCAGAGGAAGCAGGAAGCTTTAGCAGTTCAAATTCAAGAAGCCTGATCCCAACAGGAGAAACGGAACCTCTCTCCTCGAGTTCGGCCGGCGAGCTGTGTAGTTCTCCTACTCCCAGTGTCCTCTTACTTGCGGAACACAAAAGCAGGACTCTACCTTTCCCTAATGGGCCATCATTGCTTCAGCAGTCCTTTATCTCCAGCTCTTAACGGCTAATAGGAGAGCCATCCCGGCTAGCTTAACATAATAATGGAAAAAATTTCTAAACCTCGCCAACCCACAACACTCATGTTATTCAATCCTGCAAAGATGAACCCGTGAGGAATATAATTAATTTATATTTATTAATTATATTATATAGTGCATAGTTCTTATCACAAATTATTATTTATCTTGTTTATAGCTGTTATATTTATATTATAAAGCTCCAGGCATGTCTGTATATGTTCTACAGTTTTTATTATAAATACAGCCTTATTAAATCCATGAATTCAGAAATCCTAATGAAAAAATCCTTTGGATCGTTATAACCATTCTCAAGTAATTTAAATGTAATTTTACATAGGCAAAATTTGAGGCATTGGATTTTTGCCTGGAATTTCTAGATGTCAAGCTTCATAGTTGATGCAGCTTTGTCCACACCTTAGGACAACAAGAAATCCCAGACAAAAGGCTGCTTTCTGTACCAGTGCAGACTTGCATCATGGAGTCATTGGAATTGTCTCATAAATACACAGCTCTCACGCAGGAAATGGGATCAACACATAAAAGCTGCTGCACCTGTGTGGTAACACTGGTATTTGCCAGGTTCTGTGAACCCACTGCACATGGATTTCGCTACTCCTGTACCAATGCCCATTACAGGAATCAATTTTAGAAACTCAGCATGCCTGTTTTTGACAAATGCATCCTCTAGATTTGATTAAACTTCATTCCAGCTGCAAGTATCATCTCCTAAGTCCATTCAAAAACCTGTGTAACTTCACCTACTGGCACAGATTAACCTGTTTTTTCAGGGTGCTGTTCCATATTGCAAGTAACCCCCACTGCTCTGAGTTGTGGGACCAGTACCTCAGTTCTCAAATGCTGTGCATGTCCTGAAGCATTTTGGTTTCCATAGATATGTGTGCTTGGTTCATCATTAGTTAGTAAGTGCTCAATGATCTCAGCAACTCTCTTTGTGTGTGTGTGTGTGGCACGCGTGTGCGTGCAACATTTTCCCTCAGCACACAGTTGGGTTGTCTTTGTTTCTGGAGTGCATATCACCATAACAATCCTCTCCCCTCCCGAATGATCTGTTACTACACTCCCTTGATTTATGTATGTATTCTACATCCAAAAGCCCTTGTATGCAGGATGTAAAGGTCAGGTGAATAATCTTTTAGAATTCTACCTTGTCAATGAACTGTCTAAAAAATTAGTCACTTGTTACATTAACTAAAAATACAAAATCCCAGTGGGGTGTGGCAGCTGTTTCCCACATCCATGAGATTTAAGCATTAATCATCCCATTCAGTCAATTAGGCTTCCCTAGCACTCAGTCATGTGCATTTTTGATTGCTCATAACTCCTCCTGAGACAAGGGCCAAGTGTGTTCAGATTGCCCTGAACTGCTCTCTCTTCTCACGAGCTGGATTAGAAGGAGCAACCCTGCAGCCTGAGGCTCACTGGAGATATTCAGGTGATTTTAGTGAGCACAGATTTATGTTGCAGCTTAATACAGACTGGTAGGTAAACAGGAGTACAAATTCTCTTCCTGTTGAAAGAAGGGCATTATAGAAACCCTGCAATTATCTTGAGAGCATTCAGGAAAATCTAAAAGGAACTAAAATATTTTTCCTATTTGTCTATTTAAAATTAAAAGTAATTAAAAAGGGGGAGACGTGGAACCAAAACCCAAAAAGAAACACATGCAAGGCACCAGAATCCAGGGTAGTAAATGAATTTTGAAATTAAGACATTTAGGGAAGTGGACAGATTAAAAAAAAATGAACAGGAGAATGATGAACCTGTCTTTCCAGAAATCAGAAGCCACAGGCTGGTATAAGAGAGCAGTGGCTGATTTGCTGTCTTTAAAAACACCACTAGGACAAGGGCTACAATATGGGCCATGAATAAACTGAGGTTAGAAGTGGGAAGCTTTCTAATCATGGGAGAAGTGCAGCCTTCCACTGAAAACAGCAGGCAAGTACACCATGTTTTTTTCACTATTTAAATTTCTTGAGCATTGGAGGAAAGGCACTTGGAACAGTTTTGATAAAGAACAGACTTCCCACATGCAAGACCTCCTGTAGACTGTGTGTATTTAAAATGTTTAGAGTTCCCCCTTAAGCTGTGATGCACTTAAGAGGTTTTGGCTTTGGAAAGAACATTCTATGCCTGGCACTTCAATGAAAGTGAATGGACATGTTTTGCAGTGTATACTGAAGCTTATTTGAATGGAAAATGAAGTTGCTGCCTCCTGGACATGAGGACTTTAACTTCATTTTATTACCCTGACACTCTATGGATATTGATGTTCAAGTTAAGAGAAGAAAAGAATGACTCATTTGTTTGATTTTACAAAATTAATCCACGTACGCAAACACCACAAAGTTTCTACAACTGTCAGTTAAAACATTTTTAATTAAGCCGCCACGTTTGAAACGAGTGTCACATACATTAATGTCACTTGAAGGTCATTCATAACTATTTGCAATAGTTTTCTCTGGAACATCTTAGTTGTGTAACATGCGGGTTATGCTTCTTCCTCTCCCAGTGCATTCAGAGCCAAGTTTATTTTACATTAGTGCTCTTTTGACAAGTTATGCCAATGCTTATAAAAAAGCATACAAAACACTTAAATTATGCTAAACCTGATTACCATATTACCATACCATCCTCCCTGTAGTTAGAAAAGTGTCCATTTTCTTACACTTTTTTCTCCTTTTCAGCTTTAGTTGTGCAAGGATTTTTATATCTGAGATTCTCTGCTGTGTTTTAAATTCACTAGAAGTAGGTACCATCATTATATGTCATAAAGTAAGTCTACACAATATTCCCCAGAAGGCAGTACAATACAGAAAAGGTGGGGGCGGGAATTAAAGGAAACGCTTGGCACAGAACTCTCTTATTCAGCAAGAATCATAAATACAGTAGATTGTACATGCCACATCTGAGCTCGTAACACAATTCTGAAGTCTGCAGACATTTATGCTTTGCAAAGTTATAAAATACAGGCCTAGAAGGGACCTTCAGGAATCACCTGGCCTCTCTAAAACATGATCACATGCAATACATAGCATTATCAAATTCAAAAAGGTGTTACAAAATGTAAAGCTATACAATATATAATACAAGAAATAGAGGGCATTGCAAAAAGATCAGTTGTAAATTACTTTAGCTTTACAGTCTGTTGGTTAATGCTTTCTAAGTTCTATTTTGTACATGTGCATGAATACACATACCCACACACTTACCCTCTCCTAAGTACCAGGTTCATGAGAGTAAGAAATAACACAGAGAAACATGCAGTATTTGCTTTCCACCCCACCTGTATCCTCTTCAGTCTGTCTTTGCTAAAGCTACTTCTCCCATAGCTGGAAGAGGAGTTCAAAGACTGAACTTCTTCCTTCTTCCCCAGCTGAACAAAGCTCTGACAAAGATTATAGACCACAATTAAATTTGCTGTAAGGTGCTGCAGGTCCATGACCAACACAGACATGGCTATGCCTCGCTGGAATACTTACTTGGAATCGCTGGCTGCAGAAACACAAATGAGGAGCCAGCCAGATTACTCCAACATGGATGTCTGTGTGAAGTTTACATAAATTGCTCACAGAACTGCCTTTCTATTTCTACCTGTTACCCCTACTCACTTGCAAAGCAGCCTCGAGTTCACTAAACTCTGAGGTACCTATAGTGTTAGAAATTTTGGAGGTTTTTAAAGAACTTATGCTATTTTCCTCCAAAGCACACTGATGATTAAAAAGGTAGACAAATAGGATAGTTTATATTTCTGCTCAAAGATGCTTTCTAAATCAGCATCCTTCATATATCATGTAAAAATATGTGTAGTTTAACAACTGAATCCATGACAACATATATATGTGATTCCATCACAAGTGTGCTGTGGCCACAAATGGACCAATGTTACATTAGCCACTGTTATGTTATACACACCAGTTCCATGCTTCGGAAGAGACCTTGTCCAACAGCACCAATTGGAGGAAAATAAATTTTAATTTTATTTTCCCCTTAATTCAAATAGCTAAAAGTCAACAACTGTCCAGTAACAGGAATGAGAAAAGATTTTTAGGCAGCAGGTGACTGTGATAGTATCACAGAAGTTTCTTCTTTGGGACTGACTTTGACAGAAGAAAAAGCATTCCTTGGAAGACTATGTTTTTTCATAGCTCCATTTAAAGCAGTTTTGTCAAAGGTGGAAAAAACCAACCCATCTCACAGGACCACTAATGGGGTTGTTTAAAATCTATCCTTTTCCTTTCTACACTTGAAACACTATCATCTACATTCATAAGAAAATATTTGAATAAAATAAGGATGACTCATTTAATTGGGAGGGAAAGGAGAAAGTAAACCACCCAAACTGAATTGACATGAGAATATGTAAATAATACTTTAGGTAAAAGCTATTTGATTTAAGATGCCAATTTTTTTCCTGATTTATTGACATGCACAGTGAGGAATACACTGGAAAAATATGCTGAGTTTTTCAGCCTCCCGTAATGACACCAAATGTACATCAGAGGTGCCCCTCTGTTTTGGCAGTTGACTGTACTTGGACTTAATCTTTCAATTTAAGTATGGTGCTCTCTCTGGGGAGGAGTAGTAATAGGTAGGCTTGATGTTTCCCAGGACTTCGTCTTCCCAGTTAGGTAGGCAGCAGAAGAAGAAAGCGCAACCAATTACAACAACAGTGCTGGCCCAGCCAAAGCCATAGGCCCAGCTGAACATGTTGTCTCCCGTCAGTGGAATGTCTTCTGTGAACTTCACTGGGTAAATGACCAAGCCAATGATCTGGAATGCAGCTAGAGAGAGAAAAGAAAGAAAACCAAGAGCAAGTTAGAGTGAATATATTATGATCCCCATTAAGAAAAGGTACATGGAGATAAGTGCATACTTCAGATATGTAAGGATTAGCTTCAGACCTGCAATCAAATCTGCATTGTTACAGAGGTATGTGACTTCTGTTCCAGGCAGATCCCCACGCCTATGTGGCTATGGCATCTCAGCTGCCATTGCCAAGTTGCTAAGGTACACACCTGCGTGCTGTGACCAGCCCTGTCCCACAGCCAGCACCGGGAACCCTGCCAAGCCAGTTACCTCCCAGAGCCCTGCTCCTTCTCCTCCTATCAGAAAGGTGGGAAGCACCCAGGCCTCTCAGCTCTTAAGTCTTAGCATGCGACATGCAGGGTCAAAGGTGTTGGGTGTCCCCATATAGTGCTTTTGGGAAAGTGAGAACTGACAAAAGGCACTGGAGCTTCCCTACCCATTATGCTTTCCGAGTGCAACTCAACCTTCCCTTGTTCCCCATGAAAGTGAGTCATTAACCAGACAAAGACAGCTAATTCCATAAGGGAGGCTCCATCTAGCATATTTTTTTGCTGATGCCAGTTTCACATCTAAAAAAACTTTGTCTTTGTGCCCAGCCTTACCAACAACAAAGAGCAGGCCTCCAATTCCTCGCACAAAGTTGAAGCGGAGGATCTCAATCGAGAATGCGATGACTGCCAGGGCGAAACAGATGACCAGGATCACAAAGCCAACGAGGTATGTGGCAGCTGCTGCTCTCCCCCACCCTTGAAAAAGAAGAAAGGTATTACACACAGCAGCACTTTCCTGTAGGTCATTGCAGCTCTTTGGTTTTCTTTAATATTTTTTTTATTGAAACTCTTTATGTAAGCAATTCAAAGCAATACTGAATGCTTGCAAAGCACACAGCTGCAGAGCAGGGGGACAGGACTCCCTGCCTACTAACTTGTCTTGCTGAAAAGGGGCATAGAGTGCAGCATAGAAGAGAGATAATACCTTCAAACTTCATGTCTGCAAGACACTCACAGACATCTGAACAGATAGGGCACACAACTGCTGACAGTGCCTTCTATCATTACAGCTCCTGTTCGATACGCAAGTTTACAAAACCACTTCCATGCAAAGGGAAGTGTGAAAGCAGACAAGAGGGTACCACCACGGGGGATAACCGCTGGAAAATAACAGCACTGTCTGCATAAAACCTCTGTTTGTTTATGACAAGAATAGAGCATGTGGAGCAAAATAAGCGTGTCCAAAAAGAAATAAACCTTCATGGTTGAAAAGATTACAAAAAGAAAGTTCTTGAAAATAAGTATCTATTGTATCTATTCACAGCTAAAATGTAGCAGGTGGGTGAGAAATAACAAAATCTGAGGTAAAAGTTGAGGAGTCCTCTTTGAATCATTACTTTGATATTTGCTGGAACAGGGTGTACCAAGCAACTTAGTATGGAGCTACTGCATGCTGGAGAGGCTCAGGCATGAAGCAAGTGGCTGTGCTCCGACAGAGCTGCACCAGCATCCAGAATTCACCCACCACAGGCCAAGGCCAAGACAACAATGGCAGCAAAGCCTCCTAGAAAAACAGCCAGCCATTCTACTTTGGCAGCAACACCGCCTAGTGAAAAGGTCCTCACACATCTTGTCCACCTCAGAAACCAAGTAATTTAGGTGAGCCCAGTGCAAACAACTACAAGCAAAGGTGTTCCTGCCCTGGAGGCAGGATACCTGCCCACAAGGGCTAAATCATACTGGCTACTGCTTTGTTTTCCAGTCAGCTGTCATCCCAGCTCAATTCCCACATCTACATATTGCGGTTTCTGCTTTCACACACTCAGACAGAGGTAGGGCTGGATTCTGAGTTCCCTCTAATGTAGGAATAAAGAGGCAGTGAGATCTAGGTCAGAACATTAAAAAAAAAAATCTCTTTCATCATAGCTGTCCATTCCAACACAATTAAATGACTTTGGAGATATCCTGCATTCAATGGAGTCTCCATTCTTTCTTTGCAATTTGCTATCTGAAAGCAAGCATTGTTTTACAGCTCTTTTAATTAGATCTGTTTAAACTGGTTTCTTTCTTCTCTAATCCAACAGCAAAAATAAAATACAGCAGGTATCCATCAGCCAAATCTCTGCCAAAACTCCCAACCACCACCACTGCCACCTGAAGACAATAAAACTGACACAGAAAAGATAAGGAAAAGTTGCTCTTTGCCCTCTCCCTTCCTGGAGCTATGCAAGGCAGTAAAAACTTCTCCAATTTCTTCTTCTTCAGCTGGCTGTGCATGTCTCATACCCCTTCCCTGAGGAAATGCTGAGGGGAAGAAGCGGGGAGGAGACTGATGAGAGACTGATGAGTGTCTGGAGATTAGAGCTACGTCAGTAGTTTGATAAAATCTTTTCATACAAAATATTCTCTGTCATACCTAAGGCAGGTATTGAATATTGTCTCAACAATAGGATTTATTTAGTGGTAACTAATATAAAGGGATATGTAACCATTACACACAGCCAGCCCAGGAAAACTCATTTGGACTAGATGATCTAGGCAAACTTTTTAATAAAAATTTGCCCTATTAAGAAAAAAAAATATACAAGAAGAAGGAACACTTAGTTACCATAGCATATTCCCTTTCATTATTTATGCATTATTTATGCTGACAAGGTGTTGGAAGACAAATCTGGCATCTGTTTGATAAAATTTAGGTTGTAAACTCAAATACACCTGCATGTTAGACACCTTGAGGTTTAGTGCAACACAAACACAATCAGAGGAATACAAGGCAGAATGCCCACAGTGCTCTTTGCCATTTTCATATAATCTGTACTGTTTTCACAAGTGTAATAAGCTTTTGGATACTGGTCAGCCTTGGTTCTGCTCACAGTGATTTATTTTCTTGTTTCTGGCAATAAGCAAATGACAACACATATAGCTGCAGGAGATATCTTGTCAGGAAGATTAATATCAAGCTCAGCTTTGCTTCAGGTCTTCAGAAACAAGGCAGCAGCAGGTACCATCATTAGGAAACTCTGAGTTTTGTGCTCCTGTGTGACAGAGCTCAGTGCTGGTGACCCAGCACCTTCCACTCTTTCTTCGGCTGGATTATCTCTTCCAACAGCACTTAGCAGCAGGTTAATGCTGACAAGACCTGATAAGACTGAGTCAGAGGTGCTGCCTACAGCACTAGATGGGTGTGCTCTGGGCTGGACTAGTGTAGTCAGCCACAGAACTATCAGCCAGACATTTGATCCCCTATGGGAATCACAGGAAGAGCAGAAAAAACATCTGGATTTATGGTTCATTTTTGAGATTTCTCTTACATTGTGTGTGTATATATAAGTATTTTAATGTGACTGATAGGAGAGATTGGGGTGAGCGGGTGCACCTTTCCTGAGCACAGGGTGCAGCCCTGGGATATTCCTTATCCTCATGACCTCTTGCCATCTCCACTGACAGGGAGAGTTTTCAGCAGAGGGGCTGCTGCAGAGCTAAAACTGAAATTGTTGTTTCTCCATGAAGGATCTCCCTCATACCCACACATATCAAGTCAGGCTTTCCCAGCTTCTTTTCTTCTAAATGCTTCTGAGAGCTGATCAAGACCCCCACAGCACCCAGCTCTCCCATCTTTCTGAAAGATCCTCACTTCCCAGCTTCCAAGAGGGGAGAGGTGCAGGTTTACCCTCTCACTGTTTGCTGCCATAAGAGCTGGGGTCAGAAAACGACAGATTACCTGGTTTATGCTCAAAAGCACCTTGTAATCATAAGATATTTAGCCCGAATTTAAGCTTTTCCATAAAAATAGTAAATTCTCAGATCCATTCATTTGGCAGAGAGGATATTTCTTGTGCGAAATAAACATAAGTATGATGTCTGTTTATGAAATCAACCAAGAACACCACAGTCATTTGGAGCTGCATAAATAAGAAGGCAGACTAATAGGAGAGTAGAGAAGCAGAGAAATATTTGAGGGTATTAGTGTTTCCAGATCAGCTTGGTCTCAAAGAATATTCAAGTTCTTTTCATCTAATCAGCAGAAAGGTATTTAACAATTATGGTGGTGTTGAAAGAACATTTAAAAAACAACTGTTCAGAAGATGAAGGTCTGTAATTATTAGGAAGGATTAAGAGTTTTATTACATAGCATTACATTACATTAATGAATACTATGGAAAGGAACTAAGCTGCAAATGTTATCATGCAAATAACTAGGAGGAGTCATGATTACTTAAGTTTAATGATGAGCAACAGTAATATGATGAAATTAAAAGAAAGCAAGCAACAGTGCCTTAGTGTTAAGTGTATTTCCTGATTTCATTTGGCCATGCCTCAATCTCACCAGGGAGGAGGTGGAATCTCCATAGGCTAAGATATTTAAATATAGATTTCCCTTTAGAAATCAATAAAAGAGCTGTGAAAATAATCTAGCAGGAAGATGAACTGTTACAGAATTTGAAGTGAGAAGACTCTCATCTTTGTTCATTCACTACCAGAAGCCAAAGGTAGTTTGTTAGCTCATAAATAAATGGAAGTATTTATCATGACCTGCAGAGACTGGGCATATTTTTGCAATGTAGCTGTAATAGTCTTGTATATATAAATGGCAGTAGCAATCCTTGTTTGGCCTCAAGAACCCATTACACAGAACATCCAAAATAGCTCCCTTTTTTGATGCAGTTAAGGACTAGTGGACTGCAAGCAAAAGAGCAGTGTCAGCACTACTTTCTTGCTCAGATAATGTGCAAACTTCCGTGGTAACATGACTGGTGAGAGGAAGCTGTGTGCGTACCCACCACGAGCATAGAGGAGCCCAGAATGGAAGGTTTGCTGGAAGGGTGGGTTGGAAATTAATACTGGGAATAACAATCGGTTTTGGCTTTAGGAGCACAGGAAAAGCAATGCTAAACTACCAAAATATAAAATATGAGCCTTCTAGTACAAACTTGGCTTCGGTTGAGAGCTGAGGAGAGGCACAATCCTACAGATTTCCAACTTTTAGTCTCTGGATTGTCAGCAGCAGAAGTGTGCCTGCTCAAGAGCCAGCAAAGTGCACTGGCAGAGACACCAGCCTCACATTTCACTAGGATCTTTTACCAGGAAGTCGCAGTGAGTGTTTTCTGGGTGTAGGCAGGGACACCAACTGCTACACCTTTCCCATTAGCATTTCCCGAGTGCCTGCACTTGCCTGACACCATAAACGATTTTAGTTTGTCTTGAATGCATCCTGGCATGTGTAAACCAGACAAAAGCGTGCCTGAAAAGAGGTGCATTGATAAGGTAAGCATACACCTAGCATTCCTCCTTTATTTAGCTGGCCCCTCAGTAGAGCCTCCACATGCACTCAGTTTCACCAATAATCTGTCTTATCAAAGCCTATGCCTCTAGGGACATAGGTACAGTGGCACAGCTGCAGTGAAACATGATCCACAAAGGTTGGGCTCCTACTTCTAGGTTCCACCTTTTTTGATTCCTTCCCCCCCTCCTCCCACCCGTTTTTTTTGTTTTGTTTTGTTTTTTTTTTTTTGGTTTTTTTTTTTGTTGTTGTTGTTGCTGGTGATTTTTTTGTTGTTGTTGTTTTTTTTTTTTTTGGCACTTACTAAGGATCCAGAAGAATGCTTCTCTTTTTCTTTGTTTGCTGGTATGTGCTTAAGTGAATACCAACTGGCTAGGAATATAAGAAAGAGTTAACCTAATGAGGTTGCCTTTACTGCACATGTACACACCCTTCTTTTACAGTGTTAATTCAAAGCAAAGTCACTGGGACCAGTCATTCAGAACCAGGAGGGTACAGCCATCCTGCCATAAATATTGCTCCTAAACTTACAATCTCATCACTATAAAGACGATCATCCTTTCCAAGTTGCACAGTGCAAATAATCTTTGTCATAGCTGATGGCTTTAAACACACAGCCAACAGTTAAATCCTGCAATGGTCTAGACTTAGTCATCTTGAGTCATATTCTAGTGCACTACAGCACTTTTGCATTGCAACATTTTGATAATACACAGACGCTGCCAGTCAGGGCACTTCCCAGACACAAACCAGTACAGAACTCCAAACAAAATCCCTTCCCTGCCTCCCTACCACGACATCCTACTCTTCTTTTTCCCTTTCACTTTTTCCCTCTCATGTGGTATTTGCAAATGTGCATTAAGGAGCTAAGCAGTTTAGGAGATGCTCCTATTTGCAAATCTTTGTCTTTTCCTGCCTCTCTCCTTTCATTTAAAATAAGTGACTCTACTGCTTTTTTTTCTTCCTCTTCCTTGTACACATGCCACAGCTCAATTAAGAATTTGTCTAATGGAACATTCTGTTGATGGAGATCCACTCTGAAGTTTTCATTTCGTCAGGAGAGATGCAGGATAGTTAGTGCACAGCAATTATTGTATGCAAAACACAAGTTATGCATCTCAATTAGCTAACCTTTATTTTCCTGCAGCAGTGCTGTAAATGCCTGCTAGGCATTTTTTCCTTTGCAAATGCCCTCACCTATTTTGACAGTAATTACGTTAGCATAGAAGAAAACAAAACAAAACAAATCAAACCTGAACTCATGTGTTACATCCTGTCTCTAGATGTAAATACTATCCGAGTAGACAGTGGCATTGACGTTATGAAAATTTGAGAACAGGCAAATTCATATAAATAAGCCAAGGATTTAAATAAGTTTTGGTTTAAATAAGCCAAGGCTTAAACAAGTATAGTCAAGGATACTGTTCCTCTGTTTTGGCCTGTTAACTAGAGAAAAACCGCAGAAAATTACTTTTGTCCCACAATGCTGAGGGCTGACGCAAAGCACACACCCATCAGTACTCAGGGACGTGTGAAGCAGTGTCACTATAGAAGAAAACAAATTCCAGCAGCTGTACTGTATTAGCACTTTTTCCCTGTGCAATGCAAATTCAGCAACCCTGCACTAGCTTTTCTTCTCTGTCTAATGGGGGAGATGGATATTTTCATCTCCCTAGCCAGATTTCTTCCACCTGCAGTAAAGCCCAAAGCGATCACCCAGCTGAGAAACAAAGCCACTTCTCTTACAGTATATTCAGGATTTAGCTTGCGCATGAGTGTTGCAATGAAAAGCTTCTGGAAGTGAGTCTGCCGTGCTCGGGCGGCAAGGGATCTGCACAGGGAAACAGTCCCAGCTCTCCCAGCTGAAACACACCCTTCCAGCCCCGCAGTCCCTAAAGAGCCCTCATCCAGGATCTTAAGGCGGGTCTGCTTATTTGTCCAAAAATATTTTGTTTGAGGGAAAAGCAGATGTAATCAGACCCACGTGCTTTAGCAATAAAACAAAAAGTCCCCCAGAAGACCTGGAAACTGAGAGTGTGCAGTAAGAATGTTACAGTGGTGATGCCAGATACAGAAGCAGCTAAGCAAGTTAAAACAGAGGCACACTTATCCCTGATTTAGGCCCCAGTGCAATAGAGAGGTACAAAGGAAAGAGCATTTTTTTTTCTGCCTGCGAACCCACATTAGACCATTTCAAGCTGCAGATCAGGAGGTATTTTAATAACTGCACTCCCTTGGCCAGGAGGGTTAATCTAAGGCGCTGTCTTCCCCCGAAGGGTCGGGGAAATACCATTTTAGTACTGTCCAGGAGTGGTTCTGCAGAGGACACCCTGCATGAAGGTTTCCACTCTCGCCGTCCGACCGGGGAAGCCGGCGGCACGAGGAGGAGCTGCCTGCTGCCAGGTAAGGCTTCGGCACTGCAGCCCCGTGAGACTTCGGGGAAGCAGAGACCGACCTGGAGCCAGTTGCTATCTGACTTGGGTTGTAAAATAACTTCAGAAAAACACAAAGTATCAACACCCCGGCTTCTCAGTGTTGTACTGATAGAAAAAGATCTCTCCGGAGCAGTCTAGTCCTGTGTGGATGCTAGTTCTGCAGGGAAACTCCATTCCAGAGAGCAGCTGCTCCGCAACAGAGTTAGGGGCGGTCAACACCTTGGCACCCACTGCCCCGGGTCCCTCGGGGGGCTTCTCACTCACCGTAGTCCATGAGGGATTCGCAGCTCCAATTGAGATCCTCCTCGCCTCGCGTGCAGCTCTCCCATAGCGACGCTTGCTGCACGTAGGGCTCCGACTCGGACTCCAGCCAGCCCCGGCCCGCCAGGGCGATGATGCCCATGATGATGGCCAGGCCCAGCAGCAGGGGCAGGAGCCACCTGCACCTCCAGCAGGCGAGGCCGCACACCACCATCGTGCCCGGCCGGCGGCGCGCCCTGCGAGCCCGGGCGTCGCGGGTGTGGCGCGGCGGGGACGCTCCGGCGGGACGGGAGACTGCGAGTGTGCCGGTCCGAGCGGGGTTTTAAGGCGCCGGGGAGGAGGCAGTCCCACCCACATTCCTCTGACTAAGCCTGCCGCCGCCGGCAGCCCCGACCGGTGGGGCCGGCGGGGAGCGGCGGAGGGAGCAGAGCCCGGCCCGGGCTCCCCCAGCCCCGCTCGGCCCCGGCCCCCCGGCCAGGCTCACCCTCGCACTTCTCTCCCTGTCTGCCACCCTCCCGCACCCGCTCCCGCTCTGCCGTCTTGGCCCAGGCGTGGCAAAAACGCAACCATGGCGAAAAAACTTGAGGTTCGCGGGGTTCCACGATCCCTGGCTTCCTCAATGGGGCTGGACATCATCATCCTACTCTCTGATCACTGGATAGACCGACCACTATCGCCCAACACTGATAACACTGATGGTGTTAGCCACTTCAGCCACCAAAAAGCTTGCAAAACATTGCTTTTGTAGTTGACAAAAAGGGATTAAAGAAAGGTGTCGTATGAAGATGGGAATATGACATTATTAACAAGGAAACCATCTTTGGTTTCACATCACACTCAGCATCAAGCAAATGCATGTTTCCTAATGGCCATCTAATTGTTCTAATCTGCAATTGTTCTCTGGTTTCCAAGCAGGCTGTTCTGGGCACTGGACAAAGCCCACCAGTGGTACTCAGGACCCATCTGCCCTGAACCTTTCCTGTTCCATGTCTGGAAATGCACCCCAAGATGCCAGATGACCCAAACGAATTCTTCCCCATCACATGGCATGAATGGACACCCAAAATTTTGGTCATGGGACAAACATTTCTCCACAATAAGATCTCTACATATCCCATTGCGTCACCCCATTGCCCAGCATCAAAGCAAACTCATTGTCTGGGCGGACATGTGCCCATGACAGGACTAGAGGAGTGTGTGTCTTGGGCACACAACTCACACACGTTTGACTGAGTCTTGGAGCAGTTTCTTGGCCTCACCAAAGAGGCTATTAGGAAGACAAATCTCCGAGATCTGAAGGACTGAAAATAATAGTGGATTAGGGGGATTACATGCGCTTCATGGAGGATGGGAACTTATGAGTTCCTACTGGACTGCATCAAATGGGGTTTTGTCACAGCTATGTCACATATAATCAAACTGTGCCCAATGGCAATTCCTCAAAAGATACTCATGGAAGGTGTCCTGTGAGGAGGGATGGTCAACCTCCTCTGAGCACAGATTGCTGGCAAATATTAGGGAATGGATTGTGATGCTAAAATCAGAACAATAAGATGGTATCACTACAGGCAAGTTGCAAAAATCCCAGGTAGGATACCTCAAATGATGTGGCGTTTCACCAGCTCTGTCAACATCCTTTTGATGTTCATTCCCACTGCTCAGATTTCATTCCAAATTCATAATAAAATAAAGCTGTAAAGAAAATTCACCAGAACTACTTGCAAGCCCACATCATCAGCACACAAATTTTACATAGCAGAGAAGTAATGGCAGAACTGGACACTATGATCCTCTGTTTTTGTCATGACAACAGAACTTCATTTGTTCAGTCCTGAGCAGTGATTTTCCAGCAGTCTCACTATCAGCACTCAAGTCACCTCAGATGCAGAAAGTATTTTCTTCAGCACAGAGATTGAGATGTTTGGAAGAGAAGTGAGAGCATATTTCACCCATTTTTCAAGAAAAAGAGTAGAAATGCACCACTCAGCAAACTGCTTTGCTATAAGGTCAAAAGTAAGAGCATTCCTCCAGTTCAGACAGGAGTATAGAGATAATTTTAGTAATTGCATTACTAGTTTTCCCAAGGCTGTCCTACACCTGGAGTGCCTCAGTGCCCAGACCCTGCAGTGGTGTGATGAGAAGCTCTGAGGGCAGCCGCCAAGCCCACCTCTGGCACTAATGGCTTGTGTTGCCTATGGCCTATCCTCCTCCAGTGACACCACGAAGATGGAAATCTTCTCCTTTCTTTTTAAATTCTTGGCTTTTTAACAACTAGGAAATCCAGCTGAATTTAAAAAATAATACACCAAAGATTCAGTTCTGTATGAGTGAGGGCCTATAGCATAGTCAATGAAGAGTCAGCCTTCAGTCCCAACGATACTTGGATTTATTAGCAAAGAGATCTAGCTAACTAATAAACCAGTGCCTCCTGCAGCAAAACAGGCAGCTCCAGCAACATATGTAGCTTTTCTCACCTCTGGGCTGTATAACCCACATCTTCCAGAGACCAGATGGTAGGAGTCAGCTCGATGGGGCTGCAATGATACACACATGAGAAACAAGTAGTGCTTTGATTATGAGGAAAAGATCCCCTAATACATAACAAAACAAACTGGAGGTTTGCTTTCCTAAACACCAAGCCCGCCTGAAAGTAGCTGGGCATTCTGGATCAAGCAGCACTGCCTTTATCTTCAGCTGTGAAAACAGCTACGTATTCTGTTCTTATGAAAATTAGAACACTTTCCCCAGTTTTATCTTTGCCCATGTTCAAAAGAATCATAAGCTTCTTTCACCAGCACTACCCTTACCTTTATTTGTTTATTATGCAAATAATAGATGAATTTCATAATCTCTGTGGTCCTATAGAAATACTTTTTCTGTGCAGTGTAACAAGGGATATGCCTCTCTAGCAGGTAGTGCTCTACATGGAGTAAATCATTTACTGGTGCTGGCAATCATTCACCCAGCTATCAGAGAAAACCAAGCAGCACTGGGAGAAGGTCAGGGATCAGCTCCAGCCCAGACAGGTATGGCTGGGCTCTCACGGGCTTTGAAATATGCCAGTGGGAATCTGAAGGCTGGTTGCCAAGAGAGCATTTGGGGTGAGGGGTGGGGAGTGAGACACATAGTGGGTGGCACAGTGCCAAGGGCATCCCTCTGCCCTGCAGAGTCCCCTCAGGGATGGGGTACCTTTCCTTTATCCAGTTTACCTGGCTGGTTTTTCTACCCTGTTTACAGCACAGATTTAAAAAAAAAAAAAAAAAAAAAGTCCACAGAGAGTATCTGTTGTAAATACAATTATTTTGTAATTCATGGGTGTTGTCCTTCAGCAGCGCCTTATGCTCACTTTCCTCCATGTCCAAGTGCCCCAATTCTACTTAATCTCTCTTCAGGCATCACAGCCACCTAATTAACATCACCAAAACAGGGTAGTCATTCAAACCATGAAATAGGGTAGGTATGGCACGTACTTTGTATAAGCCACAACAAACACTCCATTAGTGTTTCCAGATATAACTTCAATTTCCTCATGTGTGTTTAAAAGCTGCCATTATGCGAATTCATAAGAAATCAATTTTTCTGATCAGTTCTTGTCAGTAGCCCTTAACTGAACTCAGTTTACATTGCAAACTCCTCTGGGGCTGGCATAGATGAATTAAGCTGGCTCTCTGCAATTGATGTGCAGCGGAGCCTACTTCAAAAGCCTTGTGGAAATACTAGGGCAACATTTAGGCCTGCAGAGGTGTGACTAACCCTTTCTCATTCCTGTAAGGGACAACCTATGTGACTCCATCAGCCTGAGATGACCTAAAGTCTTAGAAAAAAAGGGTAGTAAATAATTCTCCTTCCATGCATGTGCTGCCTATGGTTGCCATACAGTATAAAGGGGCATGTGTGCTTACTAACACCAGTTTTCTACACTTAGGTTGTGCAAAGGTCTTTCCTGAATTGTCCTGAAGTTGCACGGGGTGAAATTCCGTTTCTAGTAAAGGAAATGGCAGAATCCCAGGTGACAAGGCTTTACCCCAAAGCTCTCTAAAGGCCTCAGGCTCACTTAGATCATACCCACAGAACATTAAGAGTCTTCAGACAACTAAGTTCTATGACTTGTTGCTACAACTTTTCCTCCTTTGCCTCATTCTCATTTGCATTTCCAAAATGTAAGAAAAGAAAGCATCAAATAAAGAACTATGTCATCCTTGACCTCCTTATTGGTTTTGATTTTGTTCATAAGCCCTTTTCCAAGGATGCAAACTGGCCATCTTCATGTGTGAGGTTACAAAATTCTAGCGATTGCCTGGCTAGCACTGGAACTATTCCTGTAGGAATAGGAGCTTGATGCAGTGTGTGAACACTTTCTCCTAAAGGCTATTACTTGAACAAGTCCTCCAAGAAAACCCAAGGAACAGTGTGTACTTATGCTTTAGGGGCCAGAAAGTTTAATTTGCTTTTAACTTTGTTTTCTTTTAACATAAACTTCGGTTTATTCAAGAACGAGAAAGATTTATTGATTCTAGCAGAACAGTATGCTTGTGTTTATTCTGACTTTTGTATTCACATCTGATAAATCAAGAGAAGATGTGTCTTGGAAAATATCACATTTGTGCAATATCAGATGCAAAGCTGGAAGCCTTTTTTCACTTGAACTTCCCTTGAGACCAGAGATTTCTCCTGCGCTGACGCTGTTTTATTCCAGCGCAGCGCCGAGGGTGTTTGGGGAGAGCGGGGCGGGGCCGGGACCTCTGCCACCAGGGGGCAGGAGACACCTGGGGAAAACTGGGATAGGGAATGCGATCCTGGGGCAGGAGACACCTGGGGAAAGCTGGGATAGAGAACGTAATCCAGGGGACAGCCTTCCGCCAAAATCCCCTCAGCAGAAGGGCTTATCGTGTCCTGGGACCCTCTGACCGGCACCCCGGAGCCTCCTGAGCAGCTTTGCCACGGAGTCCTTTCAGTTATCCTTATTTCTGCTCCTCTGCCAGCAAGACAGGTGGGCAAGAAGGCAAATGGCATCCTGGCCTGCATCAGGAATAATGTGACCAGTAGGACCAGGGAAGGGATTGTCCCCACTAGTGAGGCCACACTTCAAATCCTATGTTGAGTTCTGGGACCCTCATTACAAGAGGGACACTGAGGTACTGGAGCGAGTTCAGAGAAGGGCAGTGAGGTAGCTGTAGGGTCTGGAGCACAAGTCCTATGAGCAGCAGCTGAGGGAGCTGGGATTGTTTAGCCTGGAGAAAAGGACTGTCAGGGTGACATTATTGCTCTTCACAAGTTCCCGAAAGAAGAGTAGCCAGGGCGGGGTCAACCTCTTCTCCTGGGTATCAAGTGACCAGACAAGAGGAAAAACCCTCAAGTTACATCAGGGGAGGTTTAGATGGGATATCAGGAAAAACTTCTTCATGGAATGGGTTGTCAATCATTAGAGCACGATGCCCAGGAAAGTGGTTGAGTCACCAGCCCTGGAGGTATTTAAAAGAAATGTAGATACGGCACTTGGGGAATGGTTTATTGGTGGATTTGGCAGTGCTGGGTTAATGGCTGGACTTAATGTTTATATAGACTTTTCCAACCTAAATGATTCTATGACTCTCTGGCATTTAGGTGTTTATCTCCCCTGAAACTACAGGCCAAGGACCTAAAGTGGAGTTCCTCTCACTCAGAATGTTTTAGACTGAAGTGGAGAGAAGTGTCTGATTGATTCACCAGTGATGATGGAGGGTCATCCAGCCCATGGAGTTAGCTCCCACCCAGACACCTGGACCACAGGTGTGTGCAAGGCAGAGCCTAGTACGTGTATGCCTTCCAGCAGGAGTATGGCACTGACTTCCATCCATGGTTTTGAGTTCGTTTAGGGAGATGGAAGCCCCTGTACTGCTCTCCATTCTTAGCACTGAGATTTTACACACATATATACATATATATTCATACACATATATGTATGTATGTATATATATGTATAGATATATGTATTTAATTCAGTATTTCTGACAGTGTTTTATTCCAAAATCTCATGGAAAAACTGGTGTGATAGAGATACAGTTTTTCTTTCCACCAATATTTGCATTTGCTTGCATCAATCTGTATTTCTCGTCTCCATTCTTCCCTCTCTGTAAAAGCCACATGCATCTCAGAGCTGCCTACACAGCATTGTAGAATCACCAGTTTTGTGCTTTCCAGCCTCAGCACAGTTAGCTCTTCTCAAACAGCATCTTGGTTCCCAGGAGTGACATCAGGAGCTTTTGGGATAAACGTAATCATTACCTGCACATCCAGAAGAAGACAGAATACGTTTGATTTCACAGCTCCACATTAAAATCTCTTTTTAGTTTTTATAAATGACTCACCCAATAGCTCAGTTCACTGAGGCCTGGTTTCTGAAAGACAGTCTGGTCTTTAAGTGCATACTCAGATGAGGGATCACAACTCTAAATTAGCAGCACATGCGGACATGATGCTGGATTAACACAGCATGCATGAACATCAATACTTTGAGTCATTATTTTCAAGGGTGCTGCTTCTGACGCAATTTCTCCCAAGCCTTGTTCCACCAGGAGCGGTATTCGTGTTTTTCCCTGGCAATGACCCACTTTGTTCTATTATTAAGAAAAGTAATAGTTTAAATAGTTATAATTCAGAGTTTTCTCTCCCGTTGTGCTGGAAAGGGGTTCCTATTTGTCCTGCTGCACAAAACTCACCTTCTTCACACCAGTTTGATCACACTTGTGGGATTTAGCTTCCCCTTGCAGAAACCATGCTGTACCTCTAATTTTAAAAGCATGTTTTTCTTGAGCTCCTTGCTGTGACAGACAGAATTGAGTGCAGGAAGATGACACAGGATTGGGCAGAACATGGTGTTTTAAATGCCTAAAAATATGGGAGAAGAAGTAATTTTTAAACTGCACACAGAGTTAACATATACATGACCAAGAGTAAACATTGAGAGCAGTAAGAAAGGGCTAGGAGACGGAAGACAGAGAACAGGGAAATACTGCTTGAGGGGAGAAGTTTCTGTTTTGGGGAGGGTTGCAGGGAAGTGTTTTAGCTCATGAAATGTGACAGTATCTACCTGTTTCCCTCAAGTGTTGGTGAGCTTATTTTGTATATACTTTTGTGCTTTGTAGTAGCAAACACTGAGGTCCAAACACTGGACCCATGTAGAAGAGAGTGGAGATGAGGGATTTAGTTTGAATGCTGTCATTGATAAAAGTAAGCACTGAAGATAATGTGCTTACATAGAAAGAGAGGAATGGTAGGCAGGGGAAAAATACCCTCGTCTTTTTGCTCCTCTCTCTCTCATTTACACATCATACAACACATAGCAATTACATTGAAATATAGTCTGTGTTATAGTGTGATCAGTTGGAAAAGTGAGACCACAAGAGACTTTAATTGATCACTCAATAACAGATGGGGTAATAAAACCTGGGACAATAAGGAATATTTGCGGAACAAATGAAAGATCAATTCCCCTTCTGTTGTAGAAGCAAGAAAACAGGCAAGTGTTAAAGAACAATCTAAAAGGCAAAATGATGAGGAAAAGAACATATGGCAAAGATGGAAACTGCAAAATACACACAGAGGAAAATGTATGTTTTTAAACTCTCTTTACAGCATGCCTATTTCTAGTCATTGCATGCTTTTTTTGATACCATTTGTGAAGAAATAATTCCTTGGATATCAGTAGTACAAAGCATGAAGAAACTAAGTCCGAAATATAGGTTCAGTAACAGTTAAAAGCACAGTAGGCAGAGGAAAAGGAGTCTTTATCACAGACAAACAAAAATGCTACTAAGATGTTTTTTCCCACATATATTATTGTAAAGGAGATTATGCCATGTTTAGAGAGTGAATGCAATCAGAAATGGGACAGAAATCAACACTGTGTAGCCAAAGACACTACTTTTTAGTGTAGCATCTAAACAGCAACACCCAGTGCATTCCGTACTCCATTCTCCCGGGAATAGAAGCACATTAAACATGGGAAGCATTGATAATTTGATACTCAAATAATGGAATCTCTTTCAATATTCAGAGTCTGTTTGTACAGTCAAATGAATGCCAGGAGGAGGCTAGCATGTGAAATGAAGGACCAGTGCAGAAATGCAGCCTAAGAGGGCAGCTCCAAGGACAGCCAGAGCTTGCTCGCTCTCTGTGGGACATGCAGGGCTGCATATGGCTGGCACTTCAGCAGCCCCAAATAGTCTTCAGATGTGAAGAGCAGAGGTACCCAGATCAGTGCTTGCTGCCATCCCCAGCTTGGCATATTCAGAGAACCCTGGATGTGTGCAGTCATCCACATCCAGCAGCGACCACTCCAGGGACCCTCTGCGAGAAGTTCATTCCAGACTCAGCACTGAGCCGCCTGACTCCCACTGTGAGCAGGAAGGTTGCCTTCAAACATGTGCTGGAACTGCAGATCTCAGGGAGAACACCAGGCCTTCTTGTTCCCTCAGCTTGTGCCCAGCTCTTTGCTAGGAAGGTCCCACAGAGCTCACAAAGACTGTCCAATACTAAAAGAAAGACCTGCCAGCTGGCTAGCAGTCGCAGGGGTGACAAGGCTGTGGCTCATACATGGACACTGCCCACTCATGCGGTGGGATATGCAGCAGAGATGTACAAACCCTCTCTGGACCCATAGCCTTGTGCAATTCTCTGCAAGATCAAAAGTACAACAGAACAGAAGTGAGGTAAAAAATCCTGGATTTAGAAGTGACACCTTTTATTTTTATGTTTCTATGTTTGTGCTAAACATTTATTTGTTTTTCCTTATGCTGCATTTTGTTTTTCTCATGTTAGTATGGAAAAGAAGAAAATGAAATGGAGACGTCCCTAACTCTCTGTCCCTACAGCTCCATTTGAATACATCACAGTGAATATTAGACTACAGCACAGTTACTATTATCATTCATGGTAATACGAGACTGACTACATGGAGAGAACAGCAACACTGATGCTTATCACCTGGGCTACACTGCAGAAGAGTATGAGCTGTATTCTCAGCAGAGCTTTTTCTGGGTTATGACTCATGCAGAGTCCTGTTTTTCTGCTGCTCTCCTACCTACTGAGACAAACAAGAGAGCTACAGTAAATAAATAAATAAATAACCAGCTATTATTATCAACCAGAATTCATTTTAAAATGTAATATACTGGTGCACATCCTGCATGCAGGCACACCAGGATCCTGAATCCAACATCACACTTGTGCCTTGCCCCCTTCCACTCTGAAGCTTCAGTTGAAGCTCTCTTATTTGAGGCCTTTTTCTCATCTGCAGTAATTTACCTATAAGAGTAGGTCAGCAAAGAAGAGAGGTTTTTGAGGACTCTACAGCAAAGGAAGAGTAGGTGGAGAGGTTGGAAGGAAGAGATGAAAAAGCCAGAGTAGGTAAGCAGTAGGGTAATGCAGAAGCAAGTCTGGGCAGTGGGTGAGATCTTGCTGACAGCAGCTTTATCACCCTGTTAAAGACGTTTCCAGTGATGTAGGTAGGGATTGTGATTGCAAGTTTTCTCTTTTTTAAGGATGGGTATGTTCCTGTGCCAGATGGAAGTCACTCCTCCAAAGTTTGGTGGAGAGCCCTCTTCTTCATACCCACCGTAGCAAAGCTGAGCCTGAGATATTTCAAAAGCTGGACTTGGGGTACCAGCCATCTTTTACCATCCAGTGACCTTTGACAAGGTGAGTTAACATAGGAGGCATCTGCATACTTGGATGGCAGGGGACTGCTTTGTCTACACTGCATTTCACTTTTTGCTGGCTTAATGAAGGGGAAAAATCTTGACATAATTGTAAACTCTTGACTCCTTGGAGTAGGCACTGTATTTATAAGGTTCACCGAAATAAAGGACATCAGCATTTGTTTCAGATAGCTGTGCACAGCCAGACTTGAAACAGTAATAATAATACAGTAAATTCACGAATACAAGCCGCACTGAGTATAAGCCGCATCTCTGGGTGTTGGCAAATATTTCGGTTTTTGTCCATAGATAAGCCGCACACGAATATAAGCCGCTCTGTCATTTGCAGCGAGGACCCGCGTGCAATTAGTAACAGAACCGCGGGAGGGCGGGGTTTACTGGCTGAGCTAAGGCTGTGCAGGCTCGGCCCGCTAGGGGCCGCTGACGGGGCCAGGTGGCCCAGCCCGGTGCTGCCGCTCAGGGCCGGCCGCCGCTGCCACTGGGCTCGGTCACCCCGGGTCGGCGCTGCCCCGCGGTGGCAGGCAGGGACAGAGCTTCCCCCGCTCCTACGGCAGCGGCGGCGGGCGGGGACGGAGCTTTCCCGCGCCCGTGGCGCCGGCGGCGGGCGCGGACAAAGCACCCCGCCTCCTCCCCGAGCCGCGGCAATGGCGGTGCGTGCTTCCCGGCCCCCCCCCGAGCCGCAGCAATGGCGGCGCGGGGCTCCCGCCGGCTCCCCGAGACGCGGCAATGGCGGCGCGCACTTCCCCCCCCTCCCCGGGCCGCGGCAATGGCGGCGCCCCCCCCCCATGTCGGCTCCCCGGGCCGCGGCAATGGCGGCGCGGCCCCCCCTGCGTCCTCCCAGAGCCGCGGCAACGGCGGCGCCCCCCGCCCCCCCCCCCCCCCCCCCCCCTCCCCGGGCCGCGGCAATGGCTGCGCCCCCCCCCCCCCCCTCCTCCCCTGGGCTGCAGCAGAGGAGGGAAGAAGAGAGCTCTTCCGCCTCTCTCCCCACCCCCCTTGCTGCCTGCAGGGAGCCAGGGCGACACGGTAACACTGTAACAATTGCGAAATGCCGGCTTTTACTGGCCGGTGCTTGGCTCGGCACTCTGGCTGGCACGTCTGGGGTTGTAAATGTCAGAAAATTATTAATATATTAGCCGCACCCGACTATTAGCCGCACTTCCGGGTTTCCACCAAAATTTTTGTCAAATTGCTGCGGCTTGTATTAGTGAAATTACTGTAATACAAGTGCTCAAGTATGACACATTTGGATAAAATCAGGATGCACAGCCAAGTAAGTGACTTAATCTTCTACGAAGCTGCTTTAATTTGGAACTCTTTAAAAAGCTGCAATAAATTCATTCTTTTGGCTGAACTGGCATAAGCACCCTAAAACATGGCAACAGCTTTCCAGTTTCTTGAGTGTTAGGCTTTGGGGCTCATCTTTCTGAAATACCTAGCAGTTTCCTCCCACCCAGTCTTTTTATTTTTTCGTGGGGGAGGAAGAAATTTTTTTTGGTGTGTTAATACTGCACAGTGAGGCTCTTCCCTCAGGCTGGTTTTATTTTGTGGACATTGGAAACATTTGGGATCAGATTACATACTGGCAAGTAAGACAATGGCATTGCTGTAAATGAGCTGGAGGCTAATTTATAGGCTTTGCAGATGTGAATGCATTACCATGCAAATCATGAGCAGCTCCTGCCTATAAATAAAATAACTTACCTTGTCAAGGATGGCTGTCCCAAAAATATAATGAGTATTATAAATTATAAGCAGGTGTCAGATTTCTACTTCCTTTGTATTCTTGTTTGTGCTTCTCTAAGGAAACATTCAAAGATAAAATGTACAATACCGTGTATGGCACAGGCAGTTACAATCTTTGCTGCCCAGTGCTATTATCACCTTTTGCCAACTGCCACTCCTTCATTTGTTAGAAAAACAGCTAGTCAGACTTGTCAGCAGCTTTGAATAATATGCTCTTACACGGTAGTCCTCTGAAAAGGAAGGATGAACTGTGATGAATGCACTAAGCATGGTGAATGCACTGAACTGTGGCTGAGAAGTTTGCTGCTCACAGCTCTGCCTCAGACAGAGCTCTTCGTCGACCTGGTGTATGGTCTTTGGTAAATCTTTTTTGAGCAGCCATTTCATAATTTCTTTAGCTAGGAAAAACATTAAAGTTTGTTTCACCTGTGTTTCCCATTCAAATATTTTTTTGGGGTAAATCCTGTCTTTGCTCTCTATTTGTGCAAGGTTGTTTGGGTTGGCACACACTGGGCACACCTGGCAGCAGAAATAACAACAGAAATAACTTCTGAAGTTACCACTTCAGAACAGATTTAGGAATTAGCTCAAATCCAAAGGGTGTAAAAATCTAAGATGGTATTTTTGTTTTTTAACTTGAAGAGAAGTTAATGATACTGCACTTAATCATGTGACTTACTTAATCAAGTCATGAACCCATGCAGGACTGATGTCTCTATGATTTTGCCAGCTTCCTGCCAGTCCCTACTTCCCCGAAACATCTTTTAACGACAGACAAGCAGAAACAGCAAAACTGAAGAATTTCACTGAGTTTTACTGAGAATCGCTGCCTTGTGGAGGAGAGAATCCCAAAGTAATTGCCTTCCTCCCCTAAACGAGAAGTTCTACTGTGAACTTAGAGAGAACCTCATAACTGTTAAATTTTTCTCCTAGTAGATCTACTAGTTTCTTCTTAAAATCATATTTTTGAGGTTGATTCCAGTGGAAGAAAAATCCTCCTCAGAGTGGAATAGGCCTGCTGGAAAGAAAGCTCACTGACAGCTTCACTTATTTTATGGACATATTAGACCAAGCTAAGCCTTTGCCATCTGCTCTGTCACCAATTGTAAATGGAAAAATCCCTCACTAACCAAACAAAAAGAACAAATCACAAGAACATCAAGGAGATAAAAGTGATTTAACTGCCTGTATATGCTCCACCAACAATGCAGCTTGCACTGAAGATGTTCTTTCTCATGATTCCAACACAAATCACAAGGAAAACAGTTCACATGCAACACAGTAAGTTTTCTGCTGAGCTTGAATTTTCTTGAACCAGACCTGACTCCACTAGATTTTGCAAACGTATTTATATGAAATTATGTGAGCTTTATATAGTGTCCTTAATAACTTTTTATATTGTTGGTATTTCAGGCAGAGAGGTCCAATGGGGTGTACTCACAGCCTTACAAATACTACAGCAGCTAACTGCAATTTACAGGAATAGCCTTTAAGAGGCAAGCAAGGAAGGAAAAAAACCAAGAATTGCTCCTGCCCTCCTCAAACAAATGAGTGTGTGTATGTAGGTACATTGAAGCATCCAATAACTGCATGGAATATGTGAGGTATGTTAACTTGTGTATTGGGAAGGGTTATAGTAGCTACATTTGCTTCCAGTTCTGAAGGTTTTCCTTTCAGAACTACCTACTGTAGTGCTGGTAGGAAGATGTGCCTTCATTCCATGGCCAATAACAGTAAATTAGCTTAAAATATCTTGCACAAGGTTGAATGGAAACAAATGGAACTTCAGCATTTAATTTTTAAAAATTATTTATATTTCATATACTTTGTACTTATAAATCATGGCAAAAGCATGATGACTAAATCCTCTTATTCCGATATTTACATCAGTATTCATTAATGGGTCAATGGTGCTCTGTTCTTCTGCACCAGGAAGATCAGCTTACTCTTGGCCTGGGAAAAAATTGGGTTAATTTGTTCCCGAATGAAGAAATTATTAAAAGTTAAAGACCCTTGTTAAAGTTAAAGACAATTATTCAACTTAAAGAAGATAATGTTTTCAACTTCCACAAAGATCAGAAAAGGCACAGTAAACGAAATGAAGAATTTTCTGATTACTAATTACATGTAACTACATAAAATCAATAGTGTATCTGTAATACATATGTCATTTATAAAGTTGGCTGGCATTATAGGTGGCATTACCTCAAGGTTACCTGGCAACTGCCACAATACAATCTCATTCTCACCCACTTTATCAAATACTAACTGGGGCTGAAATCTTCTATCTGAATGGGAGCAGAGGTGATTGCTTTGCATTTAAATCAGGTTAGTTTCACCATTTCTAGACAAAAGAGAGCAGATAATGTTTTGCCAATTTTAATACAATCTGATAAACTTTATTTGAGATGTCCCTGTTTATTGTCATAAAGAATTAAGACAAAATGTAAGATTGGCTTATGTATCTGGGTTATGCTTTTTGCTGCATGTCAAAAACTTGTCCAAATGTGTACAAATTTCAGCAGATCAGGTTACACACATTCAGTAAGGTGACTAGTTTTTATCAATTCTTACAGATGAAATGTGAGAGAGCACACTGCAAAAGTAAAGGGCTATGTAGAAAAGCAGCTCTCTTTTCTTATCAGCAAGACCCCAAATCACACAGTTCTGCTGGTTGCAGTTGTTTCAATAAAACACGAGGGGAAAGAGTTGCACAGGACCAATCATGTACTAATGAAATCAGTGAGACAGTATACAGAAAGCAAGAGTACTGGTAGGCATATTTAACATCAAACCATCAAAATAAATTTGTGTTATATCCCTAAAAATAGTATTTGTTCTTTAAAGGACCATAATTTTAAAAACCTCCCAAAAAATTAAATCTTTCTTTTTTTTCCTTTCTGCTTGCTCTATAGTATACTGAAGATAGCAAGCAGTCCAGTTTGACTACTAGAAACCAGATGAACCTGTAGCCTTGGTTACTAGATCTGTTTTCCCCCAAGGTCTTTCATTTATAGACTGAGTATATTTCTTCTGGAAGATACTGAAATATGAACACAGAACTCTAGAATGCCATTCCTTGAAATATCTTTTTCAAAATACATGTTGGAAAACACTGTATTTCTGCTTGGTTTTTCATTTCATGCAAGAGAAGTTTTCAGAAATTATACAGGTGGATAGTGGTGCCATCCCCCAGGTCCACAGGGCTGGGTACTTGTGACTATTGTTGAAATAAGAGCTTTTGTCTGGTTCAATACCACTTAGCATTGGATTTTCAGGTCATGATTTAGAGGCAATTACGTTCTACTCCCAGCCCAGTGGAAGCTGAATGCTCTACTCCCTCTGATTGTATCTCTAGAAAGCATATGCCAATAACAATCTGAGGATTGATTTCATGTTGATTAATACTAATAGTGAAATATAAAAGGACATCTCTCAACATACAAGTTCATCAGTCAGTTTATAGCAAACTGGTCTCTTGAAGAACATTCCAAGAAAGTTTCCCAGTGTGTGATTATACCAAGGGTCTACTTACAGGCCAGCTTTGCTTCTAATATGCAATTTAAGTGTCAAATTCAGAAAACCAGTCCAGTACCCAGTCAGGTGACAGAGGGAGATGTAAAAGTAATTGTTAGTCTTTTCTAACCTAATTGATTCTGTGATTCTGTGATACCTTTGAGATGAAAACTAGCATCTGCAGGGACAAGAGCAAATGAGGTGTAAAAGATATTTACACCCTTTGGAAGAGCTTTTGAAGACTGGGACTTACTTCCCTCGAAAGAAGTTCCCACTTATTATTGTGAAGAAGAGGCATAATAAGTAGGAACTAAACATGATCTGAAGTTAATGATCTCTCTTAATTCAGAACATTTTATCTTTTAAATCCTTTAAGTTGGTCTTTAAAGCCGGGAAAAATAAGAACCATTGCCTAACAGTGTTAACCTATATCTCGGAGAGTTTGGGAGCAGCATGGAGAAGGAGATTTTTTTCTTGTATTTATATTGAGTATTATATGACTCCATACAAAGAAGGGTCTGAATTGAATTTCGCCACTATTGCATTGAGATAGTAGGTTGAAAACTTGTATAATATGCAGCTTTTCTAGGAGAATTTCTAGTACTTCAACTCATGTATCTATATGCTTAACAGGCAGTGCAAATCACAATCCATTTCCTGGCTAGTAGAGATATATTTAGTTAGACCTTGCTGACCTTTCTTGACTTTACAACACAAGCCTCTCACAGCTGCAGATGCAATGATGTCCTTGTTTCCTCATTACGAGGAAAGGCCACAACAGATTTCAAAGCAGGTTATAGACACAAATATGTATAATGCATTTGTGACTTTCAGTGACCTACATTTCATGCAGCTACGTGACAAGCTACCAGCTCAGTCACTTTTCAGAGAGTTTGGGTTTGTCCATTTTGCATATTCCAAATATATGATGGCCAGATGATACAATCCTTTTGTATTCAGCTCTTGAATAGATTGCCCTTTAAAGCTTTCTTTCCACAGATCAATACTAGAGGAATCCTCTGCATTAGGGGAGAAAAGTGGGACACAAGGAGTCCTCTGGAGTTTAATTTTCTGGTTGACTCTTGTGATATTAAGGCTAACTCCACAGCAACTTGCAATTTTCTTGCCCCTTGAAGACTTTTCAGTGGAGTCTAATGGAAACGAGAGATTTTATAGTACAAATCTTCATGCCACCTTTTCCCATGTACTCACTCTTCTTCACAAACTACTGTATTTCAGGGTAGAGAAGAACTAGAATTAGTACAGAGAAGGGCAGTCAGAATGACCAAAGATCATTTAGGGTGAAAAGGGTGAAAAATTAAATAGAATAATCCACTGTAGACTGGAATAAAAACAGCTGAGGGAGAACCTGTTCAATGCATAAAGAATCATGAATGACAGGGAGAAAACACAGGATGCTTGTGCAGTGCTCCTCAAAGCACAAAAGGTAGGTAGCTTCAAAAACCTCAGCAAAAAGAAGATAAAACTGGCCAAAAAAGAGTTTTTTGTTTGCACACAACTTGGTTGTGGAGCTCACTGCCAGAGGGTGGTTGTGCAGGTCAAAGCATAAAAAAGTTTCAAAAGGAATTAGGTACATTCCCAGAAGAAAAATCTGCCAGATATTATTTATGAAGATAAAACCACTGTCTCAGGAAGTGCCTAGTTGGCAATTTAACAGAAACTGGGAGAGTTTAGCATAGTGAAGGGCATTGCACTTTTCCTGCCCTTTCTTTGAGAATGCCCAACTAACTTCTGTCACAAATACAACCACTAGGTAAAAACGACCTTGATGTGGCCCAGAATAGCCGCTCTGCATTCCTGATGCCTTCTTCAATTGCCTTGGCAACTCTGCAGGGATGAAAAGATTATGGTAGACATTACTGAAGACAGTTACGGCGATTTTTGATTTTGTCTGTCTTTGTAGAAAATATATCTTCAATGAAGTCAGAGAATCTTGTCTCATGTTTCTACCCTGGCATGGATCTCAAAATTTTACATGTGTTTCAAGTGTTCTTCACAGAATAAATGCTGTGAGGCTGTACTGAAAAGACAGTTCTGAATACATGCTGTCTTTATTTACAGCTGCCACTCCAGAGGCTTTTTCTCCCTAACTCTGTAATCCTGAGCAGCACTGGTGCTTAATGTGCTTTGATGTGCTCAGAAAGGTCATACTTTGAAGGGTGCAGAAAGCAGCAGCAGCTCAGGAAGGACTTCACTGAGCCCTCAGTTCTAGCCTCTGGTAACTCTCTGTGTAATCAGGCAAACAATAACAGATGCTACCCCACCATCAGTGGTGTGCTTACAGTCTAGACAACCAAAACCAAAATCCTGACGTGGTTGCTTGTCTGAGTCTTGATGCCCTCTGGGAGAGAGAAGAAAGGGTACCTCCATCTGCTATGAGGTGTCTCCAAGGTGATGATGAGCCCATGGTCCAGCTACAGCTCCCTTGACTTCAATATTTTTTAGCAGTTTATACTTCATAAGGGGAGTCACATGTACAGAGCTTCCTGAGCAAAACAGAGACCAGTTATAACTGGTCAGTCCAGTTATAAGGGTGCTTCTGGGAAGAGTAATTTTGAAAAATCTGGCTAGACATAATTTTTGAACCATGGAACCAAGAGGTTTTCCTGTCATTAGAGGGAATTTCTTAGCATTTTGTAATGAAATTCGGAAGAAGTCCTCAGGGACACAGCCCATTTCTTTGGTCCACACTTCCCAGCATCTGCAGTATACAAGGAGATCTTGACCAAGAATTGTTAAAATGGCCAAAGCACAAGTAACACAAGTGATAATGACTAATAGGAAAGATATGTGATTATCTTGCAGTCTAACATGCCTTTGTCTCATTCCACTGTACTTTTTAATTCTTTCTTATGTTCCCAAAGACTAGAATTACAAGGCAATTACTGCATGGGCAGTATGGCTTATGCTATCAGAGAAGATTAAGAATAGGACCACATTGCCCTCCTTGGCTACTAGAAGGCACAGAGACGTATCTTTGAAATCCAGCAAATGCTGCTTACTAGCCTGGACAGAGAATTGAAGTAACACAATTCTATTACTCCAGGTATCTTGAGTAGCTTGTCTTTGCTTGTACACTCCTTGGCTGTGCTCAGAGCTGTGAATGTATTCTGGGATATAATTACTATTCACATAATGCAAAAGATCAGTAGCACTGGCACTGCCAGGTGAGAGCTACAAAAGCACACTGTACATCTGCCACTGCATCTCAGTGATACATGACCACTGCATCGTGCAGATACCAGATCTGCATAGGAGCCTTCTGACTTCCAGTTGGACCAGGCTTCAGCTCTGCAGGGCATCAAGAGTACAGACTCCTCTACTGCTGTAGATGGCTGCTTTGCACAGCCAGGACAAAGCAAGGAAGATTTATGAGCTGTAACGATGACCATAGAAAGCTTAATTTTCTCTTCATGGCAGAAGAGAGGAGCTTTCATCACCATCATCCCTACTTTGTAGCTGGACTTCCAGATATTGTAACATTTTAGGACACTTGCCTTGAAATGGCATCCAGAGCACATGATTAAATATGACCTCCTCCCTTAAGCAAAGTTTATTCACGGACTGACTCCCATAAATACAGTGTATTTATGTGAGTATATAGGCAACAGATTCAAAGACTGATGGACTCTTGTCCACATGGAAATGGAGGGCCTCAAGTGAAAAGTTTCAGCAAGCTGACTCATGGTGTTCTGACATGCATGCTCAGAAAGAGTCATCATGGCTTACTTGTTTTTCCTGCATAATCTTACTGTCAGGCCTTTAGATACTCTAAGGAACCTGAACATGCCCTTTGTTTATCACAAGCTGATGACATTACTACTGAGATAAAGTGTTTAGCAGCACAGAATACATTTTGCTTGAACACATTGGACAGCAAGTGAAGCACAAAAGAATACAAATCTTGGTTCAGTGACATCGAGCATCTATGAAAAACACTGTAGCTCTGGTGAGGATGCCAGCTGCAAAGGTCTTTCCGTAGAGACTACAGAGAAATTAACCAGTAAGTTCATGATGCATATAGCTAGAAATAATCTGAAATTAAAAATTAATTCCGTTTTATCAGTGGTTTCCTGAAAATAAGCAATTAATTATTTACTACTTATAGATACATATTTATTTTTTTAGTGTTCCAGAGGTCCAAATGAACTCTGGTATGTAACTTCTACATTAAAAATACCTAAATCACCATCATAGTCCTTTTTGTTGTTTCTCCCCCAGGACAAACAAAAACAAAGCCTTGGAAAGCCAGAAACTGACCCTCATGCTCATTTCCCCTAAGCGCAACACAGAATACAAGAGGATGCTCATGGCTGGGAAACAATTCATCATCACTTCAACTTGGGCCTTGACTAATAGCATCATAGTGCCTTGACAATCCCAGCCACTATCACCAGATTTTTCATTTCAAGGAAGGTAGCAGAGCACAGTCAGAGATAAGAAACTTTGGGAAACTATTTTCAGTTTCTTAGATGTTGGTTTATAGCCTGAAATTAAAAGATAAATGATATTTCTGTTAAAGGGCGGGGGCTTTTTGTTAGATTTTTGTTTGTTTTTTCGTTGGTTGGTTGGTTGTCATTGGGCTTTTTGTTTGGTTGGTTGCTTTTTTAAATTCTTAGTATTGTAGCAATAGGCTACACCTTTCCACCTCCAGCAACAATCTATGCACCTCTAGACCTTTCTGGCATTATTCTCAATCCTTTTCTTTTCTGACAAGACTTTTACATTCTGGCCTTAAAAGGCAAGTATGGATTATGCATTCATTATATGCCTGAACACAGGATGAGCCCTTGTAAGTATTTGGACCAGGGACAGCCCTTGAAAGCCCAATATCCTATGGGAAATGCTATGGCTGATTCACCAGGTGCCAATATCCTGCCTGGTAATTCACTATTGGTACTCTTCCAATTAGCAGTAGGAGACATAACCGCTAATACTGCCAGCTGCTACCTGAAATGCCTTTCTTATCTGCTGGGTTTTTTTTTCCTTAATTCTCTACTTGTCTTCTTGTCCCTTTCTAGAGAGATTGTGCAAGAAGACGAGGACATTGTAACTGTTAAGCAATGCAGTCACAGAAAGGGCAAGCAGCATATAAACTAGAGATAACGCAGGGAAAAACAGCAAAGCGAAGAAGGTGGGCGGTTTGGTGGGTAGGAAGCGTTTCGGGTGCGAGGAGGAAGGTCTGAGCTAGTGCAGTGGCTGCTCTTTCTCCTGGAGGCTGACTTGTCGGGAACATTAAGGTGTGCGCTCTGGTGAAGGCACAGAGCGGTAGCTAAGGAGAAAGGCACAGATCTCACAGCCACTTATCGGACTGGTTTCAGGGCACAGGCAGCGCCGGGGCTCACGCCGGGGCGCTGGCCTGGCTCCCAGCGTGCGGCCCGGTGCGGGAGCGCCCGCGGCTCGGCAGGCGCTGCGGGACAGCGGGGCTGCGCTGCGGCAGCGCCGCCGGGAGCGGAGCGGAGCGCCGGGCGGCAGGAGCCAGCCCCGCAGGCCCGGGCTGCGCCCAGCGGCAGCAGCGGCTCCAGCCGCAGCCGCAGGGCCCGAGCGCACACCCAGCACCCGCCTCCCGCTGCCCGGGGCGGGCAGGCCGGGGCTGCCGGCGCCCCCCGCCCGCCGGTCGCCATGGCGACCCGCCTGCCCGCCTCCCGCGGGGCTGCTGCCGCCGCAGGCTCCGGCTCCGGCTCTGCTCCGCCAACCCCAGCGCCGGGAAGGGGGTCCCTGCGCTCCCGCGGGCAGGGCCAGGCCCGCCCCAGCCCCGCTGCGCCAGCGGGGCCTGCCCGGGGTGGGCGAGGAGAAGGAGGAGGAGGGACTCCGCAGCGGCAACAACTGACGTGTCCCCGCCATGGAGCTCGGCGTGATTCATCAGCGGCAGCGGGGCGGCAGCGGGGTGTCGCGCTCCGCTCCCGCGTAGGCACTGCCGCGGCGGGGACAGCCCCGGCACCGCTCTGCCGCCCGCGCCGCCCTCCTCCTCTTCCTCGCCGCCTCTCCTCTTCCCCCGCGGCTGGGCGAGGATCCCGGGGGAGGCAAGATGGAAGAAATCCTGCGAAAGCTGCAGAAGGAGGCGTCGGGGAGCAAGCACAGGGCCATCAAGGAGAGCTGCACCTGGGCTATCGGTAAGGGGCGCCGGCGAAGCGGAGCGGGGCAGGAGCCGCCGGTGGATGGAGGCGTTTTGTATCGGAGGGGGCAGGGACGTCTCAACAAACTTGTTCGGTGCCGCTGAGCTCCAGCGGCTGGGAAGGGAGCGGAGCATCCGAGCCGTTTAAAATGCCCGGGAGCACCGCTCTGCTGGAAGGGGCCGTGGCACCTGCTGCGGTCCCGGAGAGCATCTGCGTCCCTCGCCTTGCCCTCCGCCTGGATCCGCCTCGTGGCTCTTGCGAGGCAGATACACGGATATCAGTAGCTGTCAGTTTCCGTGTATGTTTCGGAGGTGCTGTCTTTTCCTTGAAAGGCTCCCTCCCTCCCTTAAATCATCGTAAAAAACCATGCAGTACAGTTTTTATGCTGGCATATGTTAGGGAATCTATTTTAAAAGCTAGAAGTTTTGTTTTATTGTATTACATGAGCTCTTTTATCTTTTGCAATATAACGATCAGTATAACGAGTTAATCTTTCAAGGGAGTACAAGCTTAGGAACATTTCAGTATCCACCCATTTTCAGAGATTGTTTATGGCTTGAAGTGTTTTTTGACACTAACAACCTAGAACATTCATCATCAAGACATTTAACTTAAATCAGCATAACTGGGATACTTTCAATTGCTTTAAATTTTTGTTTTTCATTCATACATAGCTACAACATTCTGTGGTAGATCAGACCTGTTGCTGTCTCATTACTGGCCTTTTATGTTGATCTTGCATGGGTTGCTTCATTAACTGGGTATTAGTCTTGCACAGCAGCCATGCAAGTATCCTCTATACTGTTCCAGTTTTAGTGGATGTGCTGCTGAAGTGATGACAAGTGAAAGGGAAAATGATGGTACTCGATGCCTTCTCATTGGGTATGCAATATCCTGACAGATTTATGCAAAGCTTTGGTAACTCAGAGCAGCAGTGGTTGTTGCTCTGTCAGGTGTAAGCTTTAGGATCATTGGCTCGGAGACTGTAGCCAGATTTATTAATTGTGGTTGAACTTAAAAGTTTCTTTTAAAAGCCCTGTTGTTTCCTTTAATTATACAGAAACCTTGGATTCTCCCGATGCTGCTATTAAGATACCTCCATATCAGCTGAGGTAAGAACATTGAACTTGAGTTCTGTAGAGCTTGTGAGTATTTGTAAAATTGAAATAAAAATTTTGAATTAAATTTGAGGTAGACAGAGGAGCAGGCTGCATCTCTGTGATTTTTAGAGTTTGTAGATATACATATCTAGGCTGGTAGTGGTAGATAATTTTATGATGAGCCTTTGGCCCTGAATAAAATGTAAGGAAATGTGTTTAAATGGGCATGAGTATATATAGGGGTGACGTGGGTTAGAAAGGACTCTCTTATGGTCTAAAAGGTTTCCCTGCTAAATTCCATCCTTCTGTATAAGCAATGATGCTTCTTAGTTCTTCTAAGTGTGCTTGTGTTCTTTTAAATCTAAATCAGGATTTGTTACTGAAAATAAATATTCTAGAAACTGAAAAGTTATATCATCACATGGCTAGGAGACTGACTAGGAACTAAAATTCCTTTAGCCTGCTAGATTATCTGGAGTGAGTCTTCTTCCTTCTTTCCACCTCCATTTGTTACATGTATAAAATGGGAGAGGTGATATCGCCCTCATTTGTCTAGCTATTTAAAATCTCATTTTGGAAATGATCATTGTTATGGAGTAGGTAAATAGGCAAAATTATTCACTGTCCTTTCTGACAGAACCATTAGGAATCAACAAAAGAAACTTACAAGTACACTGTTTAAAAGAGAAGCACCTTCTTTCCCACAGCTTAACTATTAAGATGTGAAATGCTTAGGTTTGCCTTATTAGAGAATGTAATGGATGCTGAAAGGTTGCATGCATGCAAAAACCACCTCAGCAAATCCATGCAAGAAATTGATTGAAATCTATTAGATGCACAGGGACCATTCTTATTCAGAAGTACTTAAATCAGAGGTGATCAGGTTTATAAAGGAGTATGTAGGAATGTTGCTATATGTTTGGCCTGTTCTGTGGTCCTCTTAGATATCTGCTGTGAGCTGATGACAGAGGGGAGGTTTTTTTTTTTGCTGCAATATTACTCTCCTGGGAGTGTTTTTACCACCTCATTATTCCTTGCTGCTCCTTTCATATATGCTTTGCAAGGAATGTTAGGGATTGAACAGCTTGTTACTCCAGAGCAGTCACCAAACAGGGAAAGAATAGTTCTTTTACCACTCTAAAATTCTGTCAGCTGCAGTCCACAAGAGGCCTCAAATCAAACGGAGGATGGATGCAGCACGGGTCTGACATGACCAATGCCAGACACAATGCATTTCCAGCACAGGATGGAAACAGCTAGATGACTAATTCTAGATAGGTCCATTAGAATTATGTTTACTTGTCACTGTGACTGGAGGAAATTTGGCTCTTCACCTTCCCCTTTATCAGCCTCTATCTTTAATATGGTGTATGGTCTCTACTTTTAAGTACTATTTTTGTTTCCTATTAATTAGTTAGCTAGCTGTACCACATTTCTTCCTTTTTCACTTGCCTCCTATCTCTTTACAGAGGCCTTTTTCTCTTCTTCTTCCAGTGTTCTTAATGATATATTTGTTTAGTTGAGGTGGTTTTTTTCCACTATAAATCCCATTATTTTAAAATAAAGCTAATACCTTTGCAGGTGTAGCTGCAATTAAATAAGTTCTTAATGTTAGATTTGCCAGTAGCAGTGCACTCATTATTACTGGATGTTTTGGAAAATGGAAGGTACACAAGAGGATTTGGACAAAAGCTTTTGTTGTGGGGTCCTTGGTAAGGTGTAGGAGATGTTGCTAAATTTACCCTTCACTCTCTGATAACAAGCTACTGCCACGCTCCAGATCAGCACACTGGGCCACATCTTGTGCTGGAGTTCTCCTGCATGACGTGCAAATTAGATAAAAGTTCTTTGCTTGGTATTTGTTAAAAAGCAGCACCGTGATGGCTCAGTTCCTAGCTGGAAAATAATAGCCTTGAAAGTAGAGCAGTGGCTGTGACCAGAAGCACAGCCAAGATACAGGATGGAGATGTCCTGGCCATGCCTCTTTTCTGCTTTCATCTTACATCAGGCGCAGGTTGTTATCAGCTGCTGTAACACAGATGAGCCTCTGGCTGCTCATCCAGCTGGAACTTAATCTACACTTCACACTTAGGTTCTTTTCTTTCTAGAACTGAAGAATGAAAGCTGCTCCCAAGAACAAGAATGTGTATACCTGTATACCCACTTCTTTTTGCTTATAAAACAAAAAGCCTTTTTCTGCTTCTGACACCCCAGTTCTAGATGAGTAGAGGTTCTTCATGAAGTTGTCTTTTGTAAAACTGTGGTCTTAGTGTGAGGATGGGGAGGACACGGTATCTCTGCTTTTCTTCAGACGATGAGTTCAAGGGGTTTTTGACATGTGTTATAGCAGGTACATACCTACCTCCACGGCAATATTGGGGTAGATGACTTCTGTGTTCTCTGTTGTTCCTGACCCATCCATAGCTTCATCTTGTGTTGGACTTGTGTTGTTGAACATGAGGCAGACCACATTACAATTCCCTGATGTCTGTGCAATTAACTGGGGGCTTCAGCTGTGGCATTTGCATGGGAGATGTTTCCAGCAGTTGTCTGTAGCAGTTTAGATAGCACATGCCTGCTGTGTTTGAGAGCACCTTTTGCCCCAAGGGAGTCCCAGTGACTGACCATCCAGGCTGGAATGTAATTCTTTAATTAGCTTGATAGAGATCAGTTGGGTATATCTTCAGGGAGCTAGATGAGACTATTTTGCTGTTCAACTTCCTTTGATATTAATTGGACTCATGAATCCAAATCTCTGTTAATGACCTTGCATATTGATTCTAGTGAGGGGCATTATTTTAATGTCTCACTTCCTAAAGAAATACAAATCTCCAACAAATACAGAGTTTCCCACTGAGTCTTGTCAGCTCTGCCTTGAGATAGGAATATGTGTGTGATTATTCAGTGCTTTTAACTAATGATCAGAGTAATGGGCAAGGATGTGAGATAGTAACAAAGATTAAAGTGGATCAAGGTGAAGTGGCCTTAAGTCAGTCCAAGGCTTTGGCATAGATGTTCCATGAATTCTTGAGAAGCGAGAGTCACATAACCCATTGGTAACTGGCCTCTTGTTATCTGTCTAATACAATGGTATTTGTCTCTGAACATGAATTGTGAAGATTTGATATATACCAAGTGCTTAAGGAGGCTGGGTGGCTGACTTAGAAATAATTAATTAGATAAGAGGAATTGATGTGATTGTGTTTTAATTGGTGAATTGATCACATGGAAAACAGCTTAAGAGACCTTAATGTTGTCTGCCAGCAAACAGTTGTTTGCTACTCAGCTGGGCTATATTCACTTCAGTATTTTCAGGATGGCAAATTCTCCCCTAAGGCCAGCACTATGCACTGAACAAGACTCCCTTCTTGGCTTGCTGTGATTTTAGAGGCTGAAATATGAGCTATAAAAGGTAACTGAACAGACACAAGAAAATGAGCTTTGAAAAAGAATGTTTGATTGGAGCAGTTTAATACTCAAGAGGATTATTTACTTATCAGAGAATAAAATAAGAGGCTAGACGGAAGTTACCAGTCACATACTGCTTTGAAAAAACTTGGGAGTGCCAGAGTTTCTTGGAATGCATTATGTCATTAAGTCATGCCTTATAGGCTATGTAAAACTTAGTGACTTGCTATCAGCATAGACATTGTTGGAAAGAAGAGGTTACTTGGGATTTCTGGAGGGGCTTTCTTTTTGGAAGAAATGTGAATTGGGTTTGCATGGCCAGGTTTTGGTAGCAGCAGGGCTACAGGGGTGGCTTCTGTGAGAAGCTGCCAGAAGCTTCCCCTGTGTCCAGCAGAGCCAAAGCCAGCTGGCTCCAAGACAGAAGTGTCCCTGGCCAAATCTGGGCCAGTCACAAATGGTGGCAACCCCTCGGTGATAAAAAATTTAGGGAGAAGAAAAAAAAGTGGTTTGGCAGATGTAGTTGCTTCCAGAGAAGAGTGTGGTGAGAATATGTGAGAGGAACAACTCTGCAGACACCAAGGCCAGTGAGGAAGGAGGGGCAGGAGGTAATCCAGGTGCCTGAGCTGAGATTCCCCTTCATACCGTGGTGCTGCCTGTGGAGAAGCAGCTGTGCCTCTGCAGTCCATGGAGGTCCATGGTGGAGCAGAGATGCACCTGCAGCCCATGAAGGAGACTCACACAGGAGCAGGTGGATGGTAGGCCTGAGAGGAGGCTGTGAACCTGTGGGAGGCCTGTGCTGGAGCAGGTTTCCTGGTCGGACTTGCATCCTTATGGAGGACTCATGTTGAAGCAGGCTGTGACTTCTTTCCCTAAGCAGTGGCAGGAACAATGTGTGATGAACTGACCATAACCCACATTCCTTGCCTCTCTGTGTCTGGTGAGGGGAAAGTGTTTAGGTCTTATTTTATTTCTTATTATCCTGCTCTGGTTTTGGTAATAATAAATTGAATTAGTATCTGTAATTTGAGTCAGTTTTGCCTGTGGCAATATCTGGAGAGTGATCTCTCTCTGTCCGTATCTCACACCATGAACCCTTCATTGTATTTTCTCTCCCCTGTCCAGTTGTGGAGTGGCTTTGGTGGAAGCCTGGCATCCAGTCAGGGTCAACACACTAAATTCCCTCTTATATTTTGCATTGACTTCTTAAAAGGGATCAGTATTTCTGGAGATTACAGCTGGAAAGTCAGAAGTCAGTGAGTAACAGCGTCCAATGTAATAACCAGTTCATGTCCAGTTCTGTCTCTTCTTCCTTGTGTCCCAGTACTAATCATGTTGGTGCTAGCTTTTGAGGGCAGTTTGTAAACTTCTTCTATAGTCATGGACATTTGGGGAGGTGGACATTTGGGGATAAAATTGGTCTTACTCATTTTACCTTACCTGTAATTAACAAATAATAAAAGCAGTAATTGTGGTGTGATCATCACAAACAAACAGTGCTATAGAGAATTTCAATCCATTTAGCTTTGCAGATAATTCATCCACTTACTGGATCTTGAGTCTTGGGATGCATTTTACATTCTTTATTGTGAAGAAATGTTTGTGATTTCATCATTTTTGTCTTCTCCCATGTCTTAATTTTGCTCATGTTTTCTGTTAGTTTCTAACAGAGAGAGCGACTAGGAAAGCTGATACATACATAGCAGATCCCCTGAACAGAAGTAAGGAGTGGGGAGGGAGGAATGGTTGTCTCTGAGGTTTTTTTCTGGGAGATGGTTTTAGCAACTCCCTCTCTTTTTCTCCTTTTTTTTTTTTTAAAAACAATTTGTTTCCTGCACTTGCTGCCACAGCCACCTGGCATTAGGTGCTCCTGTGCTTTCTTCCTGGACGTGACAGCTGGATGTGACTCATGCTGCTCAACCATTACATGGTCACTATCTGCCATTCAGCAAGTGAATTATGAGTTCCCTGGCAGGCAGCTGGCCAAGAGGAGATTTGAGTGCCAGTGTGGATTACTGACCTGCATCTCCCATGTTGGCAGTTTACAGCCTGGATCCAGACTTTTGTGGGCATTTGTGTAGTCCATTTGGTGTTTTGGATGGTGTATATGCACTGATCTTGATTTAAAATTTTGTATTCTCATTTCTAGTGTTGAGGAGTAGATGAGGGAAGGAAATTAGTGTTTAGAAAGGCAATGTGCTACTTATGCAGTATTTGGATCAATCTGCATGTTTAATCTGGGATATGTAAGTGGCCCTATTTCTTGTCTTGCAGGTATTTTTATCTCAGTAAAACTTTGCAACTGTTCTGGGACCCCAAAAGACGGTAGTGTTGGGGAGGAAAGGGAAAGGAATATATAGGTCAGCCTCAGGAGTCTCTGAAAACCTGTTAGCTGGAGATGTGACTCTTGAGTGTGTGGAGCAAAGTTTAGCATTGTCGTGAATAAATGATACATGGTGTCTGTTACTCCTACTTGTGAGTTTAAGGTTATTTTCTTTGGTTTCAGTGGTGTTTTTTGCAAAGAGCAGTGCTTGCTCTTTCTGGAGCTAACTTTCTGCCTTTCCTGATGTTCTTGTATTAGTGAGCCATAATAATCGCCATTACCTTGTGTCTTTGTTCTTTTTATAGACTCTTCTAAAATTCATTCTACTTTTGTGACAAAAGCCCACAGTGAATTAGTCTTGGTTGGGCTGAAGTTAATTTTCTTCGTGGGAGCTGGTAGAATGGGAGTAGGGAGCAGCTGGGTGGGGCTGAGGATGAGAGCAGCCATAGTTTAAACTGTTTGTCTGACTTCTGACAACAAATGCAACTGAAATACTGACTTAAGGGTCTAAGGATGATAATAGAATAGCAGTGTGTGTTTTTGTTTCGAACATTTGATCACTTTCAGTGCTTGCAGAAGAAAAGGGGAACATCATGGGCTTTTGATAATTGTCTTAGAGAATGAAATATGGTTGGGGGTGGAAAGAGGGCTGGCACTGAAACTGAGAGGGCTGTTTTCCTGCTAAATGGTGCTTTACTCTGCTCTGGTCTCTGTGATGCTGTGCAAGTCATGACTTTTGTTTGTTTTGAAAATGAAGGGGTGACTGGGAATGACAGTATTTTCTCACATTTCCTTTATTTGCCTTCCATGAAAAGTAACAAAGCTGCAGGAAACTCACTACCTTTCATTTCCTTGAATGTTTGTTTGCTTAAGGCACTGAATATGCTGAAGTGCGGAGAGTATAAAATTACGTAATGCATTGCAAACATGGGGATATTTTTAGCAACCATCCCTTAGGTCTGTGGAGATTTAGCACTGAACTGCTGTGAAAGTTGAGTGGCATTGCAGATTACAGCACTGACCTTCAAAGTGTAACTAGTAATGACCAGAAATATACCTCATTCTCCCATTTCTTCATCTGATTTCTGTAGCTCACAGGTGCAGTGGAGAAAATAAGATAATTTGTAGGATGTCTCTGTGATAGTACCTCTGTGTCTCTTTCCATTCCCTCAGCCCTACCTTCTCCCACCATTGTAAAACTTCTCCTCATGGAAGCTTAACTCTCATAAAACACTTGATTTGTTATTTTGTACTTAAAATTTGAACCAAAAATGCTTTCACTAGACAAATCATTAACTTCCCTTCTATACCTACCAAATATAGGGAAGAGAGATTTCATGGAATAGCTTTCAAAATTGTAGGCTGAGCAAGTCCAGCTTGTCACCTCATCTTCATACTCTAATTCAAATCCTAATCAACAAAATCACCTAAAGGCTGCAGATTGCTTTATGATTAAGACCTGGTGAGGTCTACATGTGTCATCAAGTTCCTTAAGAGCAGAGCTTATAAGTGACTGTGATACCATTTTGTGCACAAAGGGCAAATATCTGTGGGGGTGGATGTTCTAGGGAGAGCAATGATAACATATCAGAGAGAGATTACACTAGGGCTTTGGAGACTGGAAGCATCTGATTATTATTTTGGCCTTGCCCACCTTACTTTAATATTGTGTAGAATCTTTTGCTGTCTCTCTTCCTCTCCCCTCAAGTAAAGGTACGCCTTGTGCTTTTGGTGGTTTTTGTTCTGTTTTGTTTTCATCTTGACAACAAGTTCGTATCCAGGAACTTTGTGTTTCTGTTAAAATCAAGATGTTATTAGCTAGTATAACAAGGAGGCAAATGACCTCAGAAGTGGTCTCCAGCTGAGTGACTGTGCTGAGCTACTTAATTACGATTGTATGAATTCTGTGGTCTTGGCTGCACTGGGTTGGCTGGAAGATTAAATTGCTCACGTTTGCCTTTCCCATGAGTAGAGCTGTGCTGCTTCTGTAGTGGCAAATTCATTTATCTGAGAAAGGATGTAAATAAAAAAGATTATAAATACTATTATGTTACTTTTTTAATACCAAGCAGTTTTAAATTGCAATCTCATTCAAGATTCCAGGTTGAAGAAAGAATTATTAAAGTTCTAGCTAGGAAACTGTGTGAAATTACATTTAGGCATAATTCTGCACTTTTTTTCCCCCTGTGTCATTAAACATCCTCTGATAAGCAACTCATATTTCCCTGCAAAGGCAGACTTATTTAACTGTTGGATGAAGACTTTGTGTCTGGGTTTGAAAAGCAAAAGGATTGAAGGGAGGTGGGAATACATGAAAAAAAAAAACAGGAAGAAAAAATTAAATACTGAGTTTGGATGGAACTCTGAGACAGAGCTGATGTCAGCAGCTGAGGTGAGAAAATTGGATATGGAAGGAAAAGGAGCATTAACCTTAAGTCAGAGGAGAACTAGCCTTTCCATTGTATCTGGATAAAAGCAAAGAGTTTTGTGCTCTATATGAAGGGAAAGAATGAGATTCATTTTAAAAAATAAAATGCAAGTGGCGAGACACAGTGAAAAAGCCTTCAGTCAGAAACTGCAATTTCTTTAGTTATTAGTAAAGGCGGAAGCTCACTTGGTATGTGCAAATATATGAGGCAAATCTCGTGACATGGGAAACATGCCCACAAGTGTGTCTATTCTTGTGAGAAGCTGGAGTAAAATCCTGTCCCTGTTGATGCAAACCAGCATTTAGATCTACATAGTTTAGCAACAGTCTTCCAACTGATTTTTTTCCAGGATCTGTGAACTGCAACACTGAGTGCTTGTTCATTCTTATGTAGCACGGTAGCACCAAAGTTGTCTAATGGTGCCTGATCATCATGCCTATCTTATGGCACAGTACCATAAAGAGAATTTGTTGGTTTGTTTTTTCTTGAAAAGGAGGGTTCTAACTGGAAGGTTTCAGATTTTATCTTTTATCCTACTGCTCTACTATGTCTCTGAGTACTACTGACAAGCTTGTACTTGCATAGAGGTACACATTTTAGCGTTGGACGGGTCTGTTGTAATCATCTGGTTTGACTTCCTGCATTGTGGAGGTGGGAGAACGTGCCCTGTATTTATATACCATGGATTGCAAACCTCTCTCCAACCTGAGCTTGACTGTAATTCTCTTTGTAAGTGGGATGATCATATTTCTGCACTAATCATTTCTCTAGAATGTGAGCAAGGATTTAAATCTTCCTTCTTGAAGAACTGTTACTTGAAAAATGATACATTTATTCCATGTTCCTTGTCCAGGTTTTAATTACTTCCATTATGCCTAAACTTGTAGATGGAATCTTTTATCAGCGTTTTCTAAACTAGTAGAGGGAAAAACAAGATTTATGTTTCTACTTTTATGTGTACATGTGTTCATGTATACAACACTAGAATTTGTTTTACGTAAATTAAATCATTCCTTTTTGTGCAAGGACAGTGTTTGCTTCTGTTTGGTTTACTTAAGGGTAGCAGCTGTGGGTACTTGCAGAATTCTGAGAATTCATCTCTACCAATTATTTTCTCATCATGGGCCAACTCATCTGCTTCAGTAAGTGATAGTAATAATATTACACTGTGCTACTCTGTTCTTTTTAAACGACCAAGACTGAGAAAATATTTTCAATCATTGGTTACTCTGACTAAAAAGTGTCAGTCTGTGGCATTACTGTTATCCTGTCTAATAAACAGTGTATCGAGAAAATGGCAACAGTGGTGAATCAAATTCTTCCCTGTTCTTTGAATGGGCTGTGAATTATTCTATGGAATGCACACTGCATGCTGATAAGGCCTTGAGGTTCTGAATTTTGCTTCTCCTATGTAATTTTCTGCAGGAAGATAATGCAGAGACCTGTCTTATTTTTAATCTTTAATTTTCAGAAATGGGATTAAAAAAATATGAATATCACCATTTGCATGAAGGGAAAAATGCTTCATTTATCATGCCCCTTTCCCTAAGTCAAGGAGGGAAAGGTGGACTGTGAGACTGTGTTTCGGGCACTAATAATAAGGAATTAAGATTAGGCAATTTCCTATCTTCATCACAGTTTTTATCATGAGAGTGAATTAATGAGCCATTATTCTTTTCTCACTAAAGGTTTTTTTTTTGGCATTACAATGAGAATAGAAAGGTTTTTATGATCCCTCTACTTACAGTAGTAATTTGTCTTGCTCTGACTTTTCTGGCAGTCTGTTTTGACTGACCTGCCGTAGTATCCCCTATTTCAGACCTGCAGGGAGAGAGGTAGGTTTATAGGTTGACGAGCCACAGGAAGCTTGGACAACTGGAAAGGTCATTGTAACCTAGCGTGCTGAATATAAAAACTGTGTGTGTACTCATCACTCATTCTGCAGTGAGCAAAGCTGACAGTCATGGAGTGGGATAGCTCAGGGGGGACAGCCTGTGCTCTGGGAGGTGCTGGCCCTGCATTATGCACTTGGTTCTGTCACTGAGCTTTTTTGCTTGCCATTGCAGGTAGCTTCCTCTCTTCCAAGTTGAGCGTGTTCCCTTGCTTTCATTCTCCCTCTGTGTTGTAATTGATGTGTTTCAATCAGGGTTAAGTTGGTATTTGTGCCTCAAACTCAATGTAAATGTACAGCCACACCAGCATGCAACAGTATGATGCTTAAGAGTTACACTATGAAACTACTTTCTGTACATTTCCTAAAGGGAGTGTATTCTTAAGTATGTTTTGAAGTGTGCTGTTGTCCATCAGCTTATTCTGAGAACTTCACTTATGTAAAATGTCTTACATGTGTAGTACTACAAAACCTGCATGAATGGTCACTGAACAACTGTACAGAACTGCAGACGGTGCAGTAAGCAATGAAATCCTATGGTGGGGGACTGCTCCAAACAAAGTGAAATTATAAAAGGGCTGCAAGCTATGAGAGGAAACCTCATTCCCTTACTTCACTGCACTGAACTCCGTTGAGGTAATTCCCTATTTTGCAGCCTTGTTGAACCAAATTCTTAAGTCATTAGAGGAGACTGTGTTAATTTTCATTATTCTCTCCTGTTCTGCCTGAGGATTATCTGTTGTGTCCTTCATGTTCTCATGCTATCAGATAATGCCTTTAAATGGCAGGTTGAAGTGAATTGTGAAAGGTGCTCAGGCTAATCAAACATTGTAAGATATCTCTGCAGGTGTTTCATAGCTGTAGCATGGAAATGCTAAAGGCTTAATTGACTGAGTGTGTAACAAGAACAGGAAATGACACAATGGCAATTCATTTTCTGCAAGAATACAGTGGGAACACAGTCTGCAACAACCTTAATTAGATTTTCAGTTAAACATTTTTAGCAAGGATGGGAAGTTCAGCTAATTGAATCTGTTCTAATTTCCATCCTCCTATTTGTCAGTTTTTGCCCTTCTTTTTGGGACATGTATCAAAGCTCTCATTGTTCTCTGCTCATTGCAATATGGGATGACAGATGGCAGGCAACATGCTGATGTGCAGGGTAGCTACACATAAGCCATAGGAGCTCCCACCTGTCTTCATTATCATGAAACTGAACTGAATCTACTCCAATGGCTTATGACTTTCTTCATTTTCCCCTTTCCTCCCAATCTCCATCCACTTTAATGTAAGAATAAATTCATTCTGTATTAATAATGCCCAAAATGTTTATATGCTGTTGCAAAAATCTGTAGAAAGTCTAAAAAGAATCTGGTGTTCTGCCTTGAATAGATGTAGCTCCAAATAACCATCAGTTTCTAGCATCCTTCAGTTAGTACTATACACAGTAGTAATCTTTTTTCCTTCTGTTTTTTATGTCTGTGTCTGGCTGATGGAGTACCAATCAATGCACAGGTTTCTTGTTTTGGCACCTGTTGGTCTGCTGATTCCAAATGCAAGTTCGCCTCACTTTAGCAGAGGGAGTATAACAAAGTCACAATGTAAAAACGCTTAAAGGTGCTTTCTGGATTAGAGATGTGTGAAGTGTGTACAGAAATATGCCAGCTTTCTTCAGAGGGTAAAAGTGCTTCACAGTAGTGTGAAATTCTCTTTGGCTGCTGTATGCAAGCATGATCTTTCTGAAACTGATACAGCCCCTCTGGAATGTTACTTGAATACCAATTTTAGTTGCGTTTTTCCTTCTCATGTTTTTTAAACATTTTCCCTAGGGAGAAGTGTCTCCTTCCACTTCAACTGGCTCTGGAATCAAAGAGCATGAAGCTGGCCCAACAGGCTCTAGCAGGGATGCAGGTATGGCTTTGGAGTGGGAGTGTGTTGACAAGCAGTGGGTGTCAAGGAAATCTTGGCTTTTCTTTTGAAAAATGTTACAGAAAAAGCATCTGTCTTCAGGTGAACCTAACAATAATGGTCATGTTTCTGTTCAGAAGCTAAGATGCAAGTAAAGACTGGTGATTTTGTAGAAGCTAAAAATGTTTTGTAGATAGATGGGAGGTCCTGGATTTTAACATTGAAATGTAGATGTATTTTTCCCTTTGGGCTCTGTGCTATTCCCAGAAAAATTTGCCACTGCTAAGCATCTTAGAAATTAGGCTGAAACTTGCTGTTTTCCTTGATTAGAAAAGAAGACAGCAGGGCTTGGAATATGGAGAGGTTAATCGAGGATCTAGGGGCTGTGTTCTTTATGTGTGGACACTTTTCTGGGTTTTTGTACACTGGAAACAGTAGAAACAGCATCTGATTTGGAAGTCTATGAAATTGCAAGAGAAAACAACAGTGCAGCACAAGCATCAAGAAGACTTTCCTGGGTTTGACAGTATAAAAACTGAAGTAGTTTACTGTTCTTTTACTTGGACAAATGAGTACAAGTCAGTAAATACTTATCACCAGGGGAATGCTAGTTGTGGAAAAGGTTGGCACACTGCTGGGGCGTGAAATCCATTTTCCAAAAAACTTTTTTTCTCTTGGTGGGCCAGAATGAAGTTGTTCTGGGAATATAAGGATTGTTCAAAGGAAGGATTGTTATAAGGAATGTAAGTGGATCATTCAAATTGACTTAATGCTGGCATGTGAAGTGTCAGACACTTGGTTAGAGAGTTCCCCATACTGAGGCACGGTGTGGTTGTAGAAGGGAAGGGCTGCTAAGATAACGAAGGGATTGGAGCATCTCTCTTATGAGGAAGGGCTGAGAACTGGGACTGTTTAGACTGGAAAAGAGGTGCCTCCTGGGCTGCAGACGCCACAACTTCTCTGCAACCTGTGCTTGATCATGCTTACAGTTAATTTTTTCCTGGTGTTCAGAGGAAACCTTCTGTGTTTCAGTTTGTGCTCAGAGCTTCTTGTCCTGTCAGTGGGCACCACTGAAAGTTCTTATCTTTGCAAACACTCTTCAGATATTTATATATGGTGATGAAATCCTCCCTGAGCCTTCTCTTCTCCAGTCTAAACAGTCCCAACTCTCAGCCTTTCCTAATAACAGAGATGCTCCTGTCCCTTTGTCATCTTAGCAGACCTTCCCTGGACTCTCTTCAACAACTCCATATATCCCATCCTAAACTAAACATTCATCTTTATATAGAAAACCCCATTATTCTCATTGCAGATTGAGTTAAATCTCATCAGGCTGATGAGACACTTGATATTCTGTTATGTGGGAAATTCTTTAAAACATTGTAAGTTAAACCGTGGCTGACAGTTCAGCTTTGCCCACTCACTCCTTCCCTCTCGGAGGTATGAGAGAGAATCAAAAGGGTAAAAGTGAGGAAAATTGTGGGCTAAAACAAAGTTTAATAACGAAAGCAAAGATGCATATGCAAATAAAAGAATATCTGGAATTCATTCACCACTTCCCATGGAGCAGCAAGTGTTCAGCCATCTCTAGGATAGCAGGGCTTCATCATATGTAACAGTTATGTTGGAAGACAAATGGCTTAACTCTGAATGTCTGTGTCCCTCCACTTCTTCCTTTTTTGCCCAGCTGTTGTTGCTGAGCACAGTGTCATATAGTTTGGGACATCCCATTGGTCACATTAGGGTCTGCTGTCTCAGCTGTGTCCCCTGCCAAACTTTTCTGCACTCCCAGCCTGCTTGCTGGAGAACCAGTCTGAGAAACAGGCAACCTTGATGCTGCATAAGCTCTCATCAGCAATAGCAAAATGTGTGGGTGTGTTATCAGTGCTGTTTTGGTCACATATCCAAAACACAGCACTCTTTTTGCTCCTATGAAGAAAATTAATACTATCCCAGCCAAAAGCAGTACAAGCATAAGGAGTGAACCAATGAAATGTGCTGCAAGGTTGAAGCTGAGGATGAACATCAGTACAAAAGTGACGCAGAATATAGAGAGGGAAGTGCCCTGCTCAAAGTCTCTGCTAGGACGGAGCATGGTTGTGTTCTTAGGATCTAAGACAAGCTAGTTTTGTTCTGTGGGATATTCTGAGAAGACAGGAGGTGGAAAAAGACTTGTGTGGATACATCGCTTGCAGGATGCTTGCCTCTATTAAGAGACACCCATGACTATAGACTATATGGAAAAGACATTTCTAGTAGAACTCCAAGGAAATAGTGCCATTGACAATGTCAAGAGATAGTTTCTGAGATACTGGGCAAAGTAAACCTGATCAGTCTAAAATACTCAGTCAGTCTGTATTGAATTCAGTTCAACCAACCCAATGTCAGGAGGAATTTTGCTGTCATCTCAGCTTGGGTTGGTTTCTATGAGTGCTTGTGTTAGTCACTTGTTAACTGCACTTTTTGTCTGAGGATTTGATTGTATCCATTAGTGGTCACCTTCTGTATGACACAAAACACATCTTGCCACGGATCAGAGGTGCCACCTCCACGGCACTTGTGCTTTATACACTATTGGAGTAATTGGGACAGTAGGTGACAGTCTCCTGTTGGGCAGGAGATCTGATAGCACTAGCTTAATGCCAGGATACTAGCCTGAGTGTTTTGTTTTTTTGAGTTTGGGTTTTTTTGAGTGTGGATTTTTTCAATTTTTAGGGGGTTTTGTTTTGTTTGTTTTGTTTTGTTTTTTAATTTGTTATTATTATTTTGATGGTCTGGAGGGCTACAAAGGTTCTGATCTCTCCCAGCTTCTAAAATACTGAGAGGTTTTCCTGAGGACATTATTTGAAGTAACCTATCGGTTACTGATGTCTGCTTCTAGACACTGGAGAAGTGGGATGGGCAAAGATGATACTGGAATGGCAGGTGATATGACACAGATCTCCCAGTTTTGCTGTTTCTCTTATATTTTATATTATTTGGTTAAAATTTTACACAGAAAGTCTAACTAACCACCCTAGTACCACTAGGTTTAGGTGCAGTACTTTGCAGAGGCAGTTTTTGTCTCAAAATGTGCATTGCCATTTTCTCTCTGCAGAAGCTGCTGTCTGATGAGAGGTTTGTATCCGTGGAAACAGACTCAGATGAGAAACAGTTGCTTAATCAGATGCTGAATGCTGTCAAAGTGACTCCTTCGCTCAATGAAGACCTGCAAGTTGAAGTGATGAAGGTTAGTGTTTCACACACATCAGTGCTTGCAGCAGAGACTGCATGACTGAATGCTGGGGTTAGCAAATAAATTAACTGTTGCATTGTAAATCTGCATTTTAGGACAGTATTTGATTCCCTTTTCCTGATGGCAGTTGTCAGTTGTTTTCACTTCTGTTTTGTTTCCTTGGATTAAACAGGAGATAGTTTACATTAAGCTTCAGAATACTGGTGGTTCCAGTTTTGGAAAGCTTAACCAGGACAATCAGTTTCCTCCATGGCAGGACCCAACTAAATGACTTGTAGATTTGAAAGTTTGTTACTGAGCTTTAGGGGTCAGGATTGTGCACACTAGTAGTTTTGTATTGTGTGTGCATAGGTGCTGTGTAATTTGTTTGCTGTGTTTTCTCTTTGTAAATGCTAATGATGGAGCATGATTTGTTTAGGCAACAAAATGTCCCTGGACCAGCACATAAGAGAAGTTATTGTTTTGTGTACTCTGTCAGAACCTGCATTTCTAGGAATACTCTAGCATTCTCCTTTGTGCATACTAGGATGCTCAGCTGCCAGGAGGTATTGTTTTGGCAGGGAGGCAATAGAAAAATTCCTTGCCCTGTGATCGTGTTGGTTGTATGACTTAGAAGTCACTTCTCTGTATCAGTATTGACAACATCTGTGGTGCAGGGTTTGTTGTGCTATAGCTGATGATCAGCTGAAACCATTTTGGAACAAACCTGGTGGTGCTTTTTCCATATTCATTATACCTGGTAGTGATTGATATATTTGGATCTATTCCTTGACCGTCCTTTTTTTCTAAGTGCATAGATTAGTTGCTTCTTCTATGTGACATCTTGTGTCTAATGAATGTGTTATCCACTCTAAAGCTGCTCTGTAGGAGCTGTGCTCTTTACCACTGGAGGTGGAGTATGCACAGAGTATCAGAACATGCAGAAGTGTGAACCTAGCAACAAAAGAAGGGAGTAGTATTTGTGTGGACTGTTAACCTGTTTTATGGAAGCAGGCTTCTGCCCCAGGCTTAACCCTGATCTGCATTCCTAACTCAGCACACCTCATTCCTGCCTCTCTTGTCTCTACAGAGGGAAAGGGGAAGAGCTAAGTACTTGCAGTACTGAACCAACAAGTTCCTCTTGGAATACAGTCATTTTTTGCAAGTTGCTATTTTTACATTCTTGAGTGTTACAGATTCAGAATCTGAATGCACAGTTTCTTTGGAAGCCTTAATGTACATCTGTGAGGCAAAGCCCCCACACTAAGAAGAATATGAACATTGTATTTTGCTATAGTTCTGAGTAAATATCTTCTCAAGTTGTCTTGACATGTGAGAAGTGAAAATAATTTCAAAACATCAAACCACAGAAAACCCAAACCAAAACCTCGTATTTATGTATGTTTTTTGTTGTTTTGGGAGTTTTTTTTGTTAGAAAAACATGTTCAGTTCTAGTTTAAGTGTGAAAGAGAGAAGAAAATGTCTTAATTTCACTGAGTGAAATTTTGATGTGCAAATCCCTTTCTGAGCTAAATGTCTGTATGGTAAAAATCAGGCTACAACTTCAACTTCGCATTCTGAGAACAAATCAAAATTCTATTTTGATTTGAATATTTCAGGAGACCAGAGGGCCAACACATATTGTAATCAGGTCAGTTGAAACTCAGACACATTAGATCTGAGCCTTGTCTGGCAGTCAAATCGAGCAGATATCTCTTCAGATTGTGACCTGAAGGTTACTGATGCCATTGCAACACTTGAAAATGTTGTTAGCTAACCCAGGCCTGATGAGTGGCTAAAGCCTTTTTGGGGAAAGGAGGGACATTTCTAGCAGGTGGTCTCAGCAATGTGTTTATGACCCTGGATCTGCTAAAATGTGTTCTCAAGACAGCTTATGATTGTACATTAGATGTGTTATTCCATATGGAGGAGATTAAAAATTTCTTTATCTAGTGCAGATAGATATTAGACACTCCTGCGTGTGAGCAGGTTTTTGTGAAACTGTGTCACCTGTGGTGTCAACCTGGTTCTTTGTGACTTGCTGCACACTTGCACCAGTCTTGAAGGTATTAAGAATGAAACCATTAAAGATTACACAAAAGCTTTTAGTCGTGCAAAATCAGTGTGAAAGTAGACATGCAGGAGTACAGAATTCACTGTAAGTTGCTCGTGTGTAAGCTCCTAAATCACTTAAATGTGCTTAGGTTTTTTATTTTATTTTAAATCCTATCCAAAATATCTCCTGCTGTTCCCAATAAGAGTATACTAGAAATTCACACTTCACATACTATTAAAAAAAAGCCTTGTAGATTTATGTTAATGGTTTGTTGTGATGCACCTGTATTATAGATGGAAGTATAAAGGGATCTGATTAGCTGAGGAGAGCATTCTGTAAAGATGCTTTTTACATTCAGATGTCTGCATATTGGAATTGGCAGTGAAAGGAAGAACACAGGAAAGAGGTGCAAGGGCAGTTAGTTGCCTTGTTTCACGAACCCATCAAGTATTGTGAATGGCCATCCTTAGACAGGAATGGTATGAGTAGCTGTAATGGTTACTGTAAATAGATGGAGTGGAGTGCTAGCTGGATCTCTTCTGGAATAAAACAAACAGCTGGGGCCTCTGTTGTAAAAAATGAAAGGGCATTACCTAATTTATGGCTAGGTACCAAATCCTTCTGACTTTTAAGGGTGAGCATCATGGAATGCTCTGCGGATTGCCAGATTGGAGGATCACAAAACTCGCACTCTGATAGCATTCAGACTTAAAGACCAGGGATGGGGACTGTGCAGGAATGCATCCCGGGCAGCCAGGGAAGAGTTAAACTGCCCAAATGCAACTGTAGTGTGCTAGGTGAGGTATATCTTGCCTTTGCATTAACTTGGCTTAACTCTTTGCTTCTTCTGAATACCTATCAGGTATTATGCCTTTCTCTTTAGAAAGGTTTTTCATGTAGAGTCATTATATGAGGAAATCCCTCCCTTGAATTCCTCCCTCTGGAATTCCTCCCAGAAGTGACACTCTGAAGTCCTTGTTTATTTTTCTTGCAGGACACCCTTATAGTTTCTAAGCACTGGTTAATTCTTACACTTTTATACTCAAAAAAGGCAATGGTCTTTTCGGTGAGGAAGGGGGAAAGGCTGTGGTTTCTCTTTGACATGAAGAGCAAACACAGGTGTACTAGCTGGATTTGATTTCCCACATGTCAAAGCAAGCTGTCTGGGTGTATAAATTTTGCATTCAGACTTGCATGTTATTTAACTGCTAAACCAAATATTTCTTAAGAATATCTCAATTATTACTCACTCTGTGTATTCTCTGTATCTCTGATGTAATTTATGGTAGAGATTTATTAGTATTTTCACACCAGGGACTAAAGTCAGGTTATTTAGGTGTTTTAATTTATATTAAAAGATACTGAAAAACCAGATAATTCGGAAAGCGTGACTAGAGGGAATAGTGTATCTGACACAAAGCCACTTTAGTATTCATCTTTTCTGTTGTCATCTTCATTGCTGTAAGACTGAAAAGCCTTCTAATATGTGTGTTACCACCTTGTGTTTTACTGTGCTCAACTGGCTGTATCAGTGGAAAGGAAAAATCACACAATCATACAGCACCTTGCTGATTATTTTGTTATACATCAATAACTTCAGTTTCAAAGAAAATAATTAAATGTTTTTACTTTTGTATTTTCTTTAGAACATTCATGTAGGAAGGAAGAGATACATTGATGGCTAATCAAATGCAATGGTTTACTGGTGAGATACCAGAGTGACTCGCTGGTCTACTTCTATAGCTGAAGATGCATAGAAAAAAACAGGGAGACAGTAATTTAGCACTTTCCTTGGATGAACACAGTCATGCAGTGGGGTTCAGAAGTGAGAAGAATTTTGTTGTGTGATGTGTTGCCATGTTATAATAGAGTGAAATGCAAGGGTGTATCTCACATTGAGGGATGGGGACATTTTGTTGAGGTTAAGCACTAGACTAACAAGCTATAGATAGTCTGTAGCAGAAAGGGGACATGTTCTAGACTGAAGACTAATGTTTGCTTTTGAGTTCAGCTGTGGAGTCAGGGGATTCGGATTTTTTTCCCCCCTTCTCGTGATGCTTTTAAATTCAGGCTTCAGATGTTTTTAAAATGTCTCAAGTACTTCTACTTTGTGTAATTAGACCTTTGCTTGGAGGAATACATATAGTATTGATAAAAGCTTTGTCAAATATTGTCAGATCAGCAGTGGAAAAGGAAACTGGGAATCTAATCTATAGCCGAATCTCTGGATTGCAGTCCCTTCAAAAGCCTCAGCAATTCTGTGATTTTTACTTTCTCTCTAAGTTTTGGTCATTTTTCATTACTAACCCTGACCCTAAAATACTACCTCCAGGAAAGGCTTCTGGAAGAATTAGAATTAGGCTTTGAATGTAACTGTGGCACCCAAGCAGCTGAAACCAAATATTGAGGAAGTGGGTAGTATGGAAGACATCCTAAACAGCACAGACACTTGGATTTTTTTCCCCTGGTTTTTTTTTTTATTTTTCCTTCATTCTCATGTATGATATAGTCAATTTCATTTATGAGTTGACCACCTTCTTAATAATGCAGTACTTCTGTCTGACTGGGATAACATTATTCTCAGACAATAAAAAATGTTTAATGAAGAATTGCAAATTACTAGAAGAGTCCTCATACAGAAGCAAGTTCTCCAGGTGAACCAGATACACTGTAATATAATGGGTACTGAAGTAAGAAAGTTGCTCTTGTGACAAAAGTGTGATTGATGAGGTGAAATTTCTCTTCTTTCTGCATCCCTTTGTTCTCTTCAGTCACAGCTTTGTCATATAATCTAGTGCATTTCAGTTCAGTCTGTGTCCAGACTAGAGCTTGCAGGACAGAAATTTTCAAGCAAGAAAGGGAATAATGACCTCTTGTGAAAGAAACTCAGTTTTTGGATTTGATGTTTTTCTAAATACTTGTTCTTTATTTCACTCTTCTAATCAATGGTGATATACTGGACATGTTATGAATATATACTGTATTTCTCTCAGTGAAAATTCCAAGCTTTGTTTCTTATTACATCTGAGAAGACTTTGCACAGTTGAGTTGCAGCTGCCTTACTTGTGGTGGTTTTTGAATAGGCTTGAGAACTGCTTTGAAACCAAAAACTTATCTTCCAAAGTGGCTTTAGAGGGAAGACTCTTCTAGTTCCCTAGATAATATTTACCTATTATTTATGGCGAACAGCAGTTTCACTTGGGAAAGATTAGTTTATTCCCGGTGACTCCAACTTGCATTTGTTTGTAGATTAGGTGTATTTCTTGGTGATGGGCAAATTTTTTATGATTTTTCTTCTGTAGGCTTTCAGAGAGGAGTCAGCCAGAAGTCTTTTTCATCTGTGAATGAGGTTTAGTGAACCCTTGCTAAATCTGCTGTGTCAAGGCAATCTTTTCTCTGTGTCTTTTCACTGATCCATTAATACAGCATTTGAGAGCTCTCAGTAATAGTAGTAATAGTAGTAATTAGACAGCTCTTTTTTTGTGATTTCAGTTTTCCTTTTGGATATATTTGGAACTGAAATCCAATTTAAGAGTTCTGTGGTCAAACTTAGTTTGTGTAAGGACAGACTGTCTTTAGGTTGGGTATTAGCTACTGTTCTTTTCAAGATTGCTACCTTAATGCTTTAAAGGTGAGTGCTAAGAGTCATCTCCTAATTCTTATTAATTTATATTCTATAGTAACTAATTAGATTGATAGTTATGGTGTCAAATTAATCACTTGAGAAGATCATATTGAAAGTCCACAGGGAGTCAGAGAAAGTTTAGTGACAATTTTTTTTTGCCTTCGTTTTTGTAACAATTATAGTTGACCTGTTTTAGGGTCTGTACAACCATGTTGTTACAGGTTCAGGGAGGTAGTCCTGATCTGGTGCAAATATTGTAAACTGGACTGTGTTTGACCAACCAAGCAAAACTAATGATTACAGTAATTTCACGACCATAAGGCGCACCAGACTATAAGGCGCACCCCCCAGGAGTCGGCAAAATTCGCAACTTTGTAGATCAGATAAGGCGCACTTCTGGGTTCCGGGGAAAATTTTAGTCAAAAGGGTGTGCCTTATAGTCGTGAAATTACTGTAATTATTTCAGGAAACTTGTCAGGAACTTTGTTGCTGCTGAGCAGGTCTTTGTCCCTCCAAGACAGAGAACAATTTATGCATTTGAAAAGTGACTCCAAAGTGTTTGGTCCAAAATGTTGACTTAACACAAATGTATAATCCCTGTCTCTGTGGATGATTATATTCTACACCATTTTCTTTAATATTAATAAATAATCACTCATAAGTTCTCATAGATACGTATCTTCTCATTGTTTTAAGATTAATGTATATGAAATCTATTTTTCCATGTACAATGGGGTTATGCTTAGTAGAAAGTAATTTAAAACTGTTCTACTTTGTCTTGAACTGTAAAATCAAATGGAGAACTAAAACAACTTGGATTTGAAGGTATATGTAAACTATGTTATTCCCTGCCTCTTTGAAGCAGAGCATATATGAAAGTTCTATACAGAAATAAAGACAGTGATTTCAGTGCCTATTAAAAAGAAGAATTCATTGGTGTAACAGTAAAAATATAACTTCTCAGTGGTGATGGAGAGAAGAGACTATCATTATCAGGATAGGAAATAGCAACCCAATTGGTGATACTTGCTGTTTATCTATGAATTTTAATTAATACAGAATTTTGGAACAAGAGACTGTTTTTCCCTCTTATATTTATATTTCCCTCTTGATTATTTTATGCACTGCATTGTTGCAAACATTTTCAATATCACTTGCAATATGAATTGCAGTCCAGTCATCTTCTGAGCAGAGACAGACTATGCTTTGAGTAAAATAAAAATAAAACAATTATTCAACTTCAGTTGCATGCTTTAATTCAGAACTGACTTAAAATTTATATTAAGATGGAAAAAAAGATTTAAATGCTGAAAATTTGTCGAAGAAAGTTTTGCCTGAATGTGCATTAGTTCTTGTAGTAGTGGTGCCTGGCGTGAGCTCTCATAAGCAATAACTCACTTTTGTCCAATCCATAATTCAGAGTTGTGATAACATCTGCTCTGTTAAAGAGGGGATTCTGTAAAGACTTGCACAGTATCATGCAAATACAATTTTTTTTCTAAGATCAGTCCTGCTGAGAAACGCTGTATGGAGTTCTTAGTGCTTGGCCTTTTCATAAGTTAAGTTTTTGTAATGTAGGCCAACTACAAATCCAGACCCTCTTGGGTTTGCTTGTCTCATTTTATCTCTTTCTGGTTATTTTTAAAAGTAATTTTATTCATGTGCTTAGTTATAAGTAACCAGGTTAATTCCAATGGATTGAATGACCTACCTTGTGTGCTTCAAGATAAGCTCATCCTTTCCTGAGTTAATTAGAACTAGAGTAAATGCCTAGTACTGTGATTAAAGAACTCCCCTGGTTCTTGAGTGCCTGGTGATTGTAGTCAAAACCAGTCTTGAATTAAATAGCAGGGCTTTCTCCTTAAGAAATCCAAAAAAATGGCAGTGGTAATGGCCTGAGTGTGGCCAAATGGATGCTGGATGATAACTGCCTAAACCAGTCAGTAGTGAACGCAGTATCTCAATAAGGAAATATCTTTCCGGGATCCATGGCTTTTCCTCACTACCTTTCTGTGCTTGAATTCTGTCCCTGAACAACCTCAATGGATTTGGTCAGATGTGTAATTCCAAAAATCTAAGCAGAGGGTTGGTCAACTTAAAAGATTAGCAGGATAGAAAAGTAGGCTTAGTTTCCTCAGAGCTTTGTGGTTATGAAAGTGTTTTCAGATAGAGAACATACTCATTCTGTCACATTGGAACTGTCACATTTGGTGTGGCATAATCAAAATCATTGGCATCAGCTAAAAAATAGCAAGTCTTTAGCTCTATAAAGTGCTATTTCACACCCATCCAGTATTGAAGCACAGGTTCTTACAGATTTCTTTTGGTCTGACATGCATACCATTTAACCATTAAGAAAATTAATTGCAAAGACATTATATGATCAGAAGCCCAAATATAGAAACCCTTTAACTTTCACATATGGCCTTTTACTCTTTTGCCTACTGCCAGACATTAGTGCTTGCTGGTGGTGACAGTGCCAAGTTTCGCCATTCAAAGTGACCACACAGCAGTGGCATGAAACTTGCCATAGCTTTTGCATGCAATTATACCCATCCTGCAGCTGTGCCACAGCTTAGATACACCCAGTTTAGACCTTCTCTGCCTATGAGCATCCCATGATTAGGGTCACTGCTGCCATAGCTGTTAGCACCATCTGGTCCTGGGAGCAGCTAAGGAGAGAATTTGTATCCCAATAAGCTGTTCTGACACTGCCAACCAGCTCTTTGGGTCCTCTATCCTGGAGCTCCTCACATCTCTTGTAAGAAAGGAAAAAGATACAGAAACTGTATATGACATAGTGATTGGTGACGCAACCACAAAACCAGCTTATCTGACTCTTTAATATAATTTTCCTGGATTCAGGTCAGGTTATGGTCTGGGAGAGGGTAAAATCCTATGGCAGGCCAGACAGCCTGTGGGCCACCACTTCTTAGATTGTCTTCAGACTAACTTCTTGCCAGTTATAGTGACTTGAAACAATAATTTAAAATCAGCTGTTGTAAAGTATATTGCCATGCAGAGCATTTCCCTGTTACAATTTTGCATTATCTGAGAGCAAGGGAGTTATCTTCCCTCTCTCCTGCCCAAAAAAAATCTCTTGTAAAGAATAGATGTCAGAATTTTCCTCCCAGGGGAGACACCAATTCTTTTTTCCCTTGACAGCTCTGGCTCTGCTTACATCCATGTGTTGACATCCTTTTGAATCATTTTGGTAACTGATGCATAAAACTTCATTTTTATTTGAGAACTCTTTAAACATTTTTGTTGGTGTTTTCCAGTTTGATGTTTGCCTTTTTTCACTTTTGTTTTGCTCAGATCTGTATATTATAATTTGTAAAGTAATGCAGTGTACCTAAATAGGATGTAACCTGAAAAGGGGGAAATGTCCTAGTACTGCTATTCAGCCTTTTCCTTTATTTTTCCCTGCCTTTAATTGTTAAAATTCTAAAGATAAAACCCCCTGTCGGAGTGTTGACAAACACTGTTAAGTATCTATTAAGCTTTGAATAATTTTTTTCCCCTTCCACAACTGTACAGAAGCAGAAGTTTCACTTGGTTTCATACCACCATAAATAGTGTTCAGCAGCAGTTCTGTTTTAATCTAGTGAACTAAATGAGCACTGTCTTCTCAGAGCACTCAGCATGTCATTAGTGATGATGTGTGAGGTTCTCCTGTACCAGATACAGTCCTTATGTCTGAAGCCTTGGTGCATTCATAATGCTGAGCAGCATTTATGTGTTTACTAATTCATAACAGACACACTCTCCTCTCTCTCCATAATTAAACTCTGCTGTTTGGTACAGTGACATATGGTGACACAGTGTACATGACTTCATTAATGAGCTTTGTTTCTCTTGCCCTTGTTTTCCTTCAAGGCTCAAGAGGGCAACTGGAGCAGGTTATCAGTAATTCTGACAAATAGGAGGACATCTCCTGTCCAAACTATTTTGCAGAAGTACTGGATGACTTTAAGTGTCAAACTACTGAGTGAAGTAAGGGGCTGTCCTTCCTGTCAGGATTTTCCACCAAGGGACAGGATATGAGAATCATCTGACACACATTTCATCCAAGTTTATGAGCCTGCAAGTAAAGTCAATCCAGAAAGGCTTCTTTTACAAATCCCACGAAAGGATTAGAGGTGGTTGCAAAATTGTTTTCTTTGAAAATTGTAAAGTTTTGAACCTTTTCTCTCTTTCATGGAGATACTGCTTGCTTTCTTACCCACTGTGTTTATTTCGTGTGCCTCCACCATAAGCTCTTCAATGTGAGAATTGCTTTGTGCTACAGACACATACTAAACACTTAAGGAATTTGGCTAGCAATGCTTGGCAGCCTTACTATCTGACAACATTCCCTCTTCTTTCCTCTTCAAGAGGTCACAGAATGGTTGAAAAGGACCTTAAAGTTCATCTGGTTCCAATGCCCCTGCCATGGACAGGGACACCTTCCATTAGACCAGGTTGTTCAAAGTCCCATTCCATGACCTGGAATACTCTCTCTTAAAGCATGGAATCACACAGAATCAAAGAATGGGTAAGGTTGTAAGGGACCACAGTGGTCATCTGGTTCAATCTCCCTGCTCGAGCAGGGTCACCCTAGAGCACATGGCACAGAATGGATAGACATTGTGATGTCAATTTAATTACTTTGTGCTTCAAATCCTGTACATTTAGTTTCAATTGACCTTCACTGTGGCATCAGAAGCAGAGCTTTTTGGTTTTGTTTCTACTTACTGTGAAAACTACCCATGTGTGTGCTCTTACACTAGATTTGGGACTGTATCCTGGGGCTCCAGGGAGTAGGAATTATATTTCTTGTTCCATGACAGTCAGAGCTTCAACAGCAATTAAAATAAATACTTTCATTATGAATAAACCATTTATGGAAACGTGATTTCATTGGCCATTTGCAAGATGATGCAAGCCAATTAAAAAATCCTGGAAGTTGTGTGACTTATCTATCTCTACAGTCATACAAGTTCCTTCTTTAAAACAAAAAAACCCCCAAGAAACAAAATGTTTTTTAGAGTCCATACCAATCAGTAAAAGCTGATTTTTAATTTTGTCTTTTACTGGAATTTCTTTCTAGTTATTAGGAGCTACTTTGTTTTTGCTTTCAGTACCAATGGTTGCAAAAACAACATGTCATTGCCCAAGAAAGCCTCTGTCTTTCCTTCCTTTAATTTTTAAAAATACAGATTGTTAAAATTAGTGTCATGAGTAGTTAGGCAGTCTATGGGAATATTCTGTCTGGAGACTCAGTGTTTTCAGTGGATCTGAATGATTAAGTTTGGTTTTGTTTGTTTGGTTTTAGTCCCATTTTTCATCCAGTAATTTAAAAGAGGAGCCTGCTGTCTTCCTGTTTGTTCCACATAAATTGGAAAACATGGAAGTTAAGTGTTTGGATCTGTGCCAAGACTGTAAATGAGCCCTGCAGCAGTGCTGATGGAAATCATAGCTGAGAGCAGTCTTGTGTATTGGTCAGAGTTGGTTCAGAACTTACAAATGATTTGTGAGGGAAAGTGGTAGCAGTGGAGCAAGTTGTGCTGGTAACTTGTGCTTCTGTCACTTGATTGCATCAGATTGTACACCCTTTCTCTAGCTAGTGGGTTTCCAGATCTTATTTTTTATAGAGAATAGCTGTTAAAACTTACCAGTCTTTTTGCTGAATTTCTCTTTTGCTTCATAGCAAAGTTTTGATCATCACTTTCTTATTGAGCTTGAACTCTGATGTTTCTGTCATTCATGTGTTACATGCAGGTTTTTTGTATTTGTGGCAGAAATGAGTATATGTATGTGTGTGTATATATACGCACTAACTTTTCACAGTTCAGCACTATTAAAGACGGACTTTTTTTTTTTTTTTAAAAAAAAAGGAGGGAAGAAAGAGATTTTGAAGAGCAAAGGCTTAGAAGATGCCTGAACTGGTGTGTCCATCCATGAATTGTAGTGTATTGGCATCCAGGTTTTGATCTGTGGAAAGCATTAGGTGGTAACACATCCTACAAAGTCAGGATGGGACAAGAGAGTAGAAAATGACATGAAGTAAATAAGGTTTTAAAAGTAGGGAAAATCAGGACACACAAACCACTGAATAGGATTAGTCATGGATGTCCATCGCAGTTCTTAGTGCGGTAAGAAGAGATTTGTCAGTGGGAGGTAACAGTTGTCTGTCTCTGGATTTAGGAATTGTGTTCTACACCTGTGTTTTACACAGCAGTGTCTGCAGGGTACAAATCAGTTTTTCCTTAAGTACTGAATATATATTTCTAGCCAGCTGCTGAGCTCTCACACCTGTTACAAATGTCAATGAAATTTCAGGGTAAGTAGTGGTTGAGAAAGTGAGGCCCCACAGCTGACTGTGAGGCTGACCAGTAGTTAAGAATCCAGTTAGTGCTAAACAAAATTGTTTGGCTTCAAAGTTTAAAATTTTGCACATATGGACTGAGCAGCAGATGGGAATAACAGCTCTTATGTACTTATTAACCAAATGAGATTATTGAGAGTTTTTATAATTGACCATTTACTTTTCTATTGTTCTATAGACTTCGCTCTAGGGACAGAAAAAGAGAGGTACCACCGTTCCTTTTCACTGGCACTTGTGCATGTAACAGTAAATATTATGAGTAGAGTTCCTATCAAGAAATACAAAATACAGCATTCTTAATTGTTTGTGGTTAAGATTAGATTGCTTTCTCTGGCAAGTTCAAGTGCTCTGTAGCATGTATCTCTCTTTGTAATATTGAGGTGGACTGTATAACACTTTTAAGAAAATCCATTTTGTCCATTTCAAAGAAAAGAGAAACCATGAAGAAGGAATTTGGCTCAGAAATTTTGCTTTGCTCCAAAGATAAATGCTAAATATCTAAAAAAGAGTTTCTAGTGCAGGATTACTGTAATTTGTAAGAGTAGCATGCTCCTTTTTGTTGTCACTACCTATAGTATTTATCCACATTATTCTGCTTCTATTTATGAAGGACTGAGAGTCAAGTCTAGATAACATATACAGAAAATTGAAAAATTACACAATAGTTTATTTGGAACACTTTTTGTAGTAAAATCATCTTCTGTAAGAACAGGATCAAGCTCCTTATTGGTGTTTTATTTACAAAACAAAAGTGTAAACAAACAAAAAACCCTACAACCTTGGAGTAAGGTATGACATCCTGTAATGAAATAGGTTTTCTGCCAAGAAAAACATTTGTAGAGGTGCAGTGCATATCAGTGTATAGAAACTTTTCGGTATGACTCTCAAAATGCAAAACAGTTTATTTATGTCGTCCTTCAGGAAAATGTCACCTGACAGACTCTTCTGTACTTTGTTTCTAGTTAGCAGCCAGTAATGTTGACTTATTAGATGCCCCAAACTTCCTTGCGAAGCAGAGAACAGTAGTTCTGAATAGGGCTGAGAAGTTGTAGGGACCAATTCATTGGTTTTAATGTGATTGACATTTGGTGGTACACTTATCCCAAGAAACTCATACTATTTCAGACCAAGCCAAATATAAATTCTGATACTGGAGGAATTTTATGTTTTGAAGGAGAGAGAACCGTAGCTGAGACTCTGTATTCTGTGAGGCAGAAGAGATTGGAAAGGAAGACAGGAGGGAGGAAGGACGTCTCCAGACACAAAAAGCATCACACCACATTGCCTCATTCAGCCATTTACCCCAGTGGTTCACACCACATTCTCACACCCCTTCTCTTCAAAATAAGGTGTTGAATTATTCCTCCTGCTGAATTCAGGACAGGACAAGCCCTCCCTTCATGAACTGGGGCTTATGGATTGTTTTTTAGCTACTTAATACACTTATTGGAAATATACTATGTTGGGAAATCCTCAGGCAGTAATTAATGGCTTGTTTCACATAATGCTTATATATCTGTGCCACTTCAGTAATAACATGCATTATATGCATTTTTCCTTCCTCTTTTGTTATATTGGTAGAAATGAGTGGAAGCGTGGATTATAAATCATGCAAAGCTTGTGGTTCAAATATGAATAGGGGTCCAAGGCCAGAGCTGATCACTGGATTGTCTTCCTTTGGGTGGTCATATTTAGGAGACAGCAGTATGTAATCCTTTGTGGTGCCTCTGGGGCCGACAGATGCAGCTTGTCAGGAGGATCTTCTCTCTTCCAATAATACTTGGTGCTAAGAAGCTTCTGATACTGTTCCCAAAATTGGAGGTAGTTGTGGATAGAAGCACATGGGTGCAAAAGTGAGTCAGTAATTGCTGAAACCTAATTGTTTTAATTTCCTCTCTTTTGATGCAAGGTCTTGCTCTGTATAACATATACCTCCACGTTTGAGCTGAATGGGAGTTCAGTGTTGAAGATTGCTGAGGTAAGTGCCTGTTATACCACAGTTTGTATCACTTAACCCTTCCCGGCTAACTAGAGTCTGTGTTCCATATGTAACCTGAAGCTGAACCAATCTAAAACACATCTGCCATCTTTAGCGCTGGTACTACCTTATGTCTAGTGTGAAGAGATAGTTGCAAGTTGGGGCAGGTTTGGGCTTGCATGGGAAGGCAGTCTTGGAAGTTGGCTGGTAATTATATATTACAGCATTGTACATTTACTACTTCTCAAATTTACTTTATTTTGCTTTCTGCAACAGAAAAATTTTCTGGAGCTCTTCATAAAACAGGACTGTGCTGATTTCTTACTGGCTGCAGCTCTAACACTAATGAAGTTTCCTCAAGAGAAGTGTATAAGCCATAGTGTACCATGTTAGCACAAGTGCCTCAAAGTTCCTTGTGTGTATCTCTCTCCTGACACATCCAAGTAAAACATTATAATGCTTCTAGATCCATTGTTAGTCACTCTATTCCCTTTATTCCATTTGATTTTAGTCTGAATTAGATTGTAAAAGAACTTTGGTTGTAGAAAAACATACCTGCAGGCATATTAAGTGAACCTTTTTAGGTACAGTGTGTTGCAAGCCACGGGCTGTTTGTTCAACTTAGAGAAGATGCACAGGAACACTTAATCCTCCTGTGTAACACACACTGCTCTGTGCAGAATCTATTATAAAATTACATTGTTAGCGTGGTATGGGCAGAGCTAGTGTCCATGGAGGAATGTAAATGTTACTTACATGTCCTACACTCCCAAGTGTCTGTAGACATTTAGAGATGTGTTCCTTCTCAGTTTTTGGTATTTTTGGTGGAGTTTTTTTTGTAAAAAACAGAAATCCCATAAAAATAGCTTACTTTAGCTGGAAGTTACTGTATTTTCCGTGTTTAAGAATAAAACTGACCTTGCCTTATCTTATTGGAAGTTGAGAAAGGAGTTTTAGAGGTAACAGGGAAGCAAGAAAATTACTTCCATTTTGCAAAAGAAAAAAGAGCTTTAAAAGGCAAGGATACAACATAAATAGTTCATGTATATAACATATACCAGATTTTTTTAAAAGATAGTAATCGTTCTAGATTAGTGCATCTTAGATTTTCATTTCTCTTGTGCTAGGTGAGACCATAAGGTGTGGCTATTTTTGGAGGTCTTTGTAAGCCCCATCTGTAGACGCTGCAGCAGGGATGAACTGAATTGCTATTTAAAGCAAGCCACAATTAAAATTTTTCTACTAAACCCTTTTTATGTCAGCACTGGAAAAAAATACTGTTGATTTCCTCTATTTGCAGTTTTTCTCACATTTCTCATAGACTTCATAATATTCGAGGCAAAAGCTGATGAATTCAGCTTAGTGCATCTCTTTGCTCTCAGTGAAGAGCTTGAGATTAAACAAAGTGCTTGCTTGCAAAAGCATATAATACTCTGAACTCTTCAGCTTTCAGTCTTTAAAAGCACTACTTGAGACTGGGGAAAAATGGTCAATCAGTCATGGTCTGTGTGCTATAAACTGTAGAAATAATCAGAAATAATATTTTCTCTGTACCTTCTCTGTAAACAGTGGGGTTGTTATTCATCAAAGGCCTTCTGAAAATTGGCAGTTGTCTTTCACAGATTGATGTGAAACTGCTGGTTTTGGTAGTTGCACTTCACTTTTATTCTCAGAAGGCCAACTTGGTTTTAAAAATGCTTTGCTAGTGTACTGATACAAATTAGGACAATGCTAGTTCTTTTCTTTTATGGTGAACAAGACTCTAATGCATGATGAGATGTACCAGCAAAGCAGGCAAAACTAATTTCCTTCAATGAATTGGAACAAGCAGTAATACAGAGTGTGCTTGCCTGTATTTGGAGTGTTTGGGGTACAGTTATTTTCTTCACACTTCTTGAGAAAGTACTGCCTCAGATTTTTCTTAATAGCCTAGGTCTTTCTAAATAGCAAATGCTACCAGGCACATACATGCTTCCCCAGGTTCCTCCTGCCCAGGCATTGGGTAACGCACAGACTTTGACAGGTGGCATCACTATGCCTTTGTATCTGAATTATCCAGTGTATAAGCGGTAGGAAACAGAAAATCATTTCTCAGTTCAGCATTTGGTTAACCTTCTGACCTGCTCTAAGGAAAAAGTGGCTGAGAGGAGCTTTCTGTTCCAGTGCCCATGCTATCAAACATATCTTTTCAAGTCAGTCCCTTAGTTTTCCTAGCCTGCACTCTGCAGCAAGTAGAACCACTGCAGGGTTGGAAAGGTGCTGCCTTCATTACTGATGGAGCTCCCTAAGGACTATTTCTGGCAAACAAAGCTACAGTCTGGCCATTTTGCACTGCTTGATCGTTTGCAATTAATGTGCAAAACAATGACACTCACAATCTTTCTGAACCTTACCAGCTTCAAATTAAGGAAGCTTATAAGTAGTAGATAGTACTCTTTCAACATGAAGAGTACTATAATTAGTGCCCTAAGTATTAATAGTATTGAAAATAGATTGGTAGTATTAAAAATAGATTAAATCTTGCCCTGTGCACCTTCCCATGCTTGCCTAGACACCTCCAAGAAAATTTAGTTGATGCTGTTGCTTTTTTCTGTGTGTGTGTTTATTGTTCCAGTGTGCCTTCTGGAGGTTTGTTTTATATAACTCTGTTGTGTTTCATTAGCTAACCCTTCTGTGTTTTGCTCTTAGTTGTGTTTTGCATGCCATAGAGCTGGAAGTCCCCGAGTGCATGAAATGATCAAAATGTCCATTGCACACCTCTTTGGAGCCCTGAGCTCTCGCATTTTTACTGCTGCTTCTTCATCAGTGGCTTTTCAAAAGGTACCTTGCCTAGTCATTTAGAACACAGGCCTTCTGTAAGATTGCAACTCAAGCGGACAGTATCGTTTGCTTATTAGCACGCATGGGGGAGGGGAGAGAAGCAGGAGATATCAACCATGCTCTTTTCAGAAAGCCAGCCTACCTCTAAGAATAGTACTTCATTAATTAATTCAGGTACTCCAGAAAAAGGCTTACAGCTCAAAAAGAATGATCTCAGCAGCACTGGAATGGTTTGGCCTCTGTGAAGGGCTGTATTAACAGGCTTTTAGGATTATTTTGCCCACTGGGGTTCAAGTGATAGCTGAGTGATGGGCAGAATTGGTCCAGGTCAACTTACAAGAACATCTTCATCACTGACCTATTGACAGCTTGGTTTCATTTCAGTAGGCATTAGAAATAATAAAGAGTCTTGTTTGTGTGCCTGTGTCAATACTGATCAGACTATGTAATCAGATTACTTTAATTTTTCCCTTCTTAAAAACTCATCCTCATTAAAAATGACTTCACATCATACAATAGCCTTCTCATTCAAAAATGTGCATCAGATCCATTTATGTATACTCCTTATGCATATAATTTATGCTACATATTTATATTTTTATTAATTGATATTTTAAATAATCTCAGCTAGTTCAATTTATATTTACAGTTCTTACTTGCTATATATCTAAACAATGGCTTATAAAACTGCTAAAACTGAAAAATATGAAAGTATGTGAACAGTCATTTACTTTTTTTTGTTTATTTGGTTGCTTGGATTTGGGGGATTCTTGCGGTCATTGTGAATGATAAAGCTTAGTGTAGGACAAAGGACTAAAACTGCTTCTTTAAGAAGACTGTTGTACAGTTCTGTCACAAACCTGCTCAGCTCCATTAAGACTTTTGTCTACTTAGTAGTTAAGGTGCAATGTGCTTACACTGTTTACTCCAGTTACAGCAGGTCTTACAGAGACCCAACACCTCCCACAGAATACCTGATGAAGGATGGAAACTGCACTTTGCAGTGCGTTGTCCCCAGGATCCCAGCTGTGTAACACTTTGGCACCCATTTGTGCAACACCACCTGGGGCAGAAGTCAGGCATGACTCTGGGCACAGCACATTGTCAGAAAACTGCCAGCCGCTGGCCATGCAGTTAGGAGCTGGATGATCCATCTTCTGTTGCTACTTTGGCTCCCATGGGATTTCTAAGCAGAGGAACTCTCTGCTGGATTGCCAGTTATTAAAAGGAAATTGTTTGTGTTATTTATGGTAAAGTGCTATTGTATTTTCTGTGTTAAGAAAGGCCTTAAAGGCTTTCAGATGTGTCACAGTATGTAATAATTATCATAGAATAAGTGGGAAATACCTGTACGTCAGAAGCAACAAGCTTGAACAATTGGAGGGTATTTACATTGCTGACATAGACTTGCAGAGAGACAGTTAAAGATAAGTATCAAGGGATAAACAATCAAAACACCATTCAATGAGCTCTAAGTGAGTCAAGTACCAAAATCTCTTGGGTTTGACAGGAAACTGTGCCAGTTTAGCCCTACCATTCCTGCAGCTGTGAGACTGATCAATTGCAGGGTGTTTCTAGAAGCTGCTTACTTGGTTTTCCAACCAAGACTGCTAATAACTTCTAATGTGCAAATAAAGCAATAAGAAATAATAAGGAAGGCTGACTATCTGCATGCGAGAGACCTTGGTATCCTCCTGAAATGTGTTCCTGGTAAGCGGGAGTTGATCTCTTTGTACTGCTGTCTTGTTTCCTCATCAGGTTTGCATTGAGACATATGTATCTAGCTGTCACCAGCGGAGCATTAACACCGCTGTGCGGGCAACCCTCAGCCAAATGTTGAGTGACTTGACTTTACAGTTACGACAAAAGCAAGAAAACATGGTGAGCCTTCTGGCATCAACAAATGGTTCCATGTCCATGGCTGCATACTGTTTTGTTCATCTGAATGCCTTATGGCTTTTATTTGACACTTCCTCAATTAATCCTGTTAGAAAGCTTTTTTGGGCCTCAGAGCTCTCACATTGTCAACTCTAGTTGGCTGGTTTGTATTTTTTTTTCCCTTCCATTAAACAAAAGAGACTTTGTTCTGATGTCAGGCTGCCTCAGCCTTTTCCATTCTTTTATTTTGTTTGCTTGGTTTTTTAAGGTTTATTGAAATCCTTCTGCCAAAACTTTTTGCATGACAAATATTTAGGTAATGAAAACAGATTCTCAACTAAGGAAGTGTAATTGAGGTTTTTCTTTTACATTTTTAATAGAAGATAAGTTAATAATTTTTTTTTCTTTGTTAGCAAAAATAAATATTATTTTATTTATTTCATTATTCAAATCCATGACAGCTGTTTGAATGACATCCCAGCACATTTTCAACTGTAAATGTTCTGGGTACATGTGGAATTCCATTGGCTCCTTACATTTGTTTGTACTGTTTTGCATAACACCATATTGCCAAAGAAGTACTATTGGTAAAAGTCAGTTTCTATTTATTAGGAAATTTCAAGGACTGTAGTTGTATAGATTGTTTTCCTTACATCTGTTTTGGGTTAAGATGATCACTTCTGTTTCGGATTAGTAGACTAGATTGCTTTTATCCTGCTGAGCACTTGCAAAAAGAATTAATCAGTTTAAGTAAACTTGTCTTCTGTTGGTGCTAAGTGGGTTCATTTTACTAGCCAAAACATTTACAAAAATAACCCCAAACAAGCAAACAGAAATATTTTCAGTCTGCAAATTCAATTTTGTTAGTTCTTTTCTTAGCTGAGGTGTAGGTAAAAGCATATGAGAACTGTATTTAGTTCCTGGCAGTTTGTTGTTGATGCTTGAGAGAATTTGGCCCTGTTGTGCACAATAGGAAGAATCCTATAATGCAACTGAACCAAACCTTGTAAGAGGGCATCTCCATTTCCTGACTACCATTTAATTCTGTTGGTACTGCAACATTAACATTGTCAATGTTCTAAACTCTCTAATACTCAATTGATTTTGGTTTCTCAGTAGTTTGTGAAGTCTGAACTATGCTTTTCTCTCCATTATTTTCAATGCAATTTACATGCCTAATTATTACTGAGTTGGTTTAGGTGTAGGAAATCCCTTAAGGATTTGCAAAGCTTTCACCTAAATGAGATGCAATTTCCTTAAATCTTAATGACTGTTAAAACAAATCTTAAGGAATTTTAAAAAAACGTTTTGCAAAAGGTTCTCTTAAAAACGCTAATAAAAAACCCAAAACAGATAGAGGACATGAATTTAAGAAAGCTCTACTGTAAAAGTATTGGTTCTATAATGTTCTTCTGCCCTTTGCACCAATTATACCACCTTTGTCTTTCCTCAACAGATAGTTGAAAACCCTGACGCCTTGCAGAAATTCAAGAGTCAAGGTATTTGAAATACTTTCTTAGTTACTCCTTCCAATCCAGCTTTTTTATTCTTAACTTTCCTTTTATCATCACAGTGCTGTTTGATGTCATGGGAATTGCACTCTCAGCATTTCGTAACTTCTCTATAGTTTGGTCTCTCTTGGTTACCTGTGGTAAGAATTGAGACAGCCCTGTTAGCTCCTGATATTTCCAGTTGTGTCGTCATTTGGACCATGATAACAGCATTGCACTCAACATAGCAATAAATTATTGTTTCAAGGTGCTAACTTCTGTGATTAAGGAGTTTCAGTGGTCTAGAAAACGTTTTAGTAAGTGCCTTTACTTCCTGAAATGAAATAGATTCACAGGGTAGGATGTGGAATCTGAAAATGATTGTTACTGTATTTCAGGCCAAAGACATTGTTTATTTAATGACTACTGCAGGTGATTATTTTACAAGAGAATGTTTTTCTATTCCCACTGTGGCTTAACTTTCAAAATCTTCTTCTAGGAAAAAGTGCTCCCTGGTTTTGACCTTCACACAGGATTTCTGTGGGAGAACTTATGTGAATAGACACTAAAATCTTTGAGGAGCACAAGCATTCTTTTATAAGATCAGAACTTGGTCAGATATCAGAAAATGTGTAAGAGGGAGAAACTGCAGGGAGAGAAACAGAAATCAGCTGCCATGTAGAAATACTGGGGCTGGTCTTTTTTATTATTTAATTGTATACTTATTTTATTATCTGAATTTGATTTCAGCTAACCTTCTGTAAATGCATGTAAGCAATTAGTGCTCCCTTCGGATTTAATACTGCTGCTTTTGCATTTTGTGGTGGTCATTTTCCAATCTAGGACTTTCCCTACTGCATCTTCTCTATGAATTTTTGTAGTCCCGCTCCTTGTTTAGAAGCTCTGACCAGCTCTGAAAGCCCATGCAGTTAAATGACGTTGTAATCCAGCTGCTCACATGTAATGCCTCTGATCTTTGTCCTTTTTGGAGGTACTTCAGCTGAGTCTCTTTGTGATGATGTTGTATCTGTCCTCACTGTGCTCTGTGAGAAACTCCAGGCTGTCATAAAGTGAGTTATTTAAGTTTATAATTTCAATTTATTACCTGGAGATTGAGAGTTTCACTGATGCCTGTGATTGTACTGTTGTAGTTCTGAAATTGTGGAGCAAAATGAAGTGTTTACTAGGGAAGGTTACTGTTCACAATGCATTAATTTAATCCTTGCTTGAAATGAGGAGCTAATTTGCCTTCTTTGTGCCCTGTTCAGCTTTGAAGAACTTCCAGTAAATCTAATCTGTAGGTAACTTCCATACAGCATCAAAATACTAATCCAAGGAGATTTTCTGGCTGGAAGAACCATCATAGAGAGAATAACAATTACAAGAACCATGGAAAGACCTAATAGATACTATATTCAGAATGAATAAATCTGTCTTTCTTAGGCAGTATTTATGCAATTGAAGTAATTTGTGCTATCAAGGAATCCCTCCAATTTAGGAATATCATACACTCTCCCTACCTGAAAATGTGTGATCTTAACTTTTAAAATGGGTTGTTACGGACAGTAAGTGTGTTATGTGCTGTACAATTTTCGGAAACTACTAGAGGCAAAGATAACACAGGCATCTATGTGCAGTTCTTCTGCAGACTTTCTTCCCATGAGTGTCTCTAATAACAGCACGATTTCAAAGGAGTACCTTACTTAGCATTATTTAATCAGTGTCAGCATCTGGGATAATAAAATCAAGAGTGCAGGGATGCCCTGTGCATGCCCATGCAAGTGTCAACTGCAAGGTGATGATCATCTGCAGTATGACACCTTGTAAGAAAAGCTGTTGGGAAAGAAGGCAACTGTACCTGGAATGCATTAATTTCCAGATAGGCATGTACTGTTGTGAGGAAAAACCTTTAGCCCTCCATAGCACAGAGTTAGAAATCTAGCTTTGAGCCTCAGGGTTCAGTGTTTTCTGCATGGCACGTGAAATGGGTGTTGTTGTGCTTGGATGCAAATTCATATATGTGAACAAAAGGAACTCAGGCAGTGACAGAAAAAAAGGTATTTCTCACTCCTTAATTTCAATTCAGATGAATCCGTTCTTTACAACTTCCTTGACCTACAATCATATATCAGAAAGTGCATTCCTCCAGCTCTCATCTCCGACCAAAAGAGAGTTATTAAATCCTGGTTTTCTTAGGAGTGGAAACCAAATTGTGGGTGCAGTTGTCATGGAGTGCTCTTTTCCTAAGGCAGACCTCAGCCTTGCATGTCCCCTGGATCCTGCAGTTAATGTTAAGAGTAGGCACAGGCACAGTGCATGTCACAAGTGTATCAGTTCTGGGTGTTCACAGGTTCTCTAATATTCTTTCTTATGAGGTTTTCTTTGAGTTTATGGTTCTGACAGAGTAACTGGCAAGGCCCTGAAAGGTAGCCCTGTTATTGTGTGACTTTCTGCCTGTAGGCATTGACTTTCGACCATTGTGGCCATCACCAAGAGGAAAAAAAAAGCAAAAAAAGAAAAGAAGAGAGTAGCCTAAACTTGCTTCAGATTGCCTGAAGAAACTATGCGATAATTCAAAATCTTCTGTTGTGATTTTTTCCCTGTGTTTAAGGCTTCCTTGCCAAGATTTTAGATTGAATTTGAATAATAGCAGTAATTTCACGATTATAAGCCGCACTGAGTATAAGCCGCACTTCCGGGTGCCAGCAACTTTTCGTTCTTTGTCCATATATAAGCCGCACCTGATTATAAGCCGCACTTTGGGTTTGGACCAAAATTTTAGTCAAAATGGTGCAGCTTATAATCACGAAATTACTATATTTGGGTTTTATTCTTACTCTTTCTGTACTTATTTTTTGTAAAGTAGTAGATCGCTGCATGTGGTCAGTACAGAGTAAATGGGATGGTGCAGGTGATCACACCATTGTAAATTGATAGAAAGAAGCAAAATAAATCACTGCTGCAAATTATGGTATAATGTTAAAATGCACTAATGTGGTTATCTTAGAAAATTAAGTAATCTTTCTTTTAATACTATGTGAATGGCATCTTTTCTTTGCCAGTGACAATCGTCAACTTCAGCTTCTTTACTTGGAGTGTATCCTCTCCATGCTAAACAGCTCCTCCCCCAGCATGCACCAGCACAAAGGATTCACTGATCTCATATGGTGAGTACATCTGAAGGCTAATGCAAATACTCAGTTTGTAAAAGTTAAAGGACCTGCTCCCCCAGCCTTGCAAAGGCACCTGTAAAAAGTCGCCAGGTGTGAGCAAAACTTGCTGTTAACCTACTATCAGTTCTTCCTGTGCGTCATATAAAATTGGTTAGGACTGCTTACTCAGCTACCTCATTAAATCCTAGTAGTGAATTATCCCTGTAATGAGGTCTAATGGATTTAGCCGGAAAAGAAAATCTCTTATGCTTTCTGCAATAGTTTGGATTTGTGTGTGGCATTAAACATAGAGATACTCTGCTTGTTGTAGGAGGGTACTGTTGAGATTCTTAATGTTCTGATACAATAATACAGGAAGATAAACAAAATCAATGTCAAATGCGTGCTGGTGACCAGAAATGCTTATTGTGACCTGCATTGTTTTCTAAGGTTTTAGGCTAAATAGTCTTAATGGTGCTTCTATTTTAACAAGAATTTCTCCTTTTTAATACACTTCACCAGGAAGACTTGATATCTTTGGTGTTCATATCTGTCTCTCAATTGTTTTATACCATCACCAGCACCTGAAATAATCCTTTCCTTGTGATGGAAATAATGGGATTTTTATAGCCTGTGGATAATTGAGTCAGTAATAAAGCAAGAATGTAACTAATATGCAGTTTCTTGCAAGTCTGTGCCCATCTTTTGACCTTGTCAGAAGATTGTATTAAGGAAAGATATATGTGACTGTTAATGGCAAATGTGTTTCTTGTGCTTTTACCCTGTAATTGGAGTGTTTGACTTGGGCCCAGTTCTAAGGATGGAACATGTAGAGCCACCCATGACTCCCCCTGCTGTCCCAGGAACATCCGTGACTGCAAGACTGGGAGGTCTTCAGACTGGTAACACTTGGCAGTGTTGCACAAGGACCTGGTGCTTGGAGGTCTAATATAAGAGCAGAACTCCTTCTCTCATGACAGATTCACTTCCGAAGTTTCTGCCTTTGAATTTCACACAACTCTTTGTTTATGCCTACGTGACAGACTGTGGGGCCATCCTATATGCAAGGTCACTGAAATGGTCTCAGTTAAAAGAAAACACTTCTGTTTTATTTTCAATTTACATCCTTTTGATAACCCAGTTTATGCTGCTAATATACAGATGTTTGTATGTGTAACTGTGCACCATGAGAACAAGCCGTCAGGGCTGGGACTTCTTAACCTGTACTTCTGCCAAGGAATGAACATGCATGCTTCAGCTACCTGCTTAAGTGGGGGAAAATACCCCAAAACACTAGGAAGATATGAAACAGTTTAAACTGCAAACATAATTGTGAATGTTTTGTGCACACTAATACATTACCTGTCTTGTTGTGATCAAAATCAGTAGCTATCATTATTCTTTAAGGAGCTGTTGCCTACATGCACACAGCTTTCACTCTGACAGGCGCTTTGTACTCAGTTCCCAAAGAAGAGAGAGAAGAGAGCAGGCAGAAAAAATTTAGCTCTGTGTGCTGACAGCATTCGCCATAGTTTGATATAGAAACACTTGGATAGGACTAAGATGTGTGGGAAATATATTGTTTTTGCAGCCTGTGATTATGCCTGCTTTGAGAGAGGCATGTTTCTTAAGCAGTGAATTGTTATGTTTTGAAATGTACTTGATTGGAATAATAAATGGAATAAGCAAATTCAGAGTCATTATCTGATGTCCTATTAGAAGCTGGTTTTCTTTCTGTGGCTTGGGGAAGCTGAGCTGTTTCAGAAATCTTCTTAAGAGAAGCAATGAAAATTCTGGACTGCATAAAACCTTGAGAAAATAAAAGGTAGTTACGTATGAGGATGTATTTTATGAATTGTTACTTGTGACTGGGGACTTGGTCTAGGTACTTGCTTGAACTTCTGAGACGTGGGTGAAAACCAGATTTGGGACTCATTCTCATGCGGCACTTGGCTTCTTAAATTAAGGCCTTGCAGACTGAAGGAAAATGTCAAGTGCGTGAGTGCAAAGCTGAAATAGCAGCTAATGGAGCAAAGTGCTGAGCTGGCTTTGGTCCCACAGAAGAGGGATCTGCTGGTGTTGAATCACTTAACATGAGTGTTAGACAGTTGAGGGAAGGATGGGTATTTACTGTATAGTGGCATATAAGTAGTATAGTGCACACTTCAAATTATTGTGGAGGGCTTTTATTATGTTCTCAAAAGACAGCCAAACAGAGGCTCCCAACTAAGGGTGCTTGCTAAAATAATACATGTGTGGTTCAGTGATGGAACATTCAGCCTTCTAGTTAACATAGATCAGTTCTTGTTTAGTCAGGTTTTGTTAAAGCTCCCAAGGTGAACTGAAAAAGAGACACTGAGCAATGGTTGCTAGAATTTCTACCTTGTGCTAGGTTGCAGTCAGTGAAAGACACAGGCATGCTATTCTGCAAAGGGACAGCACTGTGCAGCAACATGAACTTGCAAAATCGGTACCATGTTTCTACAGCACACAGAGGTATTTCCATATGGACTAGCATGCTGATGCTTGGGAGACGAAAAAAGCCTGGCATAATTTGTTTTTCTATCTAACCACTGCTGTTTGATCATTAAAACAAGAGCGTGTATCTCATTTAACCATGGGCTATTTTCAATCTGTTCTTGTAAAAGTATTTTTATTTCAGTTACCATCTGCTGCTTTTTCCTTTTCCAGGAAGCAACTGTGTCCAGCCCTAATAGTAATCCTGGGAAATCCAATCCATGATAAAACTATCACCTCTGCCCACAGCAGCATCTGCCTTGAGACTGATTCACCTTCCTCAGGGATCTCTGATCATGGCCGGGGTTCGGGTTGTTCTTCCACAGCCCCTGCCCTTAGTGGGCCTGTTGCACGGACCATATATTATATTGCAGCAGAACTGGTTCGACTGGTGGGGTCAGTGGAATCTATGAAGCCTGTGCTGCAGTCTCTGTATCACCGGATATTGCTTTACCCACCACCTCAACACCGAGTAGAAGCCATCAAAATTATGAAGGAGGTAGGGTGATCACATGTGCAAATCCAGGCACATAAAACAAAATGTTTATTTAACAGTGAGCATTGCTGATATGTGCATATCGATGCATTTCAAACCTTCCCACCTAGGGATGTTGAAATTGTCCTTTCTGAGAACAACTGTTACATCAGCACCACTCTGACAAATAGTTTGATGCAGTTGTAATAGCTGTATTTGTCTCCATAATGCAAGCAACTGTGGCAACTCTGTTGGTGCTCATGCTGTGGTGCTGCATGGAGCAGATCCTATCACTGAGTCACGACTGCTCTTTTGGGTGAGATAGAGCATAACGATCCAGTTTGCAAATTCTTTGGCATCTTTCCCCAGACACATCCTCACAGTGTGGTTTCCAGGCATTAAGGTGAATATATGCTTTGACTACATGCCAGGTTTTTGAAATCTAGTTTCTTGGAGTTGTTTTTTTTTTTAATAAATACGAGAAAGCTGCCAGTGGCTTAAAAAGCCATTTCAAGACCAGTCCATTCTGGTCTCTTGCCCAGTGCCTCTGAGAGCACTGGAACAGGAGCACTAGGAGACTTGTTTGAGCACTAGCTGAAATGATGGACTTTTCCATTCCACATGGGCAACTTTCTTCTCATGTTGTGGAACACAAATAAATTTATGTAATTTGTAGGAACAATGGTATCTCCTAGAGAATTTTTCATCTAGCTTGTGCATACCTAGGCTGTTCTATTTCTGAAAAATCTCTCAACACCACACAGTCACCTACTTTGTTCCTGTCTAAACTGAGAGTTATCCTGTCATTGTCTTTCTCTAATTTTAAACAATAGCAAGATGATAACTGAAATTTTAGGAAAAGCTTAGTCACTGCAACAAAACAACAAAATGTTGTTTTGTGCAGGACATACCTGTTGCTTCTTTAGGCTTATTAATAAATGCTTGTTTGTATTTCCTGGTGGGTGTTGACAAGGTGCCACCTAGCAGGTTGAGTCTGAAGGAGTCACTTTGCCTATCTTTGTATGACTCCATAATTTTGTAACGAGGTGATTGAGAAGAGGTTTCCTTTGGTTTAAATTATAATAAAATGCTTATGTAGGCATAAAAATTGTCTTGTGTGTAGTATCAGATGAAAAAAGTCAGTCAAAAATGTAAAGCACTGGAGTACATTCTAAATGTGATTCTTGATAAATATTCTCCTTTACTTGCTTTTCTGCCTCTGAAAAGAGAAAAGGTAGCTTTAGTAAGTAGAACATGACTGTGCTGTTTTCCTTTGCTCTGAGAAATTACAGTAAGGCTACCTTGGGTTCCAGGGCTTATTAGAATTCTGACTTATTTATTGTATTTAAATAATGCTTAGATAATCTTCTACTTACTTCTGTCTCTTTTCCTTTCAGATACTTGGCAGTCCTCGGCAGCTTTGTGATTTGGCAGGGCCCTGCTCTTCTGAGTCAGAATCCAAGAAGAGGTCTATTTCTAAAAGAAAGTCCCATCTGGATCTTCTCAAGCTGTACGCTTTGTTTCCTCCTTTAACTTCTTCTGTCTTAAACCTGTGCACACACACCACTTAAGCAGTTCAGCAGCATACCCAGTATGAGCCAGGGTATCTGCCCGAATAAATAAGCTCTTGCTTGGTTTGTCATCAGTGTGGCCTGTTTGTGAAGACCTACATAACTACCTTGTTATGTTTGCCCAAATTCCCAAATATGTTGGTTTACAGATAAAAATTTTTGGGTATGGGTCCTTAAAGTTGCAGTAAAATAAATATGTTCTTCTTTAGAGGTATATTTTCAAGATGAAGTCAAAGGAGGTCATAGAAAATTTAAATATTGTCAAATCAAGCAAGAAGGATGCTCAATTCTTATAAAGATCATGTCTTGTAGATAAAATCATTTTCAGGACACAGATGGCCTTTAAATTTAGTTCAGCTGGGTGTTGAGTTTTTTTTTTTTTTTAGTTTAAATGCTTGTCTGTAAGAGAGAACATAGTATGCATGCTGGTATAAATGCATGGCAACTTTCCCTTCTTGGCCCTCCCTTTATAGAATGACCATGTTTGCATGGGAGACTTAATAATTTGTTCTTACACTAATTGTCTTTCTCAGGAATAGTCCTACAGGATAAGTTCACTTCTTTTTTTCCTGGTTATGGAAAGATGATGTTGAATGACAGTGACATGCTCACCATACATGTTGCATCACTTAAATAAACTCTCTGTTGATTGTAGTATCATGGATGGGATGACGGAAGCGTGCATCAAAGGTGGTATTGAAGCTTGTTTTGCTTCAGTGTCCTGCGTCTTTGCCCTGCTTGGAGCCTTAGATGAGCTGAGCCAAGGGAGGGGTCTTAGTGAAGAGCAGATCCAGCTGCTGCTCCAGCGCGTAGAAGAATTGAAGGATGGGACTGAGACAAGCAGGGACTCCATGGAGATCAATGATGCTGACTTCAGGTGGCAGAGACGCATCCTGTCCTCAGAAAATCCTGCCTGGGAATCAGGAAATGAGAAGAGTCCTGATATTAGCATTAGCGTTACCACAGACACTGGTCAGACTACTTTGGAAGGGGATATGGGACAAACAACTCCAGAGGATAATCCAGAAAATCAAAAAAACTCCATGCCATCTTCAGCTGGACATGAAAGCAAAGAGATTCATTACAGAGAACCAGAGTCAGAAACCATTGACCAGCCAGATGTTGTTCAAAGAAGCCACACCATAGTCTATCCAGATATAACTAACTTTTTATCAGTTGATTGCAAGACCCGATCCTATGGATCCAGATACAGTGAGAGTAACTTCAGTGTAGATGACCAGGACCTTTCTAGGACTGAGTTTGATTCGTGTGATCAGTATTCCATGGCAGCAGAAAAGGATTCAGGCAGGTCTGATGTCTCAGACATAGGCTCTGACAATTGTTCCCTGGCTGATGAGGAGCAGACACCACGGGATTGCCCAGGTCACAGGTCCTTACGCACTGCTGCTCTCTCTCTGAAATTGCTGAAGAGCCAAGAAGCAGACCAACACAGTGCACGGCTCTTTATCCAGTCACTCGAAGCGCTTCTTCCTAGGCTTATAGCTCTTCCCAGCATAGAAGAAGTGGATGGAGCCCTGCAGAGCTTCTCTTCAACATTCTGCTCAGGTTTGCAAGCAAATATTTACTGTCTAACCAGCATGCACACTCAGGCAGCACTGTACACAGATTCCCTTGTAGGATTTCATCTTCAGAGAACATACCCAGAATGAGGAGGTTTGGGCTTTACGCCATACATTCCTCCACAGGAACACAGTCCACATAGGGCAAAGCAAATTGGATATGCAGGCACTGATATGAAGGGAGGTAAATCCATTGACTCTTAACAGGCTCTGGATTATGCCCTGAATCAATAAAAAAGTGTAGCAAGATACTTCTTTGAAGGTTTGTGAAGAGCTGTTGAGAAGCTTTGCACATGGTATCATTAAAGAGAGGTCAGGGTTGCTCCTTACCATGAGAGGGGTGTGGGAAGTTCCATCACATGTTTGTAATGAGATACAAGTAGCTTAGTACATCACTGCACTGTTATCATTAGTAATGCCAGCCTCACAAAGAGGATGGTAACAATTCCACAGCAGTAAGCTCTACAAAGGATAGGGAAAGAGGAGAGTTTGTCTTCACTCTCTTGTTTTTCTTAATGCTGCTGTCTAATATGACAGGAAATACAAAGCTCAAAGCCCAGACCAAGTGAAAAAATAAGATCTTGCCTTCTAAGAGATCAAATATCTTCAGTTCTTTCATGATTACAATATTTGGGATCTTAACCTGTCAAACAAATAAAAAAAGGCATGCAAAGGCTAGTTTGTCCTGTTGATAGCATATTTAAAATGTGTGTAAATATGTATTTTAGAAGGGTTTTGCTTTCCTGAAGTGGCCAAAATGTTTGCTAAAATATGTCTCTGTTTCTTTAAATTGCTTTACTGCAATTGCCTTTCCTATTGTTCATCTCCTAATCATTGCTTCATTCATTTGTGCTCTCTCACACACATTAAATTCATACAGAGTCAGAAGGGGGGATTCTTCCCATCATCATACAGCATAATTTAGATATGAAGCTGGGTGAATAAGATGATATTCCTGATAACCTGTTTAAATGCTACCCAAATAAACCCTAACTCAGGAATATGATAAATGGTATTCTGAAGAAACATTGACCATTTTATATCACAGAAAGGAAATACCTTATAAGAGGCATTAAGGTTAACTACTTTCCTAATTGAGGGGCTCACGGGCAACTTTGCTGTCACATAAGCTTTTTTCTGACAGAAAAAAAAGCTCAGTCACTTTTTTCCTGAAAAAGGATAATCATGAGGTTATGCTGAAAGACCAGTGCTAGACCTCTAGCTCAAACCTTTGGGCACCTGTTCTTTTGTGCATGAGTGAGTATGCTACTTCTTTTTCCTTTTGTCTGTAAAGTCTTTACAGAGTGCTTTAAAGCTCTGGAAGATGTGGACCTAGGAGAATTCTAGATTTTAAGGTTAAACATACCTTTTCTTGGCATTCATTATGAGTAATACAGTGAGAAAAATGGAAGAATATAACTATTTTCTGCATTAAATCCATTATTGGTGGTTTGCATATCTTAAAAAGATATCTAGTCTTGGACTTAGATTGCTGAGAGAGACCTTTCACTTTTCAAAGAAAGCCACCCCATGGCTAAATATGTACTTTAAAAATGTACACCACGTTTCTGGATGGATTTGGTGAAGTACTTGTAAAAGACACCATTCAGTAAGGAATCATGGAAAAGTGGAGTAGCAAGTCACTGTATTAAGACTGCCTAGAAGAGATATCCTAGAGTTTTCATTGGGATGTGACAGAGTTGTACTTTCATGCTTTTCTGGATGTAAGATCTGGGCAGTTCCTGTTTCAGTTGGACACCTGGAATGAGACTCAGTCCGACTGAAACAGTCCCTTAACTTGTACCTCAGATCTTAAGCAAATGTCCATCTGTCCTCCCGAGGTGAGAACTTGTGCTCCTGTGTAGGTGAGAGAACCATGAGTTTGAAGACCTTTAGAGAGAGAGACTTATGAAAGTTGAAGGAAATGGCAGTGGTAAGAACTCCCCCTGGGGAGGTTCTAGGACACCAGTTTGATCTGCCTGTATAAGCAGCATGTAGGTCCTTACCTTAGGAGTCCTTCGTTAGCACCAGCTGCTCAAGGCACAAATTAGGTGATGAAGTTAAAGGGATTGATTGATCCCATTAATTGTATAAACAACATTTATTCATGTATAATTCTTGAAGAATACATTGGGAAATTTGAGAGTTGGTTGAGATTCGGGTTGAGAAAAGATACAGATGCAGTTCGGAGACCAGTCAGTACAGAAACAGTATATTTGTGTTTCTGGCAGACCTTATTTAACTACTTTGTTTCATTTTTCGATTTTTCCTATACATTGGAAGAATAGTACAATTTAGTACTCTTTCCTACAAACCAGGTCCTTCTATCGACAGCATTGCAAAATTAGGATGTTTTCTTAGCATTAAAAGGCAATGAATGGAGATAAGCATGGAAAAGGTGAAGTCAGCTAAGCAGACTTACAGTGAAATTAAAATTTGCAAGTAAGTTGGTTAACTCTAAAGCTAGGAGTAAAGTTAGCCCATCTTCATTTTTGATTCCACACTTTTTAGAGGGAAGGTTTTTATTCTGGTAAGTATCATCTTATCGTCTGTTTCTGTGATCTCACTATCTTGCAAATGCAGTTGTTTGCTTCCCCATATTTTAGAACAAATTAAGGAACATATTTTTCCCCAACACTTCTTGGTGCTCAAATACATGCTCTCAACGGAGTATCCACTTTTCTGTGCACTTCTACACCTTCCTTTTTAACTGTAATCTTGTATAGGAAGTTGCACATTTTAGAAACATTTTAATGCAAAATAAAGGGGGCTTTTTTGTTTGGGTGTTGTTGATTTTTTTTTTGTTGTTTTTTGGTGGTTTTTTTTACTTTTACATACGTGTCTGCCTTGAGGTTTTTATTATTGTAGCAGATTCTAGTCTCTAAGGCACATATTTAAGAGAGATAAGACAAAAAACGGTGGGAGATGAGATACATCAATATCATGATCCTCCATCTGACAGTGTTAAGAGGCATCTTTGTTTTCAGTGATGAAGAAATCACTAGAACTACTCACAGGCTACTTTCAAGCACATGGTTGCAGTTTTGGTACTAGGTAAAGGTTCTCTGTTAGCATTCACCATGAGAAATCTACCCTAAGCAATGCCAGCGTATGTGGGTGTGGTTTGTGGCCAACCCTATCACCCTTCTTCCACAAAGGTTGCTCCCTTGAACAGATATTCATTTTCTCGACCCACCCTGGAACAGTTATTCTCTTTCTAAATCCACCCTCAAACAGTTACTCACCTTATCCACGCCCCCAAAGTGACGACAGTGGAAAGTCCGAGAAGGCAGCAGCACAGAGCTTTCAAACCCTCACGAGGCAAGAAAAACATTTGCTTCTTTTCTGTGTGTGGACTTTTTTTTTTTTTTTCATGTTAATGGTTTGTTGTATTTTGTCTAAGAAGAGGTATGAGCTTTATGGTGGGAGGAATATATTGACAGTAAACCACTGCAGCAGTTAACAAATGACACAGCTTTGCTTCATCATGTAACTAACCTTGAAAGCTGGTTTTTGTTCCATTTCAAACATTCCTTTAGGATAAAACTGACTTCTTAATCTTCCCTAATTGACATTATATGAATGGATTTCACAGTTGATGTGAAAACCATGAAATATTGTGAGTCATGTGGGTGGATCTGGTTTTTCTGTTTTTTTTTTTTTCATGGCTCAAACTGCAGAACATGGGGATTCATGCTCATGACTGATGTTTTTCTACCAGTAGATCAGCTATTTGCCATCCATGGAAAGAAGGATTTGTGCCACTGAGCATGGTCATAGGCTTCATACAAATAGTATTTTCAGGACTAGTGAGTACTTTACAGGTGGTTTCTGAGTCTGACAGAAGTGCAAGTGCTCAGCTATTTAGAAAGAAGCCTTGTGTGTAATAATAGGGCTTGGAGTTGTAACTAGTTCCAGCCAGCTTGTACCCAGATATTTGTCCACATACCTCTAGGCCATGGAGAAAATGATGATTGCAGACTGATCTTGCAAGGTGTGGAGCACTCCAGTCCCCATCCAGCAACTGACTTTGCCAGAACAGGTTTACTGGGGGATTAAAAGGACTGTTAACCTCATTTGCAATATTTGGTGCAGAGTATTCTCAGTTAAGTACACAGGCTTTTGGGTCTGCTCCTTTCCACCTCACTTTTCCAGTTAGTATTGCAGACATATTCTGCCCTTTGCTTTATATGTGACAGTCATTCCAATGAATGCTGGTGCTCCTTGTTTATTTCAGATTTAGCACATTGCTTTGCTGGACTGTGACTGGAGTGTTCAGTTTGCCTTGAATTCTAGATGAACTACTTATTTTTCTATTACCTGTTCTAGTATGTTTAGCAGAGTAATTTCTACTGATGATTCATTAACTATGCTAGCAATCTGTTGCTGCCAAAATGCTAGAGATATTTTCTGGTATTTTTTCCAGGAAAAATCTATGTAAAATATGAGAGCTCACATGGTGTTTTTGTTAGGTATGATGCACTCGCCAGGATTTGAGGGAAACCTAAATTTCAACTTCCAGACTCTGATGAATGCAGACAGTCTCTACGTGGTATCACATTACACTTTGCTGCTCAACCTAAAATTGGCAAACTCAGATTACTACAGGAAGAAGCCTGCCCAAGCCCCTGTGTTGCTGGTGAGTTGGGGAATATGGGATTGTTTTTAAAAAATGAAAATTTATTTTGCTTCCTTTCACATAAACCAGCCCACACATAAATCCTTCAGGCTGCTTGCTAAGTGGAGAAATAGTAATTGCAAATGAAGTGTTCTCCAAGCTGCTTATGAATCTTGCATGATAAGTATCGTGCATCTGAATTACACTGTGATTTGGTGGGAAGGAATGCTGCTTACTGATTGTCATTAAGGTCGCAGTCATTTTGATGGTTAAACCAGAATAGATTAGCATCATGTGATATAGCAAGTATTGTCTCTTGATAATGTGCATGAACATACCTTCCTTCATCTTTCAAGTGGTTTTTTTTTACCTAATACTCGATTTGAATGTCTGTAGATGAAGACATGAGAAGGTGAAGTGAAAAATAAGTAGGTCTCAGAATGTGAAATTATGATTTTTGTTAGACCTGGAATTCCTCATCTTCTTGGGGTTTTTAAAAATAGTTTTGAAAACTGTGAGTTATAAAACATGGATCCATGTTTTTCAGCTTAGTTCCCAAGAGACATAGTTTCAGAGTTTCCTGAAAAAAAACAAAAAAAATTGTAATATCTGGCAAAAGAAAAAAAAGGTGTCAAAATGTATAATTATTGCTGAACTTCCAATGTGAGAGAGTTTGTAGTCTAGATCATCTCAAAAACAAATGGAGTTTAACATCATCCTTAGTTCTGTTGTGTTCTGCAGCAGATCAAATACAGATCTGTGGCTCAGGATATTGTCTAGAGGATTCAGTGTGCACAACAGGCCTGAGCATGACCAAAGTAGTCTTAGAAATCATTCTGGTAAATAATGGGAGACCAGTTCATCTGTGATGACTGTTCAAGGCAGAAAGGCCCAGTTGTTCAGCACACCACGTTAGGTGCCACAACCTCTTTTAATTGTATTTGAGATCCTACTCCCATCTTGTGAAAATAGCAAGAGATCAGCACGTCCCATTGTCACTGTGCAAGAACTGTCATCCTGATTTGCATCTTGCATTAACTGCAGTAGGAGAAGGGAGAGCTGTTCATGTTCATGTCATTCTCCACTGCAGAGACAGACACAGAAGGATCTGGACAGGCTGGGTTGATGGGGCATGGCCAATTGTTTGAGGTTCAATTAGGTAAAGCATCAGATCCTGCTCTTGGATCACAAGAACCCAGTGTGGCAATGCAGGCTGGGGCAGAGTGGCTTGAAAGCTGCCTGGGGAAAAAAGACCTGGAAGTGCTCATGAGCCAATTTAACATGAACCAGTGTGTGCTCAGGTGGCCAAGAAGGCCAATGGCATCCTGGGCCTGTATCAGGAATAGTGTCACCAGCAGGACCAGGGCAGGGATTGTCCCTCTACTGGTGAGGCTGCACCTCAAATCCTGTGTGCACTCTTGGACTCCCAGTACAAGAACATTGAGGTCCTGGAGAGAGTCCAGAGGAGGGCAACAAAGCTGGTCAAGGGTGTAAATCCAAATCCTATGAAGAGTGGCTGAGGGAGCTGGCATTGTTTAACCTGGAGAAAAGGAGGCTTGGAGGAGACCTTCTCATTGTCTACAATTCCCTGAAAGGAGGGTGTTGTGGGGTGAGGGTAAACCTCTTCTCCCAGGTAATAAGTGATAAGACTAGAGGAAATGATTCCAAGTTGTGCTGGGGAAGTTTAGACTAGACATTAGGAAATTCATTTTCATTGAAAGGGTTGTAAGGAAGAGGAACAAACTGCCCATGGAAGCATTCAGAAAACATGTGGATATGGCACTTCAGGACATGGTTTAATGGTGAACATGGTGATGGTGCTGTGGTGACAGTTGGACTTGATGATCTTAAAGGTATTTTCCAACCTTAACAATTCTAAGATTGCAATCCTCCTTTAATTCTTTTCATAACTTAATTTCTACTTCTGCAATCCCTTACTCAAATAGATCAGCTGATGCTGCTGAACACTGTTGTCTTACATTTGACTTACATGGTTCTCTGCAGAAGGAGTTCATGAAGCAGATCCAGTCCAGTGGAGTGTTGATGGTATTTTCCCAGGCATGGGTTGAAGAAGTGTACCACCAGGTACTAGAAAGGAACATGCTAGCGGAAGCTGGATACTGGGGAAGCCCTGAGGAGCACAGCCTTCCACTTATCAGCATGCTGACAGGTCAGTACAGTATTAGGGTGGCAAGGCTAACTTCCAAACATGTCTCAAACAAGCTACAATTACATGATGCTTTATTGTATTACATACAGAACAGCATGTCATCATGCAATATGTGGTTTCTTGTGAAATTATCAGTAGAGAAGGAGCCAGACCTAACTGTGGCAGGTACTTAAGTGTTTGTTTTGGGTCATCAGGGTGGTTTTGAAGCATAGGATTAAAAAAACCCAACAAAACTGGGAGACAGGGAGAGTAGTTTTATTCACTGAACCAAAAGATCTCTTAATTCTGTCAGCTTCAGTTCTGGTAGAGTTGATACTTGTTAATGATAAACAGTAAGGCTGCTGTTTTCTTGATGCCATAGCAAAGCCATTTCAGTGTGCCTGTGGTGCAGTACAAATATAAATAGTGGCATCTGATCCTGGAAGCCTTCCATGGAATGGACTCCCCTTGGTTCAGACTTGAGCTATGCCAGAGATATGCCAAATGGCACTAGAGAGATGCTGAAAACCTGGAGCACAAGTGCTTTAAAAGCAATCCTTAGCTTCATTTGAGGGGAAGAAAATAAAATTGTATCAGATGAAAGACAGCAGGATGGCTATGATACTGTATTGATATAAAATGCACTGTTTGCTTTAATGTGTATGTAATTAAAATAGTGTATGCAGGAAGAACACTGGCTTCTGCTGAGCCATTAAGTGGTGATCAAAGGGCCATGCTCTGAAAGTTTTTTGCTGATTGTATTGAGTTCAGTGTTACTTTTAGCTGCTGAGCTGGGAAGATGAAAGAAACACTTGGAAAAAAACTATACCTGGATGTGAAGATGGGGCTTGTTAGAAAGGAAATCAACCTGGTGTCCCTAACATTAAACTCTCTGTGAAAAACTGGTCTTTTGTTGTATTGGAGAAAGGGTAGTATTTCTTTTGCTGAGGTTGAGCATACATAGGTCAACTAAATATCACATTTAGGACATAGGATCCCAATGCATCTTGAGGGACTCAGACTGAGGTCTGGAAACATGTAAATACAGGATTTAGCATAATTTGAAATATTATACTAAGAAATGCAAAGATTTAAGTGTGTGGTAAGTTCGGAATTCCTTGAAATCTTTACTGGAAGTTCTGTTCACTGTGCAACTTGAAGAGGGGGAGAACAGCTTTTGAGAGTGGGATGTCTCCCCTGTTAAAAAAAAATTGATTATACTGGGCAAAACCTAAGACACCGCAGCTTACGTTTGTACCAAGGCTTTAGAAGGTTGCCAGAAAGAGTAACAAAAAAGCAAAGAAGTCAGGAGTGCTAGTACTTAGCCGAACACAGAACCAGTAAGACATGCTTTCCGAGTACCATCTGTGTGTCGAATAGTAATCTGATATTTTTTAATGTTCTGGCAGACATCGACGGCTTGGGCAGCAGTGCAATTGGTGGCCAATTGATGGCATCTGCTTCAGCTCAATCTCCTCTTTCCCAAAACAGGAAGACTGATGATTCTGTTCTTGCAGGTACCAAGACTGTATTATAAGTACAAGTGTGTCTACCAGCAGTGGGTTGTTATGTACCAGAAGCATATGCAGATAAATTGTTTAGAATAACGATTTACAAAGAAAGTATATCAGTGCATCGTACATGTGAATTGGTAGTTTAGCATGCAGAGGGCAAATGCATCTTGACTTTTTACCACTACTGATAAAGCTTCTGTTGTGTCATTTTACAGTAGTGATAGTATTAATGTCTTTTCCACTCTAGGAATTGCTTTTGCTCGATACATTTTAATTGGCTGTTGGAAGAACTTGATCGACACTTTGTCCACCCCACTGACTGGCCGCATGGCAGGCAGCTCCAAGGGGCTGGCCTTCATCTTGGGAGCAGAAGGAGCCAAAGAGCAGAACCAGAAGGAGAAGGACTCCATCTGTGTGAGCCTGGATGGACTAAGGAGGGCGGCCCGGCTGAGCTGTGCTCTAGGTAATGCTGCATGGGGGATGTCATGGCAGACTCATAAAATAGGATGGTGATTCTCCTTGAAGGAGTTTGGGAGAAAGAAATGCAGCATCCTGCCCCAGTTTTGCATAGGAATGTGGATGGTGGGAATATAACTAGAGTGCCCTACAGCATAAACATATCTGGCCAACTTTCCTTGAACCTTCCTCTTGTTGAGGTTGTATGGGATTGGGGAGGAAATGTTGGTCATGCAGTAAATCCTGTTGTTGCTTTACAGGTGTCGCTGCTAACTGTGCATCTGCTCTTGCCCAAATGTCTGCGGCTTCCTGTGTCCAAGAAGAGAAAGAGGAAAAAGAAATCCAAGAACCCAGTGATGCTATAGCTCAAGGTAACTACATCATTAAATTACCTACCTCATCTTATATTGCCTGCAAAGCTGCAACTGGAAAGTACTTTGCCACACACAGTGGCATTTCCCTCTGTTGTTTTGCTGTGCACCACTTGCTTGTAGGCACATGGGATGTGTGTCTTCAGTACATGTCCTGCTGTCCTGGATTCTTAACATTATGTCATACTAATTATAATCTATAGGGAACTGAAATCAGTGGAACAATGCATAAGCCAACAGCATTTTTCAACTTTTTAAACCTTGTGCTTTTTAAACTTTGTCATACTAGTACAACCAGAGAGCCTCAGAGAAACAACTTATTTGGGGATTTTTTTGTTTTGGGTGGCAATGTAAGCTGAGTTTGCATCTGTCTGGTTTATATATCCTTGATTATCTTTTATCATCATCATCAGGTATTTAAAACTGTTTCCAAATCATGTTAAATTAAAATGGAATAAAAAATTGTACCTTTTTAGCATATAAAAAGTTCTGCATCTCTATACCACCATTTCAAACTCAGTGGAAGTCAAAGTCAATTTTTGTCTCCAGTGTCTATTTGAAGAAGTACACAAAATTTCTCTGGCTATATGTGATTTCTAATGGCAAGAAGTCAATAACAAAACACAGTGTTGCACAAATGACCCTGCTTAGTACTTAAATTTGGTGTCTTGGTAGAGAAAACAAAACTGAAAAAGCCTGAGGTTACACAAACTTTTGACTACTCTGCTGTGCATGATCAAAGTGAATTGGCCAGACTATGCTGAAGCAAAGAGAAGGCAGCAGCAGTGGCCATAGGCCAACAGATCTGTTCTGTGAAAGCTTGCAAAGCTTCAAAACTTGTTTCCATTCCAATGCAGCATGAAAACACAGCTTTTCAGGGATTCTCAGAAAAAATAAACAGATCCAAATGGTTGTAGCTCAGATCAAGATTAGTTTTGCTTTGTCAAGAGCTCTTTGGTGAAACTTTTTGTATGGAAATACATGTGAAATCCACAAATGCTATTTTTTTTCCACAGCAAAGGAGATTTTGGTAAAAATAAATACCCAGTCGGCCATCTCTGAAGAGAAATATCTCTGGCAATCTGCAACTGTTCTGTGGGCAGCAGGATGTGAATTTGGGGGTGGAGAGTGTCAATCTAACCTTGATTTTCTTCATGTATATAGAATCAGTCAAAAAGGATTTTAATTTTAAAACTGCCTCAGGTTTATTAGGAAGAAATTGGTTTCTCTGATTTGTTTGGGGGTTTTTTTTGTCTAAAATTCATGTTTTTCTGTAGATTTCAGACTGTAATCATTTGCCATCACCCTGTATACAAACTAGTGTTTGTTTAAAAGCTGAAGAATCTAATTTTATTTAATTTTTTTAATGCTGCAGTGAAACAGAAAGTGGAGCAAAAACTGGAGCAGATGGGGAAAGTGCAGGGAGTCTGCCTGCACACTGCTCATGTTTTGTGTATGGATGCAGTCCTTAATGTGGGTCTGGAGATGGGAAGCCATAATCAGGACTGTTGGCCTCATGTATTCAGGTACTCACCATCTTTCCCAAAATAGCCAGAATTCATGCCATGTTGCCTGAAAGTAAGAGACTGGAAAAAAGGGCTTTGCAGACTCTGTGAATGTTCTGTATAAACAGTGTCAGAGTGAATTAACTACCAGTATCTCTAAAAGAAGAGATGGTGCTGTTTTCCACCACTGCTCAGGGACAAAATCAATGCTTAGAAGCTTCAAAGTTGCCAGAAGACTGTGGCAGACTCAGGAACTTAAATGGGCTTTTCAGGCACCTCCACCAAACTATTTGCTGTCTAGGCACATGGCAGGCCAAAGGATGTAAGAAGAAAGGTTATCTATGCTTAACTTGAGAGTTAGAAATCCTCTGTTTACGGTTTGAGGAAAATGTCCTGTGATTAGTGCAGGGAGGAGTTGTTTTGGGGTGTTCATTAATTTTTCACTGCTCCTGTGTGTTCTCAGGGTATGTGAGTACATCAGCACGCTGGAGCACACCCACTTCAGTGATGGTGCTGCCCAGCCCTCCCTCACCATCACCCAGTCACAGCAAGCACCTGGAGGGTCGCACCCAGACTCCGAGCCTGGGGAGGCTCCTCAGGCACTGACCCCCGAGCAAGAGACCACCCTCAGCAGCCATCCTGTCATTCAGCCAGTTTCTATCCAGGATCTCATCAAGGACAGCAGTAAGGGCAGAGCTTTTGATTTCCGTGGAGGCAGTCTGCTGTGTGGTACCAGTGCCGCCAAGGCTGTTCTCACACTCTCCACGCAGGCTGACAGGTAAGAGCACTGCTGTCAGGAACCTTGTTCCCAAAGCAGTACAAAAATGGCCCTTTTTGGGCTGCAGTGGGTTTAATCTTTGTTCGTTGCAGCCACTTGCTTCAGTTGAATTTCACGAGAGAGCTGTGTGTTTGTCACAACCAGCAGTTTCTAAAAGACCTGGGGTTTTTTCATCTCTGCAAATACTGAGCTGAGTATGTCTGTGCACAGCAGTGAATATGCCAAGCAAATCAAATGCATCCTGAGAGTGCTGGATTTAATTCTTGCACATAGATTGATAGGTTGTATTCAGTCAAGAAAAGTAAAGGGGTATCTTGTCTTGGCAGGAAGGGACTGATTGACAAGAGCAGTGTCAGTCAGAAAGCAGCTACTTCTCTCAGGGCTGTCTGTGGACAGTTCATCAGCCTCCCCTAGTGTGTTCAGAGGAGGAAAGGAACTAAGTATGGTCACAGAATGGCTGTCTTAAATGTCCTTTCATCATGGTCTGCCAACTGATATTATTTCTGCTATTTTTTAAGCAGTCCAGGCTACAGTTGAAAAATTCCTGGGTTTGTATCCTTGCAATTATTTTTTAAAAAATTATTAATAACTGTCATTCTTCATTGTGATCTCTGCCCATAGGAAGGTGTTATGTGTAAATTCAGAGCCAAAAGTAGTGCATAAACTGCTTGTAGAAATTTGACTCTGGGCATAAAAATACCTTTTATTTAGGAAGCTTACAACTTGGTTCTGAGGATTAGAGACTAGTAATACTGTAATTTTAATGATGCTGGTTTCATTTCTACCCTTTTACTTAAGTACGAATGTTTATTAGGACTTAATCCGTTGTTTCTCAGGATTATAGAAAGTTTTGCATGAAAAGCAAGGACAGAAAATCATATTTTTGTCAATTTCTGGCATTGCCATGTGAAATTTCACTGTAATCTCTGTGAAGCTCCCCTCCAGTCCACACTTACTGGTTTATGTGTACAGATTTTAACTGTTAAATCCTAGGAGCCCATTGCAGCTGAAAATAACAACTCTTGCTTGTATTTGTCATTGTTTAACCAAAACATAGCCCCATGCTAGCCACTGTTAAGAAATTTAACTACCCCAGCCAAAACCAGCAAAATATTCCAAAATAGCAATTAAGGTACTGTAACCTTCGGTTTAAGACTTGAATTAATTTATTTTTCAAGTTAGGGTTGATAACTTAGATGGAGCAAACTGGTTTAATTGTAAAGTCAGTGAAGCTATCTGTGTTGTGAGGACTGGGCGTATTTCAACTGGTTTTTCATTACTGGTTCATGAATGGCTTATAGCATTAAGGTAACTTGGAAAAGTGACTTTCTGTTTTAGCACTGTAGTTGAATCTTGAAAGTGTTCTGTTTGATCCCATAGCAACCTACTTTCCACCCTCCAATTAATAAAGATTCTGGATCAAAGTCTTGCTGCAGCACTGCATAAATGAAAAAGCCCTCAATAACCCAATGTGTTCATGAAAGGCAATGCATAGAATCCACAGACAGATAGGAGTTTTCCTCTTACATGCACATTTAAGTCTGCATCTCATGAATTTTTCAGTTAGATTCTGTTCTTTACCTACAGGCTTTTTGAAGATGCTGCTGACAAGTTAAACTTGACGGCATTGGCAGGCTTCCTTTACCAGCTCAAGAAGGCTTCTCAGGCCCAGCTTTTCCATTCAGTCACAGATACAGTTGATTACTCACTAGCAATGCCAGGTAAATCACTGGAAGATCCTGTACAGAGTGTTTTATGTACAATTGTACTGCTTACAGGACTTACTTTGTATTCCTACAAATTTTTTCCAATTGAAATTTCAAGGTATAAATAAAATACTGTATGTACTCTAGTAAAATCTTTCTTATTAGAATTGTGGGAACAATTTTTTGTCTTTAGAAAAGATTGAGCACTTTTTTTGGACAGGGACCACAACCACACCTGCTTTGAAACACATCACAGGACATTAATTTGGTTCTTGGACGTTGGAGGTGTCAGTTGCCTGCCAATATATAATCACATCTCTATTTTTGAACCCAGGCCAGTATGGAAACTTGGGTCAATCTAGACTTAAGACAGTGGATTTAGGTTTGGCATTTGACAGTAGGATAACCTCAGAAGTGTTCAGGAAATGGGCGAGAGAGAGCAAAGCTCACAAATGAAGAATGTTGAACACAGCAGTGGACTTTTTCCTGCTTGATTTTCCCCAGCACAGTAGAGCCTGTACCCCACAGTACAAAGCCTGTAAACTGTTGTTTCCATCACTGTCTCAAATAGAGCAGAAGAATTGGATGCAAAGGAAGATAACTTCACTTAAATTTATACTGTGCCTGTAGAAACTACATTAGTCATACAGGTTTTGTTCTGTCCTGTGGCAGACACAGTTTATATCTTTTAGAATTGGTTTCCTCTCTCCCTGAAGTGCTACTTGTCATTTTCACAGTATGACACAAGTTTTGAGGTTTTTTAGGTCTTACTTGTCTCCAGACCTCAACATTCATAACTCTAGTTTTAATAAATAGACTTCTTCTTTTCATGTTATGTAGTGGTCAATCAGCATTTTTAATATTGAAATTAAAATTAGGATAGAGGAATTAAGTGCTATTTCTTATTTTAAAACTGATGTGTCCCTTGATTGCATCTTTTGTTAGAGATAAAAGATGTATTTGAAATGAGAGGATGAACTGTCTTTCCAAATGTTGTAAGAACAATGGAAGATGAATCCCTTTCAACAGGAAATAACAACTATTTGTGACTGGGGAACAGAAAAGCATTTTCTGAGTTTCTGTTCTTTGTATCCTTTGCTTAATAAGAAATAAAAAATTAAATACCCAACCTAAATAATTTGCAGTTTATAATCTTTCCTGTAGATGTCACCAAAACCTTTCATAACTACCATTTTGGGTCTTAATATCAATTACTTAACTCCTTGCTTAACTTTTCTGCACAACTTTCCCAAGCCTTTGTCTTTCATATGTTCGCAAAAAAAGTGATCACTTATATGTTTAGTAACCTTTAGACTTGGGTCCATTTCTTGTCCTTTTACCTACACAGGCGGAGGCTGTGTTTTACATCAGTTTTGGGTTTGGTGGTTTGGTTTTTTTTTCCTTTTTCTTGCTCCCACTAAAACCCATCTATAATCTAATCACTTAATAAATCACTTAATCAAAAATTTCTAATTCTGGTTAGGAGTGGAGAAGCAGCAGATGCTTAGCTTCCATTTATTCTTATACTTCTTGTAGGTGAAGTAAAATCTACACAGGACAGGAGAAGTGCACTTCACTTATTCCGACTTGGTGATGCCATGCTCAGAATTGTCCGGAGTAAATCCCGCCCATTGCTCCACCTTATGCGCTGCTGGAGCCTGGTGGCACCTCACCTTGTAGAGGTAGGAATGAGGACAAAAATGGGAATGTTTGCATGGAGCAACAAAGCTGGAAAATATGGAGAAGGCTTGATAGCTCTCAAAATGTATAACAACCTTCAACATTGTCAAATCTGCTCTGCGTTGTATTCACTGTGTCATACATTGCAATACTGCCACCAAGGAGTGTGCTTTAAGTGACTGAAGTGGTCAGGGACAGGTTGTTTAACTTCTGCAATATGATGCAAATTGTGTCTGGTGAAGAAACTGGAACCACCCTGAGAGGCTCTAAGTGATTCCTCCATCTGCCTATATTCCTAGTCAAGGTCTGCATCCTTCTAATTCTTACCAGAAAAGGAGGCAGGTTTTCCCTTTTGAAGGGAAAAATGATCACACAGTCCAAACTAAAGACAACATTTCACACAAGTTCTGTTTTCTGGGTTTTAGCATTTAATTTATTTATTTTTAGCTCTATGTGTTTTTATTTGTCAGAAAACTTTCATACATCTGTGGACCTCCAGGCAACTGAGAGTCTCAGTCATCTGTTTCCATGGAAGTAGTCTCCTGTTTTCATTACAGTGGGATCCCTGGTCACATCAGTGGTGAAGCTGTTCTGAAGGTTTTGGAACATGTAGTTGAAAGTGTCCAACTAAAAGCAAATTTTTTGCTTAGACGCAGTCTAATACTTCTCCTTTCCCTGCAGGCTGCCTGTCACAAGGAGAGACATGTGTCTCAGAAGGCTGTCTCCTTCATCCATGACATCCTCACCGAAGTGCTGATGGACTGGAACGAGCCTTCCCACTTTCACTTCAATGAGGCACTTTTCCGCCCCTTCGAGCGCATCATGCAGCTGGAGCTGTGTGATGAGGACGTCCAAGACCAGGCAAGTCAGCTCTGATCAAATTGTTTGTATCTGGTCTCCATGCCCTTAAGAATGGTTTCCAGAGTGCACTTGGTCCACCTGAGAGTGTTTCCCAAATTCCCTTTGAATGCTGCCCCTTAATCATCTTCAAGGAATTGGGAGTGCTCTGCCTACCTAATCCGGCATTGTGCCAGAGCACAGAGACGGTAGATCTGGCTTTAAAGCAATTAAATAAGGATTTTCTACTAAGAAAAATTAAAGAATCAATTAATCTAGACTGTCATAGTGAGGCCTAGGAATGTGTTTAAACACATTTCCTTCTGAAGATCTGTCTGTATATGAGTTCTGATTTTTAGTTCTTTTTCTTTTAACCCTTCCTACACTGGCTGTAGGTGATCACTTCTATAGGAGAGTTGGTGGAAATGTGCTCTACCCAGATCCAGTCAGGATGGAGACCCCTGTTCAGTGCCCTGGAAACAGTGCACAGCAGCAGCAAGTCAGAGGTCAAAGAGTACCTTGTAGGAGAATACTCTATGGGTAAGAACTTCCTGCACTGTTTCATGCATGCTTTTGATTCCCTGGGGGACACAGTAACTACCGCAATATATTTAAATGCTCAAACTGAACAGTGGCACTACAACACTACAGAACTGTACCAAAGTTTCTGACCTATTAGCTGGGGTAGGAAGGAAAGCAGACATATTGTTCTGACCTTTTGTCCTCTACATTTCAACAAATTATTAGAATGAGAATAAATGCTTCAAACCTACTTGAATAATTCTGAGCAAGACAGTAGTGCAGGGGTACTGAGCTTGGCTGAGCATTTGTCACTGTCCCACTGAAGAATGTCCAAGCAACATGTCTCTTATGGACCTGTCTTCCCTATTGTGAAACCTATTGCTCTTATACATCAGGGTAACTTAATTTGATAATCTAGGCAAGTGCTTGTCCAGATTTGATCACAAGGCTTTCAGATTCCTAGTGCTAGTTTCTGTAAGAATGTGCCTGTTTCTGTAAGAATGTGCATCACTCCCAGAGATGTCTGCTTGTATGGAGATGTGTTAATATGGGAAAACACATTTTTTCTGTTCTTTTGCCCCATTAGAAGGTATGTTTAAATGTGACAAGTCACATGTAAGGGATGTGGTTTTCCTCCTAGACTTTGTCATTGAGATCTGTTATGGCTGATGGCTTAATGCTGGTGTACACAGCTTTTGAAGACTGATAATCTACTTTGGAAAAGCAAGGCTCTTTTGTTACTTTATAGTCTGAATAGTTTTCTGCATGGTTGATGTCATCTTGGCAGTTGCCAAAAACTAAACCAGAAACTAAACAGAAACCTCCACTAAACAGTAGTGTTAGCTCCTGAATTCAAGAGCTCAAACCTGCTCTTACCATTTGAGCAGGCATAAACTGGTATTTGCCATAGACTGGGCAAAGGAGGGAATCTCTATCACTTCCTATGAAAGGCTACATGAGTTGCCCCAGGAGCAAGAGAAGATTTTACTTCTAAGATCATTTCTGTCTCTGCCCAGAATAGAAAAGATGCTACAGATTCAGTTAAATTGTTGGAAAATTATTTTTAAGGGGGTGTGAGGAAGAGTTCTCATCTTGTTATCTCCACAGGGAAACGCCAGGCTCCAGTCTTTGATGTCTTTGAAGCATTTCTAAACACAGACAACATCCAGGTCTTTGCCAACGCTGCCACCAGTTATATTATGTGCCTTATGAAGTTTGTCAAAGGACTGGGTAAATATTTTCCTATTAAGTCATGATATGTAAAGCTTGATCCTGCAAAAGATGATAATTCAATTATCTGATACAAGCAGCAAAGATGCATCTCACTGTTAAGTGTCTGCTTCTTAATTTGATCTTAGTTTACATTAGGACTTGCTTATATTCATGTAAATAAAAAAACAAAAAACCTCCAAAGCTAGAATATTGCAGAAATGGCCTGGCATTGTGCAGAGATAGCATGGATTGTTTACACCAGAGCAGGGCGTGTTTAATACTGCAGGCAGGAGAGCAGGCATAGCATGTCAGGGTGACCCTGCAGAGCAATTGTCATGCTTCACCAGCCTTCAGAGCAAAGGCAAATGGTGCTGGGTCATTCTGCCCCCATGCTGGTGATCCATGGCATGCCTTGATCATTAGAATTTGTCACTTTTCATTGAACTGTGACAATGCTGGGGAAGTTTTGTGAGAGTAAATTTTAGAGTATGGGGGGTTTGGTTTCTATGTGATTATTAATTCACAGAGGTTTCTAGATCTGTAAGCAGCTCCTTTTGATTTAAATGAAGCATCCAGCTGCAGCAAATCCATTCCTTAATGTTACTCTTGTCTCATTGAGCTACTTCACCACTGATTTCAATGGGGGAGGAATTCACCTTATGATGTAATTTTAATTGTAGTTATTACTACAAAAGAGAAATAAACTTACATGTCCAGTACCATTAGAGTGAACTCATGTTTCTTCTGGAGAGCTTAAAAGCCTGTCTGATACTTCTTTACATTTCTTGCTTTCTTGAGGTAACTTTCACCCCATTGTGGTCACATATCAAAAACCAAGGTCTTTTTTTGTATTAAAGGTAATAGGATATGGGAAGCATTAGCAAATACAGTACCGTACTATGTTCATTTTATTGTACAACTAAAGGATTCAAACTTCAGAGGCTGACTTGGCTGTTCTCAATAGTAGACAAAACTTTAAAATACATTATGGAGGGAATAGTTAAGAGCTTAGAAAAAGCAAATAAATATAGTAAAAAGAGAACAAAGTAGGATCTAATAAAAGAATTTAATATCTATCTTGTGCTTTTTATGAGAGGAATTACTTTTTAAGGCAAGAAAATGTTAATGTTGATAGACATTTAGTTATGGTTCAGATTTGGCACTGTAAGGGAAGTATTTGGCTAAAATGGGAAAATAGTTTTGAGCCACGTATTGTAAGGTGGACAGAACATTTGCTGAGAGGAGACAGGCAGATTGGGAAAATGATGGCATGAATATAGTTATCCAGAGAAGAGGTCTGCAGCAGGATGCCTTGGAACTGCTCTTATTAAATTCTCTTAGTGAAGGGAAACTGGCCTGAAAGGAGCAGTGTGCCAGTGGAAATTGGAAATGCCAGTAATAGAGAGGCACTAGAACCTGAGGATATGTGTCATACAGTTGAAACTGTGAGACTTTGATACCTGCATTAGACAGCAGAAGGAAGTGTAGTATACAAAATATAAAATTACATATTTAACCAGTAAATAAACTAATAGGAGGAACTTGTGGTAGAAGAATTTTACAGGGCAGTGGGGTGCAAATAAATAGAAAAAAATAATATAATAATTGAGCAAAGGATGAATATGAGCAAGTAATTCCTACACCCATCGAAGAAAGTGGAATGGAGTCAATATGACAGATAATATAATGTATTATTATTAGAACTCCCAAAAACTCTACTAAAGAGATACTGAATAGAGGCATATGTTTATTAAAGCATTTATTCCTATTAAAATTTATGTACAAACTATGACCAGTATTACTGTATTGTTTGTATGGGAGTCACCTGGTTGTCATCTAAGGAGATCAAACAAAGGATGTTTTCTGGATTTTGTTCAGACATTAGGGTACAACTGAATGCAAAAAGAAAACTAATGCTCTATTTATTTATTTTCGTCCTTCCCAATGCTGCCATTCCTGTCCCCAGGGGAAGTAGATTGTAAGGAGATGGGTGACTGTGTGCCAGGATCAGGATCTGCATCTACAGACTTGTGCCTTCCTGCACTTGATTACCTCAGGAGATGTTCTCAGGTATGATGAACAATCTTATACAGGCACTAACCTGGCCTGCAGGCTTTGCATCAGTCATTGGATGATTTGCATGAACCCAATAGAGTTTGTGGTGACACCCTGATGGTAATACCCTGCTCTGCCAAATGGACCGTGGTAATCTAAGGGAATGTCATACCTTCCAGGCCAATTAGCAGTGGGAAAATCAAGGAGATAAAAACACTTGCACCCAGGGAGCATGTGAGAAAATGTGAATGTTCAAAACCTGGTAGTAACATAATTCAAAGCTAAATCCATTCTTATTTAAACAGTTACAATAAATAGTGTTGGAATGAAAGAAGAAAAAAAAGAAAACAACAAGAAGTTGAGAATTCTTATATTTTGTTACACCCTCTGAAATGCAGAAGCAGTTTATTTGTACCGTACAAACATATCTGAAGCTCAGGACAAATCTGTAATAATTAGAATGCTGGCATGCTTCCTGTAATCTCCTTGCACATATCATATATTGTTATCCAGGGTATTTGGACAATTTTTGTCTGATTTTATAATGTTGTTTGCATTTCTGTAGCACCTGGTCTTTTTGTTGCACCCAGGCCATGTTTTTCTGGGTACAATACAAAAAGGATATTATCATTGCTGAAAGTACTTAATATCTAAAATCAGAGATAATGGGTGGATTCAGTGTGCAGACTGAGAAAAGAAGGGAAGAATCAGGCAACTCAGAATAATAAACAGCAAGCATACCAAACTCAACTTGGTATCTTGTTCATCTAAAAAAATTAGTAAATATCTTTGTATATATCTCTAACATATGTTCTGTCTATACACTGTTTGTACCACATTGCTATTCCTCATCCTTACAAACTCCGGTTCACAGTGAGGGGGAAATATTTTCTCCACTTCAAAAGAAGCAGCCATTTATATCTTGTTATACCTTTAGCTTGCCAGTAAAAGAACAACATGAATGACTAAAAAAAAATTGCAAGTACATTGTTTACTTAGACCAGATTAAATGCTGGTAGTATCCCTGCAGTGGTACAGCTGATGGAGCTTTGTAGGTCATAGAAGACATCAGTGAATTATAACGTTTGCCCTTCAGAAATGAGAAGAGAGCACACTCCCATCTCAGAAATGTGTTATTTAAATTGCTGCTCTCCCTCTCTTTACCCACAACTTTTAATTGTCATTGAACCAAAGACTTCTGGCCTCTAATTGTGTTTGCATACATTTTATTTTACATACCTGTGCTGTATGTGATTGCTTTTACAAACTTTTCCCATGGATATTTCTCTTCTCTTTTTTTCTTTCTCTCCTTTCTCCTCCCACCCAAGTTGTTATCCAAAATCTATAAAATGCCCTTGAAACCCATCTTCCTCAGTGGTCGGCTGGTTAACTTGCCCCGAAGAGCGCAGGAACAGTCAGCCAGCAGTGAGGATGGGATTGAGTGCATCCTTTCTGACTTTGATGATGACACTGGTAAGTGCATTGGAAGTAGTAAATGCAGATCTAATCAATTGCTTCTTCTATGTGTTGCTGCGAATTTTGCCAACTGCTTAAAGCAAAAGGGAGGAAAAACGTCATAGTTTATTGTTTCCTTATTGTCTACACACACCCACGTATGCACACAGAGCTTGGAAGTTCAGGTCCTGTCACCTTCTTTATGTAAAGGATACAGTTCATATATAAGAAAAATACAACCCCTCTCTTAGGACAAAATAACAGTATTTTGATTAACAATTGTTTTTATTATCCTGATATTCATAATACAACCATTGTGTTTTTCTGAGAGTTAACACAAAAAATACTTTCTAGACCACAGCTGAAGTAAAGGAGTGAAAACCTTGTAAAGTTGGTATTGGCAAGCCTGTCTTTAACAGAAAAAAATACCAGTATTGAGTTACAGTCTAGAAAGATAAAGAATAATTGTTTAAATGTTTCCAGACTTAGGTCCTGTGGTCTGGTGAAATAAACAGTGAATTTCTGAAGTCCATAAGAAGCACTATGACCTCCAGAAAAAACAAGCAGCATTTGTCCCCTTATTATTTGTGTGGTTTCTATGGATTGTGGATTAATCAGGTGTTAGATGAACTAGAGTTTGCAGAGCCAAGCAGTAGAGGAATGCAGCCTTATGGCTTCTGGGCTCAGGAGAGCTTCACAGCAATACAGTCATTTTTGAATATGTGAACTACTGTGGTGTTCCAACCAGGCTGCCTCTGTGAAGAGTCAACTGCAATATGGCAGAAAGCAGGCTGACTCCAATGCATTTTCACTCATGTGCCTCACCAGACTGACCCTTGGTACCTACTTTTATCTAGACTCTTCCACCACATGGATTGTCCTGTTTCTGCTACCCTGGATAAAGGAGAGAAAAACTGCTCTCTGAAACCAGAAAGTCACAAGTCCTGGTTTTTCACAAAACAACATTTTGCATCTTTCTGTGTTGGGTTGGGTTTGGTTTGGTTTTTCTCTCTCGAGGGATTTTATGACATTCACCAGGGATGTAGGAAACCCAAGTCATAGAAGCCTCTGCTTTGAATCAGACTTGGAACTTGATCTAGGGTCTCCCCACCTCAGTTGCCTACTGTTCTGAAGTGACTCTGCCTGTCAATATCTTGCTGTAAAAAGAAATATCACCCTGTAGCAAATAAACCTTCTTTTTGTTCTTATCAGAACTAAGCCCTAAGCCTGTCACCCAGTTTGTTATTTACATGACAATGGTGTTAGAACATTGCTAGGCAAGATGACTTTACAAAGGCGCAAGGCAGTCTTCACCTGGCACTCTTGTGCTCAAAGTTAGTAGCAGGATGAGGCAAAATGTTTTAACCTACTTTGCCATATTTGCTGGTTATTTTCATACTCCATTTAATTTCATGCTGCACTCTTCAAGAGGGTGTGTTAGAGATACTCAGTTCTCACAGATTAGAAAATATCCATATTCTGTTCTGAGTCGTTTGTGTTGTTTCCTTACCCAGAAGTATCATTAAAGTCTAACTCAAAACAATGTCACCATGCATACTGCTGTCTGAAAGTGGTGTGAATAAATAAATCCTCAGCCTAGTTACAAAGTAATGGTTTCATTTTTTTTTCCTTGTTTCTTAGGAAGATTCTTGCAGTCAGCAAGCTCAGTGAATCTTAAATAGTTCCCTCTTGTATTGCTTTTAGAATATAATTAGCCAGCAAGTATTATTAAGATACAAACTACATCAACATAGCTTCTACTGGCAGAGAACATGAACTTTAATTTGTGAACCAAAGTAAAATCCATTTTAGCCTAATAAACCCATAGCCTTTTAAGGTGATTTAACTCAAGAGTGTAATGTGCAAGATCCTTCTAGTTGTTCATGTTATCATGGAGAACTAGCAAATACTTAAGGGATCTGTGAGAAATTAAAGGGCAGCAATTCCTAACCATCTTCAAAATTGTATTGAATACTAGTTGTATCCCATAATCTTTTAGAGGATACCTGTTAGCCAATGTAGATGAGAGCTCACCTTTATCCTATCTGCTGTTCTGGCAGTTGTCCAGCTCTATGACCTCTTCAAGATCTAAAGATGACATATGAGGCAGCCTGATCATACCTCATGTGACAATTTTACTGTTCAGTTCTGAGTACCAAGTAGAGCCAGTTAAATTATGGTTAGTCTCCTCAGGAGCCATTCTTTAAAGCATAACCTAAAGGAGTACAATCTCTTCTGGGAAGCATTTGCAAGGGTAATGAGATGAGGTTTTATTTATATATATATTTTGTGGGATGTTTTACACAAGGTTAAAGAGACTGAGCTAGTAGCAGTAGTAAAGTATGACCAGACCAAGGTGTATATTGATGAGGAAGGATGGGACAAAACATAAACTTGTTAAAAAGGGAGGGAAAAGGAAACCATCATTTCAAAAATGGTTATTGCCCACAACCACAACATGGCAACAGTAAACATGCAAGAACCACAATCTTTAAGTTACTTAATTTATTAATTTCCGTAATTTCTGAGGACAAGTTTCGCCTATGTCAAGCAGTATCTTACTCATGGTTTTTAATCTTTCTTTACTTGTAGGCCTTATCAATGTCTGGATTATTCTGCTGGAAGAATTAACAACTGCCATATCCAATTGTCCTCGTCAGCACCAGCCTCCTACTTTGGATCTGCTTTTTGAGTTGCTGAGGGACGTTGCCAAGACACCTGGTAATTAAAGGGCTTGATAAAATGTGAGCTAGTGGAGTCCTAACCAAAACTTTTAGACTCCTAAGCCATTTCTGTAAAGCACGTTACTTGTGTTAAAGCTGCACAGAGACATTCTACTAGAAAGGGATTTTCTCACAGCTGATAAATTGTTCCAGTTAGTCCATCATTCTGTTCACAAAAGGCATCTTACGTAAGTGTATATTGAACATATGCTTAAATTGATGGCACAATAAAGAGGTGTGGTACTGTGTCAATGTCCTAGCCACAATGTCCTAGTCTAGGAAATTGAAAGAAAAAATTACATAATCCTGCAGGTCTGCTGGGAAAGGCTGCAGGCAAACAGTTGCTCAATGTACCTCATAACTATATCCAAAATGCTTTACCACTCTTACCCACAAAAAAGTTTCAGAACCTCTTTCCTTCAGGCTTCAGTTTGGAACAAGTTAGAAAATTTACTGAGCATGTAGGCTTTGTGAGCAAGTATATACAACTATTATTGTGTTTATTTTAAGGACCAGGATTTGGCATTTATGCAGTTGTACATCTTCTTCTTCCCACGATGTCTCTTTGGCTCCATCGCAGTCATGGTGACCATTCTTACTGGGATGTGGCATCTTCTAATTTCAAGCATGCCATTGGCCTTTCCAGTGAACTTGTAGTGGAGCACATTCAGAATTTCATACACTCAGGTATGTCATTGTAGTGTCATATCTACTGTCATCAGTGACATGTTACTGAATAGCTATGTGGGGAGGTGGTTTCATTGCTTTTTTGGTTGCTCAAGCATAAAATAGGAGGAGAGTTAAAAAAAATTCTGAGATTTTTTTTTTCTTTAAAGGGTTTAGAATTATGGGGAAAAAATTGTAAGACACCTATGGAAGTTATTTAAACCAGGCTCCTTCTCAGAGCAGGGCTATCCTCAAAATTAAAAGATCATCATCTTTACTATACTTCTCAAAAGAAGATAAAAATACTTTGATCATAAGGAACTAGAATATCAGAAACAGGATCTAAGATAATTTCTCCTGTACCACTTAAGTCTAGACATTTTATATTAATTTAGAAAGGATTGTTCTTATTACAGCTTGATGCCATGCATGATTCAATAGCTGCATAAAAAGCATTTTATTTGCAAATTCTCTGTATAGCAGTAAGTGTAGCAAGATTGTTTATCTCTAATTACAATGAAAAGACAATGATCTTAAAATCAGTCTGTGTTTTTTCCTTATAGATATTGGTTATGAAAATATGATCAATACTATGTTGAAAGATCTTTTCAAGTTGCTGGTAGCCTGTGTAGCAGAGCCAACAGAAATTATTTCCAGAGTTGGCTGCTCCTGTATCAGGTAACCCAATCTGTTCACTCTTAGCATATTCAAAAAAGATGTCTATGTCTTTGAAGAACTCGTGGATTGATAAGTTGGTTAACATCTCAAAAGAAGTCTACAATACGTCTTAGCTCTTTTTAGTGGAAAAATGAATTTTAGACTTACTAATCTTTTCTTGCTGTTTTCAGTGTGCTTCAAACCTGTACACCTGTGATTACTATGTGTATGATTCTTAAAAAAAGCACTTGCACATTACATAGTCAATAATTGATCCTTAAGAAAAAGGGTTTTCTCCTGGCATTCGCAGGTCTTTAGAGGTAATTAGCACCTTTCACAGTCTTCAGGTTATTAGAGTCATAACCAAAATAAGCACCACATTATGCAGTTACGGTGTGGTTCCTGTGGAAATATGTCTACTTAAAGAGGAAAAGCAAAGGAGAAAAAAAAGTCAAAACTATAGTGTAATTACAAAAATAACTCAGGGTAAAACCTGAGGAGATTGCATAACATTAGCTAGCTACTGAGTAAGCCTTTTATTCTGTTTTCATAGAATCATAGAATGGTTTGGGTTGGAAGGGACCTTAAAGATCATTTAGTTTCAACTCCCCTGCCATGGGCAGAGATGCTTTCCACTAGACAAAGTTGCTCAAAGCCCCATCCAGCTTGACCTTGGACACTTCCAAAGATAGGGATTTTTTAACCTTCTACCTTTATAAGTAAGAATTGTCTAGTTCCTTCTTGAACATGGTAACATTTTTCTGTGTCCTTGCAGGTATGTGTTGGTGACAGCAGGGCCTGTTTTTACTGAAGAGATGTGGAGGCTTGCCTGTTGTGCTTTGCAGGATGCATTCTCTGCCACTCTGGAGCCAGTAAAGGTAAAACTACTGTTTTGCTGTCAGCCAAAATGTAATCACAGTGGATGCACTAACTTTAGACGAACTGTTAATTTGTCAATTCACAAACAAACATGTTGGATCAACAGTGGAGATTGAAATCAGTTTTTCTAAACATATGCAGAGAACACTAGTAGCTTACAGTTCAGACTTACTTTAAATTGCCTTGCCAGTATGAAATCAGAAGAGTTCAATAAGTGAAAATTTCCCTTTTGATCAATTTCTTCCTCGGGATTTACAAAAACTACATAGAAGACAATGTTGCTTTGCTGTAGCTGCATGCTCCATATAGACTAGTTTTCAATTCACTGTCTTGTTTTGTAAACAATAAATCCTGTGAAGTCTTTGCAGACCAGCATCCATAAGAAGCTTCTTTACATTGGATATATTAATTGCTAGGTGGAAGGTGACCAGCTGGTGGGAATGGGAAAGGTCACTGAATTTTGTATTTCATACAAACAGGCTGGACATGGCTACAGTCATTTACTTAACGCATAGTGAAATTCTGATGTTGTGTCTCTCTCTAGAACCTGTTGGGCTATTTCCATAGTGGTGCTGAAAGCTTTAGTGGAGATGCCTGTGAAGTGAAGGTGGCAGCCCCCTCCCTCTCACCAAGTGCTGAAGCTGAGTACTGGAGAATCAGAGCCATGGCACAACAGGTACTGACAGATGTTTCAGGGGAAGTCAGAAACCTTTTATGAAGGTGTATTTTTTCCACCATCTTCCTCACAAACCCTACAGGCAAAGACTTGTCTTATCACCAGCCTAACATCAATTGTCTAATAGTAGTATTCAGAAAAATTGACGAAAACTAAAGAAAAAAAAACAAAAAACCAAAGCAAAACCAAAAAGCCCAAACAAAACCAAAAAACAAAACAAGACATTAAAAAAAAAAAAAAAGAAAATAAAAAAAACCCCAAAACCTCAATATTCCTAAAATTGGAATTTGGAATGCCTAAGGTGGGAAAAATGCATGGGTATCTAAAAGGACTGACAATGAGCCTACTGTGTAATGTAATTTTTAAAATTGCTAGGGTAGCGTACATCAGTGGAGATGTTTCTGATAAGGGAAAATAGTAGTGTCACTGTGAATCCTCGTCAAGAATGTCACATAGATTTCTGAATACCCTGCTAAAGAAGGATAAATTAAAAGGACAAGAATTGCACTAGAACAGAGATGGTGATATGAAAATAGGAAAACAAGATTTAATTAACCTAGCAAAGCATTTTTTCTATAAATACCTAGGTATAGATTGCAAAGCTAGAGGATAATGCTGACATTTAACAAATGATTCACTAACTCCTAATCAGAATCAGCAGAGCAAACTTGGAAACAACCTCCTTAGGGTCCTTTTAACTACAATGAAGGTTATTCATTCTATGAAAGTGGTTATATGAAACAAGTTCTTTGAAATACAGCAGACTGAACTTAATGACCTGCAGGGTACCATAAAACTGTAAATACCATATGACAGTTTCAGCATGGGAAAGCAGATAGATTAAAACAGCCAGCAGATGTTTGGTGTCAATTTCTGACTTGATAAATCATACTCTGATGCTGCTTGAAAATCTGAGACGCACAGACCAGGATTGATGATCACAAATAATGTGGTAGTGACAGACATTGTTCGAATAGAAAATGTGTTTTAAATTAAGTTCTAAAGATGCAGAACTCAAGAAAGCAGGGAATGTAACATTAATACTTTTCTTGTAGACACTATCAGTGGCATTCCGGGAGTCCTCCTCAATGAGGATTTGCCACAACTATGAAGCTACAAAACAAAGCTACGACAATTTAGAGTTGTTTCCCTGTTTCCCACTGAACTGATTTTGGGATGGAGCTAACTTTCTTCCTAGTAGTTGGTACAGTGCTGTGGTTTGAATTTAGTATGAGAATCATGTTGATAAAACACTGATGTTCTAGTTGTTGCTGAATAGTGCTCACATTGAGTTAAAGTTTTCCATCTTCCGCCAGTAAAGAGATGCATGAGGAGCCTGGTGGGGAGCATGGCCAGGACAGCTAATGGAGACTAGCCAGAGAAATATCCCATACCACAGAATGTCATGTTCAGTATGTAAATGAGAGGAACTGTTTGGGAAAGGGCCGATGATGAATGATTAGCAACTGTACTGAGCAAAGTTTTTTTTTGTTTTTTTGGGGGGTTTTTTGCCTCCTTTTTTGTGGTGGTGGTTGATATTACTATATTTCATTTAAATTGTTAAACCCCATGGGTTGATATAACAATGGTTTATCTTTTTCCCTGATTCCCTTCCCCTCCCTGTCCTTGAGAGGAATGTGGTGTGAGGTGTGGTAAATTCATGGCTGCTTGGTACTTAGTTGTTGTCTGTGTTTAAATCACAACACACCCCCAAAGGATTGCATATTAGGTGTCTATTGTATCTTCATGGATGAAAATAATGCTTCCAACAACCAACTTTTCTAGGTGAAACTGGCTTACTGTGCAGAGAAATCCTTGTCTCCACTATACATGATCCTTTCAGATAGAAGCATACAGACAGTAGAAAGCTTGGTTTGGTGTTATACAGGTTCAAAGAAAAATATATCTGTCCTTTGCCCTGCATCCTGCTGGATGTCTGGAGGTAGCCCACCTCTGTTTTACCAAAGTAGTATACTCCAGGAAAGGTCTGCCTGTTGGGACACCTTGCATTCTCTCTATCACTGTAAAATAATTCAGTATGACAGATACTTCACACTGCAGGGAATCCTATTCCCAGCCCTTTCCCCCCTGGACCCACTGCAAGTGCTAAACTGGTTGTTTTATGTAACTTGTTGTTTTCTAGGTCTTCATGCTGGAGACTCAGTGTTCCCCAAAAACCCCTAGCAACAAGGAGGGGTTTGAACACGCCCAGTCATGTGTGCTCATTATTGACCTGCCACCAGATAAGAAACCAAATGGGCATAACCAGAGAAGGTAAAATATCTTCCAAGGAAAAAAAATGTGTCACTAAAAGTAAGATAAAAATATTGCTGGACAGGAAGAGATGTGAACTGAGCCTGGTAAATCATACCTCTCCATAGGGCTCATCAACAAAAATGAACTCACTGATCAAATTTAGGTTTTGTGACACTGTTGCATTTTTAGTGATACCTAGCAAATGTAATGTCTGCTTCACTAAGGGTCTTTTATATTTACTATTACTTGGTTAACAAGGTAGAAAAAGGTAGTGGATAAACTGGGGCATTATAAACTGAAGAGACCACATCCAAAACTGCAAAGCTGCCAACATTGAGCTTGGGAAGGCTGTTTTTGCTTGGCACATTATTTTTGTAGAAGTCTTTCTGTTACATTACCGCCTGAGAAGCTCATCTATTTGCTCTACAGTCTGATCCTGTGAAAGAATATTTCCTTTTGCTTGCACTTGGTTGTTTAAACAACTGCTGTACCGTCATTTGGGCCAAGAATCAGAATTCTGCATTCAGGGTTTGTGTTTGTATTGCAAGGTATGTAATGGCATGAAACTGTCTTTTATAAGATACCAAACATGGTTTTATGCCATTCAAATCTAATTCCTTTATGCAATAAGGAACAATGTGATGGTGATAAGGATGTAATGGTCCTTCTTTGGATGGACAGGAAGAAAGACCATGCAAGATGTCCCTATTCTTACACTATTGTACAGAAGTTTTCTCCCAAGAGCAGGTGCTCAGTTGCCTCACCATCAGAGAACAGGGCACTGCATAGAGACAAAGAAAGCTTGAGATCACAGGTTAAACTGTTTCTTTATAGGGGAAAATATTTCCTTTTTCTAAAGGCTATCAGGTCATTCTTCTTGTTATTATGAATGCAAAGCAAAAGACTGGCATATTCACCTCTCACAGCACATAAGGCCATGCAATCTAACAGGATGTGTTTGTAAGAGTAGCAAAGGTCTTGCCTGTCTTTAAACAAATAAATAAAGCTTGCAATTAATACAAACTCTGAATGCTCACACTGTGCTTTGTCCAACCAACTGGTAAAGGTTTATATGCCCATAGCCAAGTGTTATCCCAGCAATGCTCATTTTTTCATCAAAATACAGCTCACAAGTTGACTGTGCCACTGTTTTCATATTATTTGCTACAGCAGTGCAGTAATATGGGAATCATGCATGACAGTAAATGTGGCCTTTCCAAAGTTTTACTTTAACCTTAGCAGGGTTTCACTTCTCCCTTTTGGTTTTGTTTCCTTAATGCTGCATCGTTTCACAGGAAGCTGGGGTAAGGGAGCTTTTCTTCTTCCTAAAAAGTAATCATATATTTCAGTTTGAAACTTTGGGTAGAATAAGAAAATACTATCCTTAACCAGCTTTGGCATTGTGTTTTCACCTGCAGTTCTCTACCAGTTTCTTTTGGGATTGAGCAGTACCTTACACTGTCCTTGTAAATTGCTTTTTTGGCTATTACAAGGAAAGCAGATCTCCTTCATTCCCGACCTGCTTTTGGAACACGATTAGTTGCTTGAAATCACTGCAAGCTCTCATTTAACTTCATACATGCTCTTAAGAGCTTTTCTGAGTCAGAGCCTCTAATGATTTTTACAGCAGAAAACTACTTCCCATAAAGAGCTCAACTGTATGTGCTAATTATCAACATTTTATCACTGTCAAATAACAAAAGTACTAAATTTGGCTGATGTATTAGCACTGACAGCTGCGTCATGGTAGGCAAACCAACACGGGGAATGTAACCAAAGAATAGCTTTGCCTGAACTTTTTTTTAAATATTATTATTTCTTAAAATATTATTTTAAATATCATTATTTCTTAAAAATAATGTTAACATTTGGCTTTTTGTGTTGATATTCCCAAACACTTTTGAAAGTTGTTTAATGAAAGCAGAATAATTTTTGCAACAAAAAATGTCAAAAGTCTACAACTGAACTTCTCATGTTAAAGGAAAATTTGCTTTTGACTTAGACCTAAAACTTCAGTATTGCAAGCAAACTGAAAAATCTCTTCCTTACTTGATACCTGTGCTAATTAAAACTTGACCCATTACATCAAATCAAGTATTATGTGCATCAGCTCAATTTAAAACACTGCCCTGTAATCTTACATAAAGACCTTTTTAAAAGACCTTAAGATATATTTATTTATAATTTGAAATCCATGAGATACCAAACAGCAATCTTATCTTTCCTCCAAGCCTTGCTTGCCTGTAAGCCTCTCAGTGTTGTTTACTGGTGAAAGACCTGAAAACTTTGGCATTTACCATTCCTGTGTCCCCTGTGCAAATCAAAAATCGGTGAGGGCTAAACAAGCATCTCCCAGCATCTCTCTAACAGGAGCACAGCTAAGAATCACCCAGTACCATATGTGAGGAACAGGATTAGGAATAGATATTTCCATGGTAGGCTCTCACTGTTCAAGTTGAAGTCTTAAGAGCAAGCAGTGAAATGTGCCTTCAGCCAGACTTCAGCTTCTTTGCATGCTGCATTGCCCTGCTGATGTTTCTGTACATGTTTCTTTATTGGTTGGATACCGCTTCATGGCTTACTTTTTAAGAAGAACTCCTGGGCATTAGTGGAAATGGAAACTGAGTAGTAAATTAGTTTTGGCCTCAATTTGTCATGGCAAATTGAAAGTTGTCGGACATGTTGGTGGAGGAATAATTTGTGTGTCAATGAATTCCTCAGTTATAGCAGACTGAAATATCTGAGTGTGCTTTTATTCCTTTATTGCTTTTATGTGCACCATTCTAATATTCTATGATTTTTTTCCTTCCCATGCTTGGTTTACCAAGCATTCCTTTCAGGACGATAGTGGTGAGCTTGCTGTCCCACCAAGTACTACTCCAGAATTTATATGACATCTTACTGGAAGAATTTGTGAAAGGTCCTTCTAACTTAGAGGAAAAAATGGCAATACAAGTACCAGAAAACAAGTTGGCTGGTTTTCTCAGGTACATCTCCATGCAAAACCTGGCTGTCATCTTTGACTTACTCCTGGACTCCTACAGAACAGCCAGAGAGTTTGACACCAGACCTGGGCTGAAGTGTTTGTTGAAGAAAGTGTCTGGCATTAGTGGAGCTGCCAACTTATATCGCCAGTCAGCAATGAGCTTCAACATCTACTTCCATGCCTTGGTTTGTGCAATCCTGACAAACCAGGAGAACATCACTGCAGAGCAAGTGAAAAAGATCCTCTTTGAAGATGATGAGAGAAGCACGGACTCATCACAGCAGTGTTCTTCAGAAGATGAAGACATTTTTGAAGAAACTGCCCAGGTCAGTCCCCCACGAGGGAAGGAGAAGAGGCAGTGGAGGGCTCGAATCCCATCTTTGAGCGTCCAGCCTGTCAGCAATGCAGACTGGGGATGGCTGATCAAGAGGCTTCACAAGCTCTGCATGGAGCTGTGCAACAACTACATCCAAATGCACCTGGACCTGGAGAATAATGTAGAGGAACCTCCAGTGTTCAAAGGTGACTCTTTCTTCATTTTACCATCTTTTCACTCAGAAACCTCCACCCCTTCAACTGGAGGGCTGTCTGGAAAGGACACACCATCAGAAGATGACCGAAGTCAAATCAGAGACCAACTGGGAGACAGCTTGACACCTCGAGGAGGGAGTGGAGAAATATTGCTCCTACCCCCACCCCTGAGTCCTAAACCAGAGAAAAAAGAGCAAACCAAGAAAAAAGAATGGTGGGAGAGTGCTGGCAACAAAATCTACACCATAGCCACTGACAAAACCATCTCCAAGTTTATGACAGAATACAAGAAGAGAAAGCAGCAACAGGCCATGACATCCTTCACCAAAGAGGTCAAAGTGGAAAAGAAAGGAGAACTCCTGGGTTCAAGAGGGCCAGATTCACCTGTACTCCAGCGGCCGCAACATCTTCTAGATCAAGGTCAAATGAGGCATTCATTCAGTGCTGGTCCAGAGATCCTGAGACAAGAGAAGAGACCCCGTTCAGGGTCCACAGTCAGCTCCCTGAATATATCTATTAGGGATGCAGAGGCCCAGATACAGGTAGGACATTATTGTAGAAGACTAATAATAATAGCAATACATAAAAAGATACCTATACATTTTTTTTGTTATTATGATCTTTTTGTTAAATATTGTATTATATAATTAAGTCCTCATGATGAGGACTGAATCTTTCTGGAGCTGGAATTAATAAAAACCTGATTCTGTCCTATTAAAAGAAAGTCTGTCTTCAGGGAAGTGTCATCAGGCATATACTATTTCAGCTTCCAATAGTGCTTCTGTGGCTGGGGCCAAAGCTGCCCTTAATCCTGAGAACTGATGACCTACAGGAAATTCATTGCTTACTGCTATGGGCTGTAGCCCACTGAAGGCTTTTGAAAAAGCCATGCTGCTTGTCACATTGCTTTTGAACTTAAGAATGGGGTTTTAGTTAATTCCAGAGAAAAATAATGGTTTCTTTTGCTAAAGAGAAGCCTGCTGTTTGCATGTCCAAGTGAACAAATCAGTGAAAGCATCAAACTTGACAGATTTTGCTCACTGTAGGAGAAAAAAAGGAAAGGGTGAGCATGATACCTGCAATACAAAGTCAAATAATGACTTAGTATTGAATGTGATTTAGGAAGACATGGTGAACTTTTAAATGAATATGCTGGCATTATTCAGTTTGCTTCATGAGGCTGCAACCACCAGATAGCTTATTTTCTGCCTCAACCGCTGGACTCTATTTAGGAAGGTCTTCTAAAGAGGTTTTTTTAAATCCAATTTCTTTGTAGGCATGGACCAACATGGTGCTGACAGTTCTCAACCAGATTCAGGCTCTGCCAGACCAAACTTTCACAGCTCTGCAGCCAGCAGTGTTTCCCTGTATCAGCCAGCTGACTTGCCACGTGACAGATATCCGTGTCCGCCAGGCAGTGCGGGAGTGGCTGGGAAGAGTGGGCCGCGTTTACGATATCATCATTTAAACCAAGCTGTGCTCTGTTGCAAAGGGCAGAAGACATTCAAGGTATACAGCAAAGAAGTACTTGGGGTTCATTAATTGCCTATTTGTTGGTGATAAATTAAGAAACAGTGAGCATGTCAATTTATATTGTCTATCCACCTGTGTGTCCCTCACTCACACTAGCAAAGGAGGCAAAGCATGAGTCTGTTGAGGATCTAGCATGGCCCCAGAACCCAGAACCTGTCTGTAAGTCAGGCTCCTACCAGAAGAGGTGATGCAATTCATAGCCTTCATTCTAATTCGAATTTGCAGCAGAACTTCCACACTTGAAATTAGCTGTGAGTGCAGCTGTCACGTGGATGTCAAACCAGGTCAGTAAACCTATTTAACTTAGAAAATAAATAAATAAAAACAAGTTAGTGAAAAGGTGGGGCTATAGGACAAGTGATAAGGTGACATTTTTTTAGGAGAACATCTTCCCTTCAAAAATTGGCATGTGAGAGGATAGCCAACTAAAGATCATTGGAGTAACTAAATGTGTCACTCACTAGAGAAAGTGGAAATTAATTTTGCTCCAAGAAGAGCCTCTGAAGTCACATTTGGAGTAACTAAAGGATCCCAGGTCTAAAATGGGTGAACCAAGCATAGACTATTGATCCTCGCATTGCTTTTGTGGAGTATTGCTCAAAAAGAAATGGCACTGTCAAACTGCCCTCTCTGCAGCACCACCCTGGCTGCCTCTTCACCCTATGCCTACAGATGAGCATTTTGCCACATGTCTAATTCCCCCTAAGGGCAAAAGGGAAGTTTGTTTTGCTCTTTCCTGTGAAGCTGTGGGGAAGACACACCACAGCAAATACCAGCATGTGCCAGTATCCAGCACTCAACGAAGCAGAGTAAAGTGTTCCAGTTTAAGCACCACTACAGCTATTATTCTACTGGAAAATTATGTTTGCATATGTAGATCTTCTGTAGCCAGGAACACCCTTATCAACTTTGTTAAATGTCGCCTATCACTCCACTTGGAGCTGAAGCAAGATGGAAAATTGGTATGATGGTATGAAAGGGAGGTATATTTCCTGTTTCTCTCTAATTTCTTGTCTGCTGCTGTAAATAGAAAAAGACAGATCCTCATGGAGGTACAACCCCCTCCATGCAGCACTTCTATTGGGACTATTGCAATTGGCTGTTATTGGTAAGAGGGAAGAGAAGGGGGAGGATTGACTATTGTGTTGTCAAATGCATATGTGATGCTTTTCACACAAAGCAAAGGGTTACCTTGCTGCACAAGTTATGTCACAGCCCTTGGGACATTTCATCTTGTATTCCCATGCTATATCATTTGTTGGTAACTTGTTGAAAATGAGTTGATTTTAATTTTGGGTGACCCCTTAATGCTGTTCTCTGAAGGCTTTTAAAATGTGCATGCCAACTAAATATACAGCTTCAGTCCCTGCTCCAAAGCATCCTAAAAATGTCATCTCTTTATATCAGGCCTGGATTTTGCACAAATTACTGCTTTTAGCATCTTAAACCTGGAAAAACAGAGGCAGCCAAGAAGCTCTACTGAACAGCCATCTCCCAAGCTGCTTTGTTCACAGTCTGACACCATCCTCCTGCCTTTTCTCTCCATTGCCTTCTTCCCATTTGTCACCTGCTAGTCTTGTGCAGGGAGTATTTGTCCCATAACTTTCTGTAGTGCCAGTCATGCTGTTTTCCTTTCTTTCAAAAGTTCCCTTTGCTGAATTGTTTAAAGGACATAAAATTTATGTAAAAACCACTCTTTTCTACCACCTCAGCTGACTTTATGAATTACTAATTTAACAATTATTTCAATTGTCGATTTTCCCCCAACAGTTTTAATACTTCCTCAGGGACAGGTTAGATTAGGCTTTGGTATCTGAGAGAGTAGTAACACAGTTTGTTTTCTGTTGCCATGTCTTTCTTATCTTCAGGTAAAAGTGTGGTTACATTTTTTGTTAAAGTTTTTATTTGGCATCTATACAGAACTGTTTTTAAAGCAGTACAATAATTAGGCAACAACAAAAATCAGAGTAATAAACCATATTCAAAGCAGCCAACTATGATGGTTTCATTATAAATGCATTGAATAGATGCAGATCCTTGCTGTACTGACCTAAAACTAAAGCAGATCCCTAAATTATGTACGGGAAATAAAATTGACAGCAGTACTAGTGAAATCACTCAGGACTACAGAAGAGGTCCTAGAATCTAGGAATCACCATGGTTGCATTGTGGTTGCAATGCAAAATCCTTCTGTAAATCAGAAAAAAAAGCTTTAGGAGTGACAATACCATTACCACCACCTCCTTCAAGCCCATGAACACAGTATAACCTAATGTTACCTGATTAGCCACCATTTAGACCTAAAATGTAATTTCACTTTAACTATTTACACTACAAATACCACATTGGAAAACAAGGACAAGTACATTTGCTGTTGGCCTATTTTGAGCTTTGTCCTTCAAATTATGCTCTAAGTGCCCATTGTCACACCTCAGTGCCTCTGCTCATTAACACCCCTTCCTAAAAGGTCATAAATAACTTTGAGTAATTCCAGCAAAGTAATTTAGGAGGGAAGAAGGAATATTTGAACCAGCAGACTTTCCAGAGCCAAATTCAGTATGTGCTGCTTTTCCTTTTCCTTGTGTATATAAAATGCTAACCAGGTGAGGGGAGCAGCCCATGGCTGCTTCAGTAACCACAACCATGAGATGTAGAAGCTGAAGCTTTCTGATGCACCTTCAAAACATAAACAAATAAAAAGAAATTAGTTGGTTCATCAGATTCTCGGCAATTTTTCTGCTAGTTTAGCTGTAGACACCAGTAAGCCCCAAAGAAGTAGAATAATGCATGTGTAAAGCCACCATTTCATAGGTGCTGTGTGGCCTGTTTCATGGCTCATGAGTGCCAGCATGATACCATCAGACCTCATAAAGCAAGCTTTTACCCAAAGGAGAAGTCTGCCAGAACAGTCCCAGGAAAAGGGGACTGGCATCAGCCTGTCCTAAGCTTCAGAAGGGGAATTCCCAGCATTTCACACCCCAGGCATGTCCAGGTACATGTCCATGCTACAGTGGCTTTTCTGCTTTCTGCTTGTGAGTGGGGAAGCACCTCAGTCAGTAGCAGTCCTTGTGTCCACATGTGTATTCACACATGTATCCCGTTTAAATCTATACTGCTAGCTCTACAGCCTCATGCATGGCAGCGTATTGGCAGCTTTACTGTTGAACCAAACATGTGAACCATGAGCAAACCAGTCTCTGCATTGCAGCATGAGCTTGCTCTTTACTCGGTTAATGACCACATTCTTCTCTTCTCCTGCCTTTAGTTTTTTTGTCACATAAATTTCTGTAGGAGTTTGGTTTGATTTTTTTAATTGAACTGGCCAGTTGTTTTTTAAAATAATTGCCTAGTAAATTTTACTCAACTAAAATGCTTTAAAAAAGAAGATGTTATAGCTTGACATCCTTCTCAGGTACCAGAGCTGCACCTCTGCTGCCTTTGCCTAATTCACACCACCCTCCTCAGGGCCACTGTAGTCAGCAGAGACAAGGACATCTCATCTTAAAATCTTCAGGCAGTTGATAACAGAGAAAGTTGTTGCTGCCCCCCATCAACTATCTTTAAGCACACGAAACAGCTCATCACTGTGCAAATATTTAAAGCTGAGAAAAGCAGAGCACTCATCAGGAAAGCAGTCCTGAAGAGGGGCAGGGTTTGACCGTACCTTACATGCTCAGGTCATCGCATATGTTTGCACCTCATCACTGTGAACATATGCAGTCATATGAGATGATTGACATATATATGTACAGATACCTGTAGCTCCAGTCGCTGCCATATTCTGGGTATTCAGCATATTTTCAAAGAGCTATCCACATCAGTAATATGCGTATCTGCTGTGTTATGTATTTGTGTCACACCAGCAATGGTTAGCACAGTTGTTCTGGTACCTTTTCTGAGCATTCAGCAGCCACTGAATTACAACCACTATCTCTTGGTTAATATGCCTTCATGTTTTTATGATGTTAAAATATAGATTTAATGCTTTACAGGGATAAACACTCATTTCAGAATAACTGACTTGATTTACCATATAGAAAGAATTATTAGAAAAAGATTTACACAGACCTGGGCAATACTTTCCTTGTACAACTCCCAGCACAGGCAACACAGCTTTTGCTTCATCACAGATGAAAAATTTATGTCCTCAGCACTGTGGTTTGCTCATGTCAAGGCCAAGCACAGTTTACACTTGTTACTTGTAACGTGCTTTCCCTTTCACTTTGAGCTTCAAGTTTTGTTTAAAACTTGAACTTTTATGTAAAATTCACTGACAAATCCTCACTCACCAAAGATAAAAGCCCCATCTCTAAGTACCATGTGCAATCTTCACCTGTACTTTAAATAGCAGCATCTCAGGGTTGGTATCAACAATGCAGAGTCCATCACAGCACTGACATGAAACCAAGTGACAAACAAGTTAGAAAGCAGAGTCCAGCTCCATTTGCTGCCTGCACTTTGTAGCTTTCTTCACAGCTTGGGCCCACGCTCAAAGTACTAAAGCTGTTGAAATCAATGGAAGTTAAGTAGCTAGGGATCTTTAATACTCAGGACTCGGTCCTTGAATCCTTAAATCCCTACATACAGGTTCACAAGTTCTCAGGAAAGGAGGAATCCTGTAAAATTCTTTGTGTCACCCTCTCTGCTGCTGCCCTCCATACACCTCCGGCTTGAAAAATCCATGGGAACCAGCACACACTCCCATGCAACCCCATACTGCAAAACTAGAACCCTCACTTTTACAGATCCAGCCAGCCAAAGTGATTTATTTTTTCTCTAGCTCATCTGTATAGAAACCTGTTGAGAAACTGTGCATGTGGGTTGGCTATTGTCACCATCAGCAATCCATTCTAGTAATGCCATTTCTCAGTACTAAATTGTTTTTAATTCACAAAAAATGAAGTGCTTCCTTCCTCCCCATGCCCTTTTATACAAAGGTATGTCTAAGTTGCTGATCATTCCACAAGTGTTAAAGAAGTCAGATGACACCATCAATTTACCAAAAGAAGTTTCTCTTCTTTTAGTGTGAAGGACCAATTTACCATTGTACAGAAGCACAAATGTTGGATTTTATGCAATGTAGATAAAAGCATGTGGCAGCTAGTGATCCCTTTTCACTGAGCCTCCCTAATTTGAGCGGAGCTTCTATAGGGATATCACCAAAGGGTCTCAGCAGCCCTCACCAGCAACATGCCTGGGACTCCAGAAGTTATACAACTGCAAGGAAAAAATAATTTCCACTAATTCCCCTCAGAATACATATTATATATGTGACACTTACTAATATGATACTAAACAAACAGTTCTGGCCAAACAAGCAGTGTTGGCTTTTTTTAAAGAAAAAATGAAAACACATGTGGCCTAAGTGTGCATCAGTCTTTTCACTTAATGCTCAGAAGTCTCCAAGCTGAAAACTAAAAGCAGAGGGAAGAAGAAATGCCCTAATTCTATGGATATTAGTGGAGCTATGGTGTATGATCCTGGATTAATGCAATAATGAGCTTTCCTGTGGAACCAGATCCCTCAAATTCCAATTTTTGGCAAAATCACAAGTTGAGGTTGCATAATCTACACTGCCACATTGAATTGGAGAGCTGAGCTTATGGAACGCATTTTTGGTTAAGAAACATGGCAACAGGAGCTATTAAATCTTTTTACCTAACATCCCACTTTTCAAAAGGTAGCTTATGTACTTGGATAAATTTTATCTGACTCCCATAGAGCATCAGGGTCCTGTTCCCTGTCCATGCATTTGGTCCATCTGGGCTGTGGTGAAGTGTCACACTTCCACAAGTAGCAAGCTGAAGCAAGAGAGCACAGCTGGCAGACAGGCACAGGCATACAGGCTCAAATAAGGGACAAATATCTCCTCCACAATCAGGTTGTGACTCCTGAGCCCCCCACTGCAGAGGAAGACAGGGCTTGATATCAAAGGGAGAACAGTCAGGAAGGGCAGAGCAGGGTGGTGACAGCACATGTAGCCCACGTGTTTGCTAGACGGGAGCAAGAGGCTGAAGGTGTGCAATGACAACAGCAAGAACCTTCTTTCAGTTCCCCCCACTTCTCTGCCTCTTTTCCTCTCCCCCCACCCCTTTTGTCATTTTTGTGAGACTACAAACATACTTCTATGGGCCCTTCAACCAGAACTGAAAGCAAGCCAAAGGGAGTGGACACTCCATTTCGCCAAAGATCTAAGTCTTGTCTGTTTGAAAATTAAAAAAAAAAAAAATCTAAAAAATCAAATTTTATTTCCATGATGATGGTTGCCAGAGGAAGAATTTTACCACAAAACATGATTCCCAGGACTTAATCTCTCTAGCTGTATATTCAGGAGGAGTCAATAGTTCTTCTTAAGAGAGACTATATATTACCTTGTCAAACAAGTGCTTACATTGGGTTTACCTTCTGCTGAGCTCCTACCTATCTGCAATGCCTTGGTCTCATCCGTGTTTCCTCCCTCTACCTTTCTGCTCTTCTTTAGAAGAACACTTCCCCATGTCCACCATGTCCTGTTGTGCCGCTAGCTTTGTATGGTCCTTGGGTGTCCAGTGGTTGGGCAGTCACTGTCAGCTGGCTTGCAAATTGTATTTTGTGTATATTTTATTCTGACTGAATTCTGAAATGGAAATATTTTAAAACAAAAAGTATAAACTATTTATGTTGCTTGTGTTGTAGAATAAAGATGCAAATGCAAAATAAATTACGCTTTGGTTTTGTCTAATGAAAGTTATTGTACAGTTCCTGATGAAGCAAAAGAACAGAGCAGAGAAAGGACTGAAATGCTTGCTATGTACTAGCAAGAACTGCAGTTTTCATGGATGACCTTGGGAATTTAGTCACTCTGAATTGCTATGTCTTTCTGATGGAAACTGAGATCTAAACACTGACAAATTACTCCTACTGCACTTTTAGCCAGAGTTTGTGTTTGTGGGGTGGAAGAGGATGAAGCTACTGAGATAGTTAAAGGTGTAAATAGATGATGTGCGGAATTTTGATGCATCCAGACAGGTGAAATATTTCTCCCTCCATTTAAATGAGGAGAACACTCTTGACTCTGATTTTGTTAGAGATGGTTTGCTCTGACCTCTCCTTGACAGCCAGACTTTTGCTGGGTTTTTAAACTAGGGATTCCCTGACCACAGATCATTTAGATAGCACTCATCAGGTGTTCCCAGTAAACAGATGCATAGATGCTGCAATGTTTCATTCTAAAATGAGAGCTCAGCAAGGGCTCTGAGCGAGGGCTCCCCCTCACCTACATCCCTCTTTTGATAAAAGTTGAACAAAAGATTACTCCTGTTTAAGAAAAACCTTTAATTTAATGAAAATAATAAACACCTTATTTACAGCAGTCACCTCTGCTTCTGTATGAAGCCAAAATTTAGGTACTGAAGGAGAAAGGGTTTGCCATGTCCCTGTCAAGAGAATTGCCACGGGGTTCCTGAAAGCAGGAGTGTTTCAGTGATAAGACATAGATCTTAGGATACCCGTCTGTGGTCAGGGATGCTACACACAGCCCTAAAGCAAGTTTTCCACATAATCTCAAGAGGGAAAATGCAGCCAGCTTTCCACCTGGCCTCACTGGGGTCTCTGGGCATGGGCTCCCATACACTGAAGCAACATAAGCTCTAGCCTAGCTCTAGCTGTTACATAACAGCTTCATCAGCATGGAGGTTAAGAACAGATTACAAAGCGACCAAATGAGGTTGTGATGCTTTAATAATCTTACACATTTCTGGCAAAAGAGAGTGTGTTAAATCCCAACCATCAGATCTAATTTCATTCCATGGAACTACCTTCTGCTGCTCCACACATCTCATTTAGGTCTCATTAGAAAGATTTTAATTTTCTCCTAAACATCATTCAGTAATGTGAAACAGCAACAGAGTAAATACAGAATGTAATGCTCCACTAGTCCACTCACTCCTTACATGTACAAATTCCCAGTTGCCTTCCCATGCTGGGCTGAGGCTAGCATTGACTTCTGCTGCCACTAGGCTTATCTAGAAGACACTTGGTCTTGTTCTTCTCTTGAGGAGCAAGTGCTAACACTTGCCAAAGAAAACAGCTGTCAACAAATACTTCAAAAAACAATAAAGAAAATTTTAAAAGGGACTATACAAGTGCGCCATTGAATCTCAGACATTGGCTTGGTTTCAGTGGACTCACTAAACTCATTTATTTTTCCACAATGTAGGTTTATCACCGGCTACACTGTGTTAATCTGTGTTAAACTAAATGTTAAAAGCTCCCTGATTCCAAGCCAGACTAATTACTTCCTAATTGTTATTTTTGAAAGTGTGCCAGAGGAGTGTCCAGTATTACTACTACCATTTTACACGTGGGATGAAAAACCAAGCAAGTAAAAAATTTGTCCTTGACCGCAAAATCGCCCAAAGTATCTAAACACATGCTCTGGCCTCTTGCTTATCCCAAAGTTGTAGATCTGTGAGATAATCTGGCAAGAGAGGGGGAAAAAAAAACCTGAAAAAACAACAGGAAAGACAGTTGATAGGAGGAATACAGAAAGGCAAACTAGAGATACCAGTGGGTACTACAGGTACAAGACAAAAAGGAAATACGCTTTGGGTGTAATGCACAGTAGGGTTGCATAGGAGACCACTGTCACATCCATACCCCCAAGCACTCAGGTAAAAATGGGACAATATTTTCAGTAAGCCTGCTGGAAGCATGCTCTCTCCAGGACACATAATTCCTGCTGATGTTTTCCAGATGAAGAAAGTTCTTGTTTCAGTGAGCCAAACGTGTGGCAGAAGTTGAAAGAAGTAGAATGAGGCTGGGATTCTACCCACAGAGCTATGTGAAATGCAAGGTCATCTCTGATTCTGGAGCTTTTGGCAAAGAAGCTAGCATCAGGATAAACCTCTTAACATCTAATATCACTGTAAACAAACACAAATTGAAGTCTTTATCCAAATGCGTGACACAGTGTCCTAGAAGAGTGCAGTCAGTATCCAGATTTCAAAACTCAACAGAATCCAAAAGAAATCAGAATAATTTAGATGTAAGCACAGGTCAGCTAGGTCCTCCTCTTATACTGAAGGGAAAAAAAAAAGTTGGGGAGGATGGAAATAAAAAGGAAACTCCAACATATTAGCCAGGCTGCATTTCTGACTCTCAACAGAAATCCATAGTAATAAATCTGGTTGATTTTTTTGTTTTGTTTTTGAAAGAGGTTTGTACCTTTATCTACACCATAATTGCTGGGAAATCTGTATTCATAAAGGAGAGACAATACTTCTGATTTGCCAGCTCTGAGAAAATATGCCCAACCTGAAATATTTTTGTTCACTGTGGTTAGTGTGACCACTTCTGATCTCTTATCATTTTCACCCCCTACCACAGTCAAACAAAATTACTTAAAATAACGTGGAATACTTTTCTGCATAGGCTTCATGAATTATTTATTATGTTTTTTAATGTTACAATATATTTCCAGAATACTGCTTTGTACTTCAAATCAGTTTCTTTGTGCCAGAGATTACAGGGAGAGCAAGAGACCAAAATAAAACGGGGTAAGATGTTATACTGAAATTTATCCATATATGTAATTTTGTCTAGGAGGTCAAAAAAGACAAATCTTCAAGGTTGAGAAACAATAATGTCAAATATAATGAGAAAGTGAAAAATGGTTTTGAAAAGGTATTGCAGCAACTCATGCGAGGAGAGGAAGGTGACAAGGCAATTGGTTGGTTTGCAATTTGTGGTTTGCAAAATAAATTCATCGTCCCTTGAGAAAACAGAGGAATCTGTTTCTGGGTAGAACTGCAGTGGTGGCACCACAAGCACAAGGGCCCTGACAAAAATGTTCTTTTAAAATCCCAGCTGCAGGGATGGTCACCAGAGCAGATCTTAACATCTCTCTTGCATACATTACCTTTTCTTTTAAAAGGACACTAAATAATTGAATATCTCAATGCAGGCTCTTGTGACCAGCCCCAAACCCAAGAGAATAAAGATTATTCATTTGCAAAGCCAGGCATGATGGTTAGGGGGAAGAAAAAAAATAAAATCATTTATTTTAATCTAGTTTGCTAATTTTTTCTCACACATTTTCAATCTTTTAGGTAGAGCTGTGCTGAGAGTAGGGCAAGAAGGATGACCACTACTGAGGGTCTGTTGGGATTGTGGAGTAGATAGGGTATGCTCTGTTGTTCTAGACATTACAGATCTACAGTGACTGCAGAAGAAAAACAGGATGAGGAAGAGGAGCCTGGGGCAGGGCACAAGTGCCAAACTACATCACTTTGAGTGTCTCTTTTAGAGCCTGAGCCATCAAACAAAGCCAGTCTGCATACCTCTCAAGAAGGCTGCACCCTGCACATGACAAAAATCACGTTTGGAGTTAAGTAAAGTTTTCACATTCCCCTAAACTCTGCAGAGTAACATCAGAATGTAAATGCCTCTAACCAGTCAGACCTGGAGCTACCCCTAAAACCTGGGTACACTGTAAATGCTCATCCCTACAGACCCCACTGCCCTTCAGCAGCCACTTGGTTTCTCCTGCTGTTAACACAACAAGTCACTTCACACTGAGAGTGTGAGGAGGATATGCCTGGAAAAGGGGTGAGAGGATTCCCATCTTGTAGCAGAATGAAATAACTGCCTCAGGTGTTCTTTTCACAACTAATTCCCTTTGTCCACCACTGCCCAAGTAAAATCAACTCTTTCCTCAAAGAGAAGAAGCCACGTTTGATCAACCTGGCCCTCAGGCTTTTCCCTCTGTACAACTCTGAGTGACCCTGAAGCTTCACACAGGAATAACATTTTGCACAACAGCATCAATGCAGCCCGTGCAGGCTGAACTGGAATGCCCCATGGGACAAGCACCCTCTTCCCATTCCCTATCCAGAAGTGGGTCACTGCAGTGGATACTTTCTCAATACTCTCTCAAATGACAATATAGTCTCCTGAATAAAGGACTGCACATATGGAAGAGCTGTTCAAATCATCCATTCAACCACACCAAGCTGCAGAGCAGAATCTTCTTTAAATTTTGCTACTGTTTTGACCCTTGTCATACAATTCCTTACCTCAACATCAGCTTACTGCAGAAGGCATGATCACATACCTCTGTACACCTTAACATCAGCACGTCATTCTTGGGCTGCAGTTTGCATTTCCTGACTGAAAACCTGGCCATAAAGCCGCCCGTCCTGAGTAGTGGTTATCAGCAGCTGAACTGTTCAGGTATTTCTAATGCACAATTATTCCCCTCTAAACATTCACACATACCTCAGACAACACATTTCTTTCATAATGGGTTTGCCATACCACTCCCTGCTGCCAGGCTAAGCCTCTTGTTTTAAGAAGCCACACTTCAAACCTTTGCCTTTGTACCCATGGTTTTCTATGGAGGGTATTGCATGGCACTTTGCCTTGTCTAATACCAAGACCCTTTCATTTCCAATCCCATGGCATACTTTCCACTTGCATCTATGTAAGCTCTAATTCCCCAGCCCAAGGGTAGTGTCTTTACCCCAGTCCCAAGTGTTCTTATCTTTATGGCCTTGCACTGGTCAATTCTGAAATGTTTTTACCTTGGAAATATCTTCCTGTTGTGTTTAACTCATCCCTTTCCCTCTCTGCCTCCTGACATTTTATTTTCCAGTCTACAGCTCCATTGTCAGAGTTCTTCAGCCTTCCCCTCACAATTTTTAGCAGCACCCACAAGGGTAATGGATTTTACTTATCCAGTAGACACTGCTCACTAACACACAAGCTTAATGCATAGTAGCCAGTCAGGACAATTGCATCACTGCCATCGAGTATGATAGAATTGACACAAACGGTGTCATGACGCAGAAACAGCCAGCGGGGAGTTTGAGCAGCTCCCACAGAGTCACACTCATCAGAGCCACTGCTGCACCAACGGGACACTACGAGGAGAAGGGAGCCTGCCTAGATTCAAATCAGGAGATTAAACTTCAGGATGTGAGGTCTGAATTGGGACTGCATACAAAATGTGCTTTACATCAAGAGAAACAGTACAAAATTACTCAAAGCCTCTCAGTTGATGTTCTGTTAAATAATACAGTTCATATAGAACCAGAAGCACACAGACAGTTTGCCCTCCTGTCCAGAAGACCAAAGGTTTCCTTGACAACTGAGTACAACACTGAACAAGTGTATCCTGATTTTTCAAATGTTTTAAGCATTTTAATAATGGCGAATGAAGAGTTAGAGATTCATTGTTAATGATGGTCAATATCAGGGCTTCTCTAAGTGTGTAATCAGAGACAATAACCTGTAAGAGGGTATCTTAATAACTACAGTTCTGCTGTGGAGCTGCACCTGGCTTTAAAGGGATGACAAAGGACTTCTAAGTAAATTTGCTTTTTTCCACTCTGATGAAGAACTGAGTTAGTTTTAGGAACTAGAAGAGTTATGGTTTCTCCACCAGTGTTCTCCTGACACAAGTTCTAGGCAACCATGTCAGAAAGAGTAATTCCTTTGGAATCTAGAGATAATAGATTTTTGGCAGCAGATGCTATCAACCAAATCGGGCTACATAAAGATATGATTGTTCTTTTGCATAAAATCTACTGTGTTAACAACAAGTAGTGACACAGAGACTGCTGTACTTGGATACAGTCTCAAGACATCTCATGCAGGGATTCACAATATTCTAGCAGAAAATTGCATCTGTTTGAACAAAAAATGGAACACATGACTGCAGATATGTTGAGAATTCTGTATCTAAGGCCTGCCCAGCACTACCCAAGGTCAACCACCAGGGTAAGCAACATCAAATACAATGAACAATAAGGTAAATCTTAAAGTTTACTTTTAAAAGCTCACCTGAAGGTTAACCACACATCAACATTTCTCCTTAGAAGTTTATTTCCCTGTACTGGTGTCATGGTTTAGGAATGGTACCCCCCAATTTAGTGTTTCCCACTGAAACTCCAACCTACACACCACTTGCTCACCCACCCCCTTTTCCCCTCTCAGAGGATTTGAGAGGAGAATTGGAGCCATAAAAGGCAAAGCGCATGGGCTGAGATAAGAACTATTTACTAGAAACAGCAATGAGATAAGAAAATGAACAGTATTAATAATGAAAAACTATTAATGAGTGTACAAAAGAGAGAGTGTGGAGCTCGACCTGACTGCAGCCACATCATCCAAAATAGTTTCTTTTTAGAATATCATCCTTATAAAGTAGCAAAATGCTTAATTTCTCACTAAGCTAATGGCAACACTTCTAAAAGCAAATGCAACCCAAAGCATAATGTGTTTGGCTAGCCCTTCTGAAATGCTGAAAAAACACCCAAATCACCAACAACCCAACCACAACACCAATCTCTCTCTCAAAGAGTTTCTACAGGTTGGCTAAATAGGAATGAAATGCCATGCAGTGTGTGCTGGCCAATATACTCTTAAATAGAGGGGCAGATTTTTCTCTTAAATAAGAGAAAACAAGAATTCAGGGTAAGGGTGACCAAATGCAAATGAAGGGGATCAAACCTACATTGACAGAAGCTACAAAAAAAGTACATAATAAAACCGCATAGCTCCAGACAGTTTCATCAGATGGATATTGCTCAGCCACTAGCACTCTGTCATGATCACAGATCTTTTCAGGTTTTATCACACTCACAAAACTTCGAGGGACATTTTGTAGGAGGCAACCCTGCTCTGGCAGCAGCCTGAGGTCTCTCCCTGGTGCTCTCTCTAATGACTTTGTTTTCAGCTCCCCATCTGCAGTATACAGGGATCTGGTATCAATTACTCAGCAGTTCCCTGCACCAAAGCACAGTGACAGTGTGCACGTGTTTTGTAGCAGGTCTCCCTGCCTCTGTTTCTACAGGCTGGGCACATCCACCCTGTCCTCAAACAGCACTCTCCAGAACTACGGTAGAGCTATGCCAGCTTGTGGCTATCCTTTGAAGTAACAGTGGGCTTGGTTGGGTAGGAAGAGGAGAATGCTCTTCAGAAGTTGTTTTGTTTTAGAAAAAAAAGAAAATTGGTAATTAAAAAAGAGAAAAAGCAAAGCTAAAAATCTCAATATAACGAAAATCTATTCAAAAAAGTACAAAACAGAATTGCTTAATTATCCAAGTGAGAGGGAATGGACAGAAGCCAGCACCACTCCCACCTCAAGGACGCAGAAGCACCTGCCAACAGGTAAAAGTCATCGTGTCCCTCCATTTCTCTTGGTGAATCTACACCTGCCAACACTGCTAACAGTGGAACACTTCACTCACTAAGATTATAGCTTTGCATTATTCAAATTAACCCTCATACCATCCCTCACAGCATCAGTCATTCAACTGGGGAGGTTTTACCACCACCTGTGGGCAGCAGCAAAAGAAAAAAGTATCAAGAAACTTGAAAGGTTGTCTAAGGCACTGTGGATATTGTGTTCCTACCAATATTAGTGGCAATGCAGCCTAGAATTACACTGCAAGTCTCAAACATCTCAGCAAATCAGAGAGATTAATAATTTATGACAGGCAGTTTGAGCTTCAAACAGGACAGTGGAGGCTCCTATTTTCTGCAGTGGTTTCCTCAGAAATTCTCTCCCTGATTCTCTGCTAGGGAGTTGGAAGTGATAATACCAACACTGCCTCGGTTAAAAACATCATGTTGGCATTGTTTCGCAAACCTTTACCAAACTTTAATCAAAGTCACTGGGTACTGACTTTCCATGTCAGCTATTTTCTCCAGATTGTTTGACCAGGCAACTTCTAGATCAATCTGTTTCAAAGAACAAAGGGGTGGAGGAGAATAGGATATTTTGTCCATGTCAAGATCTGATGATCTCTGAACCCCACCCACGCGTCAAAGTGTCAAGCCTGACATCTGGCCAGGGACTTGGAATTAAGGATGTGCCTCTTTGCCCCAGCTTTCACATTACAGCATGCCCCAAGCTACAAGGGAATTTATGAACTCCATGTGAGAAGGAAAAATAAGTGTCTGTGAGCCCCACAGGGCTGGCAGAAGTCTGTAACAGATTTGCCATCAAAACTCAGTTTTGAATAGCTGTTACAGTTCTGCACAAGAGCAGATCTGCTCTACAAAGGCAGTGCAGCAAATGGGCACCTGACCCCTGGCAGCAGAAAGAAGGTATCCCAATCATGCTCACTAATTTTGCTGCTGGGTCCACTGATGATGTGAAAAGCCAGAGGGACAATCATTATTCTATATTCTAATTACCTGCCTGACAAAAGGCACTGCATTTCCCCAAATTCCCATTCGGTCTCAGCTCTACAAAGTTAAATCATTCTTATACCTTTTCCAGAGGTCAAATATTCAAAGCAGCACTTGACAAATCAGGTCAGTGAGTCTTAAAAGTGCACACCTTATTTTTCTTGGCTAAAATTAATCAACCAAAATCTAAGGATGCCAAACAGGTGTTTATAGTGTAAGGAGTCATATTTTTTTTACTTCTCCTCATTATTCATGCACAGTCCCAAGGCAAATTTACAGCAAGCTTTTAAAAATAGCATTAATAATCTTAGGGGCTGCACTAAGACCCTAATTAAGATGGTATATGAATGTTTCCTGCTTGCATGTGAGATTATAGATTTAAGCTACACAGTCTCAAGGCTCCTTAAGGAATTTATTTTCTTAACACTGGTTTGGGAAAGATGATCATTATTCTTGCTTTTATACAAGGTATTGAGACATCAAGAGAAATATTTTACTGTTTTGACCTGTGACCTCTTAATCCATGTTTAGGACCTGGCTTCCAGTGGACATGGTAAGTCACAGTGTAACTGTCCTAGGCCTGGTGGTTGGACACACTCACCACCTCTGAAAGTGCTTTACAACAAGTGAGGAAAGGAGAAGCCTTCGCACAGGCATTCAAAGGTGTTGCTGAGGTGAGATTTCTAGCTTCACATAGGACTGCCTCAGCAGAGTTCAGTTTCCAGCAAATGATGTGTCTGCTTCAGCAGCAAGACCAGTCCTCCATGCAATATTGCTGTTCCCTGCCCACTGCTCACCTGGCAAATTCAGAAAAAAATGGCATAGATTCATCAAGCTACCACCTCTCTCACAGTCACAGTTCACCTGCAGGGTGAATCCTTCCTGCAAGCTGCAGACACAGGGATCACAGCCAGTTTGGGAACAGGTATTTCCAGGGTTCTGCCATTAGAAGCAGTGAGTGCTGGCACTGCTGACTGCCACTGCTGGAGCTGCAGGGGTAGAGCCTGCCAATGCCAGCTATGCCTGCAGTTTTCTGGGAGCAATGAACTAAAAGAGTTAACGAAAAAAAGTCCAAGCAAGAAATAAGAGGTTAAGATTCTAACCCCAAGTTTCTACCATCAGTCCTAAACACAACTTTTGCTCGGACAGGTGAGCCTTGAGAAATCATAAAAAGTGCACCACAGTTGCCCAGTTGGAAGGGAGATTTAGCAATAACCGTTCCCTCTGCTCACAGCAAGGCAGTAAAAGACACCTCCAGCTTTTCAGCACAAGCTGCAAGTTGAATCAAGGTTTAACTCAAGTTGAAGAGTCCTCCCTTCAGAAATTACCACACACCAGTGAAATAAGTTCGTATTGCTTTTCGTGGAGAGTCTTCACACTGGAAACAATTGTCATTTAACGAGTATCCTGGAAAGCTGTTAACCTGATTTAACTGAACTGGCAACTCGTTCTCACCAGAAGCAATCATACACTCCCACAGTGACCAAAGCTTTCCTGGCAGAGCTCTCTCTCTGGATTTATCATTAACATCTACATCCTAACACTGCTAAATAATTCAGTAGAGCATTTAGCCTTGTGTCCTTGCTTCTCTACTCAGAAACCACTCTCTTTTCTGTATGTTTCAGCAACAGGGAACAAAAACCTGCCTGGATTGTGGTTCCACCTTGTGCTATGTAGCTGAGGGGGGAACCTCGGTTACTCTTTCACTCTCAACCTAAAAGTATGAAGTTTATTTCTTTTATTTTGTTGGAAATAGTGTTTATTAGATAACTAAATATAGAACGTTATTTATCCACACGGAGTCCTGACCATGTGGGCTCAGATTCACATGCAAATTCCCCTTTTAATAATCCTAATGCAGGGAGTGCTCCAATCAGAGCGCTATCAGCCCCAGCTCCCAGATACCTGATGCCAGCTTTGCTGGTAATGTAGGCCACTGAAGCAAATCCAGAGAGATTGAGTTGGAAGTGGAGAGAGGCTCTGAGATCTATTTGCTTGGCTTCCTGACGGCGAAGGGGTGTCTAAGTTCTTTTTTTTCTTTTCTGCTGTAAAGGGGATATCCCTTAAGAGGGATCATTAGCTGCAGCAGCCCGGCTGGGTCAAGGCTGGGAGGCGGAGACGCAGTTGCCAGCAGCGAAGCAAGGTGGAGGCACGAAGACAGAAGATCAGGTTAATGAAAGCATGAGGTGGCTCTTGGGCAGCAGCTTGAAAAATTTTGGACATGCTGACAGAGGAAGCTATGACTGGCTAAACAGTGAACCAGGTGGGCCACTTCGGGAAACAGAGCTTCAGGTCTGTACCCCCCTGCTCATCTCTGTGGCAGGTCCTTTGACTTTGCATGTGTGTGTGTGTCTGTCTGTGTAATGCCTCAGTGTACAGAGTAAATCCCTGGGTATTGGGACATATCAAAGCAGTACTGCTCAATTACATAGAGTCAGAGCATTCCTTTACTGCTGTTAAGTCTTTTTAAACGCATTTGTGGAAGAGAAAAACATTAGATGGAAAAAATTTGCTGGGGTGGCAGGTAAGGAAGTTTAATTACTTCTTCTAAGCAAAGCACATCCTTGATTTCCTTTCTGTTAAACGTGTGTTTACGCTTTGGATGTGGTCCCGTGAAGCCCTTCTGCAGATGTTGCGAGTCAGCAGCAGGCAGCAATGAACTCTTGTTCCCTAAGCTGTGCGCTGATTACTTCTGCGAGAGAGGATCACATGCAGCCCAGTGGTGGGAGGGAAGTAGCCCCCAGAGATGAAAACACAGCCTGCTTTCTGCCTTTGTCTGGGAGGCAGCAGAAGGGTTTCTCTGGTCAAAAATAATGATTTAAGGTGCTCGTACATCCTCAGTCAATGTCCAAAGCATGTTGCGTTAGCAAGTGACCTGGCCACACTACTCAGCTGATATGTATAAAGTGTGCTGTTGCAAAATAAAGGGGGGGGTAGGTGTGGGTGTCAAAAACCAACAAAAAGTAGTGTTTAAATAGTGCAACAATTTTAACAAAGTCTGCCTCACCAGTAACATTGCCAGAGTTAGAATGGCAATGGCAATATCTTCACACTTCGAGACTGCTTTTACCTGACAGCGAGAAACAAACAGCATCACTGAGCCACATTCCAACAAGTATTTGAAAATTCTGTGTAAATCCAGGCTCACTTCTAAATTACATGTCATTACTAATGGATACAAAACCACATAAAAATGTTTTTCTGTGTGCCACAGTTACATGTTTTTGCTTTTTACAAGCAATAATGGATCAGCTTCAAGAAGCAGGATAGAGCTTGGAAAAGAATCTATGGGGAGACCACACCCTAATGACTTCAAAGCAGACTTTGTTTCCAAATCCACTTGAAACGTTTCAGAAGTATCGGTTTCCTGATTCAACTTCAAAATATATTTGTATAAATGTGGGCTGTATTAGCAAAAATAACTTTAATGGAGTTCTAAGCATGCTAGCAAATCATTAACAACATAATACATCTTAGCACAGCTCAATCACTTCAATGGGTATTTCAGTAAACAAAATAAACTTTCATTTTTCTATCCTCACACAAAAGCTTTCCTTAATCTCCTGTTTTGCCTTATGAGGCCATTCCTTTGCAGGCAGGTGCTGCCCCTCGCTTGTCCAGACACATAGTTCAGCTCCAAACCCATTCCATTACTCATCGTGGATATACCACACAACTCAGCCACGCTCTGCATTTCATTCCTTTACCAACAGGCAAAGCTCATCTTAACTGATATGGGTCACACAATCTGTAAGCTGGCAACTGTACATGCTCAGCATGTTAAAAAACCATAGGCAGACAGATTACTAATGAAAGGCTTTACTACTTTAGTATGTGCTCAGTGGTTGGGGGAAACTGCTTCAGTCCCTACAAATGTAAAAGCAAAAGGAGAGAATAAACAATTCCAAACTATCCTACTAAGAATCAGTTCTGGGAAAACAGGACTTTTTAGAAATATGATCCCTTTTATTTCCATGCTCTTTTCTGCCTTTCTCTATTTCAAAAGGGATATTTTCTCATATTTATGTGTCTGTAACTTATTTCATGCTGGAATTCAGATCTTATTTTTGTCACTTACAAACCTGATAATAGATGCTTGTGGTGACACAGGCAAATCATGCTGATCTGCATTGAAGCAGCATCAAATAAAGCCAGTTAATTAATAATTCCGTCAGTCATTTCCTATGCCTGGTGTAGAAAACTTTCAGATGTAGAACAGTAGAGGATTTTACCTTAAATATGTTCTGCAGTTGTATTACTTTCAATTAATGAAGATTCAATTTGATTTCTAAAAAATTTTATTTTCCAGTTCTGGCAGCTATTCCTGATAACTATACACAGTGGTTGCTTTTCTAGTTCTAGAGCTTCAGCAGCAGAAGTTAGTTTTAGGTCAGTTTAGAACTAGTTTTAGTTTAGAATTTCAGATTTATTTTTAAGTGACCTTTGATTCCTTGTATCAAAATTATCCCTATTTTTAATGTAGTTTTTGAAATGCCTATTAGATTTTCCAAGTCCTTATGTGAAGATCTTTGCAACATTCTTCAGCAGCCCTTTAGGCAGTCATTGCAGAAATGGGCCCAAAACCACAACAGAAAAAGAAGGCATAATATTGATCAATAGTCTCCTAAACATTATATGGATACATTTAGTATGGATATACATACGAGAAGTCCATCAGCTTTTGGAACTACATCTCAAAGTAAAATAAGTCCACATAATGTTTGGCAGGAGGCAGCATCAGAATGGATATATAACTCTCTGTTCAGGTTCAGGGCATCTGTGGGGCAGTATTAACTTATGAAAAAATATTTCAGCTCAAATAATGCACTTAAGTAGCCTATAAGTTTCTTCATCCTGATAGGAAAGTCTTAACATTAGCTGTGTTTAAACAGCTACGAGCACTCTGAAACACAGACTGAGGAAACCTGGACTTTATTGTCACCTGTTAGCATACAGAAGAAGCATGAAGCTGAGCTGAGGAGGTTTAAGTTAGATATGAGATAGATATTTTTTCAGAGGGTAGTTAGGCACTGAACAGGCTCCCCAGGACAGTGGTCACAGCACCAAGCCCGACAGAATTAAAAAATCATTTGGACAACGCTCAAAGGCACACCCTTGGGGTGTCCTGCCCCAAGAGTTGGGCTCAATGATGAGTCCCCTCTAACTCAGCATATTTTATAATTCTATAATATTACCTAATTCTTAATCCTATCTGCTTCACATGTCACTAATTTGCAGATCATAGTAAAACACACTTACTGTTCCTTCACAACTATACAGTCATCGTGAAACGAAAGAACGAACTAAACAAATTTATTGTGTCTTCTTTTGCACACATTACTGAATAGAGAGCCACCAGGCACTGGCTATTGTGGTTATTTTGAAATAGAATGGGATAAAATAGGAGTAGTTCAGTTGGAAGGGGTCTGCAATGAAAATCAGGTGGTCCAACCACCTGACCACTTTAGGGAGAACAAGAGAATATGGGCTGCTCTATAATAACCTACGCAATTTTTGTCCAAGTCCCACAGTGCAATTGCAGATTCAGGGCATTGCCTTTTCACCTCCAGAGAGAGCAATACAGACACAGAATTTCTGCAGACCATATCCAAGGGTCTCAACCCAGGCACTCCAAGTGAGACATAACCGAGTAACCCACAAGAAACATCCCTACTGATCTATCTTGCCCCTTCCCTAGAGCATTTGGTAGCTGAGACAGGAGCAGAGCTCCCCAGGAACACATCTGCTTTACTGCACAAGCAGGTAGTTCTCTCTCTTCCCAGCCTTCTGACTCAGTCACTGCATATTGTACACACCCTGCAACACAGTACCCTGAGGTATTGTGGAGTTCATCTCCTACCCTAAGCAATCTATCACAACCCTGAGGAGGCACTTGGTGCACAATAATGTAATTAAAAATTGTATGTGCTGCAGAGCAAATTAAAGATTTCATAGATTTAAAAATGCTGGCATTTATTCAGGCTTGAGAGTTTGATTTTGCAACTTTAGAAGCAGTGCTACAGATTACTCTTGGAGGGCCTTTAAACAAGAAGATTTTTCAGGCCAGTAACCCACTAGTACCCTAAGGTATCCTTTTGTACTGCTTCACAGACTGTGGCCATCTGAGGTAGCTCCTATTACAAATAGTTGCACTCCTTCAACGTTTTTTTTTACCATTAGATGCAAACTTTCCTCTCCAACAATAACATATTTTGCACATTTCTCTTAACGGGTACTTCATTGCAAGGCCCAAGACCTCTGAGATCCAGTCAAGGCTTTGGCGCAAAGTATATTTCCCTGAGACCCAAGACCACTTGTGAATTCCTTCCATCAAGCTTAACCTTTCCTTCTGAAGTCAGTATTTGTACGAGGCCATGTCTTACAGCCCTAAGTCTTGTCTGTGCTTCCATCAGCACATGAAGGATACACTGTCCTTGACCATTATTTAATACACAAATATGGTTTCAGTGAAATTTATAGGGAAGCTGCACTGAGTTGAAATGATAATTGGGGCTTTATATACCTCTTACTAACCTCATGCAGGAAACACTCTCTGGCAATCTCACTCTGTCCTCACAAACCACCAGAATTCTATACAACCCCAGATCCAACACTCAACCTGGATAAAAGCATGCTCCCTACAAATTAAATCCAAAACTTAGACATGGATTTTAAAAACAAGCTCTAAGCTCAGCTCTCCTCAATATTTACTGTAAGAATATTGGTAACATACCAAGAAGTCTCCCCATACATAGTGCACTGATATTATAGTGGATTCTTTTTCTCATTTTCTCTTGAAATGTTTAATGCACCCCACAAGACATGCTAAAAGAGCATTAACAAGCTAAAAAAAATCCCCTCATTTTTAAGAAGTTGGAAGAACAGCTGTTGGAAGTTGGAAGAATATTGGAAGAACAGCTGTAACAAGTTCTTCTAATTCTGCTCTTTCCTGTCACTCATTGAATGGTCAGGAAAGACAATAGTTTGTACAGCCAGAAATTCTTTAATAAAAAAGTTCTTCAATATGCATTTTTTGGGGTAAAAGACATTGGGGAAAAATAGCTTTAATAGCTAATCTGCAAAGGTTTCAGTGTATTTTAAAATTACTTACATGCATTTAGCTTCATACCCACAATAGCTTAGGGAAAAAACAGAAAAGCAGTAATCTCCCCTACATTATTAATTAGGAGTCAATGCCTATTCACTTTATTTTTCTTGGGCATGACCACATAATAATAATTTCGTAAAATGACAACAAAGCAAAGAGGTTACAAATGCCTGGTAGATAATGAGCTGAATGTAGATTACAGTGTGATTTTGTAGCCAGAAGAATGACTGTGATTCCTGAAACTTTTTGTAGACTAAGAAGGAGACACTGGAGTTACTGTCCTTTTCACAAAGCCATTGGTGCAAATGGCCAGTTTGCATCCCTGCTTCCAAACCCTTTGAGGAAAGAATCACTCAAGTTCTCCTAGCCAGAATGGGCACCTTCACTCAAGATAAAGGAAATCTGGTCCATTGACCTTTTTAGTCTCATCATCCAAATGTGAAGAAGCCACCTCATAGCATTCATTGAGAGTTTACAAAGGGAGTGACTTGATAAACAGCATTATAAGGTTTGGATTTTCTTTCTGTTCTAGACTAGACTCTCAATGAGACCCAATTATTATAAGATAGAGTCAAACTGCAAACAAGATATACTAAATTTTAGAACTAAAGCTGATACAACACAAGAGCACAAATGGCTTTGTTGGTTTTTCTCATAGCTTACAACTCCGAATAACATTGCATCACAATTCAAAAGCTGTGGGACAGAGGTCTTTCATGCTACGTTTTGCAGAAAACAAAGCTGACACAGCAGTCACAATTGTTATTTCTCTTACACAGAAGTTCTTTTTCCATAATTCTAAGCATGGAAAAATGATTATTGGATCGCTGGCAGAACAAGATCAAGAGGTCCAGTCCAAGCTGTCCTGTCAAATAAAAACACTGTGTTTTATTTGGAGCTGGGCTGTGAGGTTAGAGCAACCCCAAGAGCAGGTATTGTTTGAAAGGGCTAGTTGTCATAATAGCTGTTCTTTAAACTGTTTTCCAAACACAAAGAAACAACAGCAGATGGTGGATCACCATCCATTCATTGCCTTATTCATCTGCAATTCAATGCCCAAATTTTAAAAACTCAACCCATCTCCTGCAAAGTTGACTGGTCCCGCTAATCCGAGAGTAATAAAAGGTTATACAAAATTGCATATACTTGCAGGTTGTTGGGGTTTTTCCCTATTGGAGACAGGGTTTTCTAAAAACCCAATACTCCTTGCAACTTCTCTGGGGTTTTTTGTCTCTGGTTGTGATTTGCTGTATTTGTCCCGTAAATAGAACTCATGTGCCTGCAAAACATACTGCATGAATGATACCAATGCAGAGAGAAATTTGGAAAAGCAACTGCTATGCCATAAGGTGGAGATGGGGAATGTGGTTATTCTCTCTGATTAAGAGAGAATCCAGGAATCCAACACCCTTCCTATTTGCTTTGGTTACAGAGCAGACAACAGTCAAGTTCAACCAAAGAGGACATAGAGCCATTTCTGTGTATCATATTGCCTGCCACCATGATGCTCTTCCTGGCATTCCTGCTGCTCTTCCTGTACCGCCGTTGCCAGCGCCCCACTCAGCAGGGCCAGATCTTCAGCATCGACCTTCCCGAGGCCCTGCCCGAGCACGACGTGTCCAATTTCCTTTCCGCACTGCCCTGGAGCAGCGAACAGAGCTTCCACTACTCGACGCTGCTCCCTGACGCCACATTCCTCTCGGTGTGTTTGCCTCCGTCATATGAGGAGGCCACCATGAAGACTTCCATGGAAGAGGCTCACATTGAGCTCTCTCCAGACCCAGTGCCTCCTTACGAAGAGAGCACGCTGCAGACCAGCAGCACCAAATAAACTTCCTACGGAAGCACCTTAACCGAAGCATGCAGCACAAAGGTAGAACTGCTATGGCCTTTAAAATTTGTGAAAATATTCCAAATGAGGCGCAAAACCAATGAATTTATGAAGGAAGAAACTTGAAGTAACAGGGAATGCATCTCTTCACCTCATCCTCAGATTCTCTACCTTCCATTTGTGACAAGTGTACACATGGTGTGGCACCAAATCCAATACAGACTGGTAACATGGGGATTCTAGTAAATGAACATGTCATGCAAGGATTAAACTTCAGGAAAGCTGGGAAGCACTTCCTCTGTAATCCCTCAGCTACAATGAAATGTCAATAGTGCTATAGATTCAGCAATCACAAAAAGGGCTTTTAGCACATACATATTCCAGTTTGTGCTTCTTTCTCTTTTTTTATGCATTTATATTTAAATGAGTTTTTGACAAGCTGAGTCAGTCTGTGTGTGTTCACAGCACATCATTCTGCAGTGCTCTGGAATGATCACAACAGCTCTCAGGAAAGAAAATAAATATATAACCTCTACAAAATTTCCAGTAACTGCCCCCAAAAGTTCAAACGTGCACTGTGAATAAAGGCTGTCTTTTCTCAGAGTTGTACAATGAGAACAACCAGAGAAGTGCAGATTGTTCTGGGTGAGGAAGACCCCATGCAAGAGCACACTCACTCTGTTGCTGCAAGCTGCTTGCAAGGTCTGCAAGGTCCCAACATTCCAGACTACTCAGTTGACTTCTTTTACAAGTCTAAAATAATAAACCATATGACTAACTTGGTGCAGTGTGTAAAGGAGTTGGGGAAAAAATTAATAAAATTAAGTGCACCAAAAAAGCCCTAGCCTGTATTTCAAAACAGCATTATAATCCCTTCCCCTTCATCACTAGGGCCGGGTGAGGCTAATTCAAGTGTGTTGGTGGCAGTGGTTCAGAGGGTTTGCATATGCATATGCCTCAGAAAATATTGTATGTTATCTTTAATGCTTTCTTACAGGATAGCATTTTCACTAAGGTGATAGATCTCTTGCTACAGAAGGTGGTTACTATAGAACCTGACAGCCTCAGAAGTTATGTTGGCAAGCACAGACAAATGCAGTGTGTGGAATAGCTGACACCTGCAAGGAAGAAACTGTCGTAGCAGTTTGTACAGTCTTGGTGTAATTTACAAAACCAAAGATTTGCCCTTGGTGATTTCAGCAACTGTCAGGAGATGTCAATAACAGCCAGTCCTGCTTTACAAACTTAGCACATTCCTTTAAAAAACCCAACAAAAACAACACAATAACAGAAAAAAAAATCCTCACTGTACAGCAGAAGAAAGGCCACTTCAGGCTGTAAGGTGGTTGAATTCCGTGTTATGTCAACAGTGACACAATCACAGTAACCAAATAGTCCATATCAGAACTGATGTTCCCACTCATACATTTCTCTTACATGGAAAAAAATGTGCCTTTTTTATTTAGGAAAAAAAGGTTATTTTCCTGAACTATAGAAAAAGAATGATCTCAAATTTAATGTTCCATTTGGGCCATCAAACTGAAGCAGCAGATGTTTTGGAAAACTCCAAATTCAATCAACCATTTTTCTTTTCAGACCATATCTGGGAACAGTTCCCGGCACTTGCTGACATGTTTGATAGTACCATATTCTAGTGCCCCCTCACATTTTCTTTTCTTCCTTAATATTTGGTACATGCAGTTGTTTCTAAGGAAAACTGGAAAAATACAAGAGCTCTGAACAACAATTTGGAAAGGTGCAAAGGTTTGAGGTTCAAAAATAAACCACTTCTGCCTTTGGTGTTTGCATATTCCACTAACTTCAGTGGAATTGTGTGGATATGCTTGAAAACTCAGACATTGCCGTATCAAGTTGAATATATTTTACCTTAAGAGATCTGCTGTGTACTGAAATGAATTACGCTGTCCTTCAGCACGATCTCTTGTTTACCCTTAACTTAGGGAGAGCCTGATACTCAGCCTCTGGGCTCATTGTTCTAAACTGCTCTCCAGTCACCTTAGTTACAGTTAGGAAAAATTTTGATTGATATTTCTTGTGACCAAGACTGATATTCTTCTATAACTAGTTGAGAATTGCTATTCTCTGCAAGAATACAGAATGATTGAGCTTCACGCTGTGTTTTTTAGACAACTCTCAAATCCTGCTTTAGACAAATAGCTTCTGACTGTCAGCGTTGCTAAAGACAATTAAAAACGGACACTTTCTCAAATCCATATTAACAGACGTACTGCCATGACTTAAATTCTTCTTTCTAGTAAACTGCCTGGAACTGGCATTCCTTATCTCATTCCAACAGAGGTTTATCTAGTCTTGTCTGTTAAATGTCCCTATTAGGTTTCAACATAACTGGCATCTCTATTCCTAAATCTCCACCCACCAAAAAGGACAGTGTTTCTCATGCAAACATACTGAAATTAAATCTCCATTGCCTAGAAGCTGCCTCTGACCCCATCTGGCTGTGGTGACACACATCTCTGCAGCCACAATTTTACTGATGTAAGAGTGCCATGGGTTGTGGAGCAGTTTTCAGGTCCTCTGGGCAAACACCTTGTGCATCAAAACAGACAACTCATGATCTGAAAGGAACTCGTGCCTGGCAGTAGGAGCAACCATAAGTGAAATGGGAAGATCTTTCATTGTTTTAGCTGCAGTAATCTGAAAGGTGAAGGTTTAGAGCAACCCATCTAAAAGAAAGATGTTGGAATTGGGGAGAGACATTAAATTTTCAGTTACATGAAAGGTAACTGCAAAGTAAAATAGGGACCCCTCATGCCTGCACCCATCTGAACTGGTACTAGTGATTTTAAACTGAAGCAAGATTAAATTAGAAAAGAAATCTCTAAAAGTGAAGTGTGGTCTGAAAGTGCAGTGAAGCAGTGTCAGCACCATCTCTGGACACATTGAGAAGGTTGACAAACATCTGTCCAGAATAATGAGGGCTCCTGGTTGGAGCAGAGAATGGATTAGATATCTTCTTTGTGTCCTTTCCTATGCCCTAAAATTACATCAAAGTAAGTTTTGTTCCTTGTTTCCAAACTGTATGAAATCAGAGGGCTGTTTCTTTGAAAATGTCATATTATGAGATTTCATATGCAGAAATCCACTGTAACATTGGCACTGTACTTTAGAGCCAAAAGGTTATTTTCCCTTTTTTTGCTTAAATCTTATATCTGCTAGTACACATACAAATTATGAACTCATCTTGATGTGCAGGTAATTGTAATTCATTTTTCTATTATGAAAATACTAAGGAACCATGATGAAATTAATTATTATGAGATCAAACCCCTTGTTTATATTTAGTAGGAAACTATGGAACAATACAAGTCCTTTCATTAAGGGGGCTTCACAGGCTTAGAGGGCAATCTCTGTGCTTGTCTGCCCCTTGAGAGCTGCCAGAATCCCTCACTGACATGGGTCCATTGTTCTGCAGACCAAGATGAATACACATCTTGCCCACATGGCAGATTCTTGATCAAAAGGCATTTAATGGGAAAAAACCACAGGTAATTTATACAAAATAGTTCTTCCAGATATCCACAGAAAGTATTCAGCATGCATCTCCAATAATGCTGCAGTAGTTTCATATTAATAGAATGTCTTGTCTGTCTCATTTTAGCCAAAGGAAGAAAAGATGACACAGTTCTTTGCAACCACTATGAGATCTCAGAAACCAACATCTTGGATAAAATTGATGCATGCCTTTGCATAGATTGAGCATCTGATCTTTGCTGAACTTAAAATTAACTCATGACTTACTGGTTTGTACTTGCCAAACACAACAGTCATTGTTTGGCCTTATGAAGTAACCCTTGGTCTAGGAAAGGCAGAATAAGAATTTCAGTGCATACATTTCACTTCAGTAACACCTGTAACAAGTATCTTTACTAGAAATTTAGAAATCCAACTGAAGTGGAAAACACTTTGGGAAAAAACCAAACAAACCCTGACAGTGTATCTTTATGACAGTTCAATAAAACCACAGCGGTCAAAGAACTGCTCCCAAAACAAAACTCTTTGCTTAATCCACACTTCAAAGGATTTTACTTGGGTTCTTTTGGCAGCAAAGCCTCCAAATACAGACACTCAACTACTTTTGCTAGTACAAACTCTGCTGGCATGACCTATATATGCTCCAGTAATAAAAACTCCTAAAAATGTAGTTTATCAATAGGAAAAAGTGAGTGGGCAGTCTTATTTTGGTTAGGAGGGTGTGGGGTTTTTTTGTCGTTTTTTTCATTGGGCATTTTTTACAGATTTTCAAGAATAAACATTGCACAAAAACATATTTTTTACAGATTTTCAAGAATAAACATTGCACAAAAACATCAGATAAGGATGAGCTGAATGCTTATGGCAAATAAATTATTCACTGGCTCTTCTCTCAAACTGTCATAAGTGAAACAGCTATGAATTTTTAATAATGAAATTTCTTAATTTCAGTCTGCTAGTAAATAATCATGTCATGTTGTGACTTTCACTACAAAGCAGTTCTATTAATCACTTGGACAATGAAGTCTTCCACAGAACAGGAATGGCAGGTAAGTGTGGAGCCTCGGGAAGGTGTCCTCTGTAATAAGTACAACCTGTCATTCTAGGGGTATGGCTAGCAGGACTGGGCACAGCTAATATAATCAATGCTGCAGAGGCAAGGGTGTTGATGAAGACAGCAAAAACCTCATTGAAGACTCTTGGATACATGACTATGCTGACAGCAGTGTAAATGTATGCTTGCACTTTCACAAGCTTTTCATAGAAAAGGTAAAAAATGCCAATGTCTTTTGTGTTTGTTGAGGGTATGAAAGAATCAAACTCGTCTGTGAGTTTGGCTCCATCTGTAGTTTTACTTATGATTATTCACAGGAATATCACGCCTATGAGATCTTACTGTCAGAAATTAAGGAAAAAGCAGCAATCAAATCTGTAGTACTCAGAATTTCATAGAAACAAGTCATAGAACCATTGAGGGTGGAAAAGGTTTGTAAGATCAAGTCCAACTTTTAGCCCTGCATTGTCATGTTCACTGTTAAGCCATGTAAGTGACACATCCACATATTTTTTGATCACTTCCAGGGATGGTGACACCACCACTTTTCTGGACAGTCTTTTTCAATGTTTGATAACATTTTAGTGAAGAAATTTTTCTTAATATCCAATTCAAACCTTCCCTGGTGCAATTTTTCTTCTCTTCTTGTCACTTTTTACCTGGGAGAAGAGGTTTATCCCTTCCCTCACTCCGAACATCCTTTCAAACAAGTAGTGCTATTTATATAATGTTATCTTATCCAGCCCCTTCTATATTCTTTCTTCCCTACAATATCAGCATTATTTTATTCTTGAATGTTTATTCTTGTTATTACCTGAGAACTTTTCATACATTTCCATCTGTGACAAAAATGAATATTTCAAAGGAAAAGAACATGGACAAGCAACACTCTCCAGTCATGTCAAGCACCTTAATGGGTCTATATTTTATTTTACCGTGTTTTGGTTTCTTGTTTTGTCTTTTTCCAGGTTCAAACTAAGAGAACGGAATGCATGGGTTTTTTAGTTCTTTGAATACTAATGAACTTAATTCCTTTAGTGGCCTTCCAAGCACAAAAGGAAGCAAAGCCATACCCTTTCTGCCCTATCCCATCCCATCAAGCATCCTAAAGAGAATGTGAAAAAGATCACAAATCAGGATGAAAAAGGTAAGAGAAATGCCCATCCAGAAATAAGCCTCTCACAAAATTGCTTTCTCCTCCCTGACTTCCTATTTTTCACTTCTCTTTCCTTTAGTTTAATTTGAATTCTCTGCCAACTTTACAAAGGCAACACAGAAAGGAAAACTATCTCCACAGACTGACCCACAGCTGTAGAGAGCAAAACTTAAGTATCATGTGTTATGTTCTACTAGTATTCTGGAATATCTGTTTGTTTATAATCACAAATATATGTTTGTGATTATAAAATGCTTTGCACAAAGTCAGTTTCCACTACAGGTAAATCAGACAAATTCAAACATACATTTCTGTGCTTGTGTACCACCAACACACTAAATTATTTAAACAGCACCATTAAAAACTCAGGATGTGTTTCAGTTCTGTGGCACTTTTTCTCAGTCTTTTTCTTCCAGTTTGGAAAACTCACAGTTGACAACACCCTCAGATGTCAGTATGGCCTAAGGTTCTTCAGAAAGATTGCACACCTATGTTTCAGGAAAAAAAATAAACCTGATGGGAATTAGCTTGGATATAAACCCCATCTTCAGCTAACACTCACCCCTTTTTCACTTCTGTTAATGATGCAGAACCTAAAAATTCCTATAAAAGTGGTTTCTAGCAGCAAAACACTGTGGTCATCAGGAACTGAAAAAAATGCTTCTGTCATGCAATGAAAGGAGGAAAAAAAAAAAAAAGCAGAGCCATTAGCACAACCCTTCAGTGTTTGGCTGCATCAGGAAGATCAAAGCAAACAGAGGACATTAGCTCGGAGACAGGAGAAGCAACCTAAGTACAGTCCTGTCTAGCAGAATTCTGAGACTTTCACTGCAGTTCTTTTCCACAGTTTCCAGAAATCACCACTTGGAGAAAGAGTAGAGGAGCATGGTGTCCCTGACACATGACTGGTGACACCTGAGGCATTGGCATCAATGTGCCCAGAGGTGCCACGCTCCACCACGAGGTTCTGCAGCTCTCTCAGCTTCTGTGCACCTCCCCAGCAGCCCCAGCCCTGCTCCCACCTGCAGAAGGGAAAGGCTCAGGGGCCTCAACCTGCCCAGTGAGATCTCCACAAGAAACAATTCAAGTTTTAGACCCTTAGAGCACATTTTTATTACAAAAGTAGAAAGTTAATATACTGGTAACACCTAAATCAGTGTGCCAGCTATTATGGTAGACTCCATAAAACAGATGCAAAGTAAATTCTACTTTATCTAAAAACATGACTTAACAAACTAGAGCACAAGGAAAGAATCACTGTTGGATATAGCATTTTAGGCTTTGCAGATCATCCAGTAAGTCAGAGGGCTTATTTTCTAATCTATTATTTTTTATCTAGCTTGTGCAGCTCTCACTTTTAATAAGGTAAATAGGGATGGCAGGTAAGATAAGCTACAAGCATGAAGCATGCCTGGATACCATATCTGAGAGCTCCACATCGACAGCTCTCTCTCTTTAGCTAACATCACTTCAAAAATTATCATCCCCTGTATATTTTCACAGTCATCTAGACTCCTTCCAAATGCCCACTCCAGCTACCAAGTAACCACACAGCTGTTGGAGGCATTTACAACTTTGGTTTGTCCAGTTTTATTTATTAACAGATTTTCTATTTTAGCTGGGACTGAGTACCAGGAAATATTTATACTACATGCATTAACTTCTAATAAATAAAATTTGCTACTTTTGTTAGAAGACAAATAATATTTTCAGAATGGTTTGCATTTAGAGCAATTACACTGATTTTTAAAGAGCTGGAAATAAATTTTCATTATAATGACAACCTGCTTCCCTGACCCGAGTCATGCTGGGCACCACTCCCAGCTACCAGAAGAGGGGAGCTTGGCAAGGCCTTCTCTCCATTAGGTAGCTTGCCATCATGTTTAACAGATAACAAGATTAAATTCCCAATTTTTCCAGGACTCAGCTTGTTTGATGAAACTGGACACCACCACATCCAACAGCTATTCTGAGGGAGGTTGGATTTCACTGCTAATGGGCCTTAGAGAGTTTCCAGCAACGCCTGTTCAGCCAGTCCCTTGCCCCCAGTGCTGCACCAGCCCTTTTTAAAGTTGCATGCCTACGTTTAGTATTTCTCATAAATTACCACAATAGTATCCAACAACATAGACTTCTCCAACCGATATTTTTCCAGCTAACACTGTTTCAAACGATAAATTTTGACAAAATATGTATTATTCTTAACCCTAGTCATTAGCTCCCAGTAGCCTTGCTCCCAGTTTGTGACAACTACACAGCAAAGGTAGTTTGCTTTCTGCTCATGCCTGCCCAAAGCAGCAGAACAGCTGCCAGTGGATAAATAATGGTACGGGATCAACTACCCCGGATGGCACCAGAGCTTCGTGATGGAGGGTGTCAGAAGATATTTTCCTGCACCCTCCAAGTTTCTGGAAATGAGAGGAAACTGCCAAAGCCATCCAGGAGCACCAGGGGTACAAGACAGTAGTGCTGGATCAAGTGGCAGCTTCATGCAGAGACCCCAGTGACAGTTCAACAGCTCTGTACTAAACCATTAAGTGTCTAGCAAATCAGCACAGTGGTAAATATTTAATATCTGATAGTCTGCTCACAGTAGACCTGCACTTACTCATTTTTGTCTCAGTTTCCTTCCCTAAGCAGAGGGGGCAGATGGCCTCCAAGCCCCATCAGTGTTTGCTCCAGTGTCCCCTACCTGCACACCTTCCTCAGGATGCCTGTGACTGGCAGGTACCCTGACAAGGAAACAGCCTGAGCAGGCACAAGGCCTTATAGATGGCAAAAGGTGAGTAAAGTACCCATAGCAGGATTAAGATTGCTTTTTCCTATCCCAAGGGAAGAGCCTGGACATCCCAATAGTTTCCTAGAAAGGGTCACCAAGCACCTGCTGAATTACAAAGGTTGCTGCACAGCCACAAGGATCCATCAGCACAGATTAATTCACTAAACAAAAAACTGCAGAAAACCAGAAGGAGAGTCACAGTTCTGGCTTCAGACCCTTGCAGAGAGAGGTAATCGATAAACATAACATCTACTGCTGCTCAGTTTTAACCCAGAGCCTCCATACATCTGCCAGTCAGGGCACCCTTAATCTAGTTGCTGGTTCAATCAAGGGCACAGAAGCTAATGGGTAGTAGCAGTTCTTACAGCAGCCAGCTTAAGGACAAGAATGAAAAGCAAAGGCTTTAAAGTCATACCCTCTTCACCAGAAGTGTTTTACACAGCTCTTTCTACTTTCTAATTTCTTCCTTTTGAAGAGGCCTGGAAGTTTTGTGTCCTCTGGTTCCAGTGCTCACACCACTTGGAAAGTTATAATTTCAGATTAAATACTATTTGTATCAAAGAATAAAAAATTATAGGCCTATTTCTATCCTGTTTAAGAAACTCGAACATTTGACCTACATACTTGATAACAACCAGTTTGAGAGGACTTAAATAGCTGCTTTCTATTCTGTACACAGGCTTTCCTCAGCTTTGATACAGCTCCCTCAACAACCAGATTTTCCTGATATGGCATTATGAAGGCAAGGATACTTCCAAGAGAGGAAATCACTTCTGTTCTAGGTTACAGTCAATAAAACATCAATAAATCTTGTAACTCAACAAATTTAAAAGTGTTTAAAAGTACCTGTAGCAAACAGCATTGATAAGCCTTGAGAAAACAAGATACAGCATGACAGATGTCTTCAACCACAACTGCCTCTTCCATCTTGCCTTCCCAAGCTCCCTTGCAAAGGAACTTCAACTTGTAATCAGATTTCACCTGTGGCTTGTTTTCTGCAGAGCAGTCAGGGAGTTCTCAGGAGTTAAAGGAAACCTTAAGCAATCACTATGCATCCAAAATTTAACTTTCTTGGTTAGTCTGGCTAGTTTCAATCAGGTATTAGTGCTGCTCTAGACTTTGACTTGGCTGCTACAACCTGGCCTGGTTTTACCAATCTCACAGGGAGCTGTGGTCTTTTTCTGTGCCTCTGTAACTAAAATTAATGCTTTCCAGTTCTCAGTGAGGAGAAAACAAATGAGTTGAATAAAAGACCATTTAGGGTTAGGAACATTTGTGATCCTTCAGATGTGCTTCCTTGGGTCACAAGGAGTCTACTATGTGGAGAAAGGGGTGCACTCGGTAGTGCTCAGAACACTAACCTAGTGTACTGTGATCATGCTGCATGGCATCTGCTCTCTTACGGGGTTTTCTGCCCTGTTATGGCCTCTCTGTGAAATCTGTACAAAATGAGGTAATTTCAAAAGTATGAAGTTTCTTTCAGTTTCGTGGAAACTCAGATTTCAGTGAAAGTGACTGCAACAGCGACCACTCTATGGGAACAACTCTAGTATTCCTCTCTTGTAAGACACTGAGAAAACCCATGTAGAAGAAAGGCTCCATAAATACAGTGAAAATGTTATTGCAGTGGGCCCTCTGTGATGCAGAAGGGAATCCAACAAGTCAAAAGGGCACAGAAAAACTGGTGCTTGTACTTTGTTGCCTTCAGAACTATAGCAGAACAATGAAGTTAGATACATTTGCAGAATTAAAGAGCAAATGCAGACTTTGAACAATCCACTGAGACAGATGTTTTCTTAAACTCCATGCTCTTTAGCTGATCTGCTTGAGTTTCTATGTGCCGTTGACTGTTTTTACTCACCTGACCTTCCGAAGAAATGACAATATTGATGGTGCCCCAGTGAGCTGGTGCACATCCAATCTGCATCCACCTTTGCAGTCTTCTCTTAATGCCACTCAAACACCAGAATAATGGAATTAATCTCTTGGAATTGGATATCTTTGCTGAAGAAAGATGAGAGATGTGTGGGTCTGCCAGGTGTGGATTAATTTGTATGGTGCTGTCAAATGGTTTGTGTCCCTATAATCCAAAGGCAATCTCCAGAATAATAAACTTGGATAATGTACCTACTTTACTGCATTAGGGAACCAATTTTTCATTTTCATCAACTGAATCATGTGCTGTCTAGAGACAAAGCCTAGACTGAATTAGCCTGTAGTATAGCAATAGTCATTGCCCTCCTACAATAGGCATTCTTTGGGCTAATTCTCACACAAAAACCTGACATTTTTCTTTTTAAAAAATCTGACCAAGGCCACAATTTCTGTAGATTGTGTCTCATCACATTACATATTACTTTCTATAATCACATATTTTCCCTGCTTGTTGTGTGAGTCAGCATAGAGAGGACACAGGAACAACCACAAACGCACAAAGATGACATTTATTTCCCTTACCTCACTGACCAGGGGATCCCCAAAGCAGCACCCAGGCAGAGGCACACAAGTGGGACACAGGCACCACAGAGCTTGGTCCATGCTAGAGGATCTCCAAACCTGCTGCCCTTGCCTGTTTATCAGGGATTCACACACGTATTTTACCACTCTGCTTTGATCTTTACTGAAGCAGAGCAGGAATCTCAAGCATGTATGATAGGGTGCCTTTAAGTCTCTCACAGGCTTACGTTATCTAAACACAGATGTTCTACTTGTCAAACACACAAGGCTAAACAACAATTAGCATGATGTATGTGTTTTTCTACACCCCAGCTGCAAGTCACTTCAGCGTGTTTATAACCCTCCTCACCAGTCTTCTGCTATTATCCCACATTGGTTGTTCATATCACAATAAAAACATTGTGCCAGCAGGAGCTAAGGAGGGGAGGGAAAAACTTGAACAGTTTTCAAATGTGAAAGAAACAAACTGAATTCCACATTCCAGTATCTTTTTCAGAGTTACAGACTGCTAAAAAGTAGAATTGAGGATGACCAGGTAAAACTTAAGATTAATATCCAGTGCTCCCAATTAGGCCCTATTTTGTGGAATTCTACTTTTGAGGTAGAGTCTCTCAGGATATTAGGCTCTTAAGAAATGCAAATCAAAACGTGCAGCCAGTTATCTTACCAATTTATCTTGCCAGTCTGTTCATTGAAAAGTTGTTTTAATATCCGTTGTCTTCTGTCCTAAGGACCACCTCTCTTCACAGGCATTTAGGAAACCCAAACATTTGCAAGTGAGGAAAGCCCAGTAAAACAGACTGGGTGGTAGGCAACAGTCCTGTGAGGTGTAGCCTAGCAGATTGTGGAAGAGGCCAAACCACATCTGGATGTTGGGTGCTGAGGGCAGAGACACCTCCCTCACCACGAGTGATGCACACCAGGAGATCCTGCCTGTACTGCCTGTGCTGGTGCTGCTGGAGCAGTGCCGTGGCTGCAAGGAGGAGCTGCAGTGGCTGAGGACACAGACCTGAGCTTCTTGCTTGTGGGAGCTGGGTGTGGAAGGGGACACTGAGCAGCCCCACTCACTGGAGCTCTGATGGAGCAGAATGAAGAGGTGGCATCTGGGGCTGGATTGAGGGCAGCAGGCATGCCCAGAGACAAGTCAAAGGTTTGGCAGGTCATGTTAGAAAAGGTGAGAGTAGGAAACTCTTCTCTGGATCCAGAGTGCAGCAAAGAGGTTTTGGCTGTCTGTACCAACTGAAGAGCTGTCAGGTATGCACATGGACTGGCACAGAAGCAGGAGTTGCAGCTCCTGATGGCATTTTCCCAGGTAGCTGAACTTTGGGAAGTCCATGGTCTACAGACTTGAGCATAAAGGACAGTCAAACCTAGACTCCCTTCATATTTATTATTCTTGGCAGGCCTTCCAAAAGACATACCAGTATCACAAAGAAAGACTCTTGATGCTATCAAGATGTTTCAAGCAGGGTGAGGAAATACCTGTTGAAAGAGAACGGCTAAAGCACTCTACAAGAATTAACAGATTACATGAGATCTGGTTTATCAAAGAAGGAAATGTCCCACAAACATGAGTAACAACCAGAATGACTTTAGAGAAAGGCATTTCAGTTTATTGTCAAGACACTTTCTTCCCTCTTTTCTCACCAAGTATTTTAGATAATTTCTCATACGGACTTTCAGTTCAAAGAGGTCACAATTTCCCAGACACTGGTGACCATTTCAGAGAGCAAGTTTGTAGCACAGAAAGTAATTTTTTAGTAATCATTGTTCCCAAAATCCAACCTGGCTCCACATGAGGCTGTCACAACATGCAAGAAATTCATCCCATGAACTTGATGACTAATTTGTTGCAGTCAGTCCTGGATTTCAAAGCTGCACTTCAAAAAAAGCTTTTATGGTACACAGCTCATTTGCCTTGGATTGTGCTTAACAGTCTAAAACCAGAGTACCGTTTGTTGTTTTTTAAACTCAGAAATAAGCTATCAACTACTTTCCATGTTTCCACATGCCACAATCTTAAATTCTGAAAAATTTTGCAAGAAAATGCATCAGTAAATGGAGAAATCAGTCTTAATGTTCCATGTTTGAATATTAAAGGGCTGTCTCTTGGATATTACATTGAGATACATTTTTTTCCCTGTGTATCACATCACAAGAGATATTTCTGTAGAATTTAAGCTTGTTTGATCTTTGCCCTAAAAGATCCAAGTGTGCTGTGTATGGGAATATGCCAACCTCATTTGGGATAACCAGTGGTTTGATACTGTCTATCCATGGCTTGCAAAAGCACTCTAAGCTGCCTTAGACCCAAACTTGGACTTCTGTGCAACTACATGACCTCTGCTCACAGCTATATGCTCCCTGTGCACCCATTTTCCTTAGGATCTCCTTCCTGAAATATACAGTAATTTCACGATTATAAGCCGCACCATTTTGACTAAAATTTTGGTCTGAACCCAAAGTGCGGCTTATAATCAGGTGTAGCTTATATACGGACAAAGAATGAAAAGTTGCTGTTTTTGTTTGGAGGACAGGTGTCTGCTGAGAAAGGCAGGAACTTCTCTTTGAAATGGAGAATGTAAACCCCTTCCCTCCAAATTATTATAATTTTGAAATTAAGGGGCTTTCAGGCAAAGATATGGGAATTAGGAATAACAGTTCTTTTCTAGGGAAATTAAAATAGAAATACAGTACTACAAAGAAAGAAACTCCAAACCCTGACAAAGTCAGAGTACAACCTGACACCCCATCAGGCAGGGTGTTGGTAGCAGTCCCATTAAATGGTGGCTGCATCCTCCTGCAGTGACAGATGTGGTTCAGTTGGAGCAGGGCTCCTGTACAAGGTGCAGTTTCCCTCTAAAGGTCCAGTGGTGATGTGGAGAAATCCGGTTTTCCTCTGGAGTCCAGTGGAGAAAGGGGCTACCTTAGTGTCCCAAAACCTCTGTTTTTATCTTGGTAAGAAATGTTGGGCTCTTCCCCCTGGCTGGAGCAACTTCCAATGGGATGCAGTAATTTTATCATTCCCACAGTGGGACTCAATGGGCCATTAGCAGAAAATGACTCACTGGAGGAAGGATGGGTTGTGAAAAGATAAAGAACAATGCCCTGCCTGGTTTCAATGGATGGCCCATTAGCAGAATATCTCCCGCAGAGATAAGGATCACTGCCCCCACCCTCAACAGATGGTGATAGAACAGATACCTTTTATCACACTCTATATCGTAACCCAAGACAGTTGTCGACACCCGGACGTGCGGCTTATAATCAGGTGCGGCTTATGATCGTGAAATTACTTTTTGTTTTGTATCAGAACTCCGTCAAAAAGTAAATACATTAAAATCATTATCATTCCCCAGTCTGTGACTTCTGCACTGACTATGTAAACCTGGGCTTTGCTTTTTAAGTCCTTTGGACTGCACTGCAGCTCCCAGTTGGCACAGCAATTTGCAAAATCACCATTTCCAGGCAGCACACTACAACACCCTGATTAAGGCAAAAAGGATGGCACCATCTTTTACTAAGGCAGTTTCTTAACTGCTGATGCTGCACTAGGCACTGAATTCTTGTGCCATTGTGATACTCTTTCACCTGTTTTAAACTCACCTAGAAATCAGGTTTTTTCCCTAAATCTAATTCCCAAAGGCAGGACTTTCTGTGCCCATTTCCTGCAACCCAATGTGAAAAGTGCTGGAAACAGCCTGTAATTTCTTCTGGAAAAATTAAACTGAATAGATATTTAATTTTTAAAGAAGACATTAGTGTACTACCAAAATGCACATGAAAAACATTCCTCTTCAGATAGCAGATAATTAATTTATTTTCTTGTATTTCTTGCTTGCAGGATTTAATCTTTTGGTGTTTTGGAATTTTTTTGTGGTTTTCGTTTTGTTTTGGGTTTGTTTTTGTTTTCATAATGTACATATTTCTTCCTCACAAATCAGTTTTTACTATCTAAACACAGAAGTAGAATTGCTACTGTTTTTTTCTAGAGGTAGTGAAAATGCAGAAAATTCTGCTACCTTATGCGTCCTGACAGATTTTCTTTTTTTTTCCCCTTCAGCAGTTAACAATTCTGGTTTTATACTGAAGGTTGGTGCACAAATATACCACTGTACAGACAGAAGCAACTCAGGTACATTGGGTACTTCTCTATATACCTCTCCACATGCTTATATACACACATTTGGATTCACTACTAACAAACAATTTCCTACTAAAAATCAATGACATTTTCCATTAGCACTGTTGGGAAAAGCATTGATTGGCCCTTAAAAGGCTGGCTGCACATCATGTGAAAGAACTCAACTGCTAAGAGCTAAATTTACAACATAAAATGTACCCAACATTCAGCTGAGGAAGGCTTTTACCCAGTTTTTCAGGATAATATGATACAGCACATCTTTATCAAACATTTCTATATTTTACTCTTTTGAGTGTTTATTAATTCACACCAGTATAGCCACAGTTACAATCCAGCACTGAGTAGTTGCAAGATTTTAATGCTGATTTAAGTTGATAACACCCTTTTAGATCCAATAAAGTTATCAATTTTGCCAGAAGAGTTTTCCAGTCTTAACCATGAAAGAAACCACTTCTGAAAGTTATTCACAAAATTAAGTATAAGGGGGCAACTCAGAAAGCTACCAAGGGCATTATAAAGCTATTGTGTTCCCTTCTGTGAGTACTGAAGTTACTTTAAATAAAACAGATAAAATGATTCCTCATTGCCACTGTAAGTTATGTAACACTTTGTTTTACCACTGAAGTCCATCCTTTTAATTCTCTCCCATAAAAGCAAACAATGCAACAATGAATCACTCAAATGTTCTGTGGCAGTGGCTTTGTTTGAACAGTGATTGCTGCTATAAATGACTTTTCCAGAACTTTGTGGTATCCAAAGAATAGCAAATCAGATCTATTTGCTTGCAGTAGTATTAACACATTCATCCCTGTGCTGCATGCACGAGTGGCCTCTCTTTGCTTCAGGAAATCCCAGTGCAAGTGTCTCGAGACCTGTACCCAGTCCACTGGAACCACTGGATGTACAGTTGGTGGTAGAAATTAGACAAAATCAATCTGAGCTTTCATCTTCCCAATCCCCTTTATTCCTTCCAGACTTCAGGCATGGTGGTTCTATAGAACCCTCCCAAGAGTTGTGCCCAAGCCACCTACACTGCGTTGCCTGAGGTCTCCTAGAGCAGTCCTCACTTCAGCCTATTACTGCTTCTCTAAGTTCACCCAGTTTTGCTCATTTTCCTCTTCTAAATTGTTAGGGGTTTTGTTGTTTTTTTATTCCCCCATGTTTGACTTACTTTGGCCTTCTACACACTTTGAATTAGGATACAACACATGGGCTAAAATTTTTCTTCCTCCTTGCTGTGGCTATTCCATTGTTCCTTCACCTTTTTCTCTCTTCTGTACTTGCTGAAACTTCTTTAGCATCTAGAATCCGCACTAGCCTGCCCATCCCATACCTTAATCTGTGCATTCACTGTACTTCTCAGTAATCTCCTTGCTTCACCTTTTCTGCCAGTGCCTTCTTTCAGGCTGAGCCTTATGCAAGAACCAGCATCCCAATCTTGGTTTCTCAAAATCCTGTCTTTCCCAATTCTTGTAACTGATAACCAGTAGCCTTCCAAACCTCCTCTCACCAAACTATTGCTCCTTGCATAACCTCCATCATTTCAATTAAGGAGTTATCCTTTCTAGTATACAAATAGTAGTGAAGGCTCGTAAATGTCCCTTTGAGTCTTGTGAATGTATTAACAGAGTAACTGGAGGGCTCTGATTCACAGGGTTATTGGGGTTGCCTACATGTGACAGCAGAACTTTGAAAACAAAGGAACAAAACATGAAATGAGTTAATATAGGGCAGAATTTAGAAAAAGACTGAAGCTGAACACCATTTCCAGTAAAACAGAAACCAGTAATTAATCTCACATCTAGCTTCAGTAAAGATTCTTGGTTTAGAGGCAAACTATGGACTGTTACCTGTAAACTCTAAACAAGCCCTGTGACAGTATGATGCATTAAGCATCATGATGACAAGTCTGCTTTTTTTCTTCAGCACAGGCAAGTTTGCATTTGTGCCCTCCTCTCCTTCTCCTCTGGATGTCCTTTGCAGAGGTTTGCTAAACTTAATCTACATTGTAGATCAATAAAACCTCAACTGCAAAACCTGCCTATGGAGGAAGCTTATCCTCTAACAAAGTAACTATGAAGCGGTAAGCATGGCAAAATAATTAACCAGTTCTGCTGCAGGGAGATGACATGGTGACACCTCTGTAAGAAAGTTACATCAGCTACCTAAGTAAATGGTATAAGCACCATTAAACACATTTCAGCACACTTAAGGTATTTCACTATACCTTGTACTGTGTAAAATGTAGTCATGCAGCAACATCAGTAGGGCTGCACCAACACTGCCTTCTGCATGTTAGCCAAAGCCTGAGTGGAAATTCAGCCTGTGCTACATTCAAGTTTAATTTCATCTACCTGCACTGACAAGATGGTGTGCATTTAAGCCAGGCTTTTCCAGAGAGTTCCCCACATAGCCCATATAAACAACTGGCAGCATCAGCTGGCCATCATCACCAAGGAACAAGCTGGCTATGTTCCCTCCTACAGGCACTTGATGCAAAAGGCTGCAAATGGCTGCAAAAGCTGCAGGCTCCAGAGCTACAATTCTGCCCAGTGCCTCCATTTTTCACTTAGATGATTTTTCCATCTGTAAACAATAAAACAAAACCTGTGTATTATTTATTACACGTTATCCTGTCAGGATGGTGGCACGAGGACCGGCTAGCATTTAAAGGGACAGTACCTGCTGTAAAAAGGACTTGGTCCTTTCATATTCCATGTGATCAGCTGTGGGAGACAGACCAAAGCAACAATCACAAAATGTTTAGAGCAAAACATTCTGCCACTGCTACCTCTTTGTAACAGAATGTAATTCAGATCAGTATTAATAATATCTGAAATAATCTACTTTATCCAATTAGGTTTTAATTTCAAAAATCCAATGTTTTTTTCAATATTGTCAGCATATAAAAATGGTAGAAAGTTTGCTGCACACCAGTGGATATCACCGTTGTTCCACTGGCTGCAGCTGGATTCAACTTGTCAACTTCACTTCTCACTCACTCTGCTTATAATCTGGTTCTCCAATAATTTAGTTTTCTGGGACAGGTTGCAAGTAGGAGAGAAGCAGTAGAAACACTCACATGACACTGGAAAAAACTTAGGATTATTTAAATTTTTTTAGTCTCAGAATTGAGATACCAAAATGGGATGGATGTGTGAGTATACTTTAGTCGTCTCTAAAGTGAATTAGTAAATTTTGCAATGAAAACTGGAGATTAGTAGCTGGATGCATGGATTATGGCATTCAGTGGGTTGCCATACGTTGTGGGACACATCTTTTGAAGGAGATTTTAATTGACTCAAAAGACAATATGGCAACTGGCAGGCTTTTTCTTTATTGAAGCAAAGTCACAGCATTTTCAGCACTATTCCCCTCTAGTGAAGGGAAGAGTTAAATGAAGGCCCCTGAAATTTACATAACTAACAAGTAAAGAATTGAAGAAAGAGATTACAAGCATATTTCTCTAAAATAAATAATCTACAAAGAGTGCTTTTTTGTCTTAAAAGCAATCTAAAAATGTAAAAATTCTATGGTAAGGAGATCAAAAGATATTTTAACAACTTTCAATATTTACAAACAATACAAAAACTGCGCATGCCATCAAATGATGCAAAATTCTTATTAAAAATTAAAAGCTTCATTCCTACCAAGAACCAAAAACTCCAGCCAATATTTCAGTTTTAATTAATGGTCTTCTTTACAATTGGAAAACCGTTAAATGTTCTTATCTGTAAAATATACAATAAAAATGAACCTGACTAAATTATTAAGGTTAAAGAAGAAGAGCAATACTGCAGGCAAATCAAAAAGGAAAGTAACTGTAACTTATTCTTTGGTAACCAAAAGTTAGCAAGTATCTGTATTTCAAGTGATGAAAAGTAAGTCTCCCCATTTTGACAAATGAAAACAGATTTCTGGCAAAACACAACTCCCAAGTTCAGTTTTGAAAGACGGGCTCCACCTACAGCTTTGTAGTGCAAGTCAATTTCTCTTTCTAATTCAGAAACACAGCTCTCCTGGTTCCGGCCAGGACAGGGTTTATTTTTTTGCAGTAGCCAGGAGGGGCTGTGGCCAGGACACAGAGGTTGTTCTACACTACCTCAACACACTGCTGGGGACAAGGAAGTGGGGCAGCAGCTCACACATTACCAGACTGTGCATGGTGAGCAGTCACCTGTGAGCTATTCACTTCTTCTGTGCGCACTCTAAGCATTGTTGCTGTCACTGTCCATTTTCTTACTTCATTGTTGTTCCCAGTAGATTTTTCTTTCATCAGCTCCCAACTTTCACCTTTTGTGCTTCCAATTCTCCTCTCCAACCACCCGCAGAAGAGGGGAGGGGAGTGAGTGAGTGGTACATGGTTTGGTGGGAACAATAAATTGGGGAATACTGTTCCTAAACTATGACAGTAACCCTTCCAAATTCTGGCAGTACACTGCTTCATTCATCTCCCACTTTCCTGGTGTCTGCTTGCACCCTCTCCACACATCCAGCTGTTCTAGCTCTCTAAGGGAATACTCCAGTCAAGGAAGCAATTCACCTGGAAATGTGTGTTTCACCAAGTGAACGTGTGTGGCTGCATAGCAGCTAGTAGTGTGTTATAAAATCAGCTCCCTTTTCCACATTAACTACACAGTTCATTTTCCCTCAGGAAAAAGAATTAAAATTACAGTACCCTGGACCAATCCATAACCTGGTGAGCTCATGCTTGAGCAGGACACACTTCATTGAACGCTGGGCCATACCCCACTAAGGAGCCATGTAACCCCAGCACCACCTTCTCTCAGAGGTGAATGTGCCTCATTGTGCCTCCCTCTGCTTAACAAATGCACTGCGCTGCATCACTACAATGCTTTTGAACCAAATGTCCAGCTTGTACCACAGGAGCCTTCTCATTTCAGGCTTACTCCTAAATTTTGCTTGCACAATTGCAGTCTCAAGAAAAAGAAAAACTTCACACCCCTACAGAGTCTGAGAAAACTTCCCCACCCCAACCCACAAGAGGACTTCTAAGGCTTTACACAAAAAATTCAACTGTTAACCTTCTTCAAGCCACAGACCACTCATTCAAAGCAAGTGCTCCCCACCCCAACCCAACCACGCAGAACCATCGTTGCTTTAGCATTTAAACATACACATGCAGTTCATGGAATAAATGCTCAGCAAAGTAACCTTGTCCTGGTCTGGGCTTTCCTCTGGAATCTAGTCCCTGTGATTCTCTAGACTAATATCCAAAGCCTTTTGTCACACTGCCTTTTAACTTTCTTCAGCTGAAGAGTTGAGATACTTCCTTGAAGCACCTGGTTGAGTCATTAAGTCTACATGGGCCGGATCCAAGCTCTCCTTGCAGCCTGCCTCCTCAGCATACGGGAAGTCATTCATGTCCATTTCATCACTGTTAAACATATCAAGCTGCCCCTCTTGCTGCTCTTCCAAAGTCCTCCGGACCCTGCCCTCGGACTGTTCCACTGCTTCCCCATCTCCTTCACTAATGACAGTCATGGGGCTGCTCTGGATGCGGTTGCGGACGTTGTACTTGCTGCTGGCAGCAGATGGGGGTGTCCGTGACCGGCCGTACCTCGTGCCAGAGAAGGACATGCTCCTTGGCATCAGGCCCTCACTCTTGGCCCACTCTTCCTGGGCCCGTTTGCTCTTGCTGGGTGAGCAGCTGGCAGGGCTGTCAGAAAGGTCAGGGGAGGCGTCTGTCCTTGTCCGATGGAACCGTGGGTCCGTGTTCTTCAACATCTCTGCTGCGGACATACGGGAACTGGTGTCACAGCGACTCCCTTTCTTCAGCAGCAGGGCTTTGAAGTTGTCATTGCTGGTGCTGCTCTTGCGAACACTTCTCTGAATAGATCCGGCTTGTTTGAGGGTAGCTAAATTTGGGGAAGCACCAGTGGGAGTTACGGGGGGCGACGGAGAATGGTTGCGGGTACGGTCGTCTTCAGAATCTTTACGGCCAAGGACTTTCCTTTTGGATCTGAGTTTGAAACACACACAAAAGAGAAGAGGATGACACAAAAATGAAACTTTCTACCTCCTCCAATTAAACTCAGTTTAGAGTTTAGAGGGATGACAATGAATTACACTAAAGCAGAGACAGGGAAAAGGGAGAAGTGATCTAAATCTAAAGCATGAGTAAGAACACCACCAGAACTGTACAGGCACAAATGCAGATATTGGAGGTAAAACGTAAGTTCATTACTCTTTTTCTGCAAATCCAGAACAACGAAACTACTAAAACCGGCAATACTGATGTTCAAAACACTTTAGCAAATTTAGTGAATTGGGTTTTCTGGAGTCAGTATTCAACTGCTCAGATTAATATGCTATAAAGATTTACACTGCATGCTGTTTCTCTGTCAATTTGGGGACTTGATTCAAAATATGTCATCCAGAGTATATGGGGTGGTTTTTGTTTCATTTTACTATTTGACACTCTCTAGAGAATTAGAGGTGTAGTTTAGTGCACTTTCCTTCAGAAAAACGGACACAGCAATGGACTGCTGCTGAAGATGGAGAAAGTGGAGCCACATGTAAGAATTCTAGACTAAATGATTAAAAAAAACCCCTCCTGAATCCAAATATTAAATAAATAGAGAAAAAACTTCTCCAGCTCCTCTCAAGATGCAAAGACAAAATTCAGTTATGTTGGTGCTCTGTCATTGCAACTTTCAACTAAATGAAGGAGAGACCAACTTCCTGACAAGAAAGTTATCTTTCCAAATGAAAGAGCGGAGTGTTTGTCTATTTAAATGTGAAGTGCAGGGACAACACCAAAAAAATAAAATTAAATTAAGACATAACCATGGAACTGGGAATATGTGGAAACTGGACTTTCATTGCCTCATTTTCACATTACTAGAAATCTTAAAGAAATGTACATGCCTGGTATTTGTAGTACAGCTGCTTTGTTTCTCTGCTGGCTGAGCAAGAATTAATTTAAAAAGACTGTATAAAGCCTAATTTTTAATATGGTATTTTGGCAGAAGTTTAAAACAAGTCAACTGACTTCTTAGAGATATAAAATTATCATGCTATGAAACTCCATATTAATTTTTATCAAGCATGTGTTCAATCCAGATCATTCCCCTTGTAAAACAGATTTCTACTTAAAGTAATCTTTACCTTTACTTTCTTAAAAGCCTTGAGATCTTGCCAAGGCAAGCTCAAATGTGTTCATGCAACACAGCCTATTAATAATTTTAAAAACCCTGAAAACAAAGAAGCAGGATCCATCAGCTGAGTAGGTGGCAGCAACAGACCTTGCTATAGGCTGCCAAGACTTTGGAGCGATCCTGTGTCTCCTAAGTGGTGAAGTTTATGCATAGCTCACTGGTGATACCCCCAAAGGCAGCTGTACCAGCTGTTAGTTTCAGCAGCTGCTGCTGCCTCCACCTGTCTTTCTGGAGTAAGAATGTAATACCAATGTCCATTCAGCCTGAGGATGAATGGACACAGAGACAGCAAAGAGATATAATGATGACTTCAGGAGCAGCCAGTTTTGTAGGAACCTCATCTAGATTTAAGTGTGCGTTAGTGCTGTAGGCAACAGATGATTTTGCTGTTTGGATGTTCTGTATGAACATGTGTGTGCATCTGTTACAGGGAAAATACTTTCCTTCATTAGGGTTTTGGCTGCCTATTGATATCTTTAAACACTGCAGTGCTGGGGTTGTACTGTTACCAAGCCCCAAATTGAATTGAAAAAAAAAAATCAGTTGCAAAGATCTGCGGGGAAAGACTTTGTTACCCTAGCTTGAAATGATCTGGAAAGGCTGTGAATGCAGTGCAGAGCAGTCAGTTTGCTGTCAGCACCCAGCCAGCTTTTCTCAGTATGTATGAATCATGGAAGAAACTTGGAATTAAGAACTAAATTTGGTTTTGGTGGCTTTTCAGACATAGATAGGATATACGCTCAAACAAAACTATGACGTAAAACTTCAGACTGTTCTTCCTGTCATTAATGCACATACCACTAAATTTTTTGCCTTGCTCCAAAGAATTTCTCCAAGAGTGCCAACTATTGAAATAATACCTCTCAGAAACAGTGGGGGAAAACCTAAACCTTTTTAATTAATTAGCAACCAAGGAAGAAAGTGGTTTAAGTCCAAAGCCAGCAAAAGCAAAGTCTTAAAAAAAAAATGTGTCAAGCAGTTCTAAGTATGCCACATCCTGTTCCGTTGTCCATTTCCCCACAAACTCATGAATTATAGGTATGTGCATATATACAGAAATCCACTCTCTATCTACATACATAAAGGAGAACGGCTACCGGCCAGAATATCTCATTCTAAAGCCAGATTTGACACAGTCCTAGAGCACCATGGAACATGAATGCCACAGACCATTTTCAGAATGGCTCATACAGGCCAAGTCCTAAGGGGGAACAGCAAATTATAAAAAGTCAGTATCATATATATGCAATTTTTGTAATGTCTGGAAAGGACTTGTTTCAAAAATGAACTAAAAAAATCAGCATTTGCATCCAAAATGGTGCAACCTCTCAGCCGCTCTCTCCCCGTTCCTTATTCCCGATGCACAGACGTGCAAACTGACTGAACACCTGGATAATCCCACTCCCCAGCAGGGAGGAGGCCTGCAGTGCGCAGAGCAGCCACACGATGGCGCTGGCGGCACGCCCAGCCGGGCCCGGGCGGCTCCGGCCGCGGTCCGGGAGTGCCGCTCCAAGGGGAACCCTGCTCCAAGGGGGAGCCCTCCTTTCCTGCTCTGCCCTTGGGCCTTCCTTCTTGGGTTTTCTTCTTCCCGAGCACCTAACGCGAACAGCACGTAAATCTAGCTGCCATTCAGGATGATTTTGTTTTCAAGGGAAATGAATAATGTCATTAATAATAGAGCCAGTACTGCACATTTCATTCATGAACCAGTTTGACACAAAACACCCGACCTCAGGCTGGATTATGGCAAACTATAATCCAGCGTTTGCCATATGTTTTGCCATATGACTGACATGTTGTGTTACTTGCCAGTTTCAGCCACGCTTGCCATGAAGCATTAGCGTTGAGCCTCTGTCCCAAACTGCACCATATAAGCAGCGAAGAGAGTAAAAAGAGATGGAGAAGAACAAGAATGAAAACAAAAAGATACACAGAGAAAGCAACAGTAGAGTTAATATGGCAGATTGAGAACAGTACATTAAATACTACACGTGAAGATATTTTAAAGGGCAAGGTATTTATAATAATATCAACATCCATTTAATCTGGTAGGTTTTAGTTCAGAATGGATTAAACACATTTATAAAACAATAAAATGCAAGTCCTTTTCCTCATCTTTTTCACATATAGCCTTAGTAGAAAGTTGATACATACGTGCTTTCTGTTAAAGCCATGGCTGTTGTAATTGAGTGTTTTATAAAACAATGTCAAATTTATTTCTGAGAGACCTACCGAACCTGACAGGACAGGAAGGGCAGTTTCTGCAGTACCTGTGAATGGCTGCAAAAAGATCCTCAGTAGTCCTTGGTCTTGCTGGTGTTGCCACTCCATCCGTCTCTTCCCCATAAGTACTGCTTGGCAGGAATGAACTATTGGCTGTGTCTGATTCAAACACCTCCACTATGCAAAGAGAATGAACAACACGGTCAGTCTGCTGTGTGAGCCCCACATGCACATAGTCCTGAAAACAGCCCTTGCTGCCTCCAAGGAGAAGCATCTGATGGACTGAGTGCAGCACTGTCATTACTGTCATTTCAGATGAACGCTTGCTGTAGGAACTGCAGTGCATGAAATAAATGCCTGTGTTTGCTCACACGTAACATGCAGAGAACAGTAACAAAAAGAAATCTGTAAGGTTTCCACAAAAATGCAAAAACAGTATTAAAAAATTAACTGCTTTCATAGCATGCTTTAATAGTAGCATGGTTAAACAAAGCATCATTTTCTTTCCATGTCTGCAACAATGAGAAGCCAGAAAGCAATTGCATGAAATGTCATAAAGTATTAATCAGATCCTGGCAACTTTCTTTTTTTGTTCTAGTTGTAACAATCACTAGAGGCTCTGCCCTCTACAGAATGCCACCTCAATGCTAGGATGGCTATTCTCACTCCCCACCTTCTTCAAAATAGCTACTGCTGCATCTGAATTAGTCAGAGAAAAGAGACTCACCACTTTCGTTCTCTTGAGATAGGTGCCCCTCAGTGTTACTGCCACTGTCCTGGCTGCTGCCTGAACTGCTTCCTTCATCAAAAGCAGATTGCTCCTCCTGCCTGGGTTCTTCTTGAACTGGTGATGCAGCAGGCTGTACCACAAAGGCATTCGCTCCCACTGTCTCAGAGAAGGTGAATCCAGCAGCTCCTCCCTCAGGAACCAGGCTGCCAGAGTCCATCTCGCTAGAACCGAGTCCATCTGTAAGACAATTTCTCGTCTCCTCTGAGTGTGCAAGCACAGCGTCTCTCTTAGTTGGGCTTCTGGCAGTATCATTCCCTTCAGCTGCTTTCTCCACTGTAAGGTCTAACTGTGGAGGTGGTACCAGAAGGAACAGTTTGGGTTTCTTTGAAATAGGAGGTGGTTTCTTGCTTGGCAACACAACCTGAGTCTTTTCGGGAGATGCTGGTGACCCCTGAAGCGACATGCCAGAAGGGAGGTCTTCACTCTGCACCGAGGACTCAGGTGTGTCATCAGAGGCCAACCCAACAGCACTGGCTTCAGAAGATTTCTTCAGACCTACTGCACTCACAGGCTTTTGATCACTGTCAAGTACAGGTGTGCTATCAGAGAGAATGAGAGGAGAACCCCGAGACAGTGTTTGAACTGCATTTTTAAATGAAGTGCCTTGAGTTTTCATTTCCTCATCGCCTAAGCTGGAACTGAGTTTTAGTGAGAGAGATGGCTTTAGCAGAGACTGTGACGATGAATTTGCAGTACTCTTTTCCTGAGAGTTAGTTTCAGAAGCTGATTCAGTTGATGGTTCACCTTCTGTTGATTTTTTCACAGACCTCAACTGCACCATTTGCAGTGCTTTGGTGGTTACTAATGGCATCACAGGTCTTGATGAATCTTGCTTGTTGAGCGGCTGTTTCACTGGACTGTAGCAAGAATCCTCCTGGTTGCGTTTCTTAAAGGAATACTGTGGGTATATTGTTGCACCTTTTGTTATTTTGGGATCAAGTGGTGGTGCTGGTGGTGGGACAGCTAAAGGGCAAGAAGGAGGAGGAGGAACAGGGGAAGAGAATGAACTGATGGAGGCTTCTTGTGGAAACCATGGGACAGTCTGAGCAAAGGTAGAATTTACATTGGCTTCTGGCGGAGGAGGGGGGAACGTGGGAGAGGTTGACAACGGTGACAGATCCATGACTTCTGCTGGAGGAGGAGGAGGAGGAGGAGAAAGGTCAGGGCAATGTGGAGGTGTTGGAAGAGGATGTGCTGGAGGAGGTGCACCAGAATCCACAGGAGGGCTCAGGGCAGGGTCCAGTTTCTTCACACTCACACTCCCTTCAGTAGATGTATTTGAAGAAAGAGAAGTGGACGACGAAGACATGGAGACTGAAGACAGAAGAGAAGACTTCCTTTCAGGCACTTTAGGCTTCAGCTTGGATTTGCCATTTCCTGATGATGCAGACTTTACAAGTACAGGCACTGGAGTAAGCGCAGTGGGTGTATTGGACTGGCTGGAGTACCCACTCGATGGTGATGTGACTCGGTGGGATTTCTCTGGAGAAGTGCTCTTTGGTTTGGCCAGTCCACTGGGCACTTGTGGCACAGAAGCCCTTGAGCCATCACTGAAGTGGCTGATGCTATAATCGCTGAGAGCAGATGATGCACTGGCAGAATGGGTCACTGGAGATTTCACCTGGTCATCTGCCACTGCGGCATAGTCGCTGTAGTAACCCCACTGGTCAGCATACTCTGACTTTATGCTGCTTGTTTCACTCTGGGAGGGGGTGACTGTGCAGATGGAGTACAGGTTTGGAGCAGTGGTGGACATCATGCTGCTGCTCGCACTGACCGAGCTTTGGCTGCGGGAGCGCAGCACCCAGGGATCCTCATAATCACTGCAAGGGCTCTGGGAAGGGGAGCTGCCATTTTTGCACTTGAGATTCAGCTGCAGAGAATGCTGGAGGGTGGCTATGAGGGTTTCATCAAGTACCTGTCCATTGGATTGGGCTTTTTTCTTAGGCATCCTTCTGAGTGAGTCTGTTCTGGATGGTGGCAAAGGTGGCTTCTTTGCCTTTTTCAGCGAGATGTTTCTTGCAAGGGATTTGTCACCTTGGCCTGAGTGGTCATCCTGATGTTTCTTCTCCTTTCCTTCAAAGACATTTATCACGCTCTCTCTGGCGTTTTCAAAACCATTAGTACTGTTGCATGGCATGTCTGACTTCAGTCCAGAGTCCATATGCATGGAGCCATAAAAGCCATCATGGTCCACAGAATAGAGGGAAGTAGAATCGTCCCTGACCGACGTCCTCTCCAGGCTGCTGCTGCTCAGGTTGCTAACAGGCGTGGCACAGCCTGGTGTGGTACAGACCACCTTGCGTGAAGGGGTCTCGCTGTTTTCTGAAGACCTGTACAACCAATGCTCCGTGCTGCTCACTGCTGCCTGTGCTCGCTCCCCAGAATAGCTGGATTCACTCCGACCATCGCTGTCCTGGGAAGGGCTTGGTAAAGCCGCAGTGTTCCTAGAGCTGTAGCTCATGCTCTGAGACCCAGCCTCTGCATTCCCAGAAGTGCTTAGAGAGACAGCAGAGTCACCAAGAGAAAGCATCATGACAGAGTTAGATGGGATGGTATCTGAAGTCTGCGAGTGACGTGTTGAGCTACTCTCACTCCAGTTACCACTTGAAGAATGGTGATCTTCTTTCCCACTTATTGCACTGCTGGCAGCAGGATTGTCTCTTGGATTTGGAAAGGCAGTGGAGCTGGAAATTTTACTATCCAATGATCCAACACTCTGGGCAGCATGGATGAGTATAACTTCAGAGGAGGATGACAGTGTTGCATTGGGTATGATGCTCGTTGAGTAAGTGGCATGAGGAGAGACCACACATGCTGGGCTTGAGGACTTCTCACTATCACAGCTTCTCACCTCTTGGGACTTTGGCCTCGACAGGGTCCCCATCGTGGGATTATTTCTCAGATGCACAACACTATCATCCACTTGCAATTTGCTTATCTGGTGGGGTAAAGTGCCAGCAATGTCTTCTGTCTGCCTCGACATCATGCTCTGTGTCTGATCTAGGGACTGCAGAGACACTCTCGCACCAACCCGAGGCAAGCTGTGAAAACCTATGTCGTTATTTTGGCGAGAAGCAAATATAACTGCAGCAGAATCACTCATCACTGACATGTTTCCAGATGAGCTGGAGAACTGAGACATCTGGGCTGCAATGCCTTGTCCTTTCTGTGCTCGTATTCTTCTCATTGAAGGGGGCACAACTTTAACTTCCTCCGTCTGGCAGCTGGTATCCTTGGTTTCAGAGCGCTGCATGGCAGAGCGATAGCTGTCTAGTCTCCCTAGCGTGGAACAGTGATCTGGGACATACATCGAATGCCCTCGGAAATCACTCTGGCCAGTACCAACTGCTGGAGTCAAAATAAAATAATTATTTCTTGAAGCAAAAATTCACATTTATCTTCTCACATTTAAAAAAAACAGCAACCCAGCAAAGTGCTCGATCCCCATGCTCGTGGCAGGTCATGCCTTCTGAAGAACAATCTGCAACAACGGATTTTGCAGAGGCATCGTCTGTTTTCTGCATTTCTCTTCCCTTTTTCCTTATTACCAGGAACCTTCTGCTTACAGAAGCATCTGTGTTCCTGCCGCACATTCGACACATGAAATCCTCTGTTTATGACATGGTAATAATTTCCATAGTAATCAGTTGTGTCAGAAACCAAGTAGTACAGTTTGACTTCCAGTAGGCAACGCAGCAGGAACAGACAAAAGCCTGAGAAACGTGAAGTGTGTTCCCATGCTAATGCCTCGTGCAATAAAGAAAAGGGGAAGGAAATCTGGAGACTAATATGAATAAAAGGATCTGCTTTGTACAAGCAATACACTTCAGAAAAAAACATTTCAGGAGACACAGATAGCTCTCCAAGTCCTGTAGTTTGTCTGAAAAAATGCTAACACATGGAAACATGCATTGTTTTAACCACAAATAATACATGTGCTATAACAGCATTCATATAAGCATTATCCAACACTGCAAAGAAAACCATTAGATAACATTTCTCCATACAACTACTTTCTATTTATCACAAAGGAAAACCTCTAAGAACTCAAGAAAAGAAACAGCTGGTATTGATGGTTGTATCATCCTCAGCATCATCAGGAAATTAAAAAATAACCACTTTTTCTAAAAGAAGGAATAATCACATAGTGGCATAACTCCCCCCACCCCCAACTTTGAAGATAATGGAAAATCAGTTTTAGTTCAAAAGATAGCTTTCACTGGATCAATAGAAAGGATTCTAGGGCTCTTTTAAATTTACAGTTTTATTGGTAGCCGCCTTTTAAAATCACAAACCAGAGGATTGCTTTAAAATTAGTCTGTGTAAGGCTGTTGCTTTTGAATTCAGTTGCACTGCTGTATAAATAGCAAGAAAGAGGCAGGCATGCTGCTGGAGATGCTGGTAAGGATGCTACACATATGTCACTGTGGGAGAAAACGGGTTATTTCAAGTCTCTGCCTTAGCAAGCCTCAGGAGCAATGAGGTAGCATGCCTGAAAGGAATGTCCTCCTTTCATATTTACTATATGAAACTGCACTGGGAGGATAGGTATTCTTATCATGCAGCTTTAAACACCACTCAAAGGACATTTAATCATCCTGATTCTTGGCAGGCAAAAGAGGCATTTAGGCTAAGGAAAAGAGGGCTCTGAAAAGGCTACAGTTAAAGCAGCACACACAAAAAAGATTGTTTACTTCTTTTCCTCAGGCATGTAAGTAGTCTTTCAGCAGCTTGAAGCCTGGTTAGCTTGCTTTGTGTAAATTCTCTTGCTCTCATAAAAATGCAGCCTCTTTCTGCTTCTGGTAGAGGTTTGCTGCAAAGCTGAATTCTCAGATGCTGGCAAATGTCTTGGATAATCTAATACGAGATACTGTCAGAACAGATGGACTACTGCAGCCAACCAAGAGAGGGATTTGCATATTCCGTATACAATTATTAAGAACTGTACAGTAAGAAAAATAATCTTCCTTTCCAGGTGTATTTTTTCTATGGAATCAGTGCAGCCCTTTGGTTAAGACAGAGAAAACATCGAAGAATGTTTCTGGAACTACAGCATTACCAATTTTTACTGTTGTTCAATTAAAAATACCTGGTAACAAAAATCTGCATGCCAAGATATGTAAATAACCAAAGAGATGGGGTATTTTTCCTCTCCTGCCATTGTGAAAGACACACACGCACACAAACACACACACAGATGAGACAAAAGGATGCTGTTGGTGAAGAATGAAGCTGTCAGCACTACAGTAAGTATCTAATACTGTCACACAGTGACCTGTGGCTGAGAGCAGCACTTCATTGCAGTATGTGGTATGTCTGTATTGTATTCACAGAGGAAGCTAAATGCACCCTCTTTCACAAGTAGTGTAACGCAGACGGGTGTTTTATGTCTGTTCAAAATGTTACTGCTAGAGAGGGTAAATGGTGAAGAGGACCAATGCTGGACTTGCTAACCTCACCTTCTCCTTCCAAAACAAGGAGTGTTAGAATGCATTTACTGGGACATACTGCTTGTGGTAAATGCATAGTGATGTCTGAAAAAGAAATTAATGGCACTGAATAAAAGAGGCCACTGAATAAAGGAGGCCAGTGATGGCAATACCAAAATCCCTGGTGCGGCAGCTCCTTACCTTCTCCTTGGCACACAGAGCCAAGGAACTGCTGGTCGTCCCAGCCAGAGCAGTGCCAGAGCAGCACAGTAACAAGAGGGCAGCATCAACAACCAGCTGCATGATGCTGCTGAGAAGCAGTGCTTACCCTGGGTTTGTTATCAGAATATATGTCATTTATGGTCCAGCCTAACATGCTCTGGTAAACTGCATAAATTGACTCAATAGCAGTAAATGTTCACAACCTCAATATTGCAGGGAAGCCCATCAGGGCAAGTCTTTGCACTGGTGTGAGGTCTCTCCTACTTAGGACGACTCAGAGCCCAAATAAAAACAGGACTATGGAGGGCAAGACAGCCCAGCTTCAGAAATATAAACTACAGGGCTACATCCTTCAATCATTCTATGGGATATGGTCAGGGAACAAATTTTGCATTGATGTTACTATTACAGGAACATAACATTGAGGTTTAAATTATTTATTTTTTTTTTTTTAAGAAACAAATCATATTCTGAAACTCTTTCAGCTTTGGTTTGGCTTTACATGTATGCACAATCTCATGTAAAGCTGTGAGGATTTACTCTTTTTATAGTTCTGTCTGCTGAAGAGGGACAACAAATCTGCAGGGGAAATGGTTCAAAAAGCCATTCAGAGGAACATTTAAGACTCAGGTATACTGGTAAAATGCTGAGGTGTTTATGATTTTGGTGAAATTCAGAGAAGGGTAGCGAGAAGTGCTTTATTTGCAATTTACAAATGCACTGTAAAACCCTCACTCATAACTTCCAGAGTAATACTGTAAAGTAAGGATTTTCAACGCCCCTTAAAATCTTTGTTGATGCTGCAGCTGGAAGACAATCCCATCCTAAGGGACAGCTCAAACCTACTACACTGAAAATGCCAGGTTTGTCAGAGATCACCTATTTAAATAAACAGCAGTTAGGTATCTGCAACACCAAAATCCTTGAACAGAATCAGATCTTTCAAAGAATACCATCCATAAGTCCAACTAATTGTAGGGACCCGCGTGAGCAGACAGCAGCCAAAAATGTTGCAGAACCAGACATCAGGTTACAGATGCTGAACATTATGAAATCAGAAGCAGCTGCAAACTGGATGCATGATAAATATGGCTGAAAGTAACAATTGTCCTATCTGCCTTTTGCATTATCCTGTGTCCAGCAGCACTGCAGCCAGTGCTACGTCCACCACAGGAGACCGGTATCTATGCTCTTTTCTTCTTTATTACCCCACTATGCTGAAAATGTCTCTTTGGGCAAAAGTTCTTCACTAATGCACATGCTTAGTGCAGGCTCCAGCAGCAAATAAAGAATACCCACTCTGTGGACTCTGGTAGCCACTGGTGCTGCTCATTAGAGAGGATAGGGATTGAGAATAATAAATTTGGCTAATTTGATAGGGAAGAAAGTGTGTCTGTATATAATCCCTGGGGTCAGATACTAGCTACCAGCAGCACCACTGTGACTCCAGCTGAGGTGGTGGCACCAGCAGCTCATTGCAGAGAATCACATGAAAAGTCCTCTGCATGGAAATGAGCACGGAAAACTGAGGGTTTGAAAAGATAAGCAGTGTTCGTGTTGGTGTCACAAAGTACATGCTTGTTTCAATAAGAACAAAGAAGTAGTCTCTCTTACCTTCTGACTAACCATTTCTAATGCAAGCACTTGTCTCTTATGCCACAGGCACATTCCTAAGGTGTGTTTCTCTCACTGCCTCCTCATGCCCCACCTAGCAATCCTCCTGCAAACCTGGTAAACTGGCTAAGTCACTGTGCAGGTACCACAATTTAGTGTTACAAAAAGCCCCCAAAGATTCTTAATCTGTTTTACCCCAGCACTTACAAACTGAGTGATTTTAACAGATACTCAACAAGAAACAGACAAGTACACTGGGTTTATGGTAATTTTAAGGAATTTTCACTGTGCTCCATGAAGCATCTGTAATCTCTCAGAGGGGAAGAAAAATATTACAGTGAATCCTGTGAAACTTTTCAGTACTGCCAGCTAAAAATATCCTGTATACTTACACATATCACTGCCACCCTGAGAGGGAGAATTCTGATGTAAATATTGGGAATTCAAGTTTTCTTAATTCTGTCCATTTCTCTAACCTAACAGCCTCTGGTGAGGTACATATTCTTGGCATCTGTGTTCTTCATCCTCCCAGTACCAAAAAGCAGATTATACCTACTTTCTAACACCTGATCTATGGATGGATAGCGCTGGAAACATACAATGGTGAAAAGCTACAGGTATAAACCCAGTATTAGTCAAAACTCACAGTAACTCTGAAACAAGAGATATTCTCTCCAAAGACTTCTAAAGTTGCAAATAGAAGCAGGTGCAGAATTACTTGGCTGGAACAGTTGGGTATTCGTGCAGTATTTCTGAAGGACCAATGGGTATCTGGATGACTCTTACCCATGGGACCTGTAACTCGAGTGACTGCGAGCCCTAGAGCAAACTAACTGGAGAAGAGTTTCAATTAAGAGGTGTTTTTAGTAGAACAGCTGAGTTTATAGAAATCAGAAGGACTCGTTTGCCCTCCATGCTGCTGAGATGGAATTGCTTCCTCTCTCCTCTCAGGAGAGCTTCAGTAGCCCCAAATGATACCTGAGACACCAACTGGTACCACCACGGGTCTGAGAAACCACCAGGTTTCTTGCACAGCAAGAAACCAAATGAAGGACTGAGAGTTGAGGTATCAGTCATTCCCATCCCGATGACTGACAAGAGATCCTACAGGTGACAGTGAGCTACTGAAAAAGTGAGGTAGGAAAATAAGCTGAAAAAACTGTATGAGGTCATTCTGATCCTTTGAACCCTCAGGTCAAGAAGAGGGGGAAAAATGCATGGGGCAAAAAATCAGAGAACCAAAAAGACTATGAATTGCATCTGTAACACAGGAAAAAAGGATTTACAGTAATTTCACAAATACAAGCCGCAGCAATTTGATAAAAATTTTGGTGGAAACCCGGAAGTGCGGCCAATATTCCGGGGCGGCTAATCTATGAACAATATTCTAAAAGTTGCCAACACGGAAGTGAGAGCCCACGGCAGCCCCATGCCAAGCTGGAGCCCGGCCGGCCCTGGCTGAGGTGGGAAAGCCTGGCAGAGGCGGGGCCAGCAGTGCGGGGGGCGGGCGGCTGAGCCTGAGCCAGCAGGGCGGGGCAGGGGGGGTGGCAGAGCCCGGGCCAGCATGGCGGGGGAGCCTGGCAGAAGCAGGGCTGGCAGTGCACGGGAGCCAGACTGCATAGGGGAGGATAGCAGAAGCAGGAAGCCCGGCGGTGTGGGGCTGCCCGGCGGCAGGGAGAAGCCCGGTAGAAGCAGGGCTAGCAGTCCACTGGAGCCCAGGAGAACCGGGGCCAGCAGCATGGGGGAGCCCGGCGGTGTGGGGGCCTGCAGTGCCGGCCAGGGCGAGCAAACGCGGCAGCGGCGGTGCAGACGGGGTGGGGAGCCAGGGAGCCTGGCGGCGGCGGCGGCAGCAGCACCGCCCGGCCGGCCCCGCCGAGCCATAGCGCCGAGCCGGGCCATCCACCCCTGTCGGCAACCATGAGCGGGCCGAGCCTGCCTGGCCCCGCCCCAAGCCAGTAAACCCCACTATGCCGCGATCCTGTTACTAATTGGCCAATTTGTGAAAGCTGTGCACGGATTCTTGCTACGAACGAAAGTGCGGCTAATATTCGGGTGCGGCTTATTTATTGACAAAGACAGCAACATTGTCAACGCACTGGAAGTGCGGCTTATAGTCCGTGCGGCTTGTATTCGTGAAACTACTGTAAATAATCCAAAGGAAGTACACATAAAGCATAAAATTAGAAGACATTTTTGGAAACCAAGAGGACAGAAACCTTCTGTTGGAATAGAAAAAAAACCCATCAAAATGCCTGTTAAAAGGAGAAGGAATCAAAAGGTAGGAAAGTTGAAGGTGTTTTCCTCTCCCCTGTTTTAGTGGGGTATGTTTATTGGTAACTGTGGTGGAACTGACACTCAGGTCTGAGACCTGCTCCTCCTGCAAGACAGAGAGGGAGCCTGGGACACCACTGGGCTGCACTGGTGCAGAGCTCTGGAGAAACACTCACAACCAAGTAACTTTGAACCTCCTCACAGAAAGAAAGTTAGTCTGAGCCAGACTCTAGAGCACTGACACAAAGAAGGGACGATGGAAAGGTAGAAAGCATTTTGCTGCCTTTACTTCATCTGGACAGCTGGAATGTTGATGATAACCGAGAGCCAAGAAATGAGCAAGGCCAGGGACAGGTTCTTCCAGAGAGGTGCTCATCTCTACCAAACTTCTCTTTGGGAATCATCTTATCTGGAGGGGAATATTCAGGTTTGCATATAAAGTACCATCTGAAGAAGACATCTAGAGACAATGGATAATGGCAAGACAGAGAAACCAAGAGCACTTGAAGTAAAACATCCCAAAGTCTCTTGCTCTTTCTGCAGTTTTGACCCAACACTGACTCCCATTAAATATGTATGTAATATTTATGTTCTGTAAGACAAGGAAGGTAAACGCAGAACTAATTTTTTTTTATTGTTGTGTTTGGCAGAGAGAAGAATGCTTTGCCTTCTCCTGTTACTTTTGTGTCACTCTGCTAAATAGTAGAGAGGACGCTGCAATTAAAAAAACAACTTCAAAAAGTAACTGCCATCTCTAAACTGGTAGACAACTCACATTCTTACTGTGTCTCAGAATCCCATCTACCCTGTTGCATTTTACTTATGCAGAATTTTTAATGCAGAATTTTCCAGTCTACACAGAGAGACTGGTTCATCGCTGGAAGACACCTGTGAAAACACAACAGCATTTCAATGCTAAAAAGCAAGAATGTTTAAAGATATTTTGAGCACATGGGTGCAGTTAATGTTTCCTTTCAGTATGTCTGACTAAGCTCTGAGGGTACCACATCCTCTGAGCTCAGGCCAGCAGCCAGTGCAGGCTTTCTCTTCTGCTTGGTCTCTTCTGTTCCAAAGGACCCAAAGTAGCCAGGGAAGAACCCCACCAGCGTGGCCTGATGAAGTTCTTCCAGGCTCTCTCACAAGAAATGAAAATAGTCCAAGCCTGGTTGAAGCTTTGAGGTTCTCTCAGGTTTCTGCTTCCTTCTGAAGGATAAACAAGAGGTTGCAAGAATCTGCTGTATATGTTGGTTATTTAGCCTGCACACAGCAACTCTAGTGTACCAAGGGATTTTAATCTCTGTGTAAATATTATAGCCATTCACAGCAATGCTTTAGGGGAGAAACAAAGAGATTTATTCAGCTGAAACCACAGGGAGAATGTCAATAGGCATAATGCAATTGCTTGATTTGGAGTTTAGTCCGGATACTTGTTCCGATCAAATGAACTGTGGAATGTTTTAAAACAACTCGTTGTTTGTTTTGGGACAGTGTAAGAGAAATAGAGAACGGACTGCTACAGAAATATTTGGGGAGTGACAGGGGAGAAAAGGCAGAAAGAGCACTGAACAAGGATGGGGGAGACTTGCAGATGTTCTAGCCTTGCCAGCAGCCTGGTGACTGACTGGCTAAGTCATTTTGCTGCAGCCTGTTTGGTTTCCCCAAGCATTGGATGAAGACACTATCACTCTTTCCAAACGCACCTTGTATCTTGTGATAGAAACCAATGCACTAAGAGGGTGGGCACTGCCATCACAGATGCTCCTGGCATACAATTTGCTCCCTGGAAGAGATACAACCACCATGGAAAGCAACATGGAGCTCCTCGACAACTTCTGCCATAGGGCAGATGGCTGAAGCCCCGTGTGCCTGCAGGTTGTGGGCCAGGAATCATCCAGACAGAGCTCCTACAGTGGGATACTGCCAGTCCACAACTTAAAATAGAAGCCAAGGAAAACCTTCAAGCAGTGCAACATGAATCGTGCTCGGCACAGAGATGAAAGATGAAAATCAAGGTAAAAACTTGTCACCCTTAGTGAATGGATTGGCAAAAGTTAAACCTCTTTTAAGGTCTTAACTGAAGAATTCTTTTTAGGATAGATGCCAACTGCGTTCTCAGTTTACTCCACCAAATAAAACTACAGCTGATGTTTTCAAGCATGAAACATCTTTTTGAAGTGCCCACAAACGTAACCTCTACATTTTGTAAATGTTTTCTTGAGGTAGAGGATTCCCATGGCAGGGCACTGCTTCATTACAGATGTTGAAGGAGCACAGTTGCACTCACAAACTTCTCTGCACATAATTGTCTGTTTCTTGGCTTTCTCTGTGCCTGACCCTCCAGCTCATTTCAAACCCATCCAGGTAAGCTACAGATTTTTGCTTCTGTTTCTGAAAAACCCAGAAAAATAACCAAGAACTGAAAACATAATTAAAAAATATAGAGATGTAACATGCAAGGTAGTAAAGTTACTGAAATCATCAATAAATCAGATGATCTCACATATAAAGCACCAAAATTAAGTTCTGCCAGACTATTTTAAAACATTCTTCCTATGAGGAAAAAAGTGTGTGAAGTTATAATCTGGGAAAAACTGAGGTATTTTTTAAAAAAATAAACTAAAATAACACAATTTAAATCTAAGAATTCTGCAAAAAGTGTCTGAAAGGTCTGGCAAAATTCAGACTCCTTCATCAGCTTTGAATTCACATTTACTACAAAGTGTGAAGGAGGACTGCCTGAGGTAGTGTAAAGGTGACCAAATGGGTAACCTTCCTTTAGAATATATGGAATAGCTAATAAACCCAGGTAAGTTACTGCCAATTAAATAACACATAAGAGGTTGCCAAAACTGAACTTGAAAATAGATTTTTCACTCTTGATGCAATCCTTGCCAGATTCAGGAAGGCATCCGTGGACTTTACTCCACTAAGTAATTACTCACAAGCCAATACGTCTGCCCACTTCAGTTTTGCTTTGGTGAACATCCTGGAGAAAATGACCACATCTGAAGGAAAGCATTGAAGTCCAGAAACCTTACATCCCTGCAGATTTTCATTGTACCAGTACACCATTTTCCAAACACCTTGTTCCCTTGAACAGATGGAAGTCAACAGATTAAAGGTCCCAACTTCCCAATGCAAGAGGTGGCAAGGAGGCACACGCATATTTGGAACTGAAATAGGCTATCAGACTGTATTTGGTTTCATGAGCACTGGCAATGTTATTAGTCTAGTAATGATAAGCAGTGACAATGAACAGTGGATGGAATACAGTTCTGATGAGCCATACCTAGCTCCTTTTGTATGGTGTCAGGGATTCCTGTAATAGTCTTTCTCCTTTTGACTTTCTTCGGCCGTCTTACCACCGTGTCTGTGTAAATTAGAGACCGCCGAATGCTGGCTTGGCGGTCGAAATTCTCCCCTAATACATGGTAGAACAAGCAAAGCAACATTACTTCCAAGCACACTGACATCATGCACTTTCTTCCACTAGTATTGTTGGAGAAATGGAAAAAAAGACATTAATAAATGGTGTTAGCTTGGTCCTACAATGAAGGTTTACACTGAAGGAAGATACAGCACGTTGTCACAAGTAAGGCTTTAGACACAAATACCCATTACATAGTACTGCATTTTTTAAAAGGAATTCTGACTTTCTGAGTCCAGCTCATATTTGGTGAGAGCAAAATATTCCACAAGCAAAGAGAATTCTTGCTTTAATTTGGTCCTTCATAGATTTTTTTACTGTTTTGTTAATTTATTTTTAAGTAACGAGTAGCAGAAAAAGCAAATCTGCTCATGAAAATGAAAGATCACAATGGTTTACGCAGGAACAGACATAGCTATTGGCAACAGCTATTACGATGCCTTTGCACAGCTCCGTCATTAACTCGCATGAGGCCCTTCTTTTTCATTCCAAGTTGCTCTGAACCTGTCAAGTGCACCACATTTCTGGTGTTGATCTTTTAACACGAATACAAATAAGAACTACGGAGCACACAGAGATCAAACTGATCTCATGGACTCATAAATATTTCAGAGTGAAAGCTGCTTAAAATTGAAACTGTACAGATGATTACAAAAATATACAATGGTAAGAGCTAAAAAAAAATCTGCAAGTGCACTTTGCCAGACAAAGCCTTATGATGACCATGTGCTGTATCATAATGGGACCCAGAAGCACCACTATCATAAAGCAGCTTTTCTTTAGGAATTCACTTTTGTTTAGAGGTTTATAATTTGGCCATTTCACCAGTAGTAAGATAAAGACTGCCCAATAGATCATGAGCTAGTTCTCTGCCACTTCTAAAAATTTAACAGCTACCCCCCATAGCTTATATGTACGTTCCCTTCAGTTTGAACATTTTAAAGCACTGCTCAATGTCCTTTAGATAACCCACTTAAAATTTAAAGGCAGAAAACCTTGAGATTTGTTTTTTCCCTTGAACACTTTTTATGAAAATTGATAACCAAATTATTTACCTCTAAAAAGTGATTAATGCACAGTAATGAATACATCGTAAAAATTACTCCTGGCTGACTGCACATCAGTACGATGTGTGTCGTGTGAGTAGCATAGAAAACCTCATTACCTCTACAACAGTTAAAGATATAGTCACATATTAAAGTATAGCATATGGACTTGTGAAAATGCAAGGAAAAAATGCAGCATTTTCATTCACCATGTTGTAAATATAAAGACTCTGACTCTGTTTGACCGGAGCTGGACCAAGGGCCACACTTTTGCTGAGTGGAATCCTTGCAGTTACAAAATGCCAGTTTTATCCAACTTTTGGATTGACTGAAGTCAGGTTAAGGGAGGAGGGGAAGCCCATGGGAACTATAAAATTGATAGCTATGGATCCCACTGGCTTTGTAGAAGTCCTGAAATATTGAGACAGACAGTGGATCTGTCCGGGGCAGCACCAGTATTAGGATTTACCCCATACAGGGTAAAAGTCAGGACATTACGTTATCCTGTCCTGCAGGAGATGATAAAAATAATTCTAGACGTGTTAGACAAATCCAATGGATTTCAAGGAGAAAGTTTTGCATCTCTGAACATATCTTTATCCTCCCAAAGGCCAACAATCATGTCTGAGATGGTGAGTTGCAAGAAAATTGTAATGTAGCTTTGAATAAAACCCCAGAATAAAACGTAAGTGGTACACAAAAGGTGCAAACAAAGAGAGAGTCTTCTACATGAAGCCTCAGACAGCACAAACAGGATGGCCATGGAAATACTGTGTCAACTGATCCACAGTAACTCGTTCCAAATGAGCTACCTAAAAGCTAACTCAACAATCCATCTTTAATGGCTTTTGATATACAAAGGCCACTATGCAAATCTGTAGAATTTCAAAATAGCAACTTCAGTGAAATCCAACAAGCAAAACCAGAATGTCTCAGTCTTTTTTTCTTTCTTCACTGTCATCTTTTTCATTTTAGAAACTATTGATGTCAATGGTAGGTATATTTTACAGATTTAAGAATACTTTTCTCATTCTCTTACAGGTTTGTAATAAATCATCTAGGTATTTCTTATACTCAGTTGTCCCTCATGCAGTATACTCAGTTTCCTTGGATTCACAGAAAATACTTAAGTATGCGCTTAAATCTCACTGAAGTCAGTCAAACCAGACTCAAGCAAACGCTTAAATATTTTGCAGGGTCCAGCCTGGCACTGATCACCTCCACCATTACCAGACTCCTCCATCTGGAAAGAAAGTTAGTTCCGGAAAACCCATGAGAACAGACACCACTATATATGTATCTTTTAACCCACAAGATATGTAAATGCAAAGACTGGCCACCAGTGGAAAATTCAGTCCAACCCCTTCTGGAATAAAGCTCAGCCCAGGCACTCTGAGAGCACAACTGCTTTCAAATCTGGATGTCTAGTCAGCAGCTTGTCAGCCTAATGCAATGCCCCTGCACCTTCAGGCTATCCAACAGATTTTTATGACTACTGTATTAGTTGCAATCTGTTCACCAAAGAGCCCTGAAAGCTGAACTCATGGAGCATTTATTGCACAGCCACGTGAGAGGCCTTTGAAGCAGAATCACCACTAATGCACTGCTGAAAATGTTATCAATTGGCAGCAGCCTCTTCAGAGGTTAACCTTTCATTTCATGCCAGGAGTAATAAAAGGGAAGTTTTCTGACCTCTCTTTAGGAAGAGTAAGAAAAAGAGTGTGTGAAGGAAAAAACCAAACCAAACCAAAAATCCTCAATGGTTTGTTCCGTGTTATATCGAACAAATTCTTGTCAGTTTTTTTCCTGCCTCGTGCAGTAACATAAGGAACTGCACAAAATAAAATTACTCGGTGTGTGGGAGAGCAGAGGAGGGGAGCAGATTGTGACTTTTTAAAAGGAACAAGGACAGCAGCTTTTTCTGTATGTTGTGTGTAGCTCACGTGCTTGCCTTGTTTCATAGTAGCAATACAATTATTTCAAGGGAAATGGAAATGGAATGGTGGATCCTGGAGACCAGATCATATGGTACAACAGTAGTCTTCCTTTAATGCCCTCCCTTTCTACCTCTTCCAATTACCATGTTCATAAGGGATTAAGTGCTCAACCACACACTCTAGAAAAGCAAGATATAATATGCATGTGCACCATTTTAATCACAAAAGTTGAGAATCGCTGAGTTTTCTGAGTCCTGACTAAACAATTCAGGGGACACAAGCTTTGCTACACTATCAAATTATGCAGGTTGAAGTCACAAGCATAATTTATCCAAACAAGGTAATGTTCCACATGATGCTGAATTAATTCTGAGTTATTTGATCCCTTTACCTCGTTTTTCTTTCCATCTATTTACTTCTCCCTTATCTTTTGCAGCATGCAAGGTCATTAAATCAAACAACAGATTACTGTTTCTCTAAGTCTACTGCGTTCCTGCTGTCACAATATCTAAGCACTACTCAAGCTTATCGATTATGTCAGATTATCCATTGTTCCCATAACTTGGCCTTCTGTATCTGTATCCTAAATTCCCTAGATAATGCCAACTGGCCTAGTAACACTTCAGTATTGCATATATTTTCCTTCTATTAGTTTTCCAGAGGTGGGGTGTTCATGATTTCATGTTGTCTTCATCTGTTTACTTCAAGTATTTTCTGTTACTTAGGGCAAAATTTCTCGTTTGCTGATGTTTGTTATAGCTGTCCAGTTCCTGTACTACTAGAATATTTAAATACTGTTAAATAATACTAATTAAAATACTAGTTTATAAAAATACAGGAGAAAAAAGCATTGATAGTCATGCAGGGAAAGAGAACCTAACTTACTTTCAAAACAAAACCAAACATTGCAAGTTATTGATTGTCAGAGTAAGCATGGAGTCAGAGCATGCCATATGGCATTTGAAATAAATTGGATATTGAATATCATCCTGGCTTTGGCAGGCAAGCAGTTATTTGAATTAACTAATAAGAGACAATCTTGATACTGTGCAGAAAAAAGGGGTTATTAAATTGAAGCAATAATTCCATTTTTGACAGAAACTCTATTTTATGCACAACGAAGTATCTAATCAGCATTAGGTTTTAACGTAATTTAACTTCCACAGAGTGAGAAATATGCAACCATAAAATTAAAAAGCATTTTCAAAATGAAGAGTTAATACACCATTCATAACAAGAAGATGTAGACTATGGTTATGTAAGTGGAGTGTCTTACCTAGAGTATTGCTCAGAGGTGTACCTCATTAACTTCTGCTGTTCTAACCCTACTCTCCTTGACACCTAAAGTTTTTGTTGTTGATAAAAACTGGACTCTAGAGTTTTTTTTTCTTGATTTTTGTAACATTTAGTCTTTGGAACACAGAAGTTCCTAACAACCTTCCTTAAATAAAATTCCTAGAAGAAAATCTTAAAATATCATCAACATTGGATAAAACATGATTTTCAATTACATATCCTCAGTGCAGTCCACAGCAAAACACTGCTATTTATCAGCCCTCTTCTTGTACTTCATGAATATCTACTGCTGTTTCAAGCCCACATATTTTAACCACTATCTCCATTAATGACAATTTTAAGTGTTTGATATTTTTTTGATTAAGTTCAGATTTAGACTATTAAACGCGAAACGGTTTTCACAGAAAGGTGTGGTAAGTAATTTAAAATTCATGCATTGGATATATGAGTGTCTGAAAACTAGCCAACTGTACGGATCCCCTTTCATCTCTGCCCTCCCTCATCAGTGTAATGCAATTACTGAAATTAAAAGCCTACCAGTCACATTAATAGGAACCACATCTGTTTGGACGGCTTGCGCTTGTTGTCGCATTTTCTCTTCTGGTGTTGGCAGTGGGAGAGACTTAGTCCAGTTGGTTTGGGTGTTGATATCTGATAAGTCATTTGTAGCTGGACTTTTAGGCCTTTTGATGGTAATAAGCTTTTCTTCTTCAGGGGAAGAGACAGGACACTACAAACAGAAATACATACAACAATGTGAGTTTACTTCTAAAAAAATAGAGGTAGGACTATGGTATTACTAAGGTGCTGCTGCAGTAGTCAGCATTGACTGCTTGTGGAGCAAAACACATCCTCACAAATATCACACTACAACCTACATAAAGAGTAGCTTAAAAAATACACCAAAATGCACAACAAAACATCTAGTTTGTATTTTTTCAAGACAATTGATTAGTCTAAGGAATATATATCAATGAAGAGAAAAGAGTGGTGTTGCGCATAGCAAAGCATAGTAACTAATTACACTGACATAGTTCCTGCAGAAATTAATCCCTCTCTCCCTGCACCAAGATTTGCCTTCCCTTCCTCTCTCATCTCCCCATGCCCTATTTGATGAGATTTGAGCACTGTTTTGCTCCAGCTGCACTAGGCTGTATGAATGTGTAAGGCCTCAGCAAGAATCCTGTTACCAAAAGACAGATTTTAGTAGAGCTCAGTAAAAGAACCAACCAGCATGCCCCACAGAATCATCAGCCATGGATCAGTGATGTAAGCAAGTAACTTTGCTTTGATCTTGGAGAAACTCATGCCACAGTCCAAGGGGTTACTCATTTTTCAGGGGTAAAGCACTTAATACTACTAGTAGCTACAGAGCGGTAATTTCAAAAGTCAGTTAATTCTCAAAGTGTCACTTTGAGCAGCACTCAATTCCATGAAGTGTTTTACTTAAAAAAAACCAAAGCCAACCAATAAAACAAAAATCTTTTTACACAGGAAAAAGAGGCTGCAACAGCTTGTGCAAGTCTCTCCACCAAAATTATAAGCCAAAAAACCCATTTCCTTTCAGGGAGCAAATCTGTTTTCATTACAAGGTCTTCACTTTCATGCCAGTAAAGGCAGAGAAAGGCATAGAGCAGCTTTTTACTGGCAGGACAGTACTTGTTCGTCACCAGGGCTTCTAGTAAATGGTCACAAAACACAAGTGAACCTGAGAAGGGCAGCCTTCCCTCCGTACTCCTGCCAGCAAGGCACTCCACCAGGGAATCCCAGAAGCAGGAGAGGAAGGAAGACCTGGAGGAAAATCAACCACAGTCTCCTTCTGCCCCCAGACAAAACAAAAAAAGAGAACAGAACATGGAAAATGAGTTGCATAGCATTTGCAGCACTTGCAGAGATTTCTCTGCAATCTGCTGAATCCTCTGACTTTCCTCTCTACCACCCAACCAGAATTACACATCTCTTTTCTCTATTAACCTCACCCTTCAGAAAGTCAAATACTACTCAGAACAGGGTTGCCAGTACTGGACCACTGCCTCTTACCCCTCATTGCTGCATACAGGCATGGAAGGAAAACATCACAGCTTTTTATAACAGATGGGTTTTTTGTTATTGTGGGTGTTCAGTCTAAGTGATCTGTTTTCTCTTGAAGCCAAGTGCTATACAAAAGACAAGCCCAAACACTGTGCTAAAACCGCTGTTTATCATTTCTGATTTTAATTTTCTTCCTGTTACTATGAGGAGTTCCCACTGTTTATAAATAAATAACCATTTATTTACTCTGTCATACTTTGACTCTACATCCTTTAGGACAGAGTCCAACATTTTATTAAAAAGAAAATAAAAAGTCAAAAAGTAAAGCCTCTTCAAGCAACATTAAAAAATATTTCAAGCAATGAAACTATTACTGATATCATTCTGTGTTTTGGAACCACACTGTAAAACATGGGAGCTTTTCTTCAAGGAAATAATCAATTTCTGACAGCCTTGAATTTCTTTCCTAGAGAGGCTGTGGAAGGGACAGATCCTACTCTATAGGTAAGGGCTTGCCTGAGTGAAAGCCCCAGCAGTTCTATCAATACAACCTTCTTGGAGGACACCAGTATTTTTTCAGACCTCTGCTGTTTCTAAAAGGCTCTAAACCCAAGTAATAATATGATGTGAGTGCTTATATTTTTTTGAGAGTATGTCCATAACTATTTATATACATATACAGTGTGGGCACATATATATGCATTTACAAACATAAGGACTTTCCCACCTCAAATTACCGAAATTCATAAACACCTTCATTAACTTAAGCAATTTGGGACAGGAATGCCATTGAGGAAGGAAAGCTGACTCCAGGTCAGTTAGGTTTAAAAAGTGATTGAGAGAGAGAAAGGGTTTGTAAGGAACATTGGGGTGGTGACAGCCCACCCATCACAGCAGGTATGTGTATATGCACTCGAGGGAGTGAGCAAGGAGTGAGGTAAAGAAATATTGTTTCCCCTGTTCTATAATGAGCTTTTCCCCACTCTCCTCTTCTGAATCAGGGAGACATCTCAAGCACAGTTTTGCAGTTTGTTTGGGGTGAGGAGGTGCACCAGTGACCTTCAAATATACTGCTTGCTTGATACTCAGCGTCAGTATGTGTCACCTTCAGACTGCACTGCAGTGCCAGGTCTCAGCTGTCATGCTGCAGTCTCTAAGGGCTACTCCAGTATGTCAAGTGGCAGAGATACTGGTTACAAAGAAATCACTCAGCCAAGCAGAACAGGTTTTTTTGTTATAGTATATGAACAGAAAAACTGAAAAAGTGAAGCATCTGCTACAAGGGAATCCTAATTAATCAAAGAATGTGAAACATCAATCAGAAATTTTGCAGAATTAGAAGCTGAGAAAATTGAGGACAGATGGAGTAAGACAGAAATGAGTCAGATTATATGAGCATATATATAATCAGTGAGAAGCAACTGAAAACCCAATGGTGCAGCAGAGTTCAAAGCAGTGAGAACGACCTCCTGCCACAGGACACACATACGTACGTCTACAAAATAATTCTGCAGAAGAGTTGGAGGTGGTTTTGGGTGTAAGAATAAGTGTTCACATTTCAAGTGTAGGTACATTTTCCATGGATCCTGAAGAAACATGTCTGTCTCATGTCACTTATGTACTTATATACTTTATATCACACTTTATATCCTTACATCACTCATGTACTTATATCCTTTTTTCCAAAGTACTCTCAGTGATAATGGTATATGCAAGACAAAACTGTACATGGCTTTACTACACATAATACGCAGCAACTCATCTTTCAGCCTTCTTCAGACAAATTATCCACCTATATACAGTAAATTCACGAATACAAGCCGCACTGAGTATAAGCCGCATCTCAGGGTGTTGGCAAATATTTCGGTTTTTGTCCATAGATAAGCCACACACGAATATAAGCCGCTCTGTCGTTCGCAGCGAGGACCCGCGTGCAATTAGTAACAGAACCGCGGGAGGGCGGGGTTTACTGGCTGAGCTAAGGCTGTGCAGGCTCGGCCCGCTAGGGGCCGCTGACGGGGCCAGGTGGCCCAGCCCGGTGCTGCCGCTCGGGGCCGGCCGCCGCTGCCCCTGGGCTCGGTCACCCCGGGTCGGCGCTGCCCCGCGGTGGCAGGCAGGGACGGAGCTTCCCCCGCTCCTACGGCAGCGGCGGCGGGCGGGGACGGAGCTTTCCCGCGCCTGTGGCGCCGGCGGCGGGCGCGGACAAAGCACCCCGCCTCCTCCCCGAGCCGCGGCAATGGCGGCGCGCACTTCCCGCCCCCCCCCGGGCCGCGGCAATGGCGGCGCGGGGCTCCCGCCGGCTCCCCAAGACGCGGCAATGGCGGCGCGCACTTCCCCCCCCCTCCCCGGGCCGCGGCAATGGCTCCGCAGGGCTCCCGTCGGCTCCCGGAGCCGCGGCAATGGCGGCGCCCCCCCCCCCCGTCGGCTCCCCGGGCCGCGGCAATGGCGGCGCCCCCCCCCCCCGTCGGCTCCCCGGGCCGCGGCAATGGCGGCGCGGCCCCCCCGCGTCCTCCCCGAGCCGCGGCAATGGCGGCGCTTTCCCCCCGTCGGCTCCCTGGGCCGCGGCAATGGCGGCGCGGCCCCCCCGCGTCCTCCCCGGGCCGCGGCAATGGCGGCGCCCCCCCCCCCGTCGGCTCCCCGGACCGCGGCAATGGCGGCGTCCCCCCGCCCCCCCCCCCCCCCCACCTCTCCTCCCCGGGCCGCGGCAATGGCGGCGCCCACCCCCCCTCCTCCCCTGGGCTGCAGCAGAGGAGGAAAGAGAGCTCTCCCGCCTCTCTCCCCGCCCCCCGTGCTGCCTGCAGGGAGCCAGGGCAACACGGTAACACTGTAACAATTGCGAAATGCCGGCTTTTACTGGCCGGTGCTTGGCTCGGCGCCCTGGCTGGCATGTCTGGGGTTGTAAATGTCAGAAAATTATTAATATATTAGCCGCACCCGACTATTAGCCGCACTTCCGGGTTTCCACCAAAATTTTTGTCAAATTGCTGCGGCTTGTATTCGTGAAATTACTGTAATTAGGATGAAAATGAGAATTACATATTTTTAGCAAATATGCCCAGATTTACAGGAGGGAAGCTCGCTGGAAGACACAGTGAATTGCTGCTGTGTGACAGGAATGGCTTCTCCAGTCAGGTCTGTTACACCTAAAGCAGAATGAGGCACAGCTGATCATAAACTCTGTGTTTGTAACGGAAGTATTTGTCCCATTTTTAAAGCATAATAACTTTACTGCTAGTCAAATGCCCAGATCTCTGGAAAGGGTTGTACACTCACCTCCACAGGAAAATTTGCTGGAATTCTTTGGTTTTTTTAAGGTCATGGTAAGAGGTAAAGGTGGAATGGGAAAGCAGCAGTGTTGGACCTTGCAGTGTTTCCACAAACATGCACTAGCAGGGAAAAAGCATGAACTTTCAAATGGGAGTTAAAATAAGAATCCAGGAGAAAAATGGCCTATAAATATCCTATAGACAAGCTATATGGCTCAGTAAGCTGGAGCCTCTCTGACGCCTTGTTGACATACTGTCCCCCAGCCAACTCAGCTGCTGAGATACAACAAAAGAGTTTCACTATCTCAGCACTTTCATGCTATTTGAGAGGTCCCAGATGACAAATGAGTTTATGCTATGTATCTCACAGCACTCTCTGTGTAAATAATATGTTTATTCAAAATCCTTTTTATATAACAGGGGTTCATACTACAGTATTTAAAAAAAGATAGAACCTCCAGGAAGAAAACAATCCATGCAAATTTTACTTTTCAGCAAAGACTTCAAACTTCTAGTTATGCCATTTACTCTACTGTCTACTAAAATGACTTCTAAAATCATAATTTATCAGAAAAACAAAATAGATTTAAAAAAAATTTAATATTGCAGATTTCAGCCAGGGAGTTCAGCTGTCTATTATATTTGCCAACATCCTACTTTCTGCCTCCAGTGTTTTACTAGGTTTGATGGCTTAAAGAACCATTTTCCCAACACCAAGGGATCAAGACAATCAGTAACAGGGAAAAGAAATCCAAGACCCAAACCTAGCCAACTGAGAATGGCACTTCTCATGCCTAATTCAACCCGTGGGGTTTCACACTGTCTCATGGAACACTGCCACATTATAAATTTACATGAATTTACATTTTAGATGAATTAGTCATTAGACTCTTTGGTGTCCTCTAGACCAAGGCCACCAGTCTAGTTCCCACAGTTTTCACAGGATATTGCATTTTATTACTTCTACACACAGATCTCCAGTTGCACTAGCTAGCACTGCTATCCTACTAAATTCTTCACTTCATAACCTTCATTGTGTCTCAGTAAGGTAAGAACATTTTGTCAGTGAAATTACTGACTATAAAGCAAATTATCACCTTAACAAGCACTGCAGAAATGTTCTTTTCTTCTTCCTCTACTCTGTTGTAACAGGATAAAAAATACAAGAAGATCTGCACTGTTTGGAGCTCTAAAAGCCTATCTAGTATCTGCCTGAAGATAGAGGCCAATGAATTGTATCAAGGTAAAATTTAAATCTGAGGATTCACAGAGCAGATACTTTTTTCCTGAATATTCTCTCAGCATAGGCTGGAGTCCTCACCCTTCAAGAATGTACCCAGTTGCTTTCTAAACCCATGTAAACTTTCAGCATCCACAATTCCCACAGCAGCTGCACAGTCTGAGTATGCAATGAATGAAGAATTACCCTCTTTTCTCTGTTCAAAGATTTTCTGTACTCACTTCCTTATGCTTTGGCATTTCATGTATTATGAGTTGCTGTTCCAGCTCAGAAAATGGTACAGTATTTAAAAAAACAAATCCCTGTAAATGGTATAAAATACACATGCTGCTCACAAGAGCAGTGCCAGGCAACTGCAGCAGAAGGGCAGGGAGGCCACCTGAGGACACCACCACCACCCAGAGGTATCTTCAGCTCTGCTAGACCTCATGCCTCAGGGCTTTTCAGGCATCCCCACCTCCAAAACTGAAGTGCCCAACTTTACCTCCTCTTAACACCAAGTGAAGTTTTGCATTAGACTTCCTCAGATCAATACAGTTAGTGAACTTGTCTTCACTTACGATACTGAACAGTTTTGTGCAGATATGGGAGAGATAACTAACAGTTCAGATGATCACAGTGGCAAAAATATACTCTCCTCCACCACCCAAAGCATAACTATTAAAGCAAAATTCATCAGCCAAATGACATGACATAGGGAAAAACACCGTGAGTTTTGGGTGCACAAACATTTTCACAAATGGAATAAAGAAATACTATATGCAGTACTGCATGCTTCGGAGCAGGTACTCTCCAGTTCACATTTATCATTCAAGAAAGACACATTCCTCCAAATCAGTAGAAATTTTCCTTGGTTAATTAAAAACCAATGAAACAGTCAATTAAATAAAACACAGTGTCCATTGGGGGAAGGGTTTCAAAGGAGGCAAATGTTAATAGACAAAAAAGGGAATAAAAAGTTCTGTGAACCAAGTAAATACAGGATACTGTACTGCAGACAAAAAGCAGAACAGAGGAACATAAAAGAAACGAACCTGGCATGGGACTCTTCTTTTTTTAATTGCTTTTTTTCTAAGCAGAAAAAAGCAGCAGGTAACAATTGAAGGCTAAGAGCAGAGTAAGACTGCACATACACTAAATGCTACATGTAACATCAAGCTGCAGATATGGCAGCTGGATGGTCCCACTTGTGGGCGAAATACCTTGTTGTTCCAGGGAACCAAGTTACAGCAGGCGCTAATGCAAGACTGAGAGATGCAGTCTAACAGACTAGACTGTTGAGTGAGACAAAAAGAAACAAAGAGAATGAGTGGTAAAAAGGGAAAGAAAAAGGAGTAAGAAAAATAACACATGAAAGACCAATAGTGTTAATATACACATGCATACATTTCAGAACATAAGGAGAACTGGAGTTGGAATGTGACATTTCAAAACATCTTTTACACTGGTAAAAGAGAGTAATACTGAAGGAGAGGAATAGCTCCCAAGTTGTGTCACCAACAGCAGCATGTGAGATACTGGAAAAGAGAAGACTGGTCACAGTACTGAGATGCAAAATCCACGTAAACCAATTTAATTACCAACAAACTCAATTAGGATCAGTACTACACTGGAGCTTGGCCTGTGCTCTATTAATCTAACTTGTAAGAATCAACATTAAAAGGGCAGATTGAAACACTTAATTTTGTATCAACTTCCACTCAAGAGACTCCAGCTTTCTATGTTTTCTAATTTTGTTTACTCATTTTTGAGTTGGGCCTGCTTTTACTTAGTGGTTTTATTTTGGAACAGTGCATGTTCTGTTTATCTTAGACGTTTCCTAAGATGCTGAAGCATCATGCTTGGTGGTGTGACTATTACCGTCTGCTGACAGACACCCATCTCCACAAAACCTGAAAATGCTTGTGGATCGACACCTAGCCGTGGTTTTTCATATTGTCTCCACTGCAGAGAGACAAGCCAAATATCTGGCTCTGGTTTTTATTTTTGGAAGCAGATTAAAAATAACAGGGAAATCTGGCTTCCTTTGTGATATCACCCTCTCTTTTTTGCTACAAGTGGGTAATTAAATCAACTAAGAAGTTTATGAACAGTAAATAGGTATTCATCCACTCACCATTATTTTGATGTTCTCAAATTTTAATTATTAAATACTGCGTGGTGCACAGAATTTAAATGTTGGCTTTTTTGCTTTGAATAGACAACAAAGCTATAAGTCTTTCAGTTAGTGGTAAGGAGTTCACATTTGGAATCACAGGATTTTTGGTGACCCCAGTTCCACACTGTTACTGAAGAACTCTCGTGACAGCTGAAATATGACTCCCTCAAGGCGTAAGACTTATTAGAATTACTTGGCTCTTTACCAGTAGGATAATAATTCAAGTTCAGAAATCTGTTGAGGTAAACATTAGTTTAAAGAAAGATTAAACATCTATAACATTTTTTTTTTAAAAAGCACCAATTAAATAGAGATACTGGTCAAACAATTCCACAAAATAAAGTTATACAATATGAATGGAGAATCACGCTACAGTTTACAAGACATTTATGTCTTTGTGAGTTGGAAATAAGAGTGGCAGGGTTAAGGCTAAGGTTCTAAGATAATCAGTAACAGCCAAGACTGTCAGTTTGGCAGCTATCTTTCTCCACGGCTCTGAATCATTCTTTCAGCTATAATATTTAAAGAAACCTATTCCAATTTGAAATGGAAGTGCTGTCCTATATTTAAAGCATTCTTAGTTGCATTAATTTTCTCCAGAATGCACAGAAATTGTTAGCAACACATTATGTTAACATTCAAAAAAACCCTCAACCAAGAAAGGATGACAGCTCTCAGTCTCCAAGAATCCTCACCCATGCTTATATGCTTTCATGCAAATTGTTTAAAGAAATGTATATTTATATTTTTTTAATGTTACGTTAGTTTTGCATGTGCAGGTGATTATATACTGTACAGCACTGGCCAGGACACGTCGATGACATATATGTATGCATTTATGGGCAGTACATTAACCGTAACAAACAATGTGTTAATACTTTCCCCAGTGGAAATCATAATTCCATTGGTTTCAGCAAGGTTTTGCAAATTACCATTATAATGCATTCTACAGTATGAATGTGCTTTACATTCTAGGCTCACTGCCAGTACATACCACACACAGCTAAACAAGATGCTCTGACATTCCTTGCCAATACACAGATAAAATGCAATCACCACCTGGATGACAGACTCTACAAATTCCACAACACCTTCTATTATGTGACTAAAACCCATGGAGGATAAAACTGAAAACACTGTACTCTTTAACGTACATTCTCAGGGTCTGCACATTTTGCTGATAAGAATTACGTGGTCCACTACAGAGGGACATATGGTTTAGTAACAATTCAAAGAAATTAAACTGTGTTACAATCAAGGACATCCTCCCACTCTCAAAGCAAGAACTGTTTTTGGCAAAGTATTCTAGAATATCTATCTTGAAAATGCCAGGAGCTCTGGCATTTCAGCTTTAGGGAGGCACGTTCCAGTGGATCTTGCCATCCACCCCAGCAGTAACATTCTAAACCACTACACTATAGTCAGCTTTTCCTTTAGAGTCCACAGGCACAACAGGATAAAGACAAGAGAGGAGAATTTTTTTTCTTCAGAACAACAACACAACTTACTAGATCTGTAATTGAAATCTATACAAATTGATGTACAAAGTAATATGGCTTCTTAACTTTCTTAAAACTTGTGATCAACTGTTCTTTCTCTTAATTTATTTCTAGACTCTAAGCTAAGCACACTGGAAGTTGAGATGTGGGAATATAAGCACGAACATCATGAAGTAAACTGAAAGAAAGGTAATACATCCAACTTCGTGGACAATCTCTCTTTCTGGATGCCTTTACCAAACAGCTGAGATGCATTAGGACAAAGCCCCTACCTAACTGACTAACTGCCTGTATTAGCAATTCAAAGTGTGTACCTATCCAAGTTACAATTCAAGAATGCTGATGGCTGCTGAATAGCTCTTCCTGCTACTTGAAGGTAAACACTTAGCAGCTACCCTTTCTGGGTACCAGCTACCCTCCAGAATATTACCAAATGCCTTCCTGCTTTAACACTCTGAACATGCCAGTGGGACCTTTGTATCACTGCATGGGTAGAATTGGGAGTTTTAAGAGACCATGAAAGTCAGATTAACTACTGTCACTGCAATTCAAAGAAACAAACATCTTTGTGATCCTCTAAAAATCCTGCCTTATTTGAACAGTGTTATGGCAGGCAATTAAACTGCACCAGGCAAGTATTTTTTCCAGTACTTTGCCCCACCCCCGCCATTACCTTTTGCTCAATTTCTTCATAATCATCCTGGTAACTTCCACAGATTGCACTGGAGGATGAGGAGAAGGTGGGGCCCTGAGAGTAATACTGCGAGCTCCGGTAGCCATCCCGCCGCAGCTTGTCACACTCTGCCAAAAGAAGGAGAAACAAGAGGTGAAATCATGGCAAGAGCCACTCCTGTTTATGCTAGGTGTTCAATAGCACTTAAGTGCTGAATGTTCTTCTGAAAATGTTTACCATGCATTAACATTGTCTGCTGCCCCAAGTGACAGAACTCAAGGGCACGTTCCTCATATTTGTATCTGTAATTCCTCCTCCCTCACATGTATGACATACGTAAGCCCACACATAGCGTATTAACCCAGGCAATGGCAAGTGCTTTGGAAAGAAGGGGGAAATAGATTTCTTTATTTATTTAAGTGAGGCCTGGCTCGGTGTCTTGACAGATGGCAGCATCTTGCAGGATGGGAGACGGATGCATGCGAGTAACTCCAGGGGTCTCATTTCCCAGGCCGGTAGACATCTATTATATGCCTTACACTTCAAATGATGATGATGTTGCTTACTACTCAACCACCATCTGCTAAATAACTTTGGCACTGACCGCTTGTCTTGTCTTCCTGTTCGTGGAAGAGACCATTTACTGTGATTTTGGAGAGAGGAATGCAAATCACGGGGATCTCAAAATCTTTTGCTGCTGCACAGCACATGTAGTTTAATACTACAGAGATTCTAAAGTTCAGAAAAAACTCAAAGCAGACATGCATCCTCACTCACAATATCCAAAATTCCAGTCAGCATTGCATCCCCCTCACCAAGTTTTCCACAATCATCTTCCTGCCTCCTAATTGATATTCAGTGTGATTGTGCTACAGAATAACAGACGCCAGAGCATAAGGAAAAATTAAATGTTCAAGATGTGGCAACCAAACTCATCACACCGGTTAGCTTTACATTTCCAAAGACAGATATCTGAATCTGTTGAAAGATGATGAAAGCAAGAAGAAAATTAAGTATTTGGTATATTTCCATTTAAGGAACTGAAATTTTTACATAGTACACAGGCATTATCACAACACAAAGCGCTTTTATTATCACTTGCCAGAGAACGCCTTTCTGTGATTATATCATCTGACTGCCTATCTTCTAAATACTCCTTAAAATAGAAAAGATGCAATGCTTACACCAAGGGCAAGGTTTTAGAGAGGCTTTTGCTTAGCAAATGATTAGGTGGAGTTACAATGTACAACTCCAACATACACATCCTCAATTATGCCCATATGCTTCTGAGACCAAGGTCTGGAGGACTTGTTGTGCTGACAGGTTAACTGACCCACAGCAGGCACAGACTTGTGAGGATTGAATCAGTAAGGACTCCCCTGTATCTGCACATGAACACTGAGGAGGCAAGTACAGCAATTTCACGACCATAAGGCGCACCGGACTATAAGGCGCACCCCCGGGGAGTCGGCAAAATTCGCAACTTTGTAGATCATATAAGGCACACCGGACTATAAGACGCACTTTTTTTTTGCAGCGAGGCTCCACCCCCAGCTCCCCCCTCGTGGTTGTTGGACGAGGCCCCGCCTCAACCCGGCAGCCATTGGCCCCTGGGCCCGCCTGTACCAGGCAGGAGCGGTGCCTCGGGCCTCCAGGCCTGCCTGTACCCGGTGGGGCCAGGGCATGCCCGACGTTGCTCCGTGCCGCCTCTCCAGGGCTGGGCTGTGGCCGCCACCCCTCCGTGCCCCCTCCCCAGGGCCGGGCTAGGCCTGCCGCCCCTCCGTGCCCCCTCCCCGGGGCTGGGCTATGCCTGCCGGGACTCCTCCCCGCCTCCACGGGGCCGGGGTATGCCTGCCGCCACTCCGCCCCACCTCCACCTGGCAGCCGTGGCCCTGCCGGCTCCCACCGCGGCTCACAGCTCTCACTTCCGGGTAGGCAAATTTCCGAACTTTGTCCATCATATAAGGCGCACTGGACTATAAGGCGCAATTCTGGGTTTGGGGGAAAATTTTAGTCAGAAGGGTGCGCCTTATAGTAATGAAAATACCGTATACACTCTGACAAGCAGCCATTTCCATCAGTGCCGGACATACGTCCTTGGTCTATGTATCCCTATTGGCATCAAAAAGGGCAGTATGGAAGGAACCTTTCTTTCTCAATTCAAGGACCAACAATGGCAGTGTGGGTTTTGAGACCCAAATCAATCCTGTATCTCAGGAACAGAGGGTTGGTAACCCTGTTTACGTGTTCCACATGTGTGACCATGCTGACATTGTGCACATCTGGCAAACTGTTGCTGTACTCCAGGAGGGGGATGAAAAATGACTGTCAGTAACCACAGCAAAGCAAATTCCTCCACCACCGTTCCAAATTTGGTACTGGATCCAGCCAGATCCAGCACATAACATTCACAGATGTGAGCACCCTGATGGGTTATTTGTTGGTTTGAGCTACAAACAAACAGGGTAAGCAGACTGTGGCAGAACAAAACAGCCCAAAGACTTGCATCAACCTGTAGCACGGGTTAACACGCTAAGTTGTCAACTTAGACACTGCAACTTTTACCTTCAGAGGAATCATTAATCACTGCAAACAAACATAAATACAACCTAAGGGGTGCATAAGAATGCAGTTATTTTTCCTCCCATTTTTGGACTAAGGCTTAGGGTCTTTGCTGGCCACTCCTGTGACTCTCCAACATCAGATATCATGGTATACCTCCAAAAAAAAACCTGTGGTGGTTTGACCTGGCTAAATGCCAGATTCCCACCAAAGCCACTCCATCTCTCTCTTCCTCTGAATAGAGCTGGGCAACAGAGAGAAAATATAACAAAAGGCTCATGAGCTAAGAAAAAGACAGGGTGAGATCAGGGTTTAACTCACCAGTTAAAACCACAAGCAAAACAGTCTTGATTTAGGGGACTTAGCTGAATTTATCACCAATCAAAATAAGAGCATGATAATGAGAAGTAAAGCAAATCCTAAAAAACACACTCCACCCACTCCTCCCCTCATTTCCAGGCTTAACTTTATTCCCAACTCTCTAACTCTTCCCCACTCAGCAGTGCAAGGAGATGGGGAATGGGGGTTATAGTCAGTTCATGTTGCTCCTGCTGCTACTTCCTCCTCAGGGAGGTCATTCCCTTGCTTCAGTGTGGAGTTCCTTCCATGGGAGACAGTCCTCTAAAAAATTTCCAACGTGAGCCCTTCCCAGGCACTACAGTTCTTCCCAAACTGCTCCAGCAGTGGTTCTCCCATGGGTGCAGTCCTTCAGGAACAGTCTGCTTCAGTGTGGGCTCCCCACAGGGTCAGAAGTCCTGCCAGCAAATCTGTTCTTGCTTGAGCTGCTCTATGCATGGATTCCTAGGAGCCTGCTCCAGTGTGGGCTTCCCAAGGAGTCACAGTTGTCACGGGACTCTTCCAGAGGCGACAGGCTCTTCTGGAGAGTGACAGATGAATGCTCTGATATTCACTGTTTGATCTTTTTTATTTTCCTACCCAAGAAGGTGAAGATGATGAATAGTTCACCTCATGAAGCCCAGAAAAGCTCCAAAAACTTAAGGAAATCAACGCTGAAGGTCTCAAGTCCATCATAAGTTTAAGTGGACTGTCAATACCAACCTGTCAGCTTATCAAGCTCAGAACCTCCCACTGTTCACAAAACAAAATCCATGTAACTTCAGAAGCTATTGCAGCAACGTTGCTGATGAAGCCAAAATTGCCAAAAAAAGCAAGGTGAAACCAAGAAAAAGGTGGTTCGTCCTCAGGAATAGCTGTTCTACTTATGTACTGTAACTGTACATATTGCATCACAGCAGGAAACACACTGTGGATGGCACCCAAGGTCAACAGACCTCCCCAGAGGCCTTAGGCAGGTATCTTTCACTTCATGTTGCCTATAAGCACAATACAAGGTCAAACATTGCACTAACTGAAGGTACTGTCACTGCCAAACCACGGGGGGCAACTGCTGTTTAAAAACTGTTCTGGCTGGAGGAATCTTCCCCTCCATCTCCTTACTCTTACTAGAGGTGCACGCGATCTTCTGTAAGCAATCAGGTTCATATTTTCCAGATATAGGGGTTTTATTTTTGTAAAACCATACTGATGAAGAAGCTAGAGATACTTACTCTAGGAAACATTCCAGATACTTACTTTTGGAAAGACTCCCTTCTTCCCAGAGGAGCAATACTTTGTCCTAGTCTGACAACCCCAAACAGAGAAGAGCACTATACACTAAGTGAAAAAGTTCTTACAGTTACGCATGCAATTTCAGAGATGTCTGTACTGAAGCTAACAAGATAACAGAAGGATCCATGCAGTTCCAGTTATTAAAAATCTTCATTTTAAAGAATGACAATACATTAGCACCAGCTGAATCAGGGACATACACACTCTTGGCTGCCACATTATACAACGTATAAAACTGTGCGCAGTGTTTCCATATTTCTGCCAAAAACTGCCAAGTCGAACCCCAGGACACAAACACCTGCTCCTGAGGATGCACTTGCCAGTCAAATCTGCAGCACATGCTGCAGACAAGTTCAAAGTCATAATTTTCACATGAATCTGATCTGAAATGTGCAACAATATGATTATGCCCCAGATGAACCAATTTTGTTTACACAAACGGTAATTCCCGGAAAATCAGAAAAGTGTTACTGCCTTAGCAACTGCAACTGGTGGTTGCACAGGGTAGTGCCACAACTCAAAAGTGTGAAGCTACCTCCCCTTCATCTCCTGACTGCTTCTGGGGCTAAATGCACAGGGACATTGCCTGTCACCTTCTGCCACCCTGCAAGTGCTTTTCTGGTTAGGTAAAACCGTAAGATTTGTTCTTGTTTTCCTTCTATACTAGTGATACATTAAATTTCAGAATCTCCTCTGTATTAGAAGCACTGTCATTAGATTATATTATAATTTACTTCCGTGATACAAGTGAAACCCTTCTTAAAAAATGAATTTTTTCCTGAAAATTTTCCTTGTGTTTTGCTGTTCACAGGGTGGTTTTAGTTAAGCATGAAGAAAGTGCATGGAAAATGCAGTCAAAGCCCTTTTAAGGGCCCCCTCATCATCCCTCATCATTTCCACAGTTATTAGAACAGGCTTCAGGAGACACAACCAAAGCAAATGTGTTAAAGCTGTCAGTGCCCAATACAATCATGTCCAAGTCTCTGCTATATACTCAGACACTTCTATTTTGCTCAGGATTGCAATATTGCAGCCTTTGCTAAACCTTGACATCAGACAGAAGTGCTGGGGACATGTCCTGTGCATCGCCCATCTCTGCTCTCTTCCCTCCTGCTAAACAAGTTGGCGAGCAGGCAGGTACCTGCAGCAGCAAACTGAGAGCAAAGGCTCAACCAGCCATGTGCAAATCTGCACCAGAGTTTTGAGCCACGGGCACTGAATTCAGCACTGCTGTGAGTAACTCAACCTCTCCATATAAAAGCTTGCGGCCTTTGTGACAGACTGTCAGGCCAAGTGTATGAAAATACCTCCAAGGCCTCTCAGCACAGATCTCTCTATTTCACACACGTGCCCGAGTCACCAACACACAGTAACAAAGTCTCAAACACAGAGGTAAAATTTGCTGCTTTTCCAACAACTGAAACCATATTCTCGCATGACAATTTGAGCCACAAATCACGGAGTGAACAGAAGGCCCAGCACTGATACCTCAGTCTGACATGGTATTACCATGGTAAAGCAGGATTAGCGCTTACCTTGTCAGACCTGCACGCCACACCGTGCCGCGCCAGATGGAAGGCTGGGTTTGCTGGGAGGGGACCGGATGCACTGGCTCTTTTCCTCTCCTCAACCGACTTTGGCAACCTTTTGTACCTGCTTTGTACCTGCTTTCCTACCCATGAGACTTGTTGTTGTATCTTGAAGTTTATATGAAGGAAAATGCTTCTGTCAGAAGCAGAAATGGTCAGAGGGATGTGGATTCAGTTGTTTTCAGAAGTTAGGCTTTTTTTCTTACTGTAAATGAACTGTGCAAGAGTGTTATTTTTAACAAGTTTCTTCATAAAACAATTCTTTCACCCGTCAGTATTAGGCTGCCCCATATACACCCCTCTGCAGAGAGAAAGCCTCCAGGTGCTGGCTTCCAGGGCTAGAGCCCATCTGAGCCTGAGACCTCTCCCTAAGGCAAAGCACAGAGACACAGCTTTATGCCACTACCCTGGACCAGTCCTTCACATCTCAGGCCTGAAAGTGCACCCACCACTCACTAAATTAGCCCTAATGAGATTACTCAGATTACTCCTGTAAGCAAACACTGCTCACAAGACTGCAGGATCAGGCCTTAAGCTCTGTAGCTGTCTATATCCACATTTACACACTAACGTACACTCTCACAGACATATATTGAAGAGTCTAATACTTTATTTCTAGTAAATTAAATTAATACTTTATTTCTAGTAAATCAAATTATGTCTAATATTTTATTTCTGATACAGAAATAAAATCCACTTTTCTAAATATTTATTAGCAACCAGCAAAGGTACTGGTTAAAGAATTAAATTACCATGATATTCACTAATACAAACTTAGAAACTTGGCATCAAAGTTATTCAGACATCTAAATAGCTCCCATTAGCTTGGAATAATTACCCATCCCACTGCATGGGTCAAGCAATGAAAAGACAGGAAAGTCGTATCTTGGAAACATCTGAATTTGCCCTGTATGCGAGAGCAAGACTTGGAACTCAAAACTAATTGCTAAAATCCAAAGAGAAAATGTAAGTCGGACTGGAAGAGATGCACTGCCTGCCTGGCAGAGCTGCCCAGATCTGCTGAAACAAGAACTCCCAGGTACAGAGGCAGAAAGGGGAAAGACCAGCACACACATCACTTACTTTATATCCACTCTTGCTGTCTCCTTGTCAGCGAGAAGGGACATGCAACAAACTGACAGCTTCATCTGCATGCTCGAAAAACTATCTCAGCTGAAGTCTGGACGACTTCTTTGGCAGAGCCTATCATGTTGTAACTTGTATTTTTCTATTTTTATTATTTTTTTATTTTTCTTTTGTTTTTTTTTAATACAGAGAGGTAATTAACTGCTCAAGTCAGCTAAACTGTCAACCACAGAAATAAATCTGCTGACTAGTATATTAAAACACATTTATCCATTCACTCCACATATCACTAGGAAACCACTCTACTCCCCAGGGTCAGCATTTTTTTTTTTCAGTCTTGAAACGTTGTAGTTAACTTCTTCTGTAAATATCCCCAAACCATGTTCCTCCCCTAAGTCACAACTACAAACACTGTCTTACAAGACCTTTTCAAAATTTCACCTAAAAACAGACAGACTATAGCACAGTATACATTTGTCTTGTAAGTGCAAACTGTTTAAAATAGCCTCTGACTTTAGAGGTGACACTGCACTTTAATAATCAAAGTACCACTGCTTTTAGTTTTAGAATAAATTACTTTCACCACTGGTAAGTAGCTCCATATAATTTTAATTTACTTGATAGAGACTTTGAATTTGTTTTTCCAGTTGAGTTGAGACAACTAAGATCTTGTGGGCTTGTGACAGACAGGCGTGGGTGTCGAAGACCTGGATTTCTGAGTCGGCACTGCTGCATCTGAGCAAATTATGTTGTGTTAGATCCAGTCAAGGACTTACACCCTGGAGACAGACAGGGCATGATCTAAATAAGTGCCTTGTAAATTCAGAGTCCAAACAGGTATGTACACACTACCTGCAGTATATGAACATACAGAAAGGCATCTCAGGATAAATCCAACTGAGGAAGAACTTGAGATGCCTTAAATCTCATCATCACCACACCAGTAATAGCTGGCTCTGGGTCCAGTGCTGCAGGCCCTTCTCATGAGGGGCAAGAGACCCTAATGGGGATATCAACATCTTTGCGTCTACCGATGCTTTTGCAAGATTAAAGTATTTTTCATTTAGATACAAATTTCAGTTCTTTACAGATGAGGTGAGCACAGGCTAAATATCCAGCTTACTAATGGTGTATTCAAAACACCAAGCAGAAGACTGTCAGCTGTAACAGCCAGAGTTGTGCTTTGTTTGGGACTGTCGTATGGTCTGGTGCTAAGTACTGAAACACACTCTGAGCACTGAACCAGGACTTCTTCCAAGGGCATGGCTGCCTCTCTGCTTGCTCACAGCACTGTGGTAAGACATGGATAAAACCAAGGTAACACTCGACTGTGCAGTTAACTGGGGAATTTCAGGGAGGTAACTTTTCAAGATAAAGAGCTTGTTGAGAATGATTACGCCTGGGACCATAATTAAAACAGACACCCTAGTTCAAAGGTTTCTTTGGTTAATAAATCTAACTGAAATTGCTACCTTTCACTCTTTGCCCCTTTATGGTTCCCTCATTTGTAAACTGGGGTTAAGAATGCACAGTTCTCTGTGTGTAAATGAGACAGGCTATATAAAAGCTCAGCTGTACAAAGGAAATCTTGTTTCTCACAAATATCTCAAGTTAAATATGACTTCAGAAAAATGCAGCTCAATTTAACTCCAACACAGCACCTATTTTTGTCCCTGGATCTAAATATGCAGCAGACAACTTGCCTCTACCACTTTACATTCCTCCCAAAAATTCACTCAGCTTGGATCATGTCCCATTTTCTTAAATCCCCATATAATCTGTAGAACTTGATTATTACAGAGACTGTTTCTATATCAAAGCTTTAAAATATGTTGTAAAGCCATAGCAATGATGCACTTGTTTAACAACTGAACTGTAACCAATGCTGACTGCAAAGCAAGTTCATGAACTTCAGCTGTGATATACTCAGTGCCCCATTTTGTTCAGACTCCCAGTTAAACGGGTCAGGAATTTCAACAGATGGAGTACTGTTGCCACCCAGCTGAAAAAAATTCTGCTCCACCTAGTTCTATCTAGGTGTTTTGGCTAGTACCAGCCTTTGTCAATCCAGCCAATTTCCTTATTATTCCCATCCCTTGCCCCAAAATGCAGTTTTATACTAGTATTTCTATATCTTTTATCAGTACATACAGAAAAGCCCAAGACAAGTCCAAAGACAGTGAACACAGGTACCAACGTATTTCTTCCATAAGTACCATTTACAGTGGCAAGTGGCAACACAAACTAAAAAACCCCCAGCAAAACATAGTTGTTTGCTTCAAAGCAGTCTTACTTGATGAGTAAGTACTTGAAAGGTCCAAAAGTACTTGAAGGTAGACTTTCTAAAAGACTACTTTGCATACTCTCTCTGGTGAGTAAGTAGCCCAACCCAGCCACACAGGTAACTTTTAAGGACAGACAGAGTTACCCAGAAACAAAGATGTCTTCAGCTCCAAGGGGATCAAGGTAATCCTAACACAGGGCTTGCTGGACCATGACAGAGAAGAATGTTGCATAGGTACTTCAAAGAAGCCCTACTGAAACTGAACAAATGTATTTATGTTAGGTCTATTTCCCCACACACACAAATGTTGTCCTGCCATGGCAACTGGAGGCCAGTCAGGCTGGGAAGCCCACCCTTCCAAGCAGTGTCAGGGCTCAGCTGTGCAGACACTTACAGCAGCGCAAGAATGGGGCATGAAGTGCAACATTAAAGGAAAGCAATCCCGCAGATTTATTTTCAAGGGTCTATATCAGATTCAAGTGTTTAAGAAGAATCCAAATTAAAAGGAACTCTTAAATGTCAAAATACTGTTACCAGGGTCAAGTAAAGGCAAACATGTGGATCATTCCCTTCTTTTCTTGGAGCTTTTAAAAAACAAATACATTTAATACCAACCTTTAATTCCCCAGGTGATCTGCATGATTTAGTGATACATAAAATGTTTCTAATGGCACCAAAATGCAACAGCCATGACAAATTATATTTGTTAACAAGCTGTCACTAGGGAGTGCTCAAAATAATTATCACTGTTTGTCTCAAGTTAATTTCCACAAGTGCCTTATAGGATTGCATCTAGTGATGACAAGATGTCTTAAGTACAACAGTGTATTTGCTTCCTTTTCTATCTTTGATGTTTGCATTAAAATAACACTCCCTGCTTTTTCTCTAGCGCTTTTTATGAATATTTGTTGTTTCTTAGACAACTGAAAATATATCTAATGTAAAAATATGAAGGGATTTTTCATTGTTTTTTCTCTTAGGACATTTAAATGCAAAGCTTTCTCAAATGCTGCCAACAAGCACATAACATCCTAAATCTAAAAGAGTAAGGAGGAAGAAAAGCAAGAAAGGAAATAAACTGAAAGTTCAATATTCCTTGTGATGATAGTTGCTTTACCTAGCATACCTAAATAACAATGCTACAGACAGGTAATAGTTTCAGTGCATTCTTTCTACTAAAGGCATGGATCTGAAATGAGTTCAGTAATCCTTCAGGTATAGATTCCTAAAAAAGCACATTCATCTAGTTTAAGAAAAAAACCCCAGTATTATTTTGAAACAAATTTTATTTTCTTTAAATGCTTTCACTGGAAGTGCCTTCACTGCTCATGTGTATCATGCAATCAATCTACATATAACCACTCTTTATGTTTTTACACTCAGCACTGCACTATATAAACTAAACCTAAAAATAGGCAACCTAGATACTTCCAAGTTGTTCAATTTTGCAGCACAAGACCAGCTTTCAAACACATGCAGGGTAGCCTCTTGGTCAAATTCTGTTTTGTTTCATTTGAGTATTTGCTTTTTGAAATTCCTTATTAGAAAGGGCAGTTGGAGTATGGAACTTGGCCAAAACCATCAACAGATGTACAGTGAATTAATTCAGTAACAGTAAAAAAAGCAGAATACATGAGCAGAAGCTCTAAAAGTAACTTGACAACTGAAACTAAAGTAATGAAAAATAAGTTTATTTCTATTTTTTGATTTTATAGCTCCAAGGCCTTTCAGGAACATATGGTCTACTCATAGCCTTTAATGGCCTTTTACTTCATTAAGGTTTCCAGTTGGTAGGGAGTCCACATTTTGACATCTCTCTAAACATGAATCAGAGCTATTATCAAAATGAAGTGGTTTCCCCCTATTTTGCAGCTCTTTAATGAAACATAAGATTATTTTAAGTCCATAATCTTCTCAGCAGGATTATCGACTACTAGGTCTGACCCTAATATTGCTCATCTGAACAGTGATCTGGCAGATGCGCTGAGAAAACAAAGGCTAAACACATACCTGTCTGGAGAGTCTGCAGCAAGACATAATAGAGGCTTTATGACTAACTACTTAAATCCTGTTTTATGTGACAATGCTAACCAGATGTCTTCTGGAAAACAAATCAAGTGTTTCAATCACTGCTGCTTAAATACATTCCTTGAATTTGGCCAACAAAGCTAAACAGAAGCTAGAGTCAGCCAAATGCAGCTCTTCTGAAGATGAGATAATAAATGAATCATCGCAGACATTGGAACAACGAGCCCTATATTATGTACGTAGCTTGAATCAACACAACTACCCTGGGGGGAGGGCACAAAGTACAGGCAGTTGTGCAGGAAGTTTCAGCAGATATAGACTGAAAAGTGGTATGAAAGTCACCATGCTGACTGTTCCCACTACTATTTACTACTATTACATTTACATTTACCATTACTACTATTTACAGCACCGCCTTCCTCCGTACATAGCTGACAAATTGTTATCTGCTGGAAAGGACATCCAGTCTGGGCAGTGACTAGCAGTGTGTGACAAGACACTGCTCCTCATCTGCAACTTCAACAGTGCAGAGAGTGTCCACAACGCTCTTCAGGAGCTGGGTATCTCCTAACAGCCTGGTATCATTTCAGTTTGGCTGTGTTTGACCTTTAACATTAATACAGTTATTCAAGTTATTCAATCCCTGTGCTTCATACCTGTTGTCTCCCAGCTCATGAAAAAATTACAACACACAACACTGGAGATTGAACTCCCCGGTTTTAAAAAAAAAAAAACAAAAAACCAAAAAAAACAAACATTGCAGGAACTAGAAGACAAGGCCGCCTTGGAAACATGCCCCGCTCTGGTTCCCATCACTGCAAATGACATATATATCCACATTTGAGAAAGAATTTAGAATAGTTCAAGAAAGAGCTCAGGTACACAGTAAGAAATCTTTTTTCCTTCACTTCATCATAGCTTGCAACATTATCCGAGGCCAATGCATTCCAGATTAAAGTTTAGGTTTTCCTTTTAGGACATTGGACACCTGTAACACACAATGTTGCAAACCTGCTCAGAAGGTAAACAGGCACACTTACAATACAACCCAAACAGTTAAGCAAAACAACACAACAGTGCCATGTCTCCTCCCCATCTTCATGCCTTATTGCTTGTCAATTTTAGAGCATAACACACTTCAAAAAAATGAGATTTAGTCCCAATTTACTTTTACTGCTAAATATTTGTGTCACTGCTATGTACTACAGCTGTTCTATCTGTGCTCCCATGTGAAGACCACTGTACCTCGGAGACTTCCTCAGATACTGGTTCTTCAGATAGGACCATGCAATGAGCCAGGTCTGTCAATGCACTGTCAGGGATGGGAGCTGTATTACAGTGCTACCCTCTTGATTCTGGCTGAACACCCACTGAACCTTTTGGCCTCATGGACCAAGAACACTGTGGAAAACACTGCAGTATGTGGCACTGGGTCCTTCAGCACAGATGACAGCCTGCCTTAAGAAACAATGCCACTCTGAACAACATCAAACTCACAGCACTGCTACTGCCCAGACCAGACTCAGTGCTAGTCCAGACACTCAGCAGACATTAGCAACACGAGACTAGCCAAGTTTAGTAGTCCTTCAGCCTTGGAGCAGAGCACACAGCAAGGGAATAGGATTGATCTGAGGATCCTGGCCCCATGCAGAGCCTCGGCTATTCCTTCCCATCTGTCGTCTCCATCTCCTGTTTGCATGACTTCTTAGGACACACTGACACAAAGCACAGGGTCACATCAAGACTCCTCAATGGTTAATACTGGTTTGTTTTTATCTGAACATCTGTATTTTGGGAAACACCTTTCATGAAGTGACCATGAAAGCATTAGGAAGAGGCCATATAGGACAGGTTTTCAGGAAAGGCTAATCAAAGAAGCTTGGCCTTGAGGGTAAGAAAACATGCATCTTGCATGGCACAAACATGCATCGTGCATGGCACGTGTGGCTCCATCTGCTTCAGTAGGCATTCCAAGCTCCCGGTTCCTTCCCCAAAGAAAAAGATGGCCTGCTTTATTCAATGCAAACAAAACACTCAGAAGAAATACTGTATCTATCACCACAATCCAAGAACTGCATAATTTTCTAAACATTTAAATCAAATTGCAATGGTACCATGACCTTGAAGTGCAGCTGAAGTTACTCTTCTTCCCTAGCCATCATATGAAGCCACTGAGACCTTTCATTTAAAACGAAGTAACACAGCCTAGGTTTAATATATCAAGCCACTAGTTTTAGTCAATAACAACTTTAAATTTTAATACAGGTTATATAAAGCAACTTCAGTTCTCAAAAACAGACAGACTGCATCACAAACTTTCCTGGTTCCAGGTGCTTCATTTTCTAATCCAGATTACTGGACATTACTGCTTTTTAAAACTTCAGAGGGCAGCAGAGCACCTGCATGCCTAAAGGATAAATAGCTTTACATCAGTTATGAACACATTTGAATGCAAGATCGCATCACTTATACTTGAAAGTAGCTTTATAAACGAAAAGCACAGTATTTCCCTTTAATTTCAAAAGGATAAAAGCCTCGTTCACAGGTAAAAACCCAAAATATCTCCCTATGCAACATTTACTATCACATATTGCATCCATTTCCATAGTACTGATAAGCAAGGGTCATATCAGGATGTAAAAAACAAAGTGAAATAATCAACTGCACAAAATTTAATGAAGAAGATATTTTCCTCCTCCAAACACAACACTACTTCCTGAAAAAGTATGCAGAAATCAGAATATAGTGTACTTATTTCTCTCAAGACATATTATATACTATTTATTTTAATATCTCTAACTTTTTATTCTTAAACCAATTTAAGTAGTACAGTAATTTCACGAATACAAGCCACACCAATTTGACTAAGATTTTGCTCCTAAACCGGAAATGCGGCTAATACTCAGGAGCGGCTAATATGTGAATAATTTTCTGACATTTACAACCTCAGAAGTGCCAGCCAGAGTGCCGAGCTGAGCTGCTGCAAAGTCGGCATTTTGCAATTGTTACAAATTGCTACTCTGTTGCACCGCAGGTGGACTCTGGCTGCCTGCAGGCAGCACGGGGGGCGGGGAGAGAGGAGGGAGAGCTCCCTCCTTCCCTCCTCTACCACAGCCTGGGGAGAGACGGGGGGGCCCCGCGCTGCCATTGCCGCGGCTCGGGGAGGAGAGGGGGGACCCGGGCCACCCCTGCCGCGGCTCGGGGAGGAGGCGGGGGGCTCCGTCCCTGCCTGCCACCACAGGGCAGCGTCGGGCCGTGGTGACCGAGCCCAGTGGCAGCGGCGGCTGGCCCCCAGTGGCCCCGCCAAGCGGCAGCGCCGGGCTGGGCTACCTGGCCCCGTCAGCAGCCCCTAGCGGGCTGAGCCTGCACAGCCTTAGCTGAGCCAGTAAACCCCGCCCTGCCGCCATTCTGTTACTATTTGGCAACTTTGTTGCATGCGGGTCCTCGCTGCGAACGACAGAGCGGCTTATACTCGGGTGCGGCTTATTTATGGACAAAAAACGAAATATTTGCCAACACCCAGAGATGCGGCTTATACTCAGTGCGGCTTGTATTCGTGAATTTACTGTAATACTATCTTCTGCTTCTTAAGTGGTACTTAAAAGGTTATTCTAAATAACAGCTTCTTATTTACTTCACTGGATTTTTTTTATTAGACCCACACCGTAAAGAATTCGCTATTAAAATTGTACCAGAACAAATGGTTTGCCCTTGCACTGACTGTCTTAGAAGCTAGCCAGGATTCCCATGTGGTTACTATTAGATGGGTGAAAATATCTTGATAGAAATACTTTCCCTGAATTATTTTGAAATATTTTATACACTTGATACTTTGACAGGTGGTTTAAATGTGCTCTACATGTGAATTACTATTTGTTAGCTAAGTTTTATACTTCCTTTTCCATTCACAGGGGAGCCACCTGTGTAGAAACAAATTATTAGTCTTCAATCAAGCTACAGCTGCTATGTACAAACAACATCAGCTCTCATAATGTGAACAAGAACAGGACTGGAAAACTTTCAAACATGTCTTTTGATGATCTGAACAATAGCTGCTAACTTAGCCCTCAAGACCTCATTTCAGGTTCAAGGAGATCACGAGAGGTTCTTTCTTCCTTCCCAACCTCCTCTAAAGATAGGACTAAATATACACAAATGATTTTTGAGTAATGCTTGTCTGACCTATTCCTAAAAAACTTAAATTATTTCATAGCCCCAGAAATTTACAGGGGGCATTTAAATATCTTTGCCCTCGTATTTCTCCACTGCTCTACATGTGTACTGCTACATTTCTTACTTACCATAAAGCAAAAACTATACTTGCTTTAGTTCCACTTCCTTCCAGTTTCCCTTTGTTTCCACCGTTTTTTGGAAACAAAAGTGATTCATCCCACTTACTTAACAGAATACAGCACATTTTGTCACCCAGTGTTGTTATTTCCCCACTACCTACACAGCATGTCAGGTCATATACAGCTGTCCTACTGCTCCATGATTTACCTCAACCAAAGAATCTGAAACACCAAAAGGATGGCAAACTGCAAGCTTTATCATGAGGCCAAGACATGCAGAACTGAAGTCCCCATGCTAGCCCACTAGTGCTTCTCACAAGAATACTTCTTCTGTGTTACAGTCACATAATTCATTTCTACCTATTAAGAAGTTTTAGAAAACTTTGCCTTTTTTTAAAAAAGGTGGAAAAGCAGTTCAACAGTTGCCAAAATTATGCCACAATTCTGACAGTGTTTTTGTACTGAATGAAACTCTGCTCTGGAGACAGAACTTTTAACACAAATCTCCAAGTATGATCAGAAGCACCAGTGCCTTCCTGATTTCACACTGCTGGCTGAAGCAGCAGCACAGTAAAACTCACAGAACTTTAGTCAGTACCTCGCTTACTACTACTCACACTGCAGCTTCTCAGGACAGCAAGGACTTATTTTAAAACTGTGCTTAGGGGAAAAAACATGGCTCAAGGAAAGAGCCTGAGGTTAAACAAATACGTAAATAAATAAATAACAGAGCTGTGTTCACTAAGTCAGTAGAATGAGGTCTGATGAAGGTATCATCAGAGTTTCTCCTCTCAGTTACTACCCTGAAACCATAAAACTAAAACTCACTTCATTACCAAGCAGTCCTACATCATGTACTCAAGCCAGTTCACTGAACACAAATAGTTAACTAGTAAATTGTAGTAGTAATAAATAGCTTCTTTTTTATAATGAGCTGCACCTCCAGAGAAAAATCCCACCAGACCAAAACAACTTCAGGAGTGTAAGAGGGGGAAGCAGCATGTATTACTTGGTTTCACACAAATAAAATTGATATACATTTGTTTAAATAGAACATAAAACTGAAGTAGATACACTTCTGATAAAACTCAAGAAAATCAGTGGATTTCAGCCTGTCTGTGCAAGTTTGTTTCATTTTTTTTTGTTTTTTTTTTTTTAATAACAGTCCAAAACAGAGAACAGGAAAAAATATTAGAATAAGTGGTTAATGCTCACAAAAAGCTAGCAGCAACCAGTGTTTTTTTTAATCTAAAGCAGGCAAATATTTTTATTTTGTAAAGGACTGGTAAGTGTGCCATTAAGAAAACAATAAATGTGTTAAGGCTAAGGAACTGCACCAATGTATTAACCCAGTAATAAGTATAGAGGGCACACAGGCTATCTGCTGAGCCATGCAGGAGACAATAACACTGGCTGTCAAGAGTTTCCTATTAAAAGACAACAAAAAGCACCTAGCAAGAGACAGTGAAAATCAATTAACTGGGAAAATGGCAAGAGAACTAAAATATGGCAGTCAAACATTTCTCTATTCAGACACAGAAAATCAAGCTTTCTTCAAGTCTAACATGCAGAAATGTCATGTTAATCAAACAAAAAACAAAACATTCTTTTAAATCAGGTTAACTTTGCAAAGTATCAAGTACCTGCAGTTCCTGCTGAAACAAAAAGGGACTTGAACAAGCTGGCTCTTTGCAGGGTAAGCCCCTTTGTTAAACAGCCAGAGTAAAGAAAAATCTAGGTTAACCGTTTCCAGAACATGAACATTATACTGTTACTTTAAACTTTATGTCTGGCCCAGGGACAGACATTCTGCAGGCCTTCTTGCTGGCTACATGTCTTTGTTCTCATGGCTGCACTGACACAACACAATGCCTCCCACAACATACTGCACAGGTATAGCCCCAGTGAAGGTACTGTGAGTAAAAACTGGGCTGTAAAAATATGCTGAACACTTCTGCAAGAAAGCACTTTTTTGTTACTGGACGAGTCCTTGTGAATGCCCTGTTCCTTGTTTCCCTTTTCTGCCCTCAGCATCTTTTCCAGCTTCTCACAAGCAGCCACAATCCTGGAAACGACACTGTACAACAACAGAAGAAATCACCGAATGGAACCCCTCTGACGTGTTTTTTACTCCACAAAGGGACTAATTCAGGACTTAGTGAAATTGAAGGTACCATTCCAAAGACTCAATGAAAATGGCCAAGAGACACTTTTCTATTTTAGAGTGCTCTGTCAGGTAACACATGTACTCATCTCTTCATAGCAAAGTAATTTTCCCCTGTTCCTTCATCTGAGTGGGAAAATCCCACTAATGTTCGACATGTGGTACAGAAAAATAAGTAAACTTCTTCTAAAGCCTGCAATTTGGATATGTTTGCAAAGACTGGGAAAAGTACTGTCATTTTAGGATACGCCTGCGTCAGTAGCAGCATCTTACCTCTCAGCACTGACTTGAGGTTCAGTTTGGCTTGTCTGTGCAGGTCCTCCACACAAGGTGGTCTTGAGGAGGGTAGGAAAACATTTTCCTGTTGGTGCCATGGAGCAGTGTAGTGCACAGTCCATCTACTCTCTTCATCTAGGTTGGAAACAGCTGCAGAGAGACACAATAATTAGAAATTAGAAGCTATTGCGGATAGTTTTATCACTAAATCCACGTGAAAGTTTGCCACACGATCTAAAAATGAAAGAAACATTTTGTTTGCCAACAAAATACTCCTTAGAACCGTACTTCCATGACAGTTAAAAACTTCCATTTCTACTCTGAAATTATGTTCTGTAGGACACACCTTTTGCTCTTCTCATTTTTACACTTGTTTTATTTACTCTAAACTTGAAACTCTGTTTCCCCCCCCAACTCTAGCTCCCACTCTTCACAAAGGAATTAGTTTTCCATTCCCTGATCATGGCAGGTGCTGTGCAGTGCAGAATAGCTTGGTTGAAAGATGCCCCTGGGAATATGACAGCCTTCATGAGAGATGACAACAGGTTCATTTGTACGGGGAAACAACCTTGTCTGACCTGCTTCTCCACACCAAAAACAAGATTCCAATGAAGCAAATAAATCAGGTACTTTCTTCTGTCATGAGTGGAAAGCAGATATTAACAAAATCACCTCTGTGGACAAATACGCTCCGAGCACAACTGCACTGAAGAGAGCTATCTCTGCCCACCTCTTTGCAGTCAACACAAACGTGAAAATAAAACACAAACCTTGTTCAAGTTCAGACAGTCCAGCAATGTAACAGCCAAAGCACATATTGCCAAGATTTGTTTATCATTTATGTTTCCCAAGAGACAGCCACCGACCTTTGTTTCAAGTTTATCATCAATAAAAACTTCTATAGTTGAATAGCCTTATCCCTCTATCCTGCTGTAAACAGAAGAAGGGCAGTTGGGGGTCATGTTTTATGATCCCCCAGGCACCCTTTGGTCCTTCAGCCAGCAAGCTGCACATCCTTGCTTTTTAGCTCTCCAAAACAGAAAAAGCCACTACAGATGTGCTGCCTCCCAAGCACCTGCCCTGCTGCCACAGCTCCATTGCCCCCAGCCTCGCTGTCAGCTCTGCATCTTCCCTGTGCTGCCTTTGCTGCTGCACTGCCTGAGGCATCACTTTGTGGTCTGTCTGATGCCCTCGAAGTAGCAGAGGAGGTATGTAAAACTGAGAAGCAAAAAGGATGCAACAGTCGCCTGTCATCTGAAAAATTACCCTTTCCTCAACACTATTGTGCATCTGCTGGAATCATTTCAGATGGAAACCATTGGTATTCATAAGGAGTATAAGCTATGCCTCACTTCAAAACATAGCTACAGCCTAATGCTCAATGCCTGTTCTTTCCTAAAAGGACTTGAGGTAGAGGGGGAGGGTCTTATCTGCCTCCCCTCATGTATTTTAAATTAGTCTCAGGCCTCGAAAAAGGTTTTTAAAGACTTTCAGTGGGTGTCCCCACATCTGTGTCTTGGTCCTGCATACCACCCCCTGTCCCAAGTCATAGTGGTTGCAACAAGGTAGATACCAATACAGCCTGCGCCCACTCTCCCCATTCCTGCTAGCTAACCAGCAGTCAAATCTAAATCACAAAAGAAGGAGAAGTCATCACCTACCTAGTTACAGCATCAATCACCCCCATCTGACAGAAAACATGACACAAAGTCAATGAAAGGCACCCACGCCATTCCCTGGCTGAACCAGAGGATGGGAACTGGGGGAAGGCTGGAGGAGGAAGAGGAGGAGGGAAACACCTGCCGCCAAGCCCACTGTCTGCCTGCAGTCCTGCCACACCAAAAGTAAGGTTTATTGTTCGTCAGAGCAACAATGGTCATCAAAACTATAGTCAAGAAAGTGGTATGCACATTTGCCAACTACTCTCTCTAGTGTGATTTGTCTGTCCCTATGACTTAAAGGAAGATCAACACGATTTTAAAAGCCACTCTGAAACATCTTTAAAAACAAACCTCGGCTCAGAACAAACTTTATGTGGATACACCTCAGCGACACAAGCTGCGTAAGCAGAGACAGATGTCTGACAGACCATGGAGGGCACCAGGACACACTGGCACACCCTGCCTTGTCACCGAGTTGTTCATTCCACACCGAGAACTTTAGCTCCTTCAAAATCACCGTGACAAAGCACTTCCAAAGGCACGGTGTCCGAAAGCAGAGGTCCCAAAGAGCCTCACAAGGCTGCCTCCACACACTCCACAATGATACACGATTAGAAGAGTGAGATAAGCTTAAAAAGGGGCTGCAGCAAGCCAAAGTGAAGCCAAAGGGACCTGCGCTTTCCTTCAGGACTAGGCTGCCTCCTGAAAGGACAGTGAGCACACAGAGCTGTACTTACTCTTTCTCTTGAAAAGTTTCATGAGAGATTTAAGCTTTGTGTTGATGAAAACCACCATTTTCAAGGCGCTGAACTGCGATCCTGGAGTTGAAATCCCACAGAAAGGAGGACTTGCAGAAAGGTGACTACCAGACTGAACCTGCACACCAAATTTTTCTCCACGTTTCTCTCCTCTGCCTTTTTTCTGAAATCACTTAAAATATGTCTAGATCTTTCTGACAGACTAAATAATTTACAATTCTTTAGCCGGAATTTCTCCTCCTCGCATGTCACCCTGTGGGCTGGAAACAGCCACTTTCCAAGAAGCGAAACAGCCCCAGCTGTTATTCTCCTTCGCGCAGGACGCAAAAGGCTTTCTTGCTGTCCACAGCAGCTACTCCGCTCTCGTTCTCCTCCCCTCCTCCGCTCTCCAAGTTTGGCTGCTCCAGAAGGTCCCGAGCTGGCAGGTGCTCGCTGTCCTTGCCATGTCCGCAGCCGGCTGTGCCGGCGGAGCCGCAGGAGATCCCGGCACCTTCCCTGCCCCGCCCCTCCCGCCGCACCTCCCGGGGCCGGGTAGCCCCGGCCTCCTTCCAGTTGCAAATGAGGGCTGCATTTTCGTGCTAATCAGGATGCTCCGCTTTCCCACCGCTCCCATCCACCCCCCATCTCCCCTCATCACCCCTTTTTTTTATTTTCACCCTCTTGTTCCCACTTTATTAAGGATCCAGAGCTGCGCCTTAGCTGGCTGCAACACGCAGCCTCGGCTGTGCATTGATTGCCTCCCCTTCCAGTCCCACTGCTCCCCCCGTAGTCACTGCCACTGCCCGAGACATCAGCGCACTAATTTCACATATTGAATTTTACTCAGTTCTACTCCTAATTTATTCGTATTAGCGTCATCTCAGACCAGATACATGGAAAACAAAATCGAGTTACTTCTGGCTAATAGAGATTCTGTTATTCATCAAACGAAACTTGCGCATGGAGATGAAATAGCCCAGCTTTCTGAGATGTGCACTATATCCTCATGTCTTAAAAAAATGTATCTGTACAGAGGTCCACAGCCATCCTTCCTCGCAATGAACTGCAATTTTGCAGAAGTTAAAGAGAAAATTCTAAGCAGCAAATGAATGCGCTCAGCAGGGCATGCCCTTCGCACAATGTTCAGGCTCAAGAAGCAAGCCCTCCATCACAAAGCAAGCTTAGGAAACCCCCTCGGGTTAACAATGAAAAGGATTTTTTTCCTCAGGAAAAAGAAAAATGCCAGCAGCGGGGGGCTCAGGCTGACCCCAAAGCTGCAGCAGGATCCAGCCTCTGGAGCACAGCATGTAAAAAGCAGATGCTCCACAGGAACTTCTAAGTTTCACCAAACAGCTGAGACTCAGCCCTGCAAAGAACAGACTGTAAACAAAATCTGTTCATCATTGCCTGAACACAGCATCATCCACATTTTATCAGCATTCTACAAATCCAGAGATTTTGCAATTGCATCATGGGCTTGACACCAAAACTACCATGAGCAGCAGGCCACTCCAGCAGCTGCTGGTCCCAGAGGCATTTTGACTGGCTCAGCTCTGTCAAAGGGGCAGAGACCATGGTGCCATGGCAGCAACGGCACGGAAGGCACCTGTGTTTCTTGCATTGATTTCCATCAGGTACCTTACACAAAAAAATGACTCAGGCATCGAACTCTGATAACAAGGTAACTATTTAGTACTGGTTCTGAATTAAATACACAGTAATACCCCTGTCAGACACTTGCCATTACCTATACATCCACAAACCACGAAATGTATGCTTGAGGGACACACACTGGAAGTGAGTTTGGAGTGACTCCACTCTAACTTAGCTACATTGCCATCTGAAAGCAAACCAAGGAAATGGTGACTCCTTTTCTTGTGTGGTGTCGATCTTTTTTAGGATGTAGGAAGTGCCTCTTCCTGCACATGTAGGAAAGGGAGCACGGGGAAAGGAGACAATTTTAAGCTATAAAATGATGGAGTCTGGGCTGCTGGAAGTTAAACAGTCTCTTCTAAAGGTCTTTATAGAACCTCAAAAGAGCCTTGCAAGCTCTGGGAAGCAAGACTTTGTTACCTTTTCACGGTCAAGCCACTGCGAATCAACATGATCCTGGGTGCTTTGGCGGCTTGGAATCCTTTTCATTTCACCCCCGGCTACAGTGTGTGCCAAGTGCAGTGTGCTTTTTGTTATTGGCTCCTCAACCCACCCTGGAGCATTTCTCCCGCCCGAGAACATGCACTTGACCACTGTCCTCTACCCGATCTCAGCACGGAGGCAGACATTCAAACCCAGCAACAAACAATACCTAAATTGGTCTGCCTTTCATCCCCCTCCCCACCCCGACCTTGCTTCCACCTACCCTCAGGTCATGCTGTTAAAGAGGTCAGATATCAGAAATGGCTATCATAAGGGACAACTCCAAAAGAAACACCTTCTGGCTACTCCTATCTGCACCTCTGACAATCTGCACTAGTCCAACAACAAACAAAACCTCTTCCCCACCTGAGAAAACCCACTGACTTCCATAAAATTTATCACGTTGTCTCAACCCTTTTTGTAAATGCTTTTCCTGTCTCAAGAAACTGTCATCTAATAGCAATTCTCTGAGAACCTAAAGTATGAAATGCCTGTGCTCCTCTGCACTTAGCCTCCCTACATAGAGAAGGAAAAGATGGGCACTTTGAGAAATTTTATATTGTAGCCACTACGCAAACAGATAAAGGACTTCAGCCTCAAACATTGCCAATCCAGCAAACTCACAAAAATCCCCACCAAACAATAAGAACAAAAAACCCCCACCTAAAATTACCTTGACAGAATAAAATTTAAAAGCTTGTTAAAGCTAGACAAACCCAGCATGAACAGTAGGTGTGCACACTGTGCTATCAGTTCTTTACATGCAAATGACTCAGAGACAAGTAGCAGACTGGGGGGACCTTGCTCTGTGACACACTTGCTACTCCACCTTGGACAAGTTAATATTAACCCACAGTCTGAGTTACACCACATCCTTAGAAGCAGAGATCACACTCACTGCCACCCAAGTATCACAGAAATACAGAGGAATCAGGAATATCACAAGGAATACAGAAAACATGGAGAAGATGTTCAGTGAATGCTAATTTTCACTTCATACTGGATAGGATTGGTCACAAAGTTTGGCTCAGAAGAATCTTCTTCCTAAAAAGTCAGGGAATGGAGCAAAGAAACTGAGAAACACAAGCTGCAGTGTCAAACATCCTCAGAATCACAACTGTGTAATGAACTCATTAGCAAGATGCTTTTTTTAGTTCAACTATAATAGTTTTTAATCCCTAAGTGGTTAAATTGATTCTAATTTTCTGGTAGAGGCCACATGCATGCAGAAGACAAGTAAAGAGTGGCTGCTTGCATCGAGCATGCCTGAAATGCTGTAGCCATTCCTTCACTCCCCTCTCTGGTCTATCCCCTCTTAGGGGGGCTTTCCAGCTGACCTGCTCCACGACAGCCATCTGGGACAGCCATCCCTTCACATTCACAGCAGCATAAAACATTGGCGCCTGTGAAACAATCTGGAAATATTCAGCTTCCATGGAAATATTTCCAGGCAGCCCCTGGGGGAGAGGGGCTCTTGTGTCTAGCCCCCATTCACAACCCAGTGCCCTGAACCTTAGCACCAATGCACAAAACCCACTGAAAAAGTCGAAGCTTTATAAAAAGGCAAATGTTAAAAAGTGATGTTCTTGGGTCGTTGGTAACCACAGCAAAAGAGGCTGCCCAGCAGCAACCCCAGGGGCAGCTGTCCACAGGGATACTGGAAACAGAATCAGCACTCTCTTCCTTAACCACCAGCCCATACGCAGTACAAAATTTAGGAATTATTTAAGTTTTAAAAAAACCAAACCAACAAATAAAACACAGGAATAGCTAAAGCAATGCTTTCCAGCTCTCTCTCACAAATGAAAACATATTTTACCACTTTATTTTCATGAAGGAGAAGTAAGCCCAACACATGCTATATAATGTTCATTAAGGCAATGATGCATCAAACTACTAAAATGTATAAACATCTCAAAACCTAAACTTCAAGTTGCAGGCCTTAGCAACTTTATTTGGAAAAATCCTCCATTAAACAACTGCATAGCATTTATGACATTTTAAGAGGAAAGAACAGGTAGAACCATCCAGCTGAGCTGGGAACTAACTGCATTGTGAGAGCTCTTCCAGTGAGTCTCTACTCAATGCACAAAAGGGAAAGTGGAAATGCTGGCAAGCAGACGTACTCAAAACAATTAAATCGATGCCTTTGCTTTTACAGACACATCACTCAGTCGCTCTAAATAAGTTTCCAGTGTGCCATCCTACAGCAGCTCGCGGGGAAGAAGCTGTTGAAGGGCATTTGTTTCCAGCGGGTCTGCAGGAATGTGTCTGTGCAGGACATGCTCGGGATTGCTCCCTGCCACCCCCATCCACCCACTCTGAGCAGCTGTGGGGTCCAGAAGGGTGCAGCTATGGAAGTGACCCCCATGCACCCCCTCCCCAGGCTGCACAGAGCACCCAGGCATCTGCAGGGCAAGAAACTGAGGAGGGCTAATAAACTCCTTCCTGCAGGTCACAATGCTTCTGCCTGCCTCAGACCAAGACCATCCTGACACAATTAAAATTTCAATGGTCTTATGAAATTCTGAATGTCACCATCCAGCTTTGAAAGCAGCACTTCTAGGTAAGACTTCCATCAGAAAGGCCAAATGACTCAAGTCTTTTCAAAACTCAAGCCCAAGCTTTGTGCCTGCTCTGGCCACCTTCACCCACGCTGTTAACCATTTGCTGGTGCCTAGATGGACTCGTTGCACAGAGCACAGGAGTCAATAATTTATGGTCAGAATGGGTTTCTCCCTCACTGAATCCCATCCCGGCCGGCCCTCTCCCGGCATCTTTCAGGAGAACAAAAGTGCTCCCTGCACAAAGGCTGTCCCAGGCGGCACCGCATTCAGCCGCCCTCCAGCCCCAGCTCTCCTGGCTCACAATGGCCCCTTTCAAGGCAACCTCAGCCTTGGGGAAGCGAGATACTGCCCCAGCTACGAGAAATTACAATTCATTAAACCTGGCATCAGGAGGAAGAGGAGGAGGAGAATGCACAGGGGAGAGGGAACAAAGAAGAAAAAGTATTTTATCCTAAAGCCACCAGACCAACACACCAAGAAGGGCCCATGCCCCAGTGCAGGGGAATCAGGCCTGAGGCTGGGCTGCGCAGGCTATTACAGGGCAGGTATTGCTTGAAAAGAGGGTACCCGGCTGTGCCCTCCTTTATCCAAGATCATCAAGGATTATGCCTGCAGGCTATGGGAAAGGGGCTGCCCGGCGGGGGCAGAGGGAAGAGGGAGCAAGATGAGAAGGAGAAGCAACACAACCTAAGCCAGCCAGGACAGAAAAGCAGCAGACTGATTGATCTGATGATCCTATTTAGGTCACAGCACAATAAAGCTAATTCATTCCTTTAACAATTCAAAACATCTTTCCACAGGATCCTCTATCATGCAAACACATCAGCAGAGAGAAAAGGCAGCATTTGGGCAGGGTTGCCGGCAGACAAAGCAGCAGTTTCTTTTGGTTAGAGCATCTCCCCACACAGTCATGGCAGTCAAGAGAACAGAAAACGTTTTGTGAATGTGCAATTTTGTTTTATTTTAAATTGCAGGGCACAATTCTTTTTCCTTTGGCTACTTCTGAACCCCAGTTGAGGCAACTTCAGCTTCCAGAGGAAAACTTTTTTCATTCCCTAGGGAATAATACCCCTTTAGGATGTCACCAGGAAATATTCTCAATTTAAATTCCAAATCAGCCAGAATGCTCCTGTGCTTATCCTAAAGAACTGATCAAAACTGGTTGGAGTAAACAAATTAGTCTACAAAATCTTGACTCTTATGTGCCCTAATAATGCACCACAAAGAAAATCCTTCCCTTCTGAATTAGTGATGGAAAAAATACCAGGCAGACAAGTCTGCAAGTCTTCTCATTAGAATCATCCTGTAGGACGATGAGCAAAACCAACAAAACCAGACCAAAAAATTCCATTTCTGAACTACTGTCCCAAACAATCTGCCTGTAATTCCATCTTTGGCAGCTGTGCTCTTGAGAATCCACACTAAAATCCAACAGACATCTTCAACTAATCTCAGTCTGCATTCTCCTTATGGGTGTCCTGAAGGGGACATGCTCCCTACTCATTTCATTTATTTAAAGGTCACAGAAAGAATTTTTGTAGCTATCTTGGCCTCCCTGCCCAACACTGCTTTTTGGCATACTTTTATTTATATACAGATTACCCTGGTATGAGGGGTTGCAAATTCTTCTTTTTTTTTTTTTGCTTTCTGCTGACTCTCAATAAATTCTGGATAGGTCTCATTTAAGCTCAGAGGCTTAAATTAGGCAAGTACATTCTCTAGCTTCGTAGGAACTTTTACAACCTATAAATGAAAGAAGTTAAACTCCTTGGAAAATACCAACCTGCATGGAATCATACAACTGTCATGCCGAAATCAAGCATCAAGCAGCCATTTACTGTCTTCCACAGCAACTTGAAAAAAAGTTTTGTTCATTATAAACTTCCAAAAACTTTACCTGAAAAATATTTTCTGCGCAACACAATACTAGAATAATGAGTAAAAGCAAAGGCTCACAAATAATAAATGGATATTTGCTATTGCTCCTCAAGACCTAAGACTCACGACAAAATGTAAAAACCTGGGTGTGTTCCAATTAAAGACAATCTGCCCTGAAATAAAAATCTCCAAACTAAAGTAAGGCACCGAGTTTCTGTGACAGTGACCTAATAATTATGTTACTGCAGGATTCAGCAACCTGTAGGGAAATAACTGCACCAACATCTGTACCACAGAATCTCTGGAGAATGTCTTTGGTTGGCCATGGGCACATGGATCTCAGAAATGAACAAACACCAACTGATTTTAAAAACTATTTTTAACATTGTATTTGTGTGGTCAGCATCTTCTTATCAGAAGTCCTCAATGAAACAAAATGAAAGGACTAATACTGTTAATCGGTTGAACTTTTAAAATTTATAATGTGAATACCAACCTAAAATTTTATTAGCACTGGTTTGATTAAAAGTTTCAGAGATCTATTATTAATCATACGCAATCTAGAGGCCCAAACCTCACAACATGCCATGGTGGATCAGCACTAACTACTGAACAATAGTTCTGTTTCTCTGGGTATCTAGCAAAATGCATCTAACAGTTTAAGTGATGCTAAAGTGATAAAGGTGCCTTGCCACCAAACATCTTCAGAAAGCACTACTGAGCGCACTGCCTATTGTACATTTTGGTATTGTGGCAATGGTGTCTATAAATAAGTATGTGTGGGCAATAGGCAAACAACAGTAATCTTCTTCGATCTTCTTCATCAAAATGTAATCCACAAAATATTAAAAAATGCAGATTCTCTCCCTTCCCGCTTTCAGTCTTCAGTTTCTGTCTCTACTTCCTGCTAGACAGAAAAGAAATAGATCCCCACTGCAGATACCTATATTTTTTCTTGTTTGAGAAAAAACAAGTTATTCCTTGCTGTGTTAATCCTTGTGTGCTTCATAAAACCAACTGAACAGAGAAGTTGTAACACAGCTGGGGGTTTACAAACACTATTTAAAATGAAAGATACCATTCTTAATTGCAAAAATGTCTCTTTTGGTATCTTTGGTTTCCTGACTAAGCACAAAATATAACTTGCAGAAAAGTTTGCATTTTGCTGAAAGAGCTGAAGTAGACACTGAAAAAGTGTAAATATAAAACTTAAGACAGCTGAGGCTAGCTTTAAAATTATTTCTGAGTACAGTAATTTCACGACTATAAGATGCACCGGATTATAAGGCATACTTCCGGGTGTCAGCAAATTTCCAAACGTTTGCCGATATATAAGGCACGCTGAACTATAAGGCGCACTTTTTTTTTGCCGCAAGGATCCGCCGCCGGCTCCCCCCGCGCAGTTGTTGGCTGAGGCCCTGCCTCCACCCAGCAGCGGTGGCCCTGCCAGCTCTCCTCGCAGCATGCGGTTCACACTTCCAGGTTGGCAAATTTCCGAACTTTGTCCATATACAAGATCCACCGGACTATAAAGTGCACTTCTGGGCTCAGGTCAAAATTTTAGTCAAAAGGGAGCGCCTTATAGTCGTGAAATTACTGTAATTCTTTCACTATTTGTATCTGTAAACCTTCGAAAGTGGGCAGCTTTAGCACCATGACCACTGCTTCAGTTCTGAACAGAGCACAGGCTGTGTAACCTGACATCATGCCTTCAGAGTTGCTTGCTCCAAGTGGTGAACTCTCACTTGAACACAACTGAAATGCAAGCGTGCATCCACAATTCAGATCAGCACCATTTTAGCTGAAACTACCAAGTTATTTTTGGAAGAGTGTCTGAATGTTCATCCCACTAATAGGAGGTACACTACGAACCACACTTCCAGCACTTAACTGGAGACAATATACAAATACAGAGACAACTACACAAACCCTAAAATAAAATTTCTGTCTAGAAATATCATGGGTTTTCCCACACAGAAAATAAGCTGAGTAAGTTTCATTCCTGAAACTTTTCAGTAGCTGTTAACACAACAGTAAGATCAAGGCAAAGAAGTATCAGTAGTTAACTACTACTAAGCAAACAACCCTGCCACCCCAAGATAATTGATAAAACTACTGTGTATCCCAGCAGCTGCATTTTAACACTGTGCACAACATTCCAAATTCAACCTTGGGGTACAGATTGGTTCAGAAGAATGTTAATTACGGACATATGTGCTATTACAGAATTGAAACAGGAGAGTATTTTTCATTATTAGTTAGCCAGAAAAGAGAAGAAGCATGGTATTAGAAGTCTGGAAAAATCAGGTGTGAAATTTTACACAGGTAGGGCAGGGTTGACCCCTGGAGCAGAAGATTGCATTTAAACATAAAGGAGGTAGGAGATCATGGTCAATGTGAATAAACCTTCAGGAAAACTAGTCAATAAAACCACAGCAGTATTTTCCCAAAATTGTTATGCAATGTGCATGAAAAGGCTCTTCCTTTTTCCCATCCGGATGGATAATGACACAAGCAATCTTGACTTTGGCACCCATTTAGGATGCTTTGTTGCAGCATTAAAAAACTTCAATCCCAATTCACCTGAGTTACGTAACAAGCACCACCTAACAGGACCCCTTCTTTGCCATCACACAAGGCATTGTCCAAACTGACGCACACCAAAACTCAATTTACATCTTTGTTTTTCAACTATAGCTGGTTTGAAGAACATAGGTGAAACTACAGCCATTAGAACTACCTGACACAACCACATCATCTAATATTCTGTATAGAGCACATACCTGGCTATAGGAACAAATAGATTAAAACACTGCATTCTTATAAGGTTTTGAAAACAATCCTTTTTTAAATCAGGGTAATTAGCATTTTTCTTCTCTTTGGATTAATTAAACCTATGAGGAACAGGTTAGCATCAGGAAAAAAACTGTGCTCACCTTCAGCTATTGGACATAAAGGAGTGTCTTTTGCTTTGATGTTATTAATTATTTATCCTAACACTGCCACCAGCATCTGCTTGGGGACCTGCTTGCTTCCCCCAAACAGCAGCCCACTGTTCCCAGTCTAGCCATAGCATCGTGTTTGCGACAAATGCCTGACAAACAGAAGGAGGGTCAGGTTGGTTAAAAGACACTGAGGACAACTATGAGGGATCATTCAGTTAGGAGGTGTGCCAAGCCTGTTTTGGAGATGCTACCCAGCTCCAAGTTTAATTAGCCCTTCCTGGAACACTTCACGAAACCACACAGAAATGTTTTTATAAACTTCTGTTGATGCCTTTGGGCAAGGACAAATGTGCTCTGCAACCCTTGTGTGGGAAACTTCACTGTTCTTAAATTCCTTGTCAAACCACATGAACAAATGACGGCACTAAACCAGAGGGGAAAAAGTTGCCCCATAGTCATTGTGGCTCAAATCAGAAATCAGTCAGACAGGGGATGAGACCTTTGGGATGAGCAGCACGTAGCCACTGATGCCATACAGAGCGGTTAGGTGAGCGCTGCCATGGAAAAGGCATCACAGACAGATAACTTGTCTTTGAACCACTGCATTTACAAGTTTTTTGTATCTTCTCCAGCAACACCAGTTCATGCTCAGCTGGTGGATCAACCCTCACTGGTCATGTAGTCAGTCCCCAGTACGGAGATACAATTTCCAAGCAAATGCCAGGAGCTGCAGCCTAACAGCCACAAGCAGTGTACTGGGGGCATTCGACCTTTGAATATAGTAATTGTCAGGCCCCAGCCTGGCTGCCCAAGTAGAGAAGGCTTGGGGAGGCTGATTAAGCACCAATTGCTGGGACTGGAGAGGTGGCATCATGGGGTTTCACATTTATTCTCTTCCAATGACTCCAAGTCAAAACTGATCAGCTCACACGTCAGGCAGATGCTGTTTCTGTAACTGCTGTAATCGTGGCAGGCACTGCTTGCAATCCAAAATTCAAGCTGTGCCTTTCCAATCATGTTTTATCTCCATAATCCAGACTCCACATTGCTGTGTATTACAGCACCAATTGAGACATAATTACAATGAGCCACCTAAAGCATTTTTGTTATTAAAAAAACCTCACAACAACCCCTCTTCCCCAAATTCTGCTTAGGCATAAGAATATCACCATTATTGTTGGTTTGCACTGCATGTTCTTAGAATAGATCAGATCTCTACTGCTTATTAGCGATTTCTTAGCTGTGTGACTCTTTGAGTCCCTTTTTGTGCCTTCAAATACAGTTTGAAAAATGTTTTTTAGGGAGGTTTTTTGGCACAATATGTTAATTAAAACAAAGGTTCTGACCCTCCCCCTTTCTTAACTAGCCAATCTTTCTCAACCCCAGCTCTTCTGAGAGATACAGGAAATGCAAGCAAAATGCCATCTGCTGGCAATAGGGTGGGACTAAGCCTTTAACATTGAAAGATTCACTGTAGAAGAGTCAAGCAAAAATATTGAATCAACTGACAAGATTAAGTTCTCTAAGTTCTCACTGTAGATTCCAGGTCCAGTCCTGCACTTTCTTTCACAGCAGACATATCTCTATTTGATATGCCACAAACTCATTACTTCTTCTCTAAGGAAGCAAAGAGCTGCCCTTGGGCCTTCCTCCTACCAAGGAAGGCCTTCCTTCCTCCTACTGCTGTCCCTTTGGCATACAAATTGTAACATGGGTCTTTGCTCTCCTTACCAAAGAGAAATGAAGGGGAAGGAAGAGAAAATAAACTCAAAGTAGACCTTGAGGACATTTTTAGGTCTCAGTCCAGTAAGTTTTCTTTGCACATATCATATAATTTGTCCCTACTGCACATAGTCGCCTATGGGACAGTGCTGCTCTGAAGCTAGAGACAGCCACCCCACAGCCCTGCTGAAGGAGATGCTCTACAGACCGTGATAATGTCAGTCTGGGGGTGACAGGACAGAAATCACTTCATGTCTACTCCAGCCTGCACCTGCTGCCTGACAGAACTGCTGCGCATCTGCTCAGAGTGGCTGCTGCCTCCACAGTAAAATGTAAGAGAAAAAAAAAAAATAAGTTGAGGGTATTTTTCTCAAGTCTCTCTTTCAAGAAGATAAATTAATTGAATATCTTACTAGGTATTTGATGCCAGATAAACACAGTGGGACATGTCATTACTGTTTGCTTTTTGCTGTAGGCTATTTTACACCAGTCAATCCACTTATATCAAGGTTTTTATTTTTCACTCTAAGAAATCCAGTTCTAGTCAAGACTTACTACCATTATCTAAAAAGACTACATATTGGAGTAAAATTGCATAAAATATAAAACCCAGCAAGTTTTGTACTCCTCTTGGATCTTCCAGCCTTGCTCCTAGGAGAAGAAATTCCAGGCAGCGCAGGTGCATCCATCGGCACAGCAGGCAGACAAAGGCAGATGGCCACGTGCCAGCAGGGTTGCCTTCTGCAAATTACTAAACAAATTCAATACCAACTTGCACAGTAGTATTTTCACAAATATGTAGTCACCATGCAAGATGCAATCCTTTCTACTCAAATCCCTCTCACTTTTAAATACAGTAATTTAGATGGATAAAAAAAAAAACAGATTTATTGTAAAAATCAGATCACATCTACAAGCTCCAGGCATCCTATCATTCTAAGGTTTGTCCTCTGCAGACACCCCTCTGCCAGTTCATCTTCTCTTTTCCATCACTAAGTAGCCTTCACTCTACTCCACTGTCTCCCATATGGTTAATATGAATGTGGCAATTAATATGCAATTAATAAAATGGTGTGATCAACTGCTTTTGTTCACAGCAGCAGCTGGCCTGCATGGTGGAGCGTAATTAGACAAATTAAGACGTACCACTTCTGTTTGCAGATGGACTGACAGCATCACTCATGCTTAAATGTCACTAAGCCTACTGGCATTTGGGATTATTTTAAACGTGTCTTTTTTTATTAACACTACAAGATATGAATCAACTGGATTTATATATTACTAGCTCCAATGCCAGCAAAGTGCAAGTCTGCTTTACCTCTGAGATGTTTGCATGAGCTACTGAGAGTGGAGGAGAAGTGCTATATTTCAGAGAATGAAAGTAAGTATTTTAAGTATCACAGCCCATAGGATGGAGAACGAGGCTCTGGATGGGTTAAAAAAGCAGAGCTGATCTACAACTGTGTCCAAGCAGAGGTCTGAAAATCTTGAAAATCAAGCAACGCAGGCATTTGCCAATGATGGGTCATTGGATTAGGGCAGGGAAACAATAAAGGGTTAAAAATCTATTGTAATCTATCGGACTTTTAATAACCATTTCCTTTAAAGGGTGCCCTTTCTGTGGAGTTTCAGATTCTGCTCAACATGCATCTGCTAGAATCTGATCTGATTTTCTTACAGCACTCAAAATCCATTTCCTGACTTCACAAGCAGTTAAGACCTGCAAACATACTGCACCCAGCATCCATAAACCCCAGAAGCTTTCATCAAATTCAGCACTGAAGAACCTACTCAGTGTACCATTAACCACTATCCTCAACCACAGGCTTCACAATCTTACTTGTTTCACACGTGGATTTGCACTTAGGTTGCTCTACCTCCATAACTACAGCAGATGCTCCCTTGCTCCAATCGCAGTAAACACTACACACAAAAAAAAATGTCTCTGAGCTCTTTATTTCTTCACAGTCCTCCAGATGAATGGTGTTAATGAGCTCCCTACACCAAAACCTCATGACCTCTCTCTTGTGCTCCTGAGTACCACACATGGCTTCTTGTCTGATCACAGGTAGAGAGGAATGAAATGTCCACCACCAGCATCTCCTTGCAACAGCAAGCTCAGGTTCACACCTAACACTGAGCAGTCAGGTTAGCCAAGCGCTTTTTTTCAGCAAGGAAACTCAGGAAGACATTCATATTCATGGTAGTCATTCACTTAAGTCTTTTACAACTACCCAACATTAACATATTTTGACCCATCTATTCCAAATTGTTCTTCATCCCTCCTTCCCTTCATCCACATCACTTGGCATTTGATGCATGAAAAGGTGTAAGAGACCAAGCGGACCTCCATGGTCTGTCCAGAAAGGGACAGGCAGGGAGGCTTGTTTCCTATGGAAGATGCAGAGAATGTGCAGCAAAGTGAGTAAGAAATGCAATACACATAGAGAAACACACACCAGAAGAGCTGTTGTTTATCCAAGACCTGAAACAATTCCAAATGGAGAAGTTACCCTGCTTTGCAACATTACCGTGACTCATTTTAGCCAAAAGAACAAAACCTCCAAAAAGCTCAGCCACAAGATAAGACATTAAAAACACAGAGAGAAAAAGTGGGGAGGGACAGAGGAATCCCCCATTTTTCAGACATGCAAAAAAAAAGATATCCAATTTACTTTTTCTTTTCAAAACAAACCTGGGCTTTATCTGGCATAATCTGATATATATTAAATATATATATATATATATATATAGCTGTTATGGTATGAGCTGGATGCAGCAGATAAAACTGGGTGTGAGGGTGGCCAGTCCCTTGCACAGGGCTCTGTAAGTAGTTGTCCCAGCCATTCACCACATAGACTGAGTCCTTGTGTCACTTAGGGCACAAAAGGCCACAAAGGCTTGCTCAGTGCTCTGCACGGCCCAGAATTTGCAGAGATGGAAAGCAATTCAGCCTTTGTTTCACACTGTTAAATGAGAAAGCAAAGAATGAATCCTCCCAGTTTGCAAGGATTCTGGCATCTTTTTTTAGTATAACATCCTTACATTGGAAAATTTAAGTCTTATGGCTATTAGAAGAGAAACCTGGAAAAAAGCCATAGCAAACAATGGATAATAAAATACCCAACTTGATTCACAACATCCTATTAATGTATAAATAGATTTAGTTATTATTTCAAGTTTTATGTTTTTCAGAAAACACATCACACAGACAGGTCTCAGCTTTATAGATATGAATAAAGAAGAAGAAAGCATTCTTTCACAAGTTAGCAGGTAACAAAACACCGAGAAAAAAAAATCCCAATAACTGAAGCTACTGTTCAACAAATATTAAAAGTAATCTTATATTGTCACTGGCTTGCTCTTGCATCTGTAAAAGAAAGTAAAAACTCCCAAAATTCTTATCAAAACTTTTTCATCACAAAAAGCTGGCAAGAGCATACCACACCTTTAAACTTTGCAAATTTGACAAAATATCAAGTGGCAATGGGAACTACAAGAGGCAGGTGATAGTCTAGTCAGGAGGTGACAGCCTCCCACAGCAGCAGTCACTGCCAGCAGTGTCTCACTGCCTCATATTTCAATCCGGCAGGCATTTAAACCAAACTAAACCAAGCCCCTGACATTTCGGCCAAACCTGGTCAGTGGAGTATCTCAGTTTAATTTTGCTGCAGGAAAACCAGTTACCAAACACTCAGCTCCACTGGAGTTTGTATGTAATTGTGAATGAACATGTAATGGTGACAGCCCTGACACCACTGTAACACCGCTTTTCTGGCAGGCAGACAGGCTGTTAAAGGATGCACTGCTGCACTTGGGCTGAATTTAACCCTACGTTGTCTATTTGCACTCAATCTGGCAGCAAAGAACAGCAGAAGAACAGCATCATGTGCTGGAACAAGGCTGAGCTGGTAATGCAGAATTTGCACAATATGACTAATTTAACAGTTTTATCAGAATAATTGCTACAGCTTTAAAAACCCTCAACCCCTAAAATGGTAACCCGATTATTATGGTTGCTACATCACACCACAAGTATTTTGATTATTTGTTATTAGGTAGCAGGAGTACAAGGACTACTGCTGCAAACTACTGAGATCCTCTTAGTGAGGATGGCCCCCAGCCCATGAGGAAGTTAAAATAATTTGACTGTATTATGTTTTCAAACAACCCTAACACTACTGGGAGTATTTTCTGTGGAGTGTACCAGCACTGTGAAACCTCTCAAAGTGCAGTTCTCATGATGCTGGATAAGAACCCCAAAGGGAGACCTTTATCAACAGAGATAAAGCCCAGCCAATAATCCCCTGCTGTGCTCTGCAGTTATCACTTGACCTGGTCCCAGAAAGCACTTCCACTCTTAAACACTTTTGTTCCTTAAAATAAACATTAACAGAGTTTAAAGTGACAGAGTCTCCCTATGTCAAAGAGAAGAATAGTACCTATCCCACCCATAACACTTTTAACTGATGGCTTAATTACTCTGCTATTCTTTTGTTTCTATGGACCAGGAACGAGTCCATAGGAAAGGAGGAAGTGAGGCAGAGCTGGTGTCCCACACATACCACCACATTTGCACAGTGGTGGGACAACGCTACTGAAGCACTAGGGTTTCTCCTGGGAAAAGTCAGGCCGGAAAGCAGGGTGACTGATTTTTGTCATTCACTGTTTCAATTAAAAAATTTCATTGTAACTCCAATGATTCGGAATTCAGAAAGAACTAATAAAATGTATGAGGTCATACCACATATGTGCAAAACTCAGCATAAGGAAAACAGTAATAAACTTGGTCTGCAACATATGAAAGTTCATTGCTAAGGATCAAAATTGCATTAAATAACTTTGTTAGATCACAAGTCAAAGAAGTCAACTGCTTATATAAGTGTTGTAGTATAAATGAATGAAATTACACACATGCACACAATTTTTAATTATCTTCTGAAAAGTTTTATAATTTCAATTCAGGTGCATTTTAGAGAGAAGGGGATGCTTTCCCTATGGACAGCACAAAGAGAAAAAGGAGGCAGGCTGCGGTGAGGGAGATTTCCGAGTACCTTACCCATGCTCCTCAATCCCATTTCCACACTCTGGAGGAGCAGATTCAAACAGAGCTCACAAAGCTCTGAGCAACACCTCAGAGGGCACCACGAGAACCAGCTCTGAAAGTCAGCAACACAACTTTGTAGGAATAAACTAACCTGTCACCCAGCAAGAGAGATAAATCCCAAAATACACATACACACACCCCTGGCTGTCCGGGGGCAGGAAGGGTGATATATCCTCCCCTCTAAGAGCATCCCTGGAAGCTGCTTCCCAGTCCCTAACCTCTTCAGGGCTTCCCGAGGTCTGACAATGACTATATAGTTTTACATAAAGGAAGAATTTTAATTTTCCCTCTGAATGAACCAGAACTGACCCTGTGCTCCAAATACAAAAATTCAGCAGAAGATGTGGATTTTTCTTTCCATGCAGTATAAAATATTACTTCCTCTTGAAAAAGGCCTGAAATAATCATGTAGTAAATCACGCTCCTCCTACAGGAGGGGACATCAAATGAAGCTTGCTTTGTAATGAATGGACAATATGGTGATTCAGAAAACAAAATACAGGTGGTTTTGTTAATCAGTGTTAGTTAGCATCATGTGGCAAGATGGGGATTTTCAATTCACAGTAATAATGAGCCGTTGTCAGACAGTCAGTGTGAGACTAATGAGGAAAAGAAAAATCAATACAGTTGTAAATATACTCATGTACCTTTTTTTTTTCTCCAAAAGATCTGATACAAGATTGCCAGCCAGCTAGCTTTTGCAGGAAAAGCTTTCTTTGTCTTGTGAAATTTCTCCCCCATCACCCTTAAATAGACTTCTCTGAGCGACCATTCCACAAACAGCTGGGTGCCTTTGCTTAGATGGTCAGAAAAGAAGGGAAGGCAAGCATTAAGGCTAAAAACAAAACAGCTGAACATTACCATTGTCTGTCCTCTTCTCTCGTTATTTCTCATCTGTATTTCCCAGTGAAACTTGAAACTATTCAGATTTAAAAAGGAGAGTCATCACAATTCAGGAATTCTTTCTTCTCACATTGAGAGGGAAAATAATCTTAGACCAAAGGTTATTCAAAAGCAGGCTGTTTTTTAAATATGTACTCATCAACTGCATTAAGCACCTTTTGAGTCTGTTAGACCTTTTTCTTACTTTTCCTGGCCTTTTCATCCAGTGATTGTTCCTATGGCTTTCAATTAGAGTGCTACGTCAACAGCTCCACTCATCTAAAACAATCATTTTGCTGAAAAGGAGCATTATTGAACTGAAAGCGAGTGCTCAAGACCTCTCAAACACAGACATATCACATGCACAAAACAGTACCATCCTGTATCAACTTAGCAGCCCCATCAGATACAATATTTACATACACTGTCCTGAAGGGGAAATACATCATTTTTGTAAGAAAATTGTTCCCAATGCCTTCCTCCTCTGAAAGGGAAATAAAGAGTATTTTCCTTGTTTATGTTTGTTTATTTCCTTAACAACGCCAACGCCATACGAAATGACCAAAATAGGAACAGGAGCTGATCTTACTTGGCCAGAAGGAGTTGTCGTCCTTGCTCAGAAACTTTTTCTTGAGGCGGCCGGGCAGCTTGGCGTGCGCGTTGCCCATGCTGCTGGAGAACAGCGGGATGAGTTCCTCCTCCTCCTCATCGCTGCAGCTGGGCTGCCACTTGCTCCTGCCGAGGCACCCGACCATGGGCTCGGCGGGCAGGCAGTGCACATAGGCGAGCATTGTGAGATGCTGCTCTCAAGGATGTCCCTGCTGTCCCCAATGGCCAGCTCCGAGCTGAAGGGAGTGGCCTGCTTATAACCCTTGAGCGGACGCATTCAAAAGGCTCCGGAGGAAAAGATTTTCTCCTCCTTCGCACTTAGGCGAACTAAGCTACTTGGTTATCCCGAAAACTGTTGGGAACGGGATTCTGCAATTCCTTGAAATAAAAGGAAAACAACAACGAAAAAAATCCAGCACCTGGTTAAAGCCCACTGGCTGTCCTGTTCCGGCCCAGAGGCTGCAGAGGGCTGGGAAACCCAGTCACCTGCCACAGACCTTGGCCTACTCCCTTTCTGCTTCCTCTTCAGCCTCTGCCTTCTCTTAAGCCTTATCCCCGATTATTCACCGCTCTGAACAACAGGTACTACAGCCACACACAGATGGCCGTAGCCAAGAAGCTTATTTAAAGCTAAGTTACTATAATTGCTGTGACACTGGCAGCTACAGAACTGTAGCTGGGCAGGAGCCTGCCAAGAACAAGAACATATACCTTCTTCTAGAATGCAAAAGCAGGAAAAAAACCACACAGACTTAAGAAAAAAGAGCAAAGTGCCGTGATTTCTGTATTTGGATTTTATTAAAGCAGCTCCCTTTCAAAGTTAGAACCATAATGATTGATATCTTCCAGGTTAGACTACAACTGGATTGATGCTGAACACAAAGCACAAGCAGGTATCATCAGCTTGCCTGCAGTACTGCATAAATACATACATCCTCACAATGCCTCTAGAGGGTAGCTATTATTCCTACTTAAAGATGAAGATTTAGTTTGAAAGGGATTTAGTAACCTGCCCACACAGGGGAAAAGCCAGGATTAAAGTCGAGGTATTCTCAGTTCTTTGGCCTCATCCACAAGTCACTAGTCCATGGCACCTCTCCCAAATACTGCACTACTGAGTGAGTTTCCATGCTGCTGACAGTGTCAACCCTAATCTCCGATACTGTGGGATTCAGGAAGCGCACCATTCCTAGGCTTTTGAATTGGCTATGACAGCACAGTGAGATTGGGACAGCAAGGAAAATGTCACATGAAGAGAGGACTCTGCATGAACTGCTATCTTGAGCAATGTTTAAAGTTTTATGTTTTTTGAAAGATTACATTGGAGAATATTTGTGTTTGAAAAATGGGAAGATATCAAAACTCTGAACACAGTACAATAAAGAAGAATTCTTAGTCTGCTTTCTTGTTCTTTGTAAATGCTTTGGTTGCAGCCCATACCATTCATGGAAGGGGCTGCTCTCTACATAGGAGCACCACAGCAAAATATAAGTATTTACACATATTTTAAAAGGCTTTGTGTGCTGTTTGGTTGAGAGCTACAATAAACTTTTTGTCAGGAAGAAAAAACAAACCAAGCCAACTGTTTAACACCACCACCACAGATGCACATCTCCTCTTTCCCCTGACACATGCACACATCTCCTGCTGCCGCCTGTGCTGGCAGCCACAGCCTGGGAGCAGGGTGCACACACACACCAGCTGCCCACAGGCACCAGCGTGGCATCAAACTCCAGACACACACAGCACCAGCACCCAGCATCAACTGCCTGTGACACTGACTCAACACTGCTGGCAAAGCAAAGGAAGTTTATGAAAAACTGCCTAGTTTGGTGGCGGGAGATTGTTTGTTTGGGTTTTCGTTTAACGTCCTGTTACTTTGCACAGCAGTCTGAGCAAATAATTTTCACTATAGAGCCTTTCATACACATCTCAAATGACTGAATCTCAGCAAACTTGCAAACAGATCTTATAACGAACTGTGCCAAATACCTTGAATAAATAGGGATAAAACAAGCCCTGCCTGCAACAATTTCAAGTATCTGCAAAAATATGGATGGAAAGGGGAAAATGTGCCAACAGCAAGGGCAATAGCTGTTGGTACCACTGGCTTGTCCGTGCAGATAGCAGAAACTCACTGGCAAACACTGAACGCTGGCAAACAGGCCTTTGAGCCAAATACAAATTTACAAAGCCAAGTACATTTACTCATCAGACTATGAGAAAGACAAACTGTGATTAACATTAGCAGATCTCAATTCACTCATCAGCCACACTGATACTCCTGTGTCTGCCAGAATAAATGAATGTCTAGACAGTCCTCCTGAGTAGAATGAAACCCCAAGAGTGCTGTGTGAACCAGCTCATAAGGAGGCCTTGTCACTGCCTCCCTAATGGGACAGTACCTCTGCAACCAACTTGTCTAGCCACCATGCCTGCTGTCTCACCCTTCCAATTCCCTGTGATTATCAGGGTCCTGGGAAGAGTCACTGCCATACATGGATGCACAAAATTTCAGAGCATCACCAGGCTATTGATAAAAGTGTATACTGGAACTTGCATTTATTTGTCCTGCAGACAGCAATAGTATCTTTTATTACATAAGAAATCAGGTAGGTTTCAGTTATGTTTCTTTCTTAAATTTATTTTAACAACTCAAAATCACACTATCAAATTACATTTTCTGAAGGATACTGGCTGATGTTTGCATGCAGTCTTTCTATCTGTACACAATCATGTTATCTGACATAGAAGTTCAGCGTCAATCTACACACCAAGCCGGTATTATTAGGTAACATGTAGTACAAACACAGGAGCAAGAAGACAGGGGACACCAATCATTCAGTGTTCAGCAGAGTCCCATGCTCCCAAACACTTATCAAAATGACATAGGATAACATATTGCCCTGGAGTCCCCATGACATTTACCATGCACTTCTCTAGAGTACAGAATACTCAATTATCCATGTTTCCAATGCATGCTCACGAAGTAAGGCTGATGCACCATAATGGGATCATGGCTGAAATCCAGTTTAACAAGTATATTTACCATATGGTAGGCATTAATGTCCCCACAAGTTTTTAGTTGAAGAATCAATCTGTTCTTCCCTGAAGCCTGGAAGACCTTGGTAACATAAATGATAAAAGATTTGGTGATAGTTACGGTCTTGGCTATTAGCAAATGTAAAACCATGAAGAGCTGCCAAGATATACCATTATCATGTGAGAAAGACACTTCATACATTGCCTCTTCATCTCCCCCCAAAAATCCTACAAAAAACCCCAATTTCTTTATGCTATGTCTGTATGGAGCAAGAACCTCTCTAAGTCAGATAAAGTCAAAATTTTATCACAAAACTTTTGATTAATCTTCACTTATTCTGCTGTAGCACAGCTTTATTTTTTCAAATACACAAAAGTGAGGCTGTTCATTTTTTTCAGCCTTAAACTATCATTTATATAAAGATCTTCTCAAAAGATTTTAAAAGCATTTTATTTCCTTTATTATTCTTTTTCAGGCCTTTTAAAAATTGAACTATTTGTAAAGCTAGTATGAGTGCTCTGAGCAGGTTGTTACGTGCATATTAATCTTTCTCAGCATATTTCATGTTAGCAAACCAACTCCTTACACTCAGGCTCTATTAGAGAGAGCTTGAATAATTACGAATAATTACAGAAAATGCAATCAATATTGCATTATATTTGAAATGTTTAGTTAAAAAAAATATTAAGAGTTTGACAGACTCACAAAACTGTGACTGACTCAGGGATTACAAGAAACAAAATTATTTTAAAAAAAATATTATCCCTTTTATTAGACAAGCGCATATGGTCCTGACCTCTGAGAACAGCAATGATACTGATGAGTATTACACATTGGAGTTTTAAAAATATATAGGATACATCTATTGGGAACTCAGGATATGGAAACACAAAGGACATTGCCATGTCAACCCTACTCTAGCATTAAGATAATTTTTATAAATATACTACATAAGGAATTATATCATCAGTCTATGTACAATTCATGGATCATCTGGATAGAAGGTAATATGCACCATGTCATGAAATAACAGCACTTTTATGGACACCTTGCACAACAAAGCCATCAAATTAATAATTCCCAGCAGCCAAACTGGAAATTAAAAAAGCCCACAGAAATCCACAGGGATAAACTTTGCCCTAATTAGACATGGATTCTAGTTTTAGCAGTGATGAATCATTATGTTCGTGATGAGCAGCTGGAGCTTTTAAATTGTACTTAAATAGTTATTTTTAAAACAAACAGGGAGAAAAATTATACATTAAACATATTTCATTGGACCATATAGCATTAACTAAGCCTTAAAATAAAACTCTCAAGGAGAAGTATCCTCCTTTCACAGATGGACAACTCAAGACACAGCAAGAATCAGGACATGTCCATCATGGTGGAGCACCCCAGCATCCTTTGGAACTGGAAATGGCCAGATTGGACATGGGATGTCCTGCCCTCCTGGCCTGTGCATGTACTTTCATCTTTCCTCTACATATTGTGTGTGTGGAGTCTTAGCTCATATTCCTTAAACACAAATACAGCAGACAAAAGCTAAAGAATTTCAAAACAAAAAGGAAAAAAAACCCACCTTGAGGTATTGTAAATCTGCTTTTTAACTATGAATCTCTCAAACAGGAAGCAAGCATAAGGTATCAGCTTTACAGTGTTTAAAGCAAGCCCAGCATTTGAGGAGTTTGTACAACACCAACAGGCTGCAAGGGAAATTAAAGGACCCAGGGTGGCAGAGGTGCACACAAAGCTTTGTAATGTTCCAAAAAGCTCTCTCCATTTGGCCATATTCACATTCTCCAGCATTAGCTCAGCATCCTTCATGGATGTATTTTTATCATATGCTTGTGATCACACAGCATCTACAAACTTTTAGCTTTTTTTTAAGGATGTAAGTAGCAAGTCATGTGCAACTTAAAGAGCTTGATTGGCATGGCAGCTAAAAGCAGTCCTAAGAAGCAAATATGCTTTGTAAAATCTACAGCAAGTGTCACTGGCAACTGTGTACCAAACAAACTGGAGATAAATCCCTAAATGATGGGGCATTGGCTAGCTTAATTCCTGGTACCCACACAGCCAGATTCAAGGTGTCATCCCTAGGCAATCTCAGCCCTCTACAAGGACACCAAATCTGCAAATCATTGTATAGCAGGCACCTGTAAAACACAACAAAAAACGACAACAATAAACCCAAATATAATGTTCAAGGATCATTAGGAATCTGTGTGCCTCTATTTTCTCTGCTGCATCAACTCTGAACATACCCCATTACCCTCTTATTCAAATCTTAATTTAATTTTTCCTTTGCTGTTAGGTAATAGCCCTCTGCAATTACTTTTAATTCAATAAGTATTTTGATATACAGCACATAAGACACTAAATGAGAAAAACATACTTTGTATTGCATTACTGGCAGTCCTAAAATATTTTAAAATACACTTCTGTGTTCTAATTATTCATCTATACTTTCAATTGGAAAGCCATTTTTAAGAGCAACAAGCAATATTGTATGTTTGATATTACACCTTGATCACTGCTTTGCAATATTTAAACGGGAAAACAATTAAAGCCAGCCATATAAGCAGCAGGTAACTCAGAAAAGCCTTCCTGTGCCTTTCTGGTTTGGTTCCGCTGTCATACAAAAAGAAAGATAAAGTATCTTGGGAAGTGCATTCTGTGAACTGGACCACCTTTGGGAAAGGGGTGACATATGTTTGGGACAGAAAACAGGGCTGTCAGTGAAACAGAAGCAATTAGATACTACTCTTGATAGTTGAAACAAGCTATTCTTGCTGCCTTGCTCTAGCAGTTGAGTCCCAAAAATCTCTGATCCTTGTGAAAACACAGAGCAAAAGATGATGCTGCCAGAAGCCAGGGGAGAAGGTGGTTTCCATTCTGGGGCCACAATGGATGGCAGTGTCAGCAAAGCTGGTACACCCACACACTCTGTGAGCAAAGGAGTCACATTCTACCAGCTTATTGTACCATTCATATTAAACAGCAATGCAGACAGGGTTGGGTAGGATTACCCGGTTCAGGTCTGCTCATTAAACTTATTACCATGGTAACAGGAACAGAAAGAAGTCATCTCCCCACTCCTATTATCTCGCACAATTCTTTTTAATGGATTTAAAAGCCCAAAGAGGGAAGCACCTTCCTGATACAGAGCACCAGTGACCTCTCTGCACCCGCACAGTTCACTGGAAGAGTTCACACGCACTGAGGTTTTCCAACAAAAAACCAAAGCAACCTACACTACTTGATAAAAGCCACTGTGATAAAGCAGCCTTCAGTCAGAAGGCTGCAGCCTCCTCACCCTCCTCCTTCTGGAGGAAATGGTCTGACAACACTGCCGTCTGTTCATGTACACCATCACTGCTGTCAAAAATGCAGCGCCACCTCCTGGACACACATGTTCCCAGGAAGGTCTGCTTTGGCCAGGTGTGCCATGGAAAGTCAGGAATCCTTTCAAGATTAAAACAACAAAAATGGTAAAATGAATGCAAATCTGTATTGAGATAATTCTTTTTTTTTTAGTGAGTACTTCTAAAACATTTTGGGTTTACACAGTCAGTGTTTCAATAAGTGCCCCACAAAGAATTGCTTTTAAGCTTTGCGTAAGATGAGGGAAAGGCTGCAGATGTTGCCTACTTGGACTTTAGTATAGCCTTTGAGAATTTCCCATAGCATTATCCTGGAGAATGGGCAGCCCGTAACTTGGCTGGATGCAAAGTTGGCTGGGTAGAAACCTGGCTGGATGGCTGAGCCCAGAGTGGTGGTGAATGGAGTTACATCTAGCTGGCAGCTGGATATGGTTCAGTAGTAAATTTTTAATCTGAAGTGTCACATTTGCTTGAACATCGTATCTATGCAAGATAAGCCAGTTAGCACTAGCTTCTTATGAACTATGACTAAATACAGCCCACCTACTTTCCAACAGGTCAACTAAAGGCTTTCTAAAAAGAATAAGTAAACTCTTGGGTTTACAGATCAGGCTAGAGGAATGCATCAAATTCCACTAGAACGAATAATGACAAAAAATATGCACCCCTTGCCAAAGAAAAGATTAAGCTAATGAGGAGCAGTACAAATTAGCAGTATTTCAATCCAAAACCAAGCTGCACCCTAGGAAGAGCATTCTTGTCAAGTCCCAGTGAATAATGTATCTGTATGTTGTGTGAACTCTTTACTATGAATTACAGTCTTGATGTTTTTTACAGAAAATTCACATTGACAAAAATTCATTTTTGTGTCTTTAACACCAAACTTGCTGGGCTGCTTTTTCATGTGGAATATGAAATTACCAAGCCAACAGTCAACTGTTCTTACAACAACAACTGATTTTCCAATGAAATGAATTAATGTAGATGCTACTGGCCCATCAGGCCATTCTTTCTTCTATCTGGAGTTGCTGCTCTGTTAAAAAAAAGTCAAATGGTTGAGCTTCACAAAACAAACTGGAAAAAACAGCCATCTGTATACAAGTCCACAAATTAATAGACCCACTTGTTATGGGTTTAATTTTCAGTCTGTTTACTGGCAAAAAAAAAAATTAAATTAATCCTGAATTTCCAAGGAATATTCTTGAAAATAGGTCTGCTTTCTGATTATCCTCCCCATATGCCAACTTTCTGTTAGAGAAGAATCTTCTCTGCAACGAATCTGAGCAATGCCTTGGTTACAATAAAGCCCATATCAAAGCCAAAAACACAGACTTGAGGAAAAATTTACATAATTCTTCAAGTCTGTGCTTCAGTTAATTTCAGAATTATGTATTCCTAAAATTCCGTACTTTGACAGACTAAGGGCCACTAAATCAAGATAAATTCGAAGCTGAGCAGATTATAAAACTTTTTGTTCTTAAAAAGAGTCACTCAGCCTTTATATGCATTATGCATTCGACATTTTTTTTTAATGAGAGCAAAGTCACACAACTCAGCATGATAATTCACGAACAGGTTTAAAAATTTTAGCAAAAAAGTAAAATTATTTTTAACTGACTTGAAAACAATTCTTTTAGATGAGAGCAATCTCTGCATAGGAGAACAACATCAGAAACACTTCAAGATCTTCAGATGGAGCTACAAGCTGTGTGACTTTGATAGTGGGATGTCTCTCGCCACAGCAATCTCCTGGACCACTGCCCTAACCAGCAACACTGCTCCAGAGCATGAAATAACCCATGGCAATAAACATGGACACACTGAAGGTTCAGGAAATAAAGGCCTTGAAAATAATCTCAAAAACTGTCTTCCAAATATCCATTAGGCAGGAAACACAGCTTTGCATTTTCTTCTGTTCTCCTAATTTGTCCACGACATTTACTCCAGCACTCTGCCTGTAAGGAGAGAAGTTAACACAAACCTTTGCATTTTCTGTTTTCCAGCATGATTTGCATGAGGAAGGGCACCTCTCCAGGAGGTGCTGATGGCTCCTGGTTCCTTGCAACTACAAAAACCTCCTTGTGATCTCAGATTCATCTGAGGTGTGAAACTAGGACAACAAAACCTGAATGACTGAAGAAGCATCCACTTGTGCATTCAGATGGTGGAAAGATTTTATCCTATTTTAACGCAAGTTTCCCTGCAAATTGAGCCTTCAGGCAAGAGTTGACAACTCGCTGGCCTTAATAATGAAGGGAGGAAAAAACTGGGTTTTCCTCATTACTTAAGCATCATGCTTCTTTATCCCACATAAGCATGTTAAAGATGCAGCAATTCTCTTAAGGCTAAAAGTCATACAAAATAATCCAAGACTTTGTGGCCGAGATGCAGACAGAAACGAACATTTCTCTCCTGAAGCAGGTTCTGTCAATGCTGGAGATGCCTCTGCAGCACCACAGGCATTAGTCCTTATACGGCTAAAATTCCTGGCTTTTATTTCTGTTCCAGCACTACTGATGGATTTCAGTCGAAGTGGAGATGGATCAAAAATCAAAGAGAAAGATCCCAGGAAGCTATGCTGCAAGGAGCAATTTTCAACGTGTCTCTGCATTTAAAGGTTTCACAAGTCAAGAAAGACCTTATAACAAGCAGCCTGAAGTGAGACACAGCAGTATCTCACTACGTATGTAAAAACAGTGTGTCACAGGAAAAGAGCAAGAGAAAACTGAAAGGTGTCAGCAAGGTCTGGAGACTTTGAAAGTAGGAGATCCGTAACATAAACTACTGAGGAGAATGCAGCACACCGGGCACTAGAAAAGAACAGGAAAAGTCCAGCAATCCCAACCAGGCTGAGCTCTTGGGGAAATTTCCACCTCAGCAGTACCCGTTGCTGAGTCTAAAAGAAAGAATTGGGGTGAGCAGGGCACATCTGTGAGATGGTTTGATGCCATGAGAACCTGCAGCACACCCTGCTCCTCACCCAGCCTTTTCCTGTAGTCAGCCTCCAGTGAAGCAGAACACAGAGAAACTTTAGAAGATGAAATTACATATTTAAAGGGATAATTCTTCCTGGTCTTCACAGGAGGACCAACAGAAGCACTTAAACATAGGACAACTACAACGTATGGAAAGTGCAAATGCAATCCTGTCCCCAAGTTGCCATGTACCCCTGTGTCACAGACTTTCCTTACCAGCTCCAGAAACTCTGACTTAAAACTCTCCACAACATTATCAAGAACCATCTTAAAAACATTCTTTGTCCACATTATCCTGTTTGGATGTCTGTTTCACAACTTCCCTCCTCAGATGGTTTGGAACCTTTTAATGTCTGACTTCAATTAATTCAGAACACAGTCATAACCATTTATCCTGTGCCAATACTCTCCTTGGACTTCAACAGGTTTCCTCCCTCCTTGCGGTATTTACCTCCCAAGCCATCAGCTAGACTAAATAAACTATGCTTTTATAATCCCTCTGCATATGACCAGCAATTAAGTTTAAAATATTCCAAAGTCTAAAAGTCCAGATAAATTATACAAGAACTTCAAATGCCAAAAACATTTTCTGAATTTTTTTTAATATAGCTAGAAAAGAGTGGGATGCTCTGGATGACTGGGATAGTATTAGAAAGAGATGCCTGAGGTAATTATAGGCTGTTTTGCCAGCCATTAACCACAGGCAGGATCCCAGCTGCGACAGGACTCCGAATGAAAGAATTAACAAAATTTCCATATCTTAATACCAGGCAAAGTGCTTTCACAGGGAACAGGTCTCCCATTTGAAAAAGGTTTATGGCATTTCTCTGGAAGTAACAGCAGCCTTCTGCAAAAATGCTGTTGGGGGGGATGGGGCTAGGGGAGAAGGCCAATGTAGAAGAATGACAAGCATAGAGAATACAAATCTGGTAACACAATACTTACACAACGTGCCATCATTACTATGCTTAAAGCACTGAAAAATTCATGAAGATATTAATAGATTTCAAGTATGTGTATGCTGTCTCAAAGACCACTTCAACATGGAATTCTTTCAGTGCTTATGAATCCAATCAGCTGTGCATGCTGCTTTTACATCTAGCTTAATGTTCTCTATGCATGCATTTTACTGCTTAATTTTAAGTGCTGGCTTCTTGCTGCAATTTGACAGAAATTCACTCCCCTCCACTATTGCTTTGCACAGCAATGGCCAAATTCATTGTACTGCAGCCCTCCAGACAATGAAGGGGGTTAACAGATATTGCTTAAAAGCAAACATTAGCAGGTCAAGGAAAACAGCAGATGATCCTTCTGCCTATGATTCATTTACCAACAGGCCCTCCTCAGGACTGCAGTGCTGTGTGAATTGTGTAAATGGCTCCTTTTGCAGCCTTCAATAAACACTCAGATGTGAAGCAGAAAGGCAGAGTGTGCATTAAATGCACGTGAAGGAAAAGCTGTGTCTTAATTACATAGTTGTGACAGCAGAGGAGTCAACTTCCATAGTCTTAAGAACAGTACCACCTGAATCAACAAATGGACTACAAACACCAAGTATTTTCATCTGTGTGTGTTTATACTGTGCAGTGTTTGAAATTCACAAGCTGAATTTAAGTTCTGAGGGCCAGGCACATACAGCAGTCTGCACATTTACAATCATCACCTAAAGATTTACTAATGGAGAGCTTTAATACTAACTTATTTCACAGCTGAATCTATCTGGCTTGTGTTGTCACCATACCATCCCGGGGTGAAAGTCCATGTGCCCTGGGAAAGGCTGCTGTACATGCCAGAAGAGATTTTTATCTAATGCCTGAATTCACCCTGCTTCACCCATTGCCACTGACCTTCTTAAAAATTTAACGGAAAAAATAGGCACCCACACCCTGTTCTATGACCAAAACACAGCAAAGCAAAACCACAGCAAACAATAGGCATTCATTCTTGCAGGTTCTGTACCCGTGCCATTTGGTAGTCTCCTCAGAAGCAGTCAAATGAAACAGCTCCAATGAGTGGAAAAACATGCGTCCACAATGTGGTGATCAAATGTATTTATAGGCAACCTCTGAATTGCAGAAGCAAGAGCTGGGGTACTCCACTCTCCCCCAGTGGGTCAGCATGGCACAAATACTCCCTGGGGTTTCCATCTCTGATACAACCAGAGCCAAGAAACAAGCAGGGCAGTCACCACAGGCATGGCTGCAGCTCTGCCACACAGGCATTCCGCTACCTTTGAAAATTCACTTTGGCTTTATATACACTGCCCTCTTCCAATGCATTCAGATTGTAAATGAATCCAAGCAGAAACAATGTTTTGTTGGTGTGCAAGTACATTAAACAATAGGACTGTAGCCATAGGTGAAGGCCTTAAATGATACTTAAAAGCAGAAGTACATATTCAGTATTTCTGAGCAGGGACTAACTTCAGCAAGAATGTTATTATCCAGACCTATAATCTTGCTTTTGTTACGTTCAATTTCTTTCCACACTTCCAGCCATAGTTAGAAGCCATTCCCGTTCATTGCCACCTGACAGAGAAAGCCTGGTCCTGCACCAGATGCTGTTATTCACACTCAGCCATGGACACATCCTTCCCCACCTCCATTCCTCTCCTTCCTTCAGTGTGAATTAATAAAGTTGTCATTTAATGAACAAAACCATCAAATTTTATACAGCCTTAAACAGTAAAATCTCACTAGCAGCTAAGGAGAAACTGATTTTTTCCCCCCATGGCATAAGAACACAACATTGTCTGACAGAGCTCTTGGTCCAAGGATCACACAGGTGTAACTGAGAACTGAGAAGCAGGGGTTTTTTAAACTTATAGTCATATACCTGATACTTACATGTCAGTTGTACTTATTCTGTGTTAGTTCAAACTGCTTTTATCCATCAAAGAAATATAGATAGCAAGTGTCCTCAGAGTTACTCACCCTAATAAAATTATGCAAATTATATAAAAAACAACTACAAAAAGAATGGATCCCATTGTGATTATACATAACTGAAACAGGAATAAAAAAGTTGAAATTAATACAGAGGAATAAATGTCGCAAGATCAATCTAGACTTAACCTAAATTCATTTAATTCTGCCAGGATCAAATCTTCACTTTGCTAAGATTCCTTCATTTAGATTATTTTCAGTCCCCTTCCTCATTTTGGCCTGGTGTTATATATACCAAAAAAAAAGTAAAACTTTAAATAGCAAGAAAAAAGAAAGCAACTACTACAAATTTTTTTCTTGTCTAGTTCAACTTGGAAAACACATTTATCTAAAGACAGAGAAAATCTGTTTCTGATTTCAAACATTGGATATTTCACGAGAAAATTGCCAAGAAAGGAATCCAAGGAATGTCCTTACATACACACAACACATGAGACAACTGGTGAGCAGCCCTGTGATCTTTTACAAAAAAATTGCACTTTTACCATGGAACTCTTCTCCAGAGAGCAAGCAGCACATGCCTGGGATTTTTCATGGATAGTTTCTATCATAACTTCTTGCTATTATTAGTATAAAAGACTTCCCTCTCAAATGCACAGCTGTAAGACAAGCAAGGACAGAAAATAATGCCCAAGTGCAGGCAAAGCAGTAAGCACACATGCCTACTTTACAGCATTTCGTGGCACTATTCTTTCTCCCTTTATGAAAGCTATGAAGGAACGAGAAACTCCAGGCAAGTATCACAGAAAAGTGAGCTCATTTTTCACCACATGCCAATGAACAGCTCATGACGTTTCTAGGAATTAATTCTTTACCAGGGAAATTTATTGAAATATTCCATCTGTACTCCTTCAGTCCCAAGGATCAGTAACTAGCACCCAGATTGCCTCTGCTGCAGGTGCCCAATTTAGCTCAAATTCCAATGTATGTTTCAGGAGATGGGGGCACCTGAAGGCTGTGCTGAAAAGCTGAGAGCTGCCCACAGACTGATGCCATACGAGGGCCAGCCTGGATCACCTGCCATGCACGGGCAGAGACACCCAGCTCTGAGCACCTCTTTTCCCCTGCAGAAAGGAAAGAATTAGAGGCAGCAGACCTCTAGAGCTCATGGGGACAAGTTTTAGAGTGGGGGGATTTCATCACACAGCGTACACAGACCCACACCCCACAGACTACACTGACTCAGACTTGGGATTTATCAGATTGAGTGTACTTGACAAATCAAACTGAGCAAACACTGGGAGCTGGCAGCCAGGGCAGCATCTGAACAACCACACTGCTTCTCCCTGAGCCCTGAGAGCCCAAACAAGCCAGCAGCACCTGAAAGGCAGATGTGCCCTGCTGTTTGAGAGACCTTCTCCCTACACAGGCAACCATCGAGCCAGCAAAAAGGATGGGTGTGTCACATTTCTCCTTTGCATGTTGAGGTTATCAGAAACGACACTCCAGTCGATTATTTCAGGATCATGATTTTCAGTGCACAACAGTGTAATAATACATATAGCATAATAGCATAATACATAGTAGCTGCTGCTCCTGAAGGTAAGAAGTCTACTCCAAGCTATCAAGATAGAGCAAAGCACAGTGACAGAGTGCCTGCAAAGATGCAAGAATCAACACACTCCAAAATAGACTGCTACACAGCACAACTATCCAGTATATTCACTGCTTTTAAGAGAAGGCCTTAGATGGGCTTTTGTATCTTGGAACTAGCAACTTATTCACAAAACCTGAAAATGGTGAAAAGTCTTTTCCTATGCATTCAACTTAGGATTTAAAAGAAAAAAGCTAACATAATTCAATTTAATTACACAAGGTAAAAATGCTTTGCTTCTGTACAAGCTCATTTGCTGCACATAGGACAATCTCTGAAAACTTCCCTCCTTGGTTCATTTTCAGCCAGGTGATCTAGATTACTCAGCCTTTTTAGCTGCAGGCTTGAAAACATTTATCTGTTATACTCTTCATTTAAACAATTTCTGTCCTGCAACATTAATGCTGCAGCAGAAGTTTCATCTTTTATCATTTTGTAATTCCAGTGATCTGCTGAATTGTTGTGAATTGAAACCCTTTTGCTGGAGAGTTAAAAATTTTAAACTTTGCAGGATTTTTGTACACAAGAACGATTTTATTTATGATAAACCACTGCACAGCAAATTGTGTTGTGCAATTCGTTAAGGTTTTCTCTAGGAACACTGGATCACTGTTCTGAAAAGGAATTATTGTTATTGTCTTTTTAAATTGATGGTTGTACCAAGATATGCAAAGTAGGAACTTTGCATAAATAGAAGCTCTTAGTAGAATAAATGTAGTCAATGTTTTATAGAATCATAGAACCATTTAGTTTTGAAAAGACCTCTCAGATCATGGAATCCAGCTATTAACTCAGCACTGCCAAGTCCACCAGTAAACCATGTCCCTTAACTAGCTTAGAAAAACACTCTGAGCAAGCACAGATAAGCACTTAAGTAATTAATGTAATTGTTATTTTTTCCCAGGGAAGTAGGTTTTTTCTAAAAACTCCTAAACCTTTTCTTACAACGGCTCTCCGGTGTCAGCTTTCGCCTTACTTCACCAAGAAAAGTAGCGGTAGTATCAATCTTCAATAAAAACAGAAATATGGGCGTGAAACAAAACCAGTAAGCTTTTCCTAGTCTTTTACTTTCTGAACCACCTGCTGAATAAGTTCAATTAGAAAGATAAGACTATCTCATTGGCCGTAAAAACTCCTGCTGTCGCGACGCCCTGCCCCATCTCTCAATGAGAGGAAGCATCACCCAGCAGAGCAGCAGAGTTTCTGTCAAGCACCTGCAATAACACAGCACGACCAGCCACCCCTCTGCTCCTCTCCGGGCGCTCCAGGACACCTCACCCGTACGGGGGGAAAACCGAATGAAGGCGAATCCGCCTCTGGTGCTGTCTGTGTCACCAGGAGCGGGGCTCCACACGCGGAGCGTGCCGGCGGCTCCCGCGCTCCTGCCGCAGCAGCCTTTTGTCTGCCGGCCTGCCCGCACCTTCCCGCAGGGAAATCCACACAGGGAGCCACGGCCGCAGGCGCTGTGCCCCAGGCCGAGCGTGCCCAGCCGCCCCCGCCCGGCCCAGCACCCTCACCTTTCAGGCAGAACATCGTGCGGCCCGGCGGGCAGCGGCGAGGCGGGGCCCGGCCTCCCTCCTTCCCTCTCCTTCCCTCTCTCCCTCCGCCCGGCCCGAGGGAAACGCGGGCGCGGCACTGCCGGGACAGCTCCTGGGGAGGGTCAGCCCGGATCATCTGTCAGCATTTGTCACTGCCCTCCTGCAGCTCGTGGGCAGCCCGGGGTCAGCGCTAGGGAAGGAAGTCACTGTAATCCAGCTCGCCTGCTCCTTACAAATTACTGGCTTTGCTCTTTTGTGGTCCTCCCCCCCGCGTCTGGTCTGTCTGCAGAAAGTGCTCTGAGCACTGCTATAAATACAGGATCTTCTAAGTGTCTCAACAGTCAAGCTAGAGAAAATGTTTAATTTTGTAATACTGTATATGCCTGTGAGCTTTAAGACTGCTGGTGGATGGATGCCCCATCTTTAGAAGTGTTCAAAGGCAAGGCTGGATGGGGCTTTGAGCAACCTGGTCTACTGGAAAATATTCCTGGCTAGAGCAGGGGGCATGGAACTACCTGGTGTCTAAAGTCCCTTCCAGCTCAAGCCATTCTATGATTCCTCTGCTCAGCACCAGAGATGTGGCTAAAAAGGTTTCTTACATTATTCCTTGTTTCTGCAGAGGAGACCTTCAGTAACAGAAGATACAGCCTTGTAAGCATTTTATTTTATAAGATCACAAAAAGCAGCCACCAGCACTGTGCTTAGCCATGGTATTTGGGTCTAAATGAAGCTGCGTTGTGTTGACTAACTTTTATAGGGCTTGGTCTTGTACAGCAAAGAAATACAAGAACCATGGTAGCCTATCTTGCTGAACAAACAAGACTTGCAATTGTCTCCAAAAGCACAAGTCCTAAAATCCTCCATGTAAAGCCAAATGAAAATAAAGAACATGTGCAAACGCATGTTATCTTTAGGTGGAGGTCCAGAAAAAACCCTGTCCCAGACACCTTGAAAACAGCAACTCAGACCCCAGATGAAGCAGTGTTGAGATGCTGACTACCATTAGCTGGGTTTCAGTACTAAAGAATAACATTTCAAGTATCTGTCCTCATATGCAAAAACTTACTTTGCTTTAGAGTGGACTATGAGTCGGCTGTGATGGCAGAAAAATTGAGACATCACATTGGAATAACTCGAAATCAAAAAACAACATTTACTGATGTAGCTTAGCCTGCCTTTCCACTTTCAAATCCTGCTAGGAAGGGTACAGACTTATGTCAATATTTCTTTATGCTCTGAGAAGCAAAGGGGCCCTTTCCCCTTAAGTCCATTTTCTGGTGCTCCAGGTGTGCATGTGCTCTTTCCTATCCTAACTTCTCAGAGGGCTCTGGAAATAAGCAGTTTATGGAGGCAAAATAAACAAAAACATATTGTAAGTGGAGGAAGGTTACTTGGATACCAGAGGGATTTTAAGGTCCAATCTTGTTAAATCTACTCATTAATTACCTGGAAGGGGAAGTAAGAAGCGTATCAGTGATAATCACCGGAGACTGAGAGCAGCTGCCAACGCTCCACTGAGGACTAAGAAAGGACACAGCAGATTCTAGGGGAATCACAAATACATGTGGAAGCTACCAAAAATACAAAAATAAATAAATTTGATTTAAAAAACCCAAAATACACACACAAAAAAACCACCCCAAAAAACAGCAGTTTGTTCTGCACATGGGCAATGGGGAAAATTGTGTCAATAAAACAAGGAAGAGGAAGCCAGCTGCAGAACAATAATAGAGTCTGAGAAATTAGACACAGCTTAGAGACAATTGCTGAAAAGTCTGACTTGCTCTGGGCCCTAATACCAGTGCCACATACTCCTGTGGGAAGGTTTGGGCCGTTGGGGAAGTGTATCTTCCTCAGGGGATACACTCTGTCCTCTTCACCAGTTTTCCCTTCCACCCTCGCCAGGAGTCAAACAAAGAAGCGTGAAAGGGATTCCCACTTTCCTGATGTCCATTGGGAAGAAGGGAATGCTTAAAACAAAAAATAAGTGAAATAAAAATTCACATATTTTGGAAGAGGCCAGAATTATCTTTTCTCCTGCGTGGCCATTTGCAGTATGAAATCAAATTCTCATCAGGGAACCAGTTCTCCTACACCCTGCATCTCATTTTGCAGTCTGTAACTCTAGGGAACCAAATTTCCCCATCATACCTGGGTGAACTCTACGGAAATAACATGGAAATATCTTCCAACATCCATATTGCAAAGTATGCTGACTCTGCAAAGCATTACATGTTGTGCTGGATACCAAGGAACAGCTACAAAAGTGAAAGAACATAACCCACCACATCTATCCCATGACAGAAGCATCTCTCTCAGCTGCCATAATGCCATCTGACATAGCACCTCTTGGGGGGCACTGCTCCCACCAAATGGATGCTAAATAGACTGGCTCCATAGAGGAGACCACAACTGACACGGACAACTGTGCATATATATATATATATATGTTTAATAGGGAGTGGTATGATCTTTTAAATAGAAATTTTTAGCTGCACAAAGTCAGGAGTTTTGAAACACCAAATCACACCTTTCATCCTCTCCCTTACCCTCAACTCACTGAAATGTCTATCAGCTGTCCAAGCACAACTAGAATAAAAGCCGCAGTGTCATTTTTCCCTTGTTGAAACATAACATTGCTAGTGCCATTTCTCTTAGCTGCCCTAATCTGAAAATGCAACAGGATGAAAGGGAAATAAATTCAAGAAAAATATGTACATACTTGCACCACTAAAATGAGCATGAAAGAAAATCCAGCTCAGATCTGCCCAACTCACAGAGAAAAATGATGAGGGTTTGGGCTCTTTCTGTCCTGCTCCACTCCACTCCACATGTTGCTGCAGATCAAGGTGCATCCCAATTTGACTGTCAGCTAGCAGGGCTGTTGGGGCATTTAATTAAGCCCTGTTTCCTTTTAGAACCAAAGCAATCCTTGGAGACATCCATTTCTGATACCCTGGATGGGCGCCAAATATAATTTTTCTAAAGCCTGAATTCTTCTTACACGTTTGCCTTTCAATCTGTACATAACACAAAAGCAAAAGCAACAGAACAAAACAAAAAACCCAAACAACCAAACCCAAACCACCCTGAAAAGCTATCCAAAGAAAACAGCTGGAGTAAAACTAAAATTTTCAATTTGAGGGCTGACACAAACCACACTATCTAGTCTGCAGGCAGCTCAAGCACTAAGGAAAACCAGACCCAGAACCTACCAGGCCCTGTGCTCCCACTGGTGATAAGAGACACGAGATAAAGAGAGGTTAGATCAGCCCCACCATATCTTTATAGAGTCAGCACTGACTCGGAAACCAAGCAGTGGAAAAAAAGATATTAACCATTATTTTGATAAGTAAAACCAAATATTCTTACAAATCTGAAGCAAGAGAAAAATATTTTGCTCTTATCTCTTGCAGCTGATACCACATATTATATTACCTATTCTGCTCGAGGACTGAGGGTGGAGTTTCCTCATAGAGTGAGGAAGGAAAGAAGTATTTCAAAAATTATATAAGTTTAAGAAAATTGTTTGAGGAAAGTCACAGCAAATGTAATGAAACAAGCAACTTACTCAAACAACCAGGCAGAAAGTATGTCCCTTAAAGCAGTAACTCAAAGTAACTCAAATTGCTAAGTATTCACCATAGCAGGAGCTAAAAAGAGGCACCCTGTCCTGCAAAAAGTCATGCAGGCAGGTGACTTGTGATGAATGGATCTTTCTAAAATTATCAGTGAAACAGCTAGCATAGAGCTACTCTTGCACTCCAGATTTGCAGCTACAGGGCCTTGTCCCACCCTTCAAGAGTGGCATGAGAAATACAATTTTCCAAACTGTCAAATGTAGAAGAAAAAAATTTGAGTTTTTCATACCTTTAAGGAGCTGGAATTAACAGAACCAATATAAACAAATATATTTAAAAAAAAAAAGTATGCCCATAATTAGAACAACTTTCTTCCAATAAAACCTGTGACACTATTTGAATTTTTTTTCCTAGAGAATTAAATCTAAAACAATTATCTTTAACTTGAAGGAGGGACACAGTTCCACTTTGTTCCTATGTAAACTCAGGAGCCAAAGTAAAATCCTTAAACTATGTATCTTTTTTTCATCAAAAGATGATTTTCACTGAAAAGCCTTTATTTTTATTCCTACCCTAGCTACAACTATACTGGTGAAGTTTTCAATCAAATACTGCAGATGGCATTTGTGAGATCCTGTTGTGGTTTCTGATTATTGCAAACAAAAAGTTCTTCTGTAATAAACCCAGCAGTGTCTGCAGGTGCAGACACAAAGTGCTTGGCCTTAAAATTAATAAACAAATTATTTTAGGAATGGGCTGCCTTCTGCCTTAAGTGAGGAAGAAAACAAACACAATGAAGTAATGAATTAGTTTGCCTTATCTTTTGTTTGCCTTACTCTTCAGACAAAGGGCACAGAAAGGGCAAAATCTTTTAAAGAGCTGCTGTAGGTCAAGAAAGGAATCTGTAACCAACTTCTCCAAATTCATTCAGGAATTTCTTTGCCACAGAATTTGAACAAAGAGGGCATTCCTGGTTGTGCGGGACACATGACCAGAAGAACACCACTAATTATATGGAAACAGTGGCTGATGGTCCTAAATTTAAAGAGAGACTAGAGCAGAAATTCTGAAGAAAAATCCTAGGAAAACAACAGGCAATGCTGTAATTTCAATCTGCTCCTAAAAGACCCGCTTCTCAATTTAAAAAAAAAAAAAAAAATCACTGTTTTGCAAGGGTTGTGTGCCAAATTAGCTTTGATTAATGGATGCAACAGGGCTTTATTGATATTGTTTGCTATTACAACAAAACAAAAATGCCCCTCGCGGCCACTTTCATTTACCCAGTCATCTGTGCATTGCTCCAGAAAATTGCCACAGGTTGGCAAGGGCTTGCTCCCTCAGATTGATGTCGTCAGTGTTTCACTAACCCTGCTAACAACAAGCCACTGGGGAATGCTCTGAGGCCCCTTTGGGGAATCAGGAATACCAAAACCACAGGCAGCATGAGGAACACATGAATTCCCCCACTATCATCCTGGCATCCAGACAGCTGCACCGTCCTACAAGGATGAGAAGGAAAGAACAGGTTGTTTCCTGAAATATGCACAATTATGGCACATTGTAACCAAACAGAGCAATGGTCTTTTATTAAAAAAAACAAAAACACTCTCCAAGGCTGAAACAAATGCCAGACCAACACAATGCAGGAAAAAAAAAAAATCAGTTTCTCTTCTGCCCTAAGGTATAAGAGTGTGCAGACACACCACCCATACTACCTGGGGAGCTGTCTTCATTCACACCATCACAATGCTTACCTAACAAGAAATAGTTCAATGAAAAACTGAGGTAAAACCAACGGCACGTTAAGCAGTTCCCTTCTGATTTAAAGCTATGGGCTAAAATACACTCAAGTCCTTGACAAAGAATTACAAGAATTGGCACTTTAGCATGAGCTGTCCTTGGGCAGCAAATTGAGTATTCTTGTCAGTAAGCGTGCTAGGGCAGGGTGACAGAGCCACTTGTAGGTTGTTACAGCTTCACACGAGTAGTGCAATGGGAGCCATTTCTGCATTCCCACCTGTTCTCATTCCTTCCTTGGTACAAACCTGAGACAGCCCCGAGGTGCTCTCTGCCGTTGTCCCTGGGGCAGGAACACAACTGCTTCTTCCCGGAGATACCGGTATGTGAGAAGTGTCAGCACAGAGCAGCTGCAACAAAATGGGTTATTCCTTATTTGACCTGATTAATTTAAAGGATTTCCTGCCTTGCTCACAGTCCCAGCTGAATGACAGTCTGACAGAGACCGTGGAAGAACTGCAGCCCCCTTGCTATTGACAGCTCCACTGTCAGAGCCACTGGGAAAGGAGGTGGGGTGCTGAGTGCAGGGCATCTTCTTCCTTCGCAAAACCAGGTCAAGCTGGTTGCAAATCGAACACAGAATTTAATACCTGATTCTGGCACTGCATTCTGAAATAAAAATGCAGTATTTACCATATATGGCATTACATGCATTACTCGAGGTTAATAAAATTGAGTTAGTAACTCCTGGATGAGAGTTTCCATGTAAGTGTACGGTAGGCTGTAATCAGTCACCCTTACTCATCACCTCTTTGGCAGTCTGGATTACAAGGGAGAAAAATATACAAAAGACTCCATGGAAATTACAAACAAGTACAAACAAATTTCAGTTTCTAAAAGGCAACAGCCTCTACTATTCATTAGTTTCTGTCCCTATTTCAGACATTAAAATTAGACATGAATGGCAGAATCAAAATTAAGAGCCTGTTTCTTCCAAAAGTCCCTCTTTAATTAATGTAGTCATTAGCAAGGTGCCTGCAAGAGTGTGATTCAGAGTATTAAGCCTAATACATAAACTTTGAGCATCCCCACTGCATTAGGGAGCAAACATCTGCATATGCAAAACAAAGCCATGGGGAAGAAAAAAAATAAAATTCAGACATGCAAACAAGCAAAAGGAAAGAGGTGACAGGAGCAGGTCTGATGGGATGTAACTAATGGGCACAGAGTGCGTGGAGGGCAGGGGCCCCTCCAAAGCAGTCAGGAGGTGAAGCTGTGCCTCACTCCAAGAACTCCCCCTATCAAAGCTGACCTGCTAACTGGTAAGCACAGCTTCCTGTACCATGATTCATGGACATGGCCCCCAGTTCAAGCAAGAAGTGAGAAGAGGTGTGTGCAGAAACCTCCCCTATCTCCTCCGATATCCACAATATACACTATATACCCTGGTGCACTGTTACTGTGGACCTGTGTTACCCTGGAGAAAGTGTGACCAGGAATAACTTCTATTTAACGTCCCCACGTGCTACGCTCAATCAAAATGCAGCCCAGTCACTCCCTCAGATTAGGTGTTTGATCTGACAACTTCTGAGCATGAAAACCTTCTAGGGTGATTCTCAGGTCTCCTATTTTGGAGTGAATGGGTAAGTAAGTGATTCACCAGTTGCAAAGCGCCTAATTCACAGCCCACAATTGCCTTCCAAACACTACAAGTTCACCACGACTCAATGGCCAGGGAACCCATCTGCTTCAGGGAGATAAAGTGCCAGGCAGAAGCTGCCATGCCATATGTAAGGGAAGCTCTAGAAGGAGCAGAGGGTGTACATATTAATTACCTTTCCTTGGGGTGGAAAATGTGCCATTCTCTTAAGTGTCCAACATACACTCTCACATGCTGAAAATACACCTTGCTTAGGTACCAAAAGCACCTAGGCCTTACCTTTTACCCACTTCAGCTCAGGCTTCGGAACAACAAGCTACAGATTCAGGTTGTAACAGCATTAACACTTCAATTCTTCAGGGAAAAACAAAACAAAACAAAACAAACAAACAAACAAAACAAACCCAAAAATAAACCCCAAAACAAAACAAACAAAAAAACTCCAGAGGTTTCCACTTACAAATGGGAGAGGCTGGTAGATAAATTATATTAATAGATAAATATAAGCAAAACCAAACACCCAAACCACCCCCCGCAACAAACGAGGTAGATGACAAACCTAGAGTTTAATTCTTTTACTTTATTGAAATTCTGCAGCTAAAAGACAAGAAGAAAATTTTTTTCATAGTTTAAATAACAAACTGTAAATACACCCTACTTGATTGTTCCAAATATTATAATAGAAGTTAAATATGCTCTTTCAGAATCCATCATCTTTAGTTATTTAGCCACATTCTTAATAACCTCAGCTTCACTTTCTTTTCATTTGTAACAGATTGGAGGGAAAACAAGAAGTTGTTATATCTGCAATGTTCTGCCAGAATGGTGAGCTGACCATACTGGAAATAAAGGTCCCCTCAGTTTTAGAGGACAATCCATGAAACAGTTGGCTAACAACTGCATAGAAACAGAATTTTTCGTGTACTCTATTACTCAACAAGCAGTGCATGGGAAAGCACATACAGCACGTTGTTTCAGCTCAAACAGTGCATCCAATCACTGGAAAGCATCCAGCCTGCTTTATAAAATATAGCTACTTAAGAGTAAAATATGAAGGTCAGGAGGCGTCAGTTTTGACCCCTAGTGAGGGGGAAACATTTCCCCCAAGTTTGCAGCCTAAGGATAAACTGGACATTAGAGGGTACCCTGGGAACAAGGAAAAATGTATAAAGTGTATAAAAGTATAGAGAAGTTTACATATCATGAAATAAAACTGGAAGCCATTCAAAGCAATGCACCCTCAGAAGGAAAACCACAGCACCTCGTGTGTTCCTTCATGGCTGCAAAGAAGTAAGCAAAGGAGCACTGCACCAGCAACCCTGCTAATCCAAACAGCACAGAAACTGCAAGAAAAATTTGGAATGGAAACACAGGGTTTAGGAAGGTGCTACTGAATTTGTTTGTGTTTCCCACCACTGTGGTCTTCTACAGTGCAATCAGCCAAGAGAACTCTGGCTGGAGCTACTCTGCGCCTGAAATTCAAGGTGTCCAGCTGAAGGCAAGGGTCTCACCTGACAGCACCACAGAGCTACCCAGAAGGAACTGGGATCTGCCCCAGGAGTTCTCAAACACCAGGGGTTAACTTCCCCTCTGCCTAAGAACAGCACACTTCTAACACACGGATTCAGCAACACCACACAAGCCCATTCTTCCCTTCAGCTCCTCCATCCTAACAAAAAACATTCCACAATCCCCTGAGAGATTAAGAGTCTTCAACACAGTTAACTTAGATTAGTTATGGCCCTTGGAGTAGACAGTGAAACCAGCCACAACTCTTCATTTAAAAAAAATATCTACTGGGAAATGTCCTTTAGCACAGACTGCTGTTCTTCTGTCACTACTTCCTGGAGAGGCACAGATAGCAGCCGGGAAAAAAGGAAGGACTGCAGCAAGTTTGTAAGATTATAATTTTTTTTTTTCATTTCTCTTCTTACCAGGAACACTTTTGATCAGATAAAAAAAAGTTTGTTTTTTACGTAAAGGATATTTGCACTTTTGAAATAGCAAATAAATGGAATTTGGCAAGGTTTTTGTAGAATAAATAACCATGATGTCTAGATCCATGGTTTTTTGGATAAAGCGGAAGCAGAGGTGTGGGTTTAAACAAATGGTTCTGTGATACTAATGCAGCTGTTCCATGATACCAACATTTCTTACTTAAACTTGTTTCTGTAGGTTACAAATTTTTACTTAGCAAACCCATTTTCAGATTCCCATCTGTGGCAATATTTGCCAGAAAACATAGGAAGGACAGAGCAAAGTTTTGATTAATTTTTTCTTTCTGTACAAGCACCCAAAAGTTGGTACTTCAAGTTATAGATAATGCAGGACTTGTGACTGTCCCCAGCTGTTTTACCAGCATGAAAACTTTTGTTTGCCACTGTATAACATTAAAGTTTTACAGAACCCTCTGCTGTACCATGATAAAAATATGCTCAGACAACTAGTACATACATCAGTAATTGAAGTAGTACCTCTGTTCCCAGCTGTGCTTCCATAAAAGCACAACATCCAACAGTCCAAACACAAAAATTTGATATAAATAAACTTGACCAACTGTTACAAATGCATAGAACTATATCTAACTTTATCCTTGCACACAGAACCTACAACATGTAAAAGGTAGTAGAAGACAGAAAATAGGCTTTTGTAGCAAATCTCTCATCATTTTTTCCTTTCAAACATTCAGATTTGCATATGTATGCTTATGCTTACTAAATAAACGTTAATTAAAAAAATATATCCCTCCAGAAAACATACAAAACAAAAACAAATTAAAACCACAACCCAAACAACAAAAAAAAGAAGCCTTTCACAAAAAGGTATATAAAGTATATAATATTTGTTTTGGACTTATTCCAGCCTCTTACACAAATGCTTTTTGAGGTTTCCATAAATGATTATTTATGGACTTGCCCAAAGCTTCAAGAATCCTTTTCACAGACACACACGCCCCAATACTACAATCCATCACATGCTATGGCTTCTACAAATGTTAACAGTTCCCTTTGGGTTTATGGGTCTTTATCTATGTAGTAACTGACATGACTTTTTCCCACTTTGAACACAAGATCTTGTCCAAAAACACACAGAAAAAAAAAGCCCAATAAAACAATTTTACATCGGAATAGTAACAAAAAGTCTGGATTTGGTAATCTTGCTTATGGAAACTTAATAGTTACTGGTATCCTTACATCTCATTACTAAAAAAATGTGATTACTTGTCTATTCCTGAAACGCCCTTGTAAAATATATTCTTGACTTAAAATCCCAAAATGTAAAAGTTATTTGGACTAAAGGCTGGGGTGATGCTCTAGTGCTGCAGTTGAAATCAGAATTGCTTATCTCTACCCTGAGTTTCTACAGGAAACACTGAAAATACAAGCTCCAAAACCAAAAAGGTCTTGAGTCTCAAGTTTGCCTCTGGAACATTAATAAAAACTCATATGACAGTATTAAACTTACATGATGTCCATTTAACCAACCATAGGGAGTATAGGCATAACTACAGGGCATCATTTTTACTGACGTAATAAGGCAACATCAATACTGCTACTGTGACAGCTCAGTAATTGTTCAGTTTATGGAAATCTGACCCCTTGGTAAGTGTGATGTTCTCAGACTATGGTAAATCATTAGGAAGGTAACTGACAGCTTTGGTCAGAGTTGTCATCATTGCTTCCATCAGACACACCGTAAGGACACAAAGCTCAGCCCACAAGGACTTATTTATGAATTTAAATTACTTTTAGCATTAAAACAAATTCTTACATTTAGACTGGTTTTGCAAGGAAGAAAATGGGCATTTCACACGCTATGGTATTAAAGACCTGAGACTTGGTCAGCAAACAGCAGAAAGCCAGTGTCTGCCACCTTCTGAACTAGGCTTGATCAGTCATTAAAACACAGTTACCTGAGAAACACGGTTTCTCTAATGACTCTAAATAAGTTTTCCAGGTAATATAACCCGGAGTAAAAAGCAGCCAAGACTTTTAACTTCCATGATGCAGAAAGATTGGAAAGCAACAAGTGAAATGGAGGGAGTGGGTAAAACATGAGAGCAATAAAGAGACAAGAGCTGGGGGAGAGCTTGGAAAACCTCATTGTGTAAGAGCTGCTTCTGATGCACTGCCACCTGGCCAGAACTGACTGCTAGTTGTGGTTCTGCAGCACCTGGCCAGAAAAGCTGAGTTAAGATGTTCTGATGCTACCATATGACTCATTTCCTTTTCAAAAAAAATTGAAGTAAATATGGTGAAGCCTGTGCCATGAACTAACTCATGTGTTATCTCTATTCGAAGTTACTTGCTATGTCGTACTTGTGATAAACAGCACAGGAACCACTGTCCCATTTTTCCACCTGTCAGAAACCCTTTGCAACACACCCAGGCACTTTCATTTCAAAAAATACTCCTCCCAATCTTTTTCCAATAAATTGTTTTCTGAAGGAAAAAAAAAGCTCTGAGCTTCAGCCTGAAAATACGTGCTGCTCCAGAAAATAAAACATCTGAACTAAAAAGCCTGATTAAAGAAGAAACGTGAGAGTTATAGTGTGCCTTCATTTCAAAGGGCCTCCAGCTGACTGAGAACGAAGACGGCTGAGCAAGAAATGCTTCCAAACACAAACCTTTATTTTACTGTCAAGTTTTGCCATCTCTTCTACTAAGAGCTTTATCAAATGTGAAGTCTGATTGGTGCTAGCAGCTCCAAAACACTCTGCACTACTGTGTACATTTTAAAAAGGAGAAAGAAGCAGCAGCCCCTGACTTCCACACAGGCAGGGATCAGCCAGGCAGGACATCAGGGTGTGCCTCAGGTTCGCAGTTACCCGATGTTTACTTTTGTTCTTCTTGCTCATTTCAAACTGGCAAATGCAACCAATCTCTGCGCTCGCTACTGTGTGCAAGCTCCGGTTTGCAGCCAAGGCAGATTAGCCACTTTGCTGGTGAAATACCACGCAACACATGCTGCCTTGTGCCTGTCACCCAGCAGCCTGGTGGGAATGCAATCTGAGCCTGGAGGGGCAATGGAGCGGCAAAAGAAGAGGTTTTAAAAGACAGGAAGAGAAACGGCTCAGAAAGAACAATTCCTTCATTTCCAGCTTCTGTTATTAACACTCCTGCCTGTACATGTACAGTTAGGAGAAGGAGAGCCTGTGATTTGTCAGACTGTTTTTACCAATTTACCTGAGCAAGCACTGGTGGGAAAACTATCCTGATAGCTGAAAAACTATTATAATTTTATCTAGCTTAGAACAGTCTGGATTTCTATGTAACACTCACTATGTCTGCTATACCTCTCATTTCTTTCTAGTTTGTGTTAATTTAGTGATGTGGTTAATTTGAGCACCAAAGGCAATACTGTTTTGAGCCTTCAGTTTTACAAAGTCTGGCAAGCAGTAATGCAAAGAGCAGTGGAGCAAATTAATTCGAGAACACAAGTGGCCATTTATCACACACGGTTTTGCCTCTGAACACAAACCTGAGACAACCACTCTGCCAGGTATGGATTCTCAAACTCTTCCAACACCATGCAAGCCTGACTCACAGCCCAGGGTAAGAGACTTGCAGCTGTGACAAGATTTTCCTGCCCAAATATATTACCCCACACTCAATTCAGCCCTGGCAATCCCTGTCGGTCTGGAAGAGGATCCTGGTCAGACAGAAATGCACAGTTAGATTTATGATCCAGGCAGATTTTACAAGTTGAATTAAATTGTGCCCTTCAAAGAGGAAATAAACTCTGCATAATATAGACCTCCCCACACCTTCCCTTCAAAAATTACATACTGTCATCTCCTCCATAGGCAGGCAGGGAGGCTTTCATAGCCTGCTGCCCAATTACAGGAGGAATTCTGCCCTCCCCCTCCAGCCTGTACAATGGGCTCTTTATGTAAATCACTCAGAAAAATTAATACACCATTAATCCACCAGTAAAGCTTCCTTTCCCATCTCTGCCCTGCGGTGAGTGCACAGGCTAAGGAAGGCAACACGAGAAGCTTTATGGAAGCTACATAGAATACAGCAGCAGGGCTCAGTGGTTTTTTTGATCTGTCCAAGATCCCATCCCACAGGCGTTAGATGCTAATCTGGCACTGCTGTACAATATCAATATACCAACAGTCAAAAGTAAAAATTACTGGTTGCAAATGTAAACTCCCTTTTTAGAACTTTTTCATCAGCAAAGTAGGTTAAAAAACAATCTTCAAAGCACAGATTAAAGTTGTGTCCTAGCGTGCAGGAGCAAAGCACAAGCATATACATCCTGTGTTAGTGTTCCTGCATACAAACCATTTACTAAAGCCACAATGTCTTCTGACACGGAAGTGAAATTCTGATCAAATAGCTATTAACTGCTCCCAGAAATGAAAAGAAATAAAAGGCCCTTTGAAGATCAAATGCCCTTAGAGAGCCTGCCTGCTCTTACAAAAGTGACCTTACAGCACAACTGAGTCAATCTTACACTTTCTATTAACAAACTACTGCTCTGGCAGCACTAGAGAAATTACAACCAAATTATTCCCTTTACTGAGTGTTTTCAACCTTACGTGCACACACACCCTGCTGCCCTCCAGCCAGCTACTGGTAACTGTAGCTCACCTACTCACATGAGCAAACTTCTGAAATTTGTTTTGATTTATGGCAAATATGAGGTAATTGGTTATTTAGTGACCTGACAAACTTCATTCAAAACAGAACACAAAAAATAAAAGTACTTTTTAGAAGTCTCATGTAAAATATACTCCGAGTCTGAACATTTCACAGGTTCATCCAGAGCTGCTTATCCTGTATCCTAGATGTCCCTCCTCTCTGTGGAGCAGCTCCCATCACTTTCTCATCATCACTTTCTCATCATCTCTTTTATTTTGCATCTGGGACCTCTTCTCAGTCTGTCCTCATAAAATAAAATACACTTAAATTTTTCCCAGCAGGACCATGAGGCAGTCATCCAAGAAAAGCCACCCAGTCATTCAGAAGTGAAGTCTTAAATGGCTTTTGGCTACATATTTTGAAGACAGATTCTTGCAGCACCTGCCCAAAGACTCTTGTTACAAGGAGCATAAATAAAACTTACCTATATCCCACACAATCAGTACCCAGATGGTAAATTAAAGGCTTTTCCTGCTAATTTTTATAAGCTTTCACAGCTTTAACCCACCCCAAAAAACTTGCCAAGGCAGTGCTGCACCTCGGCTTTTGTGCTGCCCTCCTCCTCCTCCCCCACCTGCGGCTCCTGGCCCCCGGTGGGAGCCGAGCAGCTGGGCAGAGCATATGGAGCAGGGCTGGCACTTGAGCAGCAATGGCAAGGGTTAAAGAGAAAGCAAGTCACCTTTCCTCTGCTGGCTCCGGTAGGTCCAGTTCTCGTCATCCTCGTCTACCTGCTGCACGCACATGGAGGAGAGCTCCCCATCGCTGCGAAACAATCTCTTTGTCTGCCTTGACAAGGACGAGAAATTTATCCAGCTGACAGCACGCGAGAGGGAGCCTGGGTTTTGTTTGAGTTTGAAAGATCTCGAAACACACTCCTTTTTCATTTTCTCTCGAGCCAGCCACTGGCGTCGGTTCCAAAGAGACCTCTCTGAAATTGTTCCCGTCCCCTTTCCCCGCAGTTTCGCGGGAGGCTAAACAAACTCAACCCGACCTCAGTCCAGGTTTCTTCTCGCCGCCTATAAACCAGCACCAGTATGGAGGTAGATGGCTGTGCCAGCCCAGCTCCCCTGAAGCTGTTTTGCTACAGCACTTAGGGAGCTGCCAAAGAAAACAAAGGGGAGAAAAGCAGCAGAAAGTGGCACCTTGCAGCAGCTCAGCCGAGCATGTAAAGGCTGAGCAGAGGATAGCACTGAGGCAAGAGTTTTCCCCATTCTCCACTCAACAGCAAAATCTGTAGCTCCACTCTTCTCGCTGGCATCGCTGCCCAGAAGCGTGCAGGCAATCCAGCCCTCTCTCCTGGCTCTTCGCAAACAGCCCACGAGGAGGGAAGACCGGGGATCACGCCCTGGCATGGCACAGCTCACGGGGGACAATAAAGCGACTGCACTTCTGCCGCCTCATCCTGGCTTCCCTGCCCTCCCTCAGAGAAAAGCCTGGTGAAGGAGCTCCAGGAAGGCTCTTCTAACAATAAAACCGACTGCGTGGCTATCGCTTAGGATTAGAGTGAAATATGATAGGCTCGCTCTCCTAAAAGCAAAACTCCTCCTTTCCTCAGCCAGCTCAGTGGCAGCGCAAACTTCTGAACTCTGTGTGCAAAAATAGGAAAGCACTTGTGCACCTCTGTGGACTTGGAGAGGGGGAAAATAAAATCCTGGAGCTTTTCCACACCAAAAGCATCCTGAACAGTGTGCTGAAAACATTAGTGCCCCTGTAACTGGCGGTACATTTGAAAAGAAACGAAATAAAAGTGCACAGACATAAACAAAATCTGAACAGATATTCAGCGATCAGGCTCTCACTGGGTCACTACAGCTCATAAAACAGGTTTCTCTCCCAGCTGTTACATTCTGCTGCCTTCTCTTTAAACTAGCCGCTAGGAAAAGCACTTCACAGTGCGAAAGTTTTTAAAAGTCAGGCGCTATTGAAAGCTGCAGTGCTTGCCCTTCATGCCAATGCTGCTTCCAGAAGGGAATAAGCCTGCAAGATGGAGAGGCAAAGGGAGCATTTTAAAGCAGACAGGTTACACCAAGGCACCCCAACACCCGTGGGTTTTGCTGGAATTGGTCGCCAAAAAAATAGATTTGAATGTGGGAGATAGCCAGTAAGATCAGCTCAGTGAATCCTCAAGGAGATGGTGGTAGCGAGGAATAGGGCGGGTGGGGGGGAAGAAAAGGAACACAAAAACATATCCTTTATCTGAAGAGCAAACATTAAGGTCTTAACATCCTAACGGCTGCAGATGATGTTATCAAAAGGACAAGGATCATAAGAAAACAAGGGTGCAGAGTTCCGGGTCCCAAGCTGCCACTCAGATTGACACTACTGCAGAACACGCCCCAACCCTTTGGCAGATGCTACCGCAGCCCTCTGGATTCTGCTGCGCGGCCTCTTCAAAACCATTAAAAACAAAGGCTCTGGCTTTTTCTGAAACTTATGGCTCTCTGACTCATAATAAGAGGATAAGGTTTAACCCACTGACTGGGAGCAGAAAGCTAAGTACTGTATCAGATTACCCTATGAATCAACCAGGCACACCAAAGTGACCTTTGGCTCTCCCTAACACAGCACAATGAGTTGGCCAACTGTCTTCTGTAAATAATTTAATAGGCTGCTTTTAAATTGACCTCACTCCAACGAGGTGGTGCATATGCACACACACAGGTCTCCCACCACTTCCCGAAGTCAGTGGTGCTGTAGCAGGGTTATGGAGGGAGTGTGTGAGTGCTGAGTGTGTGCTAAGCGAGTGGGAGTGGGAGCTAACACTCGCTAACACTCACTTTTCTCACTGTGTCATCAACTCCTTCTAGTTTGGGGGCTTTTGTCTTTAACAATCACCACTCCCATCCCTGATGAGACAAGAGAGCTGTGTCGGGTTGGGAAGTTTTCTTTGTTTTTCTTTCTTTTGCTTACAAGAAGACTTGAGAATGTGGAGTGAGATACCCCTAGAGACCCAAGCACTGAAATTTCCATTTTGGAGCAGCTCATGTACAAATAGGCAGGATTTAATATAAAAATCAAAGACTCAAAGACCATGCTTAAAGTCAACTTAGTTCTTTTCACAAAGAGCAAACATTTGGAATTGCCAGTACTGAAAAGTACAGAGAGCTGTAAACTACCGCAGCTATTATTGGCTAAATTATACAGATGTATAAAAACCCTGGTAGGAACTGCAGAATCAGAGTCATCTCCTCTCCACTGTACTACTTAGAAACAGAAGATCAGAGGAACCAACACGAAGGAAACCCTTTCAGGTTAACCCAAAATGGCAGGGTAAATCCCAGAGGCCTCCCCAGAGTCTAGGCAGCGATTTAATTCCAGAAATTTTCCTGACCTGTCTGTACCTCTGCCTTTTTAACACGGTGCTGAGTCACAACTTGGTGATGCAAGGGCAAAAGCACCGTGACTGACCATAACATTTCCGTTGTTATTGTAAACAGAGTAGTGCAATGTTTTACTCAATTTGGTATCATCCGATTTCATTGGAGGAAAAGATTCATTGCTTCAACACTTCAACACTGTCAGCAACACAGAATGCTTATTTCTAGGTGACAAGCTGAGTATCAGCATGCATCCTTATACGTGTGGATCAAAAATAAATTTCCCAAGATCAAGAGAAAACAGCAATTACCATTTGAAAAACAATACATGTTGAGTAACTGTTGCAAGTTAAGCCATTCTTTAATCACTAGCCAAATACAATGCCTCGGAGTTGGAAATTTTAGGATCTGAAACACTGTGGAGGCTTAAATTTAATTATGTAAAACACTCCACAAAGACATATAAAAGAAACAGGTTACACTTCTAATAAACCACACTACTTTTCCAACCTGTTTTCTCCCTTATCACGACAAGTACATAGGTTTCATATTTTCCAGGTTATGTATGTAAAGATTAAGGCATTATTTTTACTACATTTTTTTAATACAGATCCATCTCAGTAAAAAACATGAAGGAATCACAGAAGAAGAAACACACGGCTTGAAGTAGAAAGCGAAACTGGTTCCATCCCCTGCCCTTATTTATTTAGTTTTAGAGGTGAACGAGACCAAATAAGCATAGTCACGCGTACCATCAGGATTTTAATCATGCATCACAACCTGATTGTCTAAGAATTCTCTAGAAGTTAAGCAAACACACATGCATGGTTCACAGCCATGGTTCTTTTAAGACCAGAAAAAACAGCCAAAAAAGGTTTCACAGAAAAGGTTTTGGGTCAGTGTAAAAAATCAACAAAGCAGAAAGACAAAACCCCCAAAACACCCCAGACATGCTCCATTTTTGGCTTTTGGCACAACCCGCATGTGAATTTAATTCCTACATATCCTAGTCTATCATTTCTCATGACTCAACGAGACAGTAACATGGGTGATACACAATTACAGCTTGCTGGGATAGCTCCAACAGCTGAGAGGACACCTCTCTCTCTCAGGCTTCCCGGGTGTTTTCCTTCAGGTGGTAACAACTCATCGTCAGCAACTCATCATCAGCCAGTCATAAAGCCACTTGGATTAAGCACTGGCAAAAGCCCACGGAAAACACCTTCCCTGCAGTCTCATCCCATCCTTGCAAAGCTCTTGCTGCAGCCATCGAAAGGAGAAGGCTGCTCCAGCAGCCCTGAGAACCCCTCCATCCCAGAAATTGCCCCAACACCACCAGATCAGCTACATGTGGTCACCTCATCTCCAGGCAGATGTGTGATAATTTCAATCAGTTTTGAAACCATATCAACCTGACTTATATCAGAGGTCTTTATCTATACTGTGCCTGTTCTTTTAGAGGTACCCTCTGAAATGCTGGCATAGCAAACCCTCAAAGTAATCCATATTCCTGCATGATTATTTACAGCAAGGCAGCCATTGAGAGCATTTCAGTGTAAGAGGGTCTCAAAGTTCCAGTTAAGGTTGTGTCCCTTTTTATGTGCAGGGCACATAAGTAAGAAACTCTTTCCCTTCCAGTGTGAATGGATCTGCGAGGGGAAGAAAATAGTAAAGAAATAAAGGAACAAAAATGAAGTTACTTGCTCAAGATCACAGAAAGGATAAGCAACAAAACTGAGAAAAGAAAGTAGGTCTCCTGGCTACCAGCCTTGCGACCTACTTAAGTAGGCCCCGTCTCACACAAAAGCAATGCCTATTAATTGTTTCTATCACAACCCTTACAGAGCCTTTGAATGCCCTAATTACAAAGAAAAACTTCCTTTCTGTTTTTACCCTTTTGGTTTTGGGTTTGGTTTTTTTTTTTCAATTTAAAAATACACCATATCAAAACTAAAGGAGGAGGAAGTTTTATACTGTTGGACTGCTTCCAAGTAGCCTATTCACATTTCCAACTTTATTAGGTCCACAAGGAAGAAAAAAAATGAAACAAACAGACTGTAGGCAACTATTTTATCCTACAGAGGATAAACCAGTTTTTGGACAGGTCTGTATGATGCACCTGCCACCAGTGTCTCTTCCTCCTTTCAGCTTCTGTGACCCAAAAGGATTCACTGCATCAGGGCAATGTTTTCTCTGATTCAACAGCTGCACTTGATTTGATAGAGAAATTCTGTAAAAACACGGATACAGTTTCTATAAAGTGCTAGGCTAACCTGGAGCTGGTTCTCCCTTCAACAGCATCTTTATGTAGGGATGATGATGGCTCTTACTGAGAGAAATCAGGCAAGGAACACGAACAGTGCAAGCTGGTTGTTAGCCAAAAAGATATTTGTAACAGAGGCAGAACCAGCACCAGAATTGCCCAGAAAAAAAAATACGCTGTTTTTCTCTAAAATGCTTTGATGCCAAAAGAGCAGGCAAGTTAACTGCACATGGAGACAACCCACCTGCTTCAACTGCATACTAATGCATTCACAAGCTTTTGGCTCCCTTCATCAGCGTAACTCCAGAACTGATGCAAACCTCAAATTTCATAGAAAATGTGTTGGCAAGTTTGCAAGGAACAGGGTAAGTACTGATGGCAGGAGCAGTTTCAAGTACTGAGCTTTGCCAGGTAAGAGTGTGATCAATACCTTAAGGCATTTAAAAGACTTGTAGGTGCGACACCTGGGGACATGGTTCAGTGGTGGACGTGGCAGTGCTGGGCTAACAATTGGACTCAATCATCTTCTTTCCAAGTGAAATGATTCTATGATATTCTGAGGGATGCAGGAGGAAAGGGCTTGAACTGCGTGAAGTTTCAGCCTTGCCTACACGCGGATGAGCTTTTTTCTGCATGAGGTTTGATTCTGTCGTCCTACCTAAGGGGACGAGTACAGGGCTTTGGGGACTTCGGGCAATGTGCAAATATTTGGGGAGCTCACGGGCAGCCCTCCCGAGCAGCAGCGCAGGGCAGGGCAGCCGGGAGCGGCTGGGAAGCCGGCAGGTGGCAGCAGGGATCCAGCAGGGATCCAGCAGGGATCCAACCGAGGGACCTCAGCAGACAAGTTACGGTGACACACGGCAGTGACTTACATTTCAGCAGTTTGCCTGTAGTAAGCTGTTATTATCTCTGCTTGAAACGTAATTAGCAATTTTAGTGGTTTTTCATTCGGGCATGACAACTCACTAATTAAGACAGGTCTGCTAAAAGCTCCCACTAACTGTAGTCACCGCCTCGATTCCTACACACGTTCTCCTAGGTTGTGGGGCTCTTGCTTTCCTAACACAGAATGTTTTTTAAAATCCCCTAACCATAGGGTCACCTCCTTTCCACAGCTGAGGTTTTGGCCAGGGAAAAACTGGAAAAACACACTGCTCACAAGTGTTAGCCAACACATCCCAAGTGCTGATAGACTGGGAAGATTAATTATCTAAGTATGGAACTTTTGCGGACAGAATAAGTTTTCTGTCTGAAGATTGTGGGGTTTTTCCACCCCCCAGGCACTCATCTGTTTGCTGAATCACCAGAAGTTATCAACAGCAGTGCTGATCAACCTGGGAAGTCACTGGGAGGGAAACTGGAGAGGTTTTCCAGCAGCGCTCAGCACCTCGGCACTCCTGTGCCCCCCTGCCCTGACCCTTCCTCCAGCAGCACTCACCCGCTCTGAGCCGCCGGCACAGCTGGCACCAAGGATGCTCCGAGTGAAACCACCCCGTGTCTCACAGGGCGACTCCTACCTCCCAGGAAAGCTGTGTGCTTTTGTAGTACCCTGTATCCGCAGGTACTCCTCTTTGCTCTGGAACACCACAATGAACACAAGTTTATAAGCTCAGCTTGCTCTGCTTTAATCTAAATTGTAAGATAATCTTAGTCTCTCCTACTTTACTCAGCATATGCTGTGTTCATACTAAGAAGGGGCTTAAAACACTTTTAATACCTGACCGCTCAGAAACTTTGCAACACACCAGTTACATGAGAAATTTAGAAATAGGAGACTTTGGTGAAGCACAAGAAACTTCTACAGAATCATCCAAGTTTCCTGTGAAAATGCTGCATTGAAAGTAACTGGAAGTCAGTTAAAAACAAACTATATAAAAAATTAGTTAACGTGTAATTGAAGATCATCCTACCAGCAGGGAAGTACTCTAAAGACAACTAAATAAATGTCTATTTCCCACTTCTCTGCTTAAGAGGATACCAGGGAAACTGCAGAAGGGATAAGGCTGTTTGCTTTGAGGTGGAAGCCCTCTGCTGGTTAACATAAACTAATTAGTGCTCTAATCTAAATGTTTTTGTAGATAAGAGGACCACAAAGAATAAGAAGGGAGGCAGCGGCTTAAGAAAAAGCAGAGAAGAACCATCAGCATCTCAGAAATCCTTATTCTTTAATATTCTTTACTTTTTTCCTGATTGTATTTACATACCCTTTGAATTACAAAATACGCATTTTAATAAACTTTACTAGGTATTTGCAATAATAAAATGCTAAAAAGGAACTTTAGAACCCTGTGAGACACTTGGGCAGACCTGACCATTCAAACACTGAAAACACAGTTCATATGAGTGTTATAAACAGGTTTCACTGTCTGATATACAAACCACAGGAGAGCATTTCTTCCTACAGATACAAATGCTGTTTGTGCACATCTTTTTGTCTTGAGTCCTGTATCTTTAAAAGACATTTCAAAATTACTTCACAGTCAAACCAGCAAAATTATTTACCTTACTGAAACTGTATGTGAGACTCTTCCAGGAACCCATCTAAGCATACACTGTTTTTGTAAACCATGCATAAATACTGAGAAGACATACAAAAAAGGGTTCACATTTGCATGTGTGTGCACAGGTATAGATAGGACTGCAGCAGTGCTTTTTCAGTTTATTGCTATGTTTATATGCCAGCTAGGCCTGGCACACGGTAAGTACAGAGGAGTGTGTTGCAACTCTGGACAAAATTTGTAAATGAAACTCAGGCCCACCACGCCTGGAAGAATGCTGCAATCTCCTCTCTTCCTGACAACAGGCCCTAGGTTAAAAGAAACTCATTTCTAGGCGGAGGATGAGCACAAGGAATGTTGCTGACACACACAGGGTGAGGAAGAAAACACTGAATTTGTGTCTTAGTTACTGTCCTACATAATCATATTTAATCCAAATTAAAATAGCTCTTTTAAAATCTTGATGAAAATGCAAGAGAAAAAGAAAATTCTAAAATAATGAACATATGGCCTATTTATGTGCTCTCTCTGTATGAAGTGCCTGTGCATGTGCTCACTCCATATGTACACATCCACATATTCAGCAGGGGCACTGTGACCAACAACAAAAATTTTTTCCCACCCTGCAATTTCCCCTTCCGCCATATAGAGGTCTGAAATCAACTTTGATTTTTAATATTTTTTTTCAATCTGAAACACTTACATATTTTCCCTTACCAGCAGAAGTTTCTAAGTGGAAAAAATACAGAATACAGAAGAATAGTGTGCAGGGTCGGTCCTGCAGAGCTGTGCTTCCCCCCTAAATAAAACATTTCAGACACAGGAAGTGTTCACATTCATCAGCTGCAAAAATAAGGTGAGACCAGGAAGTAAGAATAAAGTCCAAGTTATCCTCAGTAGAAGAGAAGACGGGATAAATAACGACATTCACGCTAGCAAGCAGGAATAATCTGATGCTACCTCTCAACAACTGGCATGTGAAATAATCAGCCTCAACAAAACAGTTGCTTAGTCGCAGTTAAAAACCCAAGAGTATCAATTCTTAAATCACAGCACAGAGAAACTAAATCAAGGCTTTGCAGTCTTCTGCAATTTGCACCACATCATCTTGTTTACATATCTGAAGAAAGCTCATCTTCTGGCACTCACCGAAATACGGAGTGGGAGGGGTAGAAAGTGAAAGAGAAGTCACATACTATTGAAATTACAGGTGTAAAAAACTGTTTGTTCATCAGATACTAATCTGTTGAGAGCCCAGTGGATGTCTCCCACAATAGTAACACCCCAAACGCACTTTTCCCATGCAGGAGAGTTTAGAAAGTAGACTCACTGCCTTCTCACAGCCAATGCCAACCACCAATCACTATTTCAGGTGGTTTCATCAGGGCAAATAAGATTCACACCTTGATAGTCATTGTTAAATGAAGTCATCCAGACGTTTCACTATTAACCAGTGGACTAAATTACAGCCTTAGTCTTCACCTACTGCTTTTGCCTGCCCACAAGACAATCTGCTTGGATTGCCCTGCCAGCCTGAAAGCAGCTCTAAGGTACTCATCGCCCAGGTTCTTCTATGCCTTCCTTTTCAACTGCTTGGAAACCAAGTATCAATCCTGATGTATCCTTCAGCTCGACTTTTACTACGGCCAATGCCAAAATACTGCTCTCATCTACACCGTTGGTTTTTTGTTTTTTTTCTTTTGGTACAACTGGTAGCCCACATGCTAAATCCAATACTTCATGAGGTCTTTTGCTTTATCCTTGACAGAAACAAGGAACATGGCTGGAGCTGGATACCCAAGCTGCCACACACAAAAAGAAGTGGAGCATTAAATGTGCAGTAGAACGTACCTAGGTCCCAGGACAGCACAGCACCACAGCAATAATATGTCTTGACATCTTTCAGAAGGTGATTGGTGAGAAAAAAAGGACCCAAAATGGAAGACAACCCCTTTCTTACTGTATTTTCTGTGTAAGTAAAGGCCACTAGACATAACAGGATATGTCAAATTAATTTAAACAAAATGCCTCCCCCAAAAGAAAATATTCAACTCTATACTGTAAAAGGTAGATTTTTACTGTAATGAAATCAAAACTAAGATTTAACTGCTGTGGTTTTAATGTAATTCTGCCTGTAAAGTCAAGCCACCGTCCCCAACAAAAACACTATATCACTAAATGCAAATGGCAAACAAATTACATTGAGAAGTAAGAGGTACTTATTATTTCACTTGCAGTAGACATTCCTTATTTACAGGCATCTGGCAAATTGGCTGCAATAGAAAGAGATACCATGTAGATATTCCTAAAGAAATAAGAATAGAGACACATGGGATTAGATACAAAATAAATTTATGCAGAAATACTTATTATCTAATCATGTGCTCTATCCATTACATACCACATTCTTGTTGTGCAACCAAGTTTATTCACCCAGGGGAATCCACCAAAAATGAAAGAGCTTCATAGGTATTTATTCATCCAATAAAAATAACAATGGTTTCTAGATGGGAACTACCGCCTTCTTTTGATTCACATGCCTCCCATGTTACACCTGTTCTGAACTCATCAAGTTGACAAGATTATCAAGATTGCTTAGAGAGCCAATATTTCTCTGGAGTACTTTTCCCCCCCGACATTGTGAAGTGGAAAATATGCTGGGTCTCTCAGCCAGCTTTGGCATAGAGATAATGCCATGCTCTGTGGTTAACTGCTAGCTCTTCTTCCTCCAAGGCACTGTGAGTCATCTCTGCTTTCCACACTGGTATCTTCCAAACAATTCTGGGTAAAACTCTGCTAGTTCATTCTCACCAAAGACATTGTATGAGACAACAATTACACAGAAGGGATCACATATTAAACAAGTTTTTTTTTTTTAAAAAAGCATTCCATTTTAAAATGTGCAAGGCAAATATTGCAGTAACTATTAATCAAGTCTAAAAATAAATTAAAACTAGCTTCATGAAAGATGCCTGGCTATTTGCTGGCATTTAAGGCTTTCCCTTCAAGCACAAGCACAGTCACAGCAGGATTTGCTACTCTCATCCAATGGCACCTTTTCCCAAGCTTAGACAAACAGATGTGAGGAGACGCTTTCAATCCCTACTTGCAGACAGTATTGTTTTTTCATTATGACAAAGCGTTGCTGAGCTTGGCAGTAGAAACCACCCACTTTCAGGAACTCCCAGTGTAGTTAATATTCCTCTGGTTAACAAAAGCTGCCTTGGTCTGAGGCTGTTTCTACAGGCTGTTGTTACAGCGCTGCACCCAACTGACCTTAATTTATGAAGGGCTGCTCTAGTTACAGGATCCTGAGTTATTCTGCTTAGTTTAGGGCCAGCAAAATGCAACAGATTGACAGCTCTAAACATCACTCAGGAAGGGAAGGAATAAATAAATAATATCACATGCTGGCTAAAATATTTGGTACCTGCCAACATCCTTCAGCAATGCTTAAAAGACACCTTAAAGTCCAGTTTGATTGCCAACTTAGTATCCTACAAGTTTTGTCTTAAAAGAAAAAGTGTGCCACTTTTTAGACACTTAATAAAGAAACTAAATGGCAGTGCAGTTCCTTTATAGCTCCCAAATTCTGGGTGCTCTAGGGGTCACTGTGAGCATCTCAAAAAACATCCCATTACAACATTCACCAGGAGAGTGCTTGCAGCCCACCCTCCTGCAGATAGGTTAAGTCAATGGGATCTGCCTTGAGGTGAGGGCATTACAGAGCACCTTTCCTCTTGCTTTCAAGTAAAACCAGGAAAGCAAGCTCCTGTCCTTCCCAGCCCTCTGGGTGCACCTCAGCTGGGCTCATCCTGCACAAGCACCACTGCTCCAGGCACTGCCTCACACACTGTGACACTGCAACCCCCAGAAGTGCTGGGATTTCTGAATCTAAATCACTGCAGCGAGCCAGCTCATGGCCCCAAAGCAGCTGTGTCAGCACAGCCGAGGACACTGTAACCTGAAGGAGAAGGGTGGACACGAGCACCGAAAGAACAGGAACTCCTAGAACAGGGTGCAGCAGGTTAAGCTGCTGTAGCCCCAAGGCTACAACTGTCCGGGAGTTTTGCAAACTCTCCAGTTCTCTGGTGAGCAAATTCAGGGTACTGATAAGGAAAGGAAGATCCAAGCATAGTACTTCCCTGGATGTCTGTTCAGCTTGTACTTCAATATAAAAAAACAACGATAAAAAAATCATCCATCCTAACAACCACTTTGATTTTCAAACAGAACACTTCTTTTGGGGGAAAATCTGTTTGGAGTGGTGTTTCTTAGGTGTGGGTTGTTTGTTGTTTGGGTTTTTTTTAAAGGGCTTTATTTCTACTGTGTGTGGGAAAATTATGCCTGAAGTCTTTGGCAGTTTTCAGCACAGGAAAAAATAAAAAATTCTCCATAGGAGTGAGGTCAGGGTTGAGCAAAGAGAGCACTCACAACATTCATGTGAATTATGTCACCGAAATAGACTCAAAACACTTAATAAAAATATGTGGAAATTCATTGAGATGGCAGAAAAGGAATATGGAACCCAGGATCCCCAGAATGTCATTACTAGATGCAGACTTTCTTTTTTTTATGTTTGGCAATCAGTTTTTCTATGTTGGAAGTTCCCTCCTATGCAAAGAATTATATCCAAAAGCATCTCAGCAACCAGCCAAGACAGAGATCAAGAGAGGGAAACATTATTATGTTCTTCCCAGTTCAGGGAAGGATGAAGCCAAGGTAAATAATTTGAGAGCCGTCTTCTGAAGTAAACTTTTTTTTGGTTCATGAGTTATTTCTACATTGTCAGCCAACTATAAACATTACAATTTGTTCACCCACTGAAATTAAGTGGAAGTGTATTTCCACCTTAATTCCAGAGAAACTTGTTTCCCTTACAATTTTTTTAACTCCAGGCCCCCTTGACAATGCTGTTGCCTGCTACTTGGCTTTCAACACTTCTTTTGATTTTTCATGGAACCCTTCAGCTTCAGACCGTACTGCAGAAAGCCAGTACAAGACAGGGCAAAAAAACCATTTCTGTGCTAGAGTGGTAAGCACGGAGAGAAAAAACCAAGAAGAAAAGTCAGTCATGTGAGCGAGGGTAGGACAGGCATCCCTGGCATTCCAGCCCTGATGGAAAAGAGATGTCACTGCCTTGCAGCTGACATGCGCACCGCAAGCTCACTCCTCAACCAAAGCACAGGACATGCACACGCCCCTTCTCGGAAAAGCAGCTCAAGATGCATCCTAAAATACCGTCCCTGCCTTCAGCAGCAGGTCCACTGGGCAGACACTCATCCTTTAGGCACTGCTAGTTAGTTTGAAGCTTAGAGAGGGCTGTTGCCTTTGCATGTCTTCACTAGAGGTTCATCTGCAGTTGTCCTACAGGTTCTGCCTGTAAAACTGGGTCTGCCGTCTCCTGTGCAGGGAGGCTGGCCTCCTCCTACCTTCCCTTTCTATCCCACAGCTTCTCTGTAATGACTGCTTTCTTTTCCAGTCATGGACACTGTTAGTCAGAGCCACAAACTGACACATGAGAAAATATCTTTCACTTCATCAAACATTCTCTCCAATATCACTCCCTCTCCTTATGCAGCTTCCCAGGATAGCACAAGTGGGAAAGCAAGCCAAGGAAGGCAAGATAGCACAGAGCAACCACAGAGCTGCTCTGCATGCAGGGTGTGGGGGAAAGCAGCATCCATGTGCACCATTCCCTCAATGCCTTTCACAGCACTGCCAATTTCTGCAAAACTCAGGGTGAATCATATTTGCACTGCTTCTTCCCACATCCGAGTTTTTGGGAATCACATATCTGGGCAAGAGTCATGTCTTTTATCTTCAAAGGAAAGTGAAAATTTTAAAATTTAATTTGAGGGACGCAGAAATTCACACAACCTAAACATCATAAAAGTTCAAATCCCAAGAGGTGTTAAAAATGCTTTTAGTTTTCATATTTCACATTTTTTTGGGGGGGTAAGCTTGAGATCCCGAGTACTTTGCTTAAACACACTTCTTTCTACAGGTGGGAAAATCTTAGCCAGATTCTCTGCAATGGAAGGAGTTAGACTGCAGGAATGCAGCTAGAGCAGGATAAGGGATGCTTTTCTGGGGAGGGTGCTGAATGCTTGCATTGCACAATAATTTTAACTCCTGTCAAGGTAATGCCTCATCAGGGTGGAAGCAAGAAAAAATACAGGTTTTCATTACTGGATAATTGGATGCACACCCTTAGTAGTGAAAGTAGTTTGTTAAGTAGTTAACTCATCTCCAAGTAGCGAGAACAAGCACACTAACAAAAATTCTGCAAGATCCCAAAGGCTAGAAGCAAGAACTGAAGCAGCAGCATCAAAGTAAGAAATCTTTCCATATGGGTGTAAAGGCTTTAGCCCAGTACAAACCAATAACACACACTCTTCCCAAAAAAACATAGCCAAAAATTAGCACAAGTGGTTAAAATTATTTTGCTCAGTAATCAATGAAACTTAAACTCTTACCCTACAGTGCTTATTTTACTCAGAGAGTTTACTGAAAATCTGATCTCAGTTCTTTTAAAGTTTCATTATTGAGTACACTCAGATTTTTTCAGACTTAAAAATCCTCTCAAACTTTAAAAAGCTCTCATTCTGAAAAGAGCAATTACACAGGTGTTTTTTTAAGCACAAAGTATGCAATATCTGAGATAACCAGTGGGACTGTCACTAGCAAGCTCACCTGCCTCCCTTTCTTTACCAGTTCTGTGCAAAATATCTTTCTCAATCACACTAAACTGGGTGTGTATAAAGGTGAGCAGGCAGCTCTGAATGGATGCCTCCACCTAGCTATCAATTACTGTCACAAGATTTGTACTTCATCTATTTTCTGCCTCTCCCATTTCATTTTTCCTGCATCAGCAGTGAATTTAGGACAAAGACACATGACTGAAAATTCAATCACTGAAACCCACTCAGGTCCATAAATGCATTTACCAATTTTTATATTGCATGATGTGTGAAAGATTAAACAGCAAAGTCCTATGGAAAAATTTCCTATTTATATTTCCTTATTTTCTTCTAAGAGACAGGTTACTATTGAGTTCATAGATCAGCTTCCAAAAAAACTACTTTGTTCTCAGAAAAAGCAAGAAGGGACTAAATTCAACATTTAACACTTCATATCTAAAGATGAAACATTCCTACAAATTTAGTTAAGTAACCTTTGTTTGCTATACACCACCATTTTCTTATGTCCTCTCTTAGAGAAAATTAAGCCAATGTATTGAGAGGTAAGAAGGAAGCAGCATTAATGACTGACTATATAATTCAGGGTATAGTGAAAAGATTTTATTTGACATTTAATAAACTAAGCCATTAATTGGTAGGTTTGCCTTGGAAACAAAAGGTGTGGCCCAGACAACTTTTCTGTTGTGATCAAATGAACAGACAGCTGGCAAGAGATAAGTAGTGCAGAAGTGTCAATTCCTCAAAACAAATCATAATTCCTTTAAACCAAAATAATGCTTTGGAAATAGAACTCAGCAATAGCTTAGAACATTTACCCAAAAAAATCACATGCTTATGCCATGCAAAGGAAGGGGATAATAAGAGTGCTGGACAACATAGGAGTCTGCTAATCAAGATCTGAAAGAAAAGAAGATAATTAGCAGAACAAGAGCTGGTGTTTCCATCAGAAGGATGATGATCTCCTGCCCATAGGAAAAATGACACAATTTGGAGACAGAAGAGAGAAGTATTTCCCTCACCCACGTAAGCACCTGACCTAAAGCTTCATTGCCTTCAAAGATTTTACAAGTGTTGGGCATTTGAACATGGGTTGGTTTTGTTTCATGATTTTTTTTTCTGTTTTGCATAGGGGGCTTTTTTTGTTTGTTTTATTGTTGGTGAGGGGTTTTTGAGAACTCAGCACAGCCTTCAACGAAAAACTTCTTCCATTTTATTGATCCCTTTCAGGGCGCTGAAACACAAATCATTGCTAAAGAAACACCAGCTATGCTCTACTGTCAATCTGATGGTCCACAGCTGAAGCAGTCTGCTACCATCTCCACTGTATCTATACTACTGCTTAATTTCCTCTTCTCAATTTATGACACTTCTGAATCATCAACACAGAAGACCAAAATAGGGTCCTGGTCTTGGGAATTGGGAAGTTCTCAGGATATTAAGGAACAGGAACTTTGGCAAATAAGAGAAAAGACATACAAGAAAAAATAAACTCCATTTAGCAGGATTATATTGTCAAACTGAAAAATGATTTTTTGATCTGATGTATGCTGGCCCTTTGTTAAGCAGACACACATATGTTGAATGTCTATTTAAAAGCAGAATACTTCACTAAAATATACTGAAGCTAAAAAAAAAAATATTTGTAACAGAGAACCATAAAAGGGAGAAAACTATGGAATGTGTTATGTTCATCTAGCAAAGCTGTTCCCTAGCAATCAGCAGTTTCAGGCAGCCTATATCAATCCTGCTCTTAGACACAATAGAGTCTAGTCTGAAATGCTAGCATAAACTAAGACAAACCATTAGAAAATTCTCCAGAGATTTCTTCTTTTTTTTTTCAGATACCAGTGGCAGGAAATCCTGATGGCAAGAAACATCATGAGTTCAAAGCTCTGACTTTTTAGCAAGAGGATGGAATCAAAACACCTCCCTACACTTTGCACTTTAAAAAAAGGAAAAAAAGAAAGAAAGAAATTAAATAAAAGGAAAACATTGACAGAGGTCTTCATCATAGTGAAAAAATGTCTGGAAACAATTAGCAACTGAAAAATGGAAGAGTAATAAAAATAATTTTAAAAAACCCTTAAAACTCTAAGTAGTAAAGTATTCCATTTTTATGATTAAAATATCCTAAAAATTGCAGGCATGTAACTTAAAGTTCAATACACGCTTCCACAGAATTTAATGCAGTTCAAAATAAAACTCTCCTCTTCAGTTATTGACATTCCGAGGCCATAAACCAACACAGCAAGTCATGAAAGCGAAACATCTGCACACTGTCCACACATGCAGCGCGTGCTTATGAAACAGAGAAGAATGATGTCATTTCAGCCTGGTTTTTATTATATTCCATTTGCTAAATTCTCAGCAGTGTGGCCCTACTTCTGCCTCTCAGAAACAGCCCAATGTTGCTTTGCCAGCACTCGGAGTACATTTACTGTGAAAGACACTTGCAGTGCTCATGGTCCAAGGGCTCCCGGTCACGAGCTAAGGAAGATTCTGCACAGTTTAATTTCCCTGCCACAGCCACCAACAAACCCTTGCCTATAAATGAACCTGAAGTGATACAGATTTTGTCAGCATTCCTCTTGTGCCACCAGTGCAGCAGCTGGCCTCCAGCAAAATGTTCAAGTCCACGCAAAGCAACACAAACACGATGCTAGAATCAAGTTTTTTTGGAGATAAAAACCCACTCTCCAGCAGACAGCCATTTCAACCAAAGCTGAAGTTCCCAGTCATCTACTGTCTCCAAGGCTGACATGTCTCGAGCCCACTTGATGCAGCAAGGAGGGAAAAACGTATGCAAGAGAAAATACCGGAGGCCAAACACATCATCGCTTTTCCAAGCTAACTGCACTCTGTCCATCAGCCTTTGTCCTTCAACCTATCCCCCTCAGAAACTTCACTTGCACCAGCCTCCTCACCACTGGTTCAAAAATTATCCCAAACAAGTGTCTATTTTACCACCTGCCAGTTGTTTCTTGAAACCAGCCATTCCCTCCATTCTCCCACCACTGTTCCCCGTCACCTGTTACTTCTCCTGAAGATCATCACTCATGTTATCAACACATTTTCTACAGAGACCATAAGCAGGAAAATTACTGCTGCAACCTGCAGAAGTACTAGAAAGCATGGCTAGGCTAACACAGCACTGTGCTGCATGTTTCTTCCCCGTTGGGGGAAGCTAATGTAAATAAAATGAACAGATTTCTGGTACTAGGGCCTGAAATATTCCTAGAAACTTTCAGCCAGGCTGGCTGGTTTTTTTTTAAAATATACCTTGTTAAAGAGAAAGACAGTGTTGCTGAGCAGAGCATATAGTTTTATAAACTTGGCGATTCATTTCTTGTTTTTACTGATTTGAGAAGGACTAGTACATTTTAATGAGGGCTTTGTAAATGTGGGCCCTCAGTAGTTCTGTGGAAGGATACAGAGTACATGTGTTTCTCCCAGGCCAGTTCCAGGAGATGGTGGAAAAAAGCCATACCCCTTGATTCAAATGAAGTCACTCCTGTGTCTCTTCCAAAAATTACAATAGCACCATGTACAAAACTCATCAGTAACTGGAGAATCTTGGACTTCATTATTTAAACCTGGATTTGATGCAATATCAGTGCTTTTTCAAAAGCAACTTTTCGCATAAAGGCATTAATATAAACTCAATCATATGTTTTGGGGGTTTTTTACACATACCAACACTTTCTTGTAATGCTCTTGGACTGTGTAATATTGGCCTTACACACTGCATGTAAAAATAGTCAGTCCTCTTACCAAATAATGGGCTTGAGGAACTCCAGGGATTTTAAATCTGGACAGACTGTAATAGAAACGCAGGATCTGCTTGTGAACTCTGAATGGGAAGCAAGTACCTCTCCTAGGGCTGAAGAGGCCAGCCTCCCCACGGGATGGTCCACTTGGCTGCCTCTCCAGCCAGAGTCACTGCAGGCACACTGCCTTCTTTCCATCCCCGTCATCTCTCCTGGCCCTTACCTGGTGTGATATCAGTGTTACCAAGGCAGCAAATGCACACGGTACCTGCACAAACTGCACAACAATTCTCTCTACCCACACATTCATCCAAACTTTCATGAGTGTTGTACTAGTCCTGAAAGGAACACAAATTTTTTAAATTCCCAAATGTATCGATTTCCTGCTTTAAAATAGTCTTTGCACGTGAGGTGACCTAAGCCAGCTGAAATCTACAGTCTAGTGCCTAAAATCTCCTGGCTGGAGATCTGTGAGAAGTATTTCATTTTGAGACCCTGAAGCAAACCCCAAAACTCAGGTTTACTCCAGACAAAGACATCAAGTGAAACAGTTAACAGCAACAGATAAGAAATTTAAAATTGAACAATTTCACTAATATAAATTAAACTGCTTTTACTGCCACTGAGAAAGAAAATACCATGGGCACCTTACCATTCCTATAATTGATGGTAAGTTCTTTAATATTCTAAATTTACATGAAAGCTATCAATAGACGGATGAGTTCATTAAAGGCTTTTGATGTTCTATAAAACACATACAAGCACGCACACACCAAAAAAAAAGAAAAAAAAAAAAACGGGTGCAAGAATGGGGTGCATTCGGCCAGCATCTTCCCTCTGCAGGAAATTACTCCCATCAGACATCTGCTTATATCTATTTATACACAGATAGATACACTTTCCATTCCTTTTAAATATTGCAGACAATTTAAATCTACCCAACAGATGAAGTCCCAAATACAAAGCAGCTAACAAAAAGGTGATCTAAAAAGAGATGCTGCTCCTGGAACATGTGAAATATTAAATCTTATTTTAAAAGGCATTCTTAGTTATGCTTCAATTTATAAATCTTCCCCATCTGGAGTGAAGCAGTATGAGAACTCTCACACTCATTTTGATTATATTGTAAATCTGAGTTTTGACATCTTTCAGGTAAAGGTTCATTTCATTTGTATTGCGTAAAAAGCGACGAGTTGAGAGTCTTTGCCTTTTTTTATTATTGACTTTGTTAAAGCAGTTCAGTGATTTAGGTTTATTCAGCAGCATTCTGTGTTGTTATTTACGCTTGGTTTAAAATGTATTGTGCACTCAAAATGACAAATACTTAGGTTAGAATCTGTGCACTTGTACTCTGACCTTTTATATACACCAAAATAAATTGTAAAGTTTTCATCCGCAAACCAAAATATGGCCTTTGGCTGCATAATGCTGCACTGTTTTAATAAAAACCTTCAGTTGCTCCCGCTGTAGTCAATTGTCCCCTTCTAAATATAGAATAATGCTAGGCCTAGACACTCAGGTCACCAGGTAAAGCTTTGCACAGCATAAATCTGTCACCACCTTTGCTCAAAGCATCTCTTTAATCAAAATTCATTTACTGTGACAGTGAAAAGCAACCAATTTAGACAGCACAGCCAGATAAATTTGAACTCGTTCGTCCTGTTTTTAAAGGAAGGCGATCACAGTGGAAACTCGGAGGAGTCAGCAGAAACTCTAGCAAGTTGTCAGCCTGCCAACTGACCTTTTTATTTTTTTTGTTTGTTTACTTAATCTTCTTCAAAAATGAATGCTCATTGCTATAGTTATCAAGCTCCAAAGAAATTTATGTAGCATTAGAAAATCCCATGTTTCTGTTTTACTTCTAAGTAACAATTACAGTTATTAGATGTATGGGTAGCCAACCAGTACCACAAATAAGATCATGTATATCCCATAATTATAAGGGGAAACATTAAGACTAATATTGTTCAATTTTTCCAATGAATATAGTTACCACTGAACTTCAATCTGACTCATCTATGTCAACATGAAGAGACAATTACAAGTGCACTTGTCAAAGGAAGGTATCTCTGTGACGTCTAAGGCATAAATGCATCTGCAGTAAGTAACTACAGAGCAACTCATCATATTTATGTAATTCTTCCCTCTTTTTTTTACTTCATACATATAGTTTAAAAAATAATAAATCTACCATTTATCTACAGCTAAGGGAAGACATTTGCTTTAAAAATAACAGGAGCTATTAATTTTGCTAAAGCAACTTACATTTTATGAGTGACACTGAGCTTTAACAAAAGAATAAAGCTGAGTTCCATCAAGATCAGTTCAAAGTACATAAAATATTTAAATATTCTTATTAAAGTGCAAAGCTGAAATTTTTACTGGAAATAAACATATCTCTACAACTTCAATAAATACTTCAGTCCAGGCTACTAGAATAGAGACACAGCGTTAGCACAGGTTACTGAAATTCAGCATTCTTGTGGGGGAAATGGAATCACACAGCTCTCTGTGGCACATCACATGGTTAATGAGGGAGGAATTACTCGAGCCACGTTTTTACATTTAAGTTTCCATAACAAATGGCTTTCTCTAGGGAAGCCCAAACAAGTTACACCGACGATGGGAGCAGCGCAGGACGCTGCTGTGGTTTGGTACCTGCGGTGGGAGCGCTGCCCACCCGCAGCTCTCCCTGCTCCAGCCGGGAAAGGGACACGGCTGCCCCCGCACACCCGGCCCCAGGAGCTGATCCGGCTGACAAATAACCCGGCAAAGCCAAGTCAAGCAAATCAAACCTTCTGTGGGCAAGTTTCCATCCTCTCCGCCGCCGTCTGATCCTCCTGCGGTCACTAATACACGGGCGCCAGCGCAAGGAGGGCACAAAGCGCACGGGGGCCAAGGTTTTGCTCAGAACAGCCCCAGACTTTCGTCATTTCCCAGCGAAGCCATCAAGAGCAGAATACGACTGAGCAATGCAGAGATGCAGCTGCAGCAGCAGTGCGGGGCTGCGCTGGCACGGACCCTTCCCCAGCCCAGCCCGCAAACCTCGCTGCAGTGGCAGCGGGGACCAGCCAGTGACAGCTGAGACATGAAGCAGAAGGAAGCCCCGAGGCCCCAATTTCGTGCAGCTTAAGCCGATCTAATTGCTGTCTGCCGGCATCCCAGCCCCTCCAGTCCTGAGCCCATTACCCAACAGAAAATTATCTTTTTTTTTTCCTGTTGTGTCATCCCATGGGTTTTGTTTCTGTCTGCTTACTGAAATGGCTCAGCAAAGAATGGAGAGAGGAACTCAGTGGTGGAGGAGACACCGTTCAGTTCACAGATAGGTTTTCTTAGGCCGCTGCTGACCTATAGCTTACATTAAATCACTTTGCAGGAATTTCTACTCTCTTCTTGTAGCTATAACTCAGCATTGCCACAAACCTTTGTATCACCCGTACTTTTAATTTAACTTTGCCTTTGCTCATAGGCTGTACATTAAGGTAAAGAACTGTTGAAAGTACTTCTCATGTCTTTCAGGACTGTGGAATGTACAGGTCTCACCGCAGCACTGCTCCACAATGCTGCCACAGCAAGTCATCAAAGGGATGGAAGGGCTGGATGATGATTCCTATGGGGCTCATAACTTGCATACTAAATCCCAGCTCTGTAAAGCAAAAATCAATCAGGACTTCCTCCAAACTGCCCTCTTCAAAGCCACAGAGAAAGGCTGTGGTGAGACGTGGGGTGGAGTGGCGTCTCCCCACAGGTTGAGGGAAGTCCTGACTGAAGCTCAACATTTGCAGGCTCACTCAAACTCCCATGACTGACACGGAAGTTCAGTGAAGCTCCCAGGCCAGGCACTGAGCAAGGGGCAGGTTACACACCCTCTTCTGAGCCTCAGATTCCCCACAGTGCACTCCTGGTGGGATAACCAGGGTTATGCCTCAGCATCTTTGTGGATCTTCAACAGGAGAGATCCGATGCAACACAGCTGGCATAACCTGTCATCGTTTGCACATTACATTTTGCGTGGCATTTCCCACAAAGAAACAGCACAGCATGTGCTACTACATGAACATGTTATGAAGGCAGGGTCACGAAGCTTTAATTTCCTGCAGTAGGTAGAAAAAAATATGAAAGAGAAACACCAAGGAGGAGACGCCCTTGTCTGAAATCACCATCCAGCTACAGATACCTTAAAAGAATAATTGGTACCTGCATAAATATGCCTTTGTTTAATAAATGAGATTTCTTTCTGCTGCATTTCCAACAGTGGATTGGTATGTAGGGAGGAGACAACTTTATTATTTACAAGAGTCTCAATCTGTCTACACACCCACATCATGCTTCAACCAAGACAATCTACACTCCATTAGAGATTATTAATACATGAAGCCCCACGACCACTTTATGATTTGTGATATTATTTCCTCACTTTACAAACAGAGAAAACTACACAACAGTAGTTATCTCAGATGAATAGGTTATTATAAAGCTCTGTGAGGAAACCCACAGTGGAAGACAGCACATTTCCATGGGGTCAGGATTTTCCTCCGGTCTCTGACTCGGTGCCTGTGCTTTAACTTCACAATTACTGCCAAACTTCAGTGAAGCAAAGCTCAAGTAATTAAAGAGACATAACCTGCTTCCACTGAAGCCTGTGGCAAAACTCTCATTATTTTTAACAGAAGCAAGACTAGGCTAAGCATGTATAAAGCAGTTGAGATCACTGAAAGGCACCACTGAGTTCTCAATATTATTAGCTATGAGACTACATCTATCTAAGAGCAATATTTCCTTTAAAATCTTCAAAACCTGGTCTCAAAACCTACCAGGTTTTTAAAGTTCTTGAGAAGAACATTATTGAAAAAGCACTGAAAGGTTATTACTTACACTGATTTTTTTTGTATGAATAATTTAAATGTGTTGCTAAAGTGAATACCAACCGCCACTCCAGAAAGGGATGGAGTCCCTCTGAGGATTCTCATTTCTTTCATATTTGCTTTTGCCCCTGGTTATAACAGCTTTTTCTTCATTTTCCAATTAAAATAGTACTGTAACGAGATTTGGAAGATTCATCCAATCAACAAGCTTATTGCTGTATTCACTGAAAAAAATCATTAAATATCTCAAAATGGAGAAAAGAAAGCTTTTTGGAGTCTTTTAGATCAAGTTCTTAACATGAAATTACTTAGATTATAAGCCATGGAAGACAGAAAAGAGTTTTTTGCACTTGGCTGACCTAGGGTTTTTTTGAAAAATAAATTTTTCTCTGCATAGATAGTGTCCCACTGAAACAAACACATCCTAAAGATCATGTGGTTCTACCACACTTCCTTGCTCAATTTTAAAACAAAAGTTTTATCCTGGGTATGGATATGCCTAACACAAAGGCATGCACAAGTTCTCACCAAGCCTTTTGGGCAGAAAATGAGCAAACGTGCATGACTTTGTTATGCTTTAACTGTGACCAAATCACTGCAGCCAAGGGCCTTGCATACAGAATTGTGCCAATAGCATCAAAAGGAGCTCCTTTATTAAGTGTGAGCAAGAGCTACACTGACCAATGTGAGGGTACAATGCGGGGAAGGATTCAGCACAGCAGCTGAATGACTCTCCCTGCAAGAAAAGTGATAAACAGGAGGGTCTGCTCTGCTCTGATCTGGCTATACTTCTCACAGGATTTTAAAGAGAAGACTTCGTTAAACAATCTCTAGAAGCCAGAAAAGTATAGCTAACAGCAGCAAAAATGCCACAATTATTGTATCAGAAGGTTCTCCAGGAAACAAGGGATGCAACAGCATCCTGAAACCACACACACCTGTATGTGAAAGAAATCTCAAACAATGCAATTTTTGCACAATTTTGATGTTACAGCACAATGTAAACATTTGTCATGTGGACAATATCTGCCATGTCAGCATAGTTTTTCAGACACACTCACCCTGATTAAAGAAATTGGAAGAGAAAACCTAGAGTGCTGATGCTTAAAGGAAATTCTAACATTTCAAGTGTTCATACTTTTCACTAAAAACATGAAAGGCCACAGGAAGGCAAAGTATGCAACCTGAACAAATGCTGCTTCTGACCTATCCACAATGACAGGACAGAATTACAGTAGACTTCAAGCACAAAAGCAACTTAAATTGGTCTCAAACAAGGAGAGTATAACAAGTACATCTGTGAATACTCAAAGCTCTTACTTATTATTTTAAAAGGCATGAAAATATTTTTGCAAATCAGCTTTAAATAAAAAAGAATCTTCACTCTTTGCTAGTTTTAGTTTGCACCTCCTGTGAGCTTATCGGGATAAGGAAGTTTAAGTTTTGCACAGTCTTACCTGACTGTTTTAAGTAGGGCAATGAATTCTGCCCCAGGATTCATTACAACAAAGTCCCTCACGACTTCAGCACGTTACACTCCTGACTGAAGATAAATCAGTGAATAAATTTATTCACTTAAAGCAAAGAATATGCATGTTTCTCTACAGCAGCAGACCTTGTGCACTGTGTATGGTCAGACAATTTTTTTAAACTAGCTTCATTTTCAGATGAAGAGCAACAGTATCCTCAACAGCAAAGGCAACTTGCTTTTTAACAAGCAGGAAAGCAAATCCTTTCTTCTCTTTGGTCAACTAAGTGCAAAAATCACAATCCCGTATTTAAATTTGCTTGCAGTAAGGAGGGACTAGAAATTTGTGCTACATAGAAATAAAATTATTTATTTTCCCAACTAGTGCATGCATCCAGAAACGGCCCTCCTTGTTTCGCTTTGACTATCTGCTCTCTCTCCAGATTAACTCACAGGGATTTGTGAACTCAAACCACATTTACAAAAAGCACTACCTGCTGTCTCCTTGGAGGAACATCTCCTAAGCAGCTCCACTTTCTGTAAAGGAATCTGAACTTTCTTCATTCTTCACAACACAGGGGCTCTCCCATATCACAAGAAAGGATTTCATCATGCTGGTGAGCACAGCACAGTATCAGCTGTTTAAGCCATCTGTACCACTGGATTTCTTTGTTAAAATTAATCCAATTCAATCTCATTCGTGTCTTTTTAGTCGTCTACATTTTTTCCATCCTTGCTGATAACCGTACATCCGTGCCAGCTACTAAGTATCAGTCACTCTCACGCTTTCCCTGCTCCCTTGGCCCCTCTCTAAATCTCAGACACTAGCTAGTTTCACGTTACTCCACAATGTGCCAGGTATTAGTCTCATTCCACAGCTGAAGATATGGATTTAAAAAAAAATTATTTGATAAAAAACCTGACTTGGTTAAACTGAAGGGGAAAAGAAAAAAAAAGACTTGTGAGTTAACATTTGTGATCAACAGAAACAGAGTAGAGGATGAGAACTGTTTAAGTACTGTCAGTACTGTACTACTGAAACTTGAAGTTAATACAATACTATCATTATGTTCAGCGAAGTAATGTTTTGAAAGCACTCATTAAGCCCAACTTTGATTACATATGCTACTAAAGAAGATTTTTAAAATATAAAAAGAGATGCTTAGGACTGAGGTTAATAAACATTCAAAAGAAGCCTACACATAAAAATAAAGGGGAGAAAAAAGCCTATAATCCTTCACACAATCTTTTATTCCATTTAAATTGTACTATTAAGCTGTGCTACTAAAAATAATATAAGTTGGAAACCTACTTACCAAAAGGGTAATCCTTTGCTTTACATACCCAGAAACAGATAGGGTAATTACAGTATATTTAATATTTGATATGAAAAAGCATTAAAGAAGAGAAAAATAAACTGGTAGCAGATCTAATTTCACACTCAGGGGATTACAATGTAAAGAATACACACAAGCATTCTCCACTGACAACAGCACTGTGAAATGCTCAGTAGATTGCTGGCACTCTTAGGATTTAAAAGATTTAATGTTCTGCTTCATTACTTCACAGCATGCAAAAGTTTGGAGGCCACTGGAAGACCAAGCAGCTTAGCAAGGAAAAATAACAGAGGAAAAGGGCCTCATCAAACTTACAGGACCTTTTTTGATAGCATTTTACTGTGCTTAAATTGTGAAAATTAAAAACCAGAGTACTAATGTTCTCTTAGGGTATTCAAGGCCATGTACTGGGTGCCATTCTGACTGCTCCAAAAGTAGCCTCTACATATACTGATATCCTATTTTTACTTAACCAAATAAATAGAAACTTAAGTCCTTTTCTGCTGTAAGGAATAACACCTGCCTCCCTTAAATGTATATACTTGCAAGAGAAAAGAAAACAAACAAAAAAGCACAAAAAAGAGAAATTACTTGATCAAACTCACACCCGGAGTAGCCGAATTATAAATTTTCTTTGTACCTGAATAGAGGTCATTGCTTGTCCTGGATCACCAGGAGTGCATACTTGGCAAATGCATGCTTTCCCATGGTCAGCACTGGGGTGGACCACTGCTCCTCAATGTAAGAATCATAATTAGGGCAAAGCATCTTTGTGAGCTGCAGTAATTTCCCCCTTTTCTCCCCCGTGCAGCCAAGCAGGAGCAACCCTGCAGGGTAGGTGACAGCACTACAATAGCTAATCCCAACAAGAGAAACTCTGAGCAAGGAAATGTGCTCTGGAAATGCAATATGTATTCTAAGAGGATGAGACTGCTGAGAAAACAGAAGGCTGCAGTAATTAGTCCTTGGGATGAGAAGGTGGCTCTTTTGCCTAAGAGGGCCTTTCAAACCTTGGGTATTTAGTTTAGCTCAAAGAAAACAAGTTCTTTTGTTAAACATGCATCTAATCAACTAGAAATTTTAGAGGCACACATAGAACTTCAACAAAAAATAACTTCAAACAACTGAATTTGGTGTTTAAGGTGCCCTCTGAATTACAAAAGGGTTTGTGATTGTTTTCACACATTCTATGAAGAAACATGTGAGGGAAAAGGTTTTGTTCCTCTTGTTCTTTTTAGAAAGAGCTTGAAGGGAAAATCAAAATCCACACAAAATATACCTCCACTGCCCATCCTCTCTTGCGGTGCCTCTTGGGGCTGCCACAAGCCTCTCCCAGTGCTGAAGAGCACTGATGGGTCTGATACACCACAAGCACAGCCTGAATGCCTCAGGGGGAGCCCCTACCCTCCTCATGCTTTATTCCCACTTCTTGGTAACCATTCCACCAATGGTTCCCTCACATACTTCTTCCTATTTCCATCCCAAAGAAACCCACCCAGACCAGGAAGAGCCCATTCCAGGAGGTGGTGGCATGGTGACTCCTCAGGGATCGCACATGGAAGCAGTTTCTGTCTCGAGCCTCTTCAAAAGTTGCAACCTGTTACAGCAGAGAGCTGGTCACCAACCTCATATGGTCCTGAGCAGTCCCAGCTACACAATGGATAGACATTAAATCAACCACATTCACAGCCCCACCACTCAGAGTGAGAGCAGCACTCAGGCTGAACAATTCCCATTCCTCACCACTTCATCCCTCCCCTCCCTTTCCCCTCTAGCTGCACCCAGCAAGGATGTGATGCTGCTGAAAAAACCTGATCCTTTTCATTTTTTCCTTTTCCAAGCCAGTTTACACTTCAGCTCACAGGAGAGCTGCACAGCTTACAGAGCTGCAGTGGCATGGCCAACCCATGGTGTGAGGCCATGTGGTCATGAGAGAAAAGGATGTGCCAAATGAGGGGACAGCAGGTGACAAGGGAAGGACAGCCAACACATTTGAAACTACCACAATTACATGATTTTTTGGCAATATAGGCAGCCTCATATATGCTCTCCTATCATGCCTCTCCCATGGCTCTACGTAGCACAGGGAGCTCAAGGGTTGTGTGTTGACAAGTGGAATTTCTGTAGATGACTTACTGATTTAAAATAATGCAGGCTGCATTTCTACCAACAGGATCATGCTCTCTGTGAGTTCATCCATTCCCAAGTGTCACTGAGCACCATCACCCACCTCCTAACCCTGTCATATTATTCCAAAAGTATTCAGATTCTGCAGCTTTCATAGGTAAAACATGGGAAGCAAAAGTAAAACAGAACTGAAGAAGAAACAAACTGTTTCTTCTAAAGCAGTTTGTTCTGCTTCCTTAGAACTTCCTAAGCAGTTCTAGCTAATAAAAAGTTTGAAATATCTAGCTCTATTTTATTTTATATCCCATATGAAAATGTTAGTTACAGCAAGTACAGGACAGCACGTAAGCAATAATTGCTTTAGAAGGAAAAGTAGTATACAAGATGAGTTGGATGGCTGAGGCCAAGAGAGTCCAGGAAAAGCGCATTTGCAAAAGAAAGATATTTAAATTAGAAAGTGTATATTAGTAAGTAAGGGTCACATCAGCGTATGCATTTTCATCAAATATAAGGCAGTTCTAAATGCAGTATGAAATAGCTGCTATTTACAGGATATTATTAGAGCCATACAATATAGTGTTTCATTTTGAAAGCTTACAGGTCTTAAACTAGACTGGATAGACAAAACAGAAAGCTACTTATTATTTAAGCAGCACTCATCTCAGAAGGATATTAAGTTTATAGCCTGATGCTGCTTACTCATAACAAAGTCTAATTACGGCCTAACAAGCACACCCACTGGCTTCAGTGAGACTCGGCAAAGAATAAGACAGGATCCACTGTATGTCAGGTTTGGCAGCTCCCTGATGAAGTGCTCCAGAGGAAACAAACCATTCGGCCAGTTAATAGAGGAAACTATTTAACACGGAAGCCAGGGATAAGTGATGCAACTCGCTCACCACCAGAGCAGTCGCTGCCAGGGCCAGAAGCAGGACTTGGGAGCTCCGCAGCTTCCGCGTGTGCGCACAAGGACATCAAATCTCCTCATGGAAAATTATCACCTCAGCAGATCCTTCCTTTCATCGTTTGTGCACAGTTTTGAAAGAAAGTTACTGAATCACATGTTTTTATTTCCCTGGTAATTGCATCGGGATCTCAGTTATATATACATATGTCACCATCTTCTATTCTATTAGAGGAATGTACTCTTTGACAGCTATAATAAAATGCAGAAAGACGATAAAGGAAAATAACTGGAAAAGAAACTGAGGACTAAATGACTGTTGGTTTCAAGCTCCACCTTCCATCATGAGACAAACATCAAGCACTAAATCAATTCTGCATATCAGCTTAGCATACCACAACATACAAAATACACACCCATCCAACTGGTATCTCTCCTTCAAAACACTGAATATTCAATGCCAGCAGTATCAACCGAGACAGCAATTTCACTCCAAGAGCTCTCTTGGTTTTGAGTTGAGCTCCTTGCTTTGCTCTGCAAGCTATACTCCACATTGCCTGTAGACTACTCCTGATCATAGTCCCTGCTCAAAGAATCTTAATTCAATCAGACCAGAAGTGGCCACCAACAAAGTGGTTGTGAGGTGCCTCTGTCACAGGGTGTCTCAGCTGGGACCACTGATCACTGCAGAACTGTCCTGTGGAGAGCATCCCGAAAAGCAGCACTACTGGTAAAGCAGGGACTGCAAGACAGAGATACATGGTGGGGAAACTGCTTCAAACTGACTAAATGTGGATTCTTTCCTGCATCACTTTTATGTTCTCTATTTATATCTATTAAAAAAAGACGTTCTTAAGCTGTGCAGACTCAAGTGTGGAGATGAACCTGACTGCACTTAAGGGCTAGCAATGCATAAGGGAAAGTCTTTGCTCTGTTCAGAACAAGCTGTGTATAATTTATTGTGACTGTAGAACAATGGCCTAGATAGAGTGAATATCCACAGCAGTTGTGTTCTGACCTATCACAGCACTATCTGTCTCAAAACATCTTGGGGGCCAAATATCTGTGTTTCTGAAAAATAACAAAAAGAAATCATGGAAGGAGGAAAGGATGGTCATGAGAGTAGAGCATGGCACACTGCTCCATAGAAAACATTACATCTTATATCTCTCCATTTAAACATTCCAACCAACTACATCAACTACACCCATTTAATCTATCACAAATAAACAATTTTTGAAATCCCTTGAAAGTCAGTGCATCAAAGCAGAGCAGCTCAGCAGGCCATGCCCACACGTGGTTCCTCCCATGCTGAAGCTTGTCCTAGAGCCTACCACCACCTGGCTGCAGTGGCCAGAAGGAAGAGGATGAACCAGTGCAGGCATCCATGGTGCAGGCAAGGGCTGGCAGCAGCTCCCTGCACACAGCACACTTCCCAGCCTTATTGCCAGGTCTCCTGAAATGCTTGATCTCCGTGCATCAAGCACAGGGGAAATTGCAATCATGCATATACAAAATAAGCCAAAGCCTAACATGACAATTTTGGATGTGTACTAAGTGGTGAATCAGACATTTTTCCACCTCTCATCTCTTTCCTCTGTTATAACTGACGAGTCAAAATAATCCCTCCCCTTTGAAACTGTAATATTCAGATGAGAAGTGTAAAAGCATATGTGGTCTTTAATTCTAAATTCTACATGTATTTTGGTTACAGTCTTAATAATGGCATGCTAAAGGCGCTTCAGTTGCTTCCTTTCCTCTTGATTTTATCTTGTTTCATTCAAATTACTATGTACGACTTCATACAATTTCACAGTTTCAAGCATTGAAACCTGAATGCAGTAACAATCACACTGCCTCCCCAGCAAACACAAACACTGACAACCCTCAATTTCTTTTGCATGCCAATCCTAGCAATGCTGCAGGTATCTCTACATGGTTTCTATGTGCTTCTCTTCAGTGAGAAGGAATGAAGGAAAAGGATAAAAAGCCAGAGTGGCTATTATGTCACCACATCCATTTTTCAGGATGCAGTCCTAAGGAAAAGCTCTTGGGCTCAGATATCAGCAGGAACAGCCAGCTGGGATTCCTGCCTCACTGAAGAGGAAGAACTTCAAAAAGCACACACAACTGGTTCTCAGGCTCTTCAAAGAGCTCTAGAAGCAGGAAAATACCAGACTACAACATATTCAAAACCCAATAATAACAGTGGCAGCTTCTGACATCTTCTCACATTAGAGATGTATCTGCAACCAACCCCAGGAGTGAAGAGAGATAACAAACCAGTATAATCAGCCCACAGGTGAAAATGGAAGTCAGGAAAGGGAAGATGGAGGTGTCTCCCAAAATATTTAAATTTAACTATTTTGGTCAACTACAACACTGGAAGTTTTAAAGATTAACTTGAGGGAAGGTAGACGTTAGGGTAGAAGTAGAGAAGGGAAACAGAAAAATGCTTATTTTTGATCAGTGCTGTCAGATGTGCTCTTCAACTTTTAACTCTGCTTCCTTGGTGGAGAAGAAAGTGAGCTATAAAGGGGTTGCCAAGCTTCGAAGCAGAAAAAAAAAAAAAAAAAAAAAGAAAAATAAGCAAGCAGGTAAATGTCTCAAAGACACAGCTTCAAAAGGAACTGACAGTGCCAACACCATTAACTGGGGAGTCTGCCTGCATAAATCCATCCATATTTGAATGTGTTCATTTTCCCAAAGCTTACAACTGAATCAAAGGCTATTTCATACTTCAAGAAAAGAGAAAGGGTCTGAATGAAGCAGGGAAAGAAAACTTAAAAATCAGTATGACTGTGTCAGTGAGAAGAGCACAGGCTGACCCTCACTCAGACATGCTATAAGCTCACATCATGATTTCATCCACGAGAGCCTCCCACGGTAGTGCCTGACTGAAACACTGCTGCCTGCACCCTACAGCGGTGCCAGCACGCCTGTTTACACAGCCATGCTGAGAATCAGATCTGGCTTCCCCACGCAAAACAAAAGCCACAAACCACGTAGGGTTTTTCTGCATTTTTAAGCCAGATCCAGTCGCTGTTCTGGGTCACGTGAGAGCTGTATGGCAGGGCCAGAACAACCGGTGTGCATGTGTTGAAACAGGGGATGTGAATTCATCTCGTAAAAACACAGTTAAAGCCAGCTCTCCCTGCCAGGGACAGACTTATCTAGGCTAAGAGGAATTTATAAATGAGCAAGTAAAACCTATCCACATAAGTCTTTTTGGAGACAAAGCTACATCTCGTGCATTACCCTATTGTGTATCCAAGAGACATTTTCAGGGGGTGAATAAATAACACTGTGTTCCAAAGATGCTGGCTCCCTGTCACTGTCAATGTCTGCTGTCACTAGACGGCAGAAGGGAGTCCCCTGCAGAGTGCAGGACATGAGCCACCTGCTGAAGGGATTGCCTGTGCCTGGCACACCCAGGCTGCAGCCCCAGTTTTTAGTTGCAAAAGGACAAACTGTGACAGGGCATCCAAGAGAGGAAACTGTCCAAGGCCTGTCACCTGTGCTCCTGAAGAGGCACATGCAAGAAAATCCACATAGAAAAGCTTTACTTGCAAACCCCAAAGCTCTTGTGTTCTACCCCATGTAACACTGACATGAAAATACAGCTCTGAATCCAAGGGGAAATGCATTTGCCAAAATACCTGTATTACAAGCAGGGTTCTGAGTGCAGTTAAATGCCCATTTCTTTTATTATGTATCAGTTTCAAACCCTCTCAACTCAATTTACTTCAACCTTTAAAAAGAGAAAATTCCTCACTCGTTTGCATTACTTTCACAATCTCCACTTTTTGTTTCATTCATACATTCACAACTACTGAAATGATCTTTGATTTGAGAAGTTGAATTCTCATTTGCAAGGCAAACAGCATTCATACCCAAGGAAAATAAAATGATCACCACTTTTATTAAAGCAAAAACGCCTTTCCACTTTTTCAAATGCTTCATTCCTGTTCCCCTGAGTTTTAACTCTCTGCAGAGTTATCACAGCACACTCCAACAGACTTTTTCCACCACTAGATGAGAAAATACTTAGATGTGAACTCTTGCTTTGAAACAGGATGGAAAATCCTAGCAGACTTCTGGGGAATGTAAAAAAAGCCTTATGTGCAGTAAAAATCACACGTGCAACAATGCAGAGGAGAAAAGTAGCAAGAGTCATTGGTTTGACTAATTCTCACACAGATTAATTTTGGAGAATAAAATAACCTTGTAGAAAACTCATATACACTGAAAAACAAACAATTTGAAAAACGTAGCGGGGCTCATTTCCTGCCCTACTCTATCCCAGCAAGCCCCACAATTACTTAGACAAGAAAAAGTACTTTATACCTTGTATTAACACAAGTTCCCAGATCTATGTAACCTATATAATCCATATTTCATGCATAATCCCAGCATCCATGTCCTCCATATTCCACTTACTTTTATAAATTACCAATTTGGAAAATTAATATATACAGACATGAAAATTTAACCAAAGAGCAACTCCAAGAAGTGTCTAACCAAAGCTAGTATTAACACACAAGTTTTCAGCTCACTGAGAAATTAAATTGCAAAGCTCCAATTTGTAGCTCTTCAGGTCTCTGGCACCACAGCACGGTACACAGCTGAAAAGAATTAATCAAGATTTGAAAACACATCCTAATGATGTTTGTTTGTTTGTGTGAAAACTGGTACAAGTAGTTAAACTGGTACAAAAATATTTTATCAATTCTCCCCAGGCTTACATTCACTTCTGTTTAACAGTTATTCTCTTCTTATTTGAATATTTCATTAAAATCCCTCAAAAGAAGATAATAAGTTTCTAATCCTGCATTTTTTTCAGCTCTGATAATGTGAGAGAACTGTTGGCTCCCTGAAATCCCACCAACACAAAAATACATTGCAGGTGCTGCAAGAAACTTCTGCTGCTCATGAAATGTTCTCAGAGTGTACAGCACATACCAGAGCAGTTACTGTTCCTTCCTAGAAAGAAGCATTTGTTGCACATCTAACAAAACTAACTGATTGTAGCAGTTGGAAAACAAAAGGAATGTAACAATAAGGTTATTTTTCTCCTGCTTCTTAGACACCATGGGCTGACAAAGTGCCACCTCTAAGGCATTGCCTGCTTGTTTGGTAGCAAGTGTTAGCACTAGAAAATTCCCTATTGTGAGGCTGCAAACTCCAGAAGTTTGGTCAAGAGTTGTATGACAGATAAACACTGATAAAGCCGCTATTTCCAGCTTCAGAGTTAAAGATGCTCAGTTTTCTTTCTGCATTAAGTTTTGGCTGAGTATGTTGTCTCTCTAAGTCCTTCCAGTGCTGTCCCTTGAAATGATGCAAATAAACTGCAAACTCAACATTTCCATACACATGGGATTATATAAGGAATGCCAGGACAACCCAGACTTACTAAAAAAAATATTACTCATGTTCAAATATTTTGTAGTTATTTTTTCTCTACTGAAAATAACAAACTTGTATTTCTCACATACGTTGCAGAGTACAAATTCTTAGGGAAGAGGAACAGACTTCAGAGTCTACCTTCCAGATATTTCTCTTTTAGGATGAAAAATATTTTTGTTTTTTATAATTTTTAGTTGTCAAACACATTTCAAAGAGAGATGATCAGCTCAGACACGCATTATTGAGCCTGGTAGAGAGATTATTGGATAAAATTCCATGAGCTGTGCAGGTCTGACTAAGCACTGCTCTGTAAAAGCTTGGTATGAAGCTACAAACTTGAGCAGAACAGAGAAACAGGCTACTCCAATTTTCCACCCAGATCATAATTTGGAGCTTATGCTCATCCTAAAACTGGCCCTACCTCTTTACTTTAATGTTGGTGCCAGAACTGCTGTCTCTCACCTGTGTCACTCCCATGGAAAACTCCCACTGCCTACACCAAGAGATTCCAACCTGAGCTGTACACCCAATGAAAGACCTTCTCTCAAAGGCATTTAAAACCTTGAGAGAAAGTAAAACAAGTGGGGGTAAACAAATGACAAGGTTGATAGAAAGAAGGAACAGAAATAGAGAAAAAAACGCACACAGCTTCACAGTAGTATTATAAGCATGATTAATTGGAAAGAAGCCTATGGATTTGTACTGTTTATTTTGAGATACAAAGTATAAATTAAATACTGCAACTTAAACAACTATTTCCTTACTCATTAGACTCAGGTATGCATCAAGGTATGCCTTTATATATTAAAATGATGAATAATTCTGCATATATCATTCAGCAAAAGCTCATGCATTCTATATGACATGAAAGAAAAATGAAGCAACAAGCAAGTCAGGGAAAGACAGTCAATGACTAAGCATCACACCTGGCAAGGACACCAGTGCAGCAATCCCTGCACTGACAAGTTAATACACAATACTGACAAGGTGGGCCAAACTTGCAGTGCCTCAGAAGGCAGCAAAGCCTGGAAGAACAAGATAATAGCAAATAATTGTAAAGACTGACATGCCTACCGCTTCCTGCTGAAGAGCAGTGGTGGCAAAAGCACTGCTGTGCAAGGAGCTGTGGTTGGCTGCCTCCCTCTCCCCTGGCCTGCCCGCTCCACGGCAGGGGCTGCAAGGGAACAGCACAGACAAAAGGGAATAAGGCAAAAGCACAGCAGACAGTGAACCAGAAAACGTGGTTATCTAACCAAAGCTCACTCTTTTTAGAATATTTGCCTCTCTAATATTACCAAAAACTGTCTGGATATTCATCTTGATGGAAGAGGGATTTTTTTACAAGAGCAAGCAGTGGTAGGACAAGGGGTAAACAGCTTTAAACTGACAGAGGGCAGGTTTAGATTCCAGGCATTGGGAAGAAATTCTTTACTGTGAGGGTGGTGAGGCACTGGAACAGGTTGCCCAGAAAAGTTCTGGAGGTCCCATCCCTGGAGGTGTTCAAGGCCAGGCTGGATGGGGCTCTGAGCACCCTGGTCTAGTGGAAGATGTCCCTGCCCATGGCAGGAGGGTTGGTGGTCTTAAGGTCACTCTCAACCCATTCTATGAAATCCAAGCATGCAAAACCATTCAAGTACCTGCACAGCGTAATAAAGCAGTCAAAACTGCAAAAGTTAGGGCACACACAAATGATGAAATAGAAATATAGCAATATGGACAGGTTTGATGCTTTTAAGGAAATCAGATGCCCTGTGGAGAGGGCAAATTCCAAGAGTCACATGATATTGGGTTTGAATTTTTACTGTCTTGCCATGTAGTATAATAAATTGTGGTTAAGAATTTGTGTAAAAATTGGAGCAGGTTACAGAGAAGTAAACTACTTCTGAATGTATAAAATGAGCACGAAAATGTTCTGCCTTATTTACATCTCTATCACAGTGAAACCTCAAAGTAGATTGAGGGTACTTTTAAAGAAGTTTCATGATAAAGTAGCACTTGATAGATAAGCTTTGGAAAAAACTTGCTGTAGGGGCACTAACCTGCAGCTGAGAGCTCAAGGCAGGAACTCTTTAAACTCTGTGGTAGTTCCTTCCTCAGACACCAGCACTCACATCAGGTCTCTGACAGATTTGCAGCAGTTGGTAAAAGTCAGACAAGTAAAGTAGCTACTATTTCCACCCACACACCCCATCCCAAGGCAAAGGTTCCCAGTCTGCACACAGAGCAGCTTGGGAACAAATGTAGTTTTCCTCCCAGGAAGCAGAGTCTGTTTGTTTACCTTGGTACATTCCCAGGTAAAATGTGTAGATTTCCACATAGGAGCAAGTGGAATTGCTTGCCAGTTGTAGCCTCTCCCTGAAACACTGTTTTCAGCTTCCATATCATTTCCCATCACAAGAGCCAGACAACTCCACTGGGAAATGGCTCCAACAGGCCCAGAATGAAGGGGACATGAACATACTCACAACACCAGGTTCTTGCTGCACAGGCTGCAGCCAACTGCTCTGTGCTGCTGTATCCCATAACTCAGCATAAGGATGAGTCCAACCAAAGGACCATCTTTAGACTTGAATAATAACCTGCTAAAATTATTACCTGAACTTTTAAAATGTATTCTACTATAGCTTCAATGTCCCATTGCTCTGCTTTCAACATGACATCTCCTACTAAATTTGCTTTTATTCCAGTTAATTTTGAATCTTTTGAATCTGCTCACATAATAGCTTGTGCTTGTGTAACATTCAAATAATGTTATGGATTAACACTAATGTTTTATTTTGGCACTAAAGACACAGTCAAAGTTACCCTTGTAAGAAAAATGTGAAGGAAACATCTAACTAGAGAAGAAATGTGAACACTACAATTACACCAACCAAGTTATAAGTAAAACTCTACAGCCAAAACCAGCTTCCAAATTATTTATTGCCATGAAAGCAACTTCCATTGTTCTTCCCAAGCCAACCTGTCTTTATGGACTATGAACACCAAAGGATATCCATCTCAGTGATGGTCTTCCAGAACTCTTACCACAAATTAGACATCACACCAAAATTTAGCATTTGCCAAAAGCATCACCACAATTTTCCTATGTTCATTGCTATTTATATTTAAGATTTACACTAAACTGGCACTTATTCCAATGGCATTTATTTTGGTGGATGATGGCAAGACATGATGACACACCTGACAAATAATAACTCTGGTATGGGGAAACATGGATATTGGCAAGTTCTCAATCTTCAATTTATTGTTTTCATCAACCCTAACCCGAGCTCTAATTTGGGAGCATTTTATTTTGGTCAAAGAACTCATCTAGTAGAACAAGTCATACTTTGTTAGATCTTGCCCAGGGAATAGGTGTGTTTCTCAAATTATACTCTCACAGACTAGGAATAAAGAGCATAGGTTGGGAAAGAAAAATCATTGGACTTGGGCTTCAATTTAGTTGGAGACAGTGGAAAAGAAAATACTGACAAGGTACTAGCACATTTGGTTTTTTTTCATACAGTAAAATATTGAAAAAAATATTCAGCAAATGAATTTCACTTCATGTTTCACTTGCTAGTATTACAACCCTGTGTCCTGAACAGCCTTTGCATTTTGAACACGTATTTTCTGTTTGGCAAACATCTACTCTACAAAGGCAAATTTTATATTAAAGCTACCAGAATTTAATTCTCAAGTGTTACTGGACATGCATTTTTTAATAACCCTTAAAATTTGTGGATATTACAGTGTTTCAAATTTTAACGAAAATTGCTGCAATTGATGTGTCAGTTTTGAGTAAAATTAGTGCTCATGAGAAGGCGCCAGGTTAATAACTCTGGAGAAACTTGTCTATTTTTGTTCCAGTTAGATCTGTAAAAAGCCTGAATTTTTGTATTAGAAATGCAGATCCTGTCTAGCCTGGAAGATCAAGAGCTTGCAAAACTTTGTTACTCTTGTAGCGTCACAATCAAGTTCAGACAACAAAAACGCCAATTTTATTTGGGCTTCCCACAAGATTTTTAACCCTTTTGAAGAAATAAAACCACAACAGTAATTTGCCAGTAATTAACAGAAAACAGAACTTCATTTTGGCCAGCAGGTCAGCATGGTTGTTACATATAAATCAGGGAGAGGGTCAGGAGTATCTCTGCGTGGCACACAGAAGGCACAAGGCGCTCAAGGGATGCTGCTTCTGGATTACTGACTGCCAGATTAGGAGCATCTGAAATAGAGAAGTCTAAGTTTCAGCTCTGGTCTATCTTATCCCAAACACAAACAGATGGCGAGAATACGGTTGATAAAAACTCTAAATACAACTTTGTCGTTCAGTTTAAGCTTGTAATATTTTTAGTTTACAGTGCTTTCCCTTTACCTAAATTTATTTGGAGGAATAAGAAAAAAACATGTAAAATTATGCAACTATTGAATTAAAATGTCTATAAACAATTACATTAACAACTTGACTGCAGTTTACTTTCGAGTTCTACAACCACATGAGCAGCATCTTTAAATGTAATTTCTCAGTGACTTCAGTTCCTCTATCATCCCTTGCCTGGGAATTCAGCACCTCTGGGCAGGATACAAATTTATGGTCTTCAGTTCAAAAGAAGATGATAAAATAGAAAAAAAAAAAAAAAAAAACCACCTCTGACTATCAAATCTACTAACATCAAATAATGGTGTTCTTTTCCTCAAAATTTTTCAGACTTCAGCTGATACACAGTAAGTAGAGACATATTTGTGCATTCATGCTTTTCCAAAACAAATAACCACCTATAATTCTCCCAGTGGGTAGTATCAATTCAAAAACAATCAGGAAAAGCTTTATAAACTAGCAGTGAACAAAAGATGTTTCTGGTGTCATGACGAAGCCAACACTGACGCAGCGGAGTTAGCAGCTACTGCAAGCTTCAGCAAATGGAAAGACCAGCATCATGATCCAATCACAATGTATTTCTGAGTTTAGGATCAAAGTACCAGGTTGACAGATTTCTGCCAGCTAAAAAACAGGTACAGTCACTGTCAGGAAGAAAAAATAATTAGGTGGAGGACTAATGTGAAAACAAAGAGTAGTTTTCGTTTCTGCCCTGATTGCCTCCTCTGTGCTAAGGCTGCAGTCCTGCTCTTCACACCATTAACATTAAAGACAAGTATGGAACCAGCAACTATGGCTTAAAATATGGCAGACAAAACCAGAGTGGATTTACATATCACAGGACATAAATGAAAGTGAGTTAACATTGAAGCCTTCCCTTATACTAAACTCTTCACTGTGGTTTTCCAAAGCCTCATTTATCCCAGCAAGATTAAAAAATTGACACAAAGAAGCAAGCACACAGGACAGAACGTAGCACACACAATTCTTCAACAGATAATAATAAAATAGCAGTTTTTATAAAACCTAGGAGGAAGAGAGACACCAATATGGGATGATGGGCTTAATCAGTGTGTGCTGTGGCGGACACATGCCACGGCACAAGGCTGCTCACCATCTAGTGGTGCCAAGGGAAAAAGTGCAATAAATGGAACAGAATACCTGCAAACTATGATCCTTCAATTTACAGTTTCCTAGAAGGATTAAGGAAACACATTTTTCATTGTGACAAAACAGCAGCCCAATTTCATCAGCTTAAATAAGTATTAAATTCACCTGGCCAGCAGTATGAGAGTAAATTTAGAGCTACTGACTGTGTAGCCATGAAGAAACTCTTGATAACTCTTTAGTAATTGAAGTTTTATTAATTTAACTAAGCCTTCACACGTAAGCAAACAAGAAGTTAAATGTGCTGTCAAAATTACTTTATTTGTGCTTTTCCCTCCAATCCTTTACACATCTCTAGCTATTTACAGAGCACTTCTGTGTACCAGACATTCACATACTTCAAGCTGACAAATGAAAGCAATGAATGCTGGAACTGCGGCAATAACACATCTCAGAGATGTGGGCATTCCAGCACCAGTAGGGAATAACCTGCATTAGTGACATTCTGCAGGGAAAATGGGCACCTCCAGTGCAAGGCGCAACGATTTAAAGGTCAGGTCCCAGTGCTGACAGTCCCACCTCAATCAGTAGCAATTTGGCCAGCACAGACCATCTCAGCTGGGTACCAGGACATCACTCCAGTTCTGTTTGTTGTGCTGGGCTGGCACAGCCGTCAGCCTCACTCACTCATCTGGGAGCTGCATCCAGAGCCACAACACAGCCTTTCCCCTCAGCATCTCACTCTTCTGGCATTCTGCATCTCTCCTCCGGGTCACGCTCCCTTTGTTCTAGCCCACTATGTGATGCCATAAGTCACAGTTCAATTTCCCTGATTTGGGAGAAAAAGACACCACATTCTTATTGTGCCCTCTCCAGTTGTCCCTCTCTGTGCTGCTCTAACTGCTGCATCCTTCCTCACCTCGCATTCCCTCACTCTCTGCCTGGGATACCTCTCAGCTCAGGACCTGGCTACCCAGTTGCACCTCTTTCCTCACAGGCTTTTCCTACATTAAGGTGTCCAGAAATATCCAGGACTGCTGATTCTCCCTTGTTACCATGTCTGCCTTGCTGATATTTTATTTTTAAGAGAACCATATGAAAATCAGCATGACAATGAAGTAGGGCCAAGCCACTAATCAGAAACCATTTGAAATTAATTTCCTTAAAAACATAAAATATAAACACTTGCACAGTAGGACAAAGAGCAAAAGCTCCCACATCAAAATGAAAACCTTTTTCCCTTTTTTAAAAGCATGGTATCATTGTAGACCTCCAGATTTTTAGAAGTAAGTAATTTTTAAAGTATCTTTTGGTTTGTTGAGTTTAAAAAAAAAAAAGAGAGAGAAAGCAAGCATATAAAAGACAGAAACAAAAAGAAAGAAATGTTGAGTTTTCCACCTTAGAAATTATGCAGACCAAAACCTGAGATAAAACACGAAAACGTCTACTGCCTATTTATCTTAAAAACATTTAAATGCACAAAAATATTTTGGAGAACTCCTTTTTAAGATTTAATTCTGCAAAGGCTTATGCATTTGATTGACCACACGAACAAAATGTATATATCTGTGGAACTGTACCCTAAGAACTGCATTAATTCCTAAAATACAAACAAATCAGAAAAGTTCCTTTGCAGCACACTTATCCAATATCAGTATTTGATATGGCACTAACTGAGCAGAAAAACCTTTAATAAATCGGGAGTGCAAAGAATGCAAGACACAGTGCACAGACTTTTATATATTTTTTGCATCGATATCTGCAGATTTTTGTGCAATCTTCTCCCAAAACTCAGCATTCAATTTGTACCCATAATTTCAGACTTTCCTACATTTTTTTTCCTATTTCACCAAGGCAGGCATTCCAAATGTCCCTTTCTTTGATAGTTCCTCCTCAGTTTATGCTATTTAGCTTTGTGTTGCCCCTAAAGCCAGATTTCACAGAAGACCCTTTTACACTATCAGATTCTTTAATCATCCTACACCTTTATGTAGGAACGTCATGTTTTCAGCAATAACAGAAACCAAAAATCTTCCTTTGTTATCACAGCACTATTCTGCAAACAAGTTTTGTTTTTTCCCTATGCAGTTTGTCTCTTTACGTATTTACATTCATGGGATTTTGCTGGTATCCGAGCTCTGGACAGAGCTGTGACCTCATCCACATACAATCAGAGTCATAAAACATGTGTTGGACCTGAATAAAATCAATATCTCTAAAAACAGTGACATAAGTAGAAGAGTCATATTTACCATTCGGCTCAGAATATTCCGCATCCATCATCAGGTATCAGCAGGGACAAAGCGAAGAGTCTCGGAGCACCAGCAAATGGGCTGCTTCCACTGAATAATTTGGATGCAGTTTGACAATGAAAACACTTTTTAAAACAGAAAACAAGCAGGCAACAGCAAGCTGAATAGCGGGTGGAAAGCTCTAGTAAGCGCATTCTGTGGCACAGGCAGCTGCAAATCACAACAGGCCATTCCCCCGGTTTGTCAAGGGATTGCCATGAGTTAACACAACTTGCAAACAATAAATATCGTTCTGGCCACTCATAAAGCCCCATTAATTTTGTCCACGTTTATCAGAGATTGTATCTCAATTCATACAACTCTGTGTATAAAAGAGCCTGTCCTCCAAAGCAAATTACATCAGCTCCTCATTAGTAAATATTTTTAGAAACAAAACAGGAGTCAAAGTTTTCACAGTTTGAAAGGCACAGAAAAAACACTAGTTTTAAATCGACTCTAAATGAAAGCATGGTAGTGAAACAGCTATATTCCCATTCCCAGCAATTGTGCAGATGGTTTGCTCAATATCACTTTTTTGAGACAGAAGACTCAATGTTGCCCATTTGCATTAGAACAGCCAGACAAAATCTCTGTGTGTGATAATTTGCTGTAGCTAGAGCGAATTTGCAATGAGAGCTTGAAAGTTTTCATAGCAACCCCCAGTGTCTCTGCGTGCATGAGGGATTAGAAAGGAGACGGACGCTCCCTTTGCTGGCTGCTCAAAACTGGTGACACAGGGCACAATCCCAATGCCACACACCTTGAGCTTTGTCTAGGCTGAGCTCCAAACTTCCTGACCTTTTCTACAGTGTTTTAAGCTATTCATCATCTTTCTCTTGCCTAAACACCGTGCCTGCTCTTCCCCCTCTTTTCCAGCTCCTCATTTGAAGCCGCGAATGCGGGTCGTTCCAATTGTGGCAATCAATAGATTTTTTGGGGGTTCAGCTGTATCAGTTTGGCTTTAATTTCTCTCTCTGTATTTTTTGGTAAGTCATCTGAATGAAGGACAGGGTGCTTTAAATCTTTACACACTAAAGATTTATCCAGAGCAGTGACACTGTACACATATACAATTTTTTAACACAAACAACCATAACTGACTGACAAAAAACTATTTTATACCTCAATGCTTTTATGCAATAAAACGGAAGAAATTAAGTAGAAAACTGTCAATGTAAGAAATTGTTTCTGACATGCATCAGGAACTGGAAGCATATAACTTGATACATTTTACGAGGACAAATTTGCCTGTCCAGGAAAATCAATGGATTGTAAGGCCAGTAGATAGGTCCCATCTAGTGAAAACTAGAGTTTTCATTAGTACCTGAAATACTTGAAAGACCATAAAATGAAAAATGTAAACATCAAAGACAGTACAGATATTTTATAGAACTCTGCTGGATATACTTCCTGCAAGGGTATATAATAATGCACAGGTAGATACAGCCACAGGTACCACAGTGCTCTCACTCGATTCCTCAATAGTCTAAGAAACATTCCATTAGGAAACAAGAGTACTTCAGCTAACTGCAAGGCTTATTACCATGCAAAGCTTTTCCAGAATAGATGGGAAAACTCCATTGTGTGCCGAGCTCTCATTCAAACTAGCTTAACTCACAAACTATAAATGTGTAGCAGTAATATACACTGTGAATATTTAATGCCAGGTATGCTTAGCGAAGAAGGAAGCCATTTAAAAGCTGCATAAAAAAGGTAAAGTGAAAGGAACACTTTTGAGAATTACCTATAAAGAGAATAAAATATGCAAGTCTGTGCTGGAGATCAAAAATGTACAATATGCAATGAGAGGGAAATAATTAAACAGCAGACAACATGATATCCCTGTAAAAACGCTGGGGAAAAAACAACTTGCCTAACTTCAGAAACATAGAAACAGAAAGTAGCAAAAGAATTAGAGTTCTGCATCTTGGCTAGTTTATTTCACCATTTATAATTTATCCTTTAACACCATAAAGATGGTAACTGTTATTTAAAGAGTAGAAAAATATAGCAGAAAGTGAGGCCCTTGCAGATTCAATAAAGATACAAATTGAATTAACTATTATTGTTGAATGTCACTATTATCTGCCATACACAGAGTAGATTTTGTAGGATGCACACTCACAGCAAAAAGCCCTTCATCAGTCCTTCCTGACAATCAAAGTTAGCAGTATCATCTTTATTGTCTCCAAACAGCCCAAGTTCGAGGAAAACCTTGCTGCTGTAGTCTCAGAGAGCCCCTCACCATACTAGCAGCTACATAAATGTAGTGTGGTGGCTTTGAAGTCCCTTATGACCAAGAAACGGGCATTAATCAATTGCTCACCCTCTACCTTGTCCCAAACAGTAGGAAAAGGTGAGGCAATTGTCATGCTTATTGTATTTAACAAAATACACAAGGTACCCAAGATCATGGTGGTACCTGACCTGGGATGTCAGCAGGTACACTGATGGGTACACTGAGATTTCCTGCTGCAGAGTGAGGTCTTCCCAACAAGTAGGAGCATTTCCAGAAGCCCCTGAAAGGAACAGCATCTTAAAACACCTTTTCCATATTTCCATGGCCTCTGAGGTTTTTGTAGCCTCTTGGCAGGATTGGTTTCTCTTTTCTTACTCCAGGTAACAACCTGGCACAGACGGAGCGACACAGGACAGAAAATGCAGCTGCTTGTTGCCAGCCACAGCTGCCCCTCTTCAGGGACCAAAGGGAAGATGAAGAGTTACCAGAAGAGCATGAAGCACAAAAGGCTGAGGACCAATTACAAGAGCCTGATTTGCTGGTGGTTGAGCTCATTAAAAGAAAAATTAAGCGAAAAATAGAGGGAAATATGCCTAGTCATACATATTAACAGCGTTTGGAATAGTTTAACTAAACCTGACTCTAATACATGCGTTCTTTAGAAGGAGACTTGCAGCAAGTGTGTACAAATCTCCACCTTATAAGTACTCCCAAAAATTAACTGACCATCCAGATTTCAGTCAGAATAAAAATAGTTTTATCTTGTTGATAAATCATGCAACATGTAAGCATCTTTCCTTTTTTGAATAACAGGCATCATTTACAAACCTTAATGCATTTCATCTGTAACATTGCTTCCTGTTCCTGATAGGGAAAGGAAAATTCATGAGGCAAATATTTAGCTCCAGGCAACAGGCCAGTATAGCAACAGAAAGTTTTACACTTGTGCCAAGATTTCTTGGTTTCCTTTTAAAATGAAAATCGTGACAATTATCTTGATGCTCTCTGATGAATCAGATTTGTCTATATGAAAAAAAGACTTTTTTTGTTTCTAACACACTATTTTACAAGCTTATTCACTTTCTTTTAAAAAAGCAGCTTATGTACCAACTTAAAAGCTAATGTGCTTGCATGAAAACATTCGTAACCAGTCAAACCACAGAGAGTTTCAGTCAGTAAACCTGAAATGTGGATAGAAAGAGATACAGAATTTCTCCAAGGGGATTTAGAGACACTTTTCAAAAAAATACAGTTGCTGTCTGCCCTGTTACACGTTTTCCAATCCACACAATAAATCTGACTGACTTGAAGTGCCGCTCCTTGGTAATGTCAGCATTTCAAAAACTGTTGTGCCACAAATTAAAGCTTAGATTAAACTTGAAAAAACCCAAGTATTTCCCATGCTGTGCCCATGCTGCTTACCAAGACAATTCTAAATTTAAGATGATTATTTTGATTCTTTGTCTCATACATGCTGGATTTGTTCTGTGGTCTTCTCAATACTGTTCTTGGGCTTTTTTCCCCACCAGTCACAAAGTGTCTACTGATCTACAGGTTGGAGTATGAACTCTGCTCATTTTTAATCCCTGTTTTAACTGTGGTCTCACACTGAGCAGCAATTTAACAAACACTAAGGTCATTCCAGTTTGCAAAAAGTTCTGGCTCATTTCCAGTAGGTTTTCTAAAGCCTAAGTTATCCTGTCATTTTTCATTTTGCTAAGATTCAGGAATCCAATCTGTTTCTAATGTGTATTTGTTTCCATTGCCTTTGCAGTTCTTCCCCCAGAAATCTCCTCCTGGCTCTCATGAACTCGCTTCTTGACCAGCAGCTAATTTCTCCCACTGGTAAAGCTGAATCCAAGAGAACTACAGGTACAAAAGTTCACAGCAGAGAACAGCATCTACATTTGGGCAAGAATTTAGCATTTCCTGGAGTTCTGCCTCTCCCTCCTTCTCCCCTGCCTGGCAGAGCTGCAATTCCACTTTCTGCTCCCAAAAGAAGGAGCACACAAGTATATTTACAATGACCAAACTCTTGTTAAACCCAATGTCATATGCAGAGTTCAAACTCCATCATGCACAGACCCCAATTCTGTCGCCAGGCAATTTTCCCCACTGTGAATTACCAAAATGCATTACTGTCAGGATGGGAGCAAAAAATAAAGTAAATAGAGACAACTTGACAATAATCAGGTAAGTCTTTGCTGTCACCCAGCAGCTTTCCAGCAGTCAACCTGTCCCACTGCTATAGACACAACAGATCTCCTCCAACACTCTCTGCTTACACTGTTGCTATACGGAAACATTGTTTTCTGTACAGGAGGAAAGACCCTGAAACCAGATACTCTGCAGCTCTTCAGCTAGCTCTTGTAATTCTTTGCAGTCCATCTCCCAAGACAGAGAACAGCACCCTGAAGAAGTATTTCAATCCCATTTCAAAAGGAATCATACATTATGCAAAGCTCCTCTCACAGCAGACACCAGGGCTAGAGGTCCATGGTAGAAAGCCAGCAGATCATGAATAAAATACAAAACCAGGACTTATTGCATAGGATTCTGTGTTTCCCTCAGCCAGTCACTTTCTATATTATCCAAACCCAAATCTTCTGCCCTTAATAACCCTGTGGTCACACACGCCTCTCTGTGCCATACAGTGTTCACATGATGACAACAGACATGATTACAATACCTAATTTTAATTGTTTGATCTTTATCCATGACTTTGCTTTATTTTCTTAATACATCTGGTAATCATCTAATGAGCGCAAAATTACCCAGTCCAGAGCTTCCTTTTTATTAGAAAAGGTTCCATTGACCGTAGTTAATGAAACTGAATTCTAGAAATTAAAACTGATTCTTTTTGGGTTTCCTTGGTAAGAAGGAACCTCAAATCAGTTTTGCCCAAACAGAGCTTTTGACCTGAGAGATGAATCCTTGTGTTCTCTTAAGCATGCCCCATCAAAATCTCATGCTGAAAACAACTGTTCTTCTGAACATGCTCCATCTGGGGCTATACAGGATCAATGTCCAAAACCAAACTATCAGTAATGTTACACAGGGAAGAATATTTAAAAAAAAACAAAAACCCAAAAAAACAAAAAACACAAAAACCAAAAAAACAACCCGTCGGGAATATAGTGTATAGTGTATTATTACCCCTGCAGCATTATATTATTTGTGGCTGAGTTCTATTTCTGTTAGCTTTTAAGTGGAACTCAGTTAAGTATAATTTCTATATTTGACCTCCCCTGAGATAGCCTATTATGATTTTATGAAGTTAGCATACATTTCACAGAGCAGTTAAAAGTGGAAAAAGTGGAGAAAAGCAAACCCTTGAGTAAAAACAAGTCAGAGAATACTTCCATAGACACTGTGCAGAAGAATGGAGGGATTGCCTTTTCTTTTATTTCTCCCCCTAATCCCACTCATTATTTCACAGAAAAGATAGAAACCTATATTTCAGTATGAATATGCAAATCTTAAAAATAAAAAAATTATTTTTATCTCAAAGAATAAAGCAACCATTATTGGGAAAGGACAATGAGCAAGGTTGGGCATGCTAAAATAAACATAATTATATTTCAATCTTTGGAAGTTAAACAGTCCTTCAGAAGAGTAAGGAATCAAACACTTCATCATTAATGAATTATACATTGGTTTTACTTTCTTCTGCAAGATCTTAACCAACCTCAGGCATGACAAGGAGCAAGAAGGGCAATAGAGAACACTCTGGTACCAGGAGACACACACACATGCACAGCAGAACATCTGCTTTTTCTGAAACACCACATTCCAAGCCTAAACTAGGAATCTCTGCGCTATTTGCTGTAAGTATCAGGTTTTGTGCAGAGGAATACAGGCACTAGTTCCCATGCTTACAAACACAGTACCCACACAGTCTTAACCAGGTTCCAGGGTTCAGTTTCTGTCTCTCCACAAAGGCGATCCCATGGCAGGTATCCCACCTGGCTGTTACAGAACAGACAAGAATACTTTCATTTTACTTCTATTTTTCTTGCTATTTAAATCAGATTTCTCTTTTTGTTATTTCCCCTCAGAACCCTTCCTGCACTTCCAGTGCTGGCCTGCCCTCTCATATCTCTTTGTGTCACTTGAGTCCTCCTTCCCTTCAAACTTCCCTCTGCTCCATCACACCCTCCTGCCAAGCTCCCTGCCTGCATGGTCTAAGATGTCAGGAGAGTGCTGCCTATAGGTGCTAATGTAAGACATGGGCTTTTGCCTTACTACTTCTTCTGCAGTACCACACTTAAAACTCCAGTTTGGGGCATGATGAAATAGGTAACAGCAAGAGAAGCAGCTGATGTCCCATGTTCAGCTGAATCCAGCACTCCTGAACAAAAAGGCAACCCCCATCCTTCCCCACTGCCCTGCTTGCCATGATTTAACTTTTGCTCTTGGACAGGCAAAGGGAAGTGTTGGGCAGGAAGCTGCCCCAGTGGAAGGTGCACCAACCTCCTCCTCATCCCAGCTTTACCTTCAGCCACAGCACAGGAATGCGAGTTGCAGCACCGGCTTAGGAGGGATTATTAATGGTAACAGGGCTAAAACAGGAACTGGAGAGAGGCCTTGATTTCAACAGGAAGAACTGAAGAAATGCACTCTTCACTGGATTGTTCAGTGCTTCCTATTAGCTCACTTGAATTAGACTTCCTAGTAAATATAAGGGCATGGGAAGAGTTTATCCCTGTTTACGTTAGCAATTAATGATAGAGCAGGAATTAGGAGAGCAAGCCTTGTGAGTCTACTCCAGTGTTCAGCCATCTGAACAATCTTATATACGAAATGTAAAATAGCTTTCAATGGCTGTTCTGCTGCTTACAAAATGTGCAACTCTTTTGCTTTGTTGTATTAAGAAGAAAGCCACAGAGAGGGATAAAAACTGCAGCAGCAGAAGGCAAGGTTAAAAAAGCCAAAGCTCTCTGTATTTTTGGTTCTGTACTCACATAGGTAAAACTCTACTCAAAGAGTAGAGACTAAACATTACCACCACTATGAAACTCCCAACAGCCCTCCTTCCATGCAGTACTCACAGGCAACCAACAAATGCATTTCCCAGAAGCCAAGGAGCTTCTGGGGAAATCTGACCCTTGTGCTAGTCAGTACTGGAGCACTGGTTCACATCCAATACAGATCACTAGTGGTCAAACCACTATAACAAGCAGCTAGCCCATTTTGTGGAGGCAGTATCTGATCAACTCATCCCTTGGTATTGGGACTGCAATGACAGTCTGGACAAGCACAGAAATTCACACTTGCTCAATGGATGCAAAAAGATCTACACTCCTTTGACAGCACTGGTATCAAAACTGGAAGTCCACACAATGCTAAACTCCAAGAAATCAACATTGCTGAGAAATCTGAGTACTAAACATTTCCTTTGAATAAACAATTTTCCATTAGTGACACTAAAAATGAAACAAAAACTACAGTGTTGTGTCTGTGGTTTGGGGATGACTTTGAGACTGGAGGTCTTCTTCTGAGAAGACAAAATTCCAAGAAATGACGACAACCCAAAACATCCCAGATACAAACCCTGTGGAGTGTCACCAGCTTCCCAATTGTCAGACAGTTTCCCAAGCTGTTTAAGACTGTCCTAAGAAATTAACACATGCACAGAGGTGGAACCAGTCTAAGAAAGAACTCTAATGAAAAGCAGTTAAGCAGTAATTTACACAGAGCAGTAAATGCCTACCCACCAATATGCCTACTCCTACCAGCACATCTACTAGTTACCCCACAGTGTGTTCCCAGTTAAATTCTCTATATAGTCATGCCTCCAAACACAGTCAGGGAAAAGTGTGCTGAGTAATAATGTCCCCATCCCAAGGCCAATTTCAAAATCAGGCCCCACATACACTCTACATAGAAGAGAGATAACATTAAAGGGCATGCTTGTTATAACACTAATTTGTCCCAACAGGACAGGTTTGGGAAGCATCAACACCAAAAGAAAATGTACAGAACAAATGAAAACAGGATAGAGATGTACAGAGGGGGCAGGGTGGAGAAAACAAGCAGGAAAAGGAAACTTGATTTTAATGCAAAAGGAGATGAGACACCACTGAGTGAGGCAGACAGGGTTGAACTCCCTGAGAAGGAGCACTCCTCATCCTGGCTCTCAGAAAAGCTGGATTATGGGGCAAACTAAAAGCTCTGAATTTCCAGCAAAACAGAACAAATCAAAAACATGACAAGCACAGACCTGCTTGTTTGGTCACTAACACTAGCTTCTGGTTGAACTAAACCAACTAACTGTGAATAACCATGTTGAAAAAAACCCTTTTTCAATTCTTATTAAAGCAGTTGCAAATAAGAATGGGTAATACCCTGTCTTCTACTTACTTAATATCTGCTGTGCCCTGAACTCCAAACCAATTAATTTGTGCCACTGCAACACAAGTCACAGACAGTTGTACCAGGCTGGGAAGTTCAGTGACTCAGGTTTTTCAAGACTTTGGCATTTTTAATTAGTGAGTTGTAATGCAGACTAACATTGAGCAAAACTGGTTTAATTTGCATTTAATTGCAGCAGTAGATCAAGCAACACTGGTCTGGCATCAATTTCAATAGAGGAAACTAATGAATACTCAAGGTGTGTAAGAGAAACAGGAATTTCAGCTAAGTGAAAACTCCAGTCCCTACAGACAAAGACAAGAGATGGTGAGAGGGCAGGGAGGTATGCAAGAGAAATACAGGAAGCAAAGTTTTTCATTTTGACATGCCAAAAATACTTGGTCATCTAGGTAAATGAGTTAGATTAATAAATTACATGGAATCAAGAGCACAGATCTGGATACACGGAACTTTCAATTATTAATAGTTGCCTTATTATTAATCAGAGACATGAATAACAAAACAAAACAAACTATACTAAAGCAGAAAGAAACGCCCAGAGTGCAGACCAAAACCCACATCAATCCAAACCAGCCAACAGCCCTAATTCCCAGACTATAAAGCCTTCAAGACTTCTTTTTCAATTTTTTCCTTTCTGGTCCCATGACCTTCGCTTCAGCAGCAGACATGGAAAGGACTCCTATTTCATACCTGCCCAGAGACTGAAGCTCGTGCACTCTGACTGCCTTCAGCCTGAAGAGATCACTTAAGGAAAAATACCAAACATTGTCCTTAAAGAAGTTAAAAAAAAAACCAAACAAACCCAAGCTAACAAACCAAGGAGAGGGATATCAACTGATTTTAGGTATTCAGGGTTACCTTGCAAATTAAGTTATTGGACAGCAAGTCCAGGCTCCTGGGCCCAGCAACTAACCAGAAAAAAGCTTATTTGTGTATGATTGTATAAGAAAATACCAGATAGAGAACTCCTACCAGGGTCTTTCATGACTTCAGTTATCTCAGCTTGGCTTATTTCTGTGATCACTTTGGTGCTGATCTAGCACACTGGAGAGAGGACGGAAGCTGTTAAGGTGGGTGCTGCTGAAGTGAATGAACCTTGACTCCTCCAGCATGGACATTACTCCTTATATAGTAAAACTGCTGTCCTTTCTGCCAGAAAGCTTGCCCTTGGGTTAGTAGGCTAAATCAGCACTGCACCTTCACTGGGTCTGCAGCAAGAGCAAGAGGAGAGGACTAAGGGTGGCAAGAACCGGCAGCTACGAAGATCAGGTGTGGTGGGCTAAGCCCTGCCAACAGCTTGTTACCACCATCAAAGGGGGCATTGAAATTCTTCTTCATATTCTTGGGGTAATCATGCATCTGGAAGAGGCCTGAAACATGTCATTGGCGCTTGTTATTACCACTACCTCACATACATGCCCCACACCAAGCTCTTCTGGTGTATTAGGTACAACTGGGCAGGTTATGCCAGGGCATAGTGTAGATGTTCCAACAGATAAAACTTACCGAGAAGACACAAAGCCAGTCGGAAGCCACAATCAGCACAGACTGAAGTGCACTGTAACTTTATGCAGAGCATCATTCCAACAGCTAAGCACTGCACATGCCAGGGAAGACATGTTCATGAATTATGGTGTGAAATAAGCATTCTATACAGGAACAGGCAACAGCCATACCCCTCATACAAAATAGTAAGGACTAGAGTATAAATCCCTCTCCCAGTCACTACACAAATCCTCCTTGTTACTGTTCTAAAAATCCCAACTCAATCTTACGAGCTTGTTGGAACCTTGCAGGCAGCTCAGGAGCCACTGCTGACAATGGTGTAGTGGCAGCTCCCACCCCAGTGTCTCAGAGTAGCTGGTGCTACCTCCTGCAGCCTTGCAGCGCTGCTGTCACAGCACTGGAGCCTTCCTGGGCTCCCCACAACCCTGCACAGCAGAGAGAGTAAAGTGAAAAGCCATCTAGGGAAAAACTTGACAAGGTTGGTAACGACCATGGGTGTAAAATAACAGAACAAAAATATGACATCACAGGCAGAGGAAAGAAAAAGCAAAACCAAGAATTTTCAAAGCTTTCTACTGATACATGCATAAACTAAAAATAATCAAAGCACCTGCAAGCAGCAGGCACACACTTCATTTAACAGGTGATAAAAGACACATATTATTTGTATGAAGGTACAAGGCTTCTATGGCAGCAAAGAAACCAGAAATAGAACATTTGTTATCAATTCTGTGCTCTAAACGGATACCTCATTGTTTTTATCCCTCCTATATTTTTTCTTACTGGCTTCTTTTTAAACAAGATATAATGACTAACAGATGCTACAGCAGTGCAGTCCTCAATGAAAGGGTAATTAGCAGATGAAAGTTCAGCAGTTGTTTCTAGTTACAATCAGATGAGCTGTACACTCCCCATCCCCTAAGTGAAGGGCAGAGATGAGCAATCCAACCTCTCCCTCCATTCCCCACTGTCACACCACACAAAGCGGCACATATCGAATGGGACCTGGAGGTACGGAGACAAGGAGCCTGAGCAGTCCAGGTTTGTTCCAGGTTTTGTCTCCAGAATTTAATAATTCCCAACACTCACAATACCAGTTTTGCCAAAATTTTAAGGATATTCTATGCATGCAGTAAAGCTGATGAAAAAATCAGTACAAGACATCTATGCTGACCAGTGAGAAATCTGTATTGCACAGAGTCATAGCTATTTATTCATATAAACCTGTGCTTTTCCTGTTGTAAATAAAGCTTATAAGGAAATAACTCCTGGAGCTCTGGTGATCTTCAAAATGTAAACAAATGAACAAAACTACTTGATAAATGTGGAGGAACTGCAACATATGAATGAATGAATAAATGAATGAATGCAAGGTATGGCTTCAAGTAACTCTAACTCAGTGTAGTTGCTACTCAATTAACTCAGCTGCTCAGAGCATGGTGCTGATAACACCAAGGTTGTGGGTTCAACCTCCATATGGGCCATTCACTTTAGAGCTGGACTTGATGATCCCTGGGGTCCCTTCCAACTCTGAATACTCTGTGATCTGACTTACTAGATGGCTGTCACGGTTTTCATTGCCGCTTAGCTAACCTTAGAAATATGTCAGTTTGGGCTTGTTTGCCATTTCTGCTTCAGGGTTTGGTTGCCAAATACTTAAACTGCAGCCGTAAAAACAAGCAAACAAGACATAAAATAAGGACAAGCTTGGTTAGTCCTCATAATTATTCAGCTGAACTTTAAATCCTACAAGAGTAAGACCAAGTGTCTCAAAAGATTACAAATGAAGAGTCATTCCACAATTGTAAACTAGAGTAAACCAACACAGTTAAAAGTACCACTATTGTCAAACCCCTGGTGATGAGATATTCAGTGTTTCAGAAATAAAAAAAGCATTACTTTGGGGAATTGTATTACCCAGAACAAATTTCACCTGACAGTAACATTAATGACTCCATATAGGCAATCAGGCCACACATGCTTATAGATAGCATGGGAAAGAGGTTAATAAAACTCAACCTGTAATTTCTGAATTACTTTTGAGAAAAAAAAAATGTTCACAATGTTTTCTTTTGCAGGAGGCAGGACTTGGGAGAGAGTGCAGCACATTTTGTTTTAAGGACTCTTTTAAGGAAAACTTAACAAAACAAAACAAACAAACAAAAAAAAAAACCACACAAAAAAACCCACCACAAACAACATTCTAAAAAGAAAAGAAACCCAAAAACCATCACCAGTATACCTCTGATGGCAAAGATAGTAAATTACTACATAATGGTATTTAACTCAAAAAAACCTATTTTAGACCAATATGTAATAAACAGACAGCAATTGTTATTTTCCTCTAAACAACAAAATACCAATACACAAGCTGACCGAAAATACTGAAAAAGCAAACATATACCATTAACTGCTCTGCAGAGTTAAAAATAGTTCAGGACAATTTACTCAAAACCATTTACTAAAGAAAATATGAAGTCTTATATTTAAACACTTCAGTATTTATTATATCCTCTGGGAGTGGTTAAAGAGAGCTGAACTACATACCAGCTTACAGCAAAATAACTAAATCTGTTTTGATTTCACACTTTGTGCTAATTTTCAGGAAATCTGCATGTGCACATTTATTTTGGAATCAGATACTTTTTCAAAATGTTGCCACTGGCATTGAAGAGGTGGAAAGAGGCACTGCCAGCACCAAGTGATTATAAAACAATGGAGCTGGCTCCTGTTTGATGTTACTGTCTTAAGTACCACCAAAACCAAGGGGTACTCTAGCTCCTATTTGTGGGCAGTATTTGGCCATGCTTGCTCAAATCATTTCCCCCATTTGTTCATCACAAGTTGCAAGATGCCCCATGCATGTCCCATGCTGCGTCTGTACTAGCCAGTCATTTCCATCCTTTGTGCCATCCTTCTATGGAGTTATGGGATCTTGGGATCACTGCTGCTTTTTTACCTCTTGCTGTTATTAAATGCATACCAATACAGAAGAATGTGAAGTCAATGACTTTTTAAATGAATGCAAGTGTGGACTAGCTCTCTTTCCTCAACATTAAAAAAACCAAAACACACGTGATTTTCAGAGTTTCATAAACTCCAGTTCTGTATAGCATTTGCTTTCTTGAAATCCAAACCTGTTGTAATGTCCTGACTTAAAGGTGGAGGCTGGTGGAACTACTACTGCTGCTTCACCTCTTCAACAGTGGTGCTTTCTTCCTTGCTTTGCAGTACTCCCTTGCACATCTGATCATCAGGTTTGGATATAGACCAAACAAAATACTGTTAGCAGGAAGCTACTGGTCACCAGCTAAACCGTTTGAAAGGATCAGTCTCCTCCTACAACAGAAAGGGCAGTGCTGCCCTGCATGGTGGAGCACAGATGTGGACATCCTTATAGAAACTGCACCAAATACACAAAAATGCTGCATTGCATTCTGACATGAGCAAAAGTTCTCCTTATTTTTAATAACTATTTAAGTCCCATTGCTACATCACCCTAGTATCTCAACGTGTGTTATAGCCCATTAAAGAAAATCAAACACCAGGAAATCAATCAGCTGTGCTTATCATTGGTCAGCTCAACAAAAACAGATTAGGGCTGATTTTGTTTACGCTTACTCCAACACCAAGATCTTTCCAGGAGCCAAGAAGGAACCAGTCTGTAACCAAAGTGACAGTGGTTGCATCAGTAGCCTGCTGGATAAGCCTGGACTGCCACTTCTTGGGGGGGAGAGTGAGGGGTTGCTGTAAGCTGTCATCACAGAGCTGCCACTGGCACAGCACGAATGAGTTCAAATAACTCCTGCTACAGACAGGCACAGGAAATTAAGACCCGAAAAAAGACTTAAAAGCCATGACTGCTATGTGCACAAGTCCGAGAACACAGATGGCATTAGAGCACTCAAAAAGTTGACTGAAGAGTGCTAGACAAGGCCCAGCATCAGGAAACACAACTGTGGAGGTGCACATCATAGGTGAAAAGGCAAGCATGTCAGCAGCCTCATCACTGAAACCTTTTTTTGAGGCAGCAAGAGCAGGCAAGATAAGCACAGGCTGTCTGCCTATCTGGATTGGAGATCTCACACTTTCATGTGTTCAAGTATGCTTTCCTTTACCACAACAGATGTTTCATGATATTTCCTTTGCACCCAAGCAGAGAAACTTTATTTTCCCCATCCCCTGCGTGCAACAGGTGTGGGACTCCCATTACAATGCTGATCTCAGCACTCAACACAAGAGATGTCCCCGTCCTGCCTCCAACCTCCTCAGAAAGGCTATGCCTTGGCAAGGAAAACTCATGATCTTCAAGTATTAGTACAGGTATTGTGAACCCTGAAATACAGTTTTATAAATATACAGAAAACTTCTACATGTTCAGCTCAGTGTTTATCATTTCCCATTTTTGAGTTGCCAGCAAAAACCACTCTGAAAAATCTAGTATTTCGCGTAACAAAGAAAAATTGTTAGTCATCCTGCTGCCAAAAAAAACTCTTTATTGAGGGACTCCAAAATGGAACCCTATCATACCATCTGAAGTATATTAGAGCAGATTTTCACAGGCAGCAGTTGGAATGAAGTACATACCTTTCCATTTGGTATTTTTCACTTTGCAGCCTTAATCTAATTTCTTTGAAGACACTCAACTATTGTTCTGGCAGAAGCATAAGGAATAATTTACAGCAAAGCTTCAAAATTTTAAGTCAGTGGGAGTTAAACACAAGGCCTTAAAAAATTCTAGACCCTATCTCAGAAGCTATGTAAAATATTTTTCCCATTAGCACTTTTCACATCTAAAATTTCAAAAGCTACTGCAGACATTTACATCTACCACTCACAGACTTTTTATTGGGAATCCTTCTGAGATTCGTATTACTTAACTCAGCTGGGGTAAGTATTTGAGAGCAATTAATCACTAGGGATATCACATACACATCTTCAGTGACATTTACTTAACCAAAGTAAAAAAAAGCATTTGAGCCTTTCCACAGAAATCCTCAGATGTACCTCAAAGTAATTTTAGTATGTACATCACCAACCTTTACCAATTTATGTGGTAAATCCATTCTTCGATTTGTTTGCAAGGGGTTGCTATAATTAATCAAAATAGGGATTTTCAATGAAGGCTCTTCAGGACTGTTAAGGCAGAAGGAAAGATTCCAGCCCAGGCATTAACCAGCAGAGTAACAAGAAGGCAAGCTGGATTTGAAAGGGCAAACATGTCTCTGGGCAGGCACACAGCCATGCAGATGAACAGGAAATCCAAGACATCTTTGGGCCACTGCAATATTGATCATTAAAGAAGGTACTTTTATGGTGTTTTCTTACAGCACCAAAATAAGAGAAACACTAATTTCATACAATGCTGGAGTAAAAATCAATGCATTGTATTTAAAGGTCTATGGAATGTTAGAGGAAATAATGCAATTATTTTCCTTTATCCACTAAAGTCATCTTAATCATCACAACTATCTCAAGTCTGCAAAATACCAGGCACTCCTACTCCCTTCCTCCTCAGATGTGGTGGATAGATTTGGCCACTGGTGCCCTATGCATCAAAGCCAAACAGATCAAAGTACAGTTCAACAGAAGGCAAGCCAACTCCAGCCAGATCTTGTGCAACCTATGAACTGGAAAGCAGCTTAATCCATTGGGATCTCCTGTTTCACCATTGCTGAGATGCAGGCTCTGATATTAGTTTGTATGGACTTGGCGGCTGACCTTTGAGCTTTCTTCGCATAACTGTAAAATGGGAATACTGCAATCCTCAAAGCCCTTTTGAAAATTACGAGTGAGAACATCTTCAGCTGTAGCTATGGCCACATCACACCAGCCCCATCTATGCTGGGGCTCACTTTGAAGCATCAGCCTTCAAGGAAGGGATGTTTCTCTTCCATTTAAGGATGGTAGTGGTACTTTCACAGAGAGGTTTCTCACTTCTCTGTGCATCAGCCATTATTCTGCACCCACAGATTCAGTACTTCCAGTTTCCATAATCAAGATGTGTCTCTACCAAGACTTGCAGAGGAAGATCTCTGATCTTCAAGCAAGCCTCAATCATCCTAAAGCAAATCTTGCAAAGTTACAGTACAAGATTGCTGTAATTATTAGAGATCTCATAGAGATGCTGGCAACCATGAGCACTCTCAGCATCTGTAAGTATCCGTACACTTAATCCACAGCACTCTAACATCTGTTGATTCTTCACATTCATTTTGGTTTTTCCTTAAAATCCCCTCTAGCAAAATAAGTGGCACACCCCTCCCTTTCTACGTTTATTTTTCTTTCAGAAACAAACCAACCCCCCCACTGGCAGCACTAAGACAACAGACTGAGAGTCTAACTTGACTTCAAGATGACTGCAGAAGACAGAACTTCTTTAGTTCAACGGGATTGATGCCTGCCTCATGTTAATTTTGTTTCATTTCAGTCCTCCCTTTCCATTTGTGCCATGTGCTCTTGTAACCAATTTACCTTTTCCACCCACAGCAAAACAGATTAATTAATTAAGCACAAAGGAGGCAGCTAGATGAGCTTTAAAGGTCTGTCCCAACACAGACTAGTTTAGTTTACCAGCACAACTAGCCACATTCCCCCATTTTCTGATCTCAGGACCGCCCAGGGCACTGGCAGAAGCCCATCTGGGAGCCACAGCGCCAGCCCAACACAGCAGGGCTACAGCTCTACAAGAGTCCTGCTCTTACACCACACTCAGTAGTGAATATTAATGGAGCTTGATTAAAAACACAAGGGCAATCCCTAGTTAGGGGAACTCTTGTTTTCAGATTTCTGTATCGCAAAATATGGTCTCCAGAGTGTTCCTGGATATATCACTGCTCAGCTTGCTACTTCCACTGCTGCTAAACCCCTCTCCTCCCAAAACAATCTCTCTGTTACAGCATTTCGGTGAAGAAGGAGCTCTGCAAATTTGACAAAAAGAAAATTTGTGATAGCTGGAGGTACTGACGTAAATGGAAAGCTGGAGGGGGATAGGGTTCAAAAAGGGTTTTTTTTAAGAAAGTAATTTTTAAAAAATGTACCACAATCCCCACAAAGCAAGCTGTTTGGAGAGAGAAGACAAAAGGAATACAAGAGCATTTCCTATACAACAGATAGGCAAGATGTTTGTCTAAAATATTACTTTATTAGGAAACACTGGGAGACCTCCACCCAGTGAAAGAACAAAACAGAAAAAACCCCCAAAACTTACCTACACACTTTTGACATCTCTCTCTCCTACATCTTCACTATTATAAACAGTCCCAGAGTGCCAGCCTCAGCATTTTTGTCCCCCGAAGCAGCAGACTCTTGCCTATGAAGGCAGCGCTTCAGTGTAAGGATGGACTGAGCTCTGAGGATGTGAGCATGGGGGAGGGAAGCTTCAATATTACAACCCATCCATCAACCACTTCTATAAAGCTCTTTTGTTCCAAGTTCATACTTAGCAACCCAAGGTCAAAACTGATGTTGGAAAATGCAAATCGTAAGTCAACCCAGACTTTCACCCCATGTGTCTTCTTGACCTTAAACACAAACAAGAAACAGGCAAAAAGAAGTTTCAGCTACACTATCTCCTTATGCAAAATTTGTATTGGGGAATATCGACAAATTAAAAATTACTGGGGGTTAATCTTCACTACTACTGATACAGATTAGAGAAAGAAAATCAGGATATGTGCATTGAGGATAAATGGCTCTTACTTTTTTGTTTCATACACTTTGGGCAAAGTCAATTTCACCTGGTAGGGGCTTTTCTGTTTTTTCTTTATTGTCTATTGTGATTTGATTTTTTAGTTTTGAGTTTTGGGTGTTTTTTCTTTGAGAGACACACAAGGTTTGATTGAAAGCACCACAGGGAAAACTAACTGGTTAAAAAAACCCCAACCTTTTCCTCTCTGGTACAAAACAAAGGAACACATCTCTATTAGCCTTTGTCTTTAAGAAATCCTGGGTCAGATGATGGCAGCCTTCACAAAGAAGAAAAATAGTAGGTGCTACCAATAAAAAGCAAGGGTTTCATTGCAGCCAAGAAAACAGGATGTATTCCACAGGCTGTAACTATTCTCCTTAGAAACACAATACGGGGAGAAAAAAAAAAATCATTCATTATGCACAAATACTTAAGAGCAGACTTTTCAGTGAACCCCATTTTTGCAGGATTCCATGGCAGAAAGCAACAGAGGTGCCAAATACCTGAGATTACAAGCTTATCCAGTGGATATTTCCCAGAGGTGCTGTAACAAAAATCAATTTATATGGACAACAGAAAGACAGTGTAAAACAAGAGAACTCTGACATGGAATTCTGATCCAGCATTTAAAATCTCTTAATTTTAGATGATCTGGCAGTCTTTAGAATTGTCATCACAAAAGTTTCTTAGAGTTTTATTCCAACAGCTTACATATAACATCTTTCATATGGGAAAAGTCCTGCCAAGAACTTTAAATATAGCTGTATTGAATGCCAGTTTGGCTTCTTCCATGTGAATTTGGACAATTTTAACAAGAGTTTATGAACTTGCATCAGGGAAAAAAATGTATAATGATAGTTTGCCATCCATGCATGTAAGCTGTAAGTTATGTAAAATACCAGATAATTCTGGAGTCTAGCAAAAACATTATAAAACAAAACTATTTCTCTCCAATAGCTTTGATTTGGCCCTAAAATCACAACTTTCTTCTAAAGCACCATCACACTTACACAGTCCTGGCAATTAAGTCAGCCTAAAGGGTCGCTTACTTAGGGGAAGGATAAGAAAATGTGTTTAATTAGCAGCAACTCGAGCTACTGAGGAACTGCTGCTGTGGATGATCAAAAAGGTGTTTCCTGTAACTTTCATTGGAGCTCGCTCGCTTGCCCCCAGCAAGATGAAGAACAGAACTACATGGTATGTTTTCCATCCTCCTTAATAAAGCTCCCATCAACAAGCAAAAAATAGGGTACTGTAGCAATGTAACCTAGATCCTAGACAGTTTCCAAAAACTCAGCCAAGGATCTTTGTCAGAATTTCAAAGAGAAGCCGCTGCTGAAATTCTTAAGCATGCGGAAGGGTTGTTCAGGACTCCTCCTGCAAACAGTGAATGCTTTTCACTCCCAAAGAGATTATTGCCAACAGGATCTGTAAGGTGAGACGTCGGTAACAGTTTCCACTTTCTCCACTGAAAACAGTTTCCATCTTTCTGAGATCAAGTTTATTACCTTGCCTTTCAACAGAAACAATAGGTATTTTTATGGAGAGTATTGAAGCTCTTCCCAAGAAGCACTGCAAGGCCAGAAGTCCTCAAGTAAATAATTATAAGTAAAAATAAAATGTATTATTTTCAATTTTTAGAATGTGATTTTTGGCTCCCAGCTCTATAACTTGATTAACTAATACCTTCCCTTGCCCATCCCTGTTCAAATAAATTTTGGAATGGTATTTTCCAATTTAGTACTTCTGCTAAAACCACACCACTGCTTACTCCCCCCTCACTCCAACTGGAGGCATAGGTGGAGATAAGAACAATTTAGTGGAAACAGCAATGAGATGAGAAAACGAACAACAGCAATATTAGTAACAAAAGGTATAACACAAAAACAATTTATATGGAGAGCCCATGACAATAAGCAAATACCAGACAGCTTCCCTTGCCACTTTTTCTGAACTGGGAGAACCCCTTCTCCCCAGGGGAGAAAGAGAGTAACAGTGAATCCCTTTCCCCACTGCCTGCAGCAATGGCCTGAGGTAGTCCAGAATAACATCTGGGTCCTGGCCACACACTCACCCATCTAAAAATTACCCTGTCCTGGCCAAAACCAGGACATACATTTACCAAAGGCCACAGAGTACCCCAGCTCTCTTGATCAAGTTGTTGGGTCCCATTAGTACCTCTCCTGGACAGCCTTCCAGTAAGGAAAGTGTATTTGTGCTCGTGGTTATAATGCTTCAACAAGAGGCAATGAGAACAAACTGTAATGCATGAAACTCCATTTAAGTATATGGAAAAACAGCTTTACTATGAGGGTTGTGATTGCTCCATCCTTGCAGAGATTCAAAATCCAAATACACTCAGCACCTGGCTCCCACTCAGCCTGTCCTGAGTAGGGAGGTGGATTGGGTGGCCACAGACAGAAGGTAGTGACCAATAACTCAATTTGCAGATGGAGATCGGTGTCAAGTGGGGTCCCTCAGGGTCCATACTGGGACCAGTTCTGTTTAATGGCATCAGTGACACAGATAAAGTGATCAAGTGCACTCTCAGCACCTTTGCAGATGACCAAGCTGAGTGGTGTGTTTGACACACATGAGGGGCAGGATGCCATCCAAAGGGATCTGGATAAGCTCAACACATGAGCCCATGGGATCATCATAGATTTACACATTTGGTTGCAATGCTCTCCAGACAGGACCTTTGGTGACTACTCAAGCAGCTTAAAGAACTTTTCCTCGAAAAGTTTCATTCTGTTTAAACTCACTGTGTCAACTTCAACAACCACCACCAGCTTAGGGGGAGAAAGGCGATGCAGCACATGGCACACAGTTAAAGTACAGTAATTTCACGACCATAAGGCGCACCGGACTATAAGGCGCACCCCCCAGGAGTCAGCAAATTTTGCAACTTTGTACATCAGATAAGGCGCACCGGACTATAAGGCGCACTTCCGGGTTCGGGGGAAAATTTTAGTCAAAAGGGTGTGCCTTATAGTCGTGAAATTACTGTATCTTTTGTAACACCCTGTAAGTGGAGGCTGTGCTCATGGGCTAACCATGACCATGCAGGACCTCCAGGCTGACAATGAGAAAGACTCTGCTCACTTCAGTGTTCACACCCACGCTTGCTATTTGGGACTATCTGCCTTTTGGCAGTCAGTCATTTTTCCAATTGACTGTTTCTGCTAAAAGCTGAGGATTCTCCCTAATAAATTCAAAGTTCCACTAGAGATATACCCATGCTTTCATTTGTCTTCAGGATTAACTTTATTCATATTTTTATAAGCCACTAATAACAATAATCTAAATTAGAAATACCATGTGTGCATAGACATAACTAGTGATAAAACCAGTGGAGCACAAACATACCAAGCTGACAGGAAATGTCTCAAATGAAGAACAGCTTTTGTCTATCATGACCTAATTCATTTTTCTACCAGCTGCACTACAAAATGCATTTAAATAATTTAAATATTTGATTTGTTAACCTGCAGCACATTATCTCTATGTACAATGCTAAATTACCCACTCTTCATCCTACCTTTTACAAGCTGCAGCTATTTCCAGACTTAAGCAAATTTCACAATTTGTCAGCAAAGTTACTAACAGTAAAAAAAATGTTTTGTAAAGAAAAAGCTACTGTATTTTATGAGTTGGAAAAAGGGGTGGGAGAGGAAAACATGCTCAGTTAGAGCAACAGGGTCAAAACAACATGCCTTGAAGAGCACTCCCCTCCCATGTTACATACCACACTTTTCAGAGGGGACATCACAAATTACAGAATTCAAGCCAAACTCAGCAGTGAGTGGGAGCAGGCAAGATAATAAGCACTGCAGATGGTTTTAGTCTTCATTACCATCCAGTAGACACAATGTCTCTGTAACAGATATGGACAAACAGAGGCTTTTGTAACACGACAAACTAAAAAGCACCAAGAGCTCTATGTTTTTGTGGTATTCTTCACCTCAGGCAAACACTCTGTGGATTTCTAATTACCTGCTCTTCCTCTAGACCTCAAAAAACCCCATAACTGTTGTGAAACTTTGGGTTCTTCAAAACAGACCTTTTTAAGCCACACTTAACTAAATTACCATCTTCTGGATTCACTCATATGTGTTATGACTAGACTCTCTCAGGGCAAAGAGCCTTCTAACTCACACTTATATCTGCACTGTGGCTGTGCTGTGTGCTTCCTAATGTTTTAAGGAAATTTGTTATTGCAAACAGGCCAACACTGCAGTTTAACCTTCCTTCAGGATAAGCAAGCACAGCCTCCCTCCTCTCTACGCAGGTTTGGAGAAGGGCAGCCTTGTCCTACCACTGACCATCAAGACAAGGCAGGGCAAGAGAACTGACTCACACTTGTCTCGCTTTCTCCAGGTTTCCTCTCTTTCCTGAAGGTAAAGATCACGATTATAGATTACAATTCTACGTATGTCGTAATTATTATATAATTATAAGTGCAACAGTTATTTCAAAATCAACTGCAATAATGTATTTACATTGAAACCACCCTTGTTATGATCGCACTTGCCTCCCCAGGACGAGGCAAACCCTGTGCCTTGCCACCTGGGATTTCAGAAGCACAGAGGCAGAGGCACTTGGGTTCACGTTGCACAACTGGGGCTGAGCCCAGCTGCATCCCAAGGGGGTCAGGGCCCCCCTCCACGGGACTGCTCCCTGCAGGGCTCAGGCTGCCCCAGCCTGCCCAACAGGACTGCACATGCTCCCCACTGCAAGGGCAGCAGCCAGAGATACCAGGAAGGGTGTTGGCCCCACGGAGATCAGCTGCCACACCAGTTTTCCACATCTGGGCTTCCAACAAGGTCGCGAATGCAGCTGGTACAAAACCTTTCAGTCCTAACCCCATTGTCACCCTTCTGTTTGCTTCCATAGCCATTCCCTACGGCACGCACTCAGGCATGCAGAATGAGTTTATGGTAATGATAAATTAAAATACTCAATCTTCTATCACATACACATAATTTAAAAAAAACTAGCAGGAGGAACTACATAGTGAATACCTACCTTTATTTTAACAGAACAAGGAAATAGCTCAATTAACAACTTTTAGAAAACTACATCTAAACTAACACACTGAGACATTCATGAACATTACTGTATTTTCATTCTTTCTTCCTCATAACAAATCTAGAACCAAATTATTGCTTTCTCATATTTAACAGCTGTAAAGTTCATATAAGAAGGCCTCCATGTTTCCAACACAACAAATCAAAATAGTATAAAGAAGGCTATAACCATGTATTTAATTGCATTATCGTTAATATACACGTGAACACGTATCTTCAATCTTACTGTGGTCCTTTTCAGACATTCTTGGGTTCTTGGACTTCTGTAAAGAAATATTTTTCAGTGTCTAGGACATATATTGGAGGGAGGAAAAATAATTGAAAATTTGAGTAGAAAGGATTTTATTTGCATTATGTCCAGAATAATGGGTGATAGATTTTGCTGTGTAAGCAATCAAGTTTTGTTTGTGCTATCTTTCTGCTAAATTCAAGATCAAATACCACAGTTAATGAAAAGTTCTGAATGAGCTTGTTCTTAATTCCTGGTGGTTGGGTTCTTTTGTCTACTTCAAAATGCTTTAAGCATCTCTAAGCACAATGTGGCAAATAACATTTTGGTATTTTCTTTTTAACTTTTAATGATACTGCATTAGCCAAGTGTCACTTTGTTTCTCAGTCGTTCCAAGCAGATTCAGTTTCTCGCCATGAACTAGATACTGAACAGGAAGGGAAAGCCAACACCACTTGCTTGGGAGCTCTTCCCTTCCATACAGCAGGAACAAAAGGTGCCACTAGAGATAACCCACAAAGCACTCATCTTGGGTCCTGCTGAGCTTCCTGTAAGCAAACTCCATCTGCTGCCAAAAGCTAAAACTTGCTAAACTAGAAAACAAAAGACAGATACCCATTTACAAGGAGAAAGATAGGGCTTGCTTTCTTACTCAAACCCAAGATTTTGAGAAACTTTACATATGTAACTGCCAGACACAAAGAATGTATAAGCCAGTGAGTGGCAATATTTATCCCACCACTGAAAAGCTGACAAGAGGTCTTCTGTAGCCAGCATTTTGACTCTACAAAACAAACAAACAACAACAACAACAAAAAAGCCAATAAAAACCCCCAAACAAACAAAAAAAATTGGGAGGACCAAGAAGAAAGAAAAGCGTTCAAGTACAACCCATTATCATTTAAAATGTACTGTAGAAGTGTCCTGTTTTCATTTTCCAATTGGTTGCTCAACCAGCAGAAAAAGAAAAAAAATCTCACTATTGTCACTGTTAGTCAATGCTTGAAATCAATATGCTAGTACTAGTAGAAAAAACCAAAGTGGCTCAGCTCTTCAGACAGCATCCATAGTTCCAATATACTTTAGGATGCAGCTGTTCTAGTCCTAATCTCTGAAAAGTACGAGCTAAGTTAATTAAAAAATTACAATCCTAAATTAATCTAAATTTGGTTAGCTAGGCTACAGCCTGATTACAGTAAAAGGAATGTCCAATCAACTAACTTAAACTTAACACAGCTACTTGTTATCAAGATGTCAAATTTCAAATTAAAACAGAGTTGCCATTCACATTAGGGAAATTAAACTTATTGAAACATTAAAATGTCCTCTAAGTTTGAAAGTTGTAAGAACTCAGCCACAGACACACATTGAAGTCGGTTCCTTTGAGGTTTATTTCAGGTAATAACTTGATATTCTCACTTCCATCACTGTAATGGTATAAATGGTTTTGCACTTGCTTTATACTCCTACAGCAGAGCAATGGACATATTTGGAAGGGAAGCAATAAAAATGAAGAAAGGGGCATACTCAGTTATTATAGGGCTGTCTACGGTGCCACACCCCCAAGCAGGAAGGCCTTACACTGGGGCTAACATCAAAGGGTTATGAAATAGAGGGGTGAGAGGGGCTGTCGGGAGAAAGCCAGAAGCTCCATCAAACTTCACCCTTCCCTGTCTCTGCCTCCCATCTCCTCACCTCCTTCTTCACTAATCCAACCATCAGGCCTGCAGAAGGTGTTGCATTTGAGGAAGGCAAAATGCTGAGTTTTAACAAGTTATATGGGTGATGAGGTGCAGAGCAGACACTGAAATTGTCACACCTCAGAACAGGGAGAGGCAGCTCAGAGCACACCTGGGGTGAGTAAGGAATCTAAACTACTAAAGGAAATTAGGAGAAAATAAGAGGAAGGAAATAAAAAAAATCAGGTCTTAACCTAAAAGCTGTGTAATCCAGTGTTTTCAGCAGGGTAACTACCCAGAAGAGTGAGAGCAAAGCAATTATTGGTTCTGCCTCTCTCTGCAGGAGTAACTACCCTGCCTGCAGATTGCATAGTGCCCTAAGCTAAATCACATTCATTGGACCTTAAACATTTGTATTCTAGCTACTCCTAGTTCTAAAAGGGAAATGAAATCTCATATGTACAATGCTGATTAAAGGACAAGAGGCCAATAAATTAATAAATAAAACAACCTAACTTAAACCACCATAATTTACAAATGACAGAGAAAAAACCCCATGACAACCTGAAGCCAGAAGCAGCCCTGCCCAACTAAAATATGGTAGGATATAAGTACAAACAGCTTGCAAAGTCCACCCACATTAATCTGTACTAAACCCACAGGTAGCAAAATATTTTTTTCTAGTCTCTTAAGTGGCATGACATCCAGGCTTTCTGGAGACTGCCATCCAACCAGCAGGTTTCCTATCCAACCTACAGCCAAGAACAACATTTAATTAGCATGTTTAATTGATCTTGTTAACTGTTAGGGTGGACAGCTTTGATCTCGCCTGCTGATAGCTAGTTTAGGACTACAAAAGAAACTGGGGCTTTGCATAATTGCCAAGCTTTCAATGTGTGTCTTCTAATTCCTTCTATTTCCCAATCCCCCTTTCTGTTTCTGCTGCACTAGTGCTCTGGATAACAGGAAGCAAAGAACATGCCATCATTTATTTTATTATTTATTTGAGCATGCAGGTAAAAAAAAGGAAGATGAGGAAAGGGAAATTGCTGCTCCTTCACCCAGAAACAGAGGAAAAGGCCAGAATTACCACAGTGAAAATGGCCTGGGCAACATAAATGAAGTACCCCATGGTTGAGGGCAGCCAACACCAAACACTTCAGTGGCAGATGCAGGAAACACTAAGCATGCGTGAGATAAGCTGCTCCCAACCCTCCTTGAAAGCCTGATCCCACTTTCTGTTGATTAGAGACTGGTTTAAATTCCAGAACAGAGGGTTTGAGAAATTTTAGTGGCTTTCCACTGTCTTATTTAGTGTTTGTTAATAGGCTCATCCAAAAAATTATTCTTCTGCAGGAGATTCATATTAGCTTAGAGAGAAGCCCACAAGACCAAGATTACCAGCTTGCACACAACCAAGATGGGACTGTGCCAATACTAATAGGAAAAGAAACTTCTGAGGACATTTTAGTGCATCCTAAAATATCTAACAACCTTCAAAATAGAGCCTAATTGAAAACAACTAAATACGAGCATGTTTAATTCATTAACTACCTCTCTTAAACACTGTCTTCCTGAATATCAAGCCAATCATAAGTTCTACGGAAATAAATGTTCGTAGGTGGTGTATAATAGGTTCTGAGCAATATACAAAGCAGCTCCACATTTCAGCCAAAGAGTGTCAACTGTTTTCAGAGCAGCAAGCCAAACCCTCATCAAACTGAATTCAGTTGGAGCTTTGCCACCCAGCAGGACAACGACTTGGCCCACCATCCCCATGGGAAATCTTTTTCTAACTCAGACTTTCTTCCTGCTTATTTCAAATGAAATCTCCTTTGGATCAGGTTGAATTTCCACAGATAATTAGTCTTGCACTAGCTAAATAAAACAAAAGTTATATTGCTTCTGAGCAGCAAACTGAATAATTACAACAGGGTTAAAGAGAAAATTTCTTCTTTTCTTTCCCAGAGGGAACTTAGGAATTAACTGTTTAACATGGCTGAACTTTGCTGTTGAATCTTCGTCTTGCAGAGCAACAGAGAAGTACCACAGTGCAGTCACCTCAAGCATCCGTAATCATGGATGAACTGTAGCTCCCAAATAGTGCTAGAACAGAATTCTTCACCTAAAAGCCTGTCTTTTCTCACCAAAGCTTCCTCATAAGCACACTGTGGTTTTGGTGGTTAGTTTGGGGACTTTGGTTGTGGTATGTTTTGTTTTCTTTTGTGGGGGTGTGTGCTGTTTGACTTTATCCCTGAAACTTTTTCTAAAAAAGTTTCTTCTTGCTGCTGCAGGATGATGAATATCTTGTATTCTCTGTCCTTACACCAGGAACTATAGAAAGCCAGCCAGCCCCTTCATCTCCTGCCTACTGCTGATACTGTCTCAAATAATGCTCACTTTTGGTGGCTTGGGATGGAGGAGGGGTTTCCCTAGGAATAAGCTGAATAAAGCTTCCTGTTCAGCTAAAGCAGGAAATGTGCTCCAGTACTGACTTGCACACAAAGAGTGGAAAATACTTACTAAACAAAATAGCAGGAGATGAAGTGTAAACTGGATTGTCCTTCCATCATGCAGACAAATAGAAAGCCATACTCCCCATGCCCCCAGCTCTCCTGCATTAATGTGCTTAAACTTGGAGGGGGAGAAAAAGCTAAAAAAAATACATATGTACAGATACTGTACATCAAGATCAAATTATTATGCTGTGCCTTTAAAATCAAACACTGAAGGACTTTAAGCAAGGCTAATTAGGAGGTAGCATTTCCTCCCTCCCACAGAATCGGTTTCTTCTTGTTAAAACAGGAGGTACAACTGGCCAAACCCCATCCTGCTAGTGGAGACACTGAACCAGAAGTTGTCATTAGGTTAACCTCCAGCATCTCTCTCAAATCATCTCTTCAGAAAGACTTTTAAATTAACAGCAGAGAAGATGGAAGGGACAGCCTTCCAGTCTGTCAAACCATTGGGATTTACAGAAAAGAACAGCAATAATATTTTTTGCATAAGTAACAGCACATGGCAGAAGACAAATAGTAATGGAAAAAATGTCCTCCTTCCTGCCCTACAAAAACAATGATTGTTTAAGGCCCCACAGCATTTCCCAAGAGCTGGCCTTGTAATTCCTGCAAGATTTCTCTGCAGCCATCGTATGCCTTTTGATGAGCTCTGATCACTTCAAAGAGGCACTTGTCCTCACCCACCCTGATGCTTAAGAACCAAAAGTGATGAAAAACTGCATCACCTGATGCTAGGTCACAGCTACAGATGCACACTGCTAGAAAATAAAAAGCTGTTGGGCAAGTCTTGTGATGTAGAACACATTATGGCAGCTGGATGCCGGAAACATATGACAAAACATCATGTAAAACAGCAACACACATAAGCTTAATGAAAACCTGATGAAAGACTGTTTTTAAAAAGTACAGAATCTAATTAATTTTCTAGATGTGGCTAGTGTAGCTGAACTAAGGTCACAAGTACTGCATACTAGACTTGAATTTTATAAACTACCTTTAGCCATTAGTGCCTACCATCACCATGAGTTATAAACCAGTCATCAGCCCATAGGGCCATGTCTCACCATATTTTGATATTCTTTCTTGTGGCACAACACCTTGGTCATTATGCAAAGCTCAAATACATGTCAGGAAAACATTTTACTAATTGACATTAAAAATAGCCCTGTATTGAAATCGAGTCAAGCACAAGTTTCTCAGTAGGGGGGATATAACACAAAACTTCTCTACCACTCTAAACAAAAAGTTAAAGAGAGATAAAGCAAACCAGAGAAAGCAGAGTCATTCTAGTGAACCCTTGAAAGCTCAACCATCACCAAGACTGTGTACATCTGAAAGCTACCTTCAAAGTCCTAAAGCAGACACAAAATTAAACTCTGCAAGTTTGTGTGGCACACCAGTACAAAATCCTCAGAAAGGAGGCCTCCCAGCTGAAGGGCATGGCAGAATCTCAGAGATGGGGAAGTTTACCCCTAGTAAGGGTTGCAAAGACATAGCACCTACTGCACTATAGCACATCCTTAACCAGTTTGCCCCATCAGGACGTTCTCTCCCGTGTGGAGCAGTGAATGGATGTCCTTGAACTAATGGATTCACTACAGAATACCAGGGAGTATGTAACAGAAGAGAAACAAAGATCATCTGAGACACAGTTACCCATTTATACTCTAATATCCACATCTAGGAGCATATGGATCCTACACACACACAAGGACATACTGAGCTTTGTTCTGCCTGCTTTCCCTCCCTCACACCCCTGCCCAGCAAGGAACAAACACTGAGGACCCCTGCTATCTGAAAGGTACTGCATGTAAACTTTACTTTGAAACAAAATTATGATAGCAAAAAAAACAACCAACCAAAAAAAAACCTAAAAAACAACCCCACACAATTTCAAAGTACATATTTTCCCAAGCACCACAGACACACAGAACAGATCTTCTACCAGCTGCCAGTCTACAGCTGCTTCACAAAAAGTGGTTGTAACCCAGATTTGGAGTTTTCTAGTACTCTTCTGGTCCTTCCCATACAACATCATGCTGGGATCTGAAAATTTGATCTGGGACCTTCAGTTGCAAGGGGAAATTATTGTCTGGGCCCCACAAAGAGAATAAAAGCCATTTATTCAAGTAGAAATTACCCGTGATTTGAAAAGCAGGTGTACAATGTCCTATCCCCTCATCCTGAATGCAAGAATTACTTAAGTCATCTGACACAATGTCGTGCTGCACCTGTGTGTGTACTTGTGCACCACAAAAGGTGCAGCAGTTTACAATATCTACCTCACAAGAAAAGGTTTATGAGTAGTAAAAATCTAATAAATGGGAAAGCAATGTTACCATCCTTGTTGTTCTTGCAGTCCTGCACCAGCAAACAGCTGTCTCCATGAGGCTTCAAAAATTGCAAGGAAAAATCCCCCTTGCTGTTGTTCCCAAACAAAGACAGCATTATGAAACCATTCTCTTTGTTTTCCATATACTTCCCTTTAACCTTCCTTTGTCAGGAACAGGATTAAATTTGCAGACAAGCCTTGAAAGCTTGTATTACAGAGGTGTTCATGACTAACTGCAACTGAGCATCCTACCTGATCTCCTTGACCAGATTGCAGTATCTAGAAAGCCTATAAGAATTGTCATGGCTTTATGAGCAACTTCATATCAATATGCTCAGCTTACACATCGATTCCTAGTGACGGAACAGGTAAATAAAATAATCTTCTTTACAAACAAAACAAAAAACATCCAAACCAACAAACAACAACAAAAACCAAGCAATCAAACAACCAAACCAGAAAACAAAACAAATTAGAATGAAATAATAATTAATTGTCTCAGAATTATATGAATGAGATCTTTGAGAAGTGAATTTAGCAGCAATAGCAATGACATTTCAAGTAGCAAAACTGAATGAATAGCAGAGATGCCACTTAGCAAAGAATTTGAAACCCAACAGGGAAAGCCAAACACAAGAATTGCATCCAGTTTTGGGCATCACAATGTCAAGAGCAAGACCATCAAATTAAAAGCAATTACAGGCTTAGCCCAAAGGACTGAGTTATAACAACAACAAGAGCAAAAATTCATTAATATATAACTTGTGCAGAAGGATGACTAAGAAAGAATACAATTACTGACACATAGAATTTCAAGGTTTGCACAGTACAGCAGTAGCCTTATTTCACCCATGCCTTTATATACATTGCATCAGTGTATGGTAATCGTTAGCATCCTATTTAAACTGAGATTAATAAATAGTCCTGTCAGGTAATCAGTTTAATATACCACTACACTGCAGGTATCCCCAGTAATAACACACTTGCATTTCAAGTGTAACAGCACCATGCCACAGCAAATTAGCATAACAATATTGGCAGAAAAAGTTATGCTTGTCTTGGTGAGGAAGAAATGGTCCTTCAGTTTATCATTCAGTTAAAAAGCACCTAAAAAAGGTGAAACTGGTTAGCACAAAACTTTAGCCTCACACTTAAAAACCACAAGGGTGATGGTGTCCTCCTCCAGAGGAATCACATACTCACATATACCACAAGGAATAATTCTGCAATAAAACAGGTAAGTTATCCTATCCAATCTTACTTCTGAAAGGCTTTCCTTACCAATTTTAATTGATGAGGATATATTAATTTTGCTCATAAGTGTGCTTTATGGAAAGTCAGTTTTCTATTTCCATTCAAAAGAAAACTGTTGGTGGTCTCTGAGCAACAACCCTATTTAGGCTGGGCTTATACCTTACACAGATGCCACAGAAGTTGCAACACAATTCTTTGGGTTCCTGAATGTTTCCAGCACATTGAGAAAGCTAAGCTGATGTTGCAAGCCATCTCCCACATTGTCTGTGGGGAGCTTGGTCATGCATAAACAAAACTTCATGTACCAGATGCAATTTTTACTGGATCCTTTCCCCAAAGCTGGACCAAGTTCAAGAAAAAAAAAAAATCCCACCTTTTCCTATAGCTCTGTGTAGGTGTACAATTAGTCACTTCTAGGGACCACTTTACAGACTCTGAAAGAAACTTAAGAACAGCCTCCCCATGCTACCACTACTTAGGAATCTGAGGCAAAATCTGCATCTTGCCTGGGCTCCGTATGAAGCTGTAACTTTGAGATCAGCTCTGCACAAAGAACAGAGGAGAGAACTGAGACACAAAACCAGCTGCAAAATACATCCAGGTTTCTATTTACTGAGGTCTTCCCATGCACATACAAAAGAATTAATCAGGCATGTGGGCTGAACTGTCAGAAGCTCGGCTGATCCCGAGTCTAGCGCAAACCCGGCATAAACATACAAACAAACTCCCCCGGGATCACAGCGCTCTCGGCTCCCGGTGCTGGCGGGCCCCCGCCCCCTGCCAGCCCCGCGGACACGTTCTCCCCGGGGAGCGGGGGCTCCGCCGCACACAAGCACCAGGGAAACACCGGCAGGCACCCAGTGCCGCGCTGACACCGCCCGTCCCGCACGGGCCGGCGACATGCAGGGCCGGAGCCGCCGGGACGGAGCCCGGGTGTCCCGGAGGGGGATGAGCAGCGCCGCGCCGCAGCCCTGGGCACCGGCGGGGCCCGGGAGGAGCCGCCGCCCCTGAGCACGGGGACAGAGAGACGGGGATGCTTAACTTTGTCTCTTTCCTTTCTGTTTTCAAATAAATCACAAACTAGAGCCCAGCCTGCCGCGGCAACAGCCCCGCCACCGGGCGGCCGCGCTCCTGCCGGTCCGCCCGCTCCCGGAGCCGCCCGCCGCCGTCCCCGACGAGCCCGCAGCGCTGGGGAAGGTGCTACTCACGGATCTTGACTTTGCGGTGGTCGAGGCGGGCGAGGAGCTCCTCCAGGGCGCCGAGGCGGCGCTGGAGCCGGGCGTTGCGGTGGCACAGGGAGTCCGCCTCGCTGAGGATCCCGCCGAAGATGTCGCCGGCGCAGCGAGAGAGGTCGGAGAGCTGCATCAGCAGCGACACCAGCGCGTACGAGCTGACCTGCTCCAGCGTCCCGAAGAGCGGCACCGCGCCGCGGCGGCGCCCGCCGCCCCCCTCCGCAGCCCCGGAGGGGTCCCCCGGCGCCGGGCCGCCCCGCTCCGCGCCATCCCCGCCGGCCTCTTCCAACCTGCACAGCTTCAGCGGCTCCAGGGTCCGCAGGGGGAACGGCATCGCGGCCGGGGACGGGGGGCAGCGCGGACACGGCAGCAACTGGGGCGGCGGGGAGAGCTAGGCGTCCCCGGCGCGAAAAGTCTTCATCCGCGCTGCGGCCGCGGTGACAAAAGTTCAGCGAGAGGAGAGGGAGGGGGAGAGAGAGCAGCACAACAACAAATGAATCGGGGTGGGAGGGAGGGCGGCCGGGCTAGGCGCTGCGGGGCTGGGGGCGAGCCACGGCCGCCTCGGAGCAGGGGGAGCCCCGCGCGGCGCCCATGTGCGGGAGTGGCCCCCGGAGGCGGGAGCGGCCCCGGGAGGAGCGAGGGGATGGGAGGGGAGGGGAGAGCAGGGGGAGCGGAGCGGGGCGCAGCACCGCCGCACGGCGGGCGCGGGGAGAGCCCGGGCCGGCCGGGAGACAGGAAAGAGCCCGGCTTTCTCTCCCCGAAGTGAGGATGAGGTGGGGAGGGAGGGAAAGAGGAAGCGTGGGAGGGGGACTAGAGCGCCCTGTATGCGGCCACAAAGGAGGAAAGCCAGCCAGAGGAGGAGGAGGAGGGGAGAGAGAGCCCGGACCAGCTCCACCTGGGGAACCCCGCGCCGTTGCAGGCACTTTTCTGAACGCACCAAACTCCCAATCCGGAAAGCGAGAACTGGAAAAAGAGGAGGAGAGAAGGGAGGGAAAAAAAAAAAACCCTCCACGAACCTGGGAAAAGTAGGAGGCCGCCGCCTACCTGTGGCTCCCCGAACTGGAGCCTCACCCTTCCCGGCCAGCCAAGGTAGCTGCTCCCAGCTCGGCCCAGCCCCGCGGCGCTCCGTCCAGCGGGACTCCCCAGGGAGAAGCCAGCCCCATCCGCCTCTGCTCGGCCAAAGCGGCCGAGCAAGAGAGGGAGCACGTCTCGCCTTAGCCCTTTCCCCTGCCCAGAGGTGCTGCTCCAAGGCAGGAGAAGAAGAGCAGCCTGTCTGGGATCCGCGCGCTCTCTGTGGTTAATTTTTAGTAAGATTGACACTAAGGTAGAAGAAGAAAAGTCTGACCCATGACATCGAGTGTGGCAGCGCCAAACGTTGCACATAATGCTGGTGTAGACCGAAGGCAGGTTCCAGCCTTAGAAGCCCCCGCGCTTTGCCCGCGTAGGACACAATCAGCTCTTCATGGAGATGACGGCTCTAATGAGCTATTCCCCAAAGAACCAATTTAGCCCACAAGCAACTGTCAACAGCTGCTATTCAATTTTAATTGGACAATGCCCTACTGGCTCTGGCTCCTGCTATATGATAAAGAGAGGAACCCAATACCTCTCCTCTTGTGGGAAAGGGCCCTGGGGAAAAGCGGTTGTATAGTTCCTTCCTGCCTCATAGCTTGTTCTGGCTCCTGCTGCAGCTGATGAATATAACTGATGAAAGAAAGAGAATCAGCTGGAGAGGGAAAGGTCCAGGGACGTATCCACGTTCATTAGCATCTTGAGGACACACAGTTCATTTAATAAAATATTCTGCATCATAGTATGTATCATCTGTAGCTTTAGCATTCGTTACTTAAAAGAGACCTGAAGAAAACCATTTCACCAGCAGCGTTTCAGAAATTCTTTGGTGCATGGAGAAGTATGCGGGCTGCAGGCAGAGGAATACAAACCAAAGTCTTGGTGGCACACCAACCAGAGTTAAGATTTACAGGAAAGGCTTGTAAGGGTGATAGTCACAGCAAAACTTGCAAGTCACTAATTCTTCTCTTACATTAATCAAAGCAAGTTTCATCTTCAAGTTTTCCCTGGGGGGCAGGGGGAGGAAGCAATGCCATCTAGTGTTAAAAAAATAAAGAACAAAGCCTCCTTCTCTGTCCAAACAGGTTAACAATGGATAACTTTGCAACTTGGAATGCTCCCACTAGTTTTGTGTTGCAGACAGCATCACTGAGTGCACATGTGCAATATTTATAGAAACTGATGAGAAGACCATGGTGCAAACAGGCAAAATGGTGTTGGATCAGGGGTTCAAGCACATAAGGAATCCAAAGAAATAGTTTTGCAATGGGGAAGCTGTCAGGATTGATTCTCAGAGGATGGGAAGCAGTCATTTTGTCATATTGAACTCTCCTAGTTTTATTTTGGGACATAATGTCTTCATTAATTCCTAGACATGTTTGTTTGGGGTAGTCGTTTGATAAAAAATTCATCCTGTTCACTGGCATGTTTGAAGGGAGAGGAGTGATTCTTTGTATGTTTTGTTTAAACAACAGGAGTACCCTGAATGAGGTGGACTTCAATATAAAACACAGTAGGAAGAAAGTGATCAAAGAGGTTGGTTAGGATGTCAGCTGAAATGAACCCACAGCAACACGTCTGCCAGGGTAGATCTCATAAGGTTGTGTGTTTGGTTGGAAATTATTAATTTTTGAGTACAGTGATAGGTACTTCCTAAAAGGTACATTTACCAGTCTAATATTTTTTTTCTGAAAATGCAGATCACATCCTGATATTGCAAATATCTTTGCATGTTCTTATCTGTAAGCAGGAAAAGGTACTTCGAACAGATTTGAGCACAGGAGAATAATACCTAGAAATCAAAACTTAGCACCTAAATGCAGTAAAGAACCTTAGCTACTGTGAGTGAATGGGATTTCACTGCCAGTGAAATCTGCCTATTTCATTGGTTCACGTGTTTGAAAACTGTAAAATAAACTGCTGTGACAGCTTGAATATTTCTGGTGGGAATAATGTATCATAAAAAAATAAAGTGTTTTTAGGACTGCCAGTTAAACCAAGTTAAGAAATAAATCTGAATTTTAAATGCACTGATGTTCTTGAAATATTCAGAGTCTCTGTGTTTATTCCAGAACAATACTTTTTTTTCTCATTAATTTATATGGTCTGTTTTTCTGGGATGGATTGTTACCACATGAAACGCTCAGAAAAGAAAACAAGTGTAAAAAATCTAAATATTGAATGAGAAATGTGAAGATTGGTTAACTGAAACCAGTAAAGGGTGGTCTCAAAGCTTATTTCCTTCTGTGCTAAAAGAAGGGATACAGGAAAGAAAATGAAGCTTAAATACTTACAGAGTTGGAAATTTCAATGCTGAAAAGGAAGCATTTAAAATTTCTACATTCAGCAGGAGTACAGACTTTCTTAGGGACACCCCATTTCCCTCAGGTAGCCGGGTACATTGTCTGTTTCCAGAGGTTATAACTGGCAAATTTTTCCTTTTCTAGCAGAGCTGTGAGGATGCTCCAGGCTCTTTTAAACACTCCTGGAGGCTCAGGGGGAAACCAAGTCAAGGCAGACACCACTGGCTGCAAGGTGATCACTCCAGTGCTGTCCCTGCTGTCTGGCAGGACGCTGCCGTCGGGTGAGCCATCCCTGCCCTTGGATGAGCTCATCATGACCCTGTGTACTCACACAGCGCAGTGTTTTGGCAATTGTGATGCGTAACTGGTGGGAACAAGAGGCTGATTTCCATGCATCCACTGGAGAAGGAGGTCTGTGAGCTCAGTGGGCAGCAGTCAATTCCACTTGCAAAGATAGGCCTGGCAGAGCTGTGACCTAGTGTTCTGGGTCTCACACCTCCAAATACCCTCAGTCAGTAGTGGGAGATCGTCTCAGAAGGGGAACAGAGCATAGAAAAATGAGAGACAAAGGAGAAAGGTAGACAAAAGCATAGGAGAGACTCCACTAAACATTTCAAGCCAATATTTATTGCATTTTTAATCAAAGTTCAAGTTCACTGGAAAGTTCATTATGTTTGAATTGTAGCTTTCATCCTTTGGCATTTTAAGCCTCAAGTTAAATTACCAAATTAAAGACCTAATAACTTTCATGTTCTACTTCAAGAAACAGAAGAAAAGTCTTGTGGGATTTACTCATCACCTATTTCAGAATGAACACTGCTCTTCCCTTGCCTTGCTTCTGCAATCCTTTCGGGCTCTCAGGAGCAAGTGAAGAGCAGTAGTACAAAAGCTACATAGCCAACCATGTAACACCAGGCAGCTTTTCCTGAAATTGTACTTTCATGCCAAGAGGGTTTTTGATGTAGTCAGCTGGGATCACCAAACTCATCCATTGTATTTTAGCCCACAGATTGGAGCCATTTGCCCTGTAGGCTAGGAAAACCAACCAAAATGGATATGCAGAAATATCAACAGTGTAACTTGTAGGGATGGAGGAGGGCATTTCTTGGTCACTCTCAGAACAGCTCTAATGAGCTCTTGTTTGCAGTGGAGAAAGCAGGCTGAATGTCCTGGACACATAGCCAGCTTACTTTTTTTACTTACTTTAGCTGTTGAGCTGTAGAGGTTTGGTGTAAGCTTAAAACAGACAATTCTGCAAGAAAAGTTCTGACATTTTATTCTTTCTTGGTTAACCAAAAGTATGTGGATGCCTTCAGTTTTACTGAGTCACTGGGCTCTTTTAATCATCATGTAGTAATTTGTCTTAGTAGAAAACCTTTTTCAAGGAAAGCTGCATAAGATAGGCAACAAACGGGAGTAGATACGACTTCTGAGAAAATCAAATGGCACCAGGATTTTTTTGTCCCTCATGACTGCATAGTTTTTATGTATTATATAAATATCAAATTATAAAATTAATTGCTGCTAAAAAAATTATAGCTGCTTTGCTGAGTTTCTCTAAACTTCTACACTACTACATTAGGCTACAGATCACCTTTGCCTGACTATGCAGCAGAACTTTGAATCCTTAGTTTCCTTCCAGCTTGCCAATGTCAGAAACTGGTATTTTTGTGCGCTTGAGTTCATACCCAGCAAGGCCCAAAAGACCTTCTTTGTTCAGAAAAAGAATCTTGTGGATATTCCTTTATACCTAATAGTGGAACTTCTCTGATGATTACAGGTTTCTCTCTGATGCAGGTTACTTTCAAGGTCCTGTTTCCCTGAATATTAATAATTTCCAAATTTTGTGAACCCCAAGTTCTCCTTGTCTGGCATATCCCTGGATCACGTACATACATGAAGACTGGAACTGAGATGCATTTTCTGTTTCATTCTGCAGCACTTTTTTTCTGATTTTCTTCACCACATTATTATCAACATTAAACAAAGGTAATTCCAAAACCTTTATCCCTGTTATTCAAAGAACTGAGTAGATGTATTCATACTTTCAAGGTAGATGAGTTCAGTATTTTCTTGAGCGCTCTCTTAAAGGTTAGTGGTTTGTTGCACCACCGCCAGTGATTTTTTATCAGTCCTAATATTAGGCTGGAACTTATTCTTCAAGTCTGCCCAGCTTGTGGTTTAGACTTTGGGTTGTTCTGCCTAGCTGGCCTGAGCTATAGCACTGTGCTTATCTGCACAAGTGTGAGAGTCAGCATGCTGTGTTCAGCCAGCCTATAACCTCTCAAACCCTTTCTCATTTTTCTATCTATACAGAGCTGACTTTGGATAAAAGCCATACTACTAGTGGTGCAATGGAACAATCAAAGCTGACTGCAGTGGGAATGACACTATGGAGGAAGCGGTAGTTGTGATGGCCTAAGGATATGATTCAACTGCACACTAACGATGTGTAACAGCTCTTTGCCTCTAAAAGAGGAGCTCTCCCACCCCTGCTTCCTTCCTTCCATTCCTGCTCACAGATGCATGACCTGAAGCTTGCTCTGCAAGCATCTGAATGCATCAGTGTAGAACAACTGCAGCTCTGCTGTATAAAAAGAGGCAGCTGACATGCTGTGAAAAAATTGCAGGGAATTGTACTCTTTGCAGTTTGAGACACAGTAGTATATTGGATCATTCTTGGGGAGCTGAACAGTGGAGGCAGTCGAGTCTGTGAATCGAAACACATGCAAGAGATCATAAAGCCTGGGAAAATACAACTATAGCATAACAGCCCCTTCAGAATTCAAGTGATCATCAGAGGTTTTTGGGCTTGGTGTTCAATTGAGTAGAGTGCAAAAAAACCGACTGCCAGTCACCATGGTTGTTGGAATTCAGAGACAGCCTGTCTTTAAGATTCGAATTCTTGGAAAATTGAAACAATCCCAATGTGTATCTCCCCAAAAAGAAACCAAGTTACTGAGAAATTTTCTCAATGGGTCAATAACAGTACTCCTGGAATTGCCATACTAATTTTCTTCACTTGGTTGAGGCGTTTCTGTGTCTCCTAATGAAGTGCACTCTGTGCTTCCACTTCATCCATAGCAGAAAAACTTCTGATATATTATTTTAATTGATAAAGTGGCAACACTTTCCACTAGACCAGGTTTCTCCAAGCCCCATCCATCCTGACCTTCACCACTTCGAGGGATGGGGTGTCCACAGCTTCTCTGAGTTACCTGTTCCAGTGCCCCAGTGTGCCCTTATCATGAAAAAGTCTTTCTTATATCTAATCTAAATCATGTATAACTATTCATTATTACTGAGTTACAAGCTACAGGTATGCAAACAGCAAGTGACTGTACAACAGGAATACGGATGTCATTATTTGTACAAGAAAACCTTCATCTGGAAAAACAAAGGCTGCAGAAATTATCAGCTGAAAATCAGAATAAACATATGGAGATTTCATAAATGCTGACCAAAGTCTTTTGCTGCTGTCCTTAGCTTTAATGAAAACAGATCATGTCAAAAGTTTTTGCAAGTTTTGTATATAATTTTTATTTATCTAGGTCTTCTCTAATTGGATTATATTTGTTGTCCTTTGAAGCAATTATGCAGTTTACATTTTGATTTGCTAACTAAATATTGTAACAAAAAAATCTAAAACAAAAAACCCATTCCATCAAACAAGATGAAATTGTATTCTTTTAATAAAGCTGATTATCTTCTCAAATGAATTCCTCAGGGCCCAGGGTAAACAATACATCCAATGGACAAAAGCCTCTTAATTGCATCCCAAACATGCAGACTGTGCTGATCACCAAAGCAGAACTTAATTTCTCCTCACATGTTAGCTTCCCAGCGACAGGCACTATAGATACAGCAAAGTACTTCTTTAAAGTATACATGTAACATTTTTTTTAAAAGATGCCACCCTGTTTCATTTCAGTTATGAACACAAATGGATGGTATGCCACACAGTCATGAATGAGCTTTGATAGTTGCAGCAGCTTCTGCCTCATAAATCAAATGCAGAGTTTGGTCACTGAAAAAATGCAGGGCAACCCTCTATCAACCAGCACAGATTTCCCTATTCTCTTCCTTGTGAGTGAGCATGGCTTGTCCCTGGGACCTCCACCATGGATAAAACAATCACTGGTGAAATTATAATGGATGTGTGTGCAGAAATCTGTGACTCTGCCACTGTCTAAATTCCCCTCTCCGTTTTCAGATTTAAAAAAAGACAAAGTATTTCTTAAATACATTTAGCATACTATCCATGTTCTGCATATTTACAGGAGGTCAGAAAAAATTCTTTTTGTTTTTCTTTCTAAATATGTATTTGGGAAGACTTTGTCACTGTGGTAGATCATTAAAGGTCTCTGGCTGCCTTGTTTATTTTCCTTTGCATAATTTCATCTACCTGGTGACTGCTTGTCATGAGATACAATATGCTTGTGCTGCAAAACTCTGTGGTTTCATTTTTATATAAAGTCAGTCTCAAAGACTGGTATATTCCTAATAAAATAGAATAAAATATATTCCTATTCCAAAACAATAATTTGAAAGATGGATAGTATTATGGTTATCTAGAAACTACACTGAGTAGTAAAGTCTATGCTACATGGAACAGCTGGGCTGAGGATCACTCAAAGCAATACCTGTCACAAGTAGCACCTTGGTATTTTCTATGAGCTATGCAATGGCAGTACCACTCGTTACAACTGGTGCAAATAATCTAAATTACTGTTATTGCAGAATTGTTACTACTAAAATATCTAACTTGTTAAAAAAAAAAAAAAGCCTTAAATATAAAATAAATTGAGAGTAACAGAGAGGGTAAAGGAAATTAGGATTTTTACCACATACTGTTCTTTGAATATTCCCAGAAATTTGGGAGTACCAAATATATGATTATGCAATCACCGTAATAAATGCAGCTGTGTTTATTTCACTGCATGGACCCAACAAACTGTACAAGCTAAGAATCAGTGTCTTGTTCATAAATTAGTAAAAAAATGTAGCACAGTATGCAAGATAGACCTTCTTTCTCTTCCAAGTGTTTTGAGACACTTTGAGCAAAGTACACTTTCCTTAAAGGACTATGGACATGCCCATTTTTAATAATTTCTAGCAAAATAAATTTTTAGTTCAAGAAAAAAACTTATTAATGCTTTGCTTAATAGCACAGGGATCAACTTTTAAATACAGTGAAATCCAGCTAAAGAAGTTCTGTTCAGTTTTTCTTAGAAATAAGGTGAAAGAAAGTGTGAAGAATTTCAGTGTACTTCAGGAACAGCTTCTTTAGAAGGAAAAAAAAAAAAAAAAAAAGGTTGATTGTATTTAGCTTCCCTCCGGGACTCACCCTTGTGGTCTGTTTCTAGAAGTTTGAATATTTAATCCCTGGTACACACATAGAAAAAAAGAAATAAAACCCAAATAAATAGTGTTACAATGACTCCCATTTGTCTCTTTGGTGGGTCAGTTTCTCTGTACTTTGCATTTAATGACAGCTGCAACTGCAGTTTTGTGTACTAACACAATCATTGTGACCCACAACCGAAGCATGGAAGTCATATAGTCAGTCATTTTCCACTGAAGTTTATAACTCCTTACCATGCTTTCCAAATAGTTGGGAGACTTATTAATATACCTTTAAAAGGAGGTATCATTTAAACCCATTATTTTATTACTATTAATTTAAGGAAACCTTAAAATAGAATTCTTCTGACAAATATCTACTGTACCATACTATAATTAACTATTAGTCTGTATACAACTGCCTTCAGTGAAACAGTGCTGCTCACATGCCCACTGTATTCCACCACTGATTTATTTTAAAAGCTCATATTTAAGCTTTAAATGATTTTCTCCAAAGGCCCTCTTTATTCTACACCAATATGGTGCCCACTGTCACAGTTGTCCTGTTTGGAGCTGAGAACTCTAGCTGCTATTCCTCTTTAGTATTTCCAATGCAAAGGAAAAGGCTTCAGAAATGCTTAATTTTTCCTTAGCTAATTAGAGTTACTGGAGTAAAATCATATTTAAAAAAATAAAGAAAACTTTAGAATACTGTTTAGTGTATTGCTTGGAAACAGTTTTCTGTAAAGATATTTCTGTGTACACTTATTCTCTTTAGGGAATGGATTTGTGTTTGGTTTTAGTTCTGCATTTGTATATGTCTAACAAAACGGAGCCTGAAATTACAAACATGATTTCCAACGTCTGTTTTCAGAGAACAGATATTTAGTCAGTGGAACTTCTCAGCAATATATCTTCTAGCCTGGAAACAAATAGTCACTCGATGCTCTTAAAACATCAAAGCAGTTGTATTTGTACTAAGCCACCAAGCTATAAAGGGGGAAGGGAATTCAATTTTCCAAACAACACAAAGAAATTACTTGAAGCCAGCTACAAGTCTGACCAGGAAAACTTGCAGACTGCAAATAATTTACAGTTCTACTTTGATATTAAGATAATAATCTGAGTTATATTTCTGGAAGATAAATTTATTTCTACACCTGTAACTATACGAGCTGTATTTCATACTCTTAGCACATTCAATAAAGGAAACCTAGCTGCTTACCTTCACAGCTCTTGCAGGCATAATCTTTATAGATCTCACTATGAAAAATTACTGGATTTTCCTAAGCTGAAGTTTTCAAATGAGGCTTATCATTTTGAATATGGAGTTTAGCATTGGGAAAAAAAAAAAAAAAAGAAAAGAAAAAAGAAAAGAAAAGAAAAGAAAAGAAAAGAAAAGAAAAGAAAAGAAAAGAAAAGAAAAGAAAAGAAAAGAAAAGAAAAGAAAAGAAAAGAAAAGAAAAGAAAAGAAAAGAAAAGAGAAAAAGCAGTATATTTGAGATAGTTTTGTATTGTGTGGCTTAAAAGAAAAAATCACAAGTTTGACCAGTTTCCTTTAAAGCCAAATGATCCATCAAAAAAAAAAATCACCTACAAATTCTTTCCTGTATGCTATGAATTCCTCATGGCCCTTGATGCTAGCAGAACCTTTGGCATGCTGGATCATGTAGATACAGGTTGTCTAATTGTTTCCTTTTTCCTCTTTTGTGTTGTATCCATCTACTTCATAGCTTGTGTCATAGGAATTTTGGTTTTTTGCTCCCTGAGTTTATACAGAGTCTCACACCACTGGGATTCTTGCCATGACATTCAGAGGTGTGTACAGGTGATTAGGTCCTCAAGCCTATGCTTGTACAGAGTGGAGGTGAGGCTGAAATTGCTTTGAAAAGTTAAACTTTGTTTACTCAAACTTCCCTGGCTGGGTTACTCTGGGTTAGTAATACTGTTCAGAGGCATCTCACAGAGACAATATGAATAGTGGTTTCTCCTTACTGACATGAAGTGTAAACCCCAGCAAAGAAAATAAACCTATTTTGTAGGCACTTAGCCAAATTACAAAAACAACTGAGTACGTATTTTATTTCATTTGTGACCTTAAGATTATTGGGGATTTTTTTCTTAAAAGGTCTTACTCCATTACGGTCCTCTTGTGATAAATTACTGAACAGCTTAAAAAACAGGCTACAGAAAACAAAGGATGCGCCTTGGTTCCTTGTGATATGAGCTGCATGTTCTATCTTGTTGTACTAAATTAATCATAAACATTATTCAATATTTAAAAGGGGAAAAGAGCAGGTGCCTGCTGAGAACAGGTGTTACCAATTTTAGCTTAAATAAAATCCAACAATCCTTTCCATGCATTACTTCTATAATGCACATCAGAAACCATACTTTGCACTAATACAACAACCTCAGCTGTAGAGAAGAAGAGCCATTTGTCACATGTTTTTTGATCTGGTCTTGTTTCTAGACTTTACTCCCCATTTTGGTTTACAAGAGTTCAGTTTTGCTGATTTTCATAGAATTCTGTAAACAACGTGATGCTAATCTTAGAGTGATTGTAAACATTGTTACATTTACAGTGAGTAGCCCAGTGAGTACCTGCAAAAACAATTCAGCAGGCTGCCCAAGGGGGAAGAATTTGCTGAAGATTTCTTTTCATTTATTTTAAAAGCTCATATGAAGTTCATTGTCACTGTCAACTATTGAAAATGCATGCAAGAGAGATGCCATATTATCCCAGCCTTTTCTTATGTCTATCAATGGGTTGAGCCCTGTAAGAAAGGGTTTTTTTAGGATAAAATTAATGAAATGGAATTATTTGATTATAATGTATTTTAATATGTAAACAAGCATTGTCCAAGCAAGACAGTTCGGTGAGGTGGAAATCAGCTATCATCCTTATGTTTCAGAAAACCCTACTCTTTTTACGACTTGCCAGTATCTAAAATAATGAAATAATTCTAAAGGAGAACACATTATGCACTAGGGAACCACCTTTGCATTTATGGATAATCTTAGTTTCACATCCCTGACAGAGTCTGTTAGGTTCGGGACTGTACCTGGTTGTGCTGCAGAGGCAATGACTGATTTCTTCCTTTTCCAGCTGGAGTATTGGGATTGCTAAAGCAACAAAAGTACAGTTCTAAAGTGGTCTTTCATTGGGGATCTTAATGCGTATTACAAATATGTAAATAACTAGAGGAAGATAAATGTACAAAAGCTTTTATATCTACTGAACACACACAAAATTTTAAACAACTAAAAATTGTATAAGGAACAACTTATCCACTAGGATAATAATGTACTACTGGAACAAACTCTCTGCAGGGGTTGTAGAGTCTCCATCCTTGAAGGTTTCAAGGCCTGGTCAGACAATGACACAGCTGACCTGATGTGGCAGTGACCCTGCTCAGAGGAGGAAGCTGTGCTGGAGAACATTGGTGCAGATTTCATCCTGGAAGTTTTCCAAGAGAGACTCGATAAAACCCGGGAACCTGGTCTATGCACACAGGTGACCTGCTTTGACTTGAACCTCGTGATGTCTCTTCAAACTGAGTTAGCCCATGATGCTATGACCTTGAGAAGTGTTTTCCAAGCACTATTACTTCCATGACACTGTGAATGGGAAATCCAGACTAACTAGTGGATATATTAATAACATTCTTTAAAAATAATTTTCCAGGTGTCCATCCAGGAGCTGAAGGAAGAGTTGGAGATGCTTAGCTTAGGTAGGAATTGAAGCAGCTGGGCTGAGCTGAAGTTGTGCTCCTGGGCAGCTGGGGACAGTCGGGCCCTAGAGGGCCAGTTCCTGGGGTGACTGCTGCTTTCCAAGGGATTCAGCAGGTCCCTTCTGTTCTCCCTCCTTCCTCCATTGCACTATGTCCTGGGTGCCTGAAACACCATACTGCTGGCCCAAGGAGGTGGTTTATTGTTCATCCACATTCAGGTAAAAGATCTGTTCAGTTCTTAAGCAGGTCATGTGTTTATTGTCTCGGTAGCTAATTAAGAATTGATTTTTTTTTTCACAATCAGAGCAGTTTACAAGCACACAATACTGGTGGAGGTTTTAAACTGTTCTTGCATAACAGCACTGATTTCAATGGATTATTCATGCTAGAGGTGTGGAAACTGATCACTAATAACACATAAGTCTAAATACTTATATGCAATCATATTCTTTCACTTAGCATAATGATCGTGTGTAGAGAGAGATACACATGGTGACACATTCTCAGTCATATTTCTTGAGGACATATCTGTCACCAAGCTGTAAAGAATACATGTGTCTAATACACACAATTCTACATACATATTAATCTTGTGGTAATTAGTTATATGTACAATTTCAACTTTGGTGCTTTATTCTACACATTTATCTGGCTGATAGCTACATACACACCTTGCTATACATACCTTGCTGCTCCTCATAAACCAGCAATAGGTACTTTCTGTGAGGAGATATGTCCCAGACCATGCTCTTTCTTGGAAGGTGATGCTACACCAATGTCAGGATTCCATGAGTACAAGATGACAACCTGTGAAATACATCTGAAATTAATTATAGAAGTTAAAGAACCCAGTGCTTTCATCACTGTCTTGGAAGCCTTTGGAACCGACTTGCCATCTCATGCTAACTGAATAGGGTTTACAGAAAAAAGAATCTGATTTTATTTGCATGCATATCTCAATACAAAGTACAGACTTAACTTCTTTGAAGTTCTTCTTCAAAGCATCTTCAAAGGTGGGCCTCTAGTTTGTAAGGAGATATACATGTAAATAAAATCAGATTCAATTAACTTTTTAATTTGCTGCTTGAACAATAACATTGTTGCCATTAAAAACACTGTTATCCTTGGAGCATTTCAGTCAATAAGTATACACAAATGCTACCACTGTAATGCATGGTGGAGTTGGCAGAAAAAAAGCCTTTTAAAGCAAGAAAAAAGCCTTTTCTGGACCATGAATCATTATCACAATACAAAATTATGCAAAAGCTCAGATAGAGATAGTCCAAAACACACCTCTTTTCTCCCTCAAACTTCATTTGATTCTAGGCAATAGTGTTATCTGCAATAGGATTTCTACTATCAAATCAAGACCATACTACCTTTGATTCTTTGCTCTTACTATTACCTTTTAAAAGTAATTAATTATTCATTATAAAATTCCTTTCTGTATGAGAACATAAGGTCTGATGCTTTCCAATTATCTGCCCCTGTAGGCTCTGCTAAATCAGATATAAAAATAACAGAAGCACCTTGATAATAATTCTGTTATTCTTAATAATAATTATATTATTATTCTTATAATAATGATGTGGTCTAGTGTGCAGGGATAAGAAATTCACTTGGAGCAAAATATTATCTGCATGCTGAAATTGATTTTCTTTTCTGTAGTATTTGATCCCTCCTATTGAGACACTAAACTGAAGCAGGGTTAACTGTGGAATCCAACTGCTTCCTGAATATGAAAGTAATTTTATTTTAAAACTGCTTAGTGGGGGAAACATTTTCCCTTTATTTAAAAAAGACCATCAGTAATTCTATTTCAACTGCTTTGGTAGAAACAAAGGACACTCAGTCACCTTCCATCCAAACTGTCAAACAGAACACCTTTAATCACACGGGGAAAAACAAACCACACCTGTATATACCAACTGCAAGGCGGGTACATTTACTTACTCATATAGCATGTGAGAAATGACCTGAATGAACACAAACATTTCCAAAGTTACCATGGAGAAGCAGTATTTATCTCGTACAAATTTCCCAAATGGCTGCAGAAATCTGCCTGTAAGTCTCAATTTGTCCACTGTTTGTAGCCTCCTATATATTTAGGCATACTCATATATGTATGTGTACAAATGAGGATTCTACTTGGGCAGCCCTGTGACTGAGAATTTGTGTCTGGCTCACAGCCTATGTGACTTTTGCTAGCTCTTGTTTCCTTGTAACGCATGCCAAACCAGATACCAGAAGCCCTTTGTATTACAGAATCAACTGTTTCAGCTTCTCTACCTGTCCCTTAAGTCTACTTGTACTACTGCCTTTTTATGTAATCTCCAGTGTTACAGAGATCAATTCCTTTCTTCTCAGTGGCTTACAGGCAAACACCTTTAGGGAATAAACAGTTCCCTCAAGAGAGCTGTCAGTGTACCACTGGTCTATCACACACCTCTTGCAACAACACTGGCCATAATGTATAAGAACTGATCCAGCTCCTCAGACCCAAACTGCATCCTGTTGCAAGGAATTACTTTGACTATAGGATGACCTTCAGTGGGCATTTGGACCTGAGAATCACTTCAAATGCAATTTCCCTTTGACAGATAACCTCCCCTTTTGGGTGTTAAAGTGGCCACTGAGTCTCACAACTGTAACATCTCATCCAAGTCTCAACAAGACACTGCTATTTAATAGCCTCTCAGGTCTAATTCAAAATCCATAAGAAGGTTCAGTATCAGGATATGACTGGAGAATCATTCACTCGGTATCAGGGGTAGTTTAGACAGAGGTAGGGATGCATTCTAGGTGCTGCACACCTGCTAAGTCATGAGGTAGCTTCATACTGACACACACTTGCAAAGCTTCTAGTCAATGTTTTCACTTAGGTGATGTGGATTATACCACCCCTCACAGTTGGTGTGTGAATAATGTCTGAGAGTCTGCATCACAAAACATACCGTAATGAACAGGTTCATTTTATTTGCTTGTCAAGTAAAAAATAAGATCTGTTTGCAGGTTTAAGTTATTCAAGCTGACAAGTTGTAGAGATAGTTGATAAGTTCATTTCTCTAGGCCACAAACTACTGTCACACGGGGGGAAATCAGCTCAGGCTACCAGGCATAGATAGGAAAGGTGCGTCGACCATTCAAGTCCACAGAGCCATGACTGACAGGGAGCACTGGGGTGAGATGTGATGACCAGAAATGCAATAGTGACAGCACCAGGAAATAGACTTGGTGGGGCTGAACTTGTTAATTACTCGGGCTACGTAGGCACACCCTGCTAATTATAGTGCCTGCCTTGAAAATTAAGTTCCTGCAAGCCAACGACTCAGGACTGAAATCCAGGTCGGGAATGACACTGAGAGCTGCATCCAACTCCGCGTGGCAGCAGGGCTTCTCGTGTAGCTGGGACGATGGCTGCTCCGGGCACATGTGTCGCGGGGATGAGGATGGGTCCTCCTTGCGCTTGTGACCCGTTCAGACCCGCGGTGCCCGGGCAGGGAGAACTGGGAGCCGTGAGGAGCAGCCGGAGCGCGGGGAGGCGCTGCCCCCTGCGGGCGGGGAGCGGCACTGCCGGGGCCATGCGGCTGGCACCGACACGGCCCCGCGGCCGGCCTCTGCCGATAGCTCCGCTCTGCTCTCAGCCCTCACCCTCCAGGGCTGCGGGACCACAGGAACAGTTAGGTTGGGAAACACCTCTGGGATTATCGAGTTCAACCTGTGACCGACCGCCTTGTCAACTAGACTGCGGCACTCAGTGCCCTGTCCAGTCTCGCCTTAACCTCCAGGGACGGTGACACCATCGCCTTCCAGGGCAGCTCACTCCAATGTCTAGCCATCCCTTTCCGTAAAGAAATTCCTCCTTTCCTCCTAAACTTGCCCTGGCTCAGCTTAATATTATGTACTCTTGTCTGGAACTTGCTGTTCCAGCGGCAGCATTCCTAGCCCGTATAGTTCCATGTGAATATACTGAGTTCTTCCAGTACCTCGGAGAGAATTCCTATTGCTGACCTGTCTGGAGATAGCGATGCCTTGTATTATCTGAGGGTAATTTCCCGGCGGGCTCAGCTGCCGCCTCTATAAGCACAGTTCAGCTGGCTGTAAACTTTTGCTAATAAACACAAGTAACAAAGGCTACAAACGAGTCAGGTCCCTGATTAGGGCTGTACAGTCAGACAAGAAGTTTCACCTCAACACGAGGCAGAGCTTCCTTACACTGAGGACGGCAGAGCACGGGAAGAGGCTGCCCAGCGAGGCCGTGGAGTCTCTCCCTGGAGACACTCAACCCCACCTGGACGTGTTCCTGTGCCACCTGCTCCAGGTGACCCTGCCTCGCCACGGGGATGGGACTGGGTGATCTTCAGAAATCCCTTCCAACCCGAATGACTCTGTGATTTTCCATACGTGTAAAACATTAATTGAGGTGCCCGGTGCACAGTGAAGTCCTAAAAAGCAAAAGCAGCTGAGGCCTATTCAGTTGTGGCTGGAGTGTAATTACAGGCAGGAGATGGAGCGAGCAGGGGAGGAAGCAGAGCTGGGAAAAGGAGAAGGTCAGCAGTGCCGTGTTTTTCCCAGTGTGTTTTATCACGTCTTGGATCAGCTATTTGGGGCGCAACCCTCGGCTGTGACGGCCATCCCAACCAGCACGGCAGGGCACACCACACGACCCGCCCCCGCCGCGGGGGGTTCTGGGAGCTGTAGTCCGCCCCCGGGGGGCGGTGGCGTGGGGCGGGACTCCCACAATGCACCTCGCTGCGCAGCCGGGCCGCCCCGCCGTCACGTGACCCGCGCGCCGGGACAAGCCGGCCGCTTCCGCGGGGGTCCGCGCGCGCTCCGGGGGCGGGGCTCCCCAGGTAGGGGGCGGGGCCTGCGGCCGCGGCCGCGCAGGGGGCGCAGGGGGCACGAGTTCGGGGCAGGGGTCGGGCTGGGAGCTCCGTTCTCTCCCTTGTGCTCCCGGGCCACAGCCCACGTCCCCAGCCTCCGCCGGAATAAAGCGGCGGAGCACGGCTGGGGCTGCCCGTGCTGCGTGCAGGGGTCTCCTCGTCCGGGCGGGTGCGGCGGGTGGGTCACGCCGCCGTGCCCGGGGTGCGCCGGTGTCAGAGGAGTTTCCCCGGCGGGGAGGGGGCGAGGGAGCGCCGGTGACCGCGCACGGCGTGGGCTGTGTGCGCAGAGCTGGGCAGGGCCCCTCGGTAGGAGTACAGACAGCCGTGTCGGTGGCAACAAGCGTGTAACACCAAGAGCTGTAATGGTAATAACCAGCGCGGCACTGCGGTAACAACAGCTGTGTCACAGCAACAACAGCTCGCATCGGCTGCGTTTCCCCACAGCAGAGGAAGTTCTTTGGCACGGATGGGTCACAACATCCCCGTGCCACAGCACTTGTCGGTGTTTTGCCTGCCGTGGGCCCGAGCAGTCCTGGTGTTTCCTAGCCATAATCCACGGGACGCAGTGCTTGAGATCATTTGGAGGTACCTGTTGGCTGATGGAGGTTTTAATTCCTGCCCTTTCCGCTGATCAAGCAGGCCAGGCAGCTTCTCCTAAAATCTGGATTCAGTTTTTCTCAGAAATGAGTGCCTGCTCATCTCCGAAGGAACTACAAGTTTCATTTCCACGAGCTGTCTTTCCACTTGCTTCTGTTGTGAATGCCAGTTTTAATGGATATTTATCACTTTCTTTTCTTCCCTGTGAAGGACAAGACATTAATCTAGATGCAGTAAACTGGAAGAAATGGAAGAAAGGAAGATCAAGAGAAGGAGCCCCAAATCATCTTCTAGTCACTCTGCTCAGGTTACTAATTCCAAGAAAAGCTCAGTGCCAGTCAGTAAAAGTACAGCCTTTTCCAACCCTGCCCCACAGCCTGCCGTACAAAAACCAAAGTTAAAACGGTAAGCCTGGGGCATTTGCAGACTTAGAGGGAGTGACGCCCAGAAACCCGGCAGTGTTAGGACAGTCTAAAGGTTGTTTAGACTGGCTGTGACAGAAGAGTTTCAGACTTGAGAGAAGTTTTGATGATGTGTCTTTTAGCAACATGATTTGTGTTTAATGCAATATAATGGTTATTTTACAGCAAAAGAAGGTGTTTTACACTCTTCTTGTAAGCTTAGTGAAATGTTACACAATGCTGTAGACTCATACTGACAACAATTTAGCTGAAGCAGGGCATAGCCAGATGTTACTGGTGACAGACATGAGTTGGGTGATCAGATTTGGGCATCATATGGGAGATAGTAGAGGCCCAGATGTACAGCTGTGAGCAACAAATAAAACATTACGTGACTGCAAGGTTGGAACTGACAAGTACGGCAAGAAATGAAGGACATCAATTGAACAGGATGAGCTAGAACTGGAATTTCCAGGTGTTTTGTGATTGGGGACCTCTCAGTTGGGGCAGCATCTTGTGTAAAAAGAGAAATTCTGTTCTTCAGAAAGTACCACATCAGAATAGTTGTGTTTTGTTGATGATATGTCTGTTTCAGTTTGAGACTATTAATTTACCTGCGTGTTAGAAAACGTGTTTCTTGGCTGTGGAAGATATAGTAGGTAAATAAATGAAGAGGAATTTTGAAGTGAAACGTTAGCTGGAGAGAAGCAGCAGAATTTACTGACCTCTGAGTTTTAGCTCAAGATTAAATACAGAACTGTCAGCACAGCACAGGGAATCTGTTTGAAGGCTGCAGTATTGGCTTGATGAATGGTGAATTTCTGCAGTGTAAAGCCTATACATTATTTTTCAAGAAACTGATAATACTTTGAAGGAAGTATTAGTAAATACTAAAGTGCTATAAATTGGTGGCTTCTGCAGTTGACTGAACAGTCTACTCAAGTCTCAACATTCTCCTGGGATTTACTAGAAATTAATTTCTTGCAGTCCACAAGATTGTCTAGAGAAGAAAATGTCCTTTTTGCTTTAAGTTCTGGCCATTCTTGCATAATTGCTGAACTTACCAAGCAGTGCTAATACAAACAATTGTTTGAACTTTCCAAGCAGGAAAGGTAATTGATATAATACTGTGAGGATGAACTGCTATTCTGATAGTGGAGTAAGAGTATTCAATTAATTTTCACTTCATCTGCAAGAATCCAATGAAGAAAGTTTTTCAAGACCAATAGTATATTTTATTAAACATCAGAACTGGGTGGAAAAAATGGATGACCTATCTGTTGTACAAACCACTGAGTATGAAACTGAAGCAGAACCTAAATTGATATGTCCTGCACTGAGTTGAACTGGATATGGTGATTATTGGACTGGTGGTTGTTTCTTTAGCATATAGTCTATATGATGTTTATAGACTACAGAAGCTCTTGGACTGGACAAAGAATTATTATTTCCTATAAGAAAGAGAGAATTTATGACTTGTACAGCATAGGAAGGGTAGGGCTTACTATGCTTTAAACCCCATTATCTTCACTAATTAAATAAAGCCTCTTTTTTAAGTTTGTGATTTGTAAAAAATATCACATGGTATTCTAAATTAAAATTTTTAGGCTCAGATTTTTTCACTGTGTCGAGTTCTGAACAGATTCACCATAAGGCTGGAGGACAGGCTCCTACCTAAACTGCATTAGGATGCAGCTGTCTGTCTGTCTGTCTCTGGGTCAGAGATGGAACACGCCACTTCTCACTGGTAGCTGTGTGTTTAGTTTCCATATTGGTTTTGTATTCATGGGGATTTATAATGGTTATTAATTTTCATCCATGTAGTTTGTATAGGCACATGGTGCTCTGAATAAGTGCTATGTCTAGGGAGAAGTGTATGGGCTCCAGGAATATTGATGGTTTTCTTCCAGGAAGAATTGTAGAGAATTTTTAGCAATTTGATGTTTGGGCATGGACTAATTTCATTTGGTACATTAGAGTAGTGGGAGAGTGGTTTTGATGGTAAGATTTACAAAATTGAGGTGTTACGTGTGGGTTGAAAGAAAGAGCTCTAGGTCTTATGGAAGGTCATCTTCCCTAGCTTATAACCAGCTGTTTTCCACATGGGATGGAGTCTATAGATGGTTGTGATGAGAGGAGAGTATGCTTTCTGAAGGGGGCTTCTCTCTGGCTTGCAGATGTGATTTTATATAGATGATGTCTGCCTGGGGAAGTGGTGGAATCTCCATCCCTGGAAGTGTTAAAAAAATGTGAGTGTGGCACTTGGGGATGTGGGTTAGTGGTGAACATGGCTGTGCTGGGTTAATGGTTGGACTTGATGATCTTAGAGATCTTTTCTGTGCTAATGCCCTATGTATCACTGCTGGGTAATGTTGGCCCACTTTAGATTACTTAGATGGCCATCACAGATGTGTGGTTCATTGATGGTTGCTACTATGAGCAGGAAAGTAGACTGTTGGAACCCTTCATTTTGCAGTATCAAAATGTTGAGATAGCGATGTTATTTTTAAGACAAGGTGGTGGATCAGTGTTTATCTTAAAAGCGGTGACTGAAATATGCTCTATATATTTCCCATTTAATTTTCAAAGCTCAGATGTACACTTCCTTACATTTCAAATTTACAGGGAAATTGAAAACAGGAAGTAATATTTGTTTTGTTCAATTATTTATTTTTTTTAGTGTAATCAAAGAGAAAGCCAAACCTCCAGGAGGTGAAGCAAAAGGGGCACAGGCAGCACCAATCCAGCATTCTTTTCTCACAGATGTATCGGATGTCCAGGAAATGGAAAGGGGACTTCTGAGTCTCTTGAATGACTTTCACTCTGGAAAACTTCAAGCATTTGGTAAATGCATGAACTGTGTATGTACAGTAGTTGTTTTTTATAGCTGTACAGTGGTAACATTTGCAAACAAGTGTGCTGCATGTACAGACTGCCAGCTGTCAGTTGGACTCTGCCACATGAAATCAACATAATTAATACGTCTTACTGAATTTTTAAATTACAACCCCATTGAAAGGTTGTCTGTATTGTGAGATTATTCATGTGCCATTTCATTATTCCTTCCAGCACAGAAGAACCTTTCCTTAGGATACCAAGTTTAAAACCACTTATTTATGATAGTATAGGAAGAAGTAACCATATTTAGCACCCAGTTTTGTTGCATATGAACATTTAACTATTGAACTGTTGGTAATGACTTCTTTGAAATTCAGTGCAAGCTGCATTTTATCCAGGTTACTCTTCTGTCTTAGCTTCTTAGTATTTTTAAAGCCTCAGAGTTGATGGAGGTTTTAGAAGAAACATTACTAATTTTTGCTTTCTTTTCTCCCCTGTACCAAGTAGAAAAATGCATGTGTACTTTAGCAAGTTTAATATTAGGTCAGTGTGTCAATTCCACACTGATTTTACTAAAGAACTTGAGAAATTTTTATTATGTAAACCATCTGTTCCAAGAAAGCAACCCTCAGATAAATCAGAATTTGAAAGAAGGTTTGTTTTGACCGTGTTTTAAGTTAAAAACCGGGCCTTTCTGAATCAGAGAAAAATTCAAGAGTATAGAAAAACCATGTGCATTCTAAAAACTTCCTAGGACATTGGATAGCCATTGCAAATTCAGTACAACACAACATCAAATGGGATGACAGAAACTTCAATACCAAAACAATGAGAAATCATTGAGAAGGCAAATGTAAATTTGATGTTTAAATTCTCTGTTGTAAAAAGGTGCATCTCTCTTCTCTAATATAAAAAACTGCATCTTCACACCTTAATTTTCTCTCTTGGTGTCTTTATATAAGGTTTTTGCTTATCCTTTTAGGAAATGAATGTTCCATAGAGCAGATGGAGCACGTGCGGAGTATGCAGGAGAAACTTGCTCGCCTCAATCTGGAGCTCTATGGGGAGATGGAAGAACTCCCTGAAGATAAAAGAAAATTAGCCAGTGATGCCAACCTGGAAAGACTGCTGGCAGATGTAAGTACTGGGAAGGCAGAAATCATGGAACTTAGCCCACAGCAAAGGTCAGTAGAGGAAAACACTGCTCCTGTGTGCGCAGTGATGCGCAGTAGCTCTTCAATGAACCAAGAGATGCCCTGCCCTCCTCTTGGTTTTAGAAAACACAGTTGTTTTCATTTGTTACAGCTGCTGGTTACTTTGGGGAGGGGAGCAGGTTGGCTGCAAGCTGCCTGAGCACATCAGCCCCCTTAGGGGACAGCCCATGTACCCTGGAACTACGACCACTTTCCATGTGGTCCATCCTCCTACATCTGGGGAAGATGACACATAACAAGGACTATAGATATGTATATTCCAAACTTTGCCTAGTGTATTTCCATAAAAACCAGAACTGTTACAATTTCTTTAAATTTGAGATAATATTTAAACTTAATGTGGAACTTTGCTCATTGTACGCAATTCAGTGTAGGTTTGATTTGATTTTTGTAATCATACATTCCAGCCCAAAGTATTAGTTATTTCCTTCATTGTTTTAATGTATTTATTTCAGCATACCAGCATAATTATTGCATTTCTTTAACTAACAGAAGTGCCATTTCTTATAATTTCTACATTTATATTGCAGCTAGAAGAACTAAATTCATCTATGTATCCTTTTTCTAAAATGTTTATTTTGCATTGTAATTATTGACTGTAGTCAAGTTGCAGTGTGTTTCCCTAGTAACTGCTGCCTTTACAAGCGTCAAATTGCTTCAATAATACCTTTGTGTTGCTTGTTTTTTAATTTTACACAACAAAGAATCAAAGTGCAAATCCAGGTGTTTGTTTTGCACATTCCTCTGAGCACTGCATTATGTCAGGGCTCAGTACCTAGCAGTGTAGTTAATTGTGATGCTGGGCTTTTAAAATAGTGCTGTAATACAGCATCAGCTTTTAGGTTCTTTCAATACACAAGTGACTGTATCTAATTATAGGTTGTTTTTTTAATGTGGTGATATATTTAGCTATGATGTACCACTTGTGTACCACACTGTGTTGTCAGTGTCAAAACCCATCAGCAGCAGGGTCTTTTTACATGGATATTATTGAGACATTCTGCAACAAACACCCATAGTTGTATTCCTTCAACAATATTCAGAGTGAATTCAATTAACTTTGAGGTTTTTTTCCTCGAAACGTGTAGTGTCATTTATCACTGATTGACTGTGGAGAATGAACTGACCTAATTTTTTATTTCTAGGGTCAGATACTTAAGCAGAGCTTAGGTAACGGAACAAATGTATACCCTAGTTCACAGAAGATAAAGCTGAATGTTTCAGCTTGTCTTTTACACTGTGCTTTTGATAAGCCAGGATGACGGAGGAGTGTAGCACTCAGTTTACTCTGCAGTCTGGTTATTTCTGTTGTTACACACTTTGTGTGCATTGAGGAGGTGAGGCTCTAGATTTTGGGGCTTAAGATCCTGAACTGCTATCTACATTCCCTGAATATCCATGGGAAGCTGTTTAAAGCAGACTTCATAAAGAGGACGAGTGGAATGTGATAATAGTATATAATAGTGATAAAAATAATCTGCCATTGCCGTTGAGCCACAGGCTAATGCTGGAGGTATGTAATGCTTAAGTCTCATTGAGAAATAGGAATCTACTTGTGGGGAACTAGCATAGGACTCACCAGAGCAGTTTGTCTGGACTGGTACATACCCCAGAGTAAATAGAGTTTCATGTAACACTGCTGTCTTGTTATGCCTTATCTGTATGTGAAACTGTTATTTCTTAATGATTTGCTTCAGCCAAAAACTACATTTAGCAGATGCTCAAGATATTCCAAATGGTACTACAGGCTGAGAGAGAACATCTTTGTCAATCTGGATTCTCCCAACTTTGCTTTTGTTTTTCTGGACAATGGAATCAAGAAGAGTTGTGACTTTGTGTTGTTTTTTAATAATTTGACACAACAAAGAATCAAAGTGCAAATCCAGGTGTTTATTTTGCACATTCCTTTGAGCACTGCCTTATATCAGAGCTCAGTACTTAGAGTTGTAGTTAATTGTGATGCTGTGCTTTTTATTGCCTTAAACAGAAAAATTGGAGAAACCTGGAAATATATTTCATCTGCTTAATGTTCATATGGTTGCAAATGGTACATGTATATAAGTTCATTGATGTTTCTCCAGTTTTATGAAGGTAGTGATTATGTTGCCTTTCTGATCATTACATAGACAATCTGCTCACTATATCTTTACTGTTTTGTTGATTGGTGATGCCACAGATTAATTTATTGTTAATAAAGTGAAAAGTTTTAAATATATGATGTTTCATTTGAAGAAGCTGCTCTTGGTTTGGCTGTGTTAGGAAGATGAGTTTTAGCAGTCTGACTTTCGCAGAGTTTACTTTTTTAACATTACTCTGAATAATTATAGAATGTCACCAAATTTAACACTAGCATACACGCTAGCAATCTACATAAATTAAGTATTGTGAAATTCCAAAATTGATTAAATAACTACTGTTCAATAAATCCAGGATATTCAATCTTGTAGTTACTCTGATATTGTAAATAGGCTGCTATTAATTGTTGTCATCTTTCTGTGCATAGCCAGAGGCAGGGGGGGAAAGGCTGGTTTTAGATGCAAAATTTCTATCTTGGTCCATCAAACCATGCCTTTGGTTCTAGATTTATTTTATATTCAGTTTTTAGGTAATACATTCAGATTCCACACTGATTTTACACTTACTGACCAAGGAATGGAATCTTTATCCTTCTACCTGAGCGCAAAGGTTTTGTCAGCCTATAGTGGGCGTGTGGCAGAGAATGGAAGATTCTTTTTGTTTGGCATCTTTGGAGAAGAGGCTCCTTCAGCTGCAAGACGTAGTTTTAGATTGTGCAGCACCAAGCCTGCAGCACACTGGGGACAGAAGGATCATTTAAGCACCACTGAGTGCTCTGGCTACAGATTCAGCCTCAAATTCCCTGCCTCACCTAGCACACAAATCTCCATGATTTACAAACCAGTAGGGATCCCAGTGGTTGTCCCCTTAGGTTGTTCCTGTGCTTTATGCAATTCATCTCCTTCATTGCCAAGATTCTCTAGGAGTTTGCATGCTGGTAAATGTACCTAGGAGTCCCTGCCTGCAGCTGGGTACGTACCTGTGATGATGTGAAATCCAAAGTCAGCCTAAGAGAACTAGAATACGACAAGCTTCTCACAGAGTGAAGCCAAGGTTGATGTTTGTTCTCCACACGCACACCTCTGACCAATAACTGCGCAATTATCATTTCTGCACAGCACCTTCTCACATCAGCACTATGCCTTTGTTTCTGGGCAGACTTCTGAACAAGCAGCAAAAAAGTAGCATCTCTTAGCCTCATACTAAGTGTGGCAGAAGTCCCTAATAGAGCTGCAGTTAACACAAACAAAATTGTATTCTTGCAGCTCACTTGAATGCAGGAGCAGAGCTCTGTGCTCACAAGCAGCTTACTGCCAGCAAGTGCAGTGTATTGCAGCACTGTAATGCACACTCGTCCCAAACCACATTTCTCATCCCAGAGGTTAAATATTATATTATTAAGGCAGCTCTTTTCAAGTTTTGGGCTCTGACATCAAACTGCTTCCTCTTTCAAACACATTTCAAATCACTTACAAATGTATTGGATGTCTTGATCTTGTTTTGTAGCAATTTATGCAAGGACAGAGTGTGTAATATAAACAAATACCTTTCTCAAGCAGCTGTTTAGAATATATATTTATATATATAAATATGTATTTATAAATATATGTAAATATATAAAAATATAGAGAAAGAAATATGTATTTAGAATATATATTTATAATTAGACAAGAATTAGCCCCTTTTTCTTCAATCGCTTTAAGCTCATGGGCAATTACAAGTGTCAAAAAATGAATTGAAGATGCAAATAATTGAGAAATTAAGAAATTCTTTTTCCCTTACCTCCTCCTGGATACAAGTTTGTGTCTTTGACACAGTCCATTAATAGTGGGTGCTTATTAACTTCTCAATTCATACAAGAAAATTTTGTAGCAAGACTTTTGAGATACTGAACTCTTATGTGGAAATGAACTAATCACACTTCTGGGCTCCTGCAGGAAGAGAAAAAAATCTACTGTAACATACTTGTGGAAAGTCTTTCGTAATTAGAAAAGTATGTAAGTGGCTGCAGAAAATGAGCTCCTTTTCTGTTATGTTGTTTCCTGAAGAGTTGTTAATTGAGAGTGAAGTGTATTAACATTAATACATTTACCAGTGTGGGTTTCAGCCAATGTTGTGGGTTTCAGCCAATGTTGTGGTTTAAAAACTCACACTGATAAATGGGTTTGGTGTTTGGAAGGAGGTGCTCTTTGCTGCATCACTGTGGGCAATGTCGGACACAAGTTACATTCTCCTTTATACTTCCAGTTGAAGGCAGCAACACTGGAAGAAACAGATGGGCTGAGTCTATTAATACATGGCTTCACGGCTGATGTCACTGTCAAAATTTGGGGGTTTTTGACAATGCAACAGCCTAAGCAGCACCAGGCCTGCTGGCATCAGCTAGGATTCATCCTTCTCAGTGCAGGAAGTAGCAGGGATCACTGGCAGAGCCTTACAGTAGATGTGATGGGGAAATGGAACAGAAGCCAACAGGCAAACATCAAGGAGGAAGCATGTAAAAGAAATCAGGAGTACTCCTTTGGGAAGGATTGATTCTGCAATGAGACCAGACACTGCAGATTTCTGAATCAACGCTGAACTTTGCTGAAATAGACTTGTGGCACTCATCCACAAGAGCTGTACATCTCCTTCTCATAACTTAAAAAAAAAAAAAAAGAAAAAATCCGTATGTTTTTATTAGTTGAGTTAGATACAAATTTTGAAGCTTAAAAACTAGTAATTGTAATAGACTATAATCTTGCCACTATTTAGAAATACTAAGATTAATATGAGATCTCCAACTTACAGCTCTTTAATCATATTAAACTCAAACAAACAAACAAACATGCAATAAACAAGACCTATTTATTACAAACTGAGAGGCTGGGAGCAGAGTGAATGAATGGGTAGTTTGCAAATTATCTGATCACCCTGATCAATGCAATATTGCAGCATCAAGCCAAAATACTAGAACAGGTACAGTCTAACAGTTAAGCAAGTGCTAATACAAGAAATATTTATACAGAACCCTAAAAATTGCAATGCAAATGTGAAAGAAAACTAGGTGTATATTAGAACAAAAATCTATGCCATCTTCATGAAAATGAAGACCCTATGAAAACCTCAAAATTCTACATTACAATCCAAATTACTTCTACTTTCAACTTTAGAAAGTACTCTGGATTAATTCAGATCAGGACAGTTCTGAGCTGGGACAGTTGAAATGCAACCCTCCCCCCCGCCCCATTAAATCAATATGTAAAATTCTTTTCCACAAGAGAAAAAAAATCTACATGAACAAATATTTGCAAAAGGAAGTTTTAAAACATAAAAGGAAATCAATGTTCTAAAAAGCTACAGGAAAAAAGGAAAAACACTGACAAAATAGGTACTTTTGATATTAAAAAGTTCTGAGACGTTATCAATTTTAGCACGTTTTTTGGTTAGCAAGTTCACTATGGAAGCAATGTGGTAAAAACCATAGAATCTATCAAAATTACCAGAATCTTAATTTTGAAGAAAATGACATGTGAATAGTTACTGCTTTTCCACAGAAATCTTTTTGTTTTAAATCTATACTTTATCCTGAAAGGCACAGTGTAGAGTAAACCAGGGAATATGTTCCTTTTAGGTACTCTTCTACATCAAAAGGACCTCTGGATTCTTCTATAATCTCTTGGTTCCTTCTGATGAGAAGGCAGGTAACCAAGTTCCTTCATGAGGTGAGTGAAAGACAATGGCTTGAAGCTCTAGAAGAAAGGTTTGTTATAAACTGAACCACAACCACTCTTCTTCCAAAGGCAGAATATGTAACAGAAAAAACAAATTACATGCTCAAGGCATGGCACTTCTGCATTTTCTGATGGAATACAATGAATTACAACTTACTACAAAATTCCTTTCATTTTTTCTTGAAATACACTCTGTATTTCCTTACCTTGACTAACTCAAGCTTTCTATCAGCTCAAGCTATGCAAAACAAGGCACAAAAGTGCTTAGTATAATGCTGAATTTCACAGCATTTTAATGAAACACACACCTAAGTTAATGTAGGGATTCCCAAAGTATTTTCTTTGACTTCTGCAGAGAAATCATGTATTGCTGAAACTCACTATACATAAATTTCTTGTTAAGTGTGACACAGCCAGTGGGGATGCTAGGCCTTCAGAAGCCCTGAGGTGAGTGTTCATGACAGCTGTTGTAATGCTTATTCCACTTCCCGCTCCCCAGCTCTCAGGAAAATAATTGATTTTCAATATGAAATCAATTTATTTTCTCAACATGGAACCAGTCTTTCAAATGCTAGTGCTCCTTACTTGCCTTTTGGTTAAATATCAAAAACCACATGCTCCTTGCAGAAGACAGTCCTGATCCAGAGTGTAGTTTCTTACAATGAACATGTTCCACCACATGAACCATCCCTTCCTCTGTCAGTTTAAATGCAGCCTTACTTGAGCCAAAGAAAGAAAAGCAGTCAGACCTCTGAGGTTAAGTGACAGGAAGTAAAAGGCACCACTGCAGCTCTAAAGGATATACCAAGCAGTGCAGGTGCACTGCAGAGTATGATGAATCTCCTAGCTCCATGAGCTCCTCCACAGACTGGGAAACAATATGGCCATATATATGGTTCAACAGCAGTATTGCCAAAATTTCCATCAACATACCACTGAAACTCATCTTAAATTGCTTTTACTATTCATGATGATTTGTTAATTTTGTAGACCTCTCAGAGTAACTTCAGCTGCTTCCAGATTCAATTAATCCATATCTGTAAGAGTGAAAGTGTCAAGAATATATTCTACCAGAGATGAAATGGAATTCACCTAGCCTTCTGTAGCCCAGTATGCTGGTGAAGTGTGATAAACACTAAGAATCTTCTTAAAGCTTTGGATTTAAGCTGTAAGATCGCAAACTTTGTATTTCATAGAATCACAATTCCATTTTTTTTTTTTGGACAAAATTTAAATGCAAGACATTGAATACCTGTACACCAATAGGCTGGAAAAATGTACTGTGCACTTTGAAACACACTAATAGCGTACAACCATGTACAACTAGTGTACAATCAGTATACACTTTAGATACACATAATGTACAATCTACCTTTAAAGCAGAAATTGCACCTTTAAAGCCCATTTTGCCAATTAAAAGAAATATTACTGAAAGGAAATTACACAGTATTCAACTTCTCTCCTCCACATCCCCAAACAAAAACAAATAATTCAAAGACTCAAATTCACTTTTGCTTGTGTACTATCAGGACAACCCTGTATTGTCTCATTTGGTTACAGGTACATAGACATTAACAACTTTCCTATAAAATTCCTAGTTCATTGTTAAAATTATTAAGTGAACATAGCATTTAAATTTTTCTTGTTATTAGATAATAAAGTCCTTGGTTTTCATGTGTTTTCGTCTAGGCAGCTGTATGAGAAATGATTAGGACATCAATATACATGGGAAGACAAGCATGCTGCATAAGCATGCAAATATTCAAATACACAAGTTATTTTTTCATCTTTCCCACAGTGTAGGAAATGCATTGTTATTACTCACTTGGAAATAATGTGTTTTTGCAACACATTACAATTTCATGAAAATACATTCCACTAGAAACTAAGACTAGAATGAGCTGGGAGTCAGGAGACAACAATTTATTATATTTTACTGTTTTAGGAAAAAGTGATTAAGGTTAGGCCACCCATAAAGTGACATTTAGAGACAAACTATACAGCTGAAACCAGAAGAGTAATTCTCAACTCTGCCCTAAATGTAGAGAAACACAGCACACCCCATCCATAAGGGACAGAGACATGTCACACAAGAAACAATGCCGCAAATTTATTTTCTTTAGTTTTAAGTTTTTATAACCTCAACTTTGTTTATCCCACGTAAGACATTCTCAGTAATATGAGATCATCTAGTTCATCACAATTGCAAGGAAAATGAGGTGCATGTGAAGTACAAAAAAATTGAAAATACTCGCTTAGATAAAATACTGCTCAAAACAAAGCGGCTTTTCAGCTTTTTACCTCTGCATTTTGGAAATCTTCTCTGCAGTCCAAAGATAGGCAATGAATGGAGAAAAAAGCAAGTCCAAAGCAGGTGGAATGAAGAAAGAGGCACATTATTAGGAGACACAAAAGAAACGCAATCAAACGAGAAGAGACTCTTCCAATGACAAAGTCCAAAGAAAAACATTTTCCAGGTGTTTCAGAAAGGCCTCTTGCTGTCCATCCATCCCAGCTGGGTACATGAATGACACTCCATACTATTTAGTAGTCTACATTTATATTTGGAATGGAGAGAGCACCTCTTTTGTACTGTACATAATTCCTCGCCCCAAAGAGCTTACAATCTACGTTCATAAAAAAGAATGCATCAAGTAGCTGGATCAAGATCAAAGAAATAGAGAAGACAGGGAGATAATTTTATAAGGGATTAAAGTTGGGTTACATTACTAAGTGAGGTAACTTCTGAACATCATTGGCAGTGATGTTCTTAAGACATTAAATAGTTTTTCAGTTAGAAGGTCTTCTGATCATGAAAAACTGGTTTAAAATGTACAGAATGATGCATTAAAAGTAATCCACAAAAATTCTTAAAAATAGACTTGTTGGCAAGACACAGAAAGGTTCAGACTGCTGAAGTTCTTTTCTTGAAACACTAACTTGTCATTCTACCAGGAAGATATGGATGTTAGAGAAATTCATATGTACATGTAACATTTGAATGTAAAAGGCTTTTTACATTTAAGCTTAAAATGTTAAATTCTGATTTAAGAATCCTGTTGCTATAAACATAGGCTCAAACACTTAATATTAATATGAAAATAGTACTATTTAAAAATGTATTTTAAACTTTAAACTATGGACAACATACAGTTGGTTCAAAAGATCAACATTCTTTAACTGTAGTGACTCACTTTTCCCACTTTTTAAAAAAGGGAAAACCTTTTTCCCACTCTGTTGCTACTACATATCAGTTATAATAGAAGTGATCGGTCCATCAACTTTAAAGTTTCTCACTTTACTTTGAGAGGGTAATTTGTTTTGCTGGATTTTTCTTCACATTCCCCTATATAGTTTTCTGAAGTCAAAGCCTTTCACTTTATGTATAATTTATATGTCATCTTTGTGCCCATTAAGCTATCATTTCTTAATCTCTTTACATGCAAATAGAAACTATCATCTTTCATGCAACTATGACATCCTTTCATACCAGAGAATATTGCTTTGGATTATGTACATAAACCATCTGCAACACTTCCATGACATTTGAAAAAATGTTGGAATAGTTATAGTAGTAAAAATTCACCCCAATTATCCAGTCTGTTTATGATAACCAAAAAGAGAAATACTGTTTTTCACCGTAACAGCATAACCAGTGGTAAATTTGACTTGACCTATCCTTTTGGAAGGGAAGCAGATGTTAGGAGAATTTCATTTATGCAAAAAAGTGAGACAGTGATATTAAGGACTGCTAACAGAGGATGATTTGCCTTTAGTTTATAAGGAATTTTCAAGGAAATCAAACCAGATATTAAGCCTAAAGAAATATAAATATATTTGATCCAAGTCAATACTAACATTTACTTTTCAGAAATTGCATTTGTATTAAATTTGCTTACAGGAGGATACAAAAGGAGTATAGCCACAGATTACCAAGAGAACCACTTCTGATCAACAGCTAAAAATGAGGGAAGAGAATGGCCAAAAGATCACGATCAATCACATCTTGTACATGCCACAAAATTACAAAAAATTACCTGCAACCTGTAATAAAACCCTCCCCCTTATTTGAATGAGCTTAAATTCCCAGGTAAAGATGAATCAACAAAATTAAAATATTGTGCTGTTTTATTGGTGTAAAAATCACACAATTGCTAGTTCTGATTCTGCAGAGATACATCCATGCAGTTAAACATCTATGATCCCACAGCCAGAAGAAGCCATTAAATAGAATATCTGCTGTTAGTCAGCAATTAATGCAAATTTACATATGAGATCAAAATGTGTGTATCGTACAATATACAACAAATCCTAATACAGTACATCAACCTGAAGAGCAAGATACACTCAAGGAACTCTGTTAATAGTGAAGCCTGTCTAAATGCCAGAGAAGTAAGGCCTGGAAACAAGATGACAGAAGGTACCCCAGAATTCCTAAGAAGCAAAACTGTTCATTTTTCAGTTTATTTTTTTTTTCCTGGGAATTAGAAGTTTATAGAGGTATTGACACATTACTTGACAATACAATTTGTTATAGTGAAGACTGGTGGATGTGATCTGCTATTAAAAGGTAATGTGTAAGACATGCAATTACAGGTGCTTAGATAATGTGCAATTAATGATTGGGACCTACACCCAACTCTTTTCACAAAAGGGAGAACTAAAGAAGACCTGTTTGATAGACTACCAATTTTGCCATAACTGTTTTTATACATGTGGCTGAATCAGGACCATGAATGGATAAAATGTGAACACCTGGCAATCTGTGGTTACATACTCTATAATGTATGCAACAAAAATCACAAAATCCAATCCAGTTGATATGGCAAACAGCCTGCAAGAACTTGCCCAAGCTGAGTAAGCTGGGGAATTGCAAAGAGGCAGGCTTTCCAGAATAGTGAACAACTTTCCAATTGTGAAAGGCAGCTTGGGAAGTAACATTGGCTGATAAGAGATTAGTAGTTTGTCTCTTTTCTGGCACAATAAAATAAATGCCATAACGAATGAAGAGTTTATGTGCTTAAAGGTTAAAATTGACTGATTAGCAACCCTCTTCTGCAAAGATGTTTCAACAGGAAAACAAAAACCACAAAAAAATTCCAGTTGGAAATTTTGGCGACAAACTCTGCAAACTCAAGTCCAACAAAGATCATGAATGCCCACAGAAAAAGATGTGAGAGGCAGTGTCACATTCAAGGAAAAAGTAATTTGTTTTCTTTTCTCTCTGTACTGAAATTAAAATACTTAAAATACAAAAGTGAACAAATTGACAAAACAGAACCACAACATTTAATGTAGAATAGAGTGCACTGAGCTAGATGCATGGATATTTAAATAGGCCTTGAAACCAATACCCCTTTCAAAATTAGTAAATTCACAGTTAACGGCAGTAGGCTTAGAGGTGAGAGAAGGGTCGAAGTTGTTCCAGTTGAACTTCCAGGGAGATTCTCTCTTCAAGAACATCCTACAAAAGAAAGATTTTCTACTGATAGTCCACAGAGAATGAGTACTGAAAACTTCTTCATGCAATCAAAATCTGCTTCAGTTTGAGAACTAAATTATATTCTAGAATCTTGGTAACTCCTTCCAGAAACTGAATAGAAGCTTGGCTGGCTAGTAATTACTTATCATTGCAAATCAGTACTTTGCTCCAAGGTAATGCCATTTAGTATTTTTTCCTTTCTTTCAAATCACCCAAACCCAAATTTGTAACCAGATGCAAACTCAACTACAATATTTTCAAATGATGTCTGAAATGTTAAGGGGGTAAGCTCTCACCTGAATTAAGAGCATTGGAAACTCACAATTTTTTTCCCCAGTTTTTCCTCTTATGTGAATTTTATGCATCTTGATTCTCATAAACAGTAACAAGTGAAATTCAGACTTGAGTTTTTAAAATTACCTAACTTCCATTCTAGACAGGATCTTATTAATTCATGTTTTCATTTAAGATTTTTAAAAAAAAATTATCTTGATAGTTAAAATTAGGTATCTTAGGTAAGAAAGATGGCAGGCAAAAGACATTGACCTGATGCCTATAGATAGCTCCAAAACAATGACAGCTGACCTAGATAAACAAATTACTATTGTTGCATTAATTATTAAACTGCAAGTTTTGTATTTCAGATTACTGCATCGGTTTAAAAATATTTATAATTCATAATTTTATTAAGACTTTAAGGCTTGCTTTTTCCTTCAGAAGAACACAAACCACTTCAGCTGCTCTTCTCCATACTGCTTTTGAAGTATGTGAGGACCAAAACAGGTGACTTGGTATTAATAACATAAGGTAAAATTTTTAGTGTAGCTAAAAGCAAATCAATAAATTGAAAAATATGCATGGTAGTAGCAAAAGTGTGATTTGTAGTTTCACAAAGCTTGTCATAAATAGGTATATTCTATAATCTAAAAAATTGCTAAATATTTCATATCAATATCCTCTACTATATTTATCATTGAACTGCAGAGATACCTGTTAGTGTGCATCACTAATATCTTGCCTTCTCTTACATAGACTAAAGAATTACCTTTAATTGCTGCTGTAGTTCACTGTTCAATCTGGCCAAAACAGTGTTGGTTTCCTTGTTACGTCTGATTGATGCCTGAATTGCCTTCTTGTCTTTCCCCACTGATCTAAGAATATATTAGAAGCACTGTAATAAGTAACTTGGCCACTTAGCTGAACATCTCACTTACAGTCCCCCTTCTTTAAGTGAGCAGAATCTTATTTTCAATTTTTTTTTTTTACTTGTTACGTTGTTAATTTTTCCTGCTTGATTAACCACATTTGTTTGCATGGAACCAGATATATACATTTCATACATGCATACACAGTTGGTCTCAATCAAAGAGCATGCAGCACATTTTAAAAACTTGTCATTATCAACTTTCTGAAGGCCCAACACAGCACACCACATTCATTCACCTCAGAGTGACTACAGCAATAGACTACTTTCATGCTAGGACACACAGACTGCACATTTTGAACTGTTCATAGCAACCATTTAAAATTAAACACATGTCAATACTTCCACCACTTATGTCCAACATACTTGCAGAAGTCAAAAAGAATTCACACTCAAAAATTCAAAGTCTCTTAAAAGTCTCTCAGTAGTAGAGGCTTTGGGATGACCTTCTTTAAAAATCTTAAATTATTTAATTAACCTAAACACACTGAAATTGTTTGCAACTCCTAGAACAAAAAGTGTGTATTCTGCTTAAATGTAAACTTTCCAGTAACAGATGCATTTATATACTTCTTGGGTTACCTAGGAATAGATGGCTGTGAAGCAAGAACAGCAGCTATGACACCTGTTTTCTGTGTATGTTCCTCAGCTTCAGGTCTTAGCTCATCTTCTGATTTTAATCTTCTACGAATAGGCTTCGGTGGTGGAGCAAGTGGAGTAGTGCCTTTACCCTGAAGAGGAAAACACAGCCTATTAATTTTCTGAAAATACATTTCATTTGGATTATAACCTGGAAGCTTGTGTTTCATATTCAGTTACTGAGACAACTGAATTTACAACCCATCGGGTATTTTCTGATGGACATCTAGCTGCATTCTCACCTGGAAAAAAACCTGAAGTACTGAATCCTACCACGTGGTAAAAGGCTAGTAAGTTGCTAGACAATGACAAAGAACTGTGCAAGCAGAAATGCCACAGGTTCAACTGAGTACTGTAAGCACACAGCAATGCAGAGCACACTTTCCTCTCAGGTATATGTCTGTAATCAAAAAGCTACTGTTAATCAAGTTTTGCACTAAACATTTTGATCTGTTTCAAAAATCTGAAAACTTACAAGTATCTTCTCTGTTGTCTCAAGAATAAATCTAACCATCATCTGCTGCAAAAATTCACCACACACATGCCTATTCGAAGCACCTATTAGGCCTAAGAAAACTGGGTTCAAGTGGACATGTATAAAGCTGCTGTTGCAAATCAAAACAAATATTTAATTTCCTGTACATCAGAAAGCCACGCTTTGTTACAAGGGTACTTTGCATACCGCACTACTGGGGACATTTGCAGGTGCTTTGTCTTCAACTCTTCCATCTGCTTTGGCAACTCTAAGAGAACTTGTAGAATCAGAGGGCTTTTCCACCTAAGGGAATATAAACTGTATTTAGAAATCTGCTTCTTAACATATACTTCATTTGGCAGCAACTAGAACAAAAACAAGTATGCTGGGTTCTGATACATGAATACAGTAAACACCTAAAATTCTAGTTCAATTCTCATTTAGAAACAAGTCCAGTGTCACGAGGCACTATACAGCAGAAGAGAGGCTGTGGCCTGACCAGAAACTGCTATTCTGCTCTTACAGTACTACCATTATCTATTTGTCACTGCCAAAGGTTAATCCCTCCAGTGGAACACAATATGACTGTTCCCCATCCACCTCAATGCAAAACAATCAGCAAGCTTAACTTAAGCAGTTTTCAGTGGTAGCTTAGGCTACCCTAGCTGGTTTTGCAATTAGGTACATGGAGAGTGCTCAGTGAAGCAAGACCATGTTGCTGACAGCTGGGAGAACTTTAAAACACCATAGGAACTTCTGGAAGCAAGGATGCAGAAGTGTCCCAGAGAACTTATAATCTGGATAAAAGCTACAAATTATCAAAGGAGAACATGATGTAGTTTCTGCAATAGCAGCTAGCTATGTCATTAATACTAAAGCTTCCAAACTTTCAAGTCCTGTGTCTGTAGTAGGAAACAAGTTTTTGTAAACATCTTTAATGATAGAAGGATGCCAGAGCTTTATTCACTTCAGCTGCTTGTCCAACAACTTTGAAAAAAAGCACATTAATGGAATTTCAGCAGATGTTTACAATACATGACAGTCATCTCCATTATTAATGCATATCTTTTTAAAGACATGATTTAAAAATTACCAGCAAGTCATTTGGAATGCTGGCAAGAATGAGCAGAATAAAGGTTTTCCTGTGCCAAGTCTCAAATGCACCAACACAATTATGTTTGTGCTCATGTATGCTGATAAGCACAACAATCTTTTAAATTACCATCATGGGCTAAGATGAAAAGAATTCCTTCTGCCTATGTGTTCGGCAAGTACTAAGTAAGTGCAGCAGTGTGCAATGTAATTGCTTTCTAGCAATGGATTGAGAAATCATAAAAAACCCAACAAACAACACACCACTGACAGAGAACAGCAGAAAGAGGTTTTAACAAAGCCTCATAAGTTTCGGTGGTATTAAAGCAATTGACAAGATCTTACTTTCTACTCACCTGCAAGACTTCTGAGTGTGTTTCAATTTCATCTTCCTCCTCTTTGTTTACACCTGAAACAGCAAATGCCTCAAACTGGCTGAAGTCTGCAAAATTTGGCTGTTCTGGTATTTGTTGAGGTGAGGTACTGGTATGAGCTATTAGGCCATCAGCATCCACTGAGCGATGCACATGAGGACCTGTGCCCTGCAATAAAATAACAAAAATATTTAGGGACAAAATGTTAAGGATTATTTGCCTTTTTAGTGGACAAAAATTTATGTGCTATCAGTAGGACAACGTGCATCTTGGGCAAGACATGCATGCAGCAATATTGAAGAGAAAGGAAGTTCAGATATGCTATTACCCAGGGAATAAGATCCTCCAGGGATGTAATGTAGCACTAGCTAGACTCATTGAACAATAGATATTTCTGCTGTGACAGAGCCACTTGGGCTCTGGGTGCTCAATGCTTATATAATCACTGTGTGGAATACATCTGTCCCTGTACACTCCCTTCATCACTTCAGGTAGTTTCTGAATCCTTATAGATGATTTCTGAATCACTGACTGACTTCAACTGCTGGCAACTCAGATTCTAACAAGTAGCTGCTGGTGAGAAACAACAGAAAAGCAATTTTATCTGTCCCATGTCAGATCTGCACAGCAGTTGAAGGATTCAGCTGGCTGAGACAAAGAAAAAACTTTTTCAAGATGTGCTTTCTACCAAAACACATATCACTCAGACGGCAATTGCAAAGACCACCAAGTCTGTGACAAGTGATGAAGTTGAATCACTCCTTTTGAGGGCAGGCATATTACGTAAAGCTCTACCCTCTGCCAGACAAACCCCCCAAACAGAAGACAAACACTTATTTTGCAAAACTTTGGAAAACGGCTCTCGCAGTTTTTGTTAGGGCCTATGCACTATACAGGAATACATAATGAACTGTGAAAGGATAACTTTTCTCTCTTTCCCACAATTCAGAGCTCCAGAGCCACCCATTCCTTCTCAATATCTACCTTAATCCCTACTCATGGTTCCACTCAAAGCATTTTTTAATTCAGGAAATACTAACATTTGGCTATAGTATAGGTTTTGCCATCATTTACATCCTGGTGCTTTCAAAAATATATCAAGCAATGATACTAACTTTAGAGATATATTACAATTCAGTTATATAAAACTATAAAAATAATGCACCAAGTTAGAATATAATTTTTCAGAAGTGACATCACCTGTGAAGGCTGTGGTCTTGGAGGCACTGCAGGGGGATAGGCAACAACTCCAGCCTGTTGCTGTCCTGTAAAAGACAGCACATTTGGGCAAGATTGTTACTTTGTACATTATGATGTTATCAAATTTTATTAACTGTCAACATGAAGAGATGCTGCATTTTGCCACATATTAACCTGTCACATTTGGGCATCTAATTGTAATGTCACCTCCTTTCAAACTGGCAAACAGAGAAAACCAGGATTAATCAGTACAGACATGGTCACACTCTTCTGGTTTAATATCTTAGTCTTTAGGGTTTTTTCACACTCATTATAAAAGCTCTTAGTATTTTCTCATACTTTGCGATCCTGAATTTAAAAGTACTGACAAGTCAGAAATTCAATAAAACTGCTCTTTTCCAGAGCAGCAGAAGTGATCTTTAATCATTTCCTCTGAAGTCAAATATTAAATACCCATCTTTAATACATGTGATTCCAAAAAGAGTCCCCTTGAAAATTTAGTGGCAGATGCAATTCATTGGATGTGGATATACAACCAGAATATTCTTTCCTGACTTTGCTTCTCACATTAATTCAAAAAACTACAATGCCAAAATTCAGAATTTACTTTTAAATTAGCTACTTAAGTAAAGTGCAATATAAATTTTAACACAAACAATACAGTAAGAATGATATCTGCAATTTCTTTAATTCAGAAGTGGTGCTTTAAAAACCAACACTGTAAATCGTTCCTCAGAGGAAAAAGCACTGTCTGCTTCAGGAATACATGTGCTGAAAAATAATATATGGTCAGAACAAAGCATATCTACCTGGGGTAACTGAAAAGGATCTGTTCATATCTAAAGATGACGACCGAGAATGAGAAGCATGAGGCCTTGGAGGGGGTGGTGGTGGTGCAGTGTTATCTGGAGATGTTCCTGAATGTGATCTGCAAAATACATAAGCTTCTGTAGTGATTTTAGGTGGCTACAAAAGAACTAAACATCAAAAGTTCTTCAAAGCATGCAATTAAAAAACCAAGTTTGATAGAAGTAAAAACCCCTGTTTGCCACTGATTTTCAAGATTGCCAAATTAGTTTTGAACTTCTGGTATTCTTTGATTTTACAACTGCTTTTGCATTTAAATTTGCTTAAATATTCATTATTAAAATTATTCTTATCACATGCAATTTATCTTTGGGAAATCAACAGCTTGATGCGTATCCCAAATAACAAACAGTTTTCAGGAACCATGAATAAATATGGTAATTCCATCCAGGTGGTAGTCTATAATTTTGAAGATGTAGTCAACATCCTGTGTTAGGTTAAATGGGATAAGTTCAATTTCGTTAAAGAAGAACATTGGGATTCTGTTGGACCTGCCTCCATATATATTGAGCTCAAGAAGTATCTCAGTGTATGAGATAACATTTAATTCTCTGCCTGAAATTTTCCCAATCTATACACTTGCAGAATCCTCAGAAATTTTGACTGACTCTTAGATAGGATCACCATCTAGTGGATACCTGTTGCAAATTCATGGAGAAACATGCGGAAAGGACAGAAGGATAAATTACTACACTAAGTGCCATTTAAGTTTGATTTATTGTATATAGAATTTTTGTACGACTTCCTTTTAAAACCAGTTTGCAGAAGCTGCCTAACAAGTCTAACTTGAACAAGACAGATTTACAGAATCACTGACATTAATAAAGCTGCTTTTTTATTCAACTCATGATAAAATCTTTTCTGACTGACCTCTGCAATACTCTTCTGTAACTATCGTAAGATGCAAACTAGGAGGGGTAAAGTGTACCCCAGTTTCACATGAAACCTGGAATTCTTGAATACTTAAGCCCAGACAGAAAATTGAATTATCATGATAGAAAAGTTTGTAAGTCAGTTATAGCTAACATACTCTCTATGGCAATGCTTCTTTAACAGTGTGTAACTCTCCAGCTGATGAAATTAAAATCTAATTATACAGAGTCCTTGGGTCATCCCTCTAACTAGTATAGTAAAAAAACTACAATCAAAATTAAAAATGGGAGAAAGTGGTATAAGAATTTCAAAGTATCATTATCTGACATAGCCTTATCAGTTTTTGCTTTTTGAAAATACAAAAATGTAGTCTTGACTAATGGTAGGATTAAGAACAATGTCAGCTGTATATCAAATTGCAATTGGTAAAGAGATGCCAGTGGAAGGAAGTAAAAGAGTAAGTGGGACAACAAATTTCCTGTGTGCATACTGCCACAACTACCAGGTCATGGACAGAAGCTCCCTGTGCCATAATGTGAGAAGCCATCAGAAAGCTTCACTCATCTATGCAAGTTCAGCAAGAGAACCTAACCTGAAGTCAAAGAGTAAAAGAACATGTTGAAATCATCATGCTGATAGGTGCAAAAACATATATAAAAGCATGACAGAATCACATTTTCCATTAAGTAACAATGGAGGAAATAATCTTTCAAGTTGCTGTACTGACAGGCAAATGGAAATCTTTCTTTGCTATTGAAGTTACCCTAATTATTTTTGTTTTGAAGTTTACCTCTGAAACTGATTGTAAGATGGTTAATGGCATAGTTGGTTTTAATCCTATTCAAGCAGATTTAATGGGAACAATTAGCACCAGCTAGTACAGCACATTCTCTTATATGAAATGATGCAGTTGTTGGTTTTGTGCTTGCATAGCTTTCTCCAATCCCTTAATTTTAGCTTGGTCTATGACTGCCATTTATTTTATACAAGTCCATTATTAAACGAAATTAAGTTTGTGCTTAATTCTTCTTTTAGGCTACAGTGTCATAAGGTTCTTTTCCAATAATGTCTAATAGATATTTTTAAAAATACAAAAAATTGGTTTCAAGTCATAGCATGGTCTCATGTGCTTACATTCCCTTATGTTTATAGAGAGAGTATTAAGATTCCAACTAAACATGGAGTTTCACATGGAACACTTGGCTGGCCAATCTCAAACAAAATTTTAGACAGCTTTCCTTTTTTAATTTTCACTTTACACACTAACAAAAGCAACATACATTGTTAATGCATTAGAAAACAGACTGATTCCAGATTCCTGAGTGCTAAAGTTAGGAATGTATTTTGCCACCATTTCACAAGTTAGTTGCCAAATAACCAGGAGCTGAGAACAGGCTTCTTTAAACACCTTTTACTTGTTTTCTTCAGTTACTACTCTACTGACCGTTGCCGTGTTACAGCATTTCCAATTTGCTCTGGATCTGAAGTGTAAGAGTCCGAACTGCTGTAACCATCTGCTGGGAAAAGAGAATACAGTTTCATATTTGGTTTGCATCATTAGCATACTCTAACAGACAGAAGTAACAGATAATTTCAAATATCCAATTTCTTTAGTCAAAAAATGGTCCATGTCCTTGTATTGCTTCCCTGTAACGTATCATCTGGTCAGGATTCAAAATCCTCGAGTCTGAATAATGGAAGAACGCAATACAAACCAACTCTACTCACACAACTCTATCAGTTGTTGGTTACTAGTGGCATATACTGAAGAATAAACAATGACAGTAGTGTTGTATTTAAAATGCGAAACCCAAGTTTTATAAACAGCAATTTTTAAACACTTGACATTCCATCACTTCAGCAATCTAGTGAACAAGTGTAAGGGACATCCAAGGAAAAAAAAGCAAGGGGCAGGACATGTCTGATTTTAGAAGTGCTTAGAAACCAGAAAAAGGAAAGGGTATGTACAGTACACAGACCAATGCAGTCCCTTTGGTACTACTGTAACTTCTGTACCTCCAAGTTCGGTGGTCAACTTTGTTTTGATCTAAATAATTTTTAAAACTTTCAGCTTTTGATTAAGGAAACCTACAGAAATGTAAGATGCTATTAAAGCATCATCAACAGATTCTTAAGGACATCCTTACCCTCAGAAGATCTGCAAAGCTTGAGGGTTTTTTCCTCAGAAATGAGGAGCCTCACAAAAATCACAAGATTCATATAGAATGAAGGTAGGTAGAAAAATTGACCTCAGGATAATTCATCACAAAGGATTATTCTAGAGCACCAGGTAAATCAAAGTTCAAGGTGGCAGTCAGTGGAGCAAAGGGACCCAGTTGATTTGTTACCAGTGAAGAGGAAAACCCTACTCAGAAACATTAAAATTTTTCTGAATTACCTGCTCTCAAAGGTCAACCTCCTAGGACACTGAAGTTTGCAAAAGTGGTAAGAGACATCAACCAGGCTTCAAAAATGAGAATCTTGCAGATAGGACTTTACTGATCAGCAAGGCACCTGTTACATTTTTTATACCTTTTTTCCTTAGCACTCCAGGTACTAAACAGTGCTTATATCTTACACCACATTGTGGTTTGCTTTATTTCTCTATGTTCTTCCTCTGAGAGCAGAACACTTTATCAAAAGATTAAGCTACACTTGGATAAGGAAAAGGGAGCACCAAAAGGCTCTTGAACTTAGATCCTGTATAGAGTAGTAGTTCCACATTAAAAGATGATGTTTGCCCATTCTTTTGCATCAGAAAACTTCTTAGTAAAAACATAACTCTACTTGAAAAGTAAAACTCACACATGGTCAGGACACTGGCCAGAATCAAGAGTGCCACTCTCATTTGACAGAGTTCATGACAAAAGCAAAATACATTGCAAGATGGTACTTTCTGAATTCCTCCTGCATTACAAACCAATCAAAATACTTTCAGTCTTAATAATGCAAAGGATTTAATATAATGAGGTCCTGAAAGTTTAATTTTTACTGAAAAAAAGTTCCCAACTTGAAGAAAACAAAAAAATAATTTCAGAAAGACATATATATCATATATATGTAATATAATCTCAGAAAGACTCCAGAGATTCAGCCAGTCTACTTATCATCTTGGACCTCTCTCAATATTAGAGAAGTGGACTAATCAAATCAAAATAATGCAACATGCTTTGGACACAGGAGATACTGGAAATTGAAAAGGCTATTAGAAGGAAATAAACAGTTGAAATGCTGTACTAAAAGTGGAATGTAGAAGTCTGTTGCATTTTCTTAGTAGCTAACGCAGATGAGAATTGCCTTTTGAGGCAATTGATGAGAAATTTTGTGTTAGAAAACATGCTACAGGGTTCTGAGGAAGAACAACCAAATGCTACTGAGTGAATTCTACTTAATGTAAATGGAATTTTTCATTCTAGGATTAAAAGAGAAAAAGGAAAGATGGAAAAAAATGGAAAAAAGATGGAAAACAGTTGACAAAAACGAACTTTTCTTGAGCACATAGGATAGGAAAACAGTAACATCAGTAAAACTTTCCTAATTACTCCTTCTAATATATACTTTATATCAGAAATGTTTCTGTTCTCAGGGTAAGTTCATATCATTTTAGAGCTATTACTATCCAGCCAGTTTTCATTCACTGAGGGATATATCATATCTACATTTTGTGTAATGTAAGAAATGAGACCAGAAAGCACTTTGATACTTACTAACTGTATTTCCAGCTGTAAATTTTACAGATGCACTCATTTTATTTTCTTCTGGGAGATCTGATGGTTTCACAAGAAGTGGACTAGTAGGGTTAGCATGATCTGGATGGAAAAACAAGTCTAGATAAATTAACTTATCCCAAATAGCCTTTATTTCTGGTACCAAAGCTTTACATTGGTTTTCTACCCTTATCTAAGTGCTGCACTCAATAATAAAATTGGTGTATTTTAACTCAGAAATAATACTATTACAATGTAAAACACCAATTTCTCAGCATTAAGAGCTGTGAATTTTCAGCTATTTACAAGGCCAAAGAAGTTTCAAAAGAAATGTGTTGTCGATACTATTTATTCTCCTATGCTGAAGAATCTGCATGAGTTCCATGACTTTAGGAAATACTGGCACACAACTGAAAACTAAGACCTCTCTACTCTTTTAAGAAAATTTATCAAACCATTTTGCTTATTATTGACCAGAGTGTTAAAAAAAAAGGCTTGTCAATATCCACGAATGCTTTCAAGTTTCAAAATAATAAATGCAGTATTTCTGACCACAGAACAAGCTTTATAAATGCAGGTTATGATCTCCATGTTCAGTTTCCTTCAGTATTTAACAAGCAAACCCAAACATTCGTCTGCAGGTCCAAATCCCATCTTCATCATGATGCTTCTGAACTACTGTCCAAGAAATATTGTGCTAGAGATGGTAAAATCCTCACTGTAGCAAATGGCCAATTCAAGCTCTGCACTTACCTGAACAATAATTCTTAACTCAGTAATGATGCTTGTTACAACTCCAGATTTAAAAAGCAATTATTTTCAAGGAAGTAAGGGCAACTCTAACTGCACAAAACTTCCCAAATTAGCAAGAGAAAATATCCTACCACTTCCAGTTCTTTTAAGCTCCATTTCCTGCATGTGAATTTTGCTTGGAGTCATTCTTATAGGAACTGGGTGCACAATTGCAGTGTCCTGTAGAAGAGATCACAGTTAAATCACTCTTCAAAGTGTCTCTGACAGCATGTGCAATGTCAATTCCAAACAAAATTTCATAGATTTAGTTTATTTGCACAGTTCCAGGGAATTGAATATACCTAGAAAACCAAAGCTCTCTAAGCTGTAGTGTCTGTAATGTTACCTAAAAGGGCACTAGAATATATTTCTATAGATAACTGCAAGTAGGACCTGAATTTTATCAGCTTTCCACCATTCCTGGCATATTAGACAGTTAGTACTTTGAGCATACCTTCCAAAAAAAAAAAAAATTACAGTTTAAACCCTAACTCCTCAGCTTTACTTACAATGCCTCAGATAATAATGGCCTCTCTAAATAGTATGAGTAATGCTCAATGAAATAGGTGCTTTGTAGTAATTTCAGATATTTTCTGGAGTCTTTAAAATAGAAAAAATCTTCTAAACATCAGTATAATAAGCTCTATGGAATAAACCTCTAGGTGGGCATTGGCGTTACGCTTTGGTATTAGTTGTTCCAACGAGGGGCTCCATTTAAAGTACTTTATAGACAATCCTTTCCATTTGGAGACTGACTGCACACTGCTTAAACAAATAATCTCAAAACTCAGAAGCAACCTAAAAATATGGCTGTCTGAGGTTTTTTACTGTCATCCATATTCAGAATATATGAATGGGTGGGTCAATGACAGCACAAGAACACTCCCAGATTATATTACATTCTATTCTAGAAATAACAAGAAGTTTCAAAAATACCTATGTATCAGACATTGAATCTGTTCTGACTACCCAAGCAGATCAATTGCACTAGGTGTAATACATCTACATTGGTATTTTCCGAAACTATTTCAATGACTTTTACTACCTTTGTTGCAACCAAAACCATTTTCTAGTCACAGCTCAAACATTCTTGTTGCAGGAAGCTTTTAGGAATAGTTACCACTTTAAAATATACTGCTTTTTCTTCACTCTGTAATAAGATTATCTCATGCAAAGATCACTTTTACTGTGGCCGCTTCAGACGTCTACTCTAATGTGCAGCTGTACAGAAGTCATGCCTCAAATAGTTAAATGGATTTTATGTAATGCATTAATTTACATCATTAACCTAATTATACATAAAACAACATGTTACCAACTTTGACTCACAAAAAGCATTTTATGCTCCCATACTAAGGGATAGATGTACTGTTTTACTCTTTCCACTTACGTTTTGCAGCTGCTTTTCCAACTAAAAAAGAACTGGTCTGTGACTTTACTCTTTAGATAGTTATTAACAACTGCTCAAGAAAGCTGATTTTCCTTCCTCTGGGGAACCAGTTGTTCCATAAATCATTCATATGCTAATTCATCACTATTGAAACTGCTAAAACAAAAAATCTGCCATCAGCTAACTGAAAACATCATTTGTTCTTACTTTAATATAGAAAACAAAAACTCTAACCTCAACGTCTCTTATCTTAGCAAGTATCAAAGATGCTCACCATTCTTTTCTTGAAGTGTTTATAGTTTAGAAAAGGACTCAATAATCTGATCAGCCATAAAAAAAAATTTGCACACCCAGTGAATTTCTCTTTATACATAGACACAAACATATATTCTATGTAATAGTTTTTCATATACCATCACTGCTCTATTTTTCAGACTATCAACATACGAAAAAAATCAAACCTCAGACTTCTGTCATCTGCTAATTATGTGTGAAAATAAATTACTGTCTTATCACAGAAACAAGACAGTGATAGCCCTTTACTGTCAAGCAATTGTACACAGCAAGTAACAACTATAAACCAATTTACACCATGTTTACCTCATTAAAACATAAAAATACAGTATATTAAAAAAAAAATCTCAGATGAAAGAAGATTGGTTTCTGCTTTAAGAAGGATATTTTCACTTGTTTTGAATGTTTATTAAAGGTTAATTATTTGCACGGGAAACAGTGCAGTTTGAATTCTAGCTCTCAGTATGTATAAATGCTATTTCTACATGAACATCAATGTTAACTTTGAGACTGGAGTGCTGATGTATTTAAAATCTCTATATATTTATGTATTGTATCTTTTCAGACATGACAGGTTTAATACTAAAATCAGTTAAATATGTATTATGTGCACCTACTATGTTTTGTTACACAATCAAATGGACACCAACACTGTAATTAATTAAATTAAAATGGACACGTGGTGCTAATTAAGTCTGTAAAAAAGCAGGATGAAAGTAGCAGCTAAATAATGCATTTCTAATGCATTTCAGAACTGCTTTAATGTCACATGCTGTAAAGCTTAAAACCAGCAGAACTTGAAACACTGTAGTGTATTTCTGGCTCCCAAACTTGGCAAGATATTTAACTACATAATCCTTCAGAGCACTCCCCATTGAGTAAACCCTTAGAACACCACAGGTTTAGCCGGAGAGATATTAAATGCCTTATAAATAAGTTGGTAAAAACATTTGGAATATGAAATACCACACCCATTAAAGACCAGTAGCTTTTTTTTCACAGAAGTTGGCACTGTTTTTGTGCAAATCAGGCTCTGCAACTCAAAAAAAACCAAAGCAACACCGAAGACAAAATTTTCAACAGAACTTGTTTATCATAGGAGTGGCCCTTGCATCAACTTGAACATTTTTTCAAGACATTATGTTTAAATGCTTTGTGTATGACAGATTTTGACAGAAGTGTTGTATTAGGTCAAAATCAACAGGAAAAAGGAATTCTTTGCAATCAGAGATTAAACATGAGCAGTACTAGAAAATTTATATTCCGAAAATAAGCAAACAAGCTACTTGCCACCATTCCCCAAAAGCAGACCATGGAATCATGCATAATAGCTAAATACAATGAATGGAAATTCAGTGTTAATAAAATTAATTTCAAACAAGCAAGCTAAGTGATTGACTTACAGGATCAGCTGGTGCAATGTTAGAATCAAATTGGGTCAGAGTTTGTGAGCTTGAAGAACGTTCGCTAAATGTCTCCCACTGCTGAACAGACAGAGGAGAGAAGTCAGCATGATGAGGAAGATGGGAGTAAAAGATCACTGAGGAGATTTAGCATAGTAGTTCAGAGGTTGCACTGGAAAGAACTATATTTGCACAGGAGAGTACTGCACTTGTGAAGCACACTAATAAATATTAAGTATTTCTATTTCAGTCTGAGATTGTTGTGGAACCAAGTCTGTTATCTGTCAATATTAATCTTTATATTCATGTTTTATAATGAAGATACAGGTGCACAGGCAACCCAGAAGTACCTTCAGAGTTCACACTTGCCAATAAACATCATACAAGTAAAAACTTAAACCATTAATATAATTTAAAGATAAAAATCAGAGACACATTGTGTGCAATTATAGTCATAAAATCCACAGAAAGGTTCCTCAGCTTTGTAGTTGCCAAGTTTCAAACCTGTTTTAAGTAAATGCTGATTTTCTTACAAAATCCCAGAACAAATGAACACTGTGCAAAGTACTCCAATCACACTACTTTAGCTTGCCAGTGCAACCCCTGAGAAGTGATTCTACGCTGTAAAAGAGCATTTTCACAAGTCTAAATCACTGACAAGGCAAAGAATTAAATTCAAACATACTGTTGATTGCTAAAAGCAAATAAGTCAATCTCTGAACAATTTTATAAGAATGGACATGCTGTATCAACACATGGCTGTCAAGAATCCTCATGCAAACTGAGTCAAGTTACAGCCACAACCGGATCAACAAAGCATCAAAGTACATAAAATTAGTCTGTGATCTGGAAACCATATTTTAAAAGATCACAATAAGAATGCTAAACTTGTTATATTTTGGTAAAATAACAAGTAAATATTAAGCAAGTTTTAAACACTACAAGTGTAAGTTTCAAAAATCAAAAATACAAAATTTTTAGTGCTCAGAAAATTTGACAAAAATTATGTTTTGTTATAGTTGTGGAAATAACTTGGGTGTTGGACTCTATGACCCTTATAGGTCCTTTCCAACTCAGAATATTCTGTGTGTGATATTCTTGTCCCGTCTCTATAGGTAAATCAATTTAAATGATCCCAGAAGACATAGGACAAACTATATGGTGTCAGTCAACCTAATCTCATATTCTCCTCTACACCAAATGATATTCAGTGAACAGTCTGTGCGTGAACCAAGTCTAAAACAGTAATTTCAGAAATAACTTCTTAAGGAAATTCCTAAATAATTGTTTACAATCAATGAAATGAAATTCAGAAAAATATTAATTATATTTGTAATTGCTGCCATGTGTGGTAAAACTTCTTGTAGAGATAGAATCTCCTCATTTCAAACTTTAAATGAGGGCAAACATTATGGAACTCTATTAATATGGGGGTGAGTATATTTTCTTGTTTCTTTGCTGTGGTTTTCTGTTGGTTTGAGGGTTTTGTTTGTTTGTATCTGTTTTTAACACAGAAAACTACCCTCTTCTTTGACAGAATTGAACAAAACCTTTTTAGTAAGGATTCCCAACAGCTCTGTCGCTGTTTAACACTCCCTGTATTAAACAGTTCATCTCTGTTTCACTCCATCCCATCATGAAGGGGCAGCATTGCAAGTAGCTTAGAGCCATACAAACCTGTTAGTGAGCCAGTTTTTACTAAGTCAGAAATTTAAATGCCAAGTTCTGCCAGCCTTTCTCCTGATTTGGCCTCTTGAATTTGCACAGCTGCTCATTTTCATGAAACATTATTTTAGGTCTACCACTACCTTTTTAAACTCGATTTGGTCAGTGACTTTCCAGTTACTGGTGAGACTGGCAAACAGACCATTTGATTACAGAAATATCGTTAATTTTTCCAAAAATTCCATAGGGCACACAGCACTTAAGTTATAGTTAAGATAAATGGTAAAGTATTATTTGTTACAGATGGATGCTTAATCTTACTGCCCTGCTCTGAAGCCAAACTGCAGGTACCTTCACTACTCATCCTTGTGCTCCCCAGCTAGACACAGACAGATAAACGCCAACATCTAACTACTCTAGGAAATATGCTTCTGTGCTCCATCCTAAAATACTATCAGAAGCCAGCTACTATAAATTCCCCAGTTAACAGAAAGTTAAATATATTAAGACTGCATCTCAAACTCTGCAAAATTTAAAAGCATTGACTGGGTAAAACTCACACTAGCTAAAGCTGAAGTATTTGTCCAGTAGATTTGCAAAAATGTTTTTAAATTACTTTCAAAAGGTTAATCACTAAAAACTAAAACTCAAAGCAACCTCAACCATTATGAATAGAATACCAAGACATTTGAAACAAGGTGTAACAGTTGTGAACTTAAATCTCCATATCTGTGTTAAAGCTAGTATGAAAAATGCATGACACCAGACAGTTTACAACAAAAAATCTGTAGTAGGCTTTTCTATTATTTCAAGCCTCACAAACAAAGTGCTCAGCCTTGAGACTTGGATGGAAAAGACATCTGAAGTGAGAAAGAAGTGATAAGTGAAGAGATGAGAATGTGAAGAATGTAGTATATCCAAGGTTAGACAGATTTTCATGGTGCTCTTTATTCTGAAGTTTTAAACTGTTTGATGCCTTGGTCTATATTTGGGAGCCTCCAGTAATTGGGCCTGGCAACTGCATTCTATAAATCAACTATGAGCTAGAAAGAATGGAGTAACCAACAGCTTTGAGACTAACAGGATGAGACTGCCTGGAATGACAGATAATACAAAGATGCAGAGCTTTTACAAGCAATTCATTTGTTGATGACACTTAAAAGAGGTTGAAAGAGGAAACAATTAGACTTGTGCCTGCAGCAATACCAGAAATTTTTTCATGGAATTAAAACCTCGAGGACTTTGACCTGACTCATGCTGAAAAGCAAATGCTGAGAAGAAAGAAACATGCACAGCAACACATCTGAAAAAATCAGAAATTACTTCATGTTAGAACAAAAAACTAAACATTTAGCTCAACTCTTATTTTAGTATAGTTAGAATCCAGTTGTATAGCTACTGTGAGAATTTTTCCAAACCTTTCAGTTTTAGTAGACTTTCAAAAAGAAAATGCCACCTTATGTGAATATACAGTCAGTTTCACAAATCAAGATTCTGGCTGACAGAATTGCAATTCACTTTGTTCCACTAGTGGAATTACCCTATTCAATTGGTTTGAGTTGCATTAGACACCAAAGGAATGTGTTCAATCATCATGCAGGTTACCAAATGATTAGCTTATTAAATCTTTATTGAGAATACGAGATGTGTCTGAGCAAATTTTAATACAGATGCAGACATTTACAGCTTTTTAGTAACTACTGATTGAATATCTGTTCCACCTCCCCCTTAAAACATAGCTTCCTACAGGCAATCTGAGTCACTCTGTCAAAAAGAACAATTAAGAATCACTAAATATGTAATTTTCAGCATTTTTTAATTTGGTAAGAATGTGACTATGAGGTTAGCGTTTGCCCTTACAAAGAACAGCAGACTTCAAAAAGTCCTTCCCTCCTCAGAAATGAAGAAACTAACTTTAATCCTAAAAATGGGCTTGTTTTCTGCTCCATGATGACTTTCCTCCAGTTTGCCTAAAGCTTTTAATATCAATTTTCTATTCACTTGAAGTCTAACAAAGAAAGAAAAATAACCACAAAAAGCTTTTTCAATATATGGCAATACTCAGCTACTGACAGAACTATCTTGCATGTTAAAGAAAGTTTTCAATTGTTATTGAGTCCCAGATATTCACAAAAAATATATAAAAATATATTAATTTATAAATATATAAAATATAATAATTTCATTATTTTTTACTTTTTTGCCCTCTCATAATGAAAAGTGAACCTACATCAGCTTTGTATATGGTTGCAGTCAGAAACTCATTTGTGGATCTGAAGTAGCTCGTAAAGCATTGGTTTATTCTAAGTCAGAGGCAAAAATGTTAAAACAGAGCAACAAAAAAAATCTAGGAATCAATCCCTTACAGGCCTTTTAAGCAAAGGACATTTGTGGGGAAAAAAATATTAAAAATACTGCTTGCTAACTTCACTTGCACATTCTCACAAAATACAGCTCTACTGCAGAAGATTGCTTATATAGCAAATACATATGCTTAAGGATGATGAGGCAGAAGTACATAACAGTAGAAACCTAAGATTTAAATAAATTTAGCTAATGGCTGACTTCAGATTCAACTCTGAGTCTCTGCTTCAAAACAGGTTCATGACTTCTCTATGCTACCAGTGATATATCAGGCTAAAATAATCCCCAGAAATAAGTTTCAATGTCCAAATCTGTCCAGAAACTTATTACAGTTTAGCAAGTGTCCACTAAAAAAATTCTTCAGAGGTAACAAAAAACACCAACCAAAAGCATGCCCTAAATGAAAAAAATCAGGAATTAAACTTTTCCAAGACACGCTATGAGATACACTTTGTGATTAATATAAAGCTTAATTACCATTAATGACATTTTAAATACTATCTCAAAATGAGATAGAAAAAACAGAATGAAATTTTTTTTTTTGCATTTTAACACAGAACCTTCTTGTGTCTATTATCCTGTCAACTGTTTCATGATTTGTGATCAGCAATTCACTTACGATAAATTACGGATGCACACAAAATTTACTAATTGACTCATTACTTACTAACTGGCAGTGAAATAACTTAGATAAAAGTGCTAACCTCACTGCTCTGATTCAATTCTGGCCAGGTCTGGTTTAGGGATGGCATTGACGGAGACTTGCTTGGAGGTGCTTCTGCTGGAGAGCCGGAGTAACCTACCTCACCAGTCTGTTCCCCAACTTCTGAAACGACAGGAATTACTATGAACAAAAACCATAAATTGTTTTCAGTTTATTTTTAGAAGAGTTACTCACACCTCATGGAAAGTGCAAAGTACCCTTTCTTTTCATCTTTTTAAAGTAAATACTTAGCAGTATACCAAACCCAAAAAAACCCAAGAACTCTCATAAGTTAAATACACTGTTTATAAGGTACTACTCTTATTTTAAGGATGTTTCTGAAAACCAGAGTTTGAAGATTATTCTGTACCATCCTATCCTCCCAGAGCATAGCCTTTAAGTAGTTTTTTCAGATTACATATAGAATTAATCAGTTTTTCTCACAATATGAGAAAATAATTTCACACTGGCGTTTATTACATCATAGCCTGCACTGAGCATTTAATCTCAAAGAATAAAATACTTCCTTGTATGAAAGGTCAGAGCAAAACCAGTATCTCAATGCAAACAGAAAAAAAAATGACAACAGGATAAGAAAACCATTCCCTTGGATTAGTCCCCAGAGAACATTAGTTTCAAGCCTCCTTACTAAAACTGAGGTATTTTCATTCACATTTTGCAAATTGAATGAGTCTAGTAGCTGTCACATGGCAACTGTCCTTTGGTACTGTTTAGTTTCCTTTTGAAGTAAATCTGAACATCAAACATTGTTTAACACAGTAAAATCCTGTTTATAATGTCTCCTATTCTAGATATCACAACGCAAGCTAAAGCCAGGCATCAAGAGCCTCAAAAAAACCTGGAAGTTCAGATTACAACTGTAGAGTGTAGAAGTAACAGGAACAGTTGAAAAAGAAACTGATAAGTAGCGAGACATACTATCATCATGTCAGCAGTCCACAGAATTAAAACTATGAACAAGACAAAATACTATACAAAACAAAAAAATTAATTAAATTACTACTAAAAAGGACTGCTTTGTGGGTATGTGATTGAAGATGACTTCCTTAAGAGCATGTTGCACCAAAACTTGTTCGGAATCTATAAAATGAACTGGTTTCAAGTTCCTAAAGAGCTGAACAGCCTTCTCTTCTGTTAAGACAAGTCAATATTCTGCCTGCTAATTTTAATTTAGGAGAAGCTAATAACAAATCCAATGTCAAACCAAACTGAAAACACTTGAATACTTGAATAGTCAGAGGTGACCACCTGTACCTCTAAAAAGTAACAACCCATTATTGTCTCCAAAGAGCTGCCAGGGACAGCAAAAGGCACAGCCAAAACACTGAACTCCAAAGGGAAATTAATTGTGCCACCTTGAGGTTAGGGGCAACTGAGGTGCTATTAACATGAAAAAAAAACCACACACAGAAACCAGTAACTCATCAGAGTTTCAAAGGTCATATAAACTTCCTTTAAACAGCCAGACATAATGCTGTCCCCATAATGTTTCCAAAATTATGCCCAGCACCTAGCATCTTGAATTGTTTTCCTTTAGGGAAATCAATAAAAAATAGGTTATACTGAGGTGTCAGTGTAACCAAATAGTCAAGCTGACATGCTGTGGTAATTGTAAGCAAAATAATACACCAAGTCCTAAATATGCCAGGGGCAATATTTTGAAAATATATATTGCATGTTAATTGCTCTGAAGTGTAATAAGAATAAAATATTTCTTTTAAGTTAAAAAACTCAAAATTCACAGTTCACTGACAGTACTCTAGATAACTGAACTAACTTTCAGTGTTAAACACTAAGTCAAAAGGTAAGGCCAAAAATTATTATGGATAGACTACATAGCTACCTGTAATTAAAAAAATTCTGCAAATACCTACACAAAACATGCATACGACATTACACGGAAAATTTTAAGGGTTAAAGTAATCGTGTAAGACATACAGAATAGCAGAGTCTTGCTCTTACAAAGAAATGGCATTGTGGCACCAAACCAAACAAAAATTCACAGAAAAGCAAAACTTGCTTTTCAACTTTTGTAAAGGTTGGCAACTTTGACTGAGATAAAAATGAATTTGAAGAAATTACAATCCTGTAGAGATGTATTGCTGTATTAGAAAAATGCTTACTATACAACTATGTAACTGCTTAATTATACAGTAAGTCTGTGCCATGTGAGAGAAATACATATCTCTAGTTATGAAACCAGATGTAAAGCAAGACCATATCTCAAACAGGTTTGGAACACCTGCGGCTGGTCACATCCTGGGTTCACATGGGCTGATGAGGGAAGAGGCTGACAGAAAGCTCACGAGAGCTCTTCCTTTCCTGTCTGAACACAGGCAGAGGGTGCAAGCCATCTTGCACATTGGTTTAAAAGACATTCAAGCAATTCATCCTCTTCAACAGTTTGACTGTACATCATGCATACTGAGACATGTCAGCAGATGATCTTCAACCATTTCTTTCTCTGGGAAAGTTTTATCCCATACAAAAAGCGCACTCAAAGAGACACTCTAGTGTCTTTTAGTTTCTAAAGACTTTATAGTTTCTATCTCGAAGATAATTTTGGAAGAAAGCTGTATTGAAATACAACTTTTACAGGAACTGAAATGAAAAATTATTACCAAAATTTAACTGATTAATCTTTCTAGGCTGATTTACAGTTCTTAAGATGAATAACTGTAACTCATCATATCCAATAGACAAACCTATCAATAACTTTTAAATTAGTAAATGCATGCTGGAGATGTGGACTGTTGTAACTAAACAAAAGTATAGCCACATCAATAATTTTGTCTAAAGTATTTTATTCACCATAGATGTTGTGGCAATAAATCATGTTACGTGCTAGATAAGAAGTTATTTCCAATGCTGCTAACCCAAATAAATATATAAGTAAAATAAAGCTGATTGGATAAAAACCCACAAATTTGCAAGAACTTTAATTTTTCATTGTAACTCTTAGTAACTGCAGAATAAAGTATCAATCAGATTTTCCTATTTTTAGGCACAGTTGACATAGCAAGGTAGCCTTTTAATACTCAATAGAACAGGATAACTTCCCTTTAACATCAGAGGATGCAGTTTTGCCTCAAATTACTTAAAAACCTGCTTAATAAAAGCAGCTTTGCTTCAAATTTAAAGACCACTTCATAGCCATGAAAGTAAGTCAGAAGTTTTATATTAACAAAGTTGCCAGTAAAATGAAAACAATAAACATACACGTAACACTTTTTAGTTTAGTTTCTGATACATAAAGTTTCCAGACAACTTCAGCAGAAATCTTCTACTAACAATGGCAATAGAAGATCAAGACAAATACAGCCATTGGGTGTGGAGTTTCTGGGGGGGGTTTTGGTGTTGTTTTTGTTTGCTTATTTTTAGTAACAATGGTTTATACAAATAAATGTTATTTCACTTCCTACCAAGATTTTTGCCTGACCACCACTTTAACACAAAAATGGAGAGAATGAGAAGGTTTTAGACATTTGCTAGGCATTAGCCCAATTGACACATTGGCAGTTACTTCTTAGCAATGTCTTCATCACAGCAAAATGCTGACTCATACTGAAAACACTTCAGCAACAGCTCTTTGAAGAGTCAACCTGCTCCCACAGAAAATGGGCTCACAATTAAAGCAGCGATAATAAGAAACACATATCTAGTATCTAGTTTAAGAACTCATCAATCATTTTGAGAGATATATAAATTATTTGAGATTAGTCTGCGACAACCTACAAACATAGTAAGAAGGGAGTCCCCTGGAGGATTTAGTGAAAACAAATAAAATTCTAGCAAGTTGCAGTACCTGTACACTCAAAGTATAACCTGACTTTCCAAGCAAAGACTGCTTATTAAAAAGTAAACTACAGCAGCTTTAAAATACTCAGTTTCCTTTATCTATTTAAAATAGAAAAAATAAGATGGCCACAGACATTGTTTTTAAACATCACTTTAACAGGGAACAGTTTGTTTTTCAGTTATGGGACTGAGTTTTTTAGCACATATTAACAAGCACAACTCATACATTCAGTGGTTTTTCTGGGAGTACCAAAAGGTAAAGGGCAATGCGCAGAACAACTAGATGCCAACACAATGATGCCAACACAATGAAGGACAAATCTGCTTTGAAGTCAGGAGGTGAATTTGAAAAAAAGTCTGTGGTACAGATCCTGCATTGAATCCAAGAATATTTTTCAAGTACCTTTGATATTTAGAAACTCATCCCCTATTTTGCCAAATGAGAACATACTCATTTAAAAGTGAGTCTAAAGTATAGCTGGACCAGGAAATTTAAATACAATAGCTGGTCATGAATAAAACAGCATGACAATTTTGTTTTCCTTAACCTTTAAAGGACACAGTCAGTATTTCCAAATGTAATAGTGTATGTGTACTGTTCATAAATAACTGCCCTCTACAGAAATATGTACATGCTCACAAAAGATTACAGTAATTTCACGATTATAAGCCGCACCATTTTGACTAAAATTTTGCTCCCACCCCGGAAATGCAGTTTACACTCAGGAGCGGCTAATATGTGAATAATTTCCTGACATTTCCAACGCCGGAAGTGCAGCCGAGGTGCTGAGCAGAGCACCGGCCAGTAAAACCCAGCTTTATGTAATTGTTACAAATTGGTTACTGTGTTGCGTGGCAAGCGGGGTCGGGCTCTGTGCTGGCAGCGCAGGGGTAGGGAAGGCAGGGGAGCTCCCTCCTTCAGGCAGCGCAGCGCGGGGGGTAAGGCGGGGGGCTCCCTCCTGCTGGCCCTGCAGCCTGGGAGGATGTGGGAGCTCCCTCCTGTTGGCCCCGTGGCTTGAGGGGAGGCGGGGGGCTCCCATCCCCAGTCCGCCACCGCCACCGTGGGTGCCAGTGGGCTCCATCCCCGCCTCCCACCACCGCCGCGGGTGCCGGTGGGCTCCATGCCCCCCTGCCACCACGGCGCAGCACCAGTCCGGGGCAAGCGAGCCCGGCGGTGGCCGGCCTCGAGTGGCCTCGCCGAGCTGGGCCACCTGGCTCCATCGGCAGCCCCGAGCCCTCACAGCCCGAGCTGAGCCAGTAAACCCCGCCATCCCGCAATTCTGTTACTATTTGGCAACTTTGTTGCACGCGGGTCCTCGTTGCGAACGACAGAGCAGCTTTTAATCAGGTGCGGCTTGTGTATGGACAAAGAACAAAATGTTTGCCAACAACCGGAGATGCGGCTTATAATCGTGAAATTATTGTACAGCTTTGAGCAATAAGACTTCTAAAAATAGCACAATGCTTTAGTTCATATCGACAAATGCTTTCTGCTCATACAAACAAGTATCTGCTGTAACAATTAGACCATAATTTTAAAATACCGACATTTGTATTGAACCCGTATCTTACCCGTTGAGTCTTCCAAATCAATCAGTTTGGGCATTAAACTTTCAGGTAACTTTTCTGGTAAATCATACCCATTCTTCCTAGCAACTACCAGATGAAATGCAGCACAGAATTCGTCCAGCGTCAGTGCACCATCTTTATCAAAATCTGACAGTTCCCTAAGAAGGAAAACTTAGTATAAATACAATTTCTAAAGGTTATTTTATTTCCAAAAGACAGGTTTCCTTTCAGCTACTTGGATGAGTAAAGTTAATCACTTTATCATACTAAACACTTCATATTAGCATTACATGTGCTTTACTTTTCAAGATGATGAGCCTTCATTCATAACAGCTTACAGATAATTTAAAGTCACTTTTATCTCTCCCAGCTTTTAGCACATTTAAGACAGTACTACACAATATTATTGGCCTCAGATTTTCGGCAAAATATACTACTGAAATTATAGTGCTGAGACAACATGATTTATTTCAAATGTGAAAATACCTGAACTAGAAACTATTACGCTGAAAGAAAGACAGCACCTGCCAAGGTAAGTCATTTAATGACAGCATGCAATGATGCAGTACAAATTCCAGAATACAATGAAATTGAAGATCTGCACAAACTCAAAGCTGAATTTGTCCACGTGTACCATAAATTGTATTTAAAAATGTGAATGTATAAATTTAATTTAAATTTACTTAGACATAAATGAATAAATAAATACAGATAAGGAATTATTTAAATTTAAATGCATTTTTAACAATAAAAACCTCAAATAAATAGCTTTTAGCTCTGAAGAGTTTGAAATTTTCTCAAAGTGCCTTGTAAATAGTACCAGCCTAGACCCATTAAAACTCACTGAAGTAATACTGACATAAATATGAGCAGGACTGAACATACTAATGTAGTACTGAAATTTTACTTAACACTTTCTAGTAAGTAATTATTGGACATCTACCAGGTAGTTATATTCTTTCTAAACATTTATTATTAACAATTATTTTAAATAATCATCATACTTACCAAATATGAGAAAGTTCAAGAATAGGTAGTTTTGACTTAGTGAAAAATTCTTTAGCTGCAGATCCTAAAAAATTGCAACAAAAATTTTTAATATTTAAGGTAAGTGAAATCATTACAAGACTCAGACCTACTGTAAAGGTGATGAGTTATTTAGCAATGGTTCTGGGAAAAATGGCACTAATTACTATGGTTAAATGAAGGAAAAAAGGTAAATTAGTTTCTAGTCTTTCTTGAATTACACTGAACTATAGTAGAATTTATCAGCAAAAAAGCAGAACTTCCTTCAAAATAGTATGCAAGCTTAAACACAAAACAAAATCTTTGTAACAGAACGGATGCACCCACAATTGTATTTTGTAAAGAATAACTTACCTGGTATAAATCCATTTAGATCAGGTTGAATGGTTTTAAACTGATTAACATAATACTGCCTTTGTTCATCAGTTATTTTCCAGGGGTCATCATAACTACTTGATTGCCTACGAATTTCATTTGCTGTTGTAGCTGATGCTACAGTTCGTACTGTTGTCTGGTCCTGAAATGAAATATTTTTTCTCAGTATTATCTACCTAAAACGCTTCTACGAATCCTCAACTTCTTGCCTTCAAAATATAAAGCATAGTTAAAACTCACAGTAGTTTAAAAACTGCAGGGAACCATCAGAAGATGGCATCTCCAGGATAATGACAGGGTATTTTTGCACACTGATACAATATGGAATGACCGCAGGTATGTAAGCAGAAAAAAAGTATGGCACATATGCATAAAAAGCTAAATACAAATGTTTCAAAGTCATAATTGCTGACATTTTTAAAATTAGTAGCTTTCATTTAATCATTCCAAATTAAGGCAACTCAAAGCAACAAGTATCTGTTGGGCAAATAGCACTAAACAGACTACAGCACAGATACACAGTAAACATCTGCAACAAAAATTATGAAGGAAAAAAAACAACCGCAAAGATTGCACCATCAATCTGAATGAGGCAAATCAAATATCAATAAAGTGTCACACCTGGACAGAAGCAGGATGCATGGCTAAAAGAGCACTGGTTGGTGGGGTATCTGCAAAACTGACCCAATTTTCTTGATGGGGTGGTGGTGAATGGCCAGACCATATGGGATCACTAGAAGTAGATGAACCTGAAATTAGAAGAAACATTTCCTTTTCAAAAGACAACCTTGAAAACTGAGAAAGAACTGTGGATATGGAAAAATCTCCTGGAGATATACTATAGACTGATGAGAAGAATGAAAACCAAAGTGCACCAAGGTGACGAAGTTTACCTCCTGACATCTCACTCTTGTAGATTTTTACATTATGTTAGCTTGAATTTGCACTTAAAAGATAGAACTGAGGAATGAACTTATTGCAATACATGTAAAATGTAAAATTGGATTTTGCCCATTTAATGGGCTTTGAATGAGTTAATAAACACTCTACATCATTTCTACACTAACTTAACTCAGTTGCTTAAAAAGAGGACAGGAATAATAAAAAGCATCCACAGAGAATGCTGATATATCCATATATTGGCTATCTAATAACTATCTGGAATAGGTGAGATTCACCCAATGCCCACTATAATCTACTTCTGAAGAACCGCCAATGTTCAATGTCTTAATATTAAAATAACAATGAAGCAACTACAAAAAGATAATGGTTATCCACTGTTCTACATACAAAAACATCAAAATTCTGTGAAATTGCAGTTGCAAATTAAAAATTTAAGGAACTCAGATCAGGAGAGAAAACAATCCAGTTAGAATAAATTTAGAACAGCAGGACTCCATTCTACTCCTTGATTCCTGAAAGAAATGCTAAACTCCTTAAATCTAAACATTATTTGTGAAACTGATTAATCCACTATTTTTGCACAAATAAATGCTTTTTCTTCAAATATGCCAAATAAAGTCAAACTTAGATAAGCATTTTTGCCTTGTATGCAGAAACAGACTTCCTTTTAAAAGGAAGGTCTGTTTCTTGTTTCTGTAAGCCCTCCACACAACAAGAAATAGCACCCTGATGCCACAAATTTAATCCTGCTAGCAATATTTAACTTTAAGCAATAAACACCAAGAATTTCTTGTCATGATGCTGACTAAAAAAACCTGCTATGACAAGTGCATTCATGTACAGGTAATCAATTTATGAAGCTGACAAACATCAACAGTTTCAGGTTCTTGAAGGCTTTATGACACTACACTGCAGTAAACAGAATGAAGGAAATATGAGAATCTGCGAAGCACATTGAGGACTAACATCTTAAGTGACAGTGTAATTGTTAGTATACAATACTGCTGCTATCTAATACCTGGCAACACACAATTACTCTTTCATTCCATAAACGAAAAGTAATAAGAAAAAAGCCTATAACCAGTTTATCTTTGCTCTTTTCCTACATACAGTAGTCGTAATTGTGCAGAACACATTTAATCATGCATTACATTGAGTAAAAGTAGTATTTGCAGGAGGAGAAATTAATTATTTTTTTTGTGGAGGATTTTTTTCTAAGTTAGTTTTAATATGATGAAAAGGCACTATTAACTAATCATTTTGTCCAAAATTCATCCTCCACTTGTGAAAGCTCTTTATGCGCTCTGGAGCTTCTAGTGACTTTATTCAGAAGTGCTGAGAATAAAGATAAGGTGTCTGACAACTTGCTTTGAGGTTCTTCTTCAGTAGTTCACCTAACTCTCAAACACTAGAAAGAAACTGAAGAAAAAACTCAGTCTCCCCTTTCCACCTTGTCTCCTTCAGGACTAACAGACAGTTTATTTTTGATACACTGACTTTCCCCTTCTCTGCCTCGAAGACACTGACGTTATTACCATTAACCTTATACATGTTTACTCCTCCTTCACTTCTCTCAACAAACCTGGTACAATTCAATTCATATCCCACTTAGCACAGTATTTGTTCCAAAGCAGTACTTTGACAGCAATGGAAACACCAGTAGCACCAAACTGTGATACCTTCAGAGTACTTCACAGGTATTGCAAGAACTACTTCCTTTCTCCACTGTTCAAATAACACCAGCAAGAACATTCTTGCTTTACTGTTCTTGTTTTTTACTCTCTAGTGCAATGTTTTAGGACATAGCATGGGATAACTGGAGAATACTGGAGGAAGGTTACTAGTAACCATGGAGACCTGGATCTACACACATGCTCATGGACTACCACCAGCCAATAACTCAATTTGACAAAACCAAAGCAGAAACAGAGAGGTGGAAGACAAATTGGAAGAAAACCGGGAAGAAAACTGAGAAGACTCAAAGTCATCAGTCTATTTTTATTTTATGATCTGTCTTCACTGTAACTCAGAGAAGAAAACCTTCAGTGTTCTCTGTGCATCTTCATCAGTAAAAATACCTGCAACACCACTTTGAATGGAGAATAGGCCTAAGACCAATTATCAGATTTGAACAAGCTGGTGAAGTCTAATGCTCTATGCTTAGTATAAGACTTAACAAATTCCTGTAGCTATTCTATTCTTCCTCTAGCTTGAATATCTTACCAACACACTGATAACTTACGGAAAATTATTTCCTGTGCAATAAAAGCTACCTCCTTTATTTTGAGATATAAACGGAAATGTAAGAAATGTTCTATCTAGTTTATACGTACTTTTCAGTAACTAGACAAATATGGGTTTACTAGAACTAAATGTTCAATTAACTCTGTAAACTAAGAAGAATTTTCCTTATCAATCTGTGGTGAAACAAAACCAGAAGCTGAATACAATTCTAACAATAAGACAAATTGCTGGAGAGCTCTTATGCCCAGGTAATGCTTGTAGTAAGGTCAATTATCATCAGTTATTGAAGCATTACCTAGGGAACAAAGGTCTATTCAGTCCCCTGCAAGCCCAGTAAATATCTTAGGGCCCTGAAGACGCAAGGGAACTGTTAGCACAGTAGACATGTTCCACTTCTATCCCAGAAGCGTTCACAAAATGCTACAAAATCCCTCCCAAAGAGATAAGTAAGCTTAGGGCTGCAATTTCTTATACGTATTCAGATATCAACACAAAACTTTGATGTCATGCCAAAGAAAGCTAACAAATATCATAGGACAGAACAGAAGAACTCAAATGTTAAAATTTGTTTTAGATCATTATTTGGATACTACCAACATAAATATTATGCTTTGCTTCAAGTCCTAACAGACTACAAGGTAATGAAAAATAATTTTTACATCTGACAGGCCACTCAACTATCATTTGAAGTAGGGAAGGGTTCTTTCTCAAGTTTGTCAATGTCAGCAATATTCTAGCAGCTGAAGCTGTAGTGCAAAATAAAATTAAAAGGTAAAAGCATGGACCACTAGTTTTTGCTCTCTTGTAACTATAGGAACAGGAAGTTCACATCTCATGTACAATTCTGTTTCCTACAAGGTGTTCAGTCGTCCACTGGATTATTCTGTAAAGAGTTTTCCAGGCTAGAGATGCAAGCAAGGAGATCCAGAGGAAGGACAAAGCTCTTAAAAAAACATGATCTTATCTTAAACTGCTAAATCAAAGGCACCTGAAAAACTTGGGAGACTCAGGTTTTAACAGACTTCACTCTAACACTTCAGGATGAGACCTCAGCTAACTACAAATAGTCTACACTATTTATAATGTAAATCAATGTCTGTCACTGAATTTTAATTCCTAATATTAAAGTAAAATAAATGCATCCTTTGGGGTTCTCTTTACAGAAATTCTTGAAAAGAGATGGTAACAAGTCTTGGCATCTTATTTCATATTTGTAAGCACACTGAGTTAGTGTGACAGTGCCTCAGAAACTAGTAATATATGCACAGAGCATTAACACAATCCTAACTGAATTACTGGACAACAGTGACAAAAAAATTGTAAAATCCAAATTCTTTTGCTCTGTTGAGAACAGGTTTTCTTCCTTTTTTTCCCAAGAAATTGATAACTACAGCTATAAGTTATGCTTTAGATGTCTAAGTCAAGACAACATGTAAGATTTTTAAAACCAACAACTGAGTTACTATCTAATAATCATTTTACAGCCCAATTCAATAGAGAAAGCACTGTTTAACTTTGTTCATAGTGGGAGTTGTTTAAATACATCTTCCTCCAACAAAAAAATTAGATTCTATTTTTGCTCTTCTGGTTTAAGCAACGCATTGTTTATTATCTGACCTACCAGAAACATCGTCACACTTGAGGTTCCAGGATTACAGTTGACAACCTCATTATATGAAATAATGTTTGAGAATAAAGTGAAATGCAAACACAGAGACCTGGGTTCTCATTTTGCTTGGATCACAAGTGAAATGGCAGAGCACTACTGAAACAATAACACTTCACGTGGTTTCTCAAAAACATCTTGCACTGGAATCAAGATAAGCTTGTAGTGCTGATTTCAAGAAAACTAACCAACAGTCTATCTGATTCTATCTAAATGTCACAGGAATGCAATTTTTCTATAAACACTGTCCTTAAAATGTAGGATCAAGGGTGGGAGGGGGAACTATAAACTGCCTCAAACAGTTGAAATGCAAAGCAGTAATTAATCATCTGCCATGCAAAAGGATCATCCACAGTAAATTACACTGACAATTTTTCTTAATGTATGAAAAATCACTTTATCTTTAGCATTGCCAGAACAGGCAATCCTTCCATAATAGCATTTAGAATTACTTTAAATAAACCATGAATGTGTTCCAGTATGGAATATAAAATCAGGGAATATTGTGCTAGTTCACAAATATCTCAGGCCACTTCTGAAAAATTTACCCATTAAACATCACCAGGAAATCATTACCAAACTGAAATATTAACATAGCATTACAACTTTATTTTTAACATAACAATATTGAATTCTTTAACACTAGGAAGAGTTTGCATACTGCCCTGGACTACATGACTTTTTAACTTAGAAAAGCCTCACATGTCAGAAATCAGACATACTTGTATTTCAGCTTTAGAGAAACACAAGTCAACTGAGCTATAGGAGAAAAAAGGTTGAGAAATGGAGTGCTGACAGTGCTTGGACTGAATCCTTACAAGGGGTTCATATAAGCAATGAACAGACTAATTTTATTTTTTTTTTTATTTATATATTGACTGGGACTTGCTAGCAAACAACATTCAGTACACTAGCATAAGCCTCTGCATACAACCCACTTAATTTCTTAAGTTTTACTTTCTTATCCAACCAACTCTAATAGAATCCCCGTTACTCCATGGATGCTGAGAATTACAGAATGACAATAACTGAAAGGTAACAGACCAATTTTGGAATATTACAGCTGAAATAAACCAAGCAAACACAGTTCAATCTTAAACTACAGCCTACAAAATGCAACATTATTTAGCAGTACCATCAAAATCAAAACCTGAATTACAATTGTTCCTAAATTTATTAAGACTACTGGGTATCAGAAAACGTAACTTTTAAAAATAAGACATATTAAGGTGGAAAGCTTTTAAATCTGAATACAGTGATACAGTAACAGGAAGGATCTTCATGTTAAATAAAGAACATTAAAGGATGAAAACCCTCACTGAAATTGACAGATTGGAAATGCAGAAGCTTCAGTTATTTACATAAACTTTAAAGAAATGAAATTAATTGCTCTGGCAATTCAGCTAATCTACCAGAAATATAATTCAAGCAAACAATATATTATCTGCTGCCTTCTCTTGTGGCCCCCACATTTTCAGGTATACTGACAGCTTCTGCACAATTTCAACAGGATTATCGGTTTTGTTTTTAAAAACTTTCCACTGGAAAATTTAAACACACTCTTTCCCTCTCTCCAAACTCTTAGCATTTCCCACGTGACGCTAATAAATGGATCTGCCATACGCAAAACCACAGATTCCACAGTGCTGCTATCAACACAGACACTTGAATCTGCAAGGAAATTTGCAGGACTGGAAACACAAAGATAAACTGTGCTAAGCTCCTTTACTACCCTTATTGAAGAATTCCACAGCTCTGGGTTACCGCTGAAGGATAACAAGACATTTATACCTGGTTGTACTTCACTAAATGGAGCCCAAAAAGGTCCAGGTCCTGGTCGTTCACTATTCCCTCCGCTGGGATGGCGGTTGTGCTTCCTCCATGTATGTGGAGAGGTTGGTGGGGATTGCTGTGGTGAAACAACTGGAGATGTGGACTCCTAACAAAACAAAGGAATATTTTAAGTTTTTTACTACATAACTAAATACACAAAAGCCTATATAAACCCATTATTTCTAGAAACAATCATCACTGCAGTTAAATTCATTTTAGAGAGTGAAAAGTTTAGTAGTTATTAAAATGAGGGAACAGAAGAAGTCAGGTACAGTATAACTACGACTGAACACATTTACATCAAACAATGTAATCTAATATATTTTTAACTTGGCATTCTTAACAGAACAGCAATGCTAGGTTAAGTGACTTAGTTACAAAGGAAACTAGATTATTAAACTCACTTTCACTTGTGATGAAAGTTACATTTGAAACCAGGTCTCAAAAGAAATACTTACCGTACAATTTATTATCATACCAAGTCTTAATCAAATGATTCACAGTTATTTACTTTAATTTAAAACAAAACAGAATTAAGTATTGGTGAAAAAAAATTCACCAAACAGGACATTTTGTTTTTTAATATGGAAAAACAGATGCAATTTTTAAAAAAGAATGATGCCAGCTAGGATATACTTCTCTGCTGTACAAGGTAATGTTGCCATGATGGTAAGGCTCACACTTCTCTTTAATCCCATTTTATACTGTACTATATTCTTCCTGAACAGGTAGGGAAAAAAGATAATCACATGTGCAATTTCTATGTGGAATCAGTTCTCATAAAACATTCAGATTACCACTTTATTTCATTTCAAATAAAATACAAAAGAAAAATTATTTACATTGTACAAAGTATTCATGTAGTAGAAAGTAATTTCTTCCCTATATCTTTATCTTTTGAAATTCTTGTTTGCCAGTTCTCCCAATTTAAACTGAACTGTATTAGTGAAAACAAGTGAAAGAACGCAAAACTTGAACTCCAAATCCCCTGAGAAGTAATAACAAAGTCAAAAACCGCAAAATCTGTTTCAGCAGTACACAGAAAGTTTGGTACTCAATGTAAACACATGTTAGCAAGTACCAACCAACAGACTGAATGTAAGCTTCTCCAAAATTACTCAAACTGATTTACTTGCCTAATATTAATTTTCAATGGCAGGACATTCTTATCCTCACTAGTACATGGGGACAAGAGGGGAAGGAGTCAGGGTTTTCCCTGACTTGCAGGGGTTCAAAAATAAAATGGAGGTTGAATGGCTACTGTGCTTAGTTTTGCACAACAGGTGATAGGAAAACCATGACACTGCATCACTTAAATAAATGAAATCCTCTTCCATTGTTTTTTTTTTCCAAAGCCATCTTTTATTAAACAAGATTTAAAGGATGTTTGAATTTTTTAGACAAAACATCATGGAGTAAATGTAGAGAAAGCTGTGCTTGGACACAGATGTTGTTCATTTAATGTAGTACTCTTACAAATCAGATGGTCCAGAAAGACACAGAAGAAAACCTGAGGCAGACAAATATATAGTAGCCTACCTAGAGGAAACTACTCACTATTTCTAGTAACTGCATGTGAACATTAAAACTTGACAACAAAGTCATCATGAAGCAGCCCTGCCATAGGCTGAGAACTGTGATTCTTCAGTAAGGCTCTCATTAACAGCAGTGTGCCAACTTCAATTCTTCTAAATCTTTACTTTACATGTGGTTCTTGTGATTCTGTAAAGTATGTAACAATAGCAATCAAATTATCAGAAGCATAAACATAGGAAATTATTAACTCTGTTCTCTGTGTACAAAACAACATTATATCAGAATTCTGAACATTTACAGATTTCCCACAACTGATTTCGAGTTTACAGACTCCAAAATTATTAAACAGCAAAAGCATGTCACCAGCTCTGATGTCAAAAAACTTCTGGTAGGGGGGGGACAATCCACATTTTGAGCTTGACTGTCATTATAAGGCACTCATTCCCAAACCAGTTTAAACCAAATTTAGACAGCATTACTGCAGCACCATCTTTCCCTTGTGCAATCCTAGTCACTCACAAATACCACTCATGGCATTCCTTCACCTAGCTTGCTAGAATCTTAGGGGAGCTAAAACCTTAAGTTGCTTTTTTTAAACATATTTATATATACACACAAACATGCGCATATATATCAAATGTCTCGGTCAAAATACTGATGGCTTGATTCAAGTGTAAAGAAGGAAGATGAAAGCAAAAAAAGGCTGGGGAGGAGGTAGGAGAGTAGAAACACTGACTCCCATTCAAAAGCAGTCATGGGAAAACACAATGAGTAGAGATATACTGAAACTGCAATTACATACAGGTTCATTTACTCCTTGTATACAGGTCGTTAACTATATATCTGCCTTTACACTGGATAAAAAGTTATCAATTTTACCTAGCAAACATGGTTTGTTGCACAGTTTCCACTTCAGTTTTGTCTTGCGCTTCACACTTTAGTAAACAGAGGCAGAGTAGTTTTATCAGAACCAACTCTGATCCTCAGCTGCAACACACATTTGTATAAAGTGAGAGCGTTTTGAAAGTTTATGAACGTGTGTGTTGCAAGTGAGCAAGTACTGTTGTTTGCTTACACCTGTCTGATCTATTACTAAAAGAAATTAATTTTCAAAGCCTGAAACATCCAGAATCAGATTTTTCAAAGATAGTTAGGATACAGAGCCTAACTGATATGCTCTTCCAAGCTGTAGCATGTAAGAACAGTTTGCGCTATTTAGCTTACTGGTAGCTCAATCATTTGAAGTTACCCACCTAATCTCTGTGAGAACTTTCCCACCAGACAAATCTCAATAAAGTAATTACAACATTCTGTATTTTACTATGTCAAGCCCTGTATTTTATCTCTTTAAGTGATTACAGAAAATATCTAAACAAAAGTATGCTGACAGAAATGTTTAATGTTTTCATGTTAAATCAAACTAATGAGGACATCTTTGTCAATAACAGCAATTTCACGAATACAAGCCGCACCATTTTGACCAACACCGGAAATGCGGCTAATACTCAGGAGCGGCTAATATGTGAATAATTTTCTGACATTTTCAACCCCAGGAGCGCAAACCAAGTCAATGCAAACTGCAAAGTCGAGCACCTGCCAGTAAAACCCTGCATTTACGTAGTTGTTACAAACTGGTTACTCTGTTGTGCAGTGGGTGGAGCTGCTCCGTGCAGGCAGCACAGGGGGTGGGGAAGCCGGGGCAGCTCCCTCCTGCTGGCCCCGCGGCCCAGGAAGAGGCAGAGGGCTCCATGCTGCTGGCCCCGTGGCCCGGGGGGGTGGCTCCATCCCCACCTCCTACCGTCGCCGCGGGTGCCGGCGGGCTCTGTGCCCCCCCTGCCACCGTGGGGCAGCGCCGGGCCAGGGTGACCAAGCCCAGCGGCAGCGGCGGCCGGCCCCGAGCGGCCCCGCTGAGCGGCAGTGCCGAGCTGGGCCACCCAGCTGTGACGGCAGCCCCGAGCCCACACAGCCGAGTCGAGCCAGTAAACCCCCCGCCCTGCCGCAGTTCTGTTACTATTTGGCAACTTTGTTGCACGCGGGTCCTCGCTGCAAACGACAGAGCGGCTTATACTCAGGTGCGGCTTATTTATGGACAAAGAACGAAATGTTTGCCAACACTCGGCGATGCGGCTTATACTCAGTGCGGCTTGTAATCGTGAAATTACTGTAAGTTTATATCTACCAGGCAAAAATTTGGTAGTGCATTTATTTACAAAAATCAATTTCACATTTAAAACCATTGTAGAAAAAAGCATTCTTTTTGTCAGACGGGAACTACAAAACTCAGACTTGAAGTACTCAGATATCCTCAAACTGACAAAAAGTTACTAAAAATAGCGTGTTAATAAAAAAAGGCGATATATGACTCCAAAGGAAGAGCCTTAGTGAAGACAAGTCAAACAAACTGGCATAAGGCAACACAATCACGTGCCAAAGGTACAGTGCTGTCCAGGAGGATCTCAGCCTCACAACAGCACGATAAGCATACATGAGACAAATGAGATTATAAACCTTTTCCTGGGTTTCACACATCACGTCAGAAGAAAACCTCCCAATTAGAATTCTAAGGATCTAAGGTGCAAAAGAACTGGCTATAGAAGGTGCAAAAGAACTGGCTATAGAAGGGGCAAAGCTGGATGTATTAGAATGGGAATTACAAGATTGAAGGGAAGTTTCTAATAATGCTCTTGAATGACTGATTTGGACAATAACCTAATTTGATACTTTAGGTAACTGATTATGCACACTACATAGCATGTTTATGAATTGTGACAACAAATGTAAGGCAGCAGACAGATGGATACCTTCCAGGACATAAGGAACAGTCACCAATCAATTTTTAAAACGTAAAATACAGTTTTTCTTGCATAATGAATGTTAATACCAAAGATCATAAAGAGAAGACTGGATGCACAGGTCAACTATCAGACCCCTACAGTATGACAAGTATGACAGATTTGCTTTATTCACAGCTGCCAAGGTATATGAGGTGAGATATATCAAGTAAAAAACAGGACAGAACCCAAGAAAATAGTATTAATACTGTTGAAATATCACTTGGAACAAGAAATACAAATGTAGCAAAATATTTTCAATAAACACGAATTCAAATTGGATCACCGGCAGAGAAGGCCCTGCTGCAAATACTAATGGCAAAGTTGTTAAATTAACAGGCTGAGCTAAGTGGGAATTCCCACCATATTCCCATAAATATTCCCGCTAAGGCCCTGGAATAGTTTTCCCCAACAAAACCAGTGTGGAATAAAAGGTTTCACAGTTTCAAGAGAGAACCCTGATTTTTTAAAAACTCATCCAATAAAATTTATTATAATAATAAAAGGCTAGATGCAAGTAACATATGAGATCTTTTCCAGTTCTGTGCAACTACTGGCAAAACTTTATGTTAAAGTCACACTAGTTTTCGTACAGTTGAAAAAACTGAAATGATCAAATTTTGTCTGCTACAGGTACCAAATTCGAGCTTCTTCTCCTAAGGCTACAGTGACAGCACTAAATCAATATGATCTGGAGTGCCATTAATATGTTTAATGCACCCATAGGCAGAAGAGTATCTCCAGCTTTACCTTTTATTTTCACCTGGATATAGCAAGGCTCAGCCTGTAAGCATTTGTCAGATATGTGTTTTTCGGATGTTAAAGTCTCAAAATCTGTTGAAGCTAGATACCCCTTTCCCAGAAAAGAAGTGAAAGTATCCTAAAGCAGTACCTGATCAACACTGGATCATATGTAACACAACTGAAAAAAGTACTTGTTTTTCGTCTTTAACAGCAAAACACAAAACCGTCTCTAACACCACCAACATTTAGTAACTCATGAGCTACTTTCAGAAGACACAATGTTCCTCCTAATCTCAACACTGTTGCATCTTCTAAGAAAGCTTTCAGTACACTAACATTTTTAGTAACACATCTGCGACTATCAAGGTGTATCTATATACATATATATATATACACACTACACATACATACGAGTGGTAGCACTCATATGTCACCGAACTGCTCCTATAGATGTCACATTGTCAGCAGAAGTGCTCAAATCTACTTAGCCTCTATTTTATAGGAATAAGAAATTCTGTCAGAAGAAAAAAAATAAAATTTTCACCCAATGTCTTATCTCCACTAGGATGTGCAGTTAACATGCTATCCAGTAAGTGACAGCATCTTTCATTACACAGGTAGACTCCTAAAACCAGTTCTGCAGCTTCCATGACAGCTGGGCACGACTTCAGTCATCTTCTAACAATATTAAAAAGTTATAAACTTCTGCCCAGTGCTATATTTATAAATTACAAAAGCTATCACAAAATAATTTAGAGCTACTCTTTGGAAACACAACCTGACTGCTATTTCCTGATTCCCTGCCTCCAAGTGAATTTCATTGAGGGAACTGCTAAAAAATTGCATTGACAAAGAAACAGTTTTAGCTAGGACATTTCAGTAGACAATATACCAAGTGAATTCTTCTACATAAATTATTTGTGATTAGGAGACATTATACTATGCATGACAAATCTCATCAATATGGAAAGCTGCCTATTAATGAACCAGTTTTTATAGATGAAGATTAAGATACTTTATAATTTCATACAAGTATTTCAGCCATAGCATTTTAAGAAACCATTGTATTTTCAAATGCTGGTCACATTCTCAAAGTCACAAACAGTTTAACAAAAAACAAAACCCCGAATTTGCTAATGGAATATCTAACAAGCACAAGATAAGCTCCATGAGTGAAATATCCAAGTTTAACTCAGTTTATTTCTAACCTGGTATCTGAATCACCAAGTATTAGACTAGGACAGGAAGTCTGCTTGAATGGGTTAATTGTACAGTCAGAAATGTAGTATCAGCCATAGAATGTTCAGTTTTACAACAGGGTGCAAAATTAGACAATACTTTCCTGATGTTCTAGACCATGAATACAACTAAAAACTCTGCACTCAACGCTGTTGTCTGTTACATTTGTTCCAAGTCTGCTTTCTGGGTCAGATTACTCAAAGACTTAGATACAGAGGTGTTTTTTTTTTATTCTGATGATCTCAGACTTGTATAAAAGAGAGGTACCAAGTTGCTTTTATCGGCCAAGACAGAGAAATGAAATTGGGATGCACATACACTTTTGTGAATACGTGGCTTCTTTATTCTGAACCTGAAGACCTCAAACACCAGATTTACTTTTCTTTTTGTTATTTTAACATTATGCCACTACAGATTTCTGTATCAAATTACAGCTGTTCACTAAATAAACTCACCATCATGGTGGAAGCATATAAAATACAGTTTCAACCCAACTAAAACCTCACAATCAGATTTAGAAAGTCTGCAATGTGCAAGTGCTTGGTCACTCTCTCAAACACCAACCCAAAACTAGACAAAAGCTATCTTGAGACCTACTGCTAGCTCTTTTTTAATTATATTTCCCATTCTCCCTTTGAAAGAAAGGAAGCGGCAGCCAAACACTGATTATGGATTTCCTCTGCTAATTTACTTTTTCTTTGTATTGGATCACTCTGGGCTATTTCCATAGAGACTAATAAATGTTTATGAGTGATTGCTTGATTCCCACAGTGACTATGGGACATTTGCAAGTGTCCCATATTCTTTACAAAAAAAGCCCAGAAAAAAAGCACACCACAGGGAAGAAAACAGGTCATTCAATACATATACCCAGCAAAATTTAGCATTTGTACTCAGCTCTTGTTTGTAGAAAAGACAATCAGAAAGGGTTTCCCCATGGAAAAAGAGCATCAATACTGTAAATCCAAAGAATTATGTATGAGAAAGCACAGAGTTTTAAGTCTTTACAGGTTTCATTAATTCAGACATCTTGTCACTTAAGATGAAAGAACCAGTGCACAAAAAGTAATCCGTTTTCTCATTATTAAAACATAAGAAAAAGCTATTTGAAAACTTCAGTCTGTTTTTCTGGCTTTCATTGTCTCTCCTTAACACTTAAACTTTTGAAAAATAAAATGTGAGGCAGAGAAAAGCAACTGTGAAAATTTACAGAATTTTTTCTCAATACAGTATTTCAGATTTGCATGTATTGGAGCATTCTGAAAGACTAGCAATTCAGTCTTCCATGACACTCAGTACAACTGTTCCAATGACCAGGAAACTGATGGGAACTACTTAACAAATGACCTATTAATACCATGATAACTGCAACTATGTATTTGCCATTCTAACTTACACATTGAATTTCTTTTCTGTCTCAATTCTTTGTCCGTTACTGACAGTATTTTAAACACAGATTTTAAGACTTCACAAAAAATGTCTCCTACATGCAAGTATTTCAGAGGCAGATATGGTCTTTGTGCACAATATATATCAGTATATAGTTTAAGAAACAATATTGAAAGTAACCTAGCTTAGAAGCCTCTATCAAATTGACATCTACACAGCAAAGTCGTGATGAAGAATCCCATTTAATCTTTTAAGTTAATTTACCTGTTGATCAGTTGATGTACGTTGCTGAACTGCATCATGGCTCACAGAGCCTTTTTTGACTTGTATCCTGCCAGGTGGAGGAGGAGGAATCACACCTGAATATGAAGCTGGGTTATCAGCATCTGAAGAATACAAGGCTGTGTGTCTTGACTCTTGTTCATTCTTTGACACAACAAATCTGGGAAGAGGAAGGTCCTTTACTGTTAAAAAAAATAAAGTAGGACATTTACTATACATAAGTATGATTATTAAAAATAGAAACACTGCTGCATTTTGAAGTTCAAATTTCACGTGTTCAATTCCTTACACACCGAGACTGTTGCTGCAGTCAAGCCAACACCTGGCAGCTGGAAAAAGCAAATACCTATTCTGCATTAGATTTCATGATTCTACTACCCAAGTTCTGACTTTGGTAGACAAAGATGAGTTCACACTGCTCCATTACAGCTTTGCACCACAACTGTGCACTAAATACAGTAGCAACCAGATAATCTGGATTTATATAATTTTTTGTTAGTTTTGTCAACATTTCATTACTGAAGCATGATTTTCAAAATTTATCTACCATTTCTAGCGCATACAAAGAAGAAGAGTCTTCACATAGAGTGGTTCATCAGCAAAACAAGTGCTAAAATACTCCAGTATATTCAGCATCATCTTTTGGCGAGCTAACGTCATGTTCGCATACTTAGAACAGATAATATAATGTAGCCATATGAGAGAGTGTGATTATTGCTTAAACACATCTATGCATACTTTTCTACAACAAAAGATAAATTAACTAATTGGGAATACTGGAAATACAACTGAAAATATTCCAATGTCACTTCACTTTGATATGAACAACTAAAATGCAAAGTTTCTACAAAATTCTAGGAAGCCCATTAGCTTTATGCACCATGGTTCAGAGTAGCACAACATAGAAATAAGACTATACAAACCATCAATTTCCCACTGCAAGATTTCTACCATTTTTATCCCAACTGCAATCTTCATAGTGCTCCACTTTGAATAAACACAAATTGTGAATTTGCTGTACAGCTTACTTGGAAATTATGTCTCCAACACAAAACAAAATTACAAGCATGGTTCAAATTTAATTTCTTTTGCTGACTGCTCAAGTAAATTGCTTCTAGTACTGAGAATGAGTCAGTGGTAGTACAACTATATTAAAATACTACATGAAATTGCATACCGTTTATTACATGAGCATACCCCATGCTGCAGTAGGAAAGCAGCATAACTAAACAGCAAACCATGGCCAGCCAAAAAGTGAAAAAGCCATTGCATACAAGTGAAAATGTGTATGTCTGCAAAACTAGGAAAATACAGACACCAGATGATCCAACTGACACGGGGCAAGTCTGTACAATCGGCTGTGCCAGCACAAGTCACAAAATAATAGAGGACTCAAAAGAAATACAAAATACTCTGCTGTCTTCTTTAAAAGCAAGACTAGATAAATATAGGTTTGTTTAGCTCTACTGAGTTCCTACATGACTAACCTGCTATTTTTACCTCTCTCTTCTGACATTTTCCAGTAACAGCAGAAAAATCTCATTTCAACACAAATATTTGTTACCATTCAGAAATCCCTCAATTATAAATGTGAGAGCTGTCATGAATGGAACTAACCTTGATACTGAACATATTAAAGAGTTCCCTTTACTTTTTATGCCCACATCCTTCCTTATATTTTCTTCCACCAAAATGTGCATTCCTTACTTAAAAAAAAAACTGTATTGAAATAGACACTGCTCATTCATGTCTCAATTTTTAGCTTCCTGGAAGCAAAATTTTCTGGGACTAAGGAACAACACCTTTGGAGGCTTGTAGTATAATAATTAATGCCAGTATTCTTACTCTACTGCCCATCTGAGTAATCAAAAAAGCACTCAAGAATCAGTTGGACCACACTTATGTTAGACTTAGCATTAAAAATTTGATTGAGTTTCCACTCAGCAACTCAGATGAAGCAAATTTCTTGTCTACTGACAAGATACACACCAAAAAGCAAAAGGAACAAGTAGGAAGGTGAAAGAAATTCCCAAGATAAGAGAAAATTAAGAAAATCAATGAAACATATATAAAATGGTGAACTAAAAAGTAGATGTCCAAAAATATAAGATTTAACTAATTTAAAATGTCTGAAGAGAGAAGGAGTATACAGATTAGTTTGGGATGGCTCTAACAGTTGATCTTCAAGACATCTTGGAGATGCAACGTGGGCAGAACTAAAATTGCAAAGCTCAGAATCTTTTTATCAGCCTGTAGCATTTTAGTTGTTGAGTTAGCTGTTACAACAACGCTTGAATCATTCTAGAAGCAGGAAATTCATAGATACGACTGGAACCACTGCAACCAAGGCAACAGACCATAGCTAAAAACAGTTAGGGTAAAAATAAATGTTCTCTCTATTGTACTTGGTGCATTTTGTAGGCTTGGAACTAGTTACAGAAAATTATTCCTAGAAGTTCAGAAATTATTACAAGTATTTCTAATACTGTCGTGAATCAAGGAAATTATCAATGTGAAATTAAAGTTCCAACTGCTGTTAACTTCATAGAAACATATTTGATATTTTGAAATTGACTCTAATTTATTTAATTATTTCTCTGATTTTTAAATAGAAACACTTCTTCTGGTTAAGGTACCTCACATTAAAATAAAACAAAGCTTATAAAATCCCTGTAAAAAGCCTACATAGAGATTTGCCTTTCCCTTCTCCAACAGACATTTGATGAGAAATTTCACAATTGTTTGATCAAGTTCCAGTTTTACCAGTTTTAAGAGTTGAAGATTCTTTTTCCAGCTTTCTGGTTTCAGGGCATTCTGCTACAACTTGCTAAAGCTTTAGATTAGGGAACACACCAGGAAAACTAGGAAAATAGTTTATAAACACACAGCGGCTTATAAACAGAAAGGAACTTGAACACTAGCAAAACATTGAATAAAACAATGCACTTTTCCAAAAAGCTACAAAACCCCATGAAAGCAGTATAAACAGTTTGTATGAGCCTAGAATAAACATAACTGTGAAAGTATAGACAGCAATTCCTTTATTTTTTATAGCTTTGTCAAATACTTCAGTCATATCAGACTGTTTTAACAATCTCCTTAACTGCTGTTTAATCTATATCCTTTTAGACACAAAAAACTCCTAAGATTTCTTTTATTTATTAGCATATAAAAATAATAACATTATTCTACAGACATGAAATCCACTAGTAAAATCACTCTAAGGCAAAACTGTGCTCCAATGCTATTTTTAACTTAGGAGTTGTGTACCATAATGGAAGGGCTATAGTGCCTTAAAACTCATTGCTTCATCTTCCTATGTCTCTTTTCTTCTTACAGAACAACAAGGACATGTATCAACTTATCTCATTCAGAAGGCTACAGGACAGCTTCACATCAAAGCTCTTCCTGCAGCTCAAAACCATCCTCCTAGAATAAGCCTTCCTCCTGTTTCACCTATTGCACCACCCACACTACAGCTGACCTTTGAAAAGCAGGCTAACAGGTGATTTGGCCGATAACAGACTTCAAAGATCTTTTACTGGTCAGGTTTTTCACAAATAAAAAAATCTTAAACTAATCTTCATATCTGCTCTTAGAAGGGAAAAAAATGTCAAACCAAGTGCAAAGAAATGTAATGTTAGAAAAGATAACCTTGCATTTGTCACAATCAAGGCTTCGGCAACCCAGCAGCTACAAAAGCCTTCAAATGCTGCATTCTTCTCCTTCCAGTTTGCATTATTCCTCTTAGTACTTTACTCAGAGGACACAGCACACAATTTCTCACATCAGTAATCCATAGAATTAACTTGCTCCTACATAGTAGGTACAAGTTGTTAATTCATCCCACAATGAATGCAATACTTTTCCAGTGAGTAAGGTATTTCAACTCGTATTTACTGCACAGTAAGAAAACTCTCAGTCCACATTTTTAAATTAGCAACATGTATAAAGACACACAACACTAATTTACAAGGTTACTCTGTTAGAATATGTGAGCCATCTACCAATAATTGCACCCAGCAACTCAACCCCACTCCCTCGATCCTGTGATTTACCTGTATTTAAGCTTTCCACTCTTAGAGGGAGACCAGACTGGGCCACAGCAACAAGTTTCAAAGCAATGTAAAATTGACTTCTTCCGAAATAACCAAGTCTTGTTGCACCACAGAGCTCCATAATCTGAAAGGAAACACAGTTACTTATAGAAAGAAATTTTAAACACAACTGTTACACAGACTTCATACATTACAGAGTAGCATACTACGTTTTTAAACATACTGACTGCATCCCACTCCATGATGACCTGCAATCTTAATGAAGGGCATTCCAGCTTGTGCCAGGTTGCTGATAAGATACTAAGCATTTGGAAAGATTCCAAATCAGACTCTCAGAGCTAAATGATCCTCCAGACTGCCTTTTTATCTACTGAGTAGTCTCATCTAGACTGCAATGTTCCAAATGAGACACAAGGATGCTCCTGGAATACAACAGTGAAACACTTGTTGAAGTCAATGTAGATGGCATCACTGCTTTTCTCTCCTCAAACACAGCTCCAGAAAATCTGCTGGACAAGTAAGTACTCTTGGTAATCCTAATTACTGTTTTCACCTTCATATGCCTATAAATGGCTTCTAAATACACGGACTCCACAATTCCTCAGGGACCAAACTGCAGCTGACCAGCATGCAGTTCTCCAAATAAATCTTCCCCCAACATTCCTGAAGATGACTGTAACATCTTTCTCCAGTCATTGAGACACAATCCTAATCTCCACAACTGTTCAAAGAGAAAGATGGCTTGCAACTTTAGCTACCTCTCTCAACATGCTCAGAATGATCCCATCTAATCCCACGGATTGGATATTTCTCTAGAGACCCATCATCTTTTTGTAATACTACTGGTTTCTCTCTTTCAATCTCAACTCAGGCACACAAGTTCATGAGACCTGGCCTGTGACCATCAGCACAGAGAATCTTGGACTAATTTACATCCATGGGCATTAATTTCCATCCTCACCCTTTGCACCTGAGCTCAGTCATGTTCCCTTGGCAAACCTGGTCTCTTGTCACATCTGCTCATTTTCCTAACTACTGGGGTGTACTACTACTGGACTCAGAGAAAGCTGTCCTGAAAGGTTTCCCAGCTTTCAGAGGACACAGTTCTGAGTGGAGAGGAGCCCTACTTGCAGTAAGCTCCAGCTGAAAAAATGAATTATGTTTTCACATAGCAATAACTGAGCCACCCGATGCACAAGCTGTTAGCCTGTGTGTTTCAGCATCACCAGATCAGAAAACAGACTTTAGTAACTCCATCCAATGGAGCAGGTGAGTTTATCAACTACAACTGAGCCAGATACAGTTCAACAAAAAACTACTTGGTTATTTCTCTGCCATGCACCAGGATTCTGGAACCTCATGAAAATAAGCTGCTGTAAAACCCATCACAGGAAGGTGCGGCAAACTGACAAACCCTTAGTTCCAGAAAAGCCACAAGAGGATCAGCAGGTTTAGGGCTGTGCATACAGCTCAAATCCTGCTGGACAAAAACTACTGCATTAAAACAGTTGTCTGTATCTGCATCACACTTCACACATTGCCCCACAGCTTCTCTGTTATTTGTATTTTCCCACTGTAGTATTTCTGCAGCATGAAGTCTGGAGAGAAGTCAGAGGATCACAGGGTATTTTCCAAAATCCAAATTCAACACACTAATTTCAACAGGTTGGTTGGACTACAAAAAGTGGCACCAGGAAAGAAGTGACAGTGTAAATTGACAGATGACAATTCAAATAATGGAGGCATCGACATCTAAACCTTTACTCAACCTAATGCCAAAAATAATTATACTGAGTTTAAATAGCTAAAGCAGTGGAGAGTCAAGAGACAGCTAGGAATCCAAACCAGTGTGACAGCAAAAGCAATTATTTTTTAAACCACTGTATGCTGGAAGACTAATGGACCATCCATGTACTTCACTACAAGCAAAATAGAAAAAGCTCACGGATTCAGCGGCCCAGCACCAACAGATGAGTTAACCAGACTCTCATGAGCGTTATGAAAAAAAGCTAAGATAGAGGTACTTTGAGCTTATGGAATCATTAGGCAGCAATGGGTTTGTACAATTTTAAAGCCACAGATTAATACAAATTACCTTTTGTTGGAGCTTGTCAGTATTGCCAGATAGAAAAAAACCTTCAGTTAAAAACTGAATAATAACCACACTACTGTGACAAGTATGAGGAAAAAAAAGGCAAGCACGGATTCAAAATAAAGATATATTAAGTACACCAGATATACGTATCAAGAAAAGCAGAAAGCTAAGGATACCAAAAAAAAAAACCAAAACAAAAACCACCCAATCCTCCCCCCCACCAAAATGCTCTTCTGCAGTTGAACAAGAGGTGTCAAATCCACTCATAGCTAGCTAAAGGAGTCCTCTGTTTCAAATACAGAATATAACCTAATTAGAAGCACGACTGAAGGTTGAGTAAAATCATTAGATGCAAACATCTAGTAGAAATTACTCTACTGAGTGACATCATACCCAAACATCCTCAAAACAGTGTACCTGGAAAATCCCTGAAGCAGGATTTAAACATGAAACAGGTAATAAGCTATACTGAATGGGGGAATAAGAATAAAAAATTATCAAAGGATTGCTTCCCTGAGATTTAGGTTTAGGGCTTTCACCAGCTTAAGAAGAGAGAGGATAATTTCCCTAAATTCTTCAAGGAATGCAGAGCCATCTTCAAGACAAAATGCTTCACAATTGTTTTAATCTCCTTAGATATGAAGAAACTGAGGTCACACTGCAATTTACTAGAGTAAGGCAAACAACTCTGTGAAGTTCCAGAATTGTTAAAAGCCCTTGACAAAAAACACCAACCCCCCACCACACCAAACAAAAAAACCACAAAACCATACCTCTGTACAGTTCCTGTGATTTATTAAATTGCACACTCAGTCATCATACTGCAAAGATGTAACAACATCATCAGAAATACCAGAAGCTGGCAGAAACCAGACATAGCTGGGAAAGCAGCATGTTGTCAAAGGGCACTGTTTCATGCAGATAACTTAAGAGGCCCTTGAACTTGGAGAAGTCTGTGAACCTTTACAAATTCCAGGTGAAGGTGAAATCATTGATCTGTCAAATGCAGCAAAACACACTTCTCAGAACTCAGCAAATCTCTCTGGGAGAGTCTTCCAGAATATCACAGTCTCCCTGCCCCCAGGTTCTTCTACAAGGCAAATGAAGCCCATTATCTGTAAATATTATTCATGCAAAAGTACAACAGTATTTAAACAGGGATGACTTCAATGCTAAAACAATAAATGAAGCAACATGCATGCCACCTACACAGTAAAGATAAAAATATTTCATCTGCTTGAAGAGAGTTACTCAAGCACCTACTGTTCCATACGAGACGGTGGCAAGAGGCAAAACCTGAAGACAACTTTAGCAGGCTGGAAGTTACAACACATGCTGTGTGCTAACAGGAGGGGGAGTGAACAAACTTAGAGGAGGACATTTTCTATCTTCTCATCCAAACTAGGGCATTGTTAATTTAAAAAAAGTCTTACACCAAGAATACAAACATGCAAGTTGTTAAACACAAAGAAACCCTACCTAGAATTACAGAGTAGTTGAACTTGGAGAGGTCCTCTGGAGATCATTTGCTCCACTCACCCTGCTCAAAGCAGGTTCAGTAGGTTGCTTTGGACTTTTGGTCCAGTTGGGATTTTGAGTATATATATCCAAGCAGGGAAACTCTACAGCCTCTCTAGACAACCTCTTTGAGCGATCACCTTTACAGTAACAAAGGTTTCTCTTATGTTTAAATTTAACAAAGACCATGAACAATACCATGTAAACCATGCACCAGAAACACAAAACAAGTTTTCATATCCGTTATACAATATATATTTGACACAAACTTGAGTTAAACCAAACCATATGAATATACTTCTGCTTCAATATTTAGAATATTATTTTGAGTTTTACTGTGCATATTAACAATAACCTTCAAATGAAAAACAAGCATTACATTAAAAAGTTGTTTACTGAAGATATAAAAATAAAAAAGAAATATAATAAATTCCTTACATTTTTATTAACTAACAAAATGGAACTGATTATGGATTGGGTTTAATTCAGTTTAAAATTAAAAAATGTAACATATCAACAATGTTATTTCTGTATGTCATATGCAGCAGCTCATTGATGAGAATTCTAAATCTCTCTGCAAAATAACACATATGACAGAATCCTGCCCAATTAAAAAGTTTATTAGAGAACCTCCAATTGGGTTCTAGAACACAGTGTCCTACAATGATGCGCTCCTGAAGTCATGTACTCCACTCACCACAGCTACAACAAAAGTTAGCCATATCTCTAATATAATTCAGGGATGTGTAATGTATGTTAAAACGTATCCTAATCATTGCTATTGTAGCAGAAAAAGCAAAAACCCCTGAGTATCCCAACACACTAAAGAACTATGAAAATTGCCTTCACTCCTTTCTTCCTAGCTTGAATATATTTCTCTCCTCCCAGTCTGTTATCTTCTAATTGCATTATTCTGCAACTGCTGTTAGATCAATTCCTGTCACTTCATTTATCTCAGTCTACCTCACTAATTGCTGACCACAGCCTGGCAGAGTTTTCCAACTACAGTCTCTCACCTATTGTCAACTGGACAAAGCAATACTGATTACTCTGCTAATATTAGTCAGAATTTTTAACTTCTCTTCAAAAGTCTCGCTTGACAGGTAGCTCCACAGATGCAACAGTTGTTGCATTGTGCAACAGGAGCAAGACAGAGAACTGAGAAAGATCCTTCTTTTGATGAGTTATTTTTAACCAAGTCTCTGACCCAGTTCTTCACACGGCTTCACAAAGCTTGGCACAAGGTGGGAAAAAAATAAAAAAAAAAAAGAATGCCACTAAAAGAAACAGTCCAAGCATTGCTCTGAATTCTATGTTTCAGCACATTGCAAACATTCAGTCTTACACCTATCCAAAGATCATTTGCAAAATCCATCTATGAATGATAAGGAATACTGCTATATATAATATTTAGTCGGTGTGAAGCAGAAAATGTTCATGTGCTGCTGACAGCAAGTGTAAAATTACCTCTAATACATATATTTATCTTATTAGGTACTTAGGCATTGTAGTAAATATAGTTAATCAGTTGATACTAAGAATTCCAAGACACATATTTAGGACATTGCTGTTCTCTGTTGCATAACAAATAGTAAGGTTTTACTGATTGTTCCACGAAGTTGCATCTCAGTCTTCATCTCAGCTTCAGAACACCAGCTTTGAAAGAAACAAAACCAACAATGCTGGAGGACTTCCAACACACACTCTCTGGCAGAGAACTATTTAGAGTCTCTTTACTGTCTGAGCTACTCCTAATACTTCTCTGCCCTTGATTTTCACACTGCACAGATCCACAGTGGAAGCAGACTGCTAAAATGCCATCAGCAAGAAAAAGCTACTCATCAGCTTGGACAATTAATTCTCTACAGATACTCAGAACTAAGATTTCCCATTCCACAGGTCATTTCAGGGTCAAACATACATCTGTTTCAGTTAAATGAAATTCCAGAATTAATCACATCAGAAATAATTAGCTGTTAAAAAAATGACCCAGTATTTTAAGGTTCAGAGGAATTATTCTGCCCCTGTACTTTGGGATCTGTTTTACAAGCATGCCCACTCCCTTAGTACAAGGTTGCCAGATTTGGAGTCATGCGTTCACTTTGTTAGTAGAAAAGCAGTGAAAAGGACTGAAAAGTTAAAACTCTGATTTATTACAAATAATAAATTCTTAAAAGGTGAATATGCTGAACACCACAAACACAACCCCCATAGAACTTTTATTACTGGTGGTGCTTTTTGAAAGAGTTATACTTTAGGTAATTCCTGAACTCAACCCATTCCAAAAGTGGTCTGCAATACCTCTTCTTGTTCCTGGTAGCACATAGATTTACAGTGCATTGGCCTCCTTTATTAAAGACACTTCCTAATTCAGTTAGAGCTTTTTTGATTTTTCCATTTGCAATCAAAGTTTGTGTTCTTACTAACAGCTTCTGCAAAAGCTGCTACAAGCTCTACACATGAATCTGACCTGCAGAGCCTCTCATGCAGAGCTCTCCAGAGGTCAGCAATTCCCTTCTGATCTGGTAGTACACGGCAACGACCACCCATCAATCCACAAATATGAGGAAGATACATCCTACATGCAACTACAAGACCCTGACTTAGAGCCACTTTTCCAAATGTCTGGAGTAACAGACTGCCCTCCTTGACTACAACTCAAAGAAAATATTGCCATATACCCTCAAACAGGGCAGAATAAAGAACTATACATCCATCTGATACGTTCAGTAGCACCAACAAAGGAAAATACAGATAGCCAGATGAGCACTCACTTAGAAAGCAACTGCCATCCTCCCAAGTAAAAAGTCACACCTGGAAGACCTCAAGGCAGAGTTGCTCTTTGCTTGTATTAAGGCTTTTTCTACTGCTGTTTTTTTGGCAAAGTAGACACGCATGACAAAGACACTTTACAAGCAGAAATGGTAATAAAGCAGCCAGAAGAACTGGAAATTAAAAGAAAAAAAATCTGTAACAGCACAAGACAGCCTGGGGAACGACAAGAACCATTTTTCATTTTTAATGCATAAAGAGAGGCTGTTTTAAAGTGAGATATTCCACATACCTGTGTTTTCTTACTATGTAATTTTACATTACTGCTTAACCTAAATAGCTCCTCCCTCCTCTGCTCTCAACTGCAGTTCCCCATTCCTGAGCAGTAACTGCTGCTTATTTGTCCAGTCACACAATGTGATCACTCCAATCAGTAAGCCAACAAAAAGTTACTGTGTTAGTTATCTTCTCTTTTATTAAACTGAATCTGTCTACTGTACAACCAACAAACACCTCAGCAGAGCCGAGTTATTTACTCACAGGCTTCACTTACAATAGAAAAAGTACAAGTTTTTATGAACAAAGTGCAATGAATCTTATAGCACACATCTCTCACTGGTCAATATCAGATAACTAGAACTTGTTTTTAGGTTTGCAGTTTATGTTTTTGACAAGCAAAGCCTGAAGCAGAAATGGCCAATAAGCCCCAGCTGGCACACAGGGAATGGCATTCTTCATCTGTAATCTTTCGCAGCACTTGGTCTTACTCTTGCAATCATTAGAAGGCCAACCGAATACTTATAAAGACTAAGCTAGTTTGCCCTAACTTTGTGTGTTGTTAGCTTGTTCTTATGTGTTCTTAAGGTTATGTGAGCTCATCTTCAAAATGTAATTTATCTTCCTTAGCATAAACAAATGAATGGAATTACTTGCATATAATTATCAAGAAAGCATCTAGCTTCAGCAGGCACTGGAGAGATACTTCACAGATATTCTAATTGTGCATACTCCTATCATGCAGCATTAGGTGGAATATCTTTCCCATAATACTAAAAGCTGAAGAGAAGAACATTTATACAGACATTTTCATTCTTTTCAGGCCTTTTCTATACATCACCCTAGGTTATTACACCAGAACAATACTAACAGAGAAAAACCTCAAAGAATGAGCACAAGCTTCTGTTTTTTTGCTAATGTAAAATGAAGATTAAGGTATTCTCTGATCCCAGATTTAGTGGTTATGCTGTGGCCTGGACAAATAGGACTGTTCCTGTTATTCCTGAGCACATCCATGTAAGTTTACAAGAAGCTACTGTGTCCATTACAGTCCTTTCCCATCTCAGTCTTTTTACCTCAGAGCATCAATCTGAGCACTGTTAATTAGTTACTTAGTTTTGCACTGCTCTCTTCTTCCACTGAGGCCAAGAAGCCTTAACAATGTGTGTATCAAAATTTAAATAATCCTTGGTTAAAGTTCTAAATCCTGCATATTCACAGAGCTACATTTGAGACTCCATTGTTAACATTAGGTCTTAAATTATTTAAGATGTTTCAAATCAGAAAAAAACCAAGACATTCACACTACTGTAATAATAACAACAACAGAATTTTCTACAAAATTCCCAACTACTAGTCTGCAGCAGGAGTATGTTAGCACCTAAATTTTACACAGCTCAGTCCTGGTCGTCCATTTCTGGGATTATTGAAGTTGAAAGATATATTCAAAACTGAGCCTACTCATTGCTCTGTTGCCATACTTCAGAAGCATTTTAGATGTCAGAAGTCAATCATTCCAGAAATTCAGGTCAGACTGTCATCTTTTCCAAGTCTTTTAACCACTCAAAACACAGTTCCTATACACAGTCAGACATGCCTAAATTATGTTGTATTTTTGTATAACAAGTATAGGGATAATTTAACTCTTCAGACACTAACCCCAGGTGGAAAAACAAGCAAGTCATGAATATGATCACCAACTTGGTACATTAATTTAGAAAAAAATACATTGCTGGCTAAAAAATATTTTTATGGTCAACAGAAATGCTAAAGGAAAGAGAATAATAGGGAAGTATATTCTTATATTAATTATTATTGGAACTCCAATGAGAAAAATCTGATAGTCAACATATTTCTCCCACACTCACTTATGACTTCAAACTCCTTTAAACGAACAGGAGAATTCCAATGTGACATCTAGGAACTCCACAAGAAGGACTACCTAAAACAGCAAATATTTATGACCCAATTGGTAGGAAACTTGTCTGCAAGGACTATTATTTTGAAAGCTAGTAAATACAATTGAAAAGTCATAGAGACTGCCAGCAAAATCCTGTAATTTCACAGTATCTGCAGCAACATTTACAGAAGATTAGACTAAGATGAAGGCATGTTTGCCATTTTCTACAGTCAGTAAAGTACTTAAAACTTTCAACACAAAAGAATCACTTTTACCAGTAAAAGACCAAATTTACAATCCATAATTTTGTACAGCCAACTTGATTCCAAGACAGTTTCATTTGCCAAAGGCCCTGATATTTCTGATTCTAGAATTCTATCCAGTTAAGTCAGAAAGGCAATATTAATCACCCCTGCTGTCATCTGACAGCATGTTTAAAAAGGAAAGAATAAACTGCTTTCAAACTAAGCTGAGCTATGATACTTGAAATTATCTGAGTGCTGTGTTGGGATACAGAATTACGAAGGAATTATTTACTATGTAAGTGACTGTACAGAATGAATATCAATTTTAAAGGCTCAAAAGCAATTACATCAAGAAATCCACTACAAACAAATATAAGTCTAATAGACTCAATCTAAAGTTTTGACATTTTTCTTTCAAAAACCAGTGACTGTTCTCCTTGTATACACTGCTGAGATATGGAGACCACCCCAAATAATTAACTATAAGAAGAAATTCATGTTCAGCCCACTATAGTCTCTGTGAAAATAACATGGCTTAAATAAAGACTTCTACCAGAATTCTGCAGAAAGTCAAAGCATAATTCACAGGATAAAAAGCAGATTAAAAGCCACCCCTGATACTAACAGAAAGTACATTCTTATGTATCTCATCAATACAGTGAATTAAAGCTAACCTACTGCTCAGCTGAAAGGAGAAGACTCTATTACAGAGACATTTGAAGGAAAAAATAGGTGATTAAAAAATCCTATATTTTTAACAGCAGATGCAGGCACATACAACAGGTTTTTAACAACCCTTGTTTACTAAATGAGGACTGGAATACAGAATAATGCATGTGTGCAAACATTTTTTATATGAAAATACATAAATATGTACAAATTATATGCAAATTAGGTAATTATAATAAGTCTACAGATTCATCAATTTTACAGTGTTCAGGCTTAAAAATACTACAGATTAGTAAGAAAATTGCTATAGTAAGAGGTATCTGAAGAATACCTTGATAATGACCTGTTGCAAATATTGCCTCAGAAAAAATCTAAACAACTTTTAAATCTTTTCTATGTGACATTTTAATATAAGATTTAAAATAACTTTAAAAAACCAAAACAAAATGTATGGGTTGAATTAAATAAAGTGATTTTTTTGCTTGGGCTTGTTACAGACTAGTTATAGGTCAGTATTAGAGAAGAAGGCTTTTTATACAGTGTACATTTTTTAAAAATCTAAAAATACTATTATTCTAAATATACTCCAAATTCATATGACTGAAACGAAGAGATGAAATTTGCCATGTATAAGGAATTCTAATTTTTTACCCCATCAGTTCTGAAGTAGTAATAAATTCAGCAAATTAACCAGAATGAGTTAGACTTCTGCATGTCTCTACCACACAGGCAATCCTAAGCATGTCCTGGTTCAGCTTCCATTCAAAGTTGGCATTAGCAGACTCTACTGATTTGACAAACGGGTAGTCTTTCTGTAGGAAAATTCACTGAAACAGTAACTGCAACAAGACAATAATTATGAACAAGCTGTTATTTTCTTAGATCCCTTTCTCTCTACATCCATTTTCCAACAAAGCAGACAATATTTTAAATAAAGAACCTGCAATTTCATTTTGCCATGTTCTGCCTATGGATTGTAATTCCATTTATAATTGTGCTGCCTGACAGCAGATGAACTCTGGCATTTCAGAAAACCACCAGTGCATCTTCTGTTCCCTCTATCTGCCAAAAACTACCATCCCAAGAACAACGGAAGGCAGCATATGCCTGCATCTCAGGGTCTGGACTTCTGAATGAAGCAGCTGCATCATGAGTACACACTTCCTTACAACTTCTGATGTAGGGGCAGCAAACTCTGACTGAGACTTGAGGTAGACAACCAGAGTGCAAATTTTTCTATCAATGAAACAAGAACAAGCAAAACTCATCTGTCTGTAAAGACTCCTTAAAAATAAACAAAAAGCTTGAAAGTGGCTAACAAGAACCAAAAATAGTTTTACATGAGGTTTTTACTGGACTAATAGAAGCCTGCTGCAGTTGAAGTAACTGGGCATGTTCGATTCACCTGTCAAAGACTTTCTAACACTAAATTAGAAGTCAGGGAACATTGCTGTACAATGCCAGCACTGAAGATGACAGTTCATCAATTTTAGAGAAAATACATGCCAATACTCACATATTTGTAGTTTTATAGTAATGTTGTATTTTAAAGCAAGATGCTTTGACTCATTAATTTCAGGTATCATATGCACCACTGACTTGCTTCTTGTCTGATGAAGTTTCTGTGATTCATAATCAAGAGTACAAATTCAGAAAACATTCTACGATTAACTCACCTAAGTAAGAATTCTACAAATCAAACAAATGGAACAGCTACTATATTCATTTCATGCACAAGTAATGAGTTTCACAACACATTTTTTGGCTAATTGTAGCTTTTACAAGCAATTTCCCCACCACTGCAGAGACACCAAAAACTGGCTTTATTAGCATACACACGTGAGCATTTTAAGTCAGATGTGAAAACATGACTTTAAAGCCAATTTCCCTGAGCACACTCCTCCGCACAGCCACTCCAGAATAGGCAACTACGTTTCTTTTGTATCAAGCTAACCTAAAAGATAAACCCTAGGACAGCACACAATGAATCCCAGCTAAGATTCAGTGCACAGGACCAGGCTGGAACTCTAGCAAAGGGAAGCTCCTGAAGTACATAAACACGGTGGATGACAGCTCCTCAGGATCACCCGTGTTCTGTCACACTGCTTACACACACAAACACCAATGCACATGCAACTGAGCCACAAGCTGAGGCAAGTGGAAACTACATTTGACAAAAACTTCTAACTTCTAGCTGAACAAACTCCCTGGACCAGCTCACTGTCTGTTCAAAGTAAAGTCAGAGTGAGCTCCATCTTCCAGCGGCTTAAGCTAACATAAACCCCGTGCCAGGTCACAACTAAAGTATCCAATTGCTCTAGAACAAAAAGTTCTCTGCTTCCCCTCTGTCAAAGAGTTTTCCTGTCTCCTTCTTGTGCTAGCACTGACACTCATTCAACCCCACTGTCACCTGATGCAGAGTTATAACTAACAAAAAGCTGTGATTAATTTTCTGCCTACATGGCCCCTGATGCCAGTGTACAACAGCACTGGACAGGCACAAGTGTCTTTGCAAGGAGGAACACATGGCTGACGGAAGACAAGAGCACCTTCTTCAGTGCCAACTCACCATTAGATTTTTGTCAGCTGCAATGTGAAACCACACCCTGAGAGTGATCTGAAGACTCATAACTGTTGAGAAGTAGCTGGACTTCTTACCCCAACACACGTACTTTCATTCGTTCTTTTATGCAAGTCTTCTACCTGAATGTTCATTTCAGGGATGTGCATAAAAAAGAAGAAATGTGGTTAATAGAGACTGGTGTTCTGACACATGCATTTTTGGCATGGTATTTTTATTCTCATAGTAAAGCTGTCCTTTTGTAGATGTTTACAAAATAGACATCTAGTTTTCCTTTTCCAGGATGCTGTAGCTTGGTATACAACACCTGTACCTGTTTCAGTCTTCTAACTGTTCATTTATTCCCACTAAAGAGGTAGCTGACAGCGTCCCTCAGAGGGAGAAATTAAATTGATTAGGAACAACGAGACACACGTATTAACTTTTGCTCCTGTGAGACAGACCTCTCACAAGAATGCAACTCTTCGCAAAAAAGGCTGCACATATATCCAGCCTTTAGACAACAGACTTGCAAGTAAAACAAGTTATGAGTCTAAAAATGCAGCTGTCAGACATTTTCATTTCCAATGGAAACAGTTCTGAGCTATTCAAAGGTACATACCAACCACTGAAAAGGAAAAACTCTGAAGTAGTTCCTCAGGACTACTTGGTCCCCTTGAGCTTGAAGAGCAACAATTTTACGCTATGTTTTGCACACCTACAAATGTACTTAGCACTCATGTGACCAGTACTACACTTGCATTCCAGGATTATGTAAGGATTGGGTAACTGAATTAAGTTCATTTCCCACAAGCATCAAGTGCTTCAGATGAACAGGTAAAAACACAGCACCCATGTGGCCAAAAGAAAATTCCATCTCCTTCACAGGGTTTCTTTATTTCTTAAACTATTTCATCTTAAGGTTTAAGTTGCATAGTCTCAGCTTCCAAACCATCAAACGTAATTTCCCTTTGAAGAACCCCAATACAATATATTCATGCCTGTGTTAACCTGGGGTAGAGCCATACCTTAAGAAGAATACAAAATAACCAGACAACTAAATTGTTTTAAAAGTACAAGGTACTTTACAGGTGACCAACTGTGATTGCACATGATACTCATAATGGGTCAAACTGCTAAGGGCATTTCAACTTTCTTTGTACTATTTACAGTCTCATTCCTCAGGCAATCTAATATCTTGTTTGCCATTTTAACTGCAAGGTTCTCCTTGAGATCTCTACAGTGATAAGCCAGGTCTGGTTCTTGAGTTAATTTATTTAGCACCCATGGAATGATGCCCAAGTAGTCATTCTTCTTCAGATGCAGTTTACTTTGCAGGAAAATATCTGACCTCCTCTGCAAAAGATAAGGACATAATCTGTGGACACTTGTTTTCAAAATTCCAGGTCTTTCCAAGTTCTTGAACTAAATTCCTGCATGAAACAAAATCTCTAGCATTAGCTTACTATACACTGATTCAGAGAAGTTTTATGTAAAATAAATTTCTAAGTACAGCAAAGATGTAAACATTCACTTTCCCTGGGATGATTTTTCTGAAACTGGTTGGCCACACACAAAAAGCAGCCGTGGGTGGCCCTTGAGAAACCTTACTCATAATACTGAGCATGCAGACTCTCCTACCATTAAGTCCAGTCTAACAAGTCATCAAATAAGAGATTACTGGTTTTACCAGGAAGAACCATTTCTTATTCAGCCCTCTTCCACTTCATTGTATCTTAAACTCATTTCAACTAACCAAGCTGGGAGGCCCAAAACACACCAGCAGTCAGCCTAATCAGTAAGTGTTCTCCTGGCACTGAATTTCAGCATCCTGCAATTTGTGTTTCTAGCAACAGTAAGTTTAATACTTTGTTAAAAGGGCTGCTTATCTCCCTAGGCTGAGGATGAAACCGCATAAAAGGCGGCACAGCTTTCTAAATACAGCTTTACCCACAGCAGCTTAAAAGACTACGTAAACTTTAAAGCACTGAACAATGACAGAGGGAACTGCAGAAGCAGCAAATTATTACAAATAGCTGTTCATAAGAATGGTTCAATGGAAATATGTTCCTCAAATAATCACATATGCACACTAAAGCAGACTTTCCCTTTCCTATGCAGGTAACTGCAATACTGCTACACGTTTTAGATGTAACCTGGTCAAGAAAGTGCTAAAACTGTGCACGTACATACTGCAAATATGGGCCTGCATCAGTCTTAACACCACATTTTTCGTTGTTAGAAACATTTGGCTGACTACAGGTAAGTTAATTCCTTCCAGCAAGTGATGTCCAAAAAAGACTGCATGGTTTAGGCGAAGTGGACCGGTGTCAGTAGCTCCCAACGATACAAAAGCAGATTTCCCTCTGTGCTGTTCTTCATCAGCAGATGGCGGGGACAATCTCACTCGTCTCCCCAAAACACTCTGGGGTTCTCACACTGTGGATGGCCTCTGTCGGCACAGAATATTTTCCTACCAGTTGCTGGACGTTGCCAGCAGAGACACTACCAGCTCCTTCCAGCCCCGCAATCGGGGAGGGGGGGCCGGCACAGGCCCCTGCCCTTCCCTTGCAGCCGGAGGGGCTCAGGTGCCCGGCCAGACAACAGCTCGGTCCTACAGTGTCCAGTCCTGGGCTCCGCAGCTCAGGAATGACAAGGAGCTACCAGAGAGGGTTCAGTGGAGGGAGACAATGGTGATCAGGAGTCTGGAGCTCTCTGATCAGAGCAGACTGATGGAACTGGGCCTGTTTAGTCGAGAGAAGACTGAGAGAGGATCTCATTAATACACGTAAATATCTCAAAGGGGATGGTGCCAGACTCTTTTTCAGACAGGATAAGGAGCAATGGCCATAAACGAAATCACAGTAAGTTTCACCTCAACACGAGGCAGAGCTTCCTTACACTGAGGACGGCAGAGCACGGGAAGAGGCTGCCCAGGGAGGCCGTGGAGTCTCTCTCTGGAGACACTCAACCCCACCTGGACGTGTTCCTGTGCCACCTGCTCCAGGTGACCCTGCCTGTACGAGACGATCTCCACAGGTCCCTTTCAACCCCAAAGATTCTGTGATGCCCGAGTCCCCGCCGGGGGACGACCCCCGCCCAAGGGCTGCGGGCCGGACAGGGGGCGCGGGCCGGGAGGAGAGGAAGGGCCGGGCCGGGGCCATCTCGGCACGGCGGGGCGGTGCCCGGGCCCGCCGACCCCCGGGGGCCCCGCGGCCGCGGCCGTACCTGCATGACCACGTCGTTGGGCAGCTGCGCGGCGCGGAAGAGCTCCAGGACGCGCCCGTTGGACGCCACCTTCTTGGTGCTCTCGGTGTCGCAGTAGGAGAAGAGGTCGCAGTAGTAGCGCTGCTCCGCCTCGCTCAGCGTCACCCCCTCCATCTTTCAGCGCCGCGGACCATCCGCATGCGGCGGCGGGGCCGGGGGGAGGCGGCGGCGCGGCGGCGCTGGAGGGGGGCACACACGGGACACACGCGCCGCCGGCGGCCGCGCGCGGGCGGCTGCTCGCACCTTCCCCCCGCCGCCCGCCCACGCGGCCGCGCGCCTGCGCGCCTCCCCCGCGCCTGCGCGCCCCGCCGCCCGGAAAGGGAGGCGTGGGGAGCGCCCAGCGCCGCCGGCAGCCCGCCCCCTCCGCGCCGGCGGCGGCGGCGGAAGCAGCGCCGAGCTCAGGGCGGGGCTAGCGGGGAGCAGGCCCAGCGGCGCGCCCCGCCCCGCCCCGCGGTGCCGGCGCCATCTGCGGCGCCCTGGGGGCGGGGGTGCAGCGGCGGTCCGCGCGGCACGGGCCCGCGCCGCAGCGCCCCCTGTGGGTGTGGCGGCGTGGGGAGGGCGGCGGCCCCGCAGCTCCGCGGGGCGCGGGCGTTCGGACACCGGTGCGGGGCGCGTCTCGCTCTCTGGCTCGGCCGGGACTGCGCAGGACCCCGGGGACCAATAAAACAGGGGATGCTCGGTTGCCTGGCCGTCCCGGCTTGGTGGGTAGTGTGAGAGGCTGAGGCAGTGCCGAGCGGCTTCCCGAGCCTGCCTACACAGAATCACAGAAACGATTAGGTTGGAAAAGACCTCTGTGATCACCGAGTCCAACCTATGATTGAACATCACCATGTCAGCTAGACCATAGCACTCAGTGCCACGTCCAGGCTTTCCTTACATGCCTCCAGGGACAGTGATGCCAACACCTCCATGGCCAGCCCATTCCAATGTCTGATTACCCTTTCTGTAAAGAAATTCCTCCTAATGTACATCCTGTACCTTCACTGGTGCATCTTGAAACAACGTCCTCTTGTCCTATTGCCTGGGAGAAGAGACGACCCGCAGTTACCCACACCCTCCTTTCAGAGAGCTGAAGAGAGTGATAAGGTCTCCCCTGAGACCTCATCCTCCAGGCTAAATACTCCCAGCTCCTTCAGCTGCTCTTCATGCCCATCTCTGGACTTGCTTGCTGGACAATGTCTGTCCAGAATTGAAGGACCCAGAACCTGGACACAGGACTCAAGGTGTGGCATCACCAGTGCTGAGTGCTGAGTACTGGGAGTAATCACTTCTATGGGGCTTGGGGGACTTGACATCGCCCCTCGTGCAGGTTCTGCTGATAACTGGTGAAGGATGGCCTATTATGCCATGTAGGCCCAGCTCTAGGTGGTTGCCCTCCTTTGTATGCTTCTGCTTTCCACCATCACTACTATGCATCAACACCACATAGCACACAGTAAGTGGCTGGATCATAGCTCCATACATCAGCCTTGCAAAGAAGAATAGACAAGAGCTCACCTATCTCCCCATCAAGAGCTCTTGCTCTGTGTGTCTCTCTTGGCTGTGTTTTCCCAGCTTCTGTGTATTTCTGTGGGTAGAATCATAGAATGGTTTGGGTCGGAAGGAACATTTAAGATCACGTAGTTCTACTCCTCCTGCTATGAACAGAGACATTCTCCACTAAACCAGGTTGCTCAAAGCCCCATCCAACCTGGCCTTGATCATTTCCATGGGTGGGACATCCACAACTTTTCTGGGCGATCTGTTCCAGAGCCTCATCACCCCCACAGTAAAGAATTTCTTCCTTTTATCTAAACCTACTCTCAGTTTGAAGCCATTCCCCCTTGACCTGTCACTAATGCCCTTGTAAATAGCCACTCTCCATCTTTCTTGTAGGATCCCTACAAGGATACTGGAAGGATTCAATTAGATCCCCCTGGTAGATCTATGTTTTTCCTACAGTACGCTAGCAAAACTGCCTCCAAGCTACTTTGGCTTCTGGAGGGTGCGTAACAAATGCCATGGTCTCTTGCCTGACCTTTTGACTACCTGGTCAGATTTAAATCCTGCTGAGTTGTCAGTCCACTACTTCATATATTTCTATCACTCTTAATTTATGCTTTTTTTTTTCCCATTTCACCTTGTTTCACAATTCTTCCAATGTTTCTCTTTCCAGATTGCTGTTGCTGACTTCTCTACTTCCTTAAGCATCTCATCCTTTCTGCCTCTTAAGATAGTTACATTTTGAACTTAAAGTAGACATTCATCTTTCTTGTTATTTGAAATAAACAGTTAACTAATGTTTTCTGCTAACTCAGGTTTCTGAAAATCACAGATACGTTAGCTTATAGTTAAAAGAACAGACAAAAGGTTCTTCCCAGAAGTGTCCCATTATCAAACTTTTGCAACTCCAATGACACTAATGATGAAACCTAACAGATCGATCATATTCTCAGCTAAAAGTCCTCAAAACAGCCTATATTAAAGAAATAACTTTTAAAAAATATTATATCTAATTATTACGATTTTATAGACTTAGATAAGGCCAATTTAGCATCATCAGTAATTTACTTTGAGCTATTGTCACATCAGTATCTCTGCAAGTAAAATGGTTGTGAACCTCCTCCACAGCTAAATTGCATATTGTGATTCTGCTAGTTATACAGAGATATTTGGAGAAGAGATTTTTAAATCGCTTGTCAGTAAGTGTTTGGGTTGCAAGTGCCTTTGCTTGTTACAGTGATTGTGTGCTAGTTTAGGTGCTGGAGTTTGAAACATTAATATATGTACATATCTTAAGCTATGAGTAAGTGTAAGGACCCCAAAATACTTTTATTGACAAAATAATTTTGAGTTTTATGTGTAAGAGTAATCTGGACATCTCATTATTTTAATTCAGTAATCTGGATATTTTATTATTTTCATTTAGTTGCTATATTATTTGCATCTTTGCAGCAAGAGCTCTCTTTTTATGTTACTGGGCGTCACTTGGCTGCAGCAGTTTGTACAAGACACAAAGACTAATACCAGGAGGAAGTTCCCTAGCATGGACTAGTCCCACATATCCAAGTGTCAAACAGTTTTGAAGTATATTCAATAACTGCATATTTCACTAAATCCATTATATGTCACGCGAAAATGTCACATTATTGCTTATTGGAGATATGAACGCTTTTCCCTGTGGTATAGCATCTCTCTGAAGCTGTTCAGATAGATAGTTTGGGAATCAGGTTTTGGATCTCATTTCCAACTCCTGTACCATAAACTTACCTACTCTTACTTTGTGTCAATTCAAAGACTGAGCAGAAATAGTAAAAATTACGTGACATGTTGCAAATTAATTTCTACTTCCAAAGATCTTCATGTGCATCTTTGCCTCAGAGAGTCCCAGTAGAAGGTTTCTGTGTTTGACTATGGGATCTTCCTTCCCTCCCCTGATCAGCCCCTGAAAACCTCCAGCCTGAGGAGGGATTTTCTGTTCAGAACTTTACTGGTGCCCATCATGCCGGACTTAGCATCTATTGAGATAAATAATTAAATCTTTTCAGTGGCTTCTCAATGGCAACTAATTTTGTTTGTCTGCAGAATATGTTGTCTGTTACAGGATGAACTGAGGAAAACCTTATTCATGTATATTAATAAGAAATGAGTAACTTCTCTGTACTTGCACTTGCCAGTGCAACTGACCCAAACAATTTAGACTTTTAGATCTTTTGTTTTGGAAAGATTTGTATCACACCATTTCCCAGAACTCATATTAGATAGACAAAGAAGGTTTATGGTGAAATACCCACCAAAATATATCATTAATGATACACTTTGGATACAGTAGATTCAGTCTTCAGTACACTTGAAACACTTGATTCAAGTACCTTGATTTATGTTTTAAACAGAACAAGAACCTTTTTGTCCTGGATTTTTAGGAATTGTACCTATTTTTGTCCTTTTAATGTACCTTCTTAGAATTCAGAGTACTGAATAGCTAAGAGTTAAACTATTTCCATGTGGTGCCTAATTTTATGGTATTATATTGTCTGCAAAGAAAGTGTTAGATTACATATATTGATATCAAAGGGTTCATCCTTTTAAGAGATTAGAATTAGAGAAAATCATAATTGTCACAGGCAGGCCAAGTCCAGTGATTCAAGGGGATTAAAGTGCAAGGTTATTTTGCTACCCATAACTCTTAGAATCAGACCTATTATTAAATTACATAATTAATATGTAATTAATACATATAATAATAATTAAATTATAATAAATTATACATCAATAATGCATTTTTCTTAGATAATACATGCTTTTGCAATTTGAGATGTGACCAGAAGTATGTTCATTAGTACTAAAAAGCAAAAAAGAGATTTATTTGTTTAAGAGCAATACCACTTAAAACTGGTTTCAGTGTCTTTTACCAGCTGTGAACTTATTATTGTTTTCTGGAAACTAGCTGTTACACATGTTGAGACTTATTTCTAAAAATAAAAGCAACTCAAAAACAGATGCAGGGTCTGGCATTCACTAGGTGATGGGGGTGTGCCATGTCTACAGTCTACCTGCTTTTGATGTTGTTATTATAGTTAGTGGATGTATCACCTTATTTGCACTAAAGTAAGATATATGCTCAGATTATTTTTTAAAATTAAAACACCTTCACATAACTTTCAACCTTATAAGGTATGTATTCAGGTCCAGTTTCCATTTTGCATCTGGTTCTCCAAATTTAGAAAAATGGCCCTGGGGTTATTTGTCATTGCTTTTTAAAATTCTTCCGCATACCTAATGCTGTGGAGCAGGTTTTACAATCTCTGTCAATATACTCCTTTACTTGCAGCTCATCAGGAGTTCTGGGAACTAGTTCTATCCTGATTCTTTAGTGTAAAGACAAGTAGATTAGGTCTAGAAATTAATGGGAAATGTTTGAAAATATTTGCTGTCTCAGACTTTAGAACTGGTTTGTTGTTATTGCCTGATTTTTTCAAAAAACAAAATACCTTTGACATAAGGTACCTTATTCCAGACAGAAGATTCTGAGAACAAATGAAAGAAGTCCCTTTTCTGCTTTTCTAAAGGCATATGTATTTTCTTTGTATAGAAGCAACATTTTAGTAGGAATATAGCCATTTCAGAGACATTGTACCCATACTTTTGTAAATTTCTGCATGTATGTTCTTTGTGGCAGTGTATAACCTCTTTCCAACCTTACATTTTTGCAATTTTGAAAAGCATCTCCTTCATCATGTACTGTTTTTTACCTTCTATGATATGGCATCCGTATTTCAAAGAACATACTAGTTCTGCCAGTCCTGTTGGGATTGTTTCTCCATCAAAAGGGCATCCAACATGTAAGGCTATGAGATTTTCCATGGTGGGAGTAAAAATCCTTTCCACACCTTTCCAAGTAGCAGACAGTAACAACAATGGGGGTGTTCTTCTTCTCCTTCTGTACAAGGAGGGCACCTTTGCAAGTATTCATCACGTGAACAGCGAATCTAAAGCAATGTACTTACTCCCAAAATATGGTTATTCACATTGTGCAGGAACATCCTAAAAGGGAAAATAATAACTTCTTTCTCAGCAGCCTCCCTAGCATGTTATGTCAGCACTGAAATATGTATGGGATCCTGACTGAAGACATCTACTGTCTCTAAACCTCCTCAGTGCAGAATAAATAGTGTCCTTTCCATGTTGTTCTCTATTGCACCGGTTTAATTTGTATACATCTATCAGGGTAGTTGTAAAAGTTGCCCATATTTAAAAAACTGAATCCTTTTCTCTTTCACCCAAATACTTGGACTGACTGAAAAGAGCAAGCAGTCAGATGAAAGGCTTTAAAGGAAAGGGTTTCAGTTAAAGCAATCAAACGGAAGATACTGGAAGACAGCAACATTTACTCCTTATGATTTTGGCAGACTCCTGCAGGAGATTTAATCTCTGCATCACAAAAGGTGGGGGGGGGGCCCTACCCTTACCCTGCCAGAGCTACATGTGTTTGATTCTTTTCAGAGAGGCATTCCTTTGCAGAATATATTGAAGGCAGAGTGATTTTTTTTATATTTACCAGCCTGAGCAGCTGATTGAATAACACCTCTCTTTAGATTTTAAAACTATCTTTGTTTCTTCCAAAAGAAAAGAATGTCTCTTACTTGCATGATACTATCAAATAAGTCTCTTACTGAAATTAAAACTCCTTTTAGTCTTAACTGTAAATTCATCTGGTCTTGCTCCCATATTTATTTACAGTTTATTCATAACAATGTTTATATTCTCTTTTATAAATATATGCTCTATAATTTTGTAGAGTCAGGAGGGATAAGATTAACTTTTCTTTGTACTTTTACAGTACATACATATTTATTAACTAAATTATTTATATATTGGTAACAATTGCCTTGAAGTTTTATAAGCCTATATTCAAATTACTTTTTTTTTACCTTTGTAGTCCTTCAATATCTTTTTTCTTTGAAGCTCTAGAATTTTCATTACTGAAGTCCCAGCTAGTCTGAAAACATTCTTAACCTCCATTACCTTTATTTACTCAGCTTCCGTCACCCTGAATTCTCCTACCTTTCACTCTTTCCTCCTGCTCCCTGAATGTGGAAGTGCAGTGTAACTTGATGATGAAATAGGATGTTATTCCTTCCTGATGGGTTGTTCCTCATTATTCCTTCCTGATTATTTCTTATTATTCCACTGAATAATGATCTCCATCTGGGAGGGTTGTTAATAGCTACTTCAGGAAACTTCTGGCACATTACTGAATTTGTCAGAAATTGGTTACGAGGTGGGAAGAAGTGCTGAAAGCAAAATTTCACATCTCTCCCATATTACACACATACTCAACCCTCCCTTCTTTTTTTATTCCCTGCTTTTAGCTGTGTATATAAATGCATCTGTCCTTTTCCTTAGATTACTTCACTTACATTTTAGCTTCCATCTTACTATTTTTTACCTAAAGGGTTTTCAGTTATAATCAGTTATGCAAGATTTTTATTTCCACCTTAAACCTTTCTTCCTGCATATTTTTTCCTCACAGACAGCAATACAATCCTGCACAATATTGATACTCATGGGGTTTGTATTCCAGTTTGCCTTTTTCTTTTGTTTTGGTACCTTCTCTATTCTGGATCCATGGGTTTGTTATTTCACAGAGCAATTCTCCCTCTTGGTCAGAATTTAACCCAGCCTGTTCTTTTAGCTGTTTTCCATTAATATAAGTTTCCCAAGGATTTTAATTAATTCCTTTTTTTTTGCCCACAGTGATGTTCTTCATATGTTAAGATAAATAAAATATAAAACCCCGTCTGTGACTTATATTTTTCTAAGATAGCAATAATCTAGGTTATTTCTCTTAAATTCCTTTAGAGCAAAAACACCCCCATGTGCTTTCAAATATGCTTAATTTGTTAAAAACAACACTGTTGTGACATTTCTCTGATGTTTCAGTCAGGTATAGGAGGGATATTAAGATGCTGTGTGCTCCATCTGTGGTGGCTCTAGGAAGGAGTCTGATAATTAAAGGTCTTCCTCTCTATATATAGCTTTGCTTTAATATGTTTTAGAGACTCTCATATCTTCACACTTCCTAATTTTTATGTTATTTTTTTTCCTGTCCTCTGTCTTACGTTTTTCTTTTTTCCCTTCTGGCCATCTTGATTTATTTTGAAGATCTATTTCCAACTGCATCTCTTTATCCACATTTATTGCAAGGGATTAGCGAGGGAAGCTGGGATCCATGCAGATCCATGCAGGCAGTGTCCATCTTTGCTAGCAATAGCCCCATGCTGCTGCCCCAGCCGGGGCAGTGGGCAGGACGGTGTGGTCTGGACCAGCAGCCCACAGCCAGGAACCCAGGGCAGCAATGCAGTGGGGCTGCAACTCTGGCTAGGTCCTGCAGCAGAATCTGGGATGAAGGCAGCTCCCTTGGGACAAGGTAGGCTGTGGCTGTGGCTGCCCCTCCACCAGCTGCTTTGCAGCTGACCCAGACTCCCAGAGCCAAATCCCCATTTCCTTTGATCATTGACCGCCCCTACACATCCCCAGTTCACATGTATTCTTAAAAAACCTAGGATAATTCCATCACATTGAGGAGCATAACTCAGTACTTACGTCAGTACACTTGACAGCAGAACTTGATTTCAAAATACAGTAGCATTTTCATTTTACTAATTCCTACTCACAGAAACCATTCACAGACCCCAGTTTTTTTAATTTGACAGTAAGAGATATAAAATATACCCAGAACTGAAACAACTTCTGTTTGCATAGATTCTCAAGATGTCAGAGAAGAAGGATGTAGTTTTCCTGTCAGTGTATAAATAATTCCTGAAGAAAAGCTATTACTGTCGGAACTTGACTCAGTTAGCAAATGCTAATGACAGTCCTGTAATGTAAAATCAATAAAACTTATTTGAACTAAACCCATGATTTGAGCAGAGTGGAAATACTCTTAATTAACACGCATTCAAGTGTTCTAAATAAATGCAATTTCTTTAATTTTGAAACATCATGTTCTGTTCCAGTCATTTTAGCAGGGCTATATTTGGTAAAATTTGGGCTAAGCCTACGTAGTGCTACAACTTTCTCAATTTAAGTGGAATCATTGCCAAGTACTTTATTGTTCCTGTTCCTTTAGGGAAAAAAAAATCAGATCTTACAGTTCTTTAAATTAATCATAAAATGACTGTGCTATATACTGGCAGGATGGAATGGATATATGTGCATATATACGGAGAGATGATTGCATCTTTTGCTATCCATGCATTTTTTCATGGAACTGTCAACTTACGTGTGCTTTCCATAAAAGTAGTTTTCCAGTATTAGTCTTTGATAGAGGAGAGAGAATTCTCGAGTGCATGAAGCACATATCTCTCTTATACTGGAATATGAAATAAAAGGTGAAGAAAAGCAGCCCTTTGCATTATAACTCTTCCCATATGCTAAGAGCAATTTGACTCTCTTGTAGAAAATAATTTAATCAGGAAGCTATTAGAATGTACAGCCACCTCTCTGAATTCTGTCCTGAATTCTGTCTTACCTCTTCTGTACTCCCCAGTAGATGAAAAACCAGTTGTGATAAAAGGCAATACTGATTCTTTGCAAGAACCTAAGCACTGCTGCTACCTGCCTAAGGTAGCAACCTAGATCTCTTAGCCTGAACAGGAGCCAAAAGGTTGTAGACTATCTCAGCCTCTTCATCCTCTCCTGAGCCATGGACTAATGTACTAGGAGGTTTCTTTATGGGAAATATCTTGGTAGTGCTTCTTTTTACAGATGTCTTATAAATGGCTGAGGGACAGTGAGGGCAAGCCTCAGGCATGATCCCTGCAATTCATTTGTAGAGGATGTAGTAGGGATAGAAGGAATAGCACTGGTGAGGAAAGCAGGGCTTGCCAGGAGCACACAGTGGGCTCATACTTGCTTCCACACATCTCCATCTACAGCTCATTGATGAGTGAGAACAGAAATTTCTTGTCCCACTTCCCAGTCCATTTCAATAGGAGTTGTTGCATCCCTGGTAAAAAGCCTGAGACTAGAGCGGCCAAGAGTGCACCAAATGTGATTTGTAATGATGGACTTGATGAACTTAGAGGTCTTTTTCAGCCTAAATGATTATATGATTCTATAACTCAAACCTTTCTCTTGTTTATATTTGATCATAGTACTCTAGTCACTCAATTGACTGAAGACTTAGGAAAAACAGCTGAGAAAAGGAAACCCAAAAACAGTTTACTGAGATTTTTGGTCAGATTATTTATTTGTGTAGTTTGACCTTACTAACTTAAAAGAAAGAGAACACTTTTAATATGGAGCTACAATCTTTTTTACGAAACCCCCTCCCACAAACTCACAAGCTACCTTTCACATAAAATCTTTTTTATCAATAAGGGTTTTTCTGATATTGTCAATGTACTGGAAAAGCCATATATACATTATTAGATATCCAAATACACTAAATTGAGATGATGCACTCAAAGTGGCAAACCATTGCTTTTTTGAATGAGGCATAGTGGAAAAGGATGCAGGAAACTGTAAGAACAATAGGTCTGGTCCCATTTTCCTCTTCTCTTTATATAGAGATTATGAAGGAAGTGAAATAGTTCTGTTTCCTCACATCTGACCTGTGAGAAAAATAGCCTGTGCAGTCAGTTTTAGCTTGGGAACACATACAAACTCTATTTCCCAGTAATGAAATAAAGGATATGTATTCCTTAGAAAGTGAGTAAACAAAACAACGCCTTCATTTCTTCTGGTGTGATATACTAGTCTCAAGCCTTCTGCTTGCCTCTGTGATGGAAACATTTTGATCCGTAGTAACCAGTTAACCAATATACCAAGTCTTTATTGATGACTATTTGCTATATGAGAAGTGGTTAATACTAAGCCTTTGAATTTGTTAACTCTGTTAACTAATTATTAGTTAACACTGATTTACTTTGCTTGGTCTGTTATACAATTGATTGTTTGGAAAAAAAAAACAAACTACCCCTCCAATTTCTGTTTCCTGTTAGCTCTGTAACTACAGTTATTTCTGGATTTTAGAGCAGAAATAGATACCAATTCTAGAATCATCAGCCCCCTTTTCACTCTCATCATTTCTGCCAAATTTGAAGATCAGCAGAAGCCTACTTTCATGTAATCTAATATTGTTTTACGAGATTCCATTACAATCGAAATGGAGATTAACTGTTTACAGTGGAGTATTATGCTGGTTCCTAATACACTACCTAGTGGTGATGCACTCAGAGTGGTAAACCCCTGCTTTTTTGAATGATACATTACGAAAAAAGGAGGCAGGAAACTGTAAAAACGAGTTGGTGTAAACTTACTTAAGAAAGACTTGGATTCAGAGGAAGTGCATTTGGAAGTTTCTGTAACCGTTCACAGAGAAAACACTTGACTGTGTGCAAGACAGCTTTTGTGCTTCTTTCAGTAAACATAAAGGAAATGAGATCGATGTGTGTTATTGGTGTGACAGAGAACAAATAATACTGGCTTCAAAATATGACATCACAATACCTTTAGAGGCAAATATTATTCATATACATGTAACACAATCACACAGGATAACTATAAACCAAACAAAAGGATGGTCATATATTTTTTCTTAACTATATATTTAAAACTAAACTTCTCCAACATGTCAGAGATCCTTGGACATTATTTCTTCAAGGAAAATTAAGAAAGGATAAGATTTATCCCAGAAACTTGGGATACACAATTGTAATTCACTTTGCAGATGAAAAATTAATAAAATTTAGCATTAGATGCAGGAGAAAATTGTCTCATTTGTAATCAAACCATGTGGCATAGTTAAAAGTGCAAATTATTTTGATATTTTCATAGTGCTTCCCTGGTAGATATTTGTCTTCTCTCCGAAATCAACATACAGTTTGATGTTCTTCACCATGACAGAAATCCTCCTAGGATTATGTCAATATGTGAGACTGCTGCCGGAACTCCATGGGAAGTGGGAGCTACACTGGGAGTCTGATCGTTGTTCTCTCTTCCAGTTTCACACAGCATGAAATCAATTTATTTAGGATCAAATGACTTGTGGCTGCAGTGCCAGTGAAATTAATAAAATTTGATGACACGTGAATTTGAATCTCATTTGATTTTCAGTGCTGGCATTGTATCTTGAAGGCAAAAAAGAGTTCCTGAAAGTCAGCTGGTATACAGATCTTACCCTAAAAAATACACTTTACCATATGCAGGAAGCAATAAGGTGTTTCTGTATGTCACTTAAAAATACAATATAAATTTAGTGCAATTGCAAATATTATCAGATTCAAATGGTGAGATATGCACCATAAGCACTGTTTTTCAGCTAAGAACCTGGGATGCAGAAAAGCAAAATTACTGACAAAATTTATCCTTAAAAATGCTTATGAATCTTGAATTAAGTGATCATTAACTGTCATGAATCCAGTGATAAAGAAAGTTTTCTTCCCTATTTTTAGCCAACTGTAAACTTCTGTGAACCATGATTGCATGGTTAGCAGGTCTTGACATTTCACCAATTAAAAAAAAATACTGTGATGACTTTTGCCATGACACGATTTCATATGCTAAGTAAATGCATTCTGACAAATGCAAACCCACAGTTCCATTTCAATAAGATTTCCTTCATGAAAAGATTTGATGTACTTCTGTCATGACTCATGATAAATGCGTGAGCTTTAGGAAGGAAATTTACATTAAACCAATAAATAAAGATATTACACCTACAACTGTATTTGATATGAATGTGAATAGTAATTCCATATTAATGTCACTGCTATCTCTGCTACCAATATTTGACATCTTTTATGCAAAGTCTGTATTTTTGGTTTTCTGAAAAACTCCCCAAAATGTAAGTATGTGTACGTATATGTGTAGAGGGAAAGGAGAAAGGGAGGTGATTTTTTTTCAAACAAGAAGACAGAGGTGCTGGATGATTCAGCTGATCTCATGCTATCTGGAGATCAGGAGATGTACTGCTGTTTCCTTGCCACACAAGATTTTTTGACACCAGGAATATGAGAAAGTATTTAGTCTTCATGTTGCTCTCTCTCAAATATTCAGCTCTCATAACAAAAAACAATCTAAAACGCATTACATACAGTCATCTACTTATACATTTTTTTCTCTTTGCGAACTGTCTCCACTGTTTAATGCTCTGCTTTCTCAAAACATTCATGCACATCCTCTTTACTTCACATCCTTTTGTGCAGAAAAACATTACCCCCTGCTTAATTTTGACTTTGTGCCTGTTGAGAAAGGCAATCTTACAGTTTTCAAGTAACTGCTCTCAGACATATGGTGTGCTGTATAACTAATGTTATGGGCCCTGTCTTTTAGCTTGTATTGATACAGCATCTTTCTGTCATTTCATGCAGAGGTTTACTCTTGGCCTAGGGGTGGAGCAAGTAATTTCAGTGATTCATTTCAAGATTTTAAATACTCCTTCTCTTTCCTATTCCACTGTAGTAAAGGTTTACATGCTAAATTTAGGAAGCAACATCACTATATTGTTTGAGGCACCTGGTGAATAATAAGAAGGCCGTGATGCATTGAGGCCATTCCTGAAATAAGTCCTCTCTCCTGGACAGACACCAGTGAACTTAAGTGAATCATTCCACCCACCCCAATTGAAGTGCTCATTCAAGAACCAACACTGCCAGCAGTCACTGTTCTTGTATTTGCAGTCTCTCTTGTTCTGAGGCTGGTCTGGCATATTTGCTTTTACATTAAAAGAAATATTTATGTTTTGCTAAGTTACTTTTTCAACTCACTGAGAGAGTAAAAAAAGAGAAAGTGTTGGGTTTTTTCCTGTTGTTTTCTTCTGGTATGGTCTTTTAAAATCATTATAGGAAAAATAAAGCTAAGAGCCCATACAATTAACAGTTTTAAATGTGGCTCTATATACAAATTCATGGAAAGTTTTCCAGATCATCATATCATTTTGGTTAAATTATTTTCTCCCTTGAAACAACTGCTGACTTAAGACAGAGAGAGTAGCTAAGGAAGACAATGATTGGACCAAAAACTATGAAGATGCTTTGGATATGGAGTGCTATTTTCCTCATTGATTGGCTTGTCTCAAAAAATACAGCTATTCTTCTGACTGCCCCTAATGTCCATATACTCTGAACATTACTTATTCCCCTCAGCTTTCTATAATAGCATTGACTTGAATTTTAATTTCTCATTGTACCCAAGGACCATGTTGTGTTCTAGAAAAAGATACCTTCCATTTCCTATGGTGTTACAAAGTCCACAGGAATAAGGAACATCATAGATCCTCTACTGCTTGAAATCTTTAAATCGTATGAAGACTTTTAAGACCTGTTTCAGCCTGAGCTGACGTGGCTTTACAAGCTCATGTTGAGTCATGTTGAGTCATAACCCTAGAGCACACCTGCTCCATGAGTGCAATACACCCATGGTGAGAAGTGACTCAGGGCAGGCTATAGCACAGACACCTGATGGGGCTGGGCTAAGACAAGACGCATCTACACACTCCTATTTGAATCACAGCACCACAGTTTCCTCACAGCTTTGGAAACAGTAAGGAAAACCTGACACTTTGAACAGGCACAAGTTACTGGTGTTAAAGTGAGGGGATGGGACACAGGCACATGCAGCAGGAATTGATGTCTCTACTAAATCAACATGTCAAACGAAAATGTTATAAGACAAAAGTAAGACCTGGATTATGTAAGAAGGCTGTTAAGATTATCTCATGCAACTGTGAAATCTGCAAATCATGGTTTCAGTTCTAATGTTTTTTAGCTGGGGAGTATCTCAACAGAAGACTCTGTCTATGCACATGCGATGCATACACCTGCCTACGCATAAGCACATAAAATATGACAAAAATTTTGAAGAACAGTATTATGCAAAACAAAACCAGCAGGGGTTATCAACATATACTAGTAAACTGAGAACACCTAGTTAATATATGCTGGAAAACAATATAAGTGGCCATTACCTAGCAAATGACCTTGTAACTTATCCCCAGTATTTTTCAGGCTTGGCCCTAATGGTGTTACATACCTTCCTCTGGAGAAACCTGTAACAACAAATATGTTTACCACTGTAAACATTAAGTACTTTAATAAAGCTAATTTCTCATGGGGTGAGAAGATATTCAGATCCCATTCGGAATCAATGAACAGCTGAAAGGTAGCAGGAGACAAAAAGGTAAAGCTGGTAGTCAACTGATAGTCATGACCAAGAGAGATTACTAATTACTAGTGTGCTCTTAGTACCATTTATGTTTGGACCTCCTGTGCTTTCAAAAATGTCATTGAAGACATGGGAAAAGAAGTGATGAAGTTTGTGTGATCCTATTTTAAATTACGCAGTGAAATACCTATGGTACTGAAAAATGCAAAGTAGTGTACTGAGGGGAAAGTAATCCTAATTATCTGTAACAGAACAATTCATTAGTACCACTTTGGAAATGGTTTTTGAAACCATTGTGCCTAGCATTTAGAACTTCTCAAAAAGTCAAGTAAAATGCTGGGAATTTTTATTACTGGGAGTGAGAACTAAACAGAAAACATCCTTGTGTATTTTGTATATACTATACCCACATGCTGAGTAATACTGACAGTTCTGCTACTTAAATCCCTGAAACTAACACAGAATTGTTTGAAAAATTATAATGAGAAACAAGAAGGATCAACAACATGGAGACACATTTATTTTATATGAGATTAAATTAGGGAATGTGATGGAGAAAGGAGAAGATAGAATAATTGCTTGCTCCAGTGCCAGAAGCAGGAGAAAAACCAATAGTTTTCATTGATTGCACTGTTTTCCAAATGCCTACTCTTGGCTCCTGCTGGAGGCAAAATGTCCAGTTAAATTGACGGTTTGATCAGATGCAGTATGTCTACTGTGTTGTTCTCAAGCAATGTTTTTTACATTGTGTATAATTCCTCTGTTTGGCTGCCTTCATGGACATCTGGGGGGACAGTAACAATCAAGTGAGATACCAAGGAAGGTCAAATCAGAATAGTCTGTTTTAAGGCAGAATCTCATGAGTTTTAGGGAGTACTCTTACATAGCTAAACTGCATAATGAATTATGAGTCTGATGATGACCTTCACTAGTTTCATGAAATATGTATGAGCAATATTTCCATGTCTGTCCTGTGAGCTTGTAAAGGACAATTTTGCACTTCCTTAATTTTTAAAACAGCATCAATTTGTGGAAACAGAATGATAGGAAATCATCATCTCCATAATTATCATGTTTTCTGCTCGCTGCCGCTGCCCCTGTAAGGATATAATCAGTCATTCAGTTCTGATGCTGCCCAGCTAATTTTAGTACTTTGGCAGTATCTGTTACCTTAATTGTCATGGTAACAGATGTTTTGAATTCTTATTAACCTATTTTAACATTATATGACTATGAAGAGCCATGAAAGAAATAGTGACAAAAGTGTTTCAATAATCTCCTGATGCCTGGAGACAAATACTTGGGTATAACACTTCCTTTTCAAAAGACAGAATAATACAAAAAATATATTAGTCTTACTCAAAACATGTGTTGAAAGAAAATAAGATGAGGAATTACAGAGTTTTGTTCATCTTTCTCAGATATGTGGTTGATGCTTCTTATAAATTAGGGTCTATGAATCAAAACTGGAAATAATTTTTAACATAGATTCCATCATCAGCATAGTAATAATACCTTTAGTCTGAAAAGTCACAAACTATTACTCGATCAATCATAAATTATCCATAATAACAATCACATTATGCAAAGGCCTACATTATTTGCGCAAATGTAATGAGGTTTTCTGATGATTAGGAAATCTAGATTATGTGCAACTGAAAGCATGTTGTTAACAATAAAACCAGAAGACAAGCACTTTTATTCTATACTACTAAGTAACTGGAATCTTCAACGTATTTGCTAACATACTACTCAGATTCATTTTTGAAAGTTTTATCTCAGATCTACTTTTTAAAATTACCTTTTTAAACTGTAGCATTTAGCATTTTGTCAGCTGATATAAAAAAAGACTTTAGTAAAGCAGTACGCATATGCACAGAGCATCAGTGCTCTTCAGATACTACATTCTCCTGGGAATTTTCACTGTCTTTTGATTCTATTCAGAGAGATTTAAACTTCATTTATTTCATTAGCATCTTAGGAATGTAGCCCTTTCAATCTTGTTTTCCGAACTATCAATATTTGATTTTGGCAAAGAGCACCCCTTATTGATGTAAAATACATCTAATCTGCTCTGGAAAATATTTTGATAGCACATCAAAAACAGAAAGCAGTATTTATTTTTTTTTTAGCTACCAAAGATTCTGCAACTGATCGATAAATACTGACTATTCAATAGAAAAGTTAATCTTTTAATGAAAACACCACCCAAAAATCCCTCGGAAAAGCGATGGGTTTGGCCTATAATCCCTGCAGTGATAAAAATTTGATCCTCTTGGCATAATTTCCACTGTGCAAATCAATTTATCTATCTGCAGGTTTGAGCCCTAGCAGAGCTTGCTGCAGTGGTTTGAAGGTGCCATCACCTATTTATGTAGTAAGGGACCAGCCCCAGCTGGCACAGCTCACAGTGGGAGAAAGAATCTCAGCCTCACCTTCAGAAACTAGTGCATGAAAACTGTGAATTGCAAGGGCTGGAAATAGTTTATTTTACCAACTCTGCTTTAGGGGCAGTCATGCCTGATAGGGAGGTGGGAGAGACAGGAACGGCAATGCCTTCAGCTGTGGCAGTGGGAATTTTTGGGAGAGCCTCGGTGCGAGCCTTGACTCTGACTGGGGGGCTTCATTGCTTTGTAGGAGTTAATGCAGCTCTCAGCTTAAAAGCCTGAGTCCTTGAGAGGACAGAAACGTTTCTGAGAGGTGAAGGGGAAGATAGAGACAAGAGTAGCAGTGAATGCCATGACACAAGACAGAAAAAATTAAATTGCATTCTTTCTGCAGCGTAGGGTGCGAGAATATGGGTGCTGAATGGCAACACAGATACACTGCAACACAACTTTATCGAGAGTAAATGGCGTTAACCTAGCTCGTTCATTTTCTTTGGAAGGAGAACTGATTTTCTAGGAAAAAGTAAGGGGGGGAGTGCTAAGGAATGTGGCATGATGTCACCTGGGGAAGCCAGCGGAGATGGGGCGTATGGGGCATGGGACGGTGACGGAGAGTGAAGCAACACGGTGAATTACAGAACGCTGACCCACTGGTAGAGGGAGAGCTGCTGAAGGACTGCCCTTGGAAGGTGCTGCACCTGACAAACTCACTAACGCCGCGGGCAAAATGTAACCCTGGCACGGTACACCACAGCGAGAAAGATCCCACGGGCCAGGGAACCACCACCGCCCCCACGGCATCCAGCAGGGCCGAGCCAAGATGGCCGGGAGCGCCGCCCCGGGGCGCCGGCACCTCAACGCGGGGGGCGGTGCGGCTGGGGCGGGCCAGAGCCACCTCCGCCCGCCCCTCCCCGGCCCCGGCGGGGCTGAGCCACCTCCGCCCGCCCCAGGAGGGCAGGGCCACCTCCGCCCGCCCCTCGCCGGCCCCGGCCCCGCCCGGCGCTGCCCCACGGCTCCGCCGGCTCTGAGCGGTCACGGCGGCGGCGGCAGCGGTGAGTGGCGGCGGGCGGGAGCGGGTCGGGGACAGCCGTGCGTCCTTCCTTTTCTCCCTCCGGCCCGGGCTGCCGTCCCTCCCTGCCTCGGTGCGCGCCGGGGCAGAGGCGCTGCCCGGGCAGCGGGTGCGGCTCCGCTCGGCCGGGCGGGGCCCGCTCCCCGGTGCTCCCTGCGCGGGCGGCAGCGGGACCGGGATCCCGCCGGGTGCGGGAAGGGAGCCCTGCTCTGCCTCCCAGCGCGGTCCTGCCGCGGGGCCGGCAGTGCCTGCAGGGGGACAGGTCGGCGCGGTGGGTGACAGATGTGCGTGTGCGCGTTCGGCGCGTTTCTGCCAAATAAGGAGAAGTTTAATTTCCGCACCACGTACTGCCTTGCAGCGGTGTATTGGCATCAGGAATATTAGAGGCTAATAGTTCGCGTGCACTTTTTGATAGTTGATGTGTTGAGCATCTACAGTATAAAGCATATATTTAAGTTTTGAAATACCGAGCGTCTCTACTCCTTGCTCAGCCATGCTTCTCTGATCTCAAAAGCCTAATTGTGTAGAATGTAACTTTTTTATTCTGTTAAATACTGCTGTTTATATTGATGGTATACTTGTAATACTTGAAAATAATTAGAAACCAGTATGAATTGAAAAAGCTGAAAGTAAAAAAAAGCCTTTAGAGTGAGAAGAACGTCTTTAAAGAGAAGATGGTTATGCTGTTGTGATGACCAATATCAAAACTGGTAGTCTGACAAATAATGGAAGTGTAAGCTTTCTGAGAGATGGGTCATATTTTCCCTGCTGACTTGATCTATTTAGTGCCGAGTCAAACAAAATCCGACAGGTTATAGAATGCAAACTAGGGCAGCCTTGCTGCCCTGCCCTTTGTAGCGGTGGTCCCAATGCAGCACGTCCAGTTTCACTGTCAGCTGTCACCTGCTGATATCCACTGCACTGCTGCTGTTACCGTGCACTGGGGATGAACCTGCGGTTTGGTTGGGGCTTTGCCTGAAACCCATGCTGATAATTAAGCTTGCTCAGTTTTCCGTATTGAAAAGAAACTTTTTTTTTTTTTTAATGTGAATTTTGAATCTAAAAATCAGACTCTGCTGCAAAGGTTTTTTTGCCACTTGGGTAAATCATAAGGGGTCAGGAAGTGGAACTATGTCACTCTTACCTATTTTAACTCAGTGAAAAAAAGAAAGGAGGGGAAGCCTTTTTCCCAGGAAGAGTTTGTGATGCATTCAGATGTCTATTTTTTAACTCCACTTTCATACTAGTGGAGAAATCCCGGTTTCTTGAACATCAGAATGGATCTCAGTGCTCACTGAGCCCTTTTTAGCTAGTGCTCAGCTCCAGAAGATCTCAGTGGCTTTTGTTCCATGCTGCATTGTTGGCATCCGTGGAAGCTGCATTTGATGCTTTGCTTTGTCTGCGATGCCCAGGGTCTTGTGCTTGCCTCAATGTCGGTTTTTGTTTAAGAAGTTCAACATGTCAAGGTTTCATTGTGTTGAAGCTGCTTTGCAGGGCCTAGGCCATAAAACACCGTTCAGGTGTCTGCAGTGTGAACCTTGGACGCTTTATAGCCAGACAGTGCTGTGTGTGACTGCAGTGTTGCCATATGCTGCGCCACATATGGCTCAACTGTTGCAAGGCATCAGTAGCATTGGTGCAAATTGCTACCTTTACCAGGGGCTGCCCAGATATGTTTGGCAGTGTAGTAGATTCTCAGGATCACTCTGAATGGCAAAGATGTTGACTACCTTAGGTCACTTGCATGGTTTGGATCAGTTCTGCTCTCAGTAGCAGGTATGCAGGAGCTGCTGTCCTTTCAGACACTATGTGTGTCTGTCACCAGCAATACGTGTCTGCAATATCTTCCCAGCATATGTAGAAAACTGTGGTGTGGTTTAAAAAACCAAATCTACCACATATCCCAGAGAGAAATTTAAAGGCAGATGTTCCATTTTAATTGAGGCCATCAATGGAACATTGCAAAGCCCCTGAAGACCTCTTATTCTGTGGCAGCTTAAGCTCATTTTTTAAAACAAACAACCATCCTATTCCTTGACCTTCCCACATCTGTCATGTTTTGAGATTGGCTCCTTATATTTGCATATAGAATTAACAAGATTGTAACTTCTGTTGCCTTCCCTTCAAATGTGGAGATCAGAGGCTCTTTATCTGTTCAAAGCTAAAATCGTAGATTATCCTATAGTCATGCATCTCCAGGCTACTAGGATTTATGAAGTGTTGTGACATTCCTAAAGAACTGAGAACACGCCAGAACAGTGCAAAGGATTTACAGGATTCCTAATAACTTTGTATTTTTCTTTTTTTTCCTTTTAGACCACAATGAATGTAGAACATGAAATTAGCCTCCTAGTTGAGGAGATTCGGCGGCTGGGAACCAGAAGTAAGTATTGTAGTATCTCTGTATGCTGTATGGATGTAGTCACATTATAGATGTGTGTATGTACATGCATACATGTCATATAGATGTAGTTGTCTTATATAAAACTAAGAACAAATTCAAATAAGCAGGTAACCTGAAAATCTGAATATGCACCTAATGGACTCTACAGTAGTGCCTGTGTTCCATCATTTTAAAGTAGTTCTGTTAGGATTAAACATTTAAGCCTCTGCAGCAGAGAGGAGGTAGGCCTGAAATCCTACTCTCTGAATCCTGAGTCAGCTGCAAGTCACCTTTTCTTTAGGCTTTCAATACTCACTACTGTCACCACAGAAGAAAGCTGAACTTTCTCCTTCCACCTCCTTCCTTGGTAACCTTTCTACTTCAGAATTCATGCATTTCAATTCTGTTCATGATTGTATTATTTGGAAGAAATTAGTCTGTGCACCTAAAACTAATCCAGGAGTTATATGTGTAGTTCCAAACTTCCTTAAACTGGCTTAGAAGGTACCCTTTCCTCTTCAGATGTTTATCATTGCTAAAACTCCTCTTTTTTTACAAATATTTATGCAATGGATGTGCTACCTGCTCCTATATATCAGTTCTGGTACCACTTGTTTTTTCAAAACCTAAACGCATGCGTACATCTTGCATTTTGTATGACTACATCTGCTTTTTAGGAATAACATAACTTTAATGTATATATTTAAATTTTTCTTTTGTGTGAAAATTCACATTGCAGCCTTTTCAATATGACCCCCAAATATTAATGAGCTAAAAAAATTGCAAAAAATATATTTTAATGTATGATTTAGATTGGAGGAGCAGGGTATTGGACTTGATCCTTATGGGTCTCCCTCAGTTTGAGATATTCTAGGAATCTAATTATTTAAAACTAATTTCCTCCAAACACTGTGAAGAGGTTCAATAGCCTGTGCTTGTTGTAGGTTTCAGAAAGTCGTCAATAAAAGTAAACAGAGCAGATATATGGTCCTTGATACAAGTCTCTAGAAGGAAAGGCAAAATTAGATTAAGCAGGACTAATGCCTACTGTTTATCATCAGCATTTATAATATGATCCCAAACAAATTGGGAAACACAATGGGGTTTAGTTTCAAGGTTCTCTGTGTCACCTTATCTCCCCAGTAATCTCCTAACCTGAAGGAAATCTACATTATATCTTTTATTTAGATGCTGATGGACAAGTGAGTGTGAAATTTGGTGTGCTGTTTGCTGATGAGAAGTGTGCCAACCTCTTTGAAGCCCTGGTGGGAACGCTTAAGGCGGCTAAACGAAGGAAGATCATCACATACCAAGGAGAGCTGCTTTTGCAAGGTGTTCATGACAATGTGGACATCATGCTGCTGCAGGACTGATGCAGTATTTCAGCTATGCATTAATGGAATTATTTGAAACAGTTTGATCAATCAAACAATTGTTTGATTTGGCACATACTCTTAATAAGGCTGATCATTCCAAGGCGTTTTGATGTATTTTGTATATCTTTATAGTCAAAAGAAAACTGTCCTATTTTAGAAAACATTCCCATTTTGTAAGTCTTTCTAAAATGGTGCTGTATGTGAGTAATGTAAAAGATGCCAGATCTTTTTCTCTCTCTTTTTTTTGTTCTTTTTTGTTTTAATCTCAGGTAATTTTCTCAAATCTCTGGTGGTTATTTTCAACATTTGAAGAAGAGGACTGGTAATTTAATGTTTACAAATGAAAATGTGCCATGAAAGTATAAAATAAAAGCACATACTTAAATTTGTGTTACTCTTCCTGCTTTGGCTTCCCTTTTTATTTCCAATCTGAAATGAAAGCAAACTGAATTCCTGCAAGGAGCATGTTTAGGCAACTGTTCAGAAAGCATGACAGTGAGATAGAAATAATTTTGCAGTGTGATTCAGTAGAAGAATGACTGCCCTTTGGATTGACCAGATTGTGCACAAAAGGACATGAATGTTAAATGTACCTCATTCATCTGTGGCAGGGTCATATGCTTTCGTTTTCTTGTACTCTAGACTTGTGAAGGAAGTGGGTGAGGAGCTCCCTGAATGCTTTTATGCAGCGCTAACTGGAAGTTAGTACAGCAGCTTCAGGCTGTGATTCTTTTCCTCATAGAAGTCCTACTTTCTCTAAATCTCTCCATGCAGAAGGTGGCAGAGCGGGGGAAGAAAAAAACACCTTTTGATTGTTTTCTAGCTTACTGCTGATTTTTTTAATCAGAAGAAGTGCACCCTCCAGTAGGGAGAAAGAGATGCTGCATGAGGAAAGCAACTGTGGGTAAGCAAACTGCTTACTACTCTATGCTTACACTCCACAGCTGCACCTCTTAAAGCTGCAGGATGGGTGAATTTCCTTTAGCAGCCTTTTACAAGTGCAAAATGTTTGAAAAGCGTCTCCTCATTTACAGATCCATCAAATTCGTGCATCGTTAGGAAACTCTACAAAGCTTTATAGTTCCAGCTGCTACTCCTTTCATCTTGTTTTGTTCTGCTTTGTGCAACAGGGAAACAACTTAGATCCTGTGTGCAAACAGATCTGGGCTGGCTCTGCTTGTGCTGGCCTCAGAATCTGGAGAGCAGGGAAGTGATATGCAGAGAAACTTGAGCTGTCTGGGTCCAAGCCAAATGGAGTGGAGGAGCAGAGCAGGAGCTCAGCACAGCTTACTGGCTCCAGGGCTCTGTCACTCTGGTGCAGCTCTTCTGCTTCCAGACCTGAGCTGGCAAGTGCCTGCACCCCTGTTCTCTCCAGGCAGAAAGAAGTGGGACAGAGAACTAAGCCTTCTGCCAGAGGGGTGAGACCAGACAGCTGTGTATTGCCAGATAACTACAGCTGGTTTTTCTTCTGCTTCTATTTTGCTGCAAGCCTGAGTCTGGATTGTCTGGATTCACAGAATAGCCTGAGTGTGCTGACAGATACCAAGTGCTTAGTGACTGTTTGAGATGCCAGTTTTGGTGCAGAGAGTACCAGCCTGCCTCAGCCAGGAAGTTGTTCTCTGTGACAGCTCGTGACAACTCTTTAAGCACTGAAGGGCTCAGCCTTGAAAATTTAGTAAAAACCAAACCAGTAAATGTACAGTTCAGTGCTGTGTTGAAGCTGAGACAGGACTATGAAGAGACCTTTATGTCTCTCTTATTTTAGATTTATCGTAACAATACTAATAAAACTGCTCAGGGCTTCTGGGAACACCGTATAGAAAGAGACAGAGAAACTTGAAATGAAAATAAATCTGTAACAATCAGAGGAGACTGTGACTTGTGTACTGCCTGGGGCAGTTGAGTTTCATTTTCTCTCTGCTTCTGAAAGCAGGAGAGGAACAAGAGGAACACGGATGTATATCCAAGAATTTGCCTCCAGTGCAAAGTTTAATGCACTATCTACTGACCTGAGAATTCTGTAGGGTTTTCACTTCAGGATATATACAAGCACTGTTGATTTCCTAATTTATATTTTTTTCCTAGAGAAAATCAATGGGACAACATTTCTGTTGAGGAAATAATTTCCACAGCAAATGGCCTGGACATGTGACATAGTTCCTGGAGCAGTTGACACAATAATAGAAAGCTGGGGGGAGGAATTACCTACTTCTATAAACAGTAGTACAATCAGCACTCCCTGCAATGGGTTTGTGATCTTGCCAGTCATGGGTCTGAAGGAAGTTTGCAGGTCAGCCAGGAGCACCAGTCATTCAAATAGAAAGTAATTCTGTGGGGAAGTAGAAAGAATCAGATTTTTGACAACAGCATAAGAGCTACCTGCCTGCAATAATGCTGGGAAATTAGTGAAAGTGTAGCTTGGCTAATTCAGTCTCCATCTTCATAAGATCTGAGAGCATGGTGGACACTTGAAGAAATGATGGATGAGCTCCAGGCAAATCTAACTGATAGAGTTTAAGAAGGCTTAAGTGCATGTCTTCATCTGGGACTGCTAGAGTAGCTGATGGAGTGGAGTGTGTGCACTTGCACTCACTCACCTCAGTTGTTTCCATACAAAATCTAGTGACTAGAGATAAATGTGTTTTTCAAAGGAGTTTTAACTAAGCTGTGAAGGTGCTGAGGTGCATAACCTCTTGTGGTGACATCTTAAATTTTGCAGCTATTTCTCTTGGGAGCATAGCGTTTTTGTTGTTTTGGTTCTTTTTTTCCTGGGAGCATGAACAAAGCAAGGATTGAAATATATGCAACACTGTATTTTATGTGCCTCTCATGTTGGAATGAATTTTGAAAATGTATGTTGTGTTTTGCTTGTTTCTCACATTCCCTCCAAAGCTTTGCTGGAGCTATTCCTTCTGCTCCTAGGGATTTCTCTTGTCTCTTTTGCCATTCACTCCTGTGTAAAGCTTTGCCAAAAACAAAAACAAAAACAAACAAAAAACCAAAAAACCAAAAAAACCAAACCCACACTTAAAGGAAAGAACAAGAGGAAAAGAAGCAGGAAGTTCTTACATACTGAAAATGTATTATATCGCTACTGATACTTAGTATTTTTATTTTAAATTATTCGGCTGTTTTAGAAATAGGCTGAGTTTCTTCCCTACTCTGGCAGCACAAAATATTAAGTATGTTTAAACAATTTCAGAGCCTTTGCTGAGATGACTGCACATGATTATCACAGGACTGGCCTTATGGCTCCATACTAAAACACTAACCCTTAATGATATCTTTGTGTCATCTTCACCTAGTATAAAAAACAGTGCTAGAAGTTTGTTCCACAGTCTGCAGTATAAGTTATGTTCAGCATTACTTGAAAATACTTTGTCTGAGAACTGTATGATGGAAATCATGCTTTCAAGGACTTAAAAACAGCACAACATGTTCCTTTTGGAAACTGGCAAAATCAGTAATTTTGCAAAATTCATGTGATCTGCCTTTTCTCTCTGCATCAAAACCCATACCAGTTTAGATCTCCTAACGATTTGATTTTCAATGCCAGATATCTTCGGCATTTTGTTCTGAGATGGCATTCTCAAAGAAAGTCAACAGCAAATTGAAGAGTTGTTCCAGTGCAACAATTTCCAGGAATCCATTTGGTTAGTATTTCCAGGTACCTCTGGTTTAAAAATAAGTTGAATGGGTTATTTGAGGGTAAGTGCATGACAGTGTTTCTAAAAAGCAGTGTTTTTAACATCTAGTTACATAAACTGCCTAATGTGAAATTATTCTAATAATGTTTTCCTGAGGGCGGCAGTTCAGTTTAGTTCTGCCACTCTGAGTACAGCTTTAGCCACAAATGCACTGCAGTGTGTATTTAAGCATCCAAAGCCAGTCTGCTGGCACGTATTTTGAAAAATACACCAGCAGCAGCAGTATCTTCTGGTGTAGCCTAGATGTCATTGCAGATTATGCTTATCTCTGCCAGAGCACCTGAATGACTCAAGTATCAGCCTGGTAACCTAGAGAGGGAGTAATTCGACCTACAAATGCTCTCCTGAGTCTTGTCAGATCAGATCAAGATCAAAACTCCTTTCAGAGAAATGCTTAGAGTCAGACCTGGGCATTTTCCAGTACAGCATTTTCACAAATATAGCAGCATTTTGCCCATGACCTTGTTCGTTTTTGGAGCTTCTTCCTGCACAACACTGAAAGCTGAGTGACACTCAGGGTTTTACTGCTGCCTTGCCATGCTCAAAGCCCTTCTCCAGAGAGGACAACGGTATGTATCATGTAATTGTATATGCATACTATGCATCCTTATTGGTACAACAGGTACTAATTTTTTTCCCAGTGGGGAAACACACAGTAAAATGACAATTATGTTTGAATGGGAATATAGTGATCTGCATTTCCTGGTCCTTGCTAAGTCTGCTAAATGCCACAGGAGATCATGTCAGTAAAACTGATAGTCTGTGTCTTGCAGAATTAGGTCTTTTACGAAGTTATGGTAATAGAGGACATATTGCTGACAGATCTTTATTAGTCAAGAGGCCTTGGTCCATCTCTGCAGCTGATGTTCTAAAAAGCTTCCTTTATAAAATTCTATTTTGGAGCACAGTTTATTTTCTTGGAAATCTGGTTCCAGTTTTCGTAGGCAAAAAAGAGAAAGTCAACAGCAGTTGAAGACACTCACCACCATTCCTCAGGATTTCAGCACCATGAAGCAATTCACACAGAATTCAAGATACAAACATGGGAATAACTGTTTGCAGGTAACTTCAGTGGCATTGGAATATTTAAATTCAAGTATGTGACATCTGCAAGGTACTCTGGTAGCTCCAAGTCCACAGACACCTAAGGTTTCACTGGAAAACTTTGCTGGGAAGCTAAAATCATGCAAACCTTCCTATAAACAGAGGCATTGCCACCTTGTCTCCACTGAGCTCCAAAGTGCCTGTCAGATATGACCACAGGGAATCAAGACACACACATGCCTATAGTCAACCAAGGGTGTGTGCTGGGAAGCAGGGACACTTAGCTTTGTACAAAAATGTCTGTGATTTTCTTCTTAAGCACACAGTCAGACATCTTTCATTATGCTGATGAACTGGTTCTGGCCTGAAGGGGGTGGGAGCATCAGCAGTGGGTGGGTGCAGGTTGCTGCCAGGCCCCTGCATGGCAGGTGGCGCATCAAAAAATGTCAGCAGGCAAAGAGAAATTGCTGTGTGAAAAGCTGTGCCTCAGGCTCCTTGGGAAGCTGGTCTGTGATTCTGTGTCAAGCAACACGAGGTTGAATGGTTTGCTCAGAGCCAAGAGTGGGATTCCCTAACCTGTGTCTTTGTGTCAGGAAAACAAGGTCTCTCTGTGTGCTTACATTTGCATTGTGCTCCACTCAAGCGCGTCCAGCCAGCTGGCCTGATAGCAGCGAACTGATGCAGTGGGACTTCTCAGAATTGTTTTCTTTTCTATGAACCCTTTTGGCAGTTTATAAAGTCATAGAATATTTCAAGCTGGAAGGCACCCATAAGCTTGTAGCACACATCTCTTGATTCCCTCTCAGACACCTTGCATAGTGAGAAAAAGAGCTTCCAGTCATGCTTGGGACCCCATTTGTAGATGTGCACCCTAGTAGAGGTCTTGACAGCTTTGCTGACATTACTGAACACGTCTTAAAAGTATAACAGTACCTACCCAGAGAATGAAGGGTTAAAACATGGCAATACCACAGTCCCACTGCCTTTACTAAGTTTAGGTCTGTACACAACGCGCTTCCCCTACATTTTGAAAGCTGCCAAAGACAGCAGGGTTTGCATTTGGATGTAAAAGTCAAACCTTCCTCTCTGCGGTCTGCAGCCCGCGCGCCAGCAGGATGTTGTGGTGGGTGACAGCCAGGGGTGAAACCCTTCTGCAGAAAAGAAAACAAAACCAGTTCACATCAGCAGGAGCAAGAGGGAGTAAACGGTATAAACACAGCAAACTAAATGATACTGTGAATTTTGTGCTTTATGGCAATCCAGACTACTTGTGATTGTGCAAGCACATATTGTAAATTGCTGTGATTTGAACAAAAAAAGAAACATCACTAAAAACTGTCTAGAAAACTCATCACTTGAGCTGTTCCTTGCAAGTAGAATGTGTTGCTGTCAAGTCTTGTGACAGTCTCTTTTAAATTTAAGAAACAAAACTAATCATTTTTGCATTGTTAGTTACAGATGATGGCAATAATCTTGGCCAGTTAATGATGTCTTGAGGGTAAAATGAAGACAGTTGGCATTTTATCAATTTATAATAATTTTTTAAATGGCAGCACCATCCCTTCTCTCCCTCTCTGTCTCTCCCACACACTCTCAGCATTTTATGAGTCAGGCTGCAAGAATATCAAGAGGTTGATGCAAAAATTAGATTTTGGAAAGTTCTTTTTTTAAAGAATCCTTGAGGTGCTTTTTCTTTGCCTTCCTTATTTTTCCAAGCTTCTGTCTGCAGTACTAGAGTAATGTTTTCATTAAATCTAAAATCTTGAGGGTATTGTATGGCTAAGGTGAGGCCACAAAAGAAATACATTTTTTTGCATCAAATTCCTAAGAATGCTTCTGTATTTTGTAGAATCTTTATATTTGTAAACATCTAGAAGTCAGTGGGGCAGTTCACACGAGAGCAAGCCATGTATTAGGCTGTGGCTTTAGAAGCAAAGAAGCAATCAGTGTGAAAATCAGAATTTTTATTACTGCACTCGCTATTTATGCACATTCCCATCCTCATCACAGGTAGCGTGTGAGCCACTCGTGTTACATCATGAACCTGTGGCTTCACAACCACAGTAGTTGGGGTTACCATACCATTAAAACAGATGATACCAAGGCCACAGCTTGGACATAAAATCATACTCTAGACACATCAGTCTCATGAGAATGGTTTATATTACCAGCTTAACCCATTATCATTGCTGTTTAAAAAAATATACCTGGCATGAGATGTGCTTCAAGTTTAAAGTTTCACTGGGGTGGTACAGCTGTGAAGGCTGCTGGGTGGTCTGGTCACCTGCCTGCTGGAAGGCAGCAAGCCTAGGGGAGAAACCCACGATGAAACTTCTGAGAAAACCTGAGGTTCCACTGGGTGCTCTGCCCATGGTTATGAGAAGAGGCTCTGCTCCAGAGACACTGCTGTCCCTACCATGGATACAGCCATGTAGCTCCTCCTCACTTGCAGGTCCATAGTCTGAGGGGTGGGCAAGATGCCTCCACTTCCCACCCCTGAGATGTGCTTTTTGGGGTGACTATCCAATAGCGTGACAATCTCTGCCCTTGTTAGAGAAGGCAAAGTGTGAGTTTGTGCCTCTGTAACACCAGCAGTCCATTTTACAGGTATCTATTCTCTTTTGGTTTAGTTTGTATCTCTAGGGTATGCCTAAACAACATAATGTTATCTATTATACTACAAAATATCTCCATCTTTGCATAATGGGTGGACAAAACAACCTGAATTATTAGCCCATAAATGTCAGAAGATGTTTTCATTAAGGCTTCTGATCACAGATCCTATCCCTATGGCTTTCCTGGTAGCACCAGGGCTTTTTGGTGGAAAATCTCCAGAGTAAGTATTGTTCCTTTGAATTTTTCCAACTATGCACCCCAAAACCAGTTCTGAATAGAACAACTGTTTTACTGATGCAATGGTGCAAATGACAGTATCATTTAGACTTTCATTTAGTTGCTTTCCAAATATTTTTCTTGTCAGACTTTTTTCCACTATTACAGCAAAAAGCTTTTTAAAAATACATGTAAGACATTGTTTTGCACTCAGTGGTAAGGTGAGAGAGAGACACAGAGAGAAATACAGTGCAGGGCTCTTCCTGGATTTCAGAAAGAATGTCTGACAAGGAGAAGATTGATAAAATAATTTTAATTTTGATAAATAATTTTAATAAGAGAATAAAGAGAGAGAAATAGTAAGTAATTCTTAAGTCCCCACAGTATCAGACAGGCCCCATATGCATTTTCTCATGGCAGGACCTTCTAAGGAAAGGTTTTTTTTCCTTTATGGTCCTTTGAACTAGTAAATAATTTCCTTATAAAAAACCCAATTCTCTTCCTGAAGGATGTTTTCAAGAGAGCTTCTCACAGCACTTTCAGATGAGGCCAAGGCCAAATGGGATGGTTTAATTGCTGGTACCAAGGGCGAACTGCCCACAGGCTCCTCTCTGAATAATGAGGCAGCCAAGTTTGTCCCATGGTCAAGGGGTCAATCTGTGCAGCACAGCTGAGGCTGAAGGCCATGCTGGATGTGCAGCATGGCACTGCACAGATCTGGGACTGCTCAGGCTCCCTGTGGAGGGTGATTGATTCCTTGATGCACAGCAGCCTCCTGGTCAGGATCACTATGCAGATGAGTTTTAGTTGATTCCTTCTAACACACCTCCTTGTCTCACTTCTGAAGTCATTTAATGTACCAGAGAAAACGGGAAGAAAAATTGGGGAAGTACATTCTGATGTTGCTTTCAAGTAGAGTAACTGGTCTTCATGAGAGCTTGAGTGTTTCATGTGTTGGAGTGGACTTTAAAAATTGTCCCAATGGGAATTTTGCCAAATACACATTTTCTATAATGTAAGAACTACATTGTATCACATAGAGTTAGGATATTAAAACCTAATTCTACTTGATATCATGTGCTGTTTCTGGGCCTTCCCCTTGCAAAATTTTGGTCTTTTCTGATTTCCAGAGCTGCCAGGTATGGAATGTTGGCCCATTTTATATTGACCCAGACACTTCTCCACCCTGTCATGTCTAAACAGCCAATTCACCACCCATGGACCAGACTGAGGGAGCTGTGGTTACAGTCAGGGAGGAAGTGTACAGCAGTGGTAGGGCTTCATTTTGTAATATTCACTTGCTTTATTCCAAAAGACATGCTCTCTGCTTTAGTCTTCTGCCTTTATTTTTTGCAGAAATTTCATTTCCTACATGGTGGAACAAGTGAAGCAAGGAGCCTCATTAATTCCCAATCTTGCTTCTTTTTCTTATCACTGTTCTCCCTATATGACAAGATCCCTGTAGAAAAAACAAAAACAAAAACATTTATTTATGGGTTATCTTCCATTGTACATACACTAAGATCCAAATAAGGCTCTATGGAAGATGCCTTTTATAATTCTAGAGTGTTTAACCTCATTCTAAAGCATATAATTTAATTGCTGTATGATGAACCTATATACTCATTGATTAGCATTATGTCCATGTTGATAAGCATTTCTACAAATAATTCATGAGGAAGATGGGAAGCAGGGTCTCACTCTGGATCTGTGTATGAGTTGTTGGTAGCACACTCTGTTCCACCCATTCACACAGGCTTTTGCTCCATTATTTTGGCAGGATATTGATGGAGCAAATGCAGATAGCCAAAGGACTGTGACAACCTGAAAAATGCTTGTCATCCAAACTTAAGTGGAGCTCTATGAGAGGCAAGGCAGCACCCAAGTCACCATTCCCCACTCCAGACTTGCAAAGGCCTACTACAAGGCAGAGGTAGCAACTGAGCTCCTCCAGAAAAGATCAGATATCTTTTGCAAGAGCAAAAGCTAATCAAGCTTAATATGCAACTCTTCACAACCTGCACATACAAGTCCAGTTTGCTCTCTCATGTCATTCTTACTGTTACACTAAGTCATGGCAAAAGGCAGGGAAACTTCTTCAGAAGAATTATTTTGGTGTGCTTAAAATTAGGTAAACTTAGAAATGTGTTTTACTCCATTTCTTCTGTGGCTACACAATGGCTTTTAGAAGCAAGTGTAATCTTTAAACACACACTATCTGTTCCCATGTGTCCCTAATGACATCTTACTGAGCATCACCAAAAGACAGCTGTTTGTCCTAAATCCTTTTTTAGAGATTTCCTTTATTAGCATTTCCTATTAGCACAGTACAAGACTCAGACAGTGCAAGACTTGTATAAATAATACATAAACTAGATGCAAAATGTGTTTTCTTTTCAGTGCTCAAGTCTGCCTCTGAGCAAGGTTAGGGGACAAGATGGTAAAGATTATAGTTTTGCTACACTCTGGCTGATGTTGCTCATAGGAATGAAACTTCTGTGCTCCCACTTTTTTCCACTTCCATTTTATGCAAGTTACACAATTTTGTAAGTGTCCTTCATCTTTCTATCTTTTTTTTTCTGCTTGTCGCAGCAAGGCAGTCTTGTGGAAGCAAGAATGTTGTCTCTCCAGCTTCCTTCCCCTTGCAGAACAAAGCATTCCTCCATTGAGGCTTTGCATTTCACACAGATGGCAAAATGATGTACAATTTACTAGATCAGAAAAGGTGTTTGAGCTCAGTTTGCACAACAGCAGGTGATTACATCAAGTGCAAACTGCTGTATGATTAAACCCAGTATTTCTAAACATATGCTGAGCTAGAAAGGGTAAGTTTTACTGGAAGTTTACCAGAAGAAAGTATTTGATTTTGCAGCTTGTACTTTGATGTTTATTGAAAATGTCTCAATCAGAGCTGTTAGACTGGGCTCAATCTATTCAAAGTGGCTTGAATCTTTCAAGATTATGCCTTTTTTCCATTTCCAAACCCAGTGGCTTGAAATCATCACATTCCACCACAGCTGAAGTGATTTATATGTCTTAGCAGTGCTGCAAACTGCAGTCTTCTATCCTGCAACTCTCTCCACAAAGTATTAATGTTCCCCAATGATTTCAAATCACTTCACACACTATAAAAAGGCCTAGGTGATTAACACTCTTAAAAACTCCTTATGCTTGGCAGAGATTTACATTTAAATCCTAGGCATGTAGAAAACCAGGTTGATAACTAACCAAAAGATATATTATTTTGTACCTTTGAACATGAAAGGTATTTCCTAAGCTTTTTTGCTCTGCTAGTCAGCTAAATGTGCCAGAGTCTGTAAAATTACACTCTGCCTCTCAACTTCAGCAAGTTCTCATAAAAAAAGACGAGAAAACTGGTGGGATATTTTTGGCATAAAATGCAAACTCTGCCACTATTACATTATATTTCCCTAAGCTAAATGCTGTTTCTCACTACCCTTTCTTCTCTCCTTTTTCTTCTCCATGGGCTGTAGAGAATTTCCTGTTCAGCATGGGATATTGTTTATATAGACAAGGGGGTGGCTCTGAGACCATACAAAGCAGATCCAAAGCTGCATTCAAGGATTAGAGTAAGTCCCTGGATTTCTTCCTCCTCCTCCCTTTCTGTGATCAGGTAAAATGAGGGGACACAGAATAAGTGCATGTGAGGTGGGATCAGTGGGTGTTGATATGTTGGCTAGAAGCAGATGGACCTTCGAGATTTGTTGCCAATGGATACAAAAGTATTTGCACAGGTGAAGTTAGAACAGTCCACTGTGGCAGTTCTCCTGTTTATTTATTGATTTATTTTTAAATGCAGAACAAGTTATCCTTTCACTTTCTGGAAAGGGAAGGGCAGACCTTATTGCCTTCCCTAACTAGCTTTGAGCACACACAAAATCTGTCCCCTCTATCCTTGTGCACATAAATACAACCTTCACTCATGCTGATTCTGTCTTGGAGATTGACTCCTCCAGTTGGCTCAAATTATTTTCTCTTTCTTATATTCCTTTTGCTTTACCATACTTTTTTGTGTTAGTTCTTGATATTAGCCCTCCTGAATGGAAGTGCCAAAATCTGTGTGTTTACCTTATCTCGTCAGACTGGAGCTAAATTCAGTTGTCAGCACATCACGGCCACATCACTATGGTCAGTCCCATTCAAGGCTATAATGAAGGGCAGTATCAGCCACGTGCAATACTTGTAGTGCAAAGTGCAAAGCTTCTTGATAAAAGAATTCCTTCCTGAGTATGTGGCGAGGGGATTTCAGCAACAACCGTGAGAGCAAACAAGCTGAACCACATACAATTTTTTGTAGCACAGAGAATTACTGATGTGTTAGTAGGGAAAATCAAATGTCAGCTCCCTCAGAGCACTAGGTTTGTCCAAGCATCTTATTTTTTCTGCTAAGTTTGAAGGTTTCAAAAATTATTCATTTATTTATTTTATTGTCTTTCTTTGTCCTGTAGGTAGAGGAAAAGTGTGCAAACTGAACCATACCTGCATGCATATATCAAGACAGGCAATCTCATAGTCCTACAAGCAGAGAGTCTATAGGATGAATTGAGCTATAAAAACAGGAACAAGAAGTCTGTGTTGGCCTGCCTTTGAAAAAAATAGTCAGCTATGTGATCTGGGAATATCTCATCGTGATGCTTCTGAGATAAAGAGGCCAGGCTGTTGGTTTTATTTTTTAATGGGAAGATTTTAATCTTCTGTGTTTTGGATGCACACATAGGAAATTTTGAAAATTAGATGGAAATGAAACATTAGCTGGTTTTCAAAGTTTGTCACCGTTATTTTTTGTGCCTACTACTACAGAAGCAATAGGAAACCCCTAGAACTACTTCATGGGGCTCCTCATTTTGTCTCAGCAAAGAACAAGTTACAAGCATCCAAAAGTTAGGAAGTGTGATGTGTTCCTTGCAGAGAGGGTCCAAGGGATACCATGACAGGTGGGCTGCCACCTTCCCCTGTTCCAGAGGAGCTAGCTTGATTTTAACTCTGATGAAGATCAGTTGTTTTGCCTGAGGGGAGCAGGATGAAAGCTAGCGCACTGATCTTGGAGAGCTGTTTCCTGGTCCTGGCACCAGCCCCAGCTCTTTCTGTGACGGCTTGATGACTCATTTTTCCTGTATGCAAGATGAATGTTTTAGTATTTACTTACTTGGCAAGGTGATATGATGATTCAATTGTCTTGGTTTTTGCAGTCTGATGTACAGAGTGTGATTAGTTGCAATGTGTACATACATCATCCCTCAGCAGCACGAGCATGACCCTCAGCAGGAGGAGCTGCTTTCAACTCCTGCTCAACCATGGAGGGAGGTGCCTGGATTTTCCCTTCCTTGGTTCCACACAAAGGTTGTTGTTTGTCTTTTATCTGAAGGCTTAGTGCAGGTATGGTGTTTTGAAATCCCGTGGTTAACCATTCCCCAACTTCTGGGCCAGCTTCTTCATGGTGATGAAGATCCAGTGGATGTCAACTGGCAGTCTTAAGGGGCCAATTGTACTACAGATTGCCCAGGAACGTCATTCTCATCCTTCTGTCAGGACAATTCATCCCATGAAGACAAATTTCACTCTAATTGTAACAATATTCTTTGAGTACAATGAGAAATGATACAAGAAGTTTGTGATGACAGCAATATTAATCAGTGCAGCAGTCAATGGGAACACCCCACAGGACATTCATCCATACACTTCCATTAGCTGCTGTTCGTTCTGGGACTTCATTATTTTTCCCTGTTTTACTGCAAAAGATTTACAGGTCTAGACATTAAATCTGTCTGACTTCTGTAACACAGTAGTAAACAACACTGCAATCTAAATTTAAACTCAATATCCGAGAGATCTACTCTCTCAGATTAGAGATAAGGGAATTTAGGGAAAAAAAATACTCAGCTCTTCCAAGCCTCTTCATCTCTTCTCAGTGTTTCCAAAGACTAAATATCACCTTCACACTTTCCACCCTTTTCATCATGTGCTTGGAGCTAAACTTCAGAGATTTCATATGGATTCACTAGAATTGCTAGAGCTTGTGGTTCCAATACCAGCTTTTCCTTTCTGTAATGCAGAGGTCTATATTACAGAAGAGAAAGAACCTGAAGCAGCCTAAATGATGTATCTGCTCCAGAGCCCCTAGTCTTACTCAGATATCAAGGAATGATGGCAAATTAGAGAATGAAAAAGACATCTCTATTTTTTTTTTCTAGTTTCTCCTTTCTGGTTGGTAGCATATCTTTTTCTGCTGGAAATTACATATATACTACAAATTCATTTTAATAATTTACAGTGGGTTCATGCATGTTCCCTGGTGCGAAACTCTGTGATATCCAACACACTTTTCTTTTGGAAGTTGAAAAAGACTTCTTCCAGAAAGAGAGACCTTTCAGCCTGTGACAGGAACAGCAATGGCTGTGCCAAGTGGAGATGTTGATGGCATTTGTGTACCACCTTTGTGTTATTTATGACTTTTACCCATCCTCTTCCTGGCCAAGTCATCCCAAATACTTATTGTGGCAGAAGAGTATTTAATTGCTACCTAATGGAGTCTGCTTCTGAAGATCACAAAAACCTCAGATGTTCAAAGCAGCAACCAGGCCCAGAGTAATGAATACCCTCATATTAAGGGTAGGTCTCTGTGGCAAAGCAAGTACAGTGGGCATTTTCTTATCTTCTCCTTTTTGAGTTCTCAGGTTGCCATGCAAGCTTTTTTTCAACTTTGCACCGAAATTACCTGCAGTGGCCTCTATTAGTTTAATGCTGTACCCAGCAGCAGGGGCTTTGAGAAGATGCCTCAGTTCGCAGCACCCACTGCCTGGGTTGTGTGTCCATGCAAGCAGCACAGGGGGACCCAAGAGGGAGGAGGTCAAGCCAAGCATAAGTTACAGGATGGAAAAGGACAGGGAAGATGGTGCTGGGAAAATCCCCTGGGATCTTGCTGTTCCGAGTGCTGGAGGGTGGCCATGCCAGACTCCCTCCTGAGAAGCTGTCTCCAGCTTGCTGGTTTTGCCTTCTTCAAGGAAGTAAAGTTTTGTATGTTATTTGTAAACAAGTGGAGCTGTGCCAAAAACACCCGCTTCTCTTATCGTTACTGTTCTTACCAGAAAATTACTACAGAATCTTGAATTTTGGCTCAGCATTGAGCTTGAAACACAAAAAGAAGTACTAATTCAAATACACAAGGTTTGCTTGATTCTCTTCAGGCATCCTGCAAAACTAATTTCTTTTCCTCCTTACCCCCTGCCTGAGGCACCCATTGTCTATAATGCAGGATTCACTTGGGAATGTAATTGCTCTTGGAAGCCATCCTTCCTTGTTATTTCTGATTATTTTTTTCCCCTGTAACTTGCCATTTGTGGGAAATACTGATTTCTGAGATTGATATAATTTGGGCTGAAGTTGAACATTAAAAAGAGAAAAAAATTGTGTTTGAACTGGGAATAGGGCTTTGTCAGACAGCTTAATCTGAATTACTGTATACATTTTGTGTAATTTCAGGATAGCATTCTGCTGTAAATGCACAATGACATTGATTTTTTCAGTGTAAGTGCTTGATTTTAGCCATGGATGTAAGGAATTTACACAAAACATCCATATCATGGCCCTTATTCTAAGGAATGTAAGATTTTAAACTAGAGAGGATTATTTGCTCAACATCATACCATAATATGTGGAATTGCTGGGAAGAGAAGGCAGGTCTCCTGTAAGGAAAGTCAATAATTCATTAAACATATCTAGCAGCCCCCATCCCTGTATCTCAGCATGAACTGATGGTTTAATTGGCTATGTACACAATTTTGAGTCACTATTACAGAGTCTATTGGAATTGAAGCTATTTCTGAATGACCTCTCTCAAAGCTTGCCCTTTCATTTATTAATGAATTTTAGTTCTGTGTTTAGAGCATCTCATTTGTCTTGTTCTGTTGGTCTGTAAAAGAACAAAATGTACTATTCTTCAGACCTAAATCTATACAAAGAATGATGCCCTACTGGTATATAAAACTGGGAAAATATGAAATAACTGAGCTGCCTTTGGCATCTACCGATTCAAGCTGGATTAGCAGAAAGTAAAAGGTCAAAGTACTGGCAAATTCCTTCTCTCATCTGGAAGGAAGTGAGCAGAAATCTCAGAGGCAGAAAGTACATTCTTCAATGTGGAATTTTGCCTGATAATATAACAGAGTGAGCTGAGAGTGTGGGGGAGGAAAATCCAATCAATTTAAGTAAAATATAACAGACGTAGCTATGAATAGGTTTTGTCTTTGTTTAATAATAATGAAAAAGGTTTGAAAGTATAGCAGTTAGTTGGAAATTATTAATTTAAAGACAATTAGTTGGAAGGGATCTGTGAATGACATCATCAAAGAAAATATTTTCTGAGTTTAATTTCTCTTTCTTTTACATTGTTTTCATACAGTTGCAAATTATATCTCTTCCTTTGCTACAACACATCTTGTTCAAAGCCATTTTTAAAAACCTCACAGTTAATGTTTTGGTGAACAGTAGGACTTGAAACCAGAACCAGAATTTCCCTGAAAACCCAGATGATCTTGCTCACTTTTTAAATGGGAAATGATGTATTTCATGCTTCTGAAAGCAAATGACAGGGACCTGGATCCTCAGCACAGGCTTTAGAGGCTTCACGACATTTAGTACACAAATTTTCTCTTCTTTCCTATTCCATCAGTTCATTATGAACTCCTCTCCTCTCCTCTCCTCTCCTCTCCTCTCCTCTCCTCTCCTCTCCTCTCCTCTCCTCTCCTCTCCTCTCCTCTCCTCTCCTCTCCTCTCCTCTCCTCTCCTCTCCTCTCCTCTCCTCTCCTCTCCTCTCCTCTCCTCTCCTCTCCTCTCCTCTCCTCTCCTCTCCTCTCCTCTCCTCTCCTCTCCTCTCCTCTCCTCTCCTCTCCTCTCCTCTCCTCTCCTCTCCTCTCCTCTCCTCTCCTCTCCTCTCCTCTCCTCTCCTCTCCTCTCCTCTCCTCTCCTCTCCTCTCCTCTCCTCTCCTCTCCTCTCCTCTCCTCTCCTCTCTCCTCAGTAAAAACCCAGCAATGTCCTAAGACAACCTCTAAGCTGTCTGGTGCAGACCAATTCTGTGGTCACAAGCAGAGCCAATGGAATGGGATCCCTGCTGGCCCCAGGATCTTTGTAGGGCTGAAATATACTGTGGGCTCCTCTTTGGCATCCACACATTTTTTTATTGGGCACTGGCTTGCTGGTGCCTTCAGTCAGAATTTGACATATATGCTGAACAGAGATTTTGGTGGATGCTGATAGCAGGGGAGTGATTCACTACTGGGTATTATCTGACTGTACCAGTCAGCATCTCCTACGAGTCTGAGGGAAAAAAACCTAAAAGTTCACATAGACCAATTAGCTATTCTGTGACAGATTTAAAGCCTGAAACATGTCTTTCCATAAAATATACTTTCTCCTCAGTATATTTAGGCATGTATTCAGAACAATCATTTGGGATTAGCACTGGAAATAAAATTAAAGTTGCAGCAGCAGCCATAACAGGGTTGCTACCAGCAGGACCCAGACTGGGTGCATGCTGAAGGTAACAGCTGGTGCAGAGAAATGAATAGCCAGCCATTGTCCCTGCAGCTGGCCAGTATCAGCTCCCACAGCCGGAGACGATAAACAGGGCAGACACGGAGACGATTAGTGTATTTTTCTGGAAAGAAATGAATTAAATGATAATTGCGGCAGAAGTGTATGATGTGTAGGAATTATGTATAAATGAGATGTGTTGAAAAAATCTTCCACTTTTTCCCATCAATGAAAGCTTTTTAGTTCTCTTGCCTTACGAACAGAAAGACCTTGGGGAGAGGGTCCTTTCACAAAATGGGAAAGACGGGAATTGCCAGAGCAGGAATGCAAATGAGCCTTCCGGCACACTGGACGAGACTCTAATCCTCATTATTCTCTGTGGGTGCAGTGGAGATTTCAATTGTTGCTTTTGTTAGCTAAATGCAATTGAGACCTGACTTGTACAGGAGGCCCATCTGTTTATAAGAATGGTGGAGGATGGTGGGAGAATGGCAAGCGCTGAGCTCAGCCTGCCCTGCTGCTCACAGTGGCGGGCACACACAACTGCTACAAACCTTGGTGATGTTTTCAGACATGGAATGTGGAATAGCTGTTATCACCACAGAGGGCTTTGCCTGGTGACTGGGAAGCGACAGGTAAGCCTGCTGCACTGGCTGTGTCTAGGAGGCTGAAGAAAGAAACCTTGTCCCTGTGCTGTAGCTGCCTGGGTCCCATCACCAGGAAATAAGGTCTGGGTCAGTGGGACTGAGTTTCAGCACAAGGAGATCATTATGCTCATCCTTTGATTTGGAGTTAGGACCTTCACCTTTGATCACAAATGCTCGAACTCCCTTGAGTTCAAGGGACTGCATACAGCACCACTTTCCCTAATTTCATGTACAGCTCTGCAATGCTTGGCAGCATCCCTATCACAGATACTTAAATCAATCTTCTCATTCAATTGAGCAGTAGCAATTAGTAATAGCAGAACCCATCTCCTGAGATCTTGTTATAAATCCCCAAACCTATGCATTTACACATAATTAGTGATAGCAGGAGAGACTAATCCCCTGCCTGTTGCTCATCCCGGGGATGGCAAATGTTTCCCCACTGGATTTTTGGAAACTCAATTGAGTTTTTCAAAAGTAAACATCACAAAAGTGTAATAAAGACTTTCCCATCCCTTCTCCTTCAACAACTGTTGCTATATCACCTTCCTACAGTTGCACAGAAAACTTGCCCATGCGTGGCTTGGAGCCTTTGCAGAAAATAGCATCCATTATTCAAAGAATGAGTAACAGCTGACATATTATATGCTGTGTTTCCTTTTTTTTTCCCTTAAGAAACGGCTGGAAGAAATGCTAACTAACATCTTCTTTGTAGTAAACAGTCATGGAGGAATTGAAAAATTTCCAGCTTATGGATAATTTTGTGTTTTGCAGTTTCCCAAAAATCAGCAGATATTCCCATGGAAAATTTGTACCCTGATATAATCTCAGCAATAACTATGTGAAATGGATATATTTTTCTTCAGCTTCATCACCTACCAACTTCTGAACAACAGCAGTGAAGGTGAGAAATTCCAGCAATTTTCCCTCAGTAGTTGCAAAAGCTATGAATGTGCTGCTCTGAAAGCAAAACTCCCAAGACTTGAAAAATACTTGGGGCTTCACAAGAGTCTGTATTTGGTGAGTTGTCATAAATTACTTCTGAGCTGAGAAGCTCACATTTTCCCTCATGAACTTCACTGCCCAACTGCAATGAGCCTGCCTGCCACTATTCCAGACTAGGGACAGAGAAAGATGCTTCAGGATGCTTATTGTCTTGCAAGTTGGAAGGCTTCATATAACACTACTTAGGAAAAATGGTAAGTGACTTCTAGGACCAAAACTACTTACAGAGACTGAGTTGAAGAGCCAAAGTGTCTTGCTTTTGCTTTTGGAGTTTGGGCCAAAGTCATTGAGGAGAGGGGGCTGCAGATATGTCCACGCACTCAGCGAGGGGCTTTACTAACAGGGCATGGGAGGTGAACAAGGCACCAGTGGAAATCACAGATGGGAGTGACAGAGTAAGGGGACGAGGGACTTGTTTCTCTTCACCTGCCATTCTCTTTGTGAATGGTAACTAACTGGAGCACAGATGTGAGTTTTTAGTCATCTTAAGCAGCTGGGTGAGCGGTATTCTGTTATCTGGAGAGGTGAAAGTAATAGCTAGCAATAAATCAACCAAAGTACTCCATTTTAACTCCCACAAAGGATGTTTTACTTCTGTTTCTTCATTATGGGTAGTTCTATTTGATCAGCTTGAACCTGGACATGAATGAACATTTGTTGTTCCATTCATTGTTTGGAGAACTGTAGGGTCTGAGTTTTCACTGTTTTCATCTAATTATTTTTTTTAATTTTTGCTTAATAAAATAAATGCACCTACATAGAAAGGTTAGAATACATGGGGTTTTTTTGTATTAAATATTTTGAAGAGGAAGATTTCAGAATGATTTACAACATCTTCCCATTAGCTCTCTCTCACACTTTTTGACAGCCACGGAGTGGAATATGTCTCTCTCTCTGCCAGCAATTTAAGTAGAATGGCACTATTTTATCTTCTCCCATTTCTTGTCGAATGACCCTGATTACAAGTGTCTAGTCTGTATCTATTGAGAAAGTCTTATTTGTTCCTATACCATCATTCTGATTAGGTGCAGTAATTTATTTCTGTTATTGATGTTTTCAAGCCCATTTTTAAGCTCAAAGGAGATTACATCAAGAATGAAATACTGGTCAATACCTGTAAACCTAAAATATATTGCTTCGGGGAAGTTTTATTCTTTGTAGAAAACAGACTTTGTACATTTTCTCAGCCTCTTGAGTCTTTCTATGTGCAACTCTTTTGAAGTATACAAATGTGATGCTGTTTACACTACTGCAACTGTGTCTTAAGGTATCTTTTATGTTCTAAATCAAAATTTGGCGACATTTAACAATTTGTGAATGGCTGCAAATCAAGTATGCTAAGGTCAGCTTTCTGGAAGTGTTGCTAGTCTTTGGTTTGTATAGAGAAAGAAATAAATTATTAAAAATTACAAACAAGAATAAAATGCAGTGAAAAGTGGCATGTTTTGCTAACATTTTTCTTGTTTACTTACTAAAGGAGATCATATCTGTTCTGACAAAAGAACTTCTGAGGAAGTATGGTAAATGGAAAAGATCTAAGTGTAAACAGAAGTCTTGTTAAGTTTTCCAAAATTTGCGTGAATGATATAACAAATTACCCGATTTTTAAAATAATTCATTTCAGAGTAAACTGGCGAGAATTACTCTGTGTACTATACACAGAAAGAAACAGAGATTCTTATTTTTGAGTTATAAAAACAAGCCTTCTGCAAATGATTGGATTGTAAAGATATAATTTGCTGATAATTTGCAGCACAGGTTGGTGTAGACTTGCTGCACTCGTGAGAAAGATGCATGTCCAGGACAAGTCCTGGCTGATGATGTGCAGTAAGGACCTGCAGACCCAAGCAAAGCCACCTCACTTCCATGGGACAGAGAAACGGAAGGCCTCTGTGGAGAGATTGATGGAGACCCCTTATGTGTAGGGATCCTCATTACCCCACAACCAACCATGGGTCTAAGCAGGACATATTTCAGGGGGACTGTGCCAGTCTCTTTTCCCTGCCAGACCGAGGGAAATCAGGCAGCATACATGGTAGCACCAGTACTTGCCAACTTGTGGAAGAATTTGTTCAGTCCCAGAACACTACAGCAGGTCTCGATGACTACTGAAACTGCCATGAATTACTTTATCTCTGCACTTGATCTCTACGATCTCACTTTGAGAAGGTTTTCCCTACACATGGCATAACCCTTGCAAGGGTGTAAAGGCTGACTGGACAGCACCAAGATTTGACCTTCCAAATCAGGATGTTTAAATTTTGCAAAATTGATGATTGAGATAGTACACTCCTGTACCCAGCCATGGAAGTTACTCCTTCAGCTCTTCTGATTCACAGCAAGGAGCTGCTGTCTTGGCTCAAACGGAATCATTTAGTCTTACACTCCACACCTACCTTGGACATGTGAATGAATCAGACACCTATTTCACATCCATGGAGTTGTCACCATTTTATAGGAACAAGAAGACTTAAAAAGTTTTTCTTGGAGGGTTGACCCTCTGTTACAGCAGGCAAGCACATATATGTGCCTGTGAGATAGTGGAAAGGATCCTTTTAATTTTTACCTTTGTAAACCTACAGGACTAGGGGTAAAATTTGCTCTTGCACAAACAGATTGAAGTCCTGCAACTGAGATGGCTGGAAACAGGATTTGCCCAGACTTGTGGCCTCAGAAACCGGCCACAATTTCTCTATTCCTTTGGTTTCTGTATAGAAATGCAATTTAGAAGCTTCAAAACTGTGAACTAAGGTAGGCAGAACATCTAGCTATGAGAATGCAAGACACTGAAAATCACATAATTTCTGAACATTCCCACCAACACAAGGAACTTCTAAAAAGTATCTCTGAAATGCTGATGTCTGCAGGCAAAGAAACCAGGCCAATTGACTCGAAACTTCTTGTGATAGCTGCTTCAGGAGTATTTGAAAATACAGCGGCTAATTTTCTTGGGAAACTAAGGCCCTGGCTACAGATGATCCAGAATGTATGCAATTTTTAAGAGGAAAAGATTTGGGAACTGTTCCAGTCCAACAGTTTGCTCAGTTACTTCAGACAAAATTAAGCTTTACAAAATGTGTCACATTCCTATCAGAGAGATTTCACTTATTTTGACCCATCCACTCTGACTCAGTCTCTAGAGCCCAAACAGCTCAGGCATGGTCTTGCCCTCCCAGACATAGACCAGCCACATAACTGCACGATTTCTTTGCATGCCTGTGTACTTCCTGCATAAGGAAGTCATGGAAACCTAATCTCCAGGATTTGGATGAGAAGGGGAAAAAAAGTTAATTTATGTGCAAGGAAAAGCTTGCCAAGCTTAGAATAACGGCTCATCCGGGGAGCTGGTGTAATGTTCTTATGATAGGCTGCAGTTTTTTATTCCCAAATTGGATAAGCTGGTAGGTATAATGTGAGCATACGGGCAGGTGACACCTATGAGCAGTGAGCTGCTGCTCGTCACCCAGGAAAAGGGAAGTCACGAGTGCTGCTGCTTTGCAGCTGACGGGCAGCATCTCGCGTCCTGCGTGCAGGAATCCCGCTATTATCAGCTACCAGATTTCTGCAGTGCCTCCCACCGAGCCCGGGCTCCTGGAGAAAATGAGGCTACTGCCCCTTGACAATGCCTCTGTCGAGGCACCGTGCTTCCAGCCCTGCTCCAGAGGAGCGCAGCGGTTCGAGCCTTCCTGTAACTCTCATCCTAAAGGTTCGCCTCCGCTGTCCGTCACCCACCCCCACCAGGAACCACATTTGTTGAGAAACCCAAAGTCAGGGCTGTGCTGCTCTAAGGCATTGTGCTCCCTAACCCGCCCCCGCCTCCCCCACGAGACTGCATTGTTTTGATTTCCTTCCACCCCCTTTTCATTCCCGCACGTTCAGGTGACGTTTCCCTAGTGTTCCCTGTTGTATGGACGTTCACAGCGCCCAGGAGGTCGCGGCGGAGCTCGGCCCTAGGCGCACAGAGAGCCGCGTTCCCGCTCGGCCGCCACCCCGCCCCGGCTGCACGCTGGGGCACCGGCTACAGCTGCGGTTCCGGCTCGGCTCCAGCGGCACAACGCGACCACCCCCGCCCGCGGCACGGGAGGGAGCCGGGCTTTCCCTCTCCCGATAAGCCCCTCCCGCCGCCCGCGCCTGGCTCGGCCCCGGCCCCCCCGGCCGCGCACGCCGCTTCCCGCTGCCGCCCGCGCGTGCTCCGGGAGGAAGAGGGGCGGTGGTAGCGGGCGGCCGAGAGGGACACGCCTTTCACCCTCCCCGGCCGGCCCCCCGGGCCCCGCCGCCCACCGCGGGCGCGGCGCAGCGCAGCGCGGCCGCCGCCGCCCCGCCATGAGCCGGAGGTAGCGGCGGCGGCGCCTTCCGCAGCCGCCGCCGCCCGCCCGCCCGCCCCTCCGCGGCGGCGGCCGGGCCCGCGATGCCGAACCAGAAAGGCGGCAAGGGCAAGAAGAACAAGCGCGCCAACAGTAGCGGCGACGAGCAGGAGAACGGAGCGGCGGCGGGCGGCGGAGCCGCGGCGGCGTCGGGTGGCGGCGCCGCGGGTGGCGGCGGAGCCGGAGCGGCGGCCGCGGGCGGCGGCAGCGGAGCAGGCGGAGGAGCGGGCGGCGCGGCGGCCGCGGGCGGCTCGGCACCCGGAGACGTCAAGAGCGGTGAGCGGCGGGCCGGGCCCCGCGGCCTCCCGCGGTGGCGCAGGCGGCGACGGAGACCGGAGGGGCGGCGCGGGGGGACCCGCGGGGCGGGGACGCGCCCGGAGAGCGGCGGTGTGCGGGCGGGCGCCCGGGGCGGCGGGGGTATCTCGCCTGGGCCCTGCGCGGCTGCCGCCGGCGGGATCTCCCCGATACGCCCGGCGGGGCGGCGGCTGAGCACCGAGGTGTCCCCGCCCGATGGCCCGGCGGAGGACGGGGCCGCCCGGCAGCGATGCTGAGAGCGGCGGCAGCCCGCGGCAGCCGGGTGCCGTGGCTGCGGGCGGCCCGGAGCGCGGTCCGGGGGCAGAGCGCATCCCCGGCGGGCGGGGAGCGCAGCGCTCCCCGGCAGCGGCTGATTCGGAGCGCCGGTGAAAAATCCCCACTTTGATTCCGTCACGATTAAAAATGGAGTCCCGCTTTTCGGTCAGTTGTGTTTGCCGTTGTACAGCAGTTGAGTTTGTCTGGTTAACGTGTTCACTTCGCATCAACCATTTTATGCTGCCTTTGGTCAGTGGCTTGGATTTTGGTTAGGAGCGGTTTTGGTAAGGTGGTGTCTTGCAGAAGCTTGCATTACTATTCATGTTTGTTTTGCTGCAAAAGGATGCGTCAGGCTAAAACTAAAGGCAGGCAAAGGTTTTATTACAGTTTTGTTAAGCCAAAACCCCCCACCTCTTAGGTCTGCTGCTGGGTTTACAAACTGTGGTGCAGAGTCCCTACTCTTCGCTTTTTTCCTCTCCCAAGTTGGATTTCAGCTTTTTACTCTCCTTGCTTTTCAAAAAGTGGGAGGGTGGCTACAACTGGTATTAGGTTTCGTGGCGGTAGTTTTGCCTACTGCTCTTAGAAAGGCATTTCCAAGTTTCCAGGTTTCTTGGTTTTCAAGATGTCTGATTCCTGATTCTGTATTATTTAATGGAAACTTTTCCTTGGAAATATTATCAATTAATTACTAATCACTTTAGCTCAAAAGGTCTTTGCCAGACTGCTTTTGTAAGAGTATTACTCCAGAGAATCATGGAAAATTATTAGAATTTACTTTTTGGTTTTTTTTCCCCTTTTTTTTTTTTTTTTTTTTTTTTTTACCGTCTACTTGAAGTGAGTGAAGGGAGGGGGGGATGAGAGAGGTTAACAGGAGTTAAAATATTGCTGGGGTATTTTAATCATGACTTCAGTATGCTAATGTAATATGTCCAACATCCACATTTCAGGTGGTGTCTTACACATTGGCTTTTCTTTGGATGGGAGAAGAAATGTTTGGAATTTTGCTCAAGCATAAGTGGCAGCAGTGGTGTGTTTCTGGTGTGGCTGTATTGCCTGTGGATGGTGAGGTGGTGCTCCGTCTGTCGATGCCACAGGAGGTGATGCCAGCGAACGCTGGTAGTGGTACAGCTCACTAGCTGGGCAGATTATCAGGCTTCTTCAGCTCTAAGGCTGTGTGTCCCACATGTGTGACATATCCTTCCCCTGTGCTGGCCAGCTTCCTCAGAAGTTGAGGCTGCCTTTCTGACATCTAACCTGAGGTGCTCCTTTATTCTCTCTCTCCCTGCTTCTGTATGATTTCAGTGGTCAGAAACATCCCTTGACTCTTTCATCAAGTCCTTCACTTCCCCTTTTTTTACCCCCTCACCTCAGAGCTGCAACCTTGGCTTCAACATCTGCTGTATGGTGTGTGGTCAGCACACCTGATCTTTGCCTTGACAGGATCATTGCATCTTGTCATACCTTTATTTTCAGATAATCATAGGGTCTGGAGGGGTAGATGTGGTTGCTGGCTTTATTTTAAACTGGCTACTGCCCGCTGGTTCAGGTTGTGCTGCAGAATTGGGAATCTGGCTCATGTGCAGGGAAAAGATTAGGCAATGATAACTGATTCCCTCAAGTTTTCAAACTCAATGAATCTGAAATGAAGCTCTGTAGTGTAGGCACAGCCCTGGAGGCAGCCAACCCATTACTAGATTCCAGACATTTGTAAGAGGCTGTGCACTTGAGAGTTGCTTGATCTCTAAGCAGTTTATGGAGGATGTGGCCTGCTGCAGTGAGTGGAGGGGGTTAATAAAGTTCTACTGTGCACAGTCAAGTCTTGACTGTTCATGAGAGACTATCTGGGTTTTGGATTAAGTCTGCTGGGTTGCAGGGAAGCTCCTGGCTGTGCTGCTTTTGGACAGCTGCATGCTGTGATTCGTGCGGCCCAGGCTCACTGGTCCTCTTCTCTTCTGCATTGTCACCATAGTATTTCTGCATGTCACCAGCTAGTGTAATCTGAGTGTGTGTTATACCACTGCTCTCCTACTGCACTGTACCCTGGAAAAGCAGTGGATGATCATGATGACATATTCTGCTTTCTTTCATTAATGTTACAAGACAGAAGTTTGCAGAGATGAAAGCAGCAGATTGAACAGTTGAAAATGTATGTGCAAACCTTGGCTTTGCACCGTGATGTCAGTATGATGGTCTAATTATGCAGTCACATCAGGACCTTGCTTCACTCATGAAGAGATGGTGATTCAGATATGTGATTTTTTTAAAATTTTCACAGTTGGTTGTGTGGTCCATGTATTATTTCATCCATGTGGCATAATGAAATAGAATTTTTAATTTCCACTGAGCTTCTCTGTGCAGCCCTGACTAGCTGTGCCATGTGATTGGGAACTGTCATTACAGCATCCCTTTATTGTGGAAAGTTCTTGTTCACTTTTACATTTTGATAAATTTTGTCTCAATCTCTGCACAATTTTTCCTTTAAACAATCAGTCAGTTTTGGGCATGATGACTGAGAAAAGTCGGCAGACTTTTCTCCTGCCCCAAGAGGGCATTTGTTTATGTTTTTTTGGTGGTGTTTCAATTTTTGTGTGTTCAGAACTCAAATTGTGCTTGAAAGGTTCTAGACCCCACAGAGGAATTGGGAAAGCAGAGAGCTTAACCACTGACCAGACATGATGGCTTTTCTCACCCTGCACTCTCAGTTTGTCAGCAGGTGTCGGCACGATGCCTACAAGGGGGGCTCACATTCTCTAGCTGTGTCCTCCGTTCCTATCTCTTCCATCAGACCACATGATAGATTAATCTTTCTTGACCAAAGTGCATCCATTTTCTGCATAAGTGATGCACAGGTCATGGAGAGGGGGTTATGGGATGTGGGTGGACTAGTTTAACAATATCACAGTGCACAGGAAAACTGAGATGTGATGTCACAGAAAGCCTAATTTCTTTGATTACCTATCTTCAGAGTGATTGAATGATGTTTCTAAAAAAAATTTAATTTCCTACTTTTCTAGATAGTTTTCTGGGTTACTTTTCATAAAATCTGAGCTGTCATCATGTATACCAGTAACTGCATGGGATTTTGCACTTACTCCATTGATGGTAGTAGTCTTCATCTGCAGACATAAATGAGTGTAACGTTTTGTTGATACTTTGTCCTGATCATCAGAAGAGGAAGATCCACAGGGTTTACTGTTAGATCTGAGGCTCTGAGGAGCAAATTCCTATTCTCTGCTTTGCTGAGGCTGGACACTTTCAGACTCTCTGCTTCAGCTGTTTTATCCCTTTATCCTCTAAATGTGTTACTCTAGTCTTGACATACAGTTATTTATGACCCTAATATTCCTTATTCTGTCCCTTTTCTTTGCCTTGTTTCCATTCTTCATCTCATTGTCCAGCAGAGCCAAGTCTTCTTCTTTGACTTGGTCGTCCCTATCTTAAGATCTTGCTACCTCATCCCCTTGTTGTTGTCACTCCGTTCTCTCCAGCACTGGTGCTGTGAGAAGACTAGAGAAAAGAAAAAGCTGTGTCTCCTTAGCTGTGCTTTTTCCCTTTAACATGGAATTCATTAAAGCCAGCTAAATTAAACTAAAAGAAACCCCGCAGCATAACTGTCTCTAAATCACTGTCCTACAGTGCACTGGCCACTTGTTTTAAGATCTCTTTTTTTTTCTCCCCCTGCCATAGGTGAGCCCTTAAACTGCTCGAGTGGCTGAGCTGGTGAGTTGGTGGGTTGGCAGGTGGAGCTGCTGGCAGATTTGTGTGCTTTTGAACACTTCACTTGGGTTTCGCAAATTTGTAAGACTGATCTACTTTCAAATCAAAATGCTAATGTAGGAAAAGTGTATGGAAAGGGAAATCAGTTAGCACAACAGTGCTAATGTGTTGAACACTGTGACTGACCAACAATTATGATTTACCAAAAAATATAATTATATCCTGATGTAGGATAGTTAGAGGGACAGAAAATTCATCAATGCAGTGTTTAATTTAAAAATGTACTTTCAGAGAATGAATTGTATTTAAGCGTGGATTATTATTTTCTGTCAAATGTTCCCTGCTGCGTATAACATCCAGTTCCAGTTTGGCACTCTAGTGATGTTCAGTATTGGCACCTTCTGATTATTTAGCCTAAGGGAGTCCCATTGGTATCAGTGAGACCACCTGGAAAATTAAGTTTCTGTTCTGTTGCAGTGACTACAAAATTTAATACCTGGTAATTTACTGAGGGGAAATAATTTTGCCTCATAATACCATTGTGTTCTTCTAACTCCAGAAATCAATTGAATGCAGATTTCACTGTCTCTATCAATGCAAATCAGGATTGGAAGGACTTTTATGTTAGTTTTAGGATTTTTAAACTATGCAATTACATGCTTAGGTAGCAAATGCAGTTCATGTGGTGCAAATCTTTGCAAATGGAATCATGTTCCTGGTGTTACTGAGTAAAAAAAAAAAACATCCTTTCATGCAAGCAAGCCCACACCCATTTAAGTTTGGGTTTTTAAGTTATTTGCTATCAAAATGGCTATCAGTGCCCTGGCAACATTCTGTGTTCATGTGATTAATTATTGCTCAAGTGTTGTGCTTTCATGAGTAAGGTTTAGGTGTGATGTTTGCTCTGTTTCATACAAGGAAATACAGTTTTTGAACTGATTGCTTTGCTTTGTCTGTACTCATTGCATACCTTACTCCCAGTGATCTAACAAGTAGTGACAAAATGATTTCTAGCCCTTGGAGACATTCATAAGTTTTCTACAGCCTTGCTTGCAGCCTTGCATATTGAGACATCCTTTGATACTAAAGTGCTGTCATGCCTGGCAGACGTCCATCCTTCTCTGCTTTTCTTCCTGCAGCATGTGTGAGGGGAAAAAAAATGGGAAAACCTTGCATTCAGCTCAGAGTAAAGTACTACAGCTAATCTTCAGGTGTCGAAATTATAACAGGATTAGTAAGGCATGGGTTTTCTTTAAACTGTTTTAATAGAAATTCAAATAATTTCAAAGAGGCCTCTTGAAGCAGTAATCTAGTCACTGGAGTGAGTAATTCTATTTTGAAAGCTCATGGGATTTTGAGTGGAGTACTGGCATTTCCTGGTAGACTTCAGTGACATTTATCTTGAGAGCATTCACTTCAGCCTTTGTCTTTCTGTCTGTCTCTCGCAGTCCATCAGTCCCCCTTCCTGAGCCTGAGAGCAGTATTGCTGTTGTTCCTGTCTTCGATGCCTGCTGGGAGAGGAGGTAGCTTCTGTTGGAGCCTGGCTGTCGAGTGTGCCTGGCACTCCCCATCTCCAGTTGTGTGCTGCTGATACCCACTACAGGAGCAGTGCACAGCTGAGGTCTGTGTGCTGCACAGATGCCAGAGATGGTCCATGACAGGGTGGGCACCTGCCTGGCATCACGAGGGAGATGTCTCTGGGAACCAACAACTCCACATCAGGAGCTGCTGTCTTGAGCAGATGCTGGGTACTGCATCTCCTGTTCCCACTCAGTTTCTACCACCTTCTTTAGCCTTTCGCGTGGAAAATAAAATTCAGTCTGTCACAGTGAAACTTGGGAAGGCTAGACCAATGGCACAAATATCCCTAGATTTGAAAATCTAAGCAGTGCTGATACCACTTGATTCAACCTGCTTTCCTTTCTCTTTTGCCTTCTTGTGCTTTTGGACTGGGTGTCATGGCTAGCTGGCTCTCAGTCTGAGTGAGTCCAGCCTGCAGTGTTTATATATGCGCTTGGCATTAGGGCATCTACTGCATGCCACAGTTATCTCTATTTCCAGTGTGAGTTGGAGTTTGCCACTGAAAACTTGCTAGGACAGGTGCAGTAGAGTGTGCTTTAGTTATTATTAGAATGACTTTCTTGAAGCACCAAGGTTAGTTCTCTGTAGCAGTTGAAGTTTTTAAAAGCTCTTGGAAGGCTAAAGTGAGTGAGAGGATTCAACAGTGCAATTGCTTTTCTGTGGGGACAATTCACGTGCAGACTACGCAACAGCCAATGTTCAAAACGCATAAAGGCCCATCAGTCTTGAGATAGTCATTAATCTCTGCATTCACCATGATAGCAGTCTTCAGAAAAATCCACATGATGCTAAGGAGTCTTCCTAGCTGGGGTATGATTGCTCATGGCACAGAGAACCAGTTGTCTTCTGACCTGGTTAAACCAATGCAGAGTTCACATGGGACTATTGGGGGTGCATAGTTATCCTGGTCTGTTCTCTGGGGATATTTCCAGTTGGATTCAGGTGTTACAGCACAAGCCAGGGCAAGATTTCTCCTATACAGAGAGGATCATTGCATCCCAAGCAAAAGCCATAGTGATTGTTTTCTGTATTTGGACAAGATATATTAAATGGAAAGAAACTGGCTAAGTTGGCTAGGTGATAATTGTGCAGATTATGGTGATTTCTTCAAGACCATATGAATTCTCACGTTGGGTTTCAGCAGGATAGGCAGTAGGTTCAGCTTGGAGCACAGATGGCTGTGTAAACAAGCTACAAAATTATTGTGCACATGTCAGTGCCTATCTTCCTTAGTTTGTACAGTTTCAGCCTTGATTTTCTGTCTTACTTTGGTGAGGTGGTGGTTGAGCTGGGAGTGGGTGGTTGAATGAGAACTGCAGATAACTATCACATGCTAGTTGCTGATTTCATAAACAGGCATTAGCTCAGACTGTGCTGTTAGTTAGAAGGTGTTAATGCGGCAGGTAGGAGTTAAGCCTTCATGATTTCCATGGTATTTTCCCGCTCCTGTGAAGTTGCTAGGTGTTTTTTTTTTAAATTTATTTTTTTTATTGTTAAGAAATTGCCTTGGAGGTCAAGTGTGAAGTTAGCATAAGTGAAGTGCATGGAGATGCTTCTAGCATCTACTTAGCTGTCTGGGAGTCCCATCACCTAAATTCTCATCTGAACCAGGGTTTAGTGGCTCCAAATTACTTGAAATCTTTTCTTGGGCAAGGTGGTCACTTTGTATTACTCCTCCTTAATAGAATTAGTGACATCTTGCACATGGGCATGAGGGAACTGGGCTGCTTATTGCTTTGTTCTCCTTAAATCCCTTCTGAGAGTAGGTGTTGCCTGCAGGTGCTTAGTCCTTGGGGGCAGGATTGAGCTCTGGATTGGCACCTATTGACAATGTCAGTATGTAAGTGCCTAATAGATGTAAAGCTATCAGCCAGACTGCCATTGCAATGGCAGTGGCTCTCTTGCTTACTGAGAATGGACTGTTGGCCTTGGCTTCTCTTTCCAAGAGTGTGAGGAAGTCTTAGGCACAGAAGAAAGCCTGTGTTAAGAGTGGCCTACCAGGTACTGCTGTCTTGTTTTTTGCCCTTCTGTTGTGGGTTGGCGAGGTTTAGAAATTTTTCCCATTATTATGTTAAGCTAGCCGGGATGGCTCTCCTATTAGCCGTTAAGAGCTGGAGATAAAGGACTGCTGAAGCAATGATGGCCCATTAGGGAAAGGTGGAGTCCTGCTTTTGTGTTCCGCAAGTAAGAGGACACTGGGGGTAGGAGCACACACAGCTCGCCGGCCGAACTGGAGGAGAGAGGTTCCGTTTCTCCTGTTGGGATCAGGCTTCTTGGATTTGGACTGCTAAAGCTTTCTGTTAGCTCTGAACAACTGGGAACTGGGACGCCCACGGTGAGCAGAGTTTCCTTCCTCTCACCCTTTTCTTCCACCTGGGGCGGGTGAGGTCACCTGGCCCCCTCCCCTGCCCCTGCAGCAGCCGCGACTGAGACGCCGCCCGCCCTGCTCCATCGGAGAGCCATCGGTGACTGACAAAGGGACTGGGACTGAATTCCATTCTGTTCTGTCACTGGTTTTCTTTTTTTTCTTTCGTATAGCTGATGCTGTTTTTGTTTGTCTTGTAAATATTTCAGTAAAGAACTGTTATTCCCAACCTATACCTTTTTTGTGCCTGCGAGTTCCTGAATTCCCTTTTCCTGGCAATACTGTCCCTTTAAACCGGGACAGATCTTGGCGCCTGAACGTGGGGCAGAGGTTAAGGAATAACAGTTCTTCAGTTGCCTGAAATTGTTTTTTTTTTTTTTTGTGTGTGCTAGCAACATGTGGTCCAGTTTAATCTGGTTTGGGCTGCACGTGTTCATACATGTATATCTCCCATTTGCAAACCCTTACATAAGCATGGGCCCTGTAACTAAGGCTACTGTGACTGTTATCGAACTTGCTTTATGGGTTGATAAGGTGAGGAATTCATGGATTTTTAACTTCCTTTGGACGGCGGGTACATGGATTCAGGGATACCACACACTAAATGCATGTTTTTGGGATTACTTTAATAATGGCACCTACTGTGAGGGAATAACACCAGGGGAAATTTTCTCCCAACCCCTCACCCAAATTTTTGGGTCTACCCCACCAGTTTTTGAGGGGTTCAGATTTCCTCTGAATGCTAATGATATCGTACAGTGGCTGGTGTTACTGATAGGCTTGTCCTATTTAACATTAAGAGATAACGGGGGATTGAGCTGGATAACAACTCTGATACCTACTCCAGGAAATAGGGATGGTGCTGCAGACATTGACCCTGCCCCAGAGACTAGGGATGCGGCCACAGAAACTGACCCTGCCCCAGAGACTAGGGATGCTGCCACAGAGCCTGACCCTGCCCCAGAGACTAGGGATGCTGCCACAGAGCCTGACCCTGCCCCAGAGACTAGGGATGCTGCCCCAGAGCCTGACCCTGCCCCACAGCCCATCTCAGAAAGAAACCAGCCGGAGTGGGTGGGGCTTCTAGTGAAGGAGATACGTGAGATGGGCCAGATGATGAAGGAGTACCTCTCCCCAGCTGGTGACAAGCCCTGCCATAAAGGGGGAGAATCCAGTGATGCTGTAGTGGAACCCATAGGTGTTACATCTGCCCAGGGTCCAGCTGAATTGCAAGGGCACTCACAGCCAGCAGCAGTCGCCCCTGTAGAAACTAGGAAGTCTAAAATGAAAACAAGGCACCTAGACAAAGAGGACCAGAGAGGAGGGCCCTCACAACCAGCAGGGGAACCAGAGGTTGAAATCATCACTGAGTCCCTGTCTTATGAAAATCTCCGCAATCTGCGGAAAGATATTGCACGACGGGGCCGGGAGGCTTTGACAACTTGGTTACTTCGGGTCTGGGACCTTATGGGTACAGGTGTGCACTTGGATGGTACAGAGGCAAGGAATTTGGGATCCTTGTCCCAGGACTCAGGTGTGGACCAAATATTCGTAAGGGAGCCAGGCCCACTTCCCCTCTGGGAGCGGCTTTTAATGAGTGTAAGAGAGAGGTTTGTCAACAAAGAAAGAATGCAGGAGTACCATAATAGAACGCATTGGAAAACCGTTGAGGAAGGGATTCAACAGCTGAGAGAGGTGGCGGTACTGGAGGTACTCTTTGGGAGGGATGGACAGCATGACAATGACCCTGACAAGGTCAGGTGCACAGGGCACATGCTGTGGAACCTGGCAAACCGAGGGCCATCTCAATACACCACCTTCATTGCAATGATTAATGCTGATGAGCACCGAGAAACAGTGAGCTCTGTTGCTAACAAGCTTAGGGATTTTCACAGTATGATGAATGGCGTAGTGCAGGCCCAGGTTTCTTCCGTGGTCCAGGAGATGAGGGGGATGAGGGAGGAGATCAGGGAGGTGAGGGGGATGAGAGGTGACATAAGTGAGATGAGGGAGGAGATCAGGAAGATCAAAGCAGCACCAGTGCGAGCCTCATACCCCAAGGTTACAGCCCCACGCCCCTCAGCTAGTGGAAGAGGGTACACCCCACGAGCTGACCTATGGTTTTTCCTGCGTGACCATGGGGAAGACATGGGAAAATGGGATGGGAAACCCACTTCTGTCTTGGCAGCACGGGTGCGTCAACTCAGGGAGGGAAATGCTAACCGAGGGAGCTACACTAAAGTGAAGGTAGCCTCAACCTCCCATGACCAAGGTGCTGGGCATTACAGAAGGGAGGATGATCTGTCAGACCCACTTGAAGGAACCTCCACTATGTATGTTCAGGAAAGGAGTAATAGCCAGGGCTAGAGGGGCCCTGCCTCTAGCCAGGGAGAGGCACGGGATAACAGAGTCTATTGGATGGTGTGGGTCCGATGGCCTGGCACATCAGAACCACAAGAATACAGGGTATTAGTTGATACTGGTTCACAATGCACTCTAATACCATCAGAACATGTGGGGGAAGAGCGTGTTTCCATTGTTGGGGTGACGGGGGGATCACAGGAATTGTCTTTGCTGGAAGCTGAGGTGAGCCTGACAGGAGAGGGGTGGCAGAAACATCCGATTGTAACTGGCCCAGAGGCACCGCCCATTCTAGGCATAGACTTTCTCAGGAGTGGCTACTACAAAGACCCAAAGGGATACAGATGGGCTTTTGGAATAGCTGCTGTAGTGGCAGAGGGCATTAAGCAGTTGAACACCTTGCCTGGACTGTCAGAAAACCCATCTGCAGTGGGACTCCTGAAGGTGGAAGAGCAACGAGTGCCAATTGCCACCTCAACAGTTCACCGCCGGCAGTACCGGACGAATCGAGATGCTGTGATCCCCATCCACAAGATGATCCGTGAGCTGGAGAGCCAAGGGGTGGTCAGCAAAACCCACTCACCCTTCAACAGCCCCATCTGGCCCGTGCGCAAGTCTGATGGAGAATGGAGATTGACTGTGGACTATCGTGCGTTGAACGAAGTGACTCCACCACTGAGCGCTGCCGTGCCGGACATGCTGGAACTCCAGTACGAGCTGGAGTCCAAGGCAGCAAGGTGGTATGCCACCATTGACATTGCCAACGCATTTTTCTCCATTCCCCTGGCAGCAGAGTGCAGGCCTCAGTTTGCCTTTACATGGAGGGGCGTGCAGTACACCTGGAATCGTCTGCCCCAGGGGTGGAAACACAGCCCCACCATCTGTCATGGACTGATCCAGGCTGCACTGGAAAAGGGTGAGGCTCCAGAACACCTGCAATACATAGATGACATCATTGTGTGGGGGAACACGGCAGTGGAGGTATTTGAGAAAGGAGAAAAGATCATCCAGATTCTGCTGAGAGCCGGCTTTGCCATTAAAAAGAGCAAAGTCAAAGGACCTGCCCGAGAGATCCAGTTCCTGGGAGTAAAATGGCAAGATGGACGGCGCCAGATCCCCACTGAGGTCATCAATAAGATCACCGCAATGTCTCCACCAACCAGCAAGAAGGAAACACAAGCTTTCCTAGGTGCCATAGGCTTTTGGAGAATGCACATTCCTGAGTACAGCCAGATTGTGAGCCCTCTCTACCTGGTCACCCGTAAGAAGAACGATTTCCACTGGGGTGCTGAGCAGCAGCAAGCCTTTGCCCAGATCAAGCAGGAGATCGCTCATGCAGTGGCCCTTGGCCCAGTCAGGACGGGACCAGAGGTAAAGAATGTGCTTTATTCTGCAGCCGGGAACCATGGCTTGTCCTGGAGCCTTTGGCAGAAGGTGACTGGGGAGACTCGAGGCCGACCTCTGGGATTCTGGAGCCGGAGCTACAGAGGGTCTGAAGCCAACTACACTCCCACAGAGAAGGAGATCTTGGCTGCCTATGAAGGAGTCCAAGCTGCCTCAGAGGTGATTGGGACGGAAGCACAACTCCTCCTGGCACCCTGACTACCAGTGCTGGGGTGGATGTTCAAAGGAAAGGTTCCCTCTACCCACCACGCCACCGACGCCACATGGAGCAAGTGGATTGCCCTCATCACGCAACGCGCCCGCATCGGAAACCCAAATCGCCCTGGGATTTTGGAGATAATTACGAACTGGCCAGAAGGTGAAAATTTTGGTCTCGCCGATGATGAGGAGCAAGAACAAGTGAGCCGCGCTGAGGAAGCCCCACCGTATAACCAACTGCCAGCAGATGAAACATGCTACGCTCTTTTCACCGACGGCTCCTGCCGCGTCGTGGGAATGAACCGGAAGTGGAAAGCAGCCGTATGGAGCCCCACACGACAGGTTGCACAAGCTACTGAAGGAGAAGGTGGATCAAGTCAATTTGCTGAACTCAAAGCTGTTCAGCTGGCCCTGGACATTGCTGAAAGAGAGAAGTGGCCAAAGCTCTACCTTTATACTGACTCGTGGATGGTAGCCAATGCCCTGTGGGGTTGGCTGGAAAGATGGAAAAAGGCAAACTGGCAACGTAGGGGAAAACCAATCTGGGCTGCCGACGAGTGGAAAGACATTGCCACCCGGGTAGAGAAGCTACCTGTGAAAGTTCATCACGTGGATGCCCATGTCCCCAAGAGTCGGGCTAATGAGGAACACCAACACAACGAGCAGGTTGATCAGGCCTCAAAGATAGAGGTGTCACAAATAGACCTGGATTGGCAACACAAGGGAGAATTGTTCCTGGCTCGATGGGCCCATGACGCCTCAGGTCATCAGGGCAGAGATGCCACGTATAAGTGGGCACGAGACCGAGGGGTGGATCTAACCATGGACAGTATCTCTCAAGTCATCCATGACTGTGATACGTGCGCTGCCATCAAACAGGCCAAGCGAGTGAAGCCCCTCTGGTATGGTGGGCGTTGGTCCAAATACAAGTATGGGGAGGCTTGGCAGATTGACTACATCACACTGCCTCAGACCCGCCAAGGCAAGCGCTACGTGCTGACCATGGTGGAAGCCACCACCGGATGGTTGGAGACCTACCCTGTGCCTCATGCCACTGCTCGGAACACCATCCTGGGCCTTGAGAAACAGGTCCTTTGGAGGCATGGCACCCCTGAGAGAATTGAGTCAGACAACGGGACTCATTTCAAGAACAGCCTCATAAACAGCTGGGCTAGGGAACACGGCATTGAGTGGGTGTACCACATTCCCTACCATGCACCTGCAGCTGGGAAGGTCGAACGGTGCAATGGCCTGCTTAAAACCACCTTGAAGGCACTGGGTGGGGGGACTTTCAAGAACTGGGAAAGTAATCTACCAAAGGCCACATGGTTAGTGAATACCCGAGGTTCCACTAACCGAGCAGGCCCTGCCCAATCTGAGCTCTTGGGAACACCAGATGGGGATAAGGTTCCAGTGGTACACATGAGAGGTATGCTAGGGAAAACTGTTTGGGTGAACTCTGCCTCCAGCAAAGACAATCCTGTCCGTGGGGTGGTTTTTGCTCAAGGACCAGGTTGTACCTGGTGGGTGATGCAAAAGGATGGAGAAACCCGATGCATACCCCAAGGAGACCTTGTTCTCGGGTGAACTACCTATGATACTGTGTCTGTAACTGCATGTATGTATGTAATTTAAAGGTTCTAATTTAATGTAGTATGTTAGCATGGAAAAAATTTGGGGTGGATAATGTTGTGGGTTGGCGAGGTTTAGAAATTTTTCCCATTATTATGTTAAGCTAGCCGGGATGGCTCTCCTATTAGCCGTTAAGAGCTGGAGATAAAGGACTGCTGAAGCAATGATGGCCCATTAGGGAAAGGTGGAGTCCTGCTTTTGTGTTCCGCAAGTAAGAGGACACTGGGGGTAGGAGCACACACAGCTCGCCGGCCGAACTGGAGGAGAGAGGTTCCGTTTCTCCTGTTGGGATCAGGCTTCTTGGATTTGGACTGCTAAAGCTTTCTGTTAGCTCTGAACAACTGGGAACTGGGACGCCCACGGTGAGCAGAGTTTCCTTCCTCTCACCCTTTTCTTCCACCTGGGGCGGGTGAGGTCACCTGGCCCCCTCCCCTGCCCCTGCAGCAGCCGCGACTGAGACGCCGCCCGCCCTGCTCCATCGGAGAGCCATCGGTGACTGACAAAGGGACTGGGACTGAATTCCATTCTGTTCTGTCACTGGTTTTCTTTTTTTTCTTTCGTATAGCTGATGCTGTTTTTGTTTGTCTTGTAAATATTTCAGTAAAGAACTGTTATTCCCAACCTATACCTTTTTTGTGCCTGCGAGTTCCTGAATTCCCTTTTCCTGGCAATACTGTCCCTTTAAACCGGGACACCTTCCCTCCTGGAGAATCCTCCTGGAAACTTCTGTCTTGATCGTTTGGCAAAGATTGCCTAGGAAGTTGTGATGAAATACCAGTCATCACCAGTGAGTGGTACCAGTACAAGCCCTGAGCTGCTTTGAAAGACTTCTCTTACTGTTTGTCAGCTGTTACTTGTTGCTGCACTGAAGATCCAAGCCTGCCTTTTGGACCAACTTATGAAATGTTTTTTTCTCATTGCATTCTTCTGCTGCACTTAGGTCTTAGGAAAGTGGCCAATCATTTCTGTGTTGCCATGTTATTTGTACTATTTAACCAGTTAGGAGTATGACAATAGCATTTGGTCGCATCGTGGTAATCTTTGGAAAATTAGATTGCATTGCAAGGTTCAACAAAGCAAATACATCAGACACTTAATTCAAATTTTGTCTTTCTGTCTGTTTCATTGTGGTGGTGGTGGTTTATTTTCTACAGCTGCATTACAGTATTAGTGCAGTAATATTGTATGACTTCAATTAAAATGAAGCTGTGCTGATGGTAGAGGAAATTCAGAAGATTCATGCAGATGGTCAGTGGGGAGTGGCCTTCCCCGGGAATGACTCAGCTCTGGTTCAGGCTGGCACAGTGAACAATTCCTAGCTGTGTAAGGTTGTGAAGAGAGCAGTGTTCACAGGAAAGCAGGGTAGAGGTTAAAGTGCTTGGTTTGAAAGGTATGTGTCCCACAGGAACCCTTCTCACCTAGGTAATGTGATGGCAGCTAGTGTGTCCTTGGCATAGATGAAGAGATGCTAGAGTAACAGTAGGCCAAGAGCAAGCTGTGGCAAGTGTATTGCAACCAATCTGGTGCCAAGACTTTTCCCTTTTTTTGGGGATAATTTCTTTTTCCAGATACACAACAACCTACAGTTACCTGGCAGTTGTTTTAAGATGACAGTAGGGCTGTCTCGTCCAGCCGCCACCATGCTTCCCTCTCCCTCTGCCCCCAGCCTCACATGTTCAACACCTCCCTTGAGTTTCACCAGAGATGGCCAATCTGTGCAGTGAGCTGAAACCTATGCCGACGAGTAAGGGAAATAATTATCTGTTTCTGTCCACTGACTGAAAAACTCTGGTGCCTAACACAATGGATAATGTGGGAGCCTAGCAGGGGAAGAGCGAATTTTGCTTTAGGCATCCACATTGAGGACTTGGAACAAATGGGAGCAGTCACGAAACTGAAACCATGGAATTATTGCATTTGGCTTGCTGGGTGCATCTTTGGTTTTATGATGGGTGTGTAAACAGAACTAAACAACGTTCTCCTTAATATACTTCACCAGAGGGAAGCTCCTTGGGCAGCTGTTGTTCTGCTGCTTTCATTTGGGTCATAAAATGGGAAGGATGGTCTTCATATACTGCCTTTCTTTTTTATTAAAAGGTAGAACCAGTTCATGTGGGACGATTTTCTTTGTTGGAAGAGGTATTTCTTGGATGTTCTGTTTCTATTTCTATTCCTGGCTTTTATGGATGTTTATAAACCCGAACAGAAAAAAAAAGAAAAATCCAAACAAACCAATCCGGCTTCCTTGCAGTCTTCTGTCATATTCTCATTTTTGAATGAAAAGTTAACTTTTTGGTGGCTATGTGTCTGTGTCAAACATAAAATACAACCTTGTTTAAACAGTGAGGTACGTGTGTTTGGAATATTGTATGGTATTTCTGTTTTAGGAGACATTTATTTACTGCTCCTTTCAACTATTTTCAAAGTCAGTGTTCCAAATCACTACAGAGGAATATGAGAAAACATTTATTTTTTTTATGTGGAAACATAACATCTTGAAAGAAGCAGCACACGCTTGTAGTTGCATCTTGACAGCCTACATTGAAGCTGTTCTGCTACACAAAACTGCACGTTGTCTTGTTTTGTTCTCTTAGGCTGTGAAACTCATCTTGAAACTGAGAGTTAAATAGAAATTCTTTAATCATCATTTTGGCATCCTTTTGAAAGGGGCTGCTGGGAGAATAGATGTTGCTCTGATACCATGTAAGCTTTCGTTTTTCCTGAAATTCAGTTTCATAGCTTTGGAAACCAGAAACTTATTGAACAGTTAGCTGTTTGGAAGCAAATTATATTTAGGTGACAAACCAGCTTGGGGCTAGAGGTGTGGATGGGCAGTTTTTATTTTCCATCATAATCTCTCTTGACAGTAATCGTTAACAACATCATCATAAAACATTAGTACAATGATTCTAGCTCTGACTTTTTGAAGAATATCTCAAAATTTATTTCTAGTTATGGAAAGTAACAAGAATTTTTAAAGTTTGTAGTACTGAAAAAAGTGCTCTGTCTCATTTACAAAATGGTGATTAAATAACCCAGACCACTTTCAAAGGTGTGAATTGATGTGAAGAGCTTTTCACATTATCTAAAATGTAGCTCCCATGCTGATCTGAATACTCCTTTTTCCTTCTAAGGCATATCTGTTGCCATAAACTGGGAAAATTGCACAAAGTTAGCTGTTTTCTGTTTCTCATTTACTCTTTAGGCAGGAACATGTGGCATGGTTATGTTTGGCAGGAGACATGGGTACAGAGAAGTCTGCAAGGGATGTTTGGTCCTGCACAGTCTGTTTTGTACAGATAATTTGAAATGTGTGGCAAAACCAAATGTTGGCTTGAGGTTTTTGTATGCTTTTCAGGTAGTGGAATTTTCTGCTTTCTTAAATACAGGAAAACTACAGAAAGCAGTAGAACTTTCTACTGAGACAACTTTAATTAACCATGCTGGGCTTACCAGTTTCTGTTGTGGAAATACTGCAGCATTTTCATCAAGGTCTTCTCCAAACCAGCAGACTTGATAAAAGCAAATCTGTATCAGTGAAAGCAGGTGCTTTGACTAGAATGACATAACCTGTGCTGTGGAGAGACAGGCAGAGAGACCTGCTTGTTTTCTGGAGTATTTCCTATGCAGCTACAGTGACAGTAGTGAAATGTCAGATGAGTCCTCAGAAGAGGCAAGTAGAGACCAGCTTCTCCTCTTAGCAATGATATTTTCCAAGGCAATCTCTGTTCCACCGTTTAACAGTTCATTGGAGTCTATTGCATGATGGAAGGCTTTTGTTAATTCTGTTTCTGTCTTCCAGCTGTTCTAGGTCTGCTTTTGCTGTGGTGATTATGTGGCCAGACAATTCAAATTGTGTAGATAGCAGATCAGATGAGGGAATGTGTGAAAACTTTGTAATCATCTAGTTAACTTAAATGTTGATGAAGACGTCGCTGTCCAGGAGTTGCAGCTTTGCCTTTTCTTGCCCATAGTTACACTGTGTGGGAAGTTCCTCTGGTAATCTGACATCTGTAAGTTCTTAAGGAGAAACTGAAGAAAGATGTCATTCCACAGTACTTCCACTGACTGACTAAGAAAAGGGGAAAAAAGGCTGTTGAAAGTCGCCTTTATTTTAACATCTAGACACTCAGTACACGATCATAATAAAGTAATTGCAGACATATTCTGTGGAATACATGGGCTGTGGTGATGGTTTTTGTATTTCAGTCACTTATTTTATTAATTTCATTTTTTGTCCATATAGTGAAGAGTCTGTAAACTTCTCAGGGGCTAGCAATCATATATTTTTGCATACAAACTCAAAAACATGTTCAAAGACTAATCAAGGAAACACTTTCCTTTTTTAATCAGTTAACTATGGATGAACAAGTACAGTGTCTGTATTCAATTCTAGACTTGTCTGTGTAGTACTTTCTCAGCTGCCAGCTATAATTATACCTGCAACTGCTAGAACATTTACTCTCTGAAACACAGAGCATAAGTGGATTTTTGGCATGTTCTTTTTTTTTGCTGCCTTCTTGCAATGGAGGAAAATAGATGAATAAAGGAAATGCATAAATGAGAATTGTTCATATTGGTGCCTCTGGTACCTTGCCTCACATATGACTTCTGACGATTTGCCTTTCGTGGGTTCAGTTTAACTGGCTTCTCTGAGGTCAGTTGCATAAAGATGCTGTAATTGTGAACTGTACTTTCACACCTTAAATATGACAAAAGAAAGACTGACAATGAAGAAAAGCTTTGCAGAGATGCTTGCTGTGGTAGTGTGACTTGAATTGAAGTCTGGGAGAATGGGTAGGAAAACTCTCTGAATTGGTAAACTAACAGATTTTGTTTCAGTGCAGGTAAGTTATCACTCCTGCTTTTGACCAGTAACATTATAGTAAATAGTAGCAACGTTATACCTAATAACACACAGTAAAAGAGTGGAAAAAAATTAGTCGCAGGTAGCCAATGAAATTGTTGCTTCTCAAAGACATCTCCAAACTTGCATGTTCTTAGATGGCTTTTCAGAGACACTAGACAACCAATAACAAAATATTTGTCACATGTATAGGAGGAACTTCCAAAGAGTCTCTGGGGAAAGCCTCTTGTCTCTGTTCTCTCCAATTTGTTAATTTGTTTTTAATGACTGAAAATTCCATATTTTGAAATGAAATAGGCTTTTTCTTCTTTAAAGGAAAGCTTTTGGGAATGTGTTTTGCTTGCAGTTTATAGGCCACTCCCTAGAGAAAAGGTATTGCAGAAGAACTCTTGCAAGTGTGCCACTTCTGGCATTAGAAACAAAGAGAGAGAAGTTAGGTGAAGGAAATGGCATTTTCCAGGGAATGACTCAGGAAAGTTTTTCTGTGCTATTTGTGTCACATTCTCCAGTATAAGTTTTAAGAACTACAATAATCTTGAATTTACTGAAGGTTGCCTTGAACATTTTGTTTGTTTATAGCATTTTACAAAAACTTGCTGGGAAAGGAACCACTAGCACAACGAAGATCTGTTGTTGTAGAGCATCTAATTTGTGTATTACTGCTGTAGGACAGGTGATGATGGATAGTGTGCCTCTTACTGAGAGCTGAAGTACATCTAGCAGCACAGAACTTCTTACTCTACTGCAAATTATGTTGTGTCAAGCAGTGATGAGAATGGGATTGAAAACAATGCAACAGAGTTTTTTTTTTTTACCTGATCATCAAATAGAAATTTCAAGTCTTAAGGGAAAAAAACCAGTCATGGCAGTCTCTCTCCTCAAAGCTCTGTGCACCTCTGCCATAAGTCCTGGGGCACTGGCTGAGACTTCAAGGGAACTTGAGGAAGCTGATTGCTGTGGTTTAGATAGGATGGGGTGGCACTTGACCACAGAAGACCCTGCAGAAGCTTGCTAATATTTGAAAGCAACCATCCAGAGGTTGAAAGGCCTCTGACAGCCCTCTTGGAGCAGTACTTTCTGGTGAAGTAGAAGAATTAGGAAGACAGGAATACAGAGAAGAAATATTTACAATACTTGAGTAACCATCTGTGGTGGGGGTCAGCCTGCTACAGCATCTAGAAAGTTTTTGTAAGAACTCCGGTAGAAAATTTCCAATCCCTTTTGAGTCTCCAGCTGCAGTAGAGCAGCCAGCAATGGGAGTCATGTGTAGTCTGTGGTGCTTTGGTGAAGAACTGGAAGATGTCATCAGTTCATAAATGCAGAACATTTTCTTGCATTTTTTGTATAGAAGCTGATACCATTGCTGTGAGATAATTGAAGTAAACTCTTCTTTGCTCAAGGATATAGCAAAGATGCTGCTTTGCCGATAAAATACCAAGTTGCATTTGGATTTTTTTCACGTGTCTTTGCTGCAGAACTGTTTGATTTGTGAAATTTAGCTATCCAGAAGGTCAGTGGTGGTGATACAGTCTGTATTTGCCTAGGCAGTGTAATGAAGGCCCTCCTTTCTGTACTGAGAATGTAAGCTTTTTGTCTTGCTTTTCAAAATCCTCTGCTTTCTCCTCTCCCTAGCTGTTGTCTCTTGCTCACTCCCAAAGAAAACATCTCTTCCTGGCTCTCCCCATCATTGTGAAGCTAGGCTTACACAGATATCTCTCTGTATTCTCCCCATGTTGCCTGTAAGGCTTTGAAGCCCTCCAGAAATGTTCAGAATGCTTTCTCCTTGCTTCTTAAGGCTTTGTAACGGTATCCACAAATGCTTGAGGAGAGCTAATCTCCTTTCACATGCTTATCTCTTTTTGGCAAATACTGCTTTTTGCACTGACCCAGAGCTAGTACTTGTGGCCCTTTAGTAATACAGGTTGTTAGTAAGAGCTTGCATGTGTTTGTCACAGTGTTTAAAAAAAATAGTGCAATAAATGCGCCATTAAGTTATTGATGTATCTGTTTTACTTTCCACAGAAGCCCCTTGTGCTACTCCGCTGATCTGTAGTTTTGGAAGGCCGGTAGACCTGGAGAAGGATGACTACCAGAAGGTTATATGCAACAACGAGCATTGTCCTTACAGCACTTGGATGCACCTTCAGTGCTTCTACGAGTGGGAGAGCAGCATCCTCGTCCAGTTCAATTGCATTGGCAGAGCCAGGAGTTGGAACGAAAAGCAGTGTCGCCAAAACATGTGGACCAAGAAGGGATACGATCTGGCTTTTCGGTTTTGCTCCTGTCGCTGTGGGCAGGGGCATTTAAAGAAGGACACGGACTGGTACCAGGTGAAGCGAATGCAGGATGACAAGAAGAAGAAATCAGTGTTGGAGAAGAGTTCGGGAAGGTCCATGACAGAGTCGGCAGAGGAGGCCAAAAAAGGCAGGCCGGCCAACAAGCCGCAGAAAGGCTTGAGTAATGACCTCCAACGCAGGCACTCCATGGACAGGCAGAACTCCCAGGAGAAAGGTGTCATGGGTGGCAGCTACGCCGTTCGCTCCCCTTGTGTCTCTCCTGGCCAGTCCCCACCTACTGGCTACTCTATCCTCGCCCCCACGCATTTCAGTGGCCCTCGTTCCTCGCGATACTTGGGAGAGTTTTTGAAGAATGCCATTCACCTGGAGCCCCATAAGAAGAACATGGCCGGGGGGGGCATGTTCAGGAATGCACACTTTGATTACGGGACAGCTGGCTTGCAGGCACATAGATCAGGACACTTCGATACCCCTGTGCAGTTCCTGAGAAGGCTTGATCTATCTGAGCTGCTCACTCACATCCCCAGGCATAAATTGAATACTTTCCATGTGCGGATGGAAGACGATGCCCAGGTGGGCCAAGGGGAGGACCTTCGGAAGTTCATCCTTGCTGCTCTCAGTGCCAGCCACAGGAACGTTGTAAACTGTGCTCTGTGCCACAGGGCGCTGCCAGTGTTTGAACAGTTTCCGCTGGTGGACGGGACTCTGTTCCTTAGCCCATCAAGACATGATGAGATTGAATATGATGTTCCCTGTCACCTTCAAGGTACAGGTTGTCTGTCAGTCATGCTAGGTTTCATTAAATGATGGAACTGCCTTCTGTGCCCTCTCCCTGCCATTAGAGTTTTTCATTCCGATTCTGCATTTTTAAGCAGTTCTGCAAAGCTTGAAGTAATGTCCAAAATACTCACGTGGATCAGATTAAAACACTTAGAAGGAATTACAAAAAGATGCCGTATAGAAAGATCCATTCCTTTTGTTTGGGCTTACAACTAAACAAGTTCTGATCCGATTTCTAGGTAGACCATGGGAAGATTTTCCAGCCAGCCTGTTCTGGAGCATATACGTGCTCATTTATCTCCTGGGAACTTTACTCCAAGATGCACATCGACCTTTTAAACAACCTTTTCAATTTAAGCGTACTGTGCTGCAGCCTGGGTGAAAGTTATATTTGTATCAGTGATGAGGGTGAGGTTTTCAGACTAGGGAATATCAGTTTTGTTTCATAGTGAAGTATTATTTCTTAAACATTGAAAAGGCTGTAGTCTGGCCTGTGTTAACACAGCCTGGAGAGGCTGGATCTGTTAAGAGTAAGCTTTTACTATTGTGTGTTAAAGAAGCAGTGAAGTGCAAATGTGCACGTGCTTGAGCTGTGTCTTGATTATGTCCTAGCTCTCAGATGAGTGGAGACCATAGCACGTGGTTCTTTTTTCCTCCTAGAAAAGCAAATGAATGTGGGCCAGCATGAGCTTTAGCTCTTCCTGAAAGCTGTGGCGCAAACATAAGTGATCAGGGTGGTACATGGCTAGATGTGCCTGTCTTGCAACCTGCTGGCAGTCAGAATGGCTAAAATAAGTCAGAGAAAGTGTTCCTGGTCTGGTGGTCAAAAGCATAGAATTGTATGTTGAAAAGTGTGTGGGTAGGGGATTAACCAGAGGTATTTTAACAGTGAAGATTCTCACCTTTCAATAAAATACATTATATCTCATGCATGGTCATAATGTGTTATGTAACATGCCTTTGCTCCTTAAACTTTCAATTTTATTTTTTTTTCTTTCCTTAAATCACTATGCACTAGGTCACTAAACTGTGTTCATGCTAACATTATTGTTCTGTCTTACCTAATGTACTTTGAGAAAAGGCAATAGGGAAATGTACAAGCCAGAAAAGTTCCAGGATAAACAGAATATACATATGTGAGATAACTATACTTACTTGCTTTGATGAGGAGTCACACAATGTGCTTGTGATTTTATTGCTGCAAAAAGCTGGTTTAGTAATAGTGAAACTCATTGTTTGTTAACATTTTCCACTAAGAACGAAACTGTGAAGTTTTGGTTTTTTTTAAACTTAATTATTTCTTAAATGTTGGATGATATAGCTGAAAAACTTGTTCAGACAAGTTGTTGTGAATAATTAATTGTTAAAATTCTTGCTTCCTTGTCCTGGGTAAAAGGTTTGAAAGAAGTATTCTTTGAAATGAAATTAAGCTGTAAGGTACTCTTCCAGGCTGTTATTTTCTTTTCTGTACAGAAAACTTACTTTACTTCAGGCGTGTTTAAGATACTACATGCCTCATTTCTTATACAAAAAGTATCCTGAAAATTAAGTGGTGAAGGAATGTAGTATTTTGAAGGGCAGAAACAGTGCCGAACTTCAAATAGGGAAAGTTATTTATCTTCCTGTTCAACACAACTGCTGTGCATGTAGTTGTTTGAACATCACTAATCTTAAGTGTTCACAGAGTTTCTTATAAGAGCTAATTATATATATTATGTGTATATTATGTACATTGTAGAATAACTCAGTTTTTTGCCAGCTCACACTAGCAAATGTATTTTGTATGTATATTTTAAGAACAACCTATTTTTTCTTTTTTTTTTCTGAAATAGTTGGCTTAAAAACCAAAACAAGTAAAAATACAGACTGTTAATTTCGGAAGTGTCTGATATAGACTAATCGTAAATTATTAATATTTTGTTCCCATTTTTGTAGAAGAGTTACAAGATGTGTCTGTTGAATTACAGTTTGTGATGTGTTCAGTGCTTTGATGCTAAAGGGCACAAATTGCAATCCAAGGTGAACACATGTTAAACACAGTCCTGTTTTGTTGCTGATCTGTAACTTCACTACTGCTTAGCTCCATCTTAGATAGCAGATGAAAATCTGGTGTGTTACAGGATTAGTACTCAGTGTCAGGCCACCTCTAATAGCCAGCTATTAAATTGCAAATCAGTTTGGTCACTATAAGTGAGGCATAATCTAAGTGCCAGATATTTATAATTGATGTAGGAATTTTGGTTTTTTGTCGAAGTCGGTCTCAGATTTCACATTGACTAGTTTAATCACATGTATGTAGTGAAAATATTTGATATCCAAGTCTGAGCCACTTCTTTCTTATGGAAATAAGTGTAACTCAGGTTGACTCAGGAAACAGAGCTCAATATATTTATAGTTCTGAATGGCTTGTTAAAGTCTTTCTATGTGCAATGTATTATGAAAATATACTTGTTAATGAACAGTCAGAAAAAAGTACCTGAAAAAAATTTGCTCTTCTGACTGTTGCTTTTTGTCTATGGGGACTATTAGGTTGTTGGTTCCCTCTTTGCAGGAAGGTACTGGCGAGTTGTTAAATAAATCTGTACCAAGTTTGTTAAATAAGCTTCAGCACTTCTCCACTTCTTATGTCAGGTGGGGATGATGCTAGGGCAATATTCTGGTTTTGGAAACACAGCAGCTGATCTTACAGCTTAACCTGGCATCTCTTCTTGGAGATTTAGCAGCTCCTTGTATAAAATATTCTGCTAAGATCTACCAACAAATGATGTAAGGGAGAGTGGGCAGGGTGATGACTAATTTCTGAGTTCTGCATAGCTTCTGTCAAGCCCTGTGTATTTCCTATAGAGAAGTACTTTTTACTTTGTCATTCACTCTTCATAAAGAAAAAAAAATAAGATGTGATTTATATCACTAAAGGTCAGGTACCACATTGCAGAAAATGTCTGTTTTAATCTTCTATTATCGTCTCCTTAAGATGTGTCTTTTCTGTCCACAGGAAGGCTTATGCACCTCTATGCTGTTTGTGTAGACTGCTTAGAAGGGGTTCACAAAATTATCTGCATTAAGTGCAAGTCCCGATGGGATGGGAGCTGGCATCAGCTGGGAACCATGTATACCTACGATATTCTGGCAGCATCTCCCTGTTGTCAGGTTAGTACCAAACATAAGTAAGGTTCCACATAAGGTGAAATTCCAACTGATTAGATAAAGTCAAGGCTGTGTATCTCTTCTCCCTTTCCTCCTTCCATCCTTCTTTTCCAGCCTGTACCTATGAGTGCAATACCAGAGGGCTGATGGGTCTTTGTCCCTTTGTCTTAAGAGGTACAATCCTTAAGAGGACTTTAGCTAGGCTAAAGTCATTGGTTAAGGGTCAGTGGTTAATACAGTTACGTTTTTAAATAAAGCCCCCTCTAAACACATTAAATCTGATGCTTCATCACTAGCATCAGGTGCAGTTCCACGTTTTGAGCAGGTGAGTCATGTTTCCAGGGTTTTTTGGTTCGCAAGCTGTGTAGCATAAGTGTGGCAAAAAGGCACCAAGGGAACAGAAAGGTCCAAAGTGTCTTTGTGCTTGGAGATGACTCAGCTCTCCTTAATCTTTGTTGTGGCTGGCCCTGGTGATGGTACTCACCCACCACAGCCTGGAGCAACTTCTTGTTCATTGAACACTCACCTAAGAGAGGAATCCAGGGCCTGGGGCTACTCCAGAGTAGACTTGCGCCTGGGACAGCAGGTTGTTACCATGCCAGAGAATTAATTGTCCACATGATGGACAGAGCACTTCTGCTGTGCAGGTAGGGGTAGACAGCTGAGAAAAAACCATCTGTCTGGGAATGACTCAGTGCTCTGCTCCAGATGCTCAGACACACAGGTGGTGGTAGTAGGTCGGAACAGGAGCCTTGCAGAGATGTAGGTATTCAAACTGAGATCTCTTCATGGTAATGTGCATACTTTAAAACCATCTGAAATACCATTTTGTCAATATGCGAAATGAGTTTATTTTAACTTTAACATATTTACCAAAATGTGTTGCTCAAAAGAGAAATGGCTGCTGGTTAAGGTGGCATTGGTTGCAATTATAACTACAGACTGATATATTACCTCCAAATTTAGTGTCTCTTGAGGCTGTTAACTTTTTTTTTTTAATAGCAACTTTCAAAGGTAAAGAAAGCACTGATACTGACTTGCTACCTTTGTAAAAGTCAGCAGCTTTAAATCTGAATAGCTTCTGTTGAATGTACAAGAAAAGATTTAAGAGCTCATTATACAAGAGCCTTAATTACATGATTAATGGACAGTGTGACAGTACATGGTTTAGGAACTGACTATAAAAGCATTTGCTGCACTGACTGTGATTGCCAGATAATAAGCATTATTGTTTCACCATGATTGTTAGAGATGATTCTGTGCATGCAGAAGAATGACACTTAAATATGGTATATAATATAATTCCAAATTGCCTTTCTGGATTTATTTTGAATAATTCAATGCCTTACTTCAAAATATTTAATTCTATGTCACAAATTTGCATGTAGAATAATGAGCTGCAACCATTGTCAGATTGCTAATTCTTAGCTGGTGTGCTGGACAGTAGTAAAGGAGAAAACACTTCTGTAAAAATTCATAACCTAGTAGATTGTATTTCTTAAAATTTCTGCTTTTCAAGCAGAGCAGATAGCAGTGAAGATGTTGATTTGTTTCTTTTCGAGTCTGGTCTCAACAGGGATAGTGCTTTAATAATTTCTTCCTCTCTTCATCCAGGAAAATCCCTTAAATCAAGATGGCCTAAACAATAGTTTTTGTTCTTTTCAGTGGAGAGCTGAAACTTTCATTAGTGTACTGGGCTGTGAGGTTAACCTATGGTGCAGCTCAGGCCCTCACTGCTCATTTGCCGCCTTTACTCTAACTTCTTTGCAGTCTCAAATCCTTTCTGCTTCTCTTGAGTATTCCAGAGGGCTTGCTGAGCTTTCATACTGCCTGTTGCTTTCTTTGTAGCAGATGGGCTGTGTTTCTCAGCTAGATTTCTTCTGAAGTCTTGCTTTTTTGTAACAGCTGAATATTAATAGCTCTGTCCGTCCTCACCTACCACCTTGGCGTATTTCTTGTATCCACCCAATTAATGTTGCTTCTTTCTCAGTTGGATTTTGCAGAATAGTTTGTGTGTTGAAGTGATATTTCATTTGTATAACCTGATATGTACTATAAATGTTTAAATAGACACTTAAACTGACACAATACCATGTTGTGCTGATAAAGTAGATCAACTTATACATTTGTTAAGCCAAAAGATTAAAGTCCTGATGTATTCCATAGACAGATGAAGTTAAAACGTCAGCCTAAACAGTTGAATTGCATGGCACAAATATGAAATTTATCTCTTTGCTTCCATGCTTCATTAGTGATTTATTGAGACACCACTTCTTGTGCTGGGAAGTGAGGAATTGATTTAGAGACTAAGCAGCACAAAATAAACCTTTTGTCAGTCAGAGTGGGAGGTGCCCCACTCCCCAGAATTTGGTGGTGGTCTTTAATCTGAAAGGCATGGTGTGTGTCTGCGAGTTCCCAGTCCAGGGGAGGAATGTCCTTACCAGCACGTCCCATTACTGCCAGTTTCCTGACTGACTCCTTCTCCTGCTGGGGAGGACAGGGGACTGCCTCTTCTGACCTTCTTTTCCAGAGATGAGAAGCCAAGGGGAGTGTGGTTATTTCAAAAAGGTTTTTTATTTGTTTGTTTGTTTTTTACAGGCTCGACTGAACTGTAAGCACTGTGGGAAGCCAGTAATAGATGTGCGGATTGGCATGCAGTATTTCTCTGAATACAGCAACGTCCAGCAGTGTCCTCACTGTGGAAATCTAGACTACCACTTCGTGAAGCCATTTTCTTCATTTAAAGTTTTGGAGGCTTATTGACGAAAGCTTTGCTTTAGTAATAGCTATTTTATGGGTATTTCAACTTTATTACATATCTTTTTATAGGATTCATTCTGTGATGAAATCTAATTTCTTTTCTAACTGAAAGAGCAGCTTCTTTGTCAGTGTACATATTAATATGTATATATACATGTTATTAAAACCAGAATCCTCCTGACAAGATCTCTGTGAAGGTTGGAGGCAAGCCAATTTAATGGCCTTTCAATATATCCCATGTATGGGGTAAAGTTCAGCTAAAAATGATTTGGGTTTATTTTTTGTATAGTTGTAATGCAGTTTATAGGAAGGGTGTGGGGAGACATAAAGTACAGAGAAGTATGTCCAGTTGGAAAATGGGTAATAGCATAGGGTTGTTCCTCCAGCTTGGTGGAAATGGGAAATCCAGGAAATCCTGGAAAGAAATTATTCTGATACTGTTGAATTCATTCAGCCTTTTGCATTGGTTCCCAGGAGTGCAGGAGCTGGCCCTGTGTTGCCAGTCCCCTCAGCAGGCTTTCTTTCAGATTTCCCACGACCGGGGTAAACTAAAGTATCATGACAAGTGAATGTAAATGTGTGCCAGAAAATGCAATCTTGAATGAATTCTTTTGGCATCACGTCTTCCTGCCATGTGTGTTTGATGTGCATTGCCCTCACTGAGTTTTAGTGCAGGCAATAGTTCTACTTCCAACAGGGCTGTCATATGCCCAGCTGGGTCATCTGCTCATACCAAAACAAGCTGGAGATGTTAAAATCTTTTTTTTAAAGGTGTTTCTTCACAGACATTTTAGGGAAGGAACTGGCTGAGCTGAATGGGGATGTGATTGTATGTGCCTGCTGGGACTGAGGCTTTGCTGCCTGCTGCAGGCTTGTGTGGCTGGTGTGGAAGGAGAACCATGAAGTGGGATCTGGGCCCTCAGACCTCTATGAGCTGAGAGGTACTGAGTACAAAACATGTCATCACTTTTTAAAACAATTAATTGCTGCGCCTTTGTCTTTCAAAATTGTGTTCAGTCTAGGATCTAAAAACAAGGAGATGTTTTAAGGAAGCAAATTTAGCATATTTACTTTCTACAAGCCTCTGTGCTATACATAATAGACTGCATTAAGCAGTGAATTTGTATCAGAGAGCTTGGCCCTGTAGACTCTGCAGTTGTTGTTTCTTGACTCCCGTTTCTCCCTTCCTTAAATAAATTCTTTAAAATAGGTCATTAATCTTTTGCTTGGTTTCTCAAATCAGTTGAGATTTAAGGGACGTTTGGTTTTTTTTCTTTTCTTAATAGTGTATTTATGAAGTATTTGTCCACTGGAACAGTGTTTTGTTTCTGTTTACATGGTGGGATTATTTTTCCTTTCTTCTGAGGTCTTTTGTTTTTCCAAATTAGAGTCTTTTTAGAGTGTATCTGTTGAAATTGCCGTCTTGAAAATGACCCTGATAGTCTGCCACCCTGGGAAAGAAAACAAAAGCGTCAGAAGCCAAAATAGTGTTTTTTCCTATGTTGGACTGAGAATTACACTTTCTACTGAATTAAGAAATTACTGTGCACATAAAACTCAAGCTGAATATCCATGTTTCTTAGTGTAAGAATGCTGAGTTCAGAGTTTTATTTCCTGGCTGTCTTCACTGCAGAATTAGCTCATTTTAGCATTAGCTACCCACCAAGTAATGCCCAAACCACACAGAGCACTTATGCTGGCACAGGTCGAGTGGCAATGTCCTTGGGTGCCACCCAGCTCATGTGGGGCAGTGCTGGTCTGAACAGCCATGTTAACAGGCTGTGGTCACCTTCACTGGTGCTCCTCTTCTGTGAGAGTTCCTGGACTTGATTTGGGGTCTGGAGTGCGTTCCTGTGCAGTTGTCCCGTTTGCAACAGTTTTGGAAAAAAACTGTTTCTTCTTCTGGGAGAATTATGGGAAAGACTTTGAGAGACTTCTAACACTGTCCTTTCATGGCTACCACAAAGTTATACCAAGCCCAGCTGCTGTAGGACCAGCACTGCACCCACTGTCCATAGGAGCAGGACCTGGCCTGGGCATACCTGGGCAGGAAGAAGGTTTCTAGCAGATAAAACCTAATTAGCTGTGCAGTGTAGGCTTCCCTTGGGAAGAGCAATCAAATTATAGTTTGGATTAGCTCCTCCAGAAGGATGAGCCCTTCAGCTTTGATGGTGTGTTGAGCAACCTGCTGGAGTTAGGGTGGCTGACAAGGTTGGAGTTGTGTTGCCTGGCGGTGCTGTGAGAACTAGACCAGACAGAAAACAGCGGCTGTCGCAGTGGCCTGAAATCATGCAGCAAAGAGAAAGCTCCTGTAATTAAACAATTTAAGAGAGCAATTAAAGCATGCATCTCTTACTGTAGGTTCAGTCTTGAGTGCCAGTCACACGTCATGAGTCTGGGGTGTCGATACACATAGGATACATGGCATTGTGTGCCCACTTTTTTGTGCAGCGGTGAGAGAAGGTGTCACTGTGCAATGCACACGGAAGGGGAGAAGTGGGATCTCGAGTTGTCCTACATACTTGTTCACTTGCTTCCCTTAGAGTAGCTTAATTTATAATTCTGCCCTTTAAGTTCTTGGATGCCTCTCTACACCTGTATGTGTGACAATCAAAAATAGTAGCCATGGAATAAAGGAAATGTGGTCAGCTTTAAAAACCAAGTGTATGAGAGATTGTATAATACATCCAAGTCAAAACTAGGAGTGGAGCAGACTGGGAAAATGGGAAAGGAAAAGCACATTTAAAATCTTAACACTGGCAAGGAATTACATACAAATCTATCTAAGAAAACAGTTTAGTTTTTTGCCAGCTTTTCCTTTTAATTCTGCTGTTTAGTCTTACCTACTGCCTAAGGAAATGCCTGTTTTTTGTAAAATATATCTCTCAACTGGAGGCTAGCAGCACGCATAGCACTGTAAAAATAATTCTTAGTCGAAACCAGCTGAGCTACAGAAAGATTCTTCTGTACTTTCACTCCAAAGTAAATTATCTCTAATTTGTAGAGGCTTTCACTGCTTCTTGTCGGTACTGAAAGCTGCTTTTGGTTTACTGCAAAATGCTCAATTTTCTGTAACATGCAGATTCCAGTCAAGTAGTCAGCCCTCACCTTTGGCCATGAGAGTTTCTTGGGCTTTGCAGAAGTAGAAGTGCAAATGCAACTTCTTTGGGACCTAATGGCTACTTTGGAGGTTAAACTAGACCACAGTTGCACAGTCTTGACAAGCACTGGAAGTAGTCATGAGCTTACAAATGCATCATGAGGGAAATTACCTCCCTAGCTAGGGAGCTACTTGCTTTGCTTATTTGGCTAGTTTATTCTTCATTACCTTTCGTTTTTTTCTGATGCTGTGTGTTCTTTTTAAGCTGGCCCATGGTCAGATTAAGTTTGCCTGAAATATGTTTTGTAGATGAGAATGCAGCCCTCTGAATTTGGAGGTTCATTCTACTCTTAAGTGCACGATACTCCTTGTGATAGCAATAGGAGTTGCATGTGCAAATGCTTTTCTTTCCAGTAATTAACTCTTATTTCCATAGGAGAGGCTTGCATTTAGGTAGACTTCATATTTTGGATGTGTAAAACCGATTTCATCCATTAGTAAGATGTCTACAAATAAATTTTGATAACCATAACTAACAAAATGGACATTTTTACATACTGATGTGTAATTTGACATCTTCCAACGTGAACAGCCTGAAATTGCTTGTTCTGTCTAATGCTGCAGAGTCATTAAAACTACTGTGTTTTATAGCCAGACCATAGACTATCCTGTAGTCTGTTTACATAAGCATCTCCAGTAATGATCAAGTGTATTCATAATGAGTTTAAATGGAAGAATAAAGAATACTCCTACAAGGGAGGCATCTAGCCCAGTATTTTTCTTTTTTCTGTTTTTTCCCCCTTCCATGTATTCCTCATTTTGCTGTACCAAGTAACCAGGGACAAACATGTTGTAAGGCCACCAGTGAGAAAACCCCTCAAAAATATACTCATCCATAAAGGTTTCTTGTTGAGACATTCTTGGATTGCACTTTTGCAGATGGAAGAATATGTACATAGCAAATGAATGTTGATGAAATTAAAATAATTGGTTATGATATCATTTATGTGTGTTGTTAGAGAATATTTTGTTGTGAGTTCTCTGTATTAAAAAGTAATAAATACCAGACAGCTAATGGTGTGGGTTCTTCTTTCCCCAGTCTCTGGAGTAGTTTCTTACACCTACTTTTTTATAGAATTACTCCAGTTGCCTTAAGTTTAAAGGGCACAGTAAAGCCAGGGTTTTGGTGTCATGTAAAATTAAGCTTTGTTGTTGTCATTTTGAAGACTGTTGTGCTGCGGGGGTAATGGTGGGGTGTGTGTGGTGTGTCACCTTGCCAAACAGAAATCCTGCTCACTTCGTTGATGTCAGAAATGCTCCTTCGGTAGCGCAGTCAGTCCTGCAGGAGCAGTTTCAGAAATGCTGGTCTGCTGTGCCAGCTGCTGCCTGTGGGGCTGAATGGAAGACAGAGTGCTGAATCCTTCACTTCTGGAGGAGTCTGCTAGTGGAAATGTACCCTCTGGTGCCTGTGAAATACCAGAAGTGCTTCTGGAGGGGAGAAGGCAGCAGGGTAGCACTTAGAGCAAAAGGGTTTCCCACATTATGACAGAACACTTCATCTCTGAAACCCAGCTGCAAATCTTTGCTTCCTCTCTAAGGTTTTTCAGCAGTCTAACTAAGCATGAAGTCATCCATTTTAGCAAACCTTGCTCCATATGTTTATAGCATGGTTTTTCTGCCTTTATATATTACCACAGAGAAGTTCAGGAAGGATGCAAGTGATCAAGGCCATCTGGGCATACAAAAGGTAAAGACAGTCTGCTGGGAGGGAAGGAGTGCCACAGTTCAGGAGGCATGAGGTGGGGTTTGGAAATTTGGAAACTCTTTCTAAAGAGCCTACTGTAGCTGTGCATGTTTAATTTTGGAAGCAGATACTGTGGCTGGTTTGAATAACCTTGAAACTGACAACCTATATGTTAATTGTGAAAAGCCTTTTGGATAACTGCTGCTTAAAATAATGACTATCTGCTCATGGGATGGGAATGTAAATAAGCTGCCATCAGCTAATTACAAGTGACTGCAGTGATTCCATATTGATATTTTGCTGAAAGGATCTTAGGTCATGGTTTAAGCCTAAAGCCATTGTGGGAAAACTAAATGAGAACTAATCTCTTGGAGAGACTCTTCCCCTGGCATAATTACTGCAGTCTTTGGTACTGAGCACTAAACTGCAGAATTTCAGGTTTGATCTGCTGTGTTATTTCGTTGCTAAAAGAAACAGGAGCAGTGTGAGAATGTAGAGGAAGCAAAAAGTCACAGAAATAAAAAACTTTTCAAGCTATTACATGATACAGTATGTAGTTAATATAGGGGTGGTACAGGCAGGTTGGGTTAGGAGCATGCCTGGGCTTATTTTTCTCTTGAAGGCATCCCTGATTGTGTCAGAGGAGGGGAATGAACTATTCAGGCTGCATATGTGTGTGGGTGTGTGCACCTAAAAATACATGCCCAGGTTTCACACACATACATTTGTATTTGATTTCTATTCTGACAGTATTCTGTGAAACAATTTCTGTTCATTTTGAACCTGATCATATAAAACAAAACCTGCTTTCCAAACCAGCTGCTGCTACAGTATTTTGTGATTGACTTGGTACATTAATATTTTTTGGCCTTAAATACATCTGTTAGTCACTGAGCTTTCTGCATGTTTGCTTTTCATTCAGTAATGTCTGGCCAACATCAATGGGATGTGGAGAGAAGCTAAAGCAGCTGGTATAGCTCCTTAATCCACAAACCACCTGATCAGAAACTCACATGGGCTAGTTTGCAGAGCCAGACAATCTGTGGTGGCACCCAGGAGGAACTCTCAAGTCATGCTTCAAGAAGAAATCTTCTTCCTTGCATGAAGAAAATACTTTCCTTTTTGTACCTTTCCTAATGTACCTCCCTGAGGTGCTCTATGTTCAAGAGTTTGTGTTCAGCTCCATTATATAATGTAACCCTGAAGCTATTCCCTTTTGTAAAATGTGCACTGTACTTGTTTTCTTGTGAGAAAAACGTGCAGATCACATCTATCTTGTGGTGTCTGTGTCCCATTTTCCTGGCTACATGCTCATTTAATAGGCAGCTGATAAAAGGGCTGAATCTTAAATTTTAAAAATAAATTCTCCTTGATTATCTAGATAGAGTTACAGAATAACAAATCAATGCTACCTTTGTGTGATGCCTGCATGACTCTTACTAATATAAGAGTCATAACTGTGGAATGGAGTCTGTGGAGATAGAAGATAATCCAACCATAATATCAGGGGAATTTAACGTACAGTAATTTCACAATTATAAGCCACACCATTTTGACTAAAATTTTGGTCCAAACCCGTAAGTGCGGCTTATGATCAGGTGTGGCTTATATATAGACAAAGAACAAAAAGTTGCTGTTTTAGTTTGGAGGACAGGTGTCTGCTGAGAAAGGCAGGAGCTTCTCTTTGAAATGGAGAATGTAAACCCCCTCCCTTCAAATTATTGTAATTTTGAAATCAAGGGGCTTTCAGGCAAAGATATGGGAATTAGGAATAACAGTTCTTTACTAGGGAAATTAAAATAGAAATACAGTACTACAAAGAAACAAACTCCAAACCCTGACAAAGTCAGAGTACAACCTGACACCCCATCAGGCTGGGTGTTGGTAGCAGTTTGATTACAGTAATTTCACGACTATAAGGTGCACCCTTTTGACTAAAACTTCGTCCCAAATCCGGAAGTGCGCCTTATCGTCTGGTGCACCTTATATAAGGTACAAAGTTGCGAAATTTGCCAACCTGGAAGTGGGAGCCGCAGTTGGGGGGCGGTGCTGTGGGAGCGCTGAGTCGCGAGGGGAGCAGGTGGGCGCGGCCAGCAGGAGCCGCGCGGGGAGGGAGGGAGCCAGCCCCGGCCACTGTGCGGGGAAGGAGGGAGCCGCCGCCACTGGCCCGGCATGAGCAGCATGGGGAAGGAGGCAGGGAGCAGCTGCCGCTGCGAGCACAGCATGGGTGGCGTGGAGGAGGAGGCAGGGAGTAGCCACCACTGCTGGCATGGCGCGGGCGGCGCGAAGAAGGAGGCAGGGAGCAGCTGCCAGCCCAGCACGAGTGGCATGGAGAAGGAACCGGGCAGCCACAGAAACTGCGAGCTACGGCCACCCCAAGTCAACCCGGACCGTGGGCAGCCCTGAGCTGCCCCGAACTGCGGCAGCCGCGAGCCGCAGCCGCCCCAAGCCCCGCCTCGCCAGCTGGGGGCGGGTGGGAGTGCCGGGGCCCGCGCACGGGGAGGGCACTTGGGGATGCGTTTAAAGGCTACACCAATCTGTTAAAATGTTTGTAAATTGAGCACCTGCCAGTAAACTCCATGATTGCGGGATTTTGTTACTAATTTGTTACTTTGTTGCGCGGATCCTCGCTGCAAAAAAAAAGTACGCCTTATAGTCCGGTGCGCCTTATGGTCATGAAATTGCTGTAAATGGTGGTTGCGGTCCTCTTGCAGTAACAGATGTGGTTCAGTTGAAGCAGTGGTTCTGTACAAGGTGCAGTTTCCCTCCAGAGGTCCAGTGGTGATGTGCAGAAATCCGGTTTTCCTCTGGAGTCCAGTGGAGAAAGGGGCTCCCTTAGTGTCCCAAACCTGTTTTATCTTGGTAAGAAATGTTGGGCTCTTCCCTCTGGCTGGAGCAACTTCCAATGGGATGAAGTAATTTTATCAGTCACACAGTGGGACTCAATGGGCCATTAGCAGAAAATGGCTCACTGGAGGAAGGATGGGTTGTGAAAAAGATAAAGAACAATGCCCTGCCTGGTTTTAATGGATGGCCCATTAGCAGAATATCTGCCGTTGAGATAAGGATCACTGCCCCCAACCTCAACAGATGGTGATAGAACAGATACCTTTTATCACACTCTGTATTGTAACCCAAGACAGTTGCCGACACCTGGAAGTGCGGCTTGTAATCAGTTGCGGCTTATAATTGTGAAATTACTGTATATTTGCCAATTGCCAAATACTTCAGCCTTTTTCCCCCAATTTTCTTTTTCTTTTTTTTTTTTTTTTCGGTGCCTGAGCTTTTAAATGAGTCTGGCTCCAACTGAAGTAATACTTTGTGTTTGCAATGTGATTAACGTAGGCTCAGTTTAATTGCCTGAGATTTGTTCTGAGAAACATCCCTGCTAGCTGATTACTTGTATAATGTTTGCAAACCTCCCAATCCCCACATGACAACCTGATCCTTTTATATTTGTATATTTAGGAAGCAACATTCTGTTGGCGCAAGACACAACTACTAGCTGAGGATACTTGATGTCTGTGAGCTGAGCTCTTCCTTTTCTATATATTTGATAAGACCTGGAGGCACACAGCACCTCTGAGATCAGAAACGAGGAAGATTGATACACTGAATCAGAATCTAGAATCAATATTTTAACAACGAGGGAATATATTCTTCAAAACTTCGTTTAAATGATTGCTGTGGTTACAAGCCCTGTAACAAGGATATTTCAGTTGTACAAATAATTGTATTTAGCCTGCTTTTAAATCTATTTTCTACCAAAGAATATATGGAACTGTGTGGAAGTCTTTCCTTGCCATTGGACAGCCTCTCCATTTGTAGCAGTCATGGCTAGATTGGCTGCCAGGTTGATGGCAAAAGGGGATCAGGCTGCAGACCTCAGCATACAGCCAGGTGGAACATGGAAACCAAATGTTTGGGAGCACAGTAACACACAAAATATAATCCACTGCTTCAGGCAGTGCAGCAGCCAGGTTGGTTAGAGTCAAAATTGCACAGTGAGGGCCGTTTTATAGGAATTCTTCCTGTTATTTTGTAAGCAGTTCCTTATTTAAAAATTGGTAATGCTTGTACCTTGTTGAATTTAACTTCCTCTGCCTATGGCTGGAAGAGTCCCTGTTCCACTTTTTACCTCTGCTGTCCCACCCATTCTGGAGTTGAAGGGATGCTCACAGTTGGGGGGATCATGGACCTGGCTCCTTGCAGACACTGACCTGGCTCTGCGCACCTTAGTGCTTGCAGGTACAAGATGCAGTGTGGAGAGTTGGAAACCTTGGAGAGGGCCAGTATGGATATGGCTGAGCTGAATTGTTCTGCTTGTGCATTCTGCCTTCATCATCTCTGATATGCTTGTGACCTTCTGAGAACTATTTATCTAAAAGGCTGTCATGGAAAAGCAGGGCAGAAAGCAGCAGCAGTTAGCTGCTCCTGTTGCTGCATGTCAGTGATGTGAGACCTGTTATGCAGGGAGTCTAAAGCATCATGAGCCTGCTCGAGTTCCCTGCACCATGCAGGGACATCTGGAGAGGGTCCTTGCTTCATTAGTCATGCACTGGAAGATTGGTGGGAGCACACTGTCACCACTGTGCTGTGTGTGACTGCTTAGTCCCCATGGAGAGGGAGCATCCCCGCTCTGCAGCAGGTGGAACAAGATTGCCCACCAATCTTTCTGCTCTGTGGGAAGAACCTAATACAAGTAGGTTTCAGCAGTTGCCTGTTTGTGGCTGGAAAAAGTGAGAAATGAGTAGCTTGCAGCAGATCTAGGAAGCCAAGACAGGATTTTGGCAATGTAGTAGTCCCCTGAAGTTTGTGAAAATGGGGTTGTACCTGTTTACGCCAGAAGATTCGTACTACTTCTTTGAATAACTGATGGACATCAGAACTTCAGAATACAGGTATTGCTGAGAACAAACACTGTACAAATTAGTCTAGTCATGTGTTTGGCAGATCTCTCATTAGCAAGGAATTCTTAATAAGAATTATAATATTAATGAGTTTATCCGCTAAATCCCTTTCACAGGAAGGAAAGAATCAGAAATCTGACTCAAACGGTAAGGTGAGGACATTTGGCTGAAGGCATGAAAGAGGTGATGGGAGAATTAACATTGCAGTTCCTCTCTGGATTGTGTACAGCAGAGCAGGGCTGGAGGGAGAAACAGTTCTGACTCAACAGACCGGGGGAGAGGTGGAATTAGTACTTTGGTGAAGACTAAGAGAGCTTCACTCATGCTGTTTGATGACTCATTTTGTTTATTTGCAGTATAAAGTTTAGCTGGTGAGAAACATTGTCAGATACAAAAGGGCTTCCTCTGGTCTCTATTTGTCATTAAGGTCATTAGAGCTGGTGGGAGTTACCATCCATAGCAGTGGTCGCAGCCAATGCAAGACACCGTGGAAGGGGAGTTGGTGGGTTGCAGTCAGATTTTGCTGAGAATGGTGTCTGCACACTGGCACTCTCCTCTGCAGTGTTGTTGTGGCCTTACTAGAGTTCTGTTACTTGTGTAGATTTTGATGTGCTTCATGCTTGGCCTCTGATAAAAATGTGCTGGCAGGAGAGAAACACTGGAAGGCCCAGCCCTGTTCTGCTCCTGGGTTGAGAGCAAGGCTGCCCTTTTGTCCCATGACCACTCAGCTGCTGCCTCTGCACAAACACACACCTACACATAAAGCAGCTGGACTTTCTAGTTCAGATTGCTGCTGAATCCTCTCTTCCCTCTGTGCTCAGCTGCTGAGTAGTGGAAATGTAGTTTTGTGAGCTAAGCCAGAGAGAGTAAGCCGAGTTTTAAGCTAGGTGTGTATAATCTTCAGAAAAAATACTGTGTAACGGTGAACTCTCATTTTCTTCTGATTATTTTGGTGGATGCCAAGGCACCACAAATGTGCATGTGGGAACTTACACTGGTTTGACAGTGTCAATCTGAAAATGTACAGGATCCAGAAATGTCAGTATTGCACTTTTGGAAACCTATAGTGTGACAGTGAGGACCCCAAAATAAGTCTTAACTTTCCTCTGCAGTACTGTTGCTCCCTCTGACTGCTGCAGGTGCACACTGCAGTGGCACAGGGAAGATATTTCAGACAGGCTATTTTGAGTCCTGGAGACAGTAGTGCTAGGACACATACCATGTGAGAGCTTCATGGTATTGGCTTAACCTTGCCCCTGTCTTTTGGGACCAAGCCAATGCCTCACAAGTCCTCGCAGTTAACTAGTTCATCAGCCATGACTGTTAGCTACATTGTTTCATCAGTTTTCCAAATAAAAATACATATCCAACAGACTTGAAAAGGGTTATCACACATGTATTGTTCAGACTGGTGACTGGAGAAGCTCTGGGAGATGTAGGGTATGTTTCTGTTTAATGTACAGTAATTTCATTTTGATAAGCTGCACCATTTTGACTAAAATTTTGGTCCGAAACCAGAAGTGCGGCTTGTAATCAGGTGCGGCTTATCATCGTGAAATTACTGTACTTAAAATTATCTGGATGCAGGAGTTGAATGCCCTGTTGGCAGGTTTGCTGATAGTACTCAGCTGAGAGGTGCTGGTGACTCTGGGGGGAGGAGAGGCCTTGCAGAGGAATCTGGATAGATTGGAGTAATGGGCAGTGATTCATGGGATGAAATTCAACAAGTCCGAATGCTGGATTCTGTACCTGGGACAGACTAACATCAGGTACAAGTATAAACTGGGAGAGAAGAGTCTGCAGAACAGCTGTGCTGAGAGGGATCTGGGAGTGTTGGTGGGAGCAGCTCAGTGTGGGTCAGGAGTGTGTGCCCAGACAGCCAGGAGGGCAAAATGTATCCTGGTCTGCATCAGACACCACAGCACCAGCCTCATCTTCAGCACTGAGAGCAGTTCCATAACTTAAGGAGGATGTGAAGGTCTTGAGTGCATCCAGAAGAGGGCAACAGAGCTGGTGGAAGAGCTGGAAGGCATGTCCTGTGAAGAGAGGCTGAGGGCTTTGGGCATGCCTAGTTTGGAGAAAAAGAGGCTGAATTTTGACCTTGTCGTTCTTGGTAGCTGCCCGAGGAGGGGACATGGAGAGGGAGGTGCTGATCTCTTCTCACTGGACTCCAATGATAAGACACATGGGAATGGTTCAAAGCTGGAACAGAGGAAGTTCAGACTGAGCATTAGAAAGCTTTGTTTTTTAGCAAGAGGGTGGTTAAACACTGGAACAGGACTTCCTAGAGGGGTGTTAGATGGCACAAGACTGTCAGTGTGTAAGAGGCATTTGGACAGTGCCATTAACAAAATGTTTCAATTTTTGGTTGTCCCTGAGGCAGTCAGGTGTTAGACTGGATGGTCCTTGTAGGTCCCTTCCAGCTGAACTGTTCTGTTCTATGCTATTCTACTCTAGTCTGGCTTCTCAGCAACAGGCTGGTGCAACAACACAAAATGTCTTTACAAGACTGACTTAAGCTTCTTAACCTTTAAGGATTAGAAAAGACTTCTGCTTGTTTTACTTTCTCTGTTTGAACATAGCACGTATGGGTGTGCTTTAACCAAGTTCTTGTGCTGCTGCATTTTTCTTCTTAATCCTTGTAACATTTTGTTTGGCAAGCAGGAACAGTACGTGTGGAAAGTTCATACACCTGTGTAAATGTTATTGTTAACAATTAGTGCTCTGCTGAGAACTCAGAAAGTTTGGCAGAACCTCAGGAGAAAAGCTCTATCAAGCACAGGAACCTGAGCCTATGGGAGTTAGTGCTCAAGTAGTTGTTGCTGTGCCTCACATCCTGTGGGAGCTGCAGCTGCAGGGGGATGAGGATTTTGCATTCCTAATGGACCTGGATGAACCCACCTGTTGGCCAACAGTTTTTTCTCTGCTCATGTGGCACAGCTGCCTGCAAAGTCATGCCCTGAGCAAAGTAAATTCAAAGTTATTTGGTTTGCTTGAGCATTTTCATAACAATCTAAAGCTGCCTGAGGCATTTTCACCAGATTGGGTTAGAAAATGATCATGTGAGCTGCCATGCTGGAAAAATAGGTGAGGGTTTCTAGTGTGATGGAGTTAATGGTGAGGTACTGGGAAGACTGGTGGATAAATGGGGAGTGGTGGCTGTTTTACTGGGAGAGCAGCAGTGTGAACTGGCAAGGAACACACTGCTGCAGTTAAACATGTACATGGGTTCTCTTGTTATAAAATGAGAATATCCCACATCATCTCAAGGGCTGGTTTTGTCCAGCTTGGAAAAGGCTCAGAGGGAATCTTAAACTAATGATGGGAGGCTAGAGAGAGACATGGGCTACACCAAGGAAGATTAGATAGAAGGAAAGAAATTCACTGTGAAGAAAAATCAAATATGGGAACAAGTATCCAGAGACCTGCAGTCTCTGTCCTTGGAAATACTCAAAACTGGCAGGACTTGAGCAACCTGATGTAGCTTCAAAATCAGTGCTGCTTCCCTTAGGAGGGGGAGGTGATCTCTAAAGTTCCCTTCCAATATAAGATATTATGTGATTATAATTTTTAATGGCATCTTAAATTAGATGAAAGCAAATAGTCTTACTGAGCAATAAACGTTACTTGCACTCAAAATAATTCACAACCATATTCAGTACCCACATTTTACAAGCAGCAATACGAGGCAGAAATATCATTAATTTGTGTGAGACACAAGGTTCCAACAGCAGAGACCATAATGCACAATTTCCAGGAGTTCCAGGTGCACCACCACCTGGTATCTGCATTCTATGTCTCCCCCTGCTTTCCACTGGTACTTGTGGGATTCTCCAGGGTGCAGCAAAAAACCCAGGTCCTCTCTGGAGTAGAAGGGTATGAAGCAGAGCAGAAGTGTCCCTGCAGCTGTGGTGTTGCAAACCTTACGCCACTAAAATGTCTTACCACAGCTCTGCAGGTCTGTAACAAAACACCTGCATCATTTGATATGTTACATTAATACATAATTAGGATGTCAGTATGGTATATGTCAATTCACCAGTAACTGTGGCTTAAGCTGTGTTTCATTAAGAATCTTTATTGTTATGTGTGTAACAGAGACATAGAAATAGATAACAGCAAACATAATAAACTAAAGATGTGGAAGTCCTGGGTGAATTGTCAGCTGCTGTTCTGCATGCACAAGGTCACGGTGATCTTTTACAGATGGAGAAGATCAGTATACTTTTGTCCTAGTTTTGTCTGGAATAGGGTTAATTTTCTTCCTAGTAGCTGGTACTAGTGCTGTGTTTTGGATTCAGTATGAAAATAATATTGATAATACACTGATACTTTACTTTTTGCTCTGTAGCTCATATTCTAAGTCAAGGAATTCTCAGTTTTCCATGCTCTGTCAGTAAGCAGGTGCACAAGAAGCTGGGAGGGAACATGTCCAGGACAGCTGACACAAACTGTCCAAAGGGTTATTTCACACCGAGTGAAATATGAAATGAACTGAACTGTGGGGAATTGGCCACTGATTGCTGCTCAGGGACAGGCTGGGCATCAGTCAGTGGATGGTGAGCAACTGAATCATGCATCACTCATCTTTTTTGGGTTTTATTCCTGTCTTGCTCTTTGTATGTCCTGTTTCATCACTACTATTACTACTATTATTATTACTGATATTGTTATTATTGTATTATAATCTATTTCAGTTGTTAAACTGTTCTACCTTTTCTGATTTTCCTCTCCATCCCTCAGTGGGAATGAGGGTAGTGAAGGGGTGTATACATGGTATTTAATTGCCAGCTGGGGCTAAACCATGACACCTTTCTGAGGAGCCAGCTGAATGTACCATGCTGTTGTGAACCATGTTTGTAAACTGCAGTTATTTTCATCTAAAATGTTATGAGTGTATTTAAAGATGCAGAAAATGGCAGGTGAGATAAATGGGTCGACCAAGGCAGGTGCAGAGATCTGCTACTAAGCCATCTCTCATGGTGGCTGGTCCATCTCTTTCCAACCCTGTGTCATGCCACTGCTTCTGTCGCCAAGACTTTTCTGAACAGACTGGCTGTGCAGAATAGCACCAGTTAAAGGTGTGGGTTTTGTGCAATGGTCTGGCAGTCTAGCAATGGTCTAGAAGCACAAACTTAAAACCAAAACTGTCTCCAGTTGATGTAATTCAAATGTGACCCTGGGTTTCAGAAGGTAACACTGCATTACCAACCCACAAAGAGAGGTGCTTCTAGTAAAAATGACATGGAATTCACTGGTTTTCTTCTTTCTGTGAAAAAATGCTGTGGTTTTTTTTTACATTACATTCAGCGATTCAGCCTCCAGTGTAACAGAGACAGAGTCTTGTGTTCTGGGATGCTGTGGTCTGTAAACTTTGATTTAATAACATTTTGTAATAAGAGAAGGGAAAGGAAAGGAAAGGAAAGGAAAGGAAAGGAAAGGAAAGGAAAGGAAAGGAAAGGAAAGGAAAGGAAAGGAAAGGAAAGGAAAGGAAAGGAAAGGAAAGGAAAGGAAAGGAAAGGAAAGGAAAGGAAAGGAAAGGAAAGGAAAGGAAAGGAAAGGAAAGGAAAGGAAAGGAAAGGAAAGGAAAGGAAAGGAAAGGAAAGGAAAGGAAAGGAAAGGAAAGGAAAGGAAAGGAAAAGGAAAGGAAAGGAGGAAAGGAAAAGAGGAAAGGAAAGGAGGAAAGGAAAAGAGGAAAGGAAAGGACTGTATATGCATATTACTGAGTAATTTTGCCAATTAGGCTCTACCACAATGGCTGGCACCAGAGACATGATCCTTGAAGTTAGAGTGGTCACCCTGCTGCTGGCACTTGACCTGTTCTGTATGAGATCCCAGGTGTCTGTATGGAAGTGTGAGAGCTTTCTTTGTGTGCAGAAGATGTAACACACAGTTCCAAAGGCTGCAGCTGGTCATTATCAATGTGTGTTGGATATTGTGTCTTCCCTGTCTTTTGTGTTAAGGGTCACAGTGAGATTCAAAATGCAATTTTCCAAATTCTGTATTTGGTCCAGGAGATGTCTGTTAAAATAGTCAATGGAAAGGCTACCATTAACTCTGAAAACAACATTATAGTCCAGAGTTAACATCCAAATGTGTGGATTCCTTTATGAGCAAAGGATGGGTGGAGTTCGATTAGCAGTTATGGTGACCAGAATTGAGGTCATGTTTCCCTAGATACAGTCAGAATAAAAACCCAACGGGATCACTGCAATGATTGAGTTAAAATTAACTTTTCTTGGTGATTGTGGTGGTGTATTTTTAACCTGAATTGTTTGAGTGACCCAATTCAAATGCAGCCATGCAGCAGCACACTGGTGAGGACAGCGGGTGCAGCATCTGAGTGGGAGTGATGCCTTGAATGGAAGCACAGGGGGACAAGCTGTAACTCATGTTTCTGCCAGAGATGGCATTTTATTTTTATTTCTTTGGAAACTGGTGGGAAACTCAGGGGAAGAGATAGCATGATGCCTAGCAGCACTCGACCCTTGGGACTTAAGGTTCTTTTCTGTGTAGGATTGGCTGTGACACTTGGAGGTGTGTTCAGCTTGCAACTTTGTTTTTCAGGACCTGAGTTAGCTGGCAGTGTGCAGGCTGAAGCTTTCTGGTTTTTCAGCCATAAGGCATCTGGACCACCTAAACTGAGAAAACAGAAATTCCAGAAACCAAATGAATCTCAGCAGATGTCTATTTTTAAAAAGTTATTGCTTCTTAGTAAGGAAGAAATAGCTACCATCACCACCTCTCCTCACCCCCAAATCTGTGTCTGATGGTAAAGGAATAACTGTGTGAAATAAAAGCAAGGCTGAAGGAGGCAACCACAGAACACAGCAGGACAGATGAGACTGCCAGATTTGATCACATTGAACACTGGGGAGGCAGGTCTCACGGCCACTTACTGCCTCCAAATGAGTGTTGAAACCCACACAAATGTGGGTTTCTGTGCCTTGAGTGCAGAGGCACCTGAGGAAAGTGCAGCAGAGCCGTTGTGCAGACTGCCATCCCAAAGGCTTTTCACAAGGATACTACGCATAGTCAGTTTTATATTGGGTACCAGAGGAAGAAAACAGCAAGGGAGGCCAGGAATTAATGTTGAAGAAGAATGAGAGAATGTAGGTTAGCACACAGAAATCTGTGATGGTGATGATTATTTAATCTTCCAGTCTGATGCAGTGGATGATGAAGAAGTGCTTGGTTAAATTTTGCAGATTTTGCACTTCAACTGAGTGTAGTCCAGCTTTCCACAGCTCTACAGGCCATGAGATTACACATAAACAATCTCCACAGTTCAACTCTAAATGCTCTATGCAGCCTGGGATCAGCCAGAATTTTCCCTACAATTCTCATCTCTTGTAAACATGTGAAGCCAAATCGTGAAACTAAAAACTATGGAGGTCACTCTCCTATGCTTTCAGTGTTGTATGTGTGCATACATCCTAAAAAATGAGGAAGAAGCTGCTGGGATAAAATGCAGCTGGTACAGGGTATTAAAGAAGAGAAGCAACAGGCATGTGAGAGAAACTCATAGTAATAGGAGCTGCAAGTATGTGAGTGCAGTGTTAGAATTTCAAGGGCAAAAATGAGGAAGGTGGAATAGAGTGGGAGTAATTTTCCCAGAAGGCTGTGTATTTATTCATGAGGAATGATGCTGTAAGAATAAATCATAACTATGTAGGAAGTTTTTATCTGCAGGATCCTTGTCTCCCTGCTTGCTGAAGTTGGAAGGTATGAGACATCAATTACATAATTAAAGATGTGACCATAATGATTATGCAAAATGGAACCTACCTAAAGTTATTGCATTGAATATTTGAATGTAAAAGAAAACATCAACAACTGAAGGCTATTTGAAGAAAAAGAAGGGCGTATTCAAAGAAAAAAAAGTTGGTTTCATGCAGGTGGTTACTAAAATGGCAACAGAATCAAACAAAATCAAGGATTAAAACCCCCAAAACATTAACAAGTATATAAATTGCATTAATTTTAAAAGTCACCCTAATAGCAAACAAAACTTGTAATACAAACTATATTTCTACCAACTTAAGTCAATGGAAACTAAAAAAGAAGTGTATCAGGTGAGTAAAACTTTTTATCTTAGGATACAGATTTGTTATAGAATAATGTTTTCACAGGCACATAACTGGCTTGGTTTTTAGAGATGGCCATTCACTTAGGGCTTTGCATCTGAATATTTGATGGGATTCATGTTACCTAATTTAGAAACCTAACAATAGACATATTAAATTTAAATTAGTTGTCTTAGGCTGGCTCTAGAATCTGAAAAGAAAGATCATCTTCAGAGAGAAAGTAATTCCTTCTGACTTGGATGCCAGTCTTATCATGGGATAACCTGTCCTCAAAAGATGCTTTTTCTTCTCCGCTGCTTACAAAAAGAGCTTAAGATAACTAAGACTCAAATCATCTACTTTCACTGATTAAAGACATGAGATAAATCCTGTAGGTCTTGTAATCTAACATAAGGCATTCACATTCACAACTGTAGTCCTAATAGCTACAGGCCATATCCAAACACACTTAAGCAGTTTATGCTCTGCAGACTCCAAGGGTTAGCTCCTGAAAAGGCTGGACCAAGCAGTTCACACACATATTTAACCAGTTGGCAGTAAGCAAAGATTCAAACCCCATTTTTGGAGGGTGGCATGCTCTGTGGCCACTGTTTCCCACAGTGTGTCAAAGATGACCTCTTTCCTCTTGCTTCACCGGTATTTCAGCTTTGGCTTGAATGAGTCACTTGTCTTCCGTGTCTTCTTGGGATTTGTCTATAAATATGGGTTTCTTTGATTGTAAGATTTCCCTTTCCAACCTCTAAACATCTTGTTTAATTGTCCTTTTCAAATTCTTAATCTATCCAGCTCAGACTCTGAAAGGCCTAGATGGAATTCAGAGGAGAGGGATGAGAAACAAGGAATGCTCCTACAGGATTGTTTAACCTTCTTTTGAAAAGCCTGCTTACTCTCCTCACTTGAGACTGTAGAGCTGTCTGGGTAGGTACCCTCTCTTGCCTCCTTCCTTCATCTCTGTTCTTGGCACCAGAACAAACCAGTTTCTGACAAGGTGGCCACATTATTAAGCAATAGCTGTTGGGAAGCAATAGCAGATGGGAAGAGCTGGTTAGACAAGAAAGGGGATGAGAACGTAGCCAGCCCCTGGAGGTATCTGTGAGTGGGATTCCTGTTTTCCTGGTTCCTCTTTGCTTCTGGCTCATTGACTTGTGCTCTGCTTCCAGAATGGGGGGACAGGCGAGTGTCCTCATCTTTCTCCAAGGAGCATTAGCACATGCAGCAGTGCCAGGAGGGAGCTGCGGTTCATGTGGCTGTAACTGGGTGGGACAGCACCATCCAGAAGCATGATCTTAGGATTATTCTTCTGTATTCTTCTGGAATACATCCTGGTACCTTCCACTCTGCTTTCTGCTCCTTGCCTTGAAATTGGGATCTGCAACCAACTTCTGAACTTTGAACCTCATTTGTAAGCTGGAAACAGGCATGATCCCCATTGTCAGCCTTGTGATTCCAAACAGTGTGACAATGAAACAGTTTTCTGTCAGATGTAGAAAGAGAGTTGTGACCCCTGGGAACTGCCACCAATTTGGAAATTGCTGTTGTTTTCAGTTATTTTATGTGAATCTAGAAAAGATCTTTTCCCTTTCCCTGTAGTTCTGTTGAAAACTAAACCTATTCTAGAGCACTGAGCAGAAAAGACCAATGGAAGGTAAGGCTAAAAGCTTGTGGGTGTTTAGGCTACAGTGCTAAGTGGTCATGTCCTTGCCCAAAAATTCACCTCTGGTTGTTGCACCACTCCTTGGATATGGCTAACCACATTTATGGTTTCACTATTTTACTTTGTAATTACAGATTCCTTTCACCTCATTTATTAAAATCACTGTGTGTCCAAGTAGGCCATCTTTTATGCAATGTCAAAATAAATAGACAGAATTAATTACAAGTCTTTAAATATATGCATGAGAATTGCAGTGGTTTTTGAAACATGGAAGTGCAACACTAAAATTATTTTCCTCAATGAGATGACTCATCATCCCTGGGAAAAAAAGATCCTGTGATTTCATTGTATTTTCATGTCATTAAGAAAATATTATACTTCAAGCAGATGAGGGACTGCAAAATTTGCAGACCCATTATTACTGGATAGTGGTAGCAAAGAGAAGTGCATTGCATTTGCATACAAATACAAGAGTGTGTTTTAGAAACCAATTTTTGTTTCTATAAAAAAAAAAAGGTATCCATTTAGAAGACAAAGCAGAGCTCTGGTTTGCAGAAGACAAGCCTGGACACACTGTGTCTTCAATCCACTGCTTCCATATCTGTGTCCCCTGTTTGCTCCACAGACTGACCCTGGACAGATCTATCTGCTGAGTCATCTCCACATTCTGCAGCTTTTGGTGGACCCTGAATGGGTACTGGCATATTCCCAAGGGAAGGGCATGTGTTTTGCATGGGTGTGGGCGTGTTTTTGGGGGTCGCTGGCATGCTTTCAGTGGGTATTGGCATATTCCCAGTGGGTACAAGGACACTCTCAGGAGGCATTGACACACTTTCTGTGGGTGTTGGCATGCTGCCTGGAAGTGAGGGTGTGCTTTTGGTGGGCTTTGACATGTTCTCAGTGGGCACTGTCCTACTTTCAGTGGGTGCTGGTGTGTGTTCAGTGGGTGCTGGTGTGCTCATGCCGGGCTGCTCACAGTGATTCCCAGCCTCTGGATGTGGAATGAGAGAAGCAGGGGGCTCTGGCACCAGGATGGCATTATGTGTTTGAGTCTCACAGGTCTCTGGATTGCTGCTGTTGCTTGGGAGGGACTCCTCTGCCTTGTGGGACACCCTGAAAGCTTCAGCCAGCTGCTTCAGCATCCTCTTGTCACTCTCATGCAGCTCAATGCTCGCCTGCTCAGAGGAGGAAGGGGTTGTTTCAGTATCATCTTCTTCATCTTCTTCTTCTAAGATACCATTTCCATTCACCTCTTCTGGGAGCTGTGCTTGCTTTATTTTTTTGTACAATTCATTCCTCTCTTCCTGCAGAGCACGGCAAAGGTTCTCTAGTCTCTGGATTTTCAGCATGAAGCACTCATATTCCTTGGACCTCATGGCTTTCTGTAGTCAAAGAAATCAGTAAAGGTACAGGCTCAGTTGGAGTGCATGCAGTTCATTAGTGGAACTGGCAATTAGGAAATGATTTGACATCTAAGCAGCCCTCAGAGGATGCTGCCAGGTGGCTGGCTTTCACCAACTGTTTTAATAACTATGGTCTTTTGGACCAAAGCTTCAAGAGGAAATTCATACCTGTACCTACAGTGTATTAACAATCTGGATACATATTCAGAGCAATTACGCTCAAATATATTTGCAGGAATATCTGCTGATGATCTGGAGAGAAGGAAAAGCACAGTGGATGTCCATACAGATAAGCTACCAAAAGCCTACTTGGACTTTGGGTTGGTATCGGTGTGAATTTGGAGGAAAACAAGCTGCCTTTTTTTTGTTTTGTTTTGTTTGGTTTGGTTTGGGTTTTTTTTGGTTTTTTGTTTTTTGTTTATCTTGCTTCTGGGTTCTGTGAGAGCATCCTGAATTGGAACACTTTCTACACCCAGTGAGGAAACAAGAGATACAGAAATCCATAAAAATAGAAATAGCAACAGTACAGAGCTACAAAGCTAACCAGAAAGATCTGATCCAAGTTCAGCATATGTTTGGGGTGAAACTTCAGGCAGCCTCTTATTGCCTTTGAATGAGTTCCAATGTGCTTATGAACTTCCTTTGCAATGCCCCTGGGACAGCACATTTAAAAGTATGGTGAGACACAGTTCTTGCTTTGACTCTTAGAGTCTGACTACGCAGGAAGTTAATGAAAGGCATGATTTTAAAGTTCATTAGCTAGAACACATTAATTCCCTGGGTGGATGCTCTTATACAGAAAGTAGCATGATGTGAACTAATGCCAATTTGCTACTATGGAAGAGCATTCAGAATCACCCATTTTTAGAGCACTTAAAATTCAGTTACATAATTCAGTTTCTCGTGAATGTAGTGGACGCCTGCACAATCTAAAAGCTCTACCAGTTAGGATTGTCTTTTCCTCTAAAGACATCCAATTATCAAGGTAGCTTGAAAGAAAGACCCTTGGATTCAAGAAGAATTTTTTCACTGATTTGTGGGATTTTCAGGTTATCTCATCTCCTAGTTAAAGCTTTATGTTGGGAAAAGGATGCATCTTGAGATGGGAAATACTGCTCACCTCTTCAATCATGTCCAGTAATGCTCTGTTACAGTTCTCAAACCTGGATTTCCATGTAGCAGTATCCTTTTCCAACTTCTTCATTTTCTTTGTCATCTACAGAATCAGGAAAAAAAGCTGAATCACAACAGAAATTCCATGCTGAAGATGAAATCAGGGCAGCCCCTTTATTCAAGTCTTTGGCCCTACTCATAACTCTGCTATCAGTGTCTGTAGTGTCTGTGCTAAGTAATAATCTATGTTAACTGATGGATTTCGTTTGAAATATCTGCTATATCACTTTCAGCCTCTAGTCCGTAGTCCCAACAGTAGGACCAGTTGATTGTAGCCAACTTCCAGCTTACAAACTACCACAAAAACAAAAGGCAAAGAAATGGTGTTTGTCTTTTGACAAGACTACACTGTTAGACTACTGAGAAGTTAAAGACAGGCTCTTGTGAGCCCTCAAGTCCAGGGAAGTTCCTCCTGGAAGAGTCACCCCTCTATACTACCTCCACAGCAAACCACTAGCCAAATAGTACCATTTTTCCTGTGGGTTTTCTGCGGGCAGAACTCTCTGTGAAGAATTATTAGATGCTGCCTGAATCAGGGCATGAGGATTTTGAGCTGGTGGCAGAGCAGAACATTGTTTATTATGAAAACAGGTACAATATGTAGATGTGTTTGGTTTTTAACTCCCATTCATTACAGGAAATAAGAACCCCAGCTGCAAGGAAACCATCTCTTGGACTGTTTCCACATGGAAAGGGGTTGGAGGGCTTCAGCTCTGCCTACCCGCTCTAGTGGAAAGATGTGTAGCCTATGTCAAACTCTCTGTATCAGTGTCAGTCACCCAGAAGGTTCTGAGCACTCCTGGGAACATGGTCTGAGAAATGTGGCTTCAGACTCCCCCTCAGGTATGTCTTAGAGATCTGTATCCAATCACCACATTAGATTTTAGGCAAAATATTTATTCTTCCTGGCATTTTCAGTTTTAGCTGAAATTGACAGCTTTCTACTCTCCTTTCTGCTGTCAGTCTTGCAGAGCTGAAATCTAACCGGCTGTTGGTCATGGCTGAGTGTGTCCTAAATCTTATTTGAATGTTGATGAAATTATTCTTCAAAATGTGCAGAGATTGTCCCATCTCAGGTAGAATTATTAGAGTGAGAAACATCAAAATCTAAAAGGAAAGTGTCAATTAGAGAGTAGAGCTCCTACTCACTTTTTCCATCTCCTGTTTGAATGTGGCAAACACTTCATTGCTTTTGGCCAATGTTTTCTGAAATTCTTCAAATCTTTCAGAGTAGAGAGTGATCTGTAATAACAGATTAAAACAAAAAACCAAAAAATCCTCAGTAATTTGAGAACATCCAGGATAGCGAACTTCTACTTTGGTAGAAGATAATAAAATAAGTCTTGTGTTTGGACATGGAAATTAGCTTCTGTTTGGTGACTGTGAAGCACAAACATCAGGAAACAAAAACTCTATGCATTTTTTTATGGTTGCAAACTATTATGATTCCTCCATTGCAGAAAGATAAACTGAGTAAAAATAGAAAGAGCCAGACAAGTGATTTTAAAATAACCTGGGAGTTATGGATGCCCTATTCTCCTGAATATTGCAGCTGTGGTATCCCTATACAGGATATCCAGAAGAAAAGTAATTCTGTAGATATCAAGACTTCTGAAAACATTTTCCTTGGTTTGATCCCTGGTCCATCTCCACGGACCTGAGCTAGTCCAACCACTGATGCTGTGCAGGATCATTCATCTGTCCAGCCTGGCAGCAATCTCACCACAAGTGATGTGGTGGCTGAGGCAGGATGGGTGCAGGGCACTGGGAGGGTAAAGAGCAGCCTGCAGTATTCCAGTGTGTGGGTGGAAGGTGGTTGCCCTCTCTCTTCACAGCAGAAGGGAGCTGGATAAAGGATTATTTAGGAGCTTTTCTTTGGTGTGATGCCAGCCAACTTATCCCCTCCCCTGATACTACAGTGAAGTTACTGAGGAAATGAAGATTTAGAAACGGTTGCTGATAGTGGGGTGGGTTCCATTCTGGTTTTGAAATCAGGGATGGTTATATTATGCGTCAAGCTAGTTATGGTGCCCCTTGCCACAGTCACCGATGCAGGGTTCCAGCCAAGTACAACTTGGGCTGTAAGGGCCTTGGAGGCTGAGAGGAGGATACAGGCTGCAGCCCTTCCCCTGGAAGCTGAGTGAAGGTTAACCCATGGTGCCAATATCAGAGATAGTTGACATGAAGCTTGCATGTCTGTATTTATACAAGCCTGTAGCCAGAGCTGTGACCTAGGCACAAACAACAACTCAGAGGGATTTCTTTAAGCAGTCCAAGTCCTACAGCCTGGTGGGACACTGATACCAAGTGTATCAGTGGAACATTGACGTTTGGAAGAGCTGTCACGGCTCTAAGGAGAAATAAATGCCTGAGCATCTGAAAGCCAGGTGACGGAGCAGGGGTGGGAGTCAGAGAACTGAGGATCCTAGCCTAGATCTGTTTTAAAAAAGCTCACCTCAATTCTGTCTCTGCTTTCCCTTCCAATTTTTGCATATTTTTAAATTAGGTCAAAAACATTTCACGTTTGAACGGGGCAAGCTCTGACCTCAGCTGGGGCCCTAAGCAGCACCACAGCACTAAGAATAGCTTCTGCAATTTGAACTGAATAATAAATGAATGTTTTCATAGTGGCAGGGAACAGGCTGTGAGAGATGCCACTCACTAGGAGCATGCACTTGTGCTCTGAGGTCAGGGAGACAAGGACCCCCTTGCTGCATCCAGCAGGACTGTGTGGGCAGGGAGGGTGCAGGCAGCACTGCTGTGAGTCCAAGGCTTGGGAAGTGGAGGCTCCTCAGCACTGCCAGGCTGGGAGGATGCTATGATGGGGACACCCCTTTGGCCTTATGTTCTTCTTGGCTGGCATGGCTTAGTGGTTGCACTGTGCTGGCTACCAGAAATTTAAGGTCTCAGCTGGCTTCTACCTTTTTCTTCTGTTCCAATGCGTGAAGCTAAAATAGTCTGCCTAAGCATCATGCCTGGGGAGAGCATGCAGCATCCTAGGAAGCACCACCACAATTTGGGTGTACCTCCTCAGCTGGTGCCAGATCCTTGTCACCATTTGGAGTGCTGGATTTGGCTATCTCTGGCACGTTGTGCTATCCAGAGACAGGTTGGCATGAACATGATGTCCCCAGTTCCTTCCAGCTCAAGAAAGAAGTGGGTGTTCACCACCTCCTCTGAAACAGAGTGATATCTCACTGTGAAGTTTATATTACGGCTTCTCCCTATCTCACTGACCCAACATCTTCTCATAAATTCCCATGCAGCTGTTCCTCTGTTAATCATAGAATCATGGAAAGACTTGGGTTAGAAGACATCCCAAAGACCATCCCTGCCATGAGCAGGGACACCTTCCACAAGACCAGATTGCTTGAAGTCCCATCTAACCTGTCTTGGAACACTTCCAGGGATGGGACATAGTATCTATTTATTGCTTTGTGTTGTTTGCATCAAGGAGCTCTTTATGCTCTTTCTGTTCTGCACTTGCACAGCTCCTTTCATGATAGCATCTGGTCCATGAGGAAGGTCCTTTGGTGCTACCATATCGGAAATAATAAGAAATTAAAAAAATAATATTAATAATGTTATTTATTCTGGTAATTCCAAATGAAGGCTGATACGTTGTAAGTGAGAGCTCACACTTGAGCAACACATTTAACTGCATGTTTTATTTCAGGCAGTCTGATTTTTTTCTGCACAAGTCTCCAGTGGGCACGTGTATTCTCAATGCCTTTACAGATTTGTTTGACTCGTGCTTTCTAAAAACACCTTTTCTATTTCAAATGTTCTAGTTTTTATCAATACCTCTACCTTCATTAAACCGACTATGGAGTTCTGCCTGCATAAATATTTTTTTCTTCTGGTTCAACATAAAAGTTTAATTAAAACCACTCTGAGAAAATTGGGAGCAGGTTTGCAGTTGGGATAGACTCAGTTGGAGGCCTTTGAGGTTTGATTGCAGGACCCATCAAACTATTGTCAGCAGCAGTTTATATGTTCTATGGTGTGCCACTGGCTTGTATCTGCCATGAAAAAACATGTGAAAAACGAAACCACTCTTAGCATGTTTCCAGGTTATCAGTGTAACACTGGCATTTCTTGATGACTCAACAGGTAGAGATTAGACCATCTGCAAGGAAAAAGCTGGGACAACTTGCCTGTATGATTAACTGTGAGCAAGGGCTAGGACAGTGCTTTCTGATGGGTGAGGGATTGGCAGCTGCAAGAGGGGCTGACAGACTGGCACCAACCCCCTCAAGGGGGGACTCTTTCTCACAGACAGGTCAATTAATCTACATAATTGTTTCTTAAATCTAGAAAAGTCTACTGATACTCTCCTTGATATCATCTAGTGTACTCACTCATGGATTCAAGGTCTCACTTGATTATTCAAGATGATTATTGCATTGCTCCCAAAGTGTAGTATATTCTGCCTATTTCTTGGTTTTACTGCCTTTTACTTCACCTTGACTCCTGGTGTAATTTTGGCAAGTAATTTTATTTTATTGAAAGTTTCAAATTACAGCTAAACATTGAAATCCTAGAGACCCCTCTCTATAAGCCCTTTGCACCCCAGCCCAGAAAAGCATATGGGCACAGCAGCTCCAGTTTAGTAAACTTGTTTTCTGAAATGTATGTACTTCAGTGCTTTGTGGTATTAGAAACCCGCCTGAAGGGTAGTTATGGTAAATAATCAAGGCACACACGTTGTTCTGTGGTTGAACACTGTAAACACTCATAAAATCAGCACTGCAGGATGATTAGGGTCAGAGGGGACCTTTAAAGATCACATAGTACAATCCTCTTGCCTTAGGCAGGGACACTTACCCTGACCAGTTGTTTCAAATCCCATCCAGCTGGTCTTCAACACTGCAAGGGATGGGGCATCCACAACTACTCTGGGCAACCTTTTCCAGTGTCTCACCATCTTCACAACAAAGCATTTCTTCCTCATATGTAAAAGAAGTCTATCCTCTTTCACTTTTAAACTGTTACCCTTTGTCTTATCACATGCCCTGGCAAAAAATCTCTCCCCATCTTTACAAACCTCTTTTAAATAACAAAAAATTTGCAAAAGGGCCTTCTCTTCTCTTCTCTAGACTAAACAACCCACATGTCAGAGTATGATTTGCAGTATGGGCATTACCTTACAGTTGGCTTGAAAATAACATGCTTCCTTTGCAATAGTCTATGGGATGTAGAATGAGGCTAGAAGGAATACACAGAAAGTAGTTTGGATACTTTACCTGGGATGTGCCTCATGGGTTAAAAACTGGCAAACAAAGGCACACCATGCAATCACCTCTCCTACATCACCTGTGCCTGCAGGACAGTCTCTTGCTCCTTTAACATTTTGGCCTGGAGCTTCCATTCTGCAGCTTGGTTCAGGAGCTGTGTTTTGGGCAACAGAGAAAAAATTGTTAGATCCCTAGATTATCAGTTGGCAAACCTCGTCCTCCACCTACTCATGTACTGTGATAAGGAGTGATCTAACTTTCAGGTGAATACAGTCAGAGCAGTTAGGTAAGGCAGACTATTTAGTGTCACCCTGAGACATGGGACAGGCCATTTGTGTTCCAAAGGCATATTTCAATAGGAGTTCAAAATCTACTTGGAATTAAGTGTGCAGTACTGTGGGCTATAAAGAGTGTGGTATTTTAACACATCTTCACCAGACTTCTAGAGAATGGTTATGATACTTTCTGGCACATTTATTTCAGCACAGCTGCAGCCAAATTCCTGCTCTCCAATGAAATAGCAAACTTCCTTTTGTATTAATGACCATGAGTTAGCATGTGAGTATGGTCACAGTCAGACCTGCATCAAAAAATCTGTGAGCTTTCAGAAAGCCAGTGAATGCATAGTAAATGTCAGACATCTACTGCTGTCTATTATCTTTGGGCTCTGTTTGTAGTGACAAGTGGAGAACTCCAGCTCAGAGTGATAAATGTCTCCAGTTAAGTAGGCAGCCCAGGAGGAGCTGGAGGAGTTTCTTTCCTGGCTTTTCCTGGGAAGGTGTGCTTCCCTACTCCAAGGTGTTTGGCAAAATCACATTCTGATGTGCAGGCTGCAGATAAAACAGGTGGAGGATTGGACAAGGCTGAATGAATTGTAGGAATGAGGTGTGCAGAGACCTTTCCTAGCTACAGTTCTGAGTCAGCGCTTCCAAAGTACACAGTAATATTTTAGCAATTGGCTTAATCTGAAAGCAGGAAATATTTACCAGAGTGTTAAAGAAATGTCCCTGTCGTCTACCAAACATTTATAAAGTGTTTTATTAGTCAGGCCGAATATATTTTAGAAAAAGAATGCTAATGATAGCTTGAGAAATGAGACATAGAGAAGTTATTTTACCACAGGATTCTGCTCTGTTGGATTAAATTGTACTTAAATTGTACTGTAAATTGTATTTCAAATAGCACAGCTGGGCTCTGAAAATATATTGAAAATTAAAAGCAATGTGTATGTTAGTGGATCTTATACTGGAAGTGAAAGGTGAGTAGAAACACATGCAGAAAATATACTTGATCCCCAGTAAAAACTTTTATTCTAGCCATTTTATTGGAAATAACACATGTAAACTTTGCAAATACCACCTGGTAAAAGAGTTGAGGATGAACCCTAAAATGCTGACTGCCTCCAGCTGTTTGTGGCACAGAGACTATCTGAATTAGACTTACTGCATATATAAACATATATATATACATTAGCTCTAGAAAAATATTTCTTCCATCAATTTGGCCTTTTGATTTGGACCCACTGAATTTTTGTCATCTAAAGTTTCCTAGACAAGAATATTTTACAGCTCAATTATGAAGAAATGCCATGTTGTACTTGTTTTATACCTGCCTCTTAATATTTATTTTGAGAATTTAATTTGATATTTGATTCCATGGAGATAAATTGAATCAGATCTTGTTGATTAAAATTTCAAATAGGTTGTACCATGGCCAGTAAAAGGAGATGGTATGGGTTAAATGAGCATCAATTTGTGCATTTATTTTCTCAAAAGAGGGTATGCTTTACATGTGCCAAAAAAAAAAAAAATTAAGTTTGGATGAAATAAGGATTTTTAAGTTTCACCTTTTTTTGATAACTAGTTTTTAAGAGCGTTTTTTAGAAGATATAGGGTTTGAATGATTTAATGAAAAGTGCTTTGAAAGCCTTCAGAGCTACCCAGTCCCTAGGCCAGTCATTACTTCCAAGAACTGGACTATTGCTTTAATCTCAGCTAGGGTTGCCTCCATGCCCAGTGTGACTGGAATAACAAAAAGGTCCCACCTCCTGCACCATGTCTTTGGCCACAGCACAACAGATGGACACAGAAGGCAAAGAAAAGTTGCTTCTTTTGCCTCTTAGTGAAATAGTTCTCTCTTACTGACCCACATAACTTGTGCTGTCAGTAAAACTCCAAGAGTTAATAAACTCCTCTGTAATGGAAGCAAGCCACAGAGAGGCTTGCTCAAATTAGCACACACATTCTGAGGTGTGTGTGCCTGAGGTCATCTGCAAACACCAAGCTGGGAGAAAATGAATCAGAACTGATACATTTATTAATAGACTATGAAATGGTAGCAAGGAGGCTGAAGTATCAAGAAATGAGTAAGTATTGCATGTGGTGTTCACAGAGCAGCACTTTAGTGAAGGGTGGTGATGCTACACTTTATTATTAGAGCTATGATAGCTGCTGGAAGCCCAGACAGTCACAGGGGTTGGTTTAGTGAAAATTAAGCTTCTCTTGCTGCTGTCAGACTCTGTAAATTCCAATTATGTAGAAATCTGACCAATGCCTTGCAGTCATGTACTTGAAAGCCACAGATGCTTTAAACTGCAATTAACTGCATATCAAAGTTTGTATTGCAAGTGCTAAAAATGTCTGGTATGGGAGAGAGGAAGTACAAGTAGTGCTGACCAGTCATGGGATAGTGGTAAAATTGCATCCTTAGGTCAAATTGTCCCTTTGTGGAAGTCACACTTTATGAACCATTGCTGCTTCAATAGGGAATTGCATTTTTGATGCATGTGTAGAGTGAACTGTGCAAGCAATGAGATGTTCTCCTTTTGAGGTGTACAGGCAAGAGGGAACATCTCTCATTGTGTGAGGTAAAGAAGTTTTGCATAGGGGTAAAGATTCCCACATGGAAGAAGTGCATGGGAAAGCATCAAAGTCAGCCTTCAAAGAGCAATCAAACAGATAAAAGAATACAATAATTTTCATTGAAGAACACTTGAGAAATCCTGCAGCAAAGGTCATGCACAGGAATGAGAAAATTCTATGGAGAGAAAGGTTCTGAAAGCTCTTCTAACTTTGCACATTACTGAGGTGGAGAGAGTTACAGCTAAGTGAGAGAACTCCATCAAAAGCACCTTGATTTCATACAGGCATGTATATACATTACTCCCACAGGCACTAGTACAATAGCTGGGTGGGTGGGACTGAGAGCACATCAATAGGGTGGAGGTGGGAGCCAAGTGTAGGCCAGCTCTCTGGGTGCTGGGTCACCTGTGATGAATCGTGACATGCCTAATGATGTCTTGACTCATTGCATGGCTTTTGGCCTTAATTTCTGCAGCTAAATCTACCTTGCTTGGAGGTGATGCTAGCCATACATCACCAGCCTACCTCAAGGATAGGATTTTTAAGTGTTCATTTGGATGATGGAAAAAATATTCCTTGTGCATTGTGTTATACACCCACGGCATAAGGTTTTGTAGCTTATTTTCAAACTTGTTATTTCATATACACAACAAAGCCCTAAAGAAAATCTTTCACTTCCAGTCATAGACATTGATGACTTTCAGTGCTTTAAAAGACATGAAAATACCAAAACGGTGTATACCAGTTCTGGATAACACACACAAAGAAACTTTGAATAAAACAGAGACAGTCACAGGTGACAAGCAGCCCCAAACTCATGTTCTGAGAGGTGCAGCATGAAAGGTCACTAACACAAGGCTATATATGCCAGTTTTCCACAGAGCCAGTGCCTGGTTTTTTATATCTTCTCTTTTGAGGGTTTTTTTCCCTCAGTATTTGAAATCTGGTACTCATTAAGCAGAACTTCCAGTGACATCAGTAAAGTAAATCCATATTTGCTTTGCTATTGTGAGTGATTTCTTGGACATCTGGAGTTTTCTGGAGTTTAAATCTGCCAAGAATCAATGGTCATTAATGAAATTTTGGGGTTTGGCTTTGTGTAGGTTTCAGAGTGAAAGGGAATAAGTCAGCTGGACTACAAATTGTCATGCAGTGATATGCAGAAGCTGAGCAGGAGTGGGTGTTTCAGCTGCAGGATCAGTGCAGAGAAAGGATAAATGCTCTTATAGGCTGTTTTTGGTAAGAGGTGTATGCTGTTTCCCTTGTGCTCTAACCACAAGCCTTAAAGCCCCATATTTTCATCTATTTTGAGTATTTTAAGATACCCATTGGAGCCATGCTTCTGCTAATATATCTGTTTCCAGATATGGGGAAGGCATAAGTGTTCCCTCTTTATAGAAATCTTTCATGCTGCTCCTGAGTTAGCTGGAGGACTGGTGAAAACTAAAGCTTTCTTGCAACTGATGAGAGCCTGTCATTCCCTCTGAGAGCTGCTGCCTCCACTGAGAGGAGGGACCACATGCCTGCGTTGAACTCTGATCCTTTGTAGATATGAGGATTGCTGTGAAAATACCAGGCAGTCTGAGAAAATTAATTTTAGTCTGATTGAGTCACAAAATGTGTGAGACTACAGATGGAGGAGTGTCCTCCTCCCATCCCAGCTGTGCCTGCAGAGGACATCTCTCCTGGACCTGCTTTTCCCTGACCCCTGCTAGAGATCCTCCCTCCTCCAGAAAGGGAGGAAGAGCAGACAAAGCTGCTAAATGGACCCAGACCCTGCCTGCCTGAGAGAGGCACTGGCAAACCAGTATAGGGAGGGAAACAGAGGAGGGGAGGTTTGTAAGAGCAAGTGGCTCCTGTGGATTCCTCCACTGGCAAGAGTGGATCCATGGCAGGATGCCTGGGGAGCTTTGGACCCTGGGGGAATAGCAACCTTCAGTCATTTCACTTCAATCCCACATTCCTGGAGTCCTCTCTGAAGGTTTAGATGTGTACATTCATTGTGTGGGGATATGGAGTACCAAATCCCAGAGACAACTGAAAACCAGTGGCATCACCTGACCCAACATCACGATGCACCAACAGCAAGTAACAGTGAGCTGTCTGAAGCAGTCTGGGCTCTAACCCACTGCTCTGCAGTGTGCTCCTAAAACTGTAAATGCCAATGAAAGCAGCCTTTCAGAGGCTGCTCCTTTTCATGGAGCATTGATGGTAGCTATAAAAATTTCTCTGCTACCCTACCCCAGACTGGACCCAAATATATTAGTGAAATAGCATGCAGGGCTTTTTTTGGTCTACAGCTAGATAAAAGACAGACAAATTAGAAGGATAGGTACATATTCCTTTTCTTTCTGATGTCGCTCCTCGGCTTCCTTCATCATTTCCTGAGACTGCTCCAACTTGGCATCCACCAGTTTCTGTTGAAGTTCTCTGTGCTTAAATATTTTATCAAGGTGCTGCAAAAAAAAAATTCTGCTGAATGTGCAGGCTTAATTATCTACATAGACCTTCATGCTCATACATGTACAGCTATTTACTGGAACATTTAAAAGACAAAATCATTGCAAAACAAGAAGACACTCAACCTATTGCAATTACTGAAGAAATTACAGCTCTGATAAGAACAAACTGTGCCAGAATTAGCATGGGAAGGGAAACTGGTGTACATTATCAATTGTGATTTATTGTAAGAAAAAGAAAGCCTTAGCATCTTTGCCAGTTCTATGATCTACATATGAAGTTATCAGTATAATTTGGTATGATTGACAATTAAATAATTGCTCATCAATAATAAATATGCTGGGGACACACTTTTTTTTTAGCTGTTAAGTGGCCAATGGATCTAAGCCACAGTGTGGATGATGGTGTAGACACATTGCACCTGCAGTGCTTGGGAGCATGTGCACAGCCCATGACATCCTCTGTGTAGATACAAGCCCAGGACATCCCCTTTGGTCTGGCCGCACCTGCACAATGGAGGGCTTGGGTGACAGGACATGAAGTGGGGATCTGGAGATAAGACCAAACAAACCAGAGGTCTCCTCTAGCCTATAAAATACCCATGGTGAGTTTCAGGAGATGAAAGTTGCTGATAACCTTCTTCACTCTTAATGCACTTAGATAAAATTCACAGGAGCAATTATTCTGAGTGTCTCTCTCTGGTTTACATTTTCTTCTTATAGACACCACAAGAGAGGAGTGTACATTTCCTTCATTCAGTATGGGGCTTCATACATGATTCAACAGATTTGGAAAAGCAGGTATTGTATCAGTCATTCCAGATTGTAAAGACCGATAACTTATATTTTATTCAGTATGACAATGTTGTCTGATTGCACTGAGGCTCACAGTAAATGTATTTAGAAATTATAAAAAGACCCTTTGTGATATTTGTTGATATTTGTCATAAAATAAATTTTTAAAAAAAAAAGGTAGTTCGGGATTTTACTGGAGGATTTTTTCTGGTGTCAAAATTTTCTGACCAATTCCAATGTTTACAGAAAGAATAATTTCCCATCTGTCTACTGTCTGCTAGATCTCAGTGAGCATTGTGCCTGCACAAAAAGAATAATTCAATTCAAAGGGTCTCCTTTATCTGTCTTCCTAATTTTTTGCTTTTGGGAAAAGGTCAAATAGTTTACATCAGAGCCCTTCTCAGCAACCTGCTTCCGGAGGGAACAAAATATATTTGTTGTCACTTGCAGAACAGGCTATCATTAAAAAAACGGGAGCTGGGATGTACTCAGTGGGAACTTAGTGAGGAGGAGGAAAGGGATGCTGGGGGAGGTCCCCAGGGATTTGGGGGAGGTGTGAAGGGGTTGGGCAGCTTAGCAGACAGCTGGCACGTCTCGCTGCTTGGGTGCCTCAGCCCCTCTCCCCAAGGCTGCCGTGGGTACCACGGGCAGGGCGCTGTCCCGCACAATTCCATACCCGCAGAGAGCGGAGGGCTCCCTGCTGGCACAGCGCTGCTCAGAGGGCAAAGCACGGTGGGGCTACCCCTGTGGGACACCCGAATGATGGCCAGGCTGCTGGCAGTGCTGCCAGCTTCCCAGGGCACTGCTCACCTCTTCCCGCAGCTCATACTGGTCAATGATGCTCTTCAGCTTCTCTGCCAGCTCTGTGTTCTCCTGGCAGAGCTTCATGTTCCTCTCACTTTGCTGCTCGATCTGAGCCTGGATTTCACTCAGTGTGCCCTGGAAGTGATTAGTTATTTCTTTCCTCTTCTCATCTTCCTCCCGTGCCCGCTGGATTGTTTCCTCCTGTTGTTAAATGGGAGAGAACACGGTAAGTGAGAGGCATAATAAGCAGTTCCAGAAAAATACTGTTTCGGACTGGCATAAGGCTTCCCTTTGAAGGATTTGCATTCCTCTTTGGAGATTTTCTTGCTTTCATCTGCTCCAGTATTAGGCGTGATTCTAAATTTACAGAGCAAATTACACAGTGGCCTTGAAAAAATTAGGGAACTAAGAATTTGCATTTATAAAGATGGATGGGGAGCAGAGCTTCAGGTCAAAGCAAGCCCGAAGGAGAGGACAGACATGCATATTTTGATTCATGATACTGCACCACAGCTTTTGCTTCAGAAAAAGATATTTAGTGGAAGTAGTCAAAAGCTCTTTTATCAAAATTCGCTTTGAATTAAAAAATCACCCTTTACAATGCCTTGTTTTAACAAGGAATCTTCATATCAAATTAATGGACTTTGGGATTTAAATTTTTAAGAGAAATCCATCACTTGCTGAAGAATCCCTTCCAATTCCTCAATTTTCCTTCCCTAATTTTAAACTGACATGAACATTTGTACTAACTAGCTAGTGAATTCAAGGAAATCTTGTAAGTTGTTTCCTACAGAATCAAAGCAGATGTTCAGATTTAATTTTTTCCCTATTATTGAAGTTCTGTTTTAGATTTATTCATATAAAAGACAATGCATAAAGAATCTGGATTCATTGCTTTGGATCCAGAAATACAGACTATTTTTATTCCTTCCTCATTTTCTTCCAGGGCAGTCTGCCCTTTTGGGGAATGTAATCTTGATACAGAATGCCTAGGACCATATCTGCTGTAGTTACAAATCGTGCCAGGACCATGGGTTAAAAACTCACTCCACAGCATGCAAATGGCATACTCTAATAAGATTTCAACTGGCATAGTAATTTGCATAAAAATCTCTGGTAACACTGCATATGGATATTTTCTATAAATATATTTGAATAAAGCCTTAGCTGACTCTAATAAGGTATAATTTGTATCATGAATGTGACATAGCAGGTGTTGATTCAGGCCCTGCTCATAAAGTAAGGTGAATACCAAATGACCCAATTTCTGCTTAGCATGCACAACACGAGCCTGATCTAGGACAGCTGCTGTTCAAGGTAGGGCATGTTTGTCCTTTTGCAGTCTGGGGAGTGATAGGGATGACAATGCCTTGGATGGTGGGAGGAAAGCAAAGGAGCCATTAATAATACCCTGGTGCACAGAAATCACCACAGAGCCCTGCTGAGCTCTGCAGTTCACACAAGAACCTGTGTGTGTATTCATAAACAGAGTAATACGAAGTGTGAACACAGAAGGACTCTCCCTCCCAAGAGGAAGGAAGAATTTCATGTGAAGCCAGGCAAATGACCTGGGGGTTGGATCCTGGTTCAGTACTGGGTGTGGAAATTGGACATACAGAAAATTTGCAGCAAGATGGAAGAGAAGCTCTCCAATTTTTTTTCTCAGTTAGTGAGATTGTTTTTGAAACATTTTGCTTGACCAGCAATTGAGCTGTTTGTAGGTATTTTTTGTTTCAATCATTTTATCAGAAGAATGCTCTTCCAAAGTAAAATGCTGCTCACAAGGTGTTTTAAATCTACTGCCTAAGCATTCCCAAAAGGAAACATTTAATTTTCTTTTGGAAGGGTATGTTTACAATGTCATCCTTTTTATTTTATTTGAAACTTTTTCCAAATTTGACTTGAATTCCATTTTATCTCTAACATACAGTTAACAAAATTCCTCATGCCTCTCAGCTCTCCATTACATAGGTGCAGCCCAGAGCAGGCAGAAGGGTGCTTCACTTCCAGAAGTCAGAGAGAGAAATTGAACTTGCATGTCTGAAGTCCTCTCTCTATGGCTTCAAAGCATCCTTCCTCAAAAATGTTTTATTGTTATAACACAGGTAGTGTTATAACATGTCACCACTGTGATTTGAAGCTCTCCAGAGGAATAAGTCCATATAAATATATAAAACAAAAAAGGTGGTTTGTCCATATGTCACACCAAACAGTTCTGTTACAAGGTGAAACGAGACATCCGGAGACTACCAATCATGCAAATGTAAAAACCCAACCATCTGCATATGTGTTACTCAGAAGATCTTATTTCCTGCTCTTCTGAGGTAGAAAAATGGTATAATACAGAGCACAGAAACAATGCAAAGATTCATGGTTAAAGACACTGAGCCAACAAGCATTTATTTGCAGGGTGTAGGATTCTCTGTATCTGGTCTGCTTTGGAGAAAAATATACTTTAGAAGGATATTTGCTTGGGGATGGGGGCTGGTGTGTGTCCTGGGGAGCTCCTCAGAGGCCCTCATTTGTTAAATCCTTGAGAGCCCAGGCACAGATTAAGGGTGGGTAGGGATGAGGGGAGCTGGCTGGGCAGAAGGATGAGTGTGGCTACAGCACTGAGCAGAGAGCAGCCATAAACTATTGTTCTCTTTTCTCTGCCCTTTGGGAACCTTTGCACTCCTTTCAAACATATGTTCTTGTCCTGGTGCATTATTGTTCTTACTCTCATGTTTTGCTGCCAAGAATGTAAGAATGCATTGAGTCAAACCTTGTTAAAATTGACAGGATATTTTGCAGTTTGGGATTTAGCACAGGAATGTGATATCATTTGCAAACAGAAGAGTGTGATTGATACTGGAATTGTTCTCATGCCTCTCTGGGGCAGCTCCAGAAGATGATTGGTCTGCTGAAGCCATATCAGCCAAGATGATATGAGCAAGGAATCCTTTTTTCAATGAGCAGTGCTCTTCATTCCCAGGCACCACGGTCTGAGCCAGTTTGGAGCGGAGCCCAAAACTGAAGCTGTTGACTTTTGTGACATTTGTGTGAAAGTAATTTCTTAATGCCTGGTGGCAGGAAGGACGAGGCACCTGAGATGTTCATGTCACTACAGGATGCTAAGTAGCTACCAAACTGTCAGATAATTGGCAGAACATGAACTCCATGCAGAGAAATGAGTTGCTGTTGCTCTTAGCAGAGCTGCTCTCTATTGCAGTGGGAACACATTTTGCTATTTCATGAACTTTTATTCTGCTTGTCTTGGAGGGAGAATTAAACATCTGTGTAACTGCAAGGAAATAATCAGAATAGCTGGACTGTACATAAGTGAGAATTTGAGGCTGGTATCCAATACTAACTAGATATTTTTCTTCTCTGATCTGCCCTGTGGATTTTCAATGCAGTTCTGCATTGCATATTCATCACCACTTGGCTGCACGGATCTGCAGTTAATGGGAATTCCACACACCAGATGAGTGAAGATGACATTTACATGACGTGATGTGCATATAATGTACCACATGGTAAGTCAGAGGGGGTTTCTGATCTGGGAAGGCCAGGTTTCTCCTTTGCTATTGAAATGACACAATCTCCTAGCTTCTATTTTCCACATTTTGAAACATAATCAGAACTGCTAATCCCAAGCACTAAAAAATTATGAATCTCTGTCCTGCCAAAACCAAAATAAAAATATTTATGCATAAGATTTTAAAAATAAGATTTGATGGATTTTGTGGTTTTGGGCCCTCTCAGTACAGCAATAAGTGAAAGAAAATTGCACTTGTTTAAATAAATTGAACATGAATTTCTGGACATTCACAGATTTCCAGGAGCTAAAGCATAAAGGCTAAAATTGTTAGAGAGACAAAACTTGGTAAAGATAATGTATGCCTTTGTTTATTGCTTTATCTCTCATGCATTCTGCAAGTATATTTTGTCTTACTATCTTATTTAATTTTGGGGTTTTTTTCTACACTCATAGCATGGGAAGCAGAGGAAAGATAGATAAGAACTGAGTCTAAAATTTATAGGTTTATTTAGAGAACCTAGTCACAAAGTAAAGCAGTCCAACAGGTAAAAAGATGTTAGAAAGAGACTTTCCTAATTGTAAAGATGAAATGTGTAAGGAAGCATTTATATATAAAGAAAATGCAAAAGTCATACTCTCTAGCAGTAAGATTAATAAGCATAAAGTAGCTGGGAAACTGTGTGAGGAATTAATCAAAATTTGTTCAAAATATGTTTTCCAAATAGAATTATTTTTTCTAAATGCCCCAGTCTTCATTGATTTGTTCCACTGGTATGATTTGCTTAGGAATGTCAGTTAAGGCTATGCAAAGCACTGTACACTGTATCTTTAATTCACTTTAAAACTGGCTTGTATTTCTTTTGAAAGATTTTATCCACAGATGTCCTGGTAAATCACTGTAGATCAATATTGAGGAATAGCTCATGTCTAATAGAAATGACAGGCACAAATTTAATTTTCACTACCACTTCTGTGTGACTGTAACTGAGCGCAGAGAGATATGCTTCTAGCTTGCCTATCTGTTAAACTGCTTTTATCCTTCTACTAGGGCACAGTTTGAGTGTGTGTGTGACTATTCCCTCTCCCAGCTGTATTCTTACCAGCACACAATGAAAGTCAGAGTAAGACCCTGAAGGCCCACTCCTGAGCCGGTGGAAATGAATGAAAAAGCATTACCAGTAATAGAGGTTATAATAGGTGGAATTCTTGCTGTTGACAATTCCTATGTGTAATTCTATACACAACTATATCCCCATAAAGAAAGGGTTAGAACAGATCAAAGCAGCGGCCTTTTGCATACTAATACTAATACCATCACTCAGAGAAAAAGGATGATCGCAACAGAAATATTCTTCTTGGACATACTTTTTTTCAAGGAGCATAATCATATTATAAATTTCACACTTAAATGGTGTGATGTACCAAGCAATTGACAGACATGGTGTATGAATCCCAGCCCTTTGACACTCCTGAAAATTCTCTCTTTTAACTGATTCTCATCATCCAAATAACTTCCACAAATAATATTGGCATGCTTCCTGTCTTGAGGTCTGGTGTCTTGAGGCAAATATCCTGATTGACTGACCCTCATGAATCACTTGAAAAAGTCCAAGTGCTTGAATTGCATGAAAATACTCACCAGCCTCCTGTGCATCCACAGGAGCCAAGCTGGTGCTCCTGTGGTTCTGTCCTTGCACATGCATTTGCATCTGCACCCCTGCCCTTCTCTGCACTGAGCTCCTGCAAGCAGGGCTTAGAGGTAGTGTGGGCAAACCCAGTGTGCAAATGTGCTGGGAATATTTCCATAAGAAATAAAGAGGTTTTGGTGTAAATGGACCTCAAGATTAGAGTGTATATACAATTATATACTGCATGTGCAGATGCAAAAGTCTCTTTGATTTGGTACTAGAGGGAGATGGGAAGGGGTCAGCACCATCTTTCACCCCAGTGCTGGGTACTGTGCTAAGGCTCCCACTCACCTTGAGGTTCTTGTTGTGCCTCTGGAGCTCTCGGCACAGGCTCTCGAGCTTGCTACGGGCGAGGATGGCTCGGCTATGCTCACTCTGCAGCTGGTCCTTCTCCTTGGTGATCTGGGCCTGTCTCTTTTGTAGGTACTTCAGCTTTTTCTGCTCAGCACGATGTTCTTCAAGCTGGGTAAAATGGGGATTAAAACAGGGAAACATTGATTAAAATGAAACAAAGAGGGATAGAAAAATAAAGAAAATGTGCTCTTTTGTTTTGGGGAACGTCTTCACATTTTCTAAACCTCTTAGAAAATCTTTTGTATTTACCAGCACTAATGTGAGAGGAGAGAGGAACCTGGAGATTCCTAAGCCTGCTTGCTGCAACAGTCCCAAATGTGCTGTACTGTGGGTGGGTGAACATAATTTTTAACATTCTTGTCACACCATTTTAGCTCTTCCTTCTTTGGTTTGAATTTCTTTGAAGGACAGCTGTGAGGCTTTTATTTTTATTTCAACATTTGGAACTAGAGCAGTCAGTAGTGCTTTATGTGGTGAGGTTTCTCCAGATCATGAAGTGATACAGTAATCATTCATTCTGTTTTACAGTTTCCTGAAAAAGATGCAATTTCCTAAATATTCAGCAACCTGCTGGAAAAAACAACAGAAGAGGTGCTGTAGACCAGGAATGTTGTTCATGTGAGCGCTTTGTTGATAATGGAGGAGAATTATCTTCAGGGAAGAATTTCCCAAAATGACATGTGGCACCTCCTCTTGCCAGGCTCCTCTGGCTTACGGGACCATGTGAGAGTGTCTGTCAGTTGTGTTTCTGGAGGTCCTGTCATCAGTGGGGGTGGGTCATGGTTACCAAACCTCTTCTAGGCTCTTTGTCTCCACATAATTCCTGGAGGAAACATGGACAGTCCCTGATGTTCCCTTGGGAGCCTGCTGTTCTGTGGGTGCATAACTCCTGACTTCCCTAGAAGGCTGGTAGGGTGCGGGGTGTATTTGGAGGGGGCAAAAAGGACCAGCAACAAAATTGCTAATGATAATCCCTGCACAGCCTGGCTATTTTGGATGTTTGGAAAAAAACTCCTGTATGGTAAATTAACACCCTAACAGTCAGGTCAAAGAAACCTTTCACTTCCGAAGATTTTTATGATTTCATCTCCCTCTCCAACACAGAGTAACCCTCCTCTCTGCATCACAGGTGTGCATACATTGCAAGGTATTTCTGACATCCAGATATTTTCCGAGTGAAAAATAGTAGCACACGAGCTTAAACCTTCGAACCTCAATAATAACAGTTGCTGTTAAGACTACATTATCTAATAATATGGTACCACTTGTACTTATTAACCCCAGTATGACTGGGAAAGTCTGTGAGCACTGGGGAATGATGTGCAGCTCAAACAAGACAGTCAACAGCATCATATTTTGCACTTTCATCTGTTTTCTGCAGATGTTCAGTAATTTATGCTTACAGTAGAGAGCTCTGTATATTATTAATCAAATCACAGCTAAGTGTACCACAAAACAATGCTCTCACCAGCTTGGGCTATATTTACAGTTTGTGTCCAACTTTTAACATGTGCATTGTATATTTTTCCTCCTGTAGATCACAATATGGGCTTTTGCATCTAATCAAGCTGCACTAGCTGAAATAATTTTTCTAGTATTGTAGAAAAGAAATTTCTTTTCTGTAATTAAGGATGAGATCTTTTTCCTTCATAAGCTTGTTTTTTTCCCCTTCCCTTTTCCGCTGAAAAACATAAAAAGTGCTCTTTTTGCTGTACATTTTGCATGCACAGTCTGTGCTCAGTGGATAATGATTTATCCAAATTTCGTGATTCATTCAAACTATGCTTGAGATAGGGGGCTCAGAATAAAGTTGGACTTAATCATTATATGAGAAGTCTTCCAAGCATTGTTTTGCACTTTTCTCCCCCATTTATATTACTTGCACTAGAAACTTAAATCTCAAAGTTCTCAAGAATATCTAAGACATGGTGTTTTGCTATGAAAAAGACAATTCGCTGGTAAATAGGCATGCCAAAAGGGTCCCCAATGATAAATTTTAAAGAATAATTAGTGAAATAGAAGCTAAAATTAACTGCAAATGGAAGGAATTTTGATTTTTGACCGCTGATCTAGAGAAACAGTCAATTTATGAAAAAAAAGTTTTATCTTGATCCCACTGCAGACAATGACAGAGCTCATATTTATTTATTAAGATATTGTTCTTGCACCCAGCACTTGTGAGACTCACAGGACCTCTGAAAATAATCCAGTTATAAACAATTCTGCAACAGCTGTTTGTAAGTGAAAGATGTTGTAAACCACAGCCTGCTTTACTGACCCAACACACCCGACTGAGTGAATGAAATGTTCCCTGTTGGTGAGTAGTGTGGCAGAGCTTGTGCCCAAACGGCTGCGCTGTCCTGCTTCCCCATCCCTGCTGGCATGGCTCCTACCTTCAGCAGCCCATGCTCCAGCCCACTGTGTACCCACAGTCCTACAGACCGTGCCAGGGCATGGGCTGGCAGGGAATTAACATTGCTGGGTGGCCTCTTCAGCTACAGCTAGCCCCAACACTACTTGAAGCAGGGGAAGCCACTGCCAGCACCCAGCTCATCTGTCTCATGGCTACACCTTCCCCTCAGCTGTGCTGCAGCAAGTGCTTGTGCCACCACATGGCTCACCAGCCCCGGGAGCTGAGCTGGCTGGAAAACCACTCAGGAAAAGCAAGACAGGATCTGAAGTGTGTGATTGGAATGGACAAGAGGGAGAAGGGAGAGTGGTCACAGCTGCAGCCCGCTGCTGACAAGCCATTAATCACCTCAGCCACTCCGAGTGAGTAGGGTAAGGCTGTCTCCAACAAGGTTTTTGTTGTATTTAGTGAATGATTTATTTTAGTGACATTGCACAGTATGTCAGAAACAAGGGTTCAGTAGTTTTGTTTTAGCACCTTTCTCCTGCAGGGACTACTGGCAATACGGTCCCTGTGTTACACAGTGCTGCAATGCCATTGAATGCAGTGGAGAGCACTTTATAGAGGAAGAAGACTATTTCAGTTAATCCTGAGCATGAATTCCCTTTAAGCAAGAGATAAACTATGAACAGCCTGAGCCCAATTCATGAAATCAGAGGATTTTACATGAAAAAAGGGAAAGCTAAATTTCACTTCACATTATGATGAGACATGGACACATCTGTGGATAAAACCAATTACAAAGTCAGTGTTCTGCTTCACACATTTTTCAGAACTCCACAAAGCGTAAAATGCTGCAGCCTTGTCATTTGTAAGATTTCCACAGCTTATGGTCATACAGTCCTTTGACTACAAAGAAAAAAAACCCTTCATCTGAAAATAACCCATCTTAAGTGTGGAGAGAACAGTCAGGTAAGTGTCATTGTTACGGGGTGGCAGAGGCTTTGACTCTTCATTTCATTGTGCTGTGGCTTCTCATGATTAGCCTCAGTTGTCTATTATCTGCTTCACAATATAGAAAGTTTTAGACTAAGTCCTGTATTATTTTCATTTTGATGAAATCACCAATATATAATTTAAAGCAGTACCCATAACAGAAGCATGCAAAACTCCTTGCAGGAGGTGAAGAAAGGAGCCTAGACACCAGTCTCCAGTGTGGGTCTGTTTGGTAGATTTGCCTTTAAGTACAAATATTCTGCCTTATCAACTTTTTGACCCAAATCTTGTTTTCCTCACTTTTAACTTTTTTTTTTCTCTTTTTTTACCCATATCATCTGACCATGACACATTGGGATCCACTTATCAGGACAGACACTACTGGTATGTGAGGTTTGACCATGCTGCACATCATGTATTTTTTATACCTTCTTTTACAGCCAGTTTATACAGGAAAGAGGCAACATTGTACTCACCAGCTCAGCATACTTCTTAAACAACAGGTCCAGCTTTTCTTCTGGAGTATTCAGTTTATTCAAACTTTGCATCAGTAGGGTGGCTTCTTTTCCTTAGAAAAAGAGGAAGCAGAGATTTGATGCTAGAGGCAGTTTGTAGTTGATGTACTGTTATGAAATTCATTGTTTGATGCATGGGTCTGTAAAAATACAGGGTAAAATGAGGCATTTTGGAAGGAAAGTAAAACCTTTTGCTATAAATTTCTGGGTTTTTCTTTGCCCCATAAGAACAAATATGCTAAATCTATCCTCCATTTCAGACCTCAGAAATGTGCTTTATTTTCTAACAGAAGCATCATCTATGAAATGCTTTTGTCCTGTGTGATCTGATTTTCAGTCCATGTTTTTGCAACATGATTTGATCAGACACATGGCACATTTGACTGAAATAGGACAGAAAGGGCCTGGACCCTGAAGGCTCAGGAACAGATCTCTTTGCAAGTGAAAGTGGATCAAATCCAGTGTACTCAGCTCCTTTGCTGATCAACCTACACAAGACATCAGGATAAAGAGACTATGGTGTGGAAGTAAACAATCAGAGAGCGGTAGGTGCTGCCAGCCAGGTCTGGGCTACATGATACTCCTGTAAATCAGCCCCCTCACTGTGTACCAGAGATACACTGGGTACTCTGGGTGTGCAGAGCTAAATCACTGCACACCCATTTAGGTATTGCTTCTCCTCTGATACCTCTTGGTTTTTGTTTCAGCCCAGGTATGAAGTGGAGCTTCAACAGTGTTTGGTTATCAAATACAAAGCATTCCTGACATCCCTAGAGGTGAGGTTGCCTGTGGTCTCAGAGGCTTGGGCATGCTTTTCCAAATGCTTCACTTTCCTGAGGTTGTGAGACAAAATTTGATTTCTGCTTTGGGCTGCATATTTTCTTCTTCAAGTTTAGTGCAGTCCAGGAGTTCTGTCTCTAGAGAAAATCCTTTATTTCACACTAAGTTCTCTCTATAGCATCAGCATAAATAAGTGGAAGTGGAATCCTTGTGCGAGCTGTCACAAAGGCAGATGTGTGTTAGTAGGGTTTAACTGAACTTGCTGAGGTAACAGCACCAAAGCCAAGGCACTAGAAACTGAGGAATTTTCTTCTGGACATTCAAAGAATTTTTGAGCAAAAAAATCCATGCTGTATCCTGTGCTTACACACTTGTCTGTAAGAATGTCCTGTAGTGATTTCTTTACAGGCTTAGTCTGCATTTGGGTTTGGGCTCTTATGCAAAGGAGAGGCTTGAAGATTGGCTGGAGTCAAATGTAGGAAGGGAAATAATTTACATCTATATTAGACTGGAATGTAACTACATTGCTCTCTAGTGGCTGCCCAGCAGAAAGTACACATGTACAAAAACTTGCTGAGACTTCTAGCTCTGCTGCTGACAGCCCTGCCAGGGCTGAGGTGTTAGAGAACAAATGTATTGGCTTATTTCATGTATATTATATGATGAGCCCATGGGTTTGCTAAATGAAAATTACCTGGGCATGACAGTAAATTTATTCTGCAGGTCCCCATGCCACATAGTAGCATCATTATCATTGTTGTGACCAGTGAGTAGTCACACCTGAGCAGACGGGAGAAGAAAACATTCAATAAGGTACAAACGAGAGGCTATGTTTTCCTTCATCTAAGTTACTTTGTGCTGTGTGATCTTGGACTGACAGCTTTGGCTATCCAATGTGGGCAGTCTAGTAGTACATCAGTTTTGTGTGATATAACTTTTTATTTAAAATAATTAATATCTGATATAGCCTACATATTGGGTAGTGCCAAAAATAATTATCAGTTATAGAAAAATTGTAATGGTCACTGTAATTTTCGGTGGTAGCTCTAGGTTCCTATCATCCACACCAGAAACTTAACATGGTAAAGAGCAAAGACAGGGAGCTCTTACTTGTGTTTGCAGAGGGGTTGTGTGAGTATGTAAATACTTGCCTAGTCCCTTCAGGATTTTCTTCTCCAGCTTCTGCTCCTTGTTGCCGCTGGGCTCCTTTGCTTTGGAAGCATCCCCAGGAGCCAGCTTCTCTTTCTCACTCTCTTCATTTCCATCTTCATACTCTGCATCCTCCAAGCTGCCTGGCTCTCCCTTCTCAGGCCTGTCAGTTCCTGTAGCAGTGCTTTCCTTCTCCATCAGGCTCGTGGCAGACCCGTAGGTTTTAATGATGTCCTCCAGCTGCCGGCTCAACTCCTCTGAGATGTCACACACAGCTGCTTCGGGCCAGGCACTTGGCTGCTCTGTGGGGGCTGGAGCAGGGGATGGCAGGCTGGGGGCAGGTTTGTCCCCACTCTGCCCCTGGATGTCCTGCCCAGGTGAGGTGGAAGACTGGTCATTCTCCATGCTTGGTGCAGCACCTGACAGAAAAACAAATGGAGGGTTAATTTAAAGGCATAGAATTAGCCATATAAAGAATTAGCCACCAAGCTGTTCCCAAAGATTGGCCAGGATGCGAGTGATTTTGTGTGAAATTTGGGATGGCAGCTTATCCATTGGCTCTGGCTTGACAAATATGTCACACTTAGATAAATAACCAAAGTGATTGCCTGCAAGGAGAAAAGCAAATTATATACTTTCCAAGAGAAAAGCCTACCCAAATCTAACACTTAAGAATGAAATTCCCACTGCCAGAAATGACACATGAAATGACACCTCGATCACTTACACAATTTTCCTCCTTGAATCAAGTACTTGCCACATGTTAACTTTTCTTGATCTGTTTACTTGCAACACTGCTACTGATACGGGTGGCTTCACTTCAGAGCTGCATTAGTTTCATTTCCTGTTTCTCTCCTGTTGGCACATCTTAAGTCAATAATCATGAAAAATATTTCAAATGAAACTGGTGCACTGAAAATTGCACTGTGCCCTTGGAAAGCCCAGCATGGTGCTTGATCTACAAGACACATGGCTTGGTTCCATCACAGTAACAGTGAAGAATAAGATAAACAGCTCTAAACCACCCTTCTCTTGTACTTGCTCCATGCTGCTGACAGCTTCTTTGACAAAGTACAAACTACAGAATAAATCACAGTGAAATAAACCCAACCACACATAACATAGTTTGATCGTCCATGGTGTTTTGTGCGGCAAATTTCAGCTAATTTATTCCCAGTTTGCAAAGGGAAGCTTTTGTTTTCTTGTGTTTTTGAGCAGCTGTGCTCAACCAGGCAAATACAGAGCCCCCAGCGTACCTGTGTTCCTGCTCTGGCTTACCCAGGACCTGGTAATGGGGTTGTCAGCAAGAGCACAGGGCACCAGGAAAACTCTGAGTAGTGAAGGCCCCTTCCCTCTCAGAGGGAGAGGCTACTGGTACCTCTGTGTTGCCCTCATGAAGTAGTGCAGAGGTGTGGGGTGCACAGCTGGACCTTGATCTGCAACTAACCCCCACTGCTGCTTGACTGCACTCTTTCCTGCCAGATTTCCAGACTGATTTTTGTTCCTCTCCGTAATATGATTTACAATGGTGCCAGTGGGGAAGGAAGAGGGAAAGAAGCTTGCTTGCTTGCTTCTTTGCAGCATCTGAAGTGGTTGCTTATTTTTTAAAAGACTTTGAAAACATGGAGCTAACTGGGAAGAGCATATTGTTCACTGTTCAAACAGGCTGTAACATATATTTTCTATACTGTCTAAATTTCTACAGCTTTCAAAATTGTAAACTAACATGACCAAAGGCATTATATGATAAGAAAGATGTAATTTACTGTAATAAATGACTCAGTGTTCTTAAACTCTCCCCTGTCAAAATGATGTTTGGAAGTGCAGTGATGGCCATCACTAAGGCAACATTTTTCAAGATTTGATTTTCTAGCTACACGACCGGGCTTGCAGATAAGATAGTCAAATGAATTATCATCTCTCAAACAAATAATTGAAAGCTTTGAGTGGGCTCAGGAAGCACTTGAAAACTGTTAGCTATAAATCCATGCCCCTGCCATCCACCCATAGATACAACTTGCCAGCAGAAATGGCTCAGGAATGCATCTGGACCTGGCCTCACAGGCCTGTCACACAATCACATCCAATTTTTTCCTTACTCCTTGGGGCATAGTCATTATATCACTGCAAAATGATTGTAAAGTTATATTGATCTGATTTGATATCATGTTGAATTTACAGTAATTTCACGACTATAAGGCGCACCCTTTTGACTAAAATCTCCCCCCAAAACCGGAAGTGCGCCTTATAGTCCGGTGCGCCTTATCTGATCTACAAAGTTGCAACATTTGCCACCCCGGAAGTGAGAGCCCGTCGGCATCGGGGCCGCCCCCGCGCGGGCCGTCCCGCCGGCATCGGGGCCGCCCCCGCGCGGGGCGGACCCGCCGACTTCGGGGCCGCCCCCGCCGGCATCGGGGCCGCCCCCGCGCGGGGCGGACCCGCCGGTATCGGGGCCTCCCCGCCGGCTTCGGGGCCGCCCCCGCGCGGGGCGGACCCGCCGGTATCGGGGCCTCCCCGCCGGCTTCGGGGCCGCCCCCGCGCGGGGCGGACCCGCCGGTATCGGGGCCGCCCCCGCCGGCATCGGGGCCGCCCCCGCGCGGGGCGGACCCGCCGGCTTCGGGGCCGCCCCTGCGCGGGGCGGACCCGCCGGTATCGGGGCCTCCCCGCCGGCTTCGGGGCCGCCCCCGCGCGGGGCGGACCCGCCGGCTTCGGGGCCACCCCCGCGCGGGGCCGGCCCGCCGACATTGGGACGGCTCCCTTGCGGGGGGTGTTAAAGCCGCAGGAATCGGATCGGCTGCTGCGCGGGGGGGGCGAAAGCCGCAGGGATCGGATCGGCTGCTGCGCGGGGGGGGCGAAAGCCGCAGGGATCGGATCGGCTGCTGCGCGGGGGGGGGCGAAAGCCGCAGGGATCGGATCGGCTGCTGCGCGGGGGGGGCGAAAGCCGCAGGGATCGGATCGGCTGCTGCGCGGGGGGGGCGAAAGCCCCCGGAATCACGGCGGCCGCCGCGCGGGGGGGGGGCGAAAGCCCCCGGAATCATGGCGGTCGCCGCGCGGGCGGGGCGAAAGCCCCCGGAAGCACGACGGCCGCCGCGCAGGCGGGGCGAAAGCCCCCGGAAACACGGCGGCCGCTGCGCGGGGGGGGCGAAAACCCCCAGAAGCACGGCGGCCGCTGCGCGGGGGGGGCGAAAGCCCCCGGAAACACGGCGGCCGCCGCGCGGGTGGGGCGAAAACCCCCAGAAGCACGGCGGCCGCTGCGCGGGGGGGGGCGAAAGCCCCCGGAATCACGGCGGTCGCCGCGCGGGGGGGGCGAAAGCCCCCGGAATCACGGCGGTCGCCGCGCGGGCGGGGCGAAAGCCCCCGGAATCACGGCGGTCGCCGCGCGGGCGGGGCAAAAGCCCCCGGAATCACGGCGGCCGCCGCGCGGGCGGGGCGAAAGCCCCCGGAATCACGGCGGCCGCTGCGCGGGGGGGGCGAAAACCCCCAGAAGCACGGCGGCCGCCATGCGGAGAGGGGGAAAACCGCCAGAATCGGAGCGGTTGCCACGCGGGGAGGGGGCAAGCAGCTGGAATCGGGGCAGCGGCGGCACGGGGCAAGCCTGCCGGCATTGGGTCACCCGGAGCGCCAGGGAACTCCCGGAACAGCGGGGCCCTGGGGATGCTGCACGGAGCGGCGGTGGGCATAGCCCGGCCCTGCCGGGTACAGGCAGGCCCGGGAGCCAATGGCTGCCGGATTGAGGCGGGGCCTCGGCCAGCAAGCGTGCGGGAGGAGCTGGGGGCGGAGCCTCGCTGCAAAAAAAAAAACCCGGTGCGCCTTATAGACCGGTGCGCCTTATCTGATCTACAAAGTTGCAAAATGTGCCGGCTCCCGGGGGGTGCGCCTTATAGCCCGGTGCGCCTTATGGTCGTGAAATTACTGTAATTTACTTTGAAAAATTAGACCCTGTATGTAATTAAATAAATACTTCCAGATAGCCCAAATGTTAGCCTCTTGTTTGTGATCTTTTCTAACTAGAGTTAATTGACTGCCAACTAATTCAAGGTCAGTAAGAGTATTGTAAAGGCTAAACTAGACACTCCATAAAATATGTGTTTATCTCTGACATGTTCAGGCTAGTGTTTACTGTTGCAATCATTAATTTGAACTAATTGGCAGTTGGCAATCAATCAGCTAGAGAACCCAGGACTACCAGCTCTTGTTTAGGCAGAATAAAACTCTCAGAAAGTATATCCCAATTTAAATAGCTAATTTTGTAATATGTCTATCACAGAGGGAGAGCAGGACTGCAAAATGTTCCATTTCCAAATATTAATTTTTTTTCTGACTATCTCCCCCTCTTTGTAAGAAGGCTCAAGTTAATGTTCTCTCTGCACCCCAACCCTCTCCCTTGGCTGCCTCCCAACTTCATCACTCGTGGTAGCACCGTCTGGCTAAAGGTTTCCTCACATGTGAATCACAAAGCATGTCTCCAAATACTGTAGGCTTTAAATCCACAGTGGCAATTGATCTGTGTATGATGTGTCTCAGTAACAAGGGAAAAACACGGGTGAATGAAAGAGAAACTGGTTGATTAGAATCAAGGGCACAAGATGTTTACAAGGTGGCCTTGCAGGAAATCTTCCCTAACATACATTCCTGGCTAGAAAAGGATAAGTTATAATCAGTCTGAAACATGGCAGAACGGTGAGCAGGCAGAAACCCCAGAAATACAAAGCAATGAACATCTAACCCAAAGGTGTCCACCTGCTGGGTCATACTGGGGGTTGTATTTACATACAAATAAATATCCTAATGCTTTATTTTGTTCTTCCTCAGGCTAAACGAGTAGTCTGATAATTGCTTTCCAGCACAAACACAATGCCTGTGAAGACTTCTGTACCTTGTTTTGCACAACAGCTTCCACAGCGCTGCAGTTTATGTTGAGGGAGTCACAGCATCTGAGAATTGCCTGCTTACAGCCTTTGATGCTGGACATTTTTACTGCAGTTGGCCCCAGTCCTCCCTGGTACTCTAGCCTGTTTAATCTTGATGTGCACAAGGAATTCTCCCTTATCAGGCCATAAATAAGGGTGCCAATTTCAGCAAGATCCAAAGTGTTTACATTGCACTCTATCTTATACACAGCAATGCCTAAAAATTAGGTGACTGAGTCCAGAAGAGGAATTCCTTGTTTTTCAGACTTGCTCAATTTTAGACTAGCCACCTTTTCAGTTTTGCTACTCCTACTATGATTACTGCTGCCTCCAGGCACCTGAACTTCCAACACAGTCTCATTCTGTTTTATGGCAAGGGATAGGACAGACCAGTCTGACTGAGTCTGAGCATTGCATCTTATTTACTCTTTTCTTCCTGCATTCCCAAATCCTGGACTTGTTCCATAGCTGTGAGATCAGCACCTTTCTTGGCCCTGGCGTTTTGGATGGAAACTTGACGCTTGTGGCTGCTGCCCACAAATAGTCACTGTGATCCTACTCTCCTTCAGTGGGAAACGCCCCCAAGTGCCAGAGGGTTCTGCTACCTCCTCACTGTGAGGAAAATTCTTCTCCATTCTCCTTCTTCCTCTGTTAAGAACTTTGAGTAACTCAGGGCAGAAATGGAGCTTTCAGCATGGCTGAGCACACAGCATAGCCACAGCTGCACCCAGAAGCAACAGCAAAAGGTATGCACCTCAGATCAATCTGCTTACATGCTGAGTTTGTTTGTCTCCAACTATATCCCTTAATATTTCACATTTACAGCACAAATTACCTTCACTGTGCTTTGAAAACAGCCAGTATTTCCAGAGTAAAAGGTCAGTAGGCAAGGGCCAGTGACTGATTTAGCAGAGCTGCAACAGCCATCCTGCTGCTGCTGGGAAAACTGTTCCTGTGCTGGGGTGTGCCAGCCCCCCTCTCGCACTGCTGGGAGCTGACACTGCTGCCCAGGCACCCTCCTGGCATGACCAAAACACAAATTAAGCGTTTTCTTCCTAGCTCCTCTTGCAGGCTGCAGTCTGAAGACTGTCAGAGAGTTTTGTTTATCTTTTATAAACAGTGTGCTTCCCCTTCCTTCTCATGGCGTTTGCTTCCTGATTACCTCTTGCAGCTTGGACTTCTAGAGGGTTTACAGACTGGTCTATATTTAGCTTTTGCATCCCCATGTATTCAGCAGAAGGACACATGGCACCTGCTCTGCAGCTAGCAGCTATTTTAAGCTCTTCTAAAATGGGTGATGGTATTTAGCACTTTATGCTCAAAGTTCACATACACACACATTTGTCTAAAACAAAGCTTTACATATATTTGCCCCAACCAACACATGCTGATAAAATCTGATTTTTTATCTTTATATAACACCAGATTGGTCTGCAGTGACACTCAAAACAGCAAACATTAAACTCTGGAATTGCCCCTGCTACTGTAGCTCCAATCACCCTCCAGAAAAATACAGGCACCTTCTTACAGTCTAGACAGACACTGCCCAAGGTATTACTTTAGAAAGCAGAGATAAAACCAGCTGTATCAGCTACCCACTGCAATTTTCTAGGACAAAACTGAACAAAAGTTTGGAGTTTTCGTGGCAGTTTTCCATACAGGTTCAGAACCAGACTTGGAAGCTTTCTGAAGCCTCGTGCCTCATCTCTCATGTGGCACCTGAATCTTGACCACTGACTGTTGTAGCAGATCACACATGGTCCCCAATCTCAATTCAACACAAGCGCTACCAAAGCAATCTTAAATTTCTCTGATCACTCTTAAGAGAAGAATTTCTTACTTTCACCAACAGCCTTGGATACCTCCCTGTTTTCCTCAGATGTCACATGGTGCCCAGACTTTTCTAGGGCTGTTCCTAGAAAACGCAGGCTGACGCTCCCAAAGGGAAGTACTTACATTAAAGTTCTTGTGCCATGCCACCCAGCAGTGACAGCAAGGAAGCTGTTCATCAGACTTACCCGAGCAAAGAGAAGAGCTGAGCAGAGAAAAAAGTCAGGCAGAAAGCTCAGACAAGGGCACGCCAGCAACAGGACACTGGTTCTGTAATCCTGCCACTGAGGGAAGAGGGACGGGAAGACCAAGTGAGCAGGGAAGGACAGAATGACACAGGAGGAGCAAACAGTGCAGGGACTGAGTGCGCACTGTGCAGGGACCGTCTCTGATAGGCGCAGGGGAAGCTGCCTGCTGGCTGGCAGCATAAGCCAGCTATGTTGGCTATTCCCTGCTCTGACAGAGATAGCAGAGACATCAGAGACCTGGGCCCTCAGAAAGACAAAATAAAGGAAGGGTACTTACACAGATGCTACATTTCAAATTTAAGTCTTAATCCCTCAATGACTTGAGGCACTGTGCTATGTGAAATTTGTCTGTATTGACTATGGATTGATCAAACTTGGTAGAATTTTTCTGTGTGTACCACAAAGACTGGGATGGATTTCGATAATGTGAACTCCCAGCTGTGACTTCACTTTGCAGCCTGGGATTTGGGCAGGATTTGTTAAAAACAGACTGATTCTTAATCATAGACTCACTGGCTGGAAGAGACCACAGGACATCTTTAGTTCAAGCTCTTGCCTGAAGGAAGCTCAGCTGTGATCTCAGACAAGGTCTCTCAGGGCTTTAAATTAGTCTTTAAAACCTCCGTGGATGGAGACTGCATGACCTCCCTGGGAAGCCTGTTATCTGACTTGAATGTCATGGCACTGAAAAAGTTTCTTTTTCTACCTAGCCTTAACTTCCCTTGTTCCAGCTTATGCCTATTGCCTCTGGTCTTCCCGCTTTACATTCCTATGAAGACCCTGTCTCCATCTTCTTGATAATCTCCTCTAAAGCTGTCCCTTTTCCAGGCTGAACATCCAACCTTTCCTCACAGGACAAGTGCTCCAGTGCCAGCCACCACGGTGCTCCTCTGTTGAATTGACCAACTTTTCCATTAAGGCAGCAATGCTAAAAGAGGCAAGTGATGTAGCTGCCCCCTTATCCCAGCAGCTCCCAAACAAATATTGCAGTCAAGATAACCTGCCTGACCTACTTTCTGCATGAGACAGTGCCATTATGTTGGCCAAAGGTGTTGATACAAACAAGCAGAGCACTCCCCAGGGAGCTCAGCTGCACACTGCTTATGCAGCAACCAACATTTCCCACTTCTGTGACCCACAAGCCAGTCAAGCACCATCTTGAGATGCCGTATCGCCTAAGCACCATCTGCTACCCACTCCCTAGAAGGAGATGTAGGTCAGTTCAATGAACAGATATGCAAACAATAGAGAAATGATAGGCTGGTACTGGAAGTGGCAGCCAGGGCTATGAGAAGAGAAATGGGTCTCCAGCAAAAAACAAAGAGGCTCAGAACAAAAGGTGGCAAAACAAATGTATACTATAATGATTTGGAATAAGTCTTCAAACCGACTTATGGCAACAGAAGAACCAGAAATGCTTTGTGCCTGATTTATGAGGGATGTCATAGAAAGCACCTCAGTATGAACTACCAGCTCAGAAATAGTCCATATGTTAGCAGCATCTCAGACTTTTTCTGAAGAGGACTAAAGGTCTTGCTATATTTGTGGAGAGGGTGGAGCAAAAAGTTCACACTTGAGGTGGTTTCTCTACTTGGAAAAGGCAGCTTCTGTAATCTGGGGATGCACAGGCATTGTGGCTTCAGTTCTTTCAATTTTCTTCACACACTCACGGTGGCTAGGTGGTATTCCTAAGGAAGTCACTGTTTTAGGGATAATGAAAGGGAGTGAGCTTGCAAGGTCAGAGGCTTCTGTAGAAAGTCTTTTGGAGAGGGTTGGAAACTGGTTGGATGTGTTTTGAGAGAAGATAAAACTCTGGGGAATGTTTGTGACAGGACAGTGTGAGAGATCAGAATACCAGTGAAGATAAGAGAGTTTGTATGGGCTCTTTGTGCTCCTCCTGATTTGACTGAAGAATTCTCCTGTTCCAGTCCCTGTTCCTTTTTCTTTTTAAATAAAATCAGCTCTAAGATCAAAATGCACAACTGAGCTACCAAGGAGCTAAGTAACAGCTGAGCTGCAGAAACTTACTCTGGCATATTCTCACTCCTTGGCAAACACAAGGCAAGACAGGTTCAGCTCTGCTCTCTTTCACTGGGGCTAAAGCTATTACATGTCAGCTCATTTTTGCAACAACCTGACAGCATGCATGGGAACCCTTATCACAGCTCAAATGACATGATGGGATTCACTGGGCACTGGGAACTTGGTCATGTCCCTGAGACATCAGAGTGTACTGATAACAGGAATACTTGGGGTTATCGTTATAAAAATCAGCTACAAGTAGTACAAAGCGACACATTCTGAATTTTTCCTAAATATACAAAGTAAATAAAACAGTCTGTGGTAAAAGTCAGGAAATAAAAAGGCACAGATAAAATCAGTATTACTAAGTTTGTGGGGAGTATGTGGGTGTAGTTTCAGAAGATTAAAAGAGATCTGCTGGATTTTGGGCTGTGAATTGAAATAATTGTCTCAGGAATGGAAAGGGAAACTTAGAGAAATTTACAGGAGTGTGTTGAAACTGCCATGCAGGCAACTTACATGCTGAGGACGTCCAACTAACTGGCTCTTGGACTCTGTGTGCTGGGATGGTTACATCTGGCCAGCTCAGGAGAGAGTGGACTGAAAATGCTTTCTGTGAAGCCTGCACAGTGTCTGCAGTTTCAGCTTTTGCAATGTTTTAGGCATTTCATGTCTGTTTTGGGGAAGAGAAAGAAGAGAAAGAAATCATTCCAAATACATGAGAAAGAGGAGAAATTTACCTTTCTCACATTAAAGCTAGATGGCTCCTTAACAATTTTCAGGAACAAAACTGAGTATATTTTACAGGTGTGTGTTCAGCTATGAGCTGGATTGCGTATCAATAACCCTATGCTCTCTTTGTTGCACAGTGGCATTTCCACGGAGGTCGTAGGGAATATCACAAACTGTCTGTTTCTGGATTAAACCTAATCATTATCAGCACAAATCTATTGAAGAATAGACTTCCCAGGGGAGGACAAAAATTTCTTCCTATATTTGTCATTTTCTCTATATAATATTAAATGTGTTCAACCTTACCAAATGGAAGGAGTTTATCATTAAGTCAATGCTATTGAAGCTTTTGGGTTTCCTTCCTATCTTCCTCTGACATACCCTGTCCCTTCTTTGCCTAGGCCATTTTCCACAGCTGCAACATTCCCCTGCTGATGCTTCCTGCTCTCCTCACTCCCTCCAGTGCTAATGCTACTTTTGGGAATTTTGTATGTTTTCTGTGTCCCATGGGATAGTTTAGGTGAAAGACCAATGGTTCATGTTTAGAGTCTCTCAAATGCTCAAAGGCTTTAAAAAATGCTAACTCTGAAGGCAATAGTGTGTTGGTTAAAACCACTTGAAAAACTTTTGAGGGTTTCTTTTTCACCACAAGCAATGGCATGCCATAGTTCTTCTCCCACCTAAACAAACACTGAGTTTCTGCAGAAGCCCTAATAACCCCTGGCATTCATACAGACTGGTTTGTCCTGCAGGCCAGTCTTATGACAGAAGGAAAAGAGGCCGCAGAGATTCTCCTGCCTTCTGCACTGTCAAGGAAAGGGCTGTCTGCACTCCTTTGCAACTTGCATCTGCTCTGCTTCATGAGACCCTGCTTGCCAACAGCAGAAGAAAATTTGGACATTCCATTTGGACATTAGCATTCCCAGTCCTGTCACACACAGGGATGCAGACTTCAGTGGACTGCCATAGCAGTAAGAGTATAATTTTTTTGTTCTTGTGCAGAACTTCTCTAAGAATCTGAACGAGTTTTTCATGGCTTTCCTCCTGAACAGTTTTTGTTTATTTTTTGACAGATACAGGTTTTTCAAATTATAGGGTGCAGGGACAGAACCACTTGCTGTAACACCACTATTTCAGTCAACTGTATTATAAACAACATTGGAAGGCCAAACACATCTTGGGCTGCATCAAAAGCAGCATGGCCAGCAGGTCAAGGAAGGTGATTCTCCTCCTCCATTCTGCCCTCGTGAGACCCCACCTGCCCAGCTCATCACAAAAAAGATGTTGGAGCAAGTCCAGAGCAGGGCAACAAAAATGTGGGAGGACCTCTCCAATTAAAAAATACTAAGAGAGTTGAGGTTGTTCAGCTTGGAGAAGGGAAGATCTAGGGAAACCTTATAGCAACCTTCCAGTACTTAAAGGGAGCTTATAAAAATGAAAGAAAGAGCAACTTTTTACATGGACACATAATGATAGGACAAGGGGCAATTGCTTCAAACTGAGAGATGGTAGATTTAGATATGAGGAAGAAATTCTTTTTTTGGGGAGGTTGGCGAGTCATTGGAACAGGTCGCCCAGAGAAGTTGTAAATACTTCATTCCTGAAGTTTAAAGGGAAGTCTGGAAGGGGTTTTCAGCAACCTAGTCTAGTGGAAGGTATTGGAACTAGATGGTCCCTTCCGACCTGAACCATTCTATGATTTTGTGATTCTATGAAGTAACATTGATCTGTTCTGTTTAAATATTACCATAATATACTTATGTAATTAGAATGAATAGAATAGAATAGAATAGAATAGAATAGAATAGAATAGAATAGAATAGAATAGAATAGATTTACAACATGATAATATACAGTAACAAGCAGGCATGTAAAGTATATAATGGAATTATAATTTTGATGAAGAATTTAGAAATGCCTATGAACATAAAATATATAATTCGAATTTGGAAAGAGGCCTCATAACAGGTCTTGAGACACAGAAGCATAGTGACATGTGAAGAGTAGTCTAGAAGTCAGAAGGCTGCTGAATCTGGCAGTGTTTTTCTGCCATTGGCACCTACAACTAAACCAGTGTCGGGAGAGTCCTATGATTTTCCAATGAAAAGTTTGTCAAGACCAATCTCCACTGGGTTTAATTTACTTTGATAGAAATGCTGTAAACACCAGGACCAGTAGGACATTTTCCATGGTGGTCTCTTGGGAATAATTTCTCTCCTGTTTAGTCCTGTGTTAATGTGAAAAAAAGGAGGGGAAGGGGAGTAATATATTTGCATTCCACACTGTATCAATTTTCTACAGATTTCTTAGCTCCACATCAATCTCAAAAGGGTTGGAAGGTTGTGATTTGCCTTCTAATAAGATTTTATGGCCTGAAGGGTTTGTCATATACCTAATGTTTGCCACATATTTTTTCTTCCAGAGCTCAAAGATCCTGACTACCAATGGCACTTAATAATGCAGCCAAATTAGCTGACACAAAAAACCCCAATAGGCATCAGACTTAACTATTTTAAGCAAATAATTTAATTCTTAATCTACATCACGAAGAATATAATTTCTGCATTGTAGCAAGGAACCACTCTAAGAATCTGTAGGGAATCCCCATGGTCTGCTACTGAACACTTTTTGATTTATTCTTGGAAAGATTCAAGTCTTTTGAAAGTTTAAGAGCTAGCAAAATCAATTATCAGGGTTTCAATTTTCTCCGGGCAATTTCACCGCTTCAGCTTGCCCAAGAGACAGACTCTACATAAATACATTATGCTATGTGCTACTTGGAGAATTTGGCAGAGTTGAGAATTGCTTCACTTGAAAAATCACACAAAAGGTAAAGAAAACCCTCAGGTGAGGCATGCAGTCACACCTGAATGCATATCAGCAGTTTGAAAATAACTCTTCTCCAATACATAAAGGTAATGTATTGGGAAGGGAAAGAGCAGTTTTAGCTGTTTCTAGTTATTCTGATACTGGAGTGAAGTTACTGCTGATTTACACCATTATAAGCGAACACAAATCTAGCATGAAACTTCAAAAATGTACTGAATCCTGAAACAATCTTTTTTTGTAATTTCATTAAAAAATGATACTCCTCTAGCTTGAAATGATCTTCCATCAACAAACGGTGGGAACAGAGTTGGGCCAAGTCAACCATCAACCCCAGACATTTTCTGCACCTGCCAGGGGAAATCTCTGGGCCCAATTCAGATGTGATCATGCTGTAAATCACATGCAATTGGGAAGTCTTTTAAATGCCAGTGGTATGTCGGTCAAGAGTTATAGAGAAGAAATTATCTATTCTGGCATGATAGTATAGACCAAATTACTTTGTAAAAGGTACTTATCTTTGTCTTTTCCTCCCTTTTCGAAATCTTTCCATTTGCTAATAATGTTTACTTGCATCAGTTTCATTATCAATCTGTATCATTTATTTTAGATTGCTGCTAGAACTGGCTTATAAAAATTAGAAATGGAAAAGACTCATTAAAGGCTCAGTCCTGCAGCTGCTTCATATGTGGAGCTGTCATTGATTTCTCAAGCAGCACCTGCTTGTGAGCAGCAGAGAGAATAAAGCAAATTAGAAATTGGAGGCTTGAATCTCTCAGCTGTATGGGCTGTACATGGGCAGGGAAGCATCCATAATCGGAGCCAAGCATCTTTCTCTGGAAAGGTCCAAATAATCATAAGGAAGCTGAGGGGGGCAGAGTGCTGAACAAAACTGAGATTATGACTAACCTGTCTAGGAATACTGGAGGAAAGATTAGGGACTGACACAATGAAAATGACACAGACTGAGATAAACAATGCTTGGAAATCTGGGGAACATTTGTGGTGAAAGATAAAGATCTGTAGAAAGAAGTGGGAAAATAAAAGACAGTGATAGTGAAATAAGTCCTAATGAGGATCTTATTTTATAGGATAATGACAGGATGGACAATGAACTCTTAGTTCAGAAGGAATGATCCTGTGATCAGTAGAACTGGCAGCACTACTCTGTGATGTCTAAAACTGCTGCTGATGTAAACACCAGTGACCTATTTTAAGGCATGCACGGAAAGAGAATCACTACATGGAAAACACAAAAGAATGCAAGAGGTATTTGGCACTGGCAGATCAGAACTGTGAAACAGTGTCAATTGGATTTTTTATAAGGGTTTTCTAGCTATGCAGAAGCACCTTATTGAACATAACTTTTGTGGGATAAAATTAAAAAGAAGAAAAGAGAACCCAAGAGATGAAAGGATGAATAAAGAAAAGATCAGGTGAGAGCAAGCTTCATATTTTACTAAGCTGAAAGACAAATACAAGAGGTGGCACCAATGTCCCCAACTTGTTGAATATAGTAAATCTTCATTCATGCACATAAAAAGCCTATGCAAGTCATATTTATTGGGAAAAGCAATTTGGTCTCTAATTTAGATTCCAGACTTGAATAGGAGTATACAGACAGATACATACATAATATTTAGCCTTAGGTATGTTCAGATGTGTCTCCAAAACTCTATTACTATGAATTTAAAGTGTTTTTCCTCTAACAGCATTCTAAAGGAGAAGATGGGTCAGATCTCAGTGTTTTTCAATAGCCTCAGAGAAGTTATGTAATTTGAGACTCTCAAACTATTTGGAGTATGGGGAATTGCTGAACTAAGGGAAGAAAATTAGCTATTTAGCCCCCCACTTGGAATCAGAGAGAACAATTCTGGTTCACTTGGAAACTCATCATTAGGCAATTTGTAGTATTGTCTGTGTTTCTATAGCATTGCAAGATACATCACTAGTTACTGTCTGCTTCTGTGGCTTCCAATGTTTTCCAGTTGTGGAGTAGCTTGCATGCAAGATTGTAATATAACCTATTAAGTATCTTCAACATCAAGCAGCAGTGAACTGCAAAAAGCACATTGTACTCATTATTTGAAAGGGTAAACTGAGACATAAAGTGTTACATGTTAATGCACAATAAATAAGGACTTGCCCAAGGTCAGGCAGATAGGAACAAGATGTGTTCAGATTCTTTTGTACTTTAATTGTGGCATGTTTGTTTAATACAGGAGGATTCGAATTGCATACTTAGAGTGAAAGGGAAGTCCACCTCACAAAAATGTTGTGTCCTTGTGTGCTTTAGGCGCCTTCACATTCTGCAAAGAGTTTACATGAGCCTAAATGTTAACCAATCTGATCTATTCCTGTACAAAAGGTCTGTAGTTCACATGACCAGTGAAATGTGTAATTCTGATTTTCATTAAATTCAGAAAACAACTGTGAGATCTCTGAGAAATTTCAGAGGTTTTGACTATGACAACCCACACAGCAGAATGCAAATAAAATCACAGGACTGCAATATCATTGTTCTAATGACTAGTAAATATTACCTTTCCTCAGTTTGTTTATCCCACCGCATCATCTGGTCTCTCAGTCTCTCATCCATCTCCCCTGTCTTGTAAGATAGATAGTGAGTAAGTCACCCAGAGTGACCATTCTGTTATATGATTGTGCTTTCCTGGTGCTGCAGGCTCCTACTGTCTGGTTGCACCTCCAAGCTTCTCAGTGTTGGCTTCTGTGACATAATCTTTTCTCTCTAGGAGATCAGCTAGCAGACCAAGAAGGATAGTCACAATTCATGAGAATGTGAACTTTTTTACCAACCACAAATCAGAAAAAGAAAATAAAAGCAGTCTTTAGTCCTGTCCTTTCTCACTTATTTGCCAGTCATAAAGAGGAAAAGCTTTTGGAGGGCACACCAGTCAGTAAGGCCCTCAGAAACCTCCTCTGTGCCAGCCAACAGCAAGTAAGGAGAAAATACAGTTCTTTTAAGTCTGGTTTTCTCTGTATTCTCTTTTCTTTTATGTCACCAACTAACATTTGACTAGCTGGGTCCTTGTGAGGCTCTATCAATTACAAAGTCCTGCTCCATGACCCAGTTCCTTCGTAGACTGTCAGGTGTCAAGGATACCCACAGGTCATCAAACTTCCACATAACCTTCATCAACAAAGTGGAAGAAGAACGTCATGCAGCATTTCAACATGATCACCCATCTCAGGCAACAAACACTGAGGAGTCATGAATATGGTAACTCTTGGCACAAGGAGGTGTAAGCTGGCAACTTGCCTTTCTAAAGGAAAGTACAAAATCTCCCTGATAACAATGGATGCTTTACTGGCAGTGTGAATTGGTTTGGATGTTAAATATTATCTACACCTATATCTTTACTATTTTAGCAGAACAACCAGAAAACAAAAGTGCCTATACCCCGAAGATGTGACATACATGAAAGTGATTCATGAATATACTTAAGTTTCCTTAAAAAACAACATGAAATTTCCTCACAATGAAAGAGGCTGACCAAACCCACTGACAAGCACTTTGGAGCTGCTCATTTTTTTTGAGGAAGGAAAAAAAATTAGGAAAATGTGCGTCAATCATATTTCCATCTACTTTCCTTCTCAGGCCACCTGCTACCAGGGTGATACGAAACCCACAAAACTATGAAAGAATACATTTTCAAGTTATTTCACTTTAGGCTGAGGAAAAAGGGTAATCAGAAGGTCACAGCAGTTTTTTATCAGAATTATTTTCAGTAATAAACTCCAATAAGTTAATGTCAGAGCAAAATATGGATTAGAATGTTATTAATCCATTCTTGACCCAAACACCACTTGAGGATTAGACTCAAATATGAGACACTCTATCTGAATTAAGTTAATGAGAACATCAGATAGATTCTCAGTCATCATAGTGATTGCAAATTCTCATGTAATCCAATCTGAAATTACCATTGTTAGATGAGGAGTTGGAATTAGAGAGGATGGTTCATGTCTGCATCTGCAGTGCTGTGCTCATGCAACACTTTACCTTGATCCATCAGTGTCTCCAGCAACACCACTCCAGACTCTCAAGAAGGACTTTTTAAAAGAACCAAGACTAATTTACGCTACTATGGTATAACCTGACCAAGCAACATGCAGTCCTCCTAAAATGAATAATGTGTTCTGAGCACTTTTAGACCCACTGAATCTGGTGGGGTGACTTTGAGGGAGCTGAAGTAACTGCATTAGACTCAGAACATGCTATGCAGTTTTGGCATAAAGTAGTGCCTGCACTCCAAAAATGATCCCAAGGCTATGGCTATAGTGGATAAGCCACCTGTCAGGCCTTGATTTTTGACTTGAATTTCACTGACCAAGCCATTATCTAGGTCAGAACCCAAAGATCAACGATCTAGATTTTGGTTATAAAATGCATCTGATAAAATCACAGGTGAATAATAAAATTAAGTCCTGTAAATCTTTACCATTCAAGACCACTGTCTTTTGAAAGCTAACCATAAAAACCTAAAACCCCAAAATCAACCACAAACAAACAAAAAACCCCATCAAAAAACAAAAGAGGGAGAATAGAATGTACCTCCTGAACTTGCCTTATCTTCAAGTTATGAGAATGCCATTCGGGGCAAAGCTGTTATGTACAGTAAGAGCTGGAGAGATCTGAAGGAGAGGCAAGGAAGAAAAGTAGTCTCCTTTCCTTCCTGAGGCCAAAATACTGAGAGTTCAGCTTTGGACTTTAGAAGTGCTCTGCTTCACTGATTCCTTTGGAGGCAGAAATCCTTGCCCTTTAAACACAGACCTTGGTAACAGAGCTTGGGGGGAAACAACACAGTCCTCTAATAAAGGACTTCATTGCTTGCAATACTTACATGTAAAACAAGCCATGTCAAAAAGACGCCTGGACTGAGAGGTTTGGGCTAAAGGAATCAGTCTAGTAGAGTTGCGGTGTGTATTAATCTTAATTTTGTGAAGGCATTGTGGAATTGTCAAGAAGCAATTCTTGCATTAGGTAAAGGCTCTATTCCATAAGCATCCATCACTATTCATTCTGACTACATTCATTCAGTTAAAATGTATACAATAAATCAAATTAAAAACCTGCTTTTTTAAATACTTTAATCAATAAGAAAGGCAGGGCTTCAGCTACACCTAGCTACAAGCTCCCAGTACTGCAGCCTCTCCGCAGCACTCTGACAGCGAGGCTTTATCTGTCCTGGTAAATAACCACTGCTCCTCTTCAATACAGAAACTGTGAATTGAAAACTAAGCACTTCCAAGTAAGTATCAACAATTTAAACAGCTCTTTGTAAAAATCGGTGTGATTATCTGTGCCTTGGCATCTTTCATGTAAAGTGCTTAATTAAAATGCCAGGCAAGGTTTCAAAAGACGACAGCTCAGACGGAGACCATGAAGTGAGGTGATGGGATGGCGGGCTGCCCTGCAGCAGGTCCCTCTCTGCAGAGCCAGGGGCAGACCAAAATGCCTGTCAGAGGTTGCTCTTCTCCTTATAGGGCAAAGTCACAAGGTGACTTGTGACAGACCAGTTGTCACTCGCCACTGCCATCTGAGGGCACAGCTGCAATAATGCACCGGACTGGCTGACAGTGCATCCCAAAGCAAACACGCTGCTACCCCAAATACTTTCGGTGGTTACATTTGCCCTGATTAAACTGGAGTGAGGACATGAGGAAGCACGAGGCCTGTGGCGCTTCCCGGCCACTGAAGGAGTCCTACCAGACAAAGCTGAGACAGTGTATTACAAGGGATTTAAGAAGACAGAAGTTGGTTTTTAGAAGCAGCACTGACACGGGATTCAAGCCCATGTTTGGCTACAATGGTTTCCAGTGTGACAACTGATGGAAATGGGACTGCTCCCTGCTTGCAGTCCAGGAGCAGGGACATGCATCCTGCATCCACCTTCAAGAGCAGAGAAGCTGGTGCTCAAAACTGCAGGCTTCCTTGGCTCCATCCAGCAGCAGGTTTTTCTTGTAATGGTCCATGAAGAAGTTTAACACCTCAACACTTCATGTTTTCTCAAATTCTCCACTTTCTGGCATACAGTGTTGTGCCCTATCAGACATGATGAGCAAAACCAACCTGTCCCAACCACTCCACTGACAGTCACCGGTTCATAGCATGTGGTTAAGGGTTTACTGGTCTTCAGACCTTTTCCCTAAAACCTTAGAAAGATTTTGTATTCATCCCCACACCTGTATTTGAACTTTGCCCTTCATCTCCTTGTTGGATCACGCAGTAGCCTTAGTGCAGCCTGCTGATAAGCAACCCAAAATATAAGTACATAACCCTTATAATCCTATAAGGAACCTAAAATATAACTATTTAGTTTCTGTACAAAACAGATGCATGTAGAAGCTTGGTGTCTTTCCCTGTCATTAGAAAATCCTAGGAATTAATTTCTGTCTTCAATACATCCTCTGCTTCATATAAAGTTGATGGAGGTCATATAACTATATGAGGTTTTTAGACAGGGATAATATCACTTATTAGACCAAATAATGTAACTTGAAGTAAACAGAAAAGATTTTGAGTATCAAACCTTTAAATATGTATCCTGGCAGAGAGAGAGAGAGAGAGAGAGAAATCTGAAATACTCTGTGTTACTTGTGTTTGAATAGCAGCAGATAAGACATTTTATATACTTTCAGAAATGTCCCCCCTCGTGCACAGTGCACTAGTGATAGCAAAGCACTCTTCAGCAGAAAACTCACAGGGCAATTCTTAGCAGGCTCAAAACTGCCTTCAGCATCTTATTGCAATGATCATCTGCTGAATAATTAGCTTTTGAGCTTAAGAAACGCTGTGTACTCTCACAGTACATAACTGTACCACAGTTCAGACACATAACTTCAATACAATAACTTTAGCCACAGTTTTAGGAACTTGACAATTCTGAAAGTTTCTTTTATTTTACTTTATTGCTTATAAAATAGATAATATGCTGCCAATAGAGACAGATAACAAAATAGCCCAGTGGAAAAAAAAAAGGTGTGAACTAGTTAGCATTTCATGAAGCCCGATAAGGTGGAAAATGTTTTGCTTAGTTTTAACATGGTAAATAAGTCTTTCAAAATCTGTTTCAGGCCTGTGATCAAATTGGCCCTCTGTAATTTTTTAAGAGGGGGAAACGCACAGCAGATGGAGAGGGACTGAACCAACTCTATTAAAAACCTGGTGTTGCAAATTTTTTCTAAAATGAGGCAAAGAGAATAACTGAGAACCTACCATAACAGCAGCTCATCTGTTCAGTCATTTGATGTATCTCTTTATTGTTGCAGTTACTTAGACTCAGCTTTATCTTGTGCGTGAGCACAATAGTGACACCATACTGAAATGTGTAAATATATTTTCATAAACTATGTAAAACACCTCTACTGACAAAATGATGCACTTAGAACACATGAAATCCTGAGAAATGCTGCTGCCTTGGGTTCCAAATTCCTCTGATTCCTCATCTGAGTTTTATTGTACATGCACTGTTATCTGACAAATATATCTGCCAGACTATTTAAAAAATACTTTGTCTTATCATTTGTCAATGTTACCTAGTCCTTGTTCACACTGCTATCCCTATGAGTGATGATACAGAAATAGATCAGGTTAAGGTCAGTCTGTGTAGCCCAGATCTGTAACAATGGCATTTCTTAATCCTGTCTCCAATAAAACTGAAGTATTTTTTAAGAAATTAAGGCTTCAAAAAGGACAGCTGCAGGGTCAGGGACAAGAACTGCTTTTTCTGACTTCATCTCCCTCCACTCAAGGCTTGTGATCCACCATTTTTGCGGGGGTTTCTGATGCAAGGGTGTATTGTCCCCCTGGGTACCAGCTCACATGCTAAGCACTGGTGTGCCACACAGCCAGAAGAAAGCAGGGGCAGAGGACAGAAGGAAGAGGGCAGGAACAAGGTAGGAACAGGAAGACTCCTATAGCCAGATGTTGATGAAGAAGTCACCTATGCCCTGATGAACTACTTCTGTGGGGCTCCACAGACGCAAGCCTTTGGCTGACCACCAGCGATCCACAGGGCTTTATATCCAACTGAGTGTGGAAAACACCTCCCTGGGGAAAAAAAAAAAAAAAAAAAAAAAAAAAAAAGTTGGGAAAAAAAAAAAAAAGTGTGACTAAAAAATGAAACAAATGAAAGGAACTCCACAAATCCAGATGTTGGAATTTTCCAATCCCCCTAGCAAGACAAGATAAATAGGGGATAATCCTTATTTATATAACTTTTTTTTTTTTTTTTTAAGTAAAACCTGAGACACAGGCATGTTTTCACCAGGTTTGTGTGCTTATTTTCTAAATCCGCGTCGAGAAACTTCGGGAGGGCCCGCGCCCCCCTCGGGTCGGGTGCTGGGCAGGGTCGCTTATCGGCAGGGGCGGCTCTCCCTCCACGGCTCTCCAGGGGTCCCTCGGGCAGGGCAGCCACAAACACTGGGCCGGCTGCCGTGGCTGAGAGCCGTGCCCCTCCTGTGGGCCGGCACGCCTGGTCGCGTTCCCCGGCCCCCACAGCCCGCGGCGAGCACGCAGGTTCCCGGCCCGGGGCGGCTCTCGGCCCCTCAGCCCCTCGGCCCCTCAGCGGGCCGGCGGCAGAGCGCGCGGCCGCCGCCGGGGGGCGCGCTGGCGCCGCGGCCGCCCCGCGCAGGTGGCTGAGGGGCCGGGCCGGGCCGGGCCGGGGCTGCCGCACACCCACGGCCCGGGCGGGCTCCTCGGTGAGCGGGCAGCCGCCCCTCCTGCGGCCTCCAGCCCAGCGCCCACCCGTGAATTCTTGGCTCCTGGGGAACAAGGACGAGGACGGCGTTAATCAGTGCCCAATTTCCCACCGAGGGCGCGTTGTGTGGCGGGCCCGGCTTAGGGCTGATCTGCCTTCCAAATAAAGCAGCGCGTCTATTTATGGCCGTGGCTTAAAGAGGAGCAGATCTCATGTACCATGTTGGAAGTTCTTGAAAAACGGCCAAAGTACAGAGGTCAAGTTTCCTGTACTGACAGCAACTTAGCGGGATGCGAGGCGGCAGTGTCCTTCGTGAGGAGCTGGAGAACTGGGTCACTGTGCATCCTTCACTAATCGCTGGGTTCCAGCAATAAATCACTTCAGTCTATTTGGAAGCGGCTTGGAGGACCGAGAGAATCTACTTGAAAGCCTGTTACTATCTCAGCCATGGGAGCCAGTGGAAGCATTGCCAAGGGGTTCATGTCTGTCAAGATGAGGGTCAGGCCCCCAATATTGCTCAGTAGATGATATAATGAATAAAAAAATCCACACTTGTGCTATCCACTGGGATCTAACTCTTCGTTAGAAATTAAGGGACAAGGCGGACAATATGATTGTTTGGCAAATTTCCCCAGGGTCTGCTTTTAAGAAATCATAAAGCCCCTTGGCGACGCCTTGCCCAAAGCCAGTGCTTTCAGTAGCTGCTGTTGCTCAGAGGCAGCAGCTCTCAGTTTTACAAGGAGTTGTATGCAAATAGACTCTACCAGTGTGCCCATGGAACTGCCTACTCTTGGAAAAGCTTGCATGGAAGGATTTAATGTTGACAGACTTAAGTAGTGATGTCTCAACTGTGAAGAATCTGTTGTTTAACCAACTTTATGAAGCAAAAGTGCCTATCATTAAAGTGCGAGTATTCCCTTTGGTTTTAGAAGATCATCGAGGCTTTAAACATCTATGCAATTTGGTATGCACATAATTTGATAGTCTGTTTTACAAGAAGTTGATTAGAATCAGAAAAATCACCCTCCCTAACTCTCACAGAAGAGGGCAATGAAACGTGTGCAGATCAAACAGCCTTAAAATGGAAAAAGGATTTATATAGTGGCAAATTGGGCAATGGCTCTTAAAACTACAGCTGTATTCTTCTAAACACTCTTTTATATTATTGGTGAGTTGGTAAGTTATGATTTACTGTCATTTGATGTAAAATTTACTGTCACAAACGTTAGCAATCACTGGCTGAAACCAGAAGGGTGTTTTTTTTTAAATTCTTGGTATTGAGTTTTCTAGGAATGGACTGTCACTGCCTGCAGAGCACGTTTTGTCATCTCAGTTTTTCCCAGAAGCATGCACTTCATTTTTTTTTACCTTTGTTAATACTTAATTTTAGGGTTTTTTTTTTACATTCATAAACATGTTAGCTGCTTTATGTCTGTAAGGCAAAGAAGGACAAGTATCAGTTTTCTCACCAGCTGGGGCAATCTTAGAAATAGTAATCAGTTTAATTTCCCAGCTTGATTCAAAACACTGCTATTTACACTCCCATTGTGTGGTGATATCTTCCTGTTTACGTGACCAGGTTTAAAATTTAACTACATCCACCATGCTGTTTTTCTTCCTAATTCAGAAGACATGGATTAAAAAGTAAGCAAAAAGAAAGCTCAGTGGTACTGCTCCTCTATCAAACTTGGGAAGCATGGCTAAACAGGATTACATGTATTATTAGGGTCCTGATCCCACAGCCCTCAGCAAACTAATGACTTGTGCAGGAACTTTGCCAAAGGCCGGGTGAGGGCAGGAGACAGCAACAGTTGGCACTAAATGTCAGCTGCCTTAAAATAATGGGCATTTTTCTGCGAAATATTTTAAGTAGATCTGTATGGATTTGTGTCAGCGGCTTCAGTTGGCAGCAGTTTCTGGGAGAGGGGTCAGAGATATCCCACTGTGGAATATTTCAATGATATATTCTCCCTTCTCTTAAGCCACTGGAAATTAAATGAAACTGGTTTCAGTGTCGCACAGATCTGGATTGATGCAGCAATCTTCTGTGTTACCCTGTGAGGTGAGAGAGGCAGAGGGGTGACACCCACCACCCTCCCTTCCCCCACTTTTTACATAGCTCTTCCAGGTGAGATAACAAATATACAAAAGAACAAAGTCTACTATATAAATGAAAGCAGATTTATAAAATTACATGTTTAATAGATAAATATAATAAATACTTTATGCATCATAACTCTGGACAACTACATTTAAAGCAAGTATGTTGGCAAGTCACAAGAAAAGTTGCTCCCTTGGCAACTTTATTTTTCAGAAAACCACACTGACAGGCATATTACAATGTAACGCATGAGGCTTTATGCTGTAAGTATGTTCAAATTCCGCTCACCTACCGAGTTCACCATGACATATATATGGGTGTAGTGTACTTTCTATCTTGGAATGTCTTTTTGCACACCAACACGGTTGTACAGATAGATGTTATGTTCTACTTACCAGGGACAGTGGGGAAGAGTTTTGAAGAAAAATACTGGTAAATGACTTCTAGAAAAACTAAAGCATTTCTTAACTTTTTATTGACATTGGCAAATTAAAATAGAATAAATTAACAATATTTTCTCAAAAAAATGTTTTGTACAAAAATACTGTCAAAATTTCCTGAAAAGCTTTCAACACAGTAGTATCTTTTCATGTACTGAATAAACTATATTAGCACAGTGTCAAAACGCTGAAGACAGAAACAAAATAAAATAAAAAAAAAATCTGTGAAATGTTTGCCACTAGTCAACATTCCATCCACACCATATTATTGTCTGTACATATGGGGGAGGGGGAATGGGTAGCAGACTTTTTAAGTAACAGTATTACTTTTCCTGATCTGGAAAGGTTTGGCCCACATCTGTTAAGCTTCCAGTTTAGCGTATTCAGAAGAAAAAAAAAAATTAGTCTGCACTGCAATGCATAGTTAAAAATTAAGCAAGATGGCAGCTTTTGTGCAGTAGTATCTGCCCTTCAAAGTTCATGCAACCAACTAATGCAATTTTTTTCCCGGTTCACTCAGAATTTGAATGCGGTTCAAATCATTGGAAATCATAGTTTACAAAATCCACAAGATTAAGCAATTTGCCAAGATTAATATCTAACAGTCCGGCACTGTGGGAATTATGGGCACATTACTGCGAGGAAATTAAGAGAGGGAGGTCGGGAGGGGGGCAACCAACATAAAAAGGCAGAGTTTGCTAGATATTATTACTACAGGAGGGGAGGTGAGTGACAAAGCTACAAAGAGAAAAAAAAAAAAAAAGTGGCAGCGATTAAAAAAAAAATTATACAAGCGCATAGTTGACTCTGCTTTCCAGATTCTCACCTTTTCAAGCCCTGAAAAGTGAGACACCGTGTCTAGGGGAATGTTTTCATTCGCACCGATAAAAGTCCTTTGTTTGTTTTAAATGAATCAGCAGCTCACCCTGCTGGGCTGCTGTTTGCAAACGAAGTCTGTCATGAAGTCAAACTCGTTCTGTCCCAACCACAGCTCGGGAAGCTCCTTGATGCGATCCAGCCCCATTTCGATGACTAAGGACATGAGGACCTCCTCGTCGATGAAGTCCGTGTCTATGACATTGGGCGGCAGCATTGCCGCGGGGACGTGGGGGACGGCGGGAGGCAAGCCGCTGCCGCCGCCGCCGTGCTTGGGGTTGCAGTCCCTGAAATGCTGCTGGCTGCCGCCGTTCAGCTGGTGGCTACCGGGGTGCAAGTCCGGCATGTAGTGGCTGTGGGGGTAGGGGTGGTGGCTGAAGTACTGGTTGTTCAGCTTCTGGAGCTGCATGCTGGCGCTCAGCTGCCCTCCCGGGCTGGCGACGGGGGGGGCCATGAACTGGGAGCCGCTGAAGCGGGCGGGGGGCGGCATGCTGCCCGCCGGGTGCCCTCCGCTCACGCCGCCCGGCCCCATGGCGTGCCTCACCCCGCTGCTCGCGTTCATACTCCCAGCTCCGTAATGTATATGGTCGCCCATCAGGGCGCTGAAGGCGTGCTGCTGCGGCGGCTGCTGCTGCTGGTGGTGGTGATGGGGGGTGGGAAACTGCCCCATGCCCATCCGATGCGCAGGGTGGTGGTGGAGCCCGCCGGATCCGTCGGGGAATCGCCCGTGGTTCATGGCCATCATGTGGTCTGCCATGGCTCACCTGGAAAGTTAGCGTGTGAATACATTAGGAAAATGCACCCTCCTCGGACATCCAGCCGCCCTCTCCCGGACCAGCTGCATCTGCCTGGCCCTGGCAGAAATTACTTCGCTGGTCCTGCAGTTCTCTCTCCTTCCCAGAGAGAATTAAAAAAAAAAAAAAAAATCTCCCAAAAATCTAGTGGCTCCACCACGAAGTACAAAAGGAAAAATAAAAGGGGAGCCCGGAAAAAAAATCCCAGTCCCCTCCACTAATCCGGCGGGCAGCACGCCTTCCTACTCCAAGTCGCGCATACCTATCGGCGGGGAGCGTCGCATTCGGCCACCGCCGCCGCCTCCCCGCACGCTCCGGAGCCGCCCAAGCCCCCCGGCTTCGCCAGCGAAGGCAGCGGATTCCCACGGCACTCTCGCTAACTTGCGGGGAACAAGCAAAGAACTGGCAAGTCCCACCTAGCCGCTGTCAGCAACTTTTCGAATTAAGTCCCAATTATTTTGGTGAAAATACGGTAATGCACAGATAAGGACACGAAGCCAAGCAGCGGAGAAACACCTTTCCTCGCGTGTTTATACAGTCACGTTTTTCCTGTTGCACACAAAAGGGACACCCGGCACCAGCCACGAGAACCGCCGCACTCACCTCCCGGCTTCTTTCTTCTTCTCCTTCAAAGGTGGCGGTGGAATCAGTCAGCGAGAGTCACCCAGCATAGAGAGGGCTTCTCCGGCTCCCTTTCCCCGGCGCTGACGTGACCGGCGCCGCGATCGCTGCCGCAGCTCCGGAGCTGGTTCTCGCCCCTCCGCGAGGCGCATCGGCACTTGCCAACAATGAGCTGTGTTCCTTACACGGCTTTGGCCGCAGCTAATATAGGATTTCAGAAGGGAGGAGCAAAACCCTTACAGGCAACCAGAAGTAAAACCTGGAGCAAGCGGGGCGGGGGGGAGGAAAAGCGGGGGGGAAGAAAAAGGAGAAAAAAAAAAATCCCCAAACACCCAACACCCAGCGCGCGCGCGCGGGCAGCGGGGCACACGCGTGTTCGGAGACACGCGGGAAGGGGCCGGGCGGATCGGGAAGGCGCCCGTGCACCCCGCGCTCAGCGCCTCTCCCGGGAACAAAGCGGGGCTCCGCGGCGGGGCGGCAGGAGCGGCACCTCGCGCACCCCGCGGCGCTCTCCCGCCGCCCACGGCCCCGTCCGGCCCCGCGCCCGGGCAGCCCCGGTCCGCTCGTGTCGCTGCCGACACGCGTGGGGCTGAGCGCTCCGGCAGCGCTGCCCGGGCAGGGCGAGGTCCGTCCCTCCGGCGCCGCCGCGGTGCAGGTGCCCGGATCCACCGGCGTGAGGCCTCAGCACCCGCGTGGGCGTCCTTGGGGCCGGCCGCTCTCCCGGAGGCGAGATCCGAAATCCACCTTTTTCCACAAACACGGGCGCCGTGTGCGAGAGGTGTACGTGGGGATACCGGCACGCTCCCCACTTCCCCAGGTCCCTCCATCTCCTGTTTTTTCCTCGCTGCCACCCGGGCTGTGCAGGGCGAGTGCCCACCCACTCTTGCCCTTGACCGGTGTAGTGGGGCTTATTACAGTTATTTGTGATTGTTTTCATTGGAATGGCAAAGAAAAACAGAACATACGGGCTGCGGGTGGGCACACGCTTTGCATGGGCAATCGTCCTGGCTGGGCACGTCCCCTGTGGCTCCCCCTGCCCTGCAGAGCCCTGCCTCGCTGCACAGCCCCGGCACGGGCCACGCGTATCCAAGGCACCTCCCCCCCCCTAACACCCGAGGCTGGCGCCCCTGCCTTTTGCTCCAGATCCACCAGCTCCTCTCTGAAGGGCAGCCATGCTGAAGTAGCAGGGAAGAACTGAGAGGCTGGGGGGGGGCATGCCACAGGGAACTGCTGGATAGTGGCCCACTTTTCCACAGTGCCTTTGCCTGCTTTCTGCTTCCGTGTTTGTTTTTCTTCTTGGAGCCGTCTACGGGCACGCAGAGAGGACAGTGATAGGCAGGACACTCCCCCTGACACAAAGAATTGTGAATATGAGGTCAAGACGGCCATCATGTAGGCTGAGATAAGGTTTCTGCTCCTCCATGTGCTTTGCAAAGATGCACCACAGTGCAGGAGAGCCTCCCCGGGGAGGCACAGGTGGGGGAAATGGGACGCTTCAAGAGGCTCTCCATGTGGCACCGTCTTGCCCCCTTTTGGGTAGGTTCTTACTTGGCTGCAGGGACTTATGAAACCTAAAGGATGGTTAGCTCTGCCTTGTCTCTCCCGGAGATGGAGGCAGAGCTGGGCTCCTGGATGCACTGAGGTGTGATGGATGGGTGTCTCTGGTGCAATCCTTTGGCAAAGCCACGTGGGCAAGTGACAGTGGTTGGGCACACATGGGATACCAGGAAAATACCTGGCTGATGTCCCAGCTGTGAGGGACAAAAGGGGTGAAATCAAAGCGCTGGGAGGATAGGAAGCTTTAAAAGTGTGAGTTACTTCAAGGAAGTTATCTTATCCTGGAGCTCCCCTTCCTGCAGGAGTTAAGTTGGGTGCCCACCATGATTTCACATTTTGGTCATCAAATGCACATGAGTTGATGGATGTGGGAATTGTCACTGAACAAGGATCTGCAATACCTCCAAGGATGGTCAGAAAAGTGACAGTACCTTTCTGCAGTTTTTTCTGCTCGTTGGTGTGCAGGTTTAGCAGGACAAAACAAAGAATAATAATAAGATCCTGTTCCATTTGGCAAGTAGTCAGCTGTGTATCATGACAAGTGGTTTGTTTAATGTCACATATCCATGGTGATACTGGTATGCCTTTTTGCTCTCTGCTGCTTTAAATTTGTGATCCTTTTTAAAGCCAAGCACACATTGTATCACCACCCTGCAAATGCCCTTTCCTATTTTCAGCTTTCAGGTGCTGCATGCTGCCAGCTTGCCAAAGTGAGTTATGGACAACTGGCCTGAGACTGCCAGAAGCAGTAGCAGGGAAGTCATAGCCTCCATGACACTTACTCATACAAAACATATCTTCAGGTATTTACAGCCCACATACAAAGAATTTAGTGGGACAGTGCTTTCTCTATCAGGAGCTGTGGTGGGATCCAGATAAGGCTCAGCAGAGCAGTAGTGCCAGACAGGGCAAGTCTGTCATTGTTTATGGCCATAGCAAAGTGGGAACACAGTCAGTTGGTTGCTTTCCAGAAAATGGCTGGAAGACTTGTGACTAGCAGCTAAGGGAATGCAGGACAAAGCATGAGCCCATCACCACTGAGCTCTCAGGAAACCCCGAATCTCATTTGTTTGCCACTCCTGATCTAACCCATGGTTATTTAAAGAAATATTTTCACGCATGTTCTTCAAAGTCTTTTGCATATGAGTTGGTTCCTCAGTCAAGCAGCAAGAAAGCAGGGCACTGCATACCAGAGAAAGCCAGAGATGGCCAGGGGTGGGAATGAAGGCAGAAGGATTCACAGAATTGCTTCTCAAGTGAGGTATTGGAGTAGAGTTGAAAGCAGAAGGGCGGGCCCATCTAGGACAAATCACTGAGAAGTATCAAACACAACAATGGAAAAGAAAGACAAAGATGGATCCTCAGTTGAATGTTAAAATTTTGGATTGGAAGGCTGGCTTGCAGATGTGGCCTTGTTCACTCCTTCCAGAGTGGAACGTTTGCTGAGCGTGGTGAAAGGAAGGAAAGGAAAATCACAAAGGAGAATCCCAGATGGTGTGTTTTCAGATATTTGCTGGAAATATTTAAGCTTGCAGAGTATTGTAGGTATATCCCTGGAACAAGATACCCAGGGCAATGAATTTCAGGCCAACTTGGATCTTCACATCCTTTTTTTGCAACTTCAAAAATGTAATCCCTAACTCTCTGTAGCTTGTCTGTCCCAGATGATTGTGGAGATGAGTTCCTGCGTGTTCCCTCCCACACTGACACAAAGCAGTCAGGAAAATCCAGGTCAGGACAGCTGCTGGAGTTATCTGATAGGAAATTTTATATTAGAATTACATCCTGGAAGAAATGTTTTTTCTGTAGAAATGACACTCTGCTATTGAGAAGACAAACCATGATTTTCTGGCTGCTCTCACATCTGACCTCTTCAAAGCTACCTTCAATCCCACCCTTCCCAGAGGCACCTGGTGGTTGGGATGGAGGAGGGAACTGTGGTGTAGGTGGCCCCCAGCTCTTTGCTGGATGGCTGTCCCTAGCTTCAATGCCCACCCTGAGGAAAAATGACAAGTTCGTTCCACATGGGCATCCAGGAAGCAGAGAAATCTGTTTTGGTCTCTCTGCATGCCTTTTTATTACCCCCTGGAATTCCCTTTGTGAGAAGAACTGTTAGGAGGTTTTTTTGCTGTTAGGGTTTTGATTAACAGGGAACTCTGTTTTCTGTTTTACTGAGACCTGTTATTATGGGATCGAGGGGAAATACTAGACACAGGTTTAACCATGAGGCTAGTCATGAGATCCTCTGTGTACCCAGGTGGGAACGAATTACCATGGCAAGTATGGCTGTTCGAACAGCCCCAAAGTCCAGACTATGGCAGAAAACATAGGATTAGCTCAGTTTACTTTGATATCAGACACAATTTTCCTAAAACCATCACAGCTCCCCTCTGTTGGTCTAGACACTAGCCAGGCATTTCCCAGAGCTGAGCATCTAGCCTCCTGTTTCAACAATCTGCTATCCCAGGGAAGGCCACTGTTCAGAGAGGTACTGCACCATACAGGTGGGCAGCCCAAATGTGGATGAGATGACCCACTGGGGATTTATTTCAGTAGTGGCCTCTTACCAGGAGTTACTGGAGTGATGTCAAAGCAAATCTGTATTGTATTCCTGAGAGTTGGTTAGTGGGAGAAAGTCAGTGGAAATGCAGAAAGAGACATAGTATGTGCTATCTCAATTAGTCTGTATGGGATTAATTTTTTCTTTGACAGGTTTCACAGGATAAACCGTCTCTGTGCTGGTTGCAAGTGGTCACTGTGCTGACAATTGGGGTTGCAGGTGTGCTTTATTAGCAGCAAATCATTCTGAAAATCATTCCAGGGCAAGGAACTTCCTTGAAGCATTAGGCGATATGTTAGAAGGTTTCATATGCTTGCATCTCTTGTTGGTATGCCAGGAACCAAAGATATACACATAAAATTGCTGGTCAAAATTAAGGAATACAGGCTATGCAAATGGTGCTACTCTCTTCCCACTCACTTTTTTTGTTTTGTTTTGTTAGATGGATCAAGATAGTAATGTGCCACTATTTTTTATTTTGATAATAATGAATGTGGCTTTGCACCCTTTATCTGCATGATCTTATTAATGTGAGAATGTCTTGGCAAGCTCCATTTTTTTACCCATATATGCCCTCTTTGTGCAGTCTTTCAAACTTGTGTGATCACAACTGAGAGGAGTATTTAAGTGTAATTTCACTGCAAGGTATGTTTTCTGAAAAAGTAACCTTGCAAAAATGGGAAAACTTGTTAAGAACATTATTTCCTGAAGAGACATGAGAGGATGTAAATGTACTAAAATAAACACACACATAAGCAAATAATGAATCAAGCATCATTCCATTTGTACTTTGTCACACAGAACCCCAACACAGACCTTTTCACTACTCTTTATGTTTTGGTATCAGCGGGAGCCAGAAGTAACAAAAGAAACATTCAGGTGCTTTTGACAAAGCAGTGGCAGCTTCTGTAGTAAACTGAATAACACAAGCTTCAAATAGAGCACAGAGGTGGAAAGCAGTCACCAGGGCTAGGCTGTATGAACACATTTTTTTTTTTCATTTGGAGACCAAGCCACGTACTAATACTACTCATTTGGGTCAATAAAGACTTCAATTTTTTTTTTAGAATGAGAAGCTTTATTTAATTAAAAATTATTAGAAAGCAGTGTGCATACTTCTAAGTGTGTATTAGACCTGGATGAGTACACCTAAAGCATTTGTTACATACATTCTGTAATTAATTGAACTGGTAGTTGACAAGTAATTTATTTGAAGTCCACGGAATAATTGAAATTTATTATTAGAATGAACTGGAATGCTAAAAAAGAAAAAAAAGATTTATGATTACAAATATAGGGCTCAATACAGATACATTTATGCACATGGTTAACAGTCACTTTTTTTGACAGATCCCTTCATACAGTACCCTGTTCTCTTGAACCTGAAAACAAACATTCTATTTTAAGTGGGTGAGGCTATGCAGGAAGTAAGATTCTTCTCAATATGAGTAAGGCTGACAAAATCTTAACTTCTCAGACCACTAGTCAATCAAATTGACACAATTTACATCCAGCAATTGTGTCTACTTGGGACTGGATTTTCAGGTGATCACATCTTTATAGCACAATAGTCTACTTGAGACACTGATCCGTTTGAGTTTCTGGCCTGGAATTTAATAATACCCAATAAAAATATAATTATATTATTCCATTGATTAAGTCCAGATTATGTCTTTGCAATTTCAAGATTTCTGACTTGAAGAAAATGTTAGTAAAATTAACATAATGATTATTATATAAGAGAAATGTTCTGTTGCAATGCTGACCAATTTAGATATGGATTAGCACATGCTTTGGATATGCTTATTGGACCTAACAGTATCGTAGGCAGTAGAATCTCTCTAAATCATGTGAGAAATACTGACTTTCATGGGACTGTAATACTTCTCTGTACAGCAAACAAGTGTGTGCAAATATGGTGTTGGAGGATGTAGGAAAGTAGTTGTTCCATATAATCACATAATGACCACATCAAGGCTTCTCCGGCAACTTTGCCACTTTAAATCTTTATTTAAAGAAATAGGGAAGTAGTTTAGTCCTCTTCTTGATGACAAAGGGTTACAAGCAGATGTGGCGTTGGTGTCACATGTCATACATTGTCAGCAGACAGTTGCAGTTTCAGTTACATTTTCTCCTTTGATTTGATTATATTCTTCTCCTAAATTAAATAATTATAATGTGTGTACTGTGTGGTAATGGCAGCACCATCTATTCCAGGCCTTTAGAAATTTGCTGTAGGTTCAGGAGAATTTGTAAGCAACAAACCTTCTCATCTTGTTTGTCATTTTAGGCAACTTACTTTGCATACACCTTCTCCAGTGGTTTATTTTTTACAAGGATGAATAATCTGGGACTCATTCCAGTCTGACTTGTCATATCAGTGGATTTTCACTGCCTTTCTTTAGTTGAGAACTTTTTACTGCAAAGCTGTATTTTGAGGCTTTATATTTCAAATTTGGTCTTATATTAGTCCAGCACTTCACATTGCCTGTTCTCTGGAACAGGATAGGTTATCTTTGTTTTCTGTGGCAAGGGTTAATCTTGCTCAGACAGGCCCAGGCCATTCTCAGTGTAGAAGATGCCTATCTGTGCTTCTCCCTTCCTGAATGCTTGCTGCAGAGGAGCCTTGCTTCTATCCCTCTCAAGATTAGTTACACACTTTCTATGTGGATTACTTCCTGCTTTCCTTCAGCCTTTCATTTTGGTTGGCACCAGCAAATGTTTCCATTTGTGTAAGTAGCTGTTTTGTGGGCTCCAGTATTTGGAAACAACAAACTCGATTCTAGTAGGTTTTAAGTTTTGCTCTGAAATATGTATGGTAAGTTAGTCAAACTCCTGAAAAATAATGAAATGTAAACAAAGTAATATAAATATTCAAAATAGTTTATATTTCCTAAAACTACGCAAAACTCAATTTTGGTAGCCCCTTATTTGGAAATACACACCCTGTTTTCTTATCAGACATATCTTTATGAGTGTTGTAAACGACACCATCACTTTTTTTTCACTTTATTATTTTTGGTTTCAGTTGTTTTTAGGAAGTTACAGCAGATGCATGTAATTTTTCACACTTTGCTGTTCTTATGCATCAGCCTGCTGATATCATACTCAGGCACTAATAATACTACTACTCGCCTTTTACATAAATTAGCACTTCACAGCTTCAGAGCATAATACCAACATTACCTAATTACTCCAGAATTGAGCATGCACTCTTTTCCTTTTAAAGTAGAAGCTTAAATGGATTTAAATGGTCAAATGTAATCAGAAAGGAAAACAAGTCCTTTAATAGCTGTGCAGTGGTCTCATCAAAAGGCCAAGAGCCAGGATATTTGTTCCCTCTTCTCTCCCAGCTCCAACAGTGTAATTAAAATCAGACTTAAGCACCCGAATTCCTTTCTCCTTCTGAAAGTCCTACATAGACCTCAGTTTATCTCTCTGTAAAGTGGAAAATATGATACCTTTCACCCAGAAAATGCTTAGCAGAGATCCTTTTAGGTTAATGCTTAAGAATCACTACTGTGGCCACAGACATCAAAGCATTTTACAGCTATCCTAGTTTTCTGCATTTATATCAGATCATGAATGGGGCTCTGGCCACCTTAATTACCATCACTGACCTCAGTGTAGGCAGGATCCACTCTGGCATTTTTAATCTCATCCAAAAGGTAACCCTTCCAATAACCTTGTGTTCGGTCCCACCCAAGCAACAGGACAAAATTCTCCCCTCTCCTCTGCCTTCCCTGTGTCCTAAATATTCCACTCCCAGTGCCTCTTACCAATTACCTCTGCAAGACTCTTTGGAGGCTCTTGTTTCCTTTCTGCTCCAGGATGAATTATCCCTGCAAACTTTCAATCCTCATAGCTCTTGTCCAGGAAGATCATTGCAATTTTCCTTTCAAATAGCCCATTTCCTGCAGCTATGTGCAACACCCCCCACCAAATCTCTTACAGGGTGAATGGCAGCAGTCCAGCAACATACTATCAATCACAGTGAAGTTAGGTTCTTCCTCAACTTCTTCACATAACCACATCCACTGCCTCTATTTTCCCTCCAGACTCTGATACCCCAATAACCAATTTCCATTCATTTAGAAAATGTTAAATCCAACAACTTCCCTCACTATAATGCCCATACAGGATAAACCAAACATCATATAATTTGCTCTGATATGGGAGATGTTCAGTGATAGCACAAATATGTGTTAGGGCTCTTGCATCCATCTGAAGTTGTCTTCAAGAGCTTAAGAAAAACATTTCCTCCAAGGGTGAAGGTTGACTTACACTTGCACTTCAGTGAGGTTGTCTGCAGTTCCAATCCCCCTCCCTGTCCCCCACCATTCCCATGCCAGCATAGGAAGAGGATTATTGCTTTTACTCCTCCAAGAGTTTGAGAAATATCCATCACTCTGTATTTTCATTTACAGAGAATTTTATAATTCTTCATATTTAAGGGCAACACTCCTGACAGTTTGAAATGTTTTGAACATTTAGTTGTCTTTCATGTATAAATTCTCCAAACTAGTCGTCTGCTCAAGATTATTATTATTATTATTAACTATTATATGGTCTTGAATATTATATTAGGTCTTGCAGAATAAAAATGTTTTGTGACTAATACTGACTTAAATTTAGTCTATAGCTCTGATTAATGCTATTTTAAACTGTCATATTGCTTCTCATGTATTATGGCTAGCAATCCCTAGCTTGGTTTTTTTTTTTGTTTGTTTTTTTTGCACAGCACAAGGGAACTTGATTTTAGAAAGAACAAATAGCTAAAAGGATATCTGAAATTCAGTCACATGTATTTTGCCTGAAGACAAGTATTTGTAGCACAGGAAAAAGCTGCTGGTACACTAAGTTCAGTATCTGCTTAACTAGCAATGCCAACATTAATATCTTCTAGAGAGCTCGTGATGCATCTGGCATTCAACAATACCTGAGGAAGGATTCCCTCATGACTGTACAACTGAGAGGACAAAACTTTAATATAAAGCAACTCACTAGCTATATCATCACTGGTGGAGACATAAATCTGAGGGATTTCTATCTTAACCCTACTGACTCTTGAACACTGGAAATTGAAGGCTCTTGTCATTTTTATTTTCTGTACAACTGATGAAATGGTACCTCCGTGGCTTGTATAATCAGTTTGCCTGATTACAACAGTTAATGGACTGACTCTATTTACATGAACAGAGAAGCTGTGTTTCCTTTCTTTTTTTTATGTATAAGTCTCCTTGGTTTTGGTGGTAAAAAAGCTATATACCGCACTAACAGTTTATGACCAGTTTTCTACAGATTAGTTACAGGCTGCATTGAGAGACTTTTACATGTTTCCTTATTATGAACTAGGTACATAAGCATGCCATGTACCACTTCTGTTCCATCCTCCATTGAACAAACTTTCATGTACTTTCTTTAAAAGTCATCAATCTACTTAGTAGAAGTGCTGAGATTCAGTAACTCAGGACATAAGCAACACTTGGCATGATTGACCTCTACAAGTTCATTTGGTTTATTCTCTAAGCCGGTTTCTCCTATGCATCCCTCTGAGGTTGGATAACTGAAATTTTCTGTGAATGTTTTTTATATAATCATGTTACAATATTTTCTGTCATCCATTTTTATATTTGAGCTTATTTTCTGGGTTTGACCACTGCAGCACACTGAGCAGACATCTTCATTAAGCTATACACGCTGATGCCTCAATCTTTTTGTTGAAAGGTCACAATTAATTCAGAACCCATCTGTGTATATGAGTAGTTTAAATCATGCTTTCCAAGGTGCATTACTGTGCACTCATCTACACTGCATTCCCTTTGCTGATGCATTACTCAGTAACTTAGTATTGTCAAGGCTTACCAAGGTGCCTCATCAGCCTTGTCTTGCCCGCTGCTCTTAGGGATCCAGCTTTTCTAGTAGGGCCTCAGTAAGCACATTAAACAATGCCACTGTTTGTATTGATCCTAGAGGCACCCCACTACTTAAATGCTGTGAAGAGAACCAAGCAATTATTCCTGCTCTGCCCCTGTGTGCTATCCCCTAACTGGATTTGCATCCATGACTGGCAGGGTGTTACCACTCTTCTCCTCTTGACAACTGTCTTTCCTTAGTAGCCTTTTGTGAACACTCTTTATTCAAAGCCTTTGCACTGTTTAAGTAACATACCCTGGTTCCCCATTACCACGTCACAAAATTGCTCAAAATCCAAGTAACTGACATCAAAGCCTTCTTTCTTTTCAACAACTTCTGTTTGTATGAGTGTTGTTTTTTCAGTGTTCTGTACAGGTGACTTTCAGGTCTGTACTACTGCAGTGCTGCTGTGATGGGGAGCTACTTTATAAACTAAATCTATTTCAGCAGAAATAGATTTTGTTGTGTTTTGTACAAGTAGCAATTTCTGCAGAAGCAGTTCTCTCAGCCACTTAGGAGCTGAAGAAAAAAAGACAGAGAAATGAAGTTTTCTCAGCAATGATGCATCCACATACCCACACCCCATTTTGGGGCTTGCTGAGGCTTCACTTTTAACCCTATGTGATCCCATGCTTGTGTGCTTAAATTTGGTACTGACTGATCAGCCTCTGGTGTCTTGTCCCTCAGGAAGATTCCTCAGGTTTCTGTTTTGCCTGCAGGAGAGGCTTCTCTCAGTTACCAGGTCTATCAGATGCACAATTCTGGGCTTCCCTTCCCCTCCAGGGCTTGTCTCTGCCTGCCACTCTACAGTTGCCTCACCCCAGCCTTGTTCATCCCTGGTTCCTCTTCTCAAGCCTCACACAAGAGCATCCCCAGCTCCTCAATCCTCAAGCAGATTGTGCTCCTCTCCCTGGCCATCACTTTGGCTAGCAGCACTGCCCCAACTGCCCCTTGCTGCTGTGCCTGTTGGGGCAGGTGCCTGTGCACATTTTGGCATTTGGAGCAGGCTTGTCATGGTGTCCCCGTGAGCTGGGAAGTGTCAGCCTGGAGGGGAGCTGTGGTCCTATATGGTGAGTCCCTTCGCTGGGCCCAGGGAACGAGCCAAAACTGTGCTCAGAGATCACATAGCTTTAGGTAAATCACCTTCATTAAACTCTTCCTCATAGGTGTGAAGAATGGAAAATTACTTAGAAAAAAGAAAGGATTTGAGATCACCTGGTGGCAGAAAATAACAGCACCAAGTACTAGAGACTTGTGACAGTGTGTGGGAAGTGGTGCAGCACCCGAGAGCAGAGATTCTTTGAAACTGAGGCCTTTCACAGGAAGGGACACACTTTCTTCCTTAAAGGGATTTGATGTGAGTGTGTATTTCTTTTTTTTTCTTTTAATTTTCTTTTTAAATTCTCTGTCTGTGAAGTACTGGTAATGGGTGGGGCACAGCTCCTGTTTAACCTTTGGCTATGTGGATGGAGGTGAAACTGTCTAAGGAGCTCCATCTGTGGCTGTGCACTGAGCATCCATGATACTGATGGATTTGGATCAGCCTTGCCAGTCCTTAGAGACTCTAGAAAAAACCAGTAGTGCAGACAAGGCCACTGCATCCCAAACAGCAGACACTGCAATTTTTGAAGGTTGCCTTGCTTATTACTTGTTGGCTTTTGCTATGAAAAATAACAGGTTTAAATGTGGCAAGATGAGCTATGATTCTGGTCAACATATGACCATCATGCCAGCATGGGGCAGGAGGCAAAGATGGGAGTTTGGTAGTGTGGGGGAAAAGTTGGACCACCTATTTTGCCAGTGGATACAACACAGAGTAACTGCATGGCCCAACTTCAGATTCCTTCAAGAAATGTACAGCTGGGTAGCTTTTTTACTATTCCATGTAGCAGAAGGAGAAGCAGCAACTTGCACCCCAGTTCAGTTCCCTCAGTGGAATATACTTTAGGGCACTATACTTACTACGTGGCTGGTACTGTTGATACCACCTTGGTTTTCTAACGTTTTCATTTCATGGTGTACTAATTTGGCGAATAAAAAGCTTAAAATATTTTTACATTCACTTTCGCATTAACCTCAGAGTAGACCTTCCAAATCTGACACACTGAAAATAAGTGACACTCATTTTGGATTAATTTTAAGGCACTCTTAAAAAGTATTACCTTCCCCCTTCTGATAAAAGAATTTTGCAGTTAGTTTCAATGATCCATTTAAAATCTCATTCTGCTTTTGAGGTTCTTTTTTGTAATCTAATTTAAATTTCTACTGCTTGGAAGACCTGCTAAGAATTCTTAATTGGTATATGGAACAGTAAATATAAAAACAAATGGCAAAGAATAGTGGAAAAGAATAAAACATTTGGAATGCAATAGAAACAAGGAGTGACTTTGTTGCCACAATTCTAGCAATGAAGAGTTTTAACAGCATGCTGAATGTCAATTCTCTTCCATAACTTTCTACCCTCTTCTTCTGTAGGATTTTTCCTTTCTGAATTATTTTTGGAATCATAGCTCTGCAAAATTCGATTTTCTCTCTTCAACCTTCTATTCCTCTACCAACTTCCTTGAAACCAAGAAATTAATTTATTTCTCTAATAATTGCAGTGTGGAATGGAGATTATATCATAGAAATTAGAGATGCAAATGGGCAAGTTAGGTCATTCAGCAGTGCATCTGCACTGTGTATGCATGATGACTCCCTATACTGTAATATGTTCTCTAGTGTTTTGTCCAATCCAATTTTGTAAATTGGGTTGACTTCTATTTAAATTGTGAGCCTGCTCTATAATACAGAGAGATTACCAAGAGAAATGTCCTACATATGACCCAATTTAGGGATTTTATTTTCTTTTTAATCAAGCTTTTGCCATATAACTTTTTAAAACTTCTTGCTGAAACCATATGGGAAAATACACGGAAACCATCTAAGATCACTGGAATGGTGATGCAGCTTATAAGCACTTTGAAGGAAAACTGAGGATTAATCTTGTCAATAAGTGCATTATGAGGACAGCTTCCACAGCAGTTCTTCCCACACAAGCACCCATTGCCCCAAATAGGAGCTGCTCAGTGCAATAGCTGCAAAATCAATCCCCCTTTGTGTAACATCTCTTGAATAGCAAACTAAAAGTGCAGTGTATTATTAGTTTATCTACAGTCTGAAAATCTCTCAGTTGTTTTTGCATTTGAAGTGAAGTGCAAAATTATTATGTAACTGTCTGAGCAAAGATCCATTAGTCTAACCCCAGAAATCTAAAGATTATTTGTCCTAGTTTATTTGGTGGAGAAGGAGACAGAAGGCACAATGTTATTTAGGCACCTCACTGAGCTTGAGTGATTTCAATGTGAGCTGGCCATCTACACAGCTGCTTGGTGCCTTAGACCTTTGTAGCTTTTGGCCTGAATATTTGGCTTCCCATTCCCAGTTCTAAACACAGCTTAGGAGTTCTAATTCAGTAATTTATCATATGAGGCATTAGAAAGAATAGATGAGACTTCAGTATTTATATTGTGTGAGATTTAAAAAAAGTTAATCGGTCATTGTTATGTATCTTAATGTTATGTTTTTGTTTTGTAAGGTAAACAGTAAGTGGGTACTTTTGTCACGTGGCTGCTTTGGAAATCAAGATTCTTTTTCAGGTGCCTGAGGGTGTGCATGGTATTCTAGGTTGGAGCAGCAGTGCAGTTTTGAAGTTGTTTCCCCAACTGTCTCCACTTACAGAGCTCTGGTTTAGTCTGCAGAGTGTTTTTGGTACGAGCTAACTAAATTTTGATTCTTTTCAGAGAAACTAAACCGGAAGCTTCTCTCTGCTCGCACACCAAAACCACTTTGACAGCTGGTGATGGTCCAAGCCTGTAATGCAGCCCTTGAACAACTTGGAAATGCCTGGAGCAACACATGCTCGATTCAGGGGATTGGACTAAACTTAGCCTGAATTTCCCCCAAACTGCTCGAATTGGAAATAAAGGGGCCTCAGTACCAACATTTCGATTGACTTATCTGTGCTTATAATGTGAAATTAGTGGCTAATGATAAACTTAGCCTGAGATTTTAGGAATATAGTGTTAGGCCCCTCTGTCTGGCAGTTTTGGACCCATGAGTGCATTAGTGACTCCCTACATGCCTTTTCCAATTCCACTGGAAAAATAAATCATCTTTCTCTCTGGCTTAATCACTTGGAAACTACATCATCTTGAATTAAAATTGCTTTTTCCTATTTACAAAACCAGGAATGGTTTCTAAGAGCTCTGCCCCTCCCACATCACTTTCTTTGCCTCTTTTCCAGCTGGGTCCAGCGTGATTCCAGTGCTGAGATAACAAAGCACCATCCGCAGGGTGATGTGGGTGGAGGCACATTGAGAGGGTGTAACTGCCCACCACACATTTAGATATCTTTTCACTGAATCAGGTGAAAAAGATAGTACTTAATGCCTTTAAGAAAAGGCTGCCTGTGTGACAAGTACAAATTATTCTTCGTGTTCCTGTAATTTGACCAGTCAACACCTGGTCTAAAACAAGTGATATACTGTTAAAAGAGAATTCCAAAGCCACATCTAACAACAGACATATCATTTTCCAGATGAAATAAACAGGCAGTTAAACCCCCATCTGCACTCACCCCTCCCTAGAAACCAGAAAAGCTAAACACTCAAAACTTAGCAAACAAGATTTTAAAAAATGATGAAAATGTAGGTAATATCGCACTGGTTTATATTAACAGGTTTTTTATTTGATTATTAATGGCTGTAAAAGTAAATGTTCCAGTTTTGAATCTTTATAGAAATATAAATATTTTAAGGTAAAACCTGGAAAATAAAGTTTCAGCAGATATGATCTCTATCAAAATATGTTTTATCTTGGTTAGAAAATATAAATACATTTTTAGTTTTGTGTATATAAATAAGAAAACTGAAGTGCTTAGGTGACCTTGGTTTAATAACTTCTGCTGGGAGCTATTCTTTAAATTCTGTTCACTGACAGAACTGAGTGTAGGTGCTCAGCAGAAACAAAACCGGTAAATAATTGTTTCAGAAAGTACTTTTGAATTGTGGCACTTGGAGTAATAATGGTTTGGCTCTCTATAATAATATATAATTGAACTAACTTGGAGGGGAAACCAAACCAAATCAAAACTTGCTGAGAAAGAAGGATGTCTCTGTGCATCAGGAATATGTGGATAGAAAATAATTCTAGCGAGAATGAGAGCTTAAAACCACAGCAAAGAAGGAAGGAGTCTGCAAGATTCAGTGGCTACCAAGGAATAAAGGAGTTTGGGGGTTGGTATTGAGGGAAGTGCTGCCTCATCTGCTGCAGGCAGTCAGCTAAAGCCCCTTTCTTTGCTGCTTGGGCAAAATCAGCAAAGCTTGGACAAGTTTGGGACTAAGTCCTATGGATCCTCCAGTTCTGTGAGGGCAGGGATGTCTGTCAGAGCAGTGCATATTTAGTTGAGAGCATCCACCTACATCACTGGCTTTTAAAATAAATGCCTGGGACTGTGCTTTACATCCTGATAGGTGTATATTCTGAGGGTGTCTTGTGGCTGGAGCCGTTGACTGAGGAATGTCTTACACTGTGTTGCTTAAGAAGTGTCTGTCCCAAGAAGTACTGGGCAGGGCCATTCCTCCTGATCTCGTTAGCACTCCTATTGTGAATGAGGGCTTGTTTACACTTAGAGCTATTTCTGAGCAGTGTCACATGTGGATGCAGTGGCCACAGACGTAATTAATCAAGAAAACAATTAATCAGGAACAATTCCATGTGTAGACAAGTCCAAATTTAAGGTGAGGGTGGTCACAAGATGGTGTTCTCCAGGAAAGTGAGCTCAGAGCAGGTGTCATTTCCATGTGGATTATAATGCTCTTTGCAGGGAGAGAACATTAAGAATCATTTGAGAAAGACTGAATTTTTTATGACCAGGTGCACACTCATGCACCACTGTTAAGGATCCCTAGTCCCATGAACACTGGAATATGGATCATGAAGATGAGCACCTCTCACTGTTGCTGCCTGGTGTGTGCAGCATGAGGCTTTCCATATGTTAGGAGACTCTTGTGAACTGGCACTGGGCCCGTTGGCCAGAGGTGTAAGGGCATTTATTCCTTTATTTTAGGAAAGGTTAAGTGCAGAGAACCTAGGCTTTTGTCACTAAATGGTTTGTGTCACTCAGGCCAAGATTGGGTTAAATTTTCCTGTTTACAACCAAATTACTGCTAGTAGAAGCTGCTCACAAGTTCTTCTTGTGTGGGCAGCTTCTAAAGATGAAGATGGTACAGTGTACCACAAGATAACCTCTTCCTGTTGCAATCACAGGAGTTTCCTGAGCTGGGGCTGGTAGGAAGTAAGATTATTCTGGAGGTGGGTTGGTGTGCTCAGAGAATATTTACCCTCACCTAAGGTGACTCCCAAACTGGGTGTTACATGTTTCTATGCAAGCTCTTTTCTGTACCATTTTGTGAAGAACTAATTGCCCATGCTTAGTTTGTTCAAGGTCTGACCAGTGCTTCTTTGTCCTTTTCTTCCCTCCTGCTTTTTTGTGCCCAGACCAAGAAGTTGCTTCTCTGGTTCAGTGCATAGTTTGGTTGGGCCCCAGTTCCACAATGCTGGGATGATGTGCTCTTTCTCCTCAGAATATTTAGTGGAGTTCACTCCCTATATAATTTCCTATGAAGCGATATGAAATCACTTGAAAACCAGTGTGTCACATGTTAGGACAGAGATATTTTATTTTCTTTTATTTTGGAGAATGCAAAATAGCGGGCAAGTATTCAGACCATGTTTGTATTTGGTCTGATTTGGAGCCATATATGAGCATACATTTACAATATCTGAGGCCACAGCACATTTTTGAGCAAGTACCTCCTACTGAAGTTATTCTTCCTCAGTGGGAATTAGAGCCTGTGAAACTATCCTGCTAGTTAAGGTGGTCATATGGGAGACTCAGATGCATGTTCCAAGAAATGTAGAAACTGAAGCAGCTATAGTGGGACAGTTGAGACTGATTTTTTTCAAAACACTGAATGGCTTTGCCATTTGACCAATTCCTGGAGAAAGAGGAGTATAGGTTCAAGTTCCTTCAATGAATCAGGCAGAGAGGAGACTTCGAAGTGTATTTCCCAATACACCTAACCCTACTGTGTGCCCCAACCCTGCTGCACCCTCCTAACCTCCCCACCAAATGCTGAATGTGAGATTTCCAGCAGAGAGTGGGCATCTGGTAGAGCAGCTTCACAGCCTAGCATGTGCCTACCTGTTGATCTCCTGCTCTGCCCTCAAATATAAGCAGGATCTGTGGGTTGCAGTACTGCTGAAATGTTAACCTGAGGCACCTAAACTTGGAGCTAGGTACTCAATTAATTTGTAGATTTAGTTCATAAAATCTGAAGCATTGTATAGCTTAATAATTGGTTTCTATAATAAGAACTCTGTTTTGGCAATAAAAATGTGTATTTCATGCTTGTATGTATTTGGCATTTTTAATTGCTCATTTTTCTAATACTCTTGTGAGGAAGGTCTTTTCCAAACTAAATAATTCTCTGATTCTGTGATAAAATTTATATTGTATTGTCACGTAACTCAAATGCAATTCTAGGAATAGCATTTTTGTTTTGAATAGTTCTTTTTGTTGTTACATTTTGACTATGCTTAAATAAATAAACAAACTATATCATAAACGGATACAGCCTTTAAAAATGTCAGATATTTAAAGTTACTGCAATTTTGTTCGCTTAAATTCATGGAAGTGGCATTCGGATGACAGATACCCAAGGTTTTGCTGACCTTGTGAACATTACTGAGCAATCAGTCATTAAGCAATCATGAAGTGTTCATGAACAATGTAGACAATGTTTTCAGCACTTAATATACTTTCCCTTGAAAGCAGGAATCTTCTTGCTCCATCTTCTATTCTGGCATCCAAATTTGTCCTAATTTAAAGCGAACAATGTTCTTAATTTTTTTTGTTTGCTTTTTTGTGTCATATCTCTTCTTAATGGGAGTAACGGCCGTCTGTTCAACTTTTGATTTTGCGCATGTCTCTTAAAGACTGTAATAAAACTTGAGGTTTAGGTCTTGACTGTAGAAGAGCTGAATTCTGCCTTCAGGTGGAAAGGCATAATTCCCCTTGAAATAAATGCAGCTTGAGCATATTTTTTGCAAAATTCTGCGAGGAAGGTGAGCAAAGCCTTATTATACCAATCTGCGGATAATCTGAGACAAAGAGGATTAATGAATTGTCGAGATCCATTTAAAAAATCATTACTTAAAGCTACTACTGGCACTTAGGAGTTTCTGGGCTTCCAGTCCTATGTGCAATCCATGTGGCCATAATTCTGAAACCAAGGCACCCCAGGGTAGTCGATAAATTGCTCTTCCAAGAGGTTCCATAGCAGGTTTTTCAGATTCTCCAGCTTAGTGTGCAGGCAACTAAATTGGCACTTGGATTCACACACTGCTTTGCAGTTTATGGAAACAAATCATCAGTGAAGGAAAGGCTGTAGATGTCATGGCTGAAGGGTGAGCTTTAATGTGTGGTGTACTGGGCGGCACTGTTGATGCTCAATGCATGAGGCAAGGCCAGGGTGAACAGAGGGGACATGAAAGAGGTAATGATGAGAAAGGATAGGGTGGGAGTGGAAGGAAAAAAAAAAGTGAGGAGTATGAGAGAAAAAGCAGCATGTGAAGAAAGGGACTAATAGAACTAAATTAAAGAAAAGCATATTAATTGATGTACAGTAATTTCATGATTACAAGCCGCACCAATTATAAACCGCACTTCTGGGGTGTCGGCAATGTTTTGTTTTTCCTCCATATATGAGCCGCACTGGATTGTAAGCCACACTTTCATTCACAGAGAGGATCTGAGTGCAACTTTCACAAAGTGGCCAATTAATAACAGAATCGCGGGAACACGGGATTTACTGGCTCGGGGCCGTGCAGGCTCGGCCCAGCCCCCACACCGCTGCCGCAGAGCTGCCCCGGCCCAGCACGGCTCCCCCTCCCCCTCTGGCCCTGCCCCGCTCCCCCGCAGCCGCCGGGGGCGGCCCTGGCCCTGCTCGGGGCAGGGTGGACTGGGCTCGGCTCAGGGCTGCTGCGTGCTCGCATTTCTGGTTGGCAAATTTCTGAACTTTTTTTCATATGTTAGCCGCTCCGGAATACAAGCTGCACTTCTGGGTACGGAGTAAAACTTTAGTCAAAATGGTGCAGCTTATAATCGTGAAATTACTTTAATTTCTTATCATTTGAAGAAAGACCATTACATATATCTATCTGTGACAGTACTACTATGGGAGGTATTCCAGGAATTATTGATTGCTTCTACAACACAAAGAAATAATAGTTAATTTGATTTTCTGAGTTTAACAAAGTTAGTGTTGTAGTTTATGATAGATTGGAATCAGATTTGCCAAAGCACAATGAATTAAACTGGTTCCTGAAAAAATAACAGTTTGTACTTGCTCCCCTGATATTAATATCAGATTTCAAAATTAGTTATATTAAAGTAGGATTGTGTTTTTACATGAAAGCCCCGATTTCCTAATTTTCTGTTAGATGCATGGGCATCCATTTAATGGCTAAGAATGGAATATATATGCCCATACTTTTTAACTAAAACTCCAGTGTAAAATCTATGTATGGCCACCTACCTTTTTATTCTGAACTACTAAAAGGGACCCTCCTAAAAATTTCTTGGTTAGAAATACACATGTTCTGTTAAAATTCACTTCACTAATATGCTTCATATTATTAAAAATATTATGGAAGGTTTTAACTCACTGGTAAGATGCACAAGATCATTGAGGAAGGGAGAAATGAGAGCTTGAACATGCAAAACATGCCTATACGAGCTTACTTAGGATGGGCACATAATCAAATGTCAGAGATACACATATATATTTCTTTGTTGTTTCTTTCAGTTTCAGTAGCCTTAAGTGTTATTTTCACTGTTGTGGATACCACATTTGATAGGCGTAACAAAAATGTGGTTTTCAAGCTGACCCTTATAAGGCAGAATAGCCTGAAGGAAATGCACCCATTCTGCTTCAAAGAAGTTCTGTCTGTAGGAAGGAGGAATAATATGCATGCATAAGTAATTAATAATGATCTGAAGCTTTGATATTTTGTAAGGCCCAGAAAATTACATTTTTGCAGAATATAATATATTGTTGGGTTAAAAACACATGGCTTAATTCCGTATCCTGTGACAAAATTTCTGTTGAGATAAATAGGAACCAAGCTTGAATAAGGACAAAAGTATCAAAAGCACTGGTTTGAGTGCTGTGTATGTCCTTTTATTATACCAGTGAATACAGTTGTGGTATCACTGCAATCCTTAATAGGATAATATGGATGAGAAAGATCTTCAATACAGAGTATAATGAGGTGCTCAAATAGCCTGACTTTTCACTTAATTTAAAGAATTCATTCCCCTGAAAAGCTCAATTTCTACATACCTAATAGTACAACATGAAATTCAGAGGCCAAATCTCATTGACTGGATTTTGTTTGAATATGTTTTAAAGCAGCTGCTTTGACTTCATTAGATATCTTTAATGTAGCCATTTATAAAGTTCTTTTCTTGTATAATAGATTAACTTACAGAGAGGAACCAGCTGATACAGCGATGCCTTCTGACAGTCCTATTTTTAGAATCAGAGGGAGGTGCAGTCAAATAAAACATGCTGCAATTAATAAGCTAGATATCAAGTGTGGATCAGTTTGAGGAAACTCCCTCTATATTTTAACAGTCTTCCATCCCATCTTATAACCACAGAGAATCCCACAGGCTGTTTTTACCTGATGAGAAAGTACCTGTGCACTTATCCATCTGTAACACGTAAATACATATTTTTAGTTTTTCCTTTTCTTTTTGTCCAGTGACAAAAGATGAGAACCTGATGATCAACTTTCACCATTCATCTTTCCTCTCACGTTGTTTCAGCAGGATATAAGGACACTGAACTAACAGGTAACCACCGTATTATATGCTATGGCTATGGCAATGCCACTCTGGTACATTACACAGATTGAGGTTTGAAAACCTGGGGGAATATGTTGCTATGATGTGTGCTGGGGGGGGGGAGTTAAACTATTCAAGACCCAAACTGGTCAGTTAAATAGAAACATGGAAAGATTCAGGAGATTTAATAGTAACCCCGAAAAGTTGTAGTAAAAGGAAAATTGCAATTTTGAGATCAAAGGAAGTGGACTGAGCATGATTTGGCTTTTGGTGAACTATTACCACAGGGAAAAGATCTTCCTTATGGCAGTCTGATAGCAGGTTAGTTTTAATTCTTTTACTGAGATATGACTGGTAGAGTTTATATGTTGCCTTAACTGAAACATTACACATTTAGAAATTTGAGCAGCAAGGTGATGGTGTTTGCAATTGAAAACATCTCTGTATTTTTGTAGGGATAAACTTTCTTTTATATTTAAATCGGGCACTAGTTAATTTGATTTTCCAGATTATGGTTATTGCCCCAGAAAAGCTATTCACTAAACATCTCTGCCCATTAAAGCTATTAGGAAAGTAAATATTCAAACTTAGGCTTCCCTGACTGGAAGCTTGGATTGGCAAAATGAGGTTAGTTAACCTAATTTAGGAATCCATTCTCTTTGGTGCATTGACAAGTTGTCTGGTGAGAAAGGCTGGAGAAAGGCTGAATTTATAAGTGCAACTTCCCTGCAGGTCGGCTACACTTAGTGCAGTGTACAATCCCCTTACCTTTTACACAGATGCTTGGGCAAATGGCCTGTGCTTTCTCACTGAGCACTGGACAAGAATGTGCAAAACAGGTAATGGTGAAGGGGATAAGCTCCCACGATCCTTCTGATGCATTTCTTGATGGCATTACCTCTGTGAATGCAGGTGCTTCAGTGCTATGGCACATTCACCAAGTATATGAGACATTCCTATAATTTCCAGTTGCCACCTATTTTTGCCACATTCAGAGAGCACATTTCAAGGTTATTAATAAGCAACAGAGAGCTAAATGGGCATTCCCAAGGAGCCAAACTTGTTACTTCGGTCTTCTTCAATCCATCGTCAGCACATTGACTTTTTGTTTACTACTATTGGAACTGTTATCTACTTCTGTATACTTACACCCTGCAAACAAGTCATCCCTTCTAATACTCTGTCTAGACCAAGACTGAGGTGTGATATTAGTATGTGTGACCAACATTAACCCATGCTAACCTGTTAGAACCTAGGCTCCTCATGATTCTTTTAGACAGTCTATTCAGCATGTTTCAAAGATAATGTGTCCTGTCTAAAGCTTAAGAAAAATATAGTTTGACAAAAGCTCTAAGAAGACAGCAATGTGCTTCACTAGTCTCTTTGTGTAGCTGCTAGATTCCATCCACCTCCCCCCGCTTCAAGTTGGCATAGTATTTTTTTGTAAAACAATGTGTCTTTGTTTTATTTATAAACCTGCCTATCACTTTTGCCTTTGTGGAAGACTCCACAGTTTTATCTAGGCTCTGTTCACAATGAATTTTTAACTGATGTATTTGCAGTAGCATTTAATCCTTACTGTGGACTTCTTGTTCTGCACTGAGCCACACAGTTAACCCTCAGACTGTGCTGTATCACTAGTCCCACTTTTTTTCACTAAGGTAGCACATCTACTTTAGGTAGTGTTGCAAGAGTTGTCCTATATAATACTAGTTGTCCTGAATTATGTGGCTGGAGATAAGTGTCTTATGAAATATATGTTGAATTCAGTTTTTCCCAGGGCAGCCATCATAGTAAAGGAGATTTTCTGAATATAGAAATTACTTGTATATAATTTGTCTGATCCCTCAGTTATTAGAACGTTTGATTGATGTGCAGAGTACTTCATTCTGAATCAAATAAAACATGTGCATAACTTTTCTCTATAGGACTGGCTTGAATTTTCATATTTAAAATCTGACAGCTGAAACATGAGGGATTTTTAGCAGTGCGTAACCACTGCACAACCATAGTAATGCAAAAAAAAAGAAAAAAAAAGAGAGAAAAAAATTTTAATGAAAAAAGAAAAAAGAATTTTAATGTCTATTGATAAAATCCAAAGAGTCATCTCCCTGTACTGCCTTGATATTTCTTATTTGCTTTTTTCTTTTTCTTTTACAGGTAAGGCAAAAATAGGAGTTATTCTTCGATAAATACCTTATGTGATAACATGTGTTTCTTATTTGTGCTGACTTGTTTACTTGATCACTGAATATTTTCAGGTATCAACCCTTTAAGACCAATTGTATTCCAAGCTCTTATTGATTTAGATCAATTTTTGTCTTTATTGTTCGACTTGTTTGACCATGATGATGGCAGATGCTATACCTCCATCTTTCTCTCTTATTCTCCAGTACACTGAAACCATATTTTAGGGCATATTCATTACCTACTTATTTTAATTCCGGCCTTTGTAAAAATCTATTTTAGATCTTCAGACATTGTTATGTCCTCTGTCAAGGTCTCTGCTAGTTCAGTTTTCAGTATTCCTACATAATATTATTTTGCACTGCCATGCCCTTTACACATTTTTTTCTCAGTGATTCCTCTTATACATGCCCTACATAACTTACTAAAATCACTCTCCATTTCATTCTCTCACCTCGCTTTCAGTACTCTCCCACTTTTTATAGTGATTATTTTTATAATATGATTTTAACCTCTCTGGTAAGCTGATTTGTGTTCCTTGTGTTCTTAACCAGAACAAACCTGCTCTGAGTGATACACAGAACCAAATTCAGTATGTCCCCTCATAACTTTATTTTTCTACCACTGAAATACTGCACTGTATTTCCAGTTAAGTATTTTGAGTATGTAGAGTAAGATCTTTGTTTTTATTTCACATCTGAAGAAATGTCCGGTCTGTTCAGCAGCCAGGGAGCCACATTGTATGAGCAATGTTGGTGCTGCCAGCAGGTCCTCAAACTTCAGCATCCACAGCAGCTCTGCAGGATCAGTTAAGCAGCCTCAGGCCACCTGCTGACCTGCAAGGTAGTTCTTTTCTCACAACTCAGTCATCTGGAAACACTGTCTTTTTGTAAGCCATACTCTGATAAATAGTATTCTTAATTAGCATTGGATTTATTCATGTAGTTGATTTCATTAGGCAGCAGGACGATGAACAATCATTCTGCTTCATAAATGTAAGTTGCACTAGCCTAGTGTCACAATCTGGTGTTAGTTACACGACCAGCGTTCTTAAAAATGCTCTTGGGGGAGGAAGCTGCATTTCAAGCACAGACAAAAGAAAATTGACACCATTTTGACTTGATGAGAGAAGCATACAAGTGTCTTGTCATGGATTGGATGTTCTACTTTATCTTTGAGCAAAGATATACCATTTCATCCATAATGCACACAAGCTGTTTCTAATGATAAGGCAGAACAAGAGGATTGTTAAAAGACGGTCTGCTTTTGCCAAGGTGGGCATGAAGCTCTTGCCTCTGAGTTGCCTGTCATCTCCCTGCCAATGTAACAGCAATGAGGTAGGAAAAACATTCCAGAACTTTGTGTTGTAAGATGGAGAGTTTCAAGTGGTAATTCTTTGGACATTCTTTTTATTTTGTGGCTGAGGTTTCCTCTTAGGTGGGAAGTAAGCCCACAGAGTATGATTTTGTAGGTCTTTGTCCCTTGCCCATAGGACCCTAGTATTCTTATATAACAGTAGGAGTATAGAATGATCTGTGGAATAAAGCTTTATTTTCCCTCATGCTGCAGCCCTGAGTAACATAACATAAAGGAATCATTTTCTTTTAGGAAGAATAGATCCATTTAAAAAAATCCCCTTTCTGCACAAAATATGATGGTGATCAGTCCAAGGTTATAGGTGCTGATACCATCTAATTACTCTTGCTGTCTGTAAAGTTCTAATAACAGCTTCTCATTCTTTCATTGTTTTGAGACAGGTGGAAACACTGTTCATTAAAAATTTAGCACTCTTCTCATTTATTCAGAATAGATTAACATAGTGGTGCACTATGATAGGTTGTTGCATATGGAACTGGTGGTGCTGTTACCCTTGAGCCAGACATGTGGCTCTTTCTTAAAAGGATGCTGTAAATGCACACAGTTCTCTATTTAATCACAGTAAAGGCACAGGATTTTTCAGAAGTGTCTATTAGTTTCAGGTGCATCACTTCTGTGGTGCTTATATTCATACAGCTTAAGAGGAGTCTGATTTTCAAAGAGCAGGTGTCCATCATTTTGTAAAAATCCAGTTATATTAAAGTGTCAGACAACTGGAGGTATCCAGATGCACTGAGCCATTTTTTGAAGTCTTGTTCAAACCAATGTCTTCTGCAAGACTTTGTAGTCTAATTCACCAAATACAATGTATAGAATGAAAACAAGATGAGGCTTGAGAAGAGAGAGACATCAAAGGGAACAGAATGAAAACACAGAATTTGTCATATCAGAGCAGACCGTTGATCTGAGGAGAACTGTGTTATGCTTCCAGCTGTGGCCAGTACCCTGTGATTATAAAAGAAGGGCCAAAAATGTGATTCATAGCTTGCCATACAAAACCCCATCCCCCCACCAGGGTTTTTACTCGTGTTTTTCACTGCAAATGTACTGGTTAAATAAGAATGAGGTGGAACAAGAAGCCACACATGCCACCTGATAGTTGATGTGAAGGGAATGGGTTATGTTGACCTTGAACAGAAACTCCTAAATTTGTGTGGGAAATTTCTTTGGAATTATTTAATTTTTTCTGATTGCTCATAAAAACTTTGTGATATGTCATTCATTTCTCCTTTGTGCAGGAACTGTTGCGTAAGTTGGAAAATGGCTCATCAGCTAAGGCATTGCTTCCTCAAAATGGGGATGTAAAGTTGGGCACTGAAGGTCATTCTGTGTGTCATATCCTTCTTATTTTCGCATCATTTCCAACTTGCATTGTCCTAATTATCACATTGTAAGAAAGTCTGTGCAGAGTCATGGAATGGGCTAGGATAGAGGGGATCTTTGGAACTTATCTGGTCAACCCTCCCCTGCTCAAAGCAGTACTAACATTTGGTCAAATTGCTTAGGACCTAGTGCAGGAAAATTTTGAATATTACCAAGGATGGAAGTCTCATGACCTCTTTGTGAGCCTGTTCCTTTTTCTGCCTATTCTTCTTATGTTTTCGGGGCTTTTTCTTTCCTTTTGCATGTCACTGCAGTCTCCCGTGATGAAAGTTTTGAGGATTGCCTCTTGGCCTTTTGCTGTGCACTGCTGAGAAGAAGCTGTCTCTGTCTTCTGTCTCTTTTACCTTGTTCAGGAGCTGAAAATAGAAATTAGACTCTCCTTATGCCTTTTATCTGAGTTGAACAAATCCAGTTTCCTCAGCTTCTTGTCCTATGTCATGTGCTTCACCAGACTGATGGAACTTTTCTGTTTGTAAGTATCCATTTTGTCCTAGGGAACCCCAAACAATGCACAGTGCTCCAGATGGAGTCCCTCAAACACTAAATTGTCAGGAATAATTGCTTTCTCTCTCATCCCTCTACATTAATACAAAGGTAAAGAAAAAGAAGAAAAACAAGATCTTGAGGCTACTAGAAAGAAGAAAAGAGATCCTGCGGTGCTGTGCTTAATTTTTCTTTCTGGTTCTTCCAGTTTTGCTTTTTTTTTTTTTCTGCATAGTGACACAAGTTCAAAAGAAGGGGCAGATAGTGCTGCTACTGATCCAAGCTATCAAAGAAACACCCTCCTGTTTCTTTAAGGCTAAAGAGGCAAGAGATAAGGGTTTCAGATAGTTCCAGCTTGGCCTATCACTTGTTTGGGAGGAATATGGTATCCATTCAGTGATAATTTAGTATCAGCTTGAATATTCCCACCGAGATCTTTTTGCATGCAAAAATGTTGTTGTTTTGAATTTTGAGGCTTTTCTGCATTTGCAGACACTCTTCTTGTCCCTACAAGTAGGACGTGTGTGAAACACCTCAGGCTGGATTCTTGTACCTTTAGATATAATGCATGTATTACTTTGTTTGAGGAATGCAGTGCTTTGGTGATGCAGACATAAGAATTGCCTTTTTAGTTTCTAAGCTTCATTGCAGTTTAGACCAGGGGAAAGCTCTGTGCTTGAGAAGAAAGGTACCTTCAGGACAAAACGAAAGCTGAATCTGGCTGCTGTCAGGTAGGTTGTCCAGGCACATAAAGTCCCACTTAGTTGTTGAAGCTGTCTTGTGGGGGGATCTAACCTCAGGAGTAAGTTTCTAGCAGTATTTAGGCAACTGAGTGATCAGATAAGAACATAATATGATTTAAGGAATTTTCAACCCTGCTATCTCTCAATTTCCTGTTTTTGACATGGACATATTCTCTTCTTGCGAGGGTGTTGTAGAGATGAAATTGCATATTCAAGTCTACAGAGTTCTCAGACACTATACTGTGTGCAGGACATAAAATTATTTCACCAGGTACTATGATAGAGGGATTTAATGCTCCTGCTATCTTAGTCCAGTCAATCCTCTGCTTTCCTTCTGCTTGTTTGCCTTTTCCCTCCTGTTTTATTGTGATATACTTCCGTTGTTTGAGAAGCATATGTTGATGAATACTGATGGGTGAGTGAGTGTTGTGGAAGAGGTACATACTCATTGATTTATTTATTTTTTTTTCCCATGACAGTTCTACAAAAAATATCTGCAAAACCATTGATGAAAAAACCCCAGGCATTCAGTATCGTTGTGCAGAGTATAAATCACCAAAGAGGCAGCCTTATGTTTGACTTTATAATATGCAACAGAAGTGCCTTCACATCATCAGAAGTTGATGCTATGGCTGCCATTCCTAAGTTGTTCCCCCCACACCCCAAGCTGCTGCTAATAAATTACAAACACATTTGCTCTCATTAATCATTCTTTGGAATGGCAGAATAGTCTTTGCTGATTGAAAATAATTATTAGCTTCTCAAAAGGATTAAACAGCCTGTTTGGATTTTAATTTATATCACCATTTTGATGGAGTGATGTGGGGGTATGTACACAGCCTTTGTTTTAAAAGTAGTAATAATAATAATTAATGCTGTGTAACAAAGAGTTTCAGAAGGACTTCAGACAAAGAAAGAAAGGAAAGGCAGGCAAGGTGAGCTGTGGAATAAATGTAGGACATAGAACTGAACATAAGCTTGCATTGGGCAAGAAACCTCCTACTGTTGCAGAGCAGTGATAAACACAAAAGAAACTACAGCATTCTCTACATAGCAGTGGAGAGACTTGAAATTTCTGGCTAACATTACAATCTGAGCATGTAATTAATCTGGAATTGAAAGAATACCACAGATGTTTAAAATTATTTTTTTCTACTGAGTCAGTATCCTGCACATTTACAAATTGTAGGTTGTGGATTAATAGCCTCTGAGGTTCATTACCCGATGGGCCTTGCTCCAAGCTTTGAATTTACACTCAGCAAAGTGTATTTGGATTGAGACAATTTCCTGAAGTCAGGTCCCAAGGCCTTAAAAGAAAGTGTGTTTGCTCTTAAAATGTTCTGTGGGCACTGGGATGGGAATGCTTGCTGAAGTGCCAGGGGTATTAAAATTTAAAAAATAAAAAGTATGCCAGGTAAGATTTAGCACATGTATACTTCAGAATGAGATACAATATGGAGATTGCCAAACTGTATAACGCTATTGATGTCTTATGCTCACACACTAACACTGCTAATATGATATTTTATTTGCCTGCTGAAGAGCAGGACTTAATAACTAGATCCATGTTCTACATTAATTTGATTGCACTGTCTTGGGACCTGAGTTGACACATCCATGCAGTGCAATACACCTCTCTGAGGAGGTGCTAGCTGTAGAGGGTTCTTCATGTGATACAGACAGGCTTTCTGAGAACCTGAGTGGTACGGAAACACTGTGGGTCATTTTTGGGTAGGGTGAATTCCATCAAAGTCCCCATTCTTGATATTTCCTGTTGGTTCTCTGTAGGCTTTTCTCTGCCTTGACCCTCATTTTTGTTCTATAAATCATTCCTTAGAGTCTGTCATGGAATTTGGATGAAAATGGAGCTGTTAAAATAAATCCCTCTGTGACTGTCACATTTCATTCATCCTCAGTGGCGTGCTTGAAGTGACAGCCCAAACACTGGGAGGCCAATAATGGATTTTCTTCACCTGGGGGGATGGGACATGTGGCATTCCAGTTTCTACTCACAAATATTTGCGTAGATTTCATAAAAGGAAAAAATCTCATCAAGAGGGGTGGGGTTGTGATCTCCTTGTTTGGAAATAATGTTGATCATGAAACAGCTGAATTAAACCTGTGAAGCAGAAAGGACTGCCACAGCAATTGAGGAGAGGAAAATCCAGAATGGTTCTTTCATGTGCTGCTGTTTACTGATGTGGACTCCTGTGAGAGAGATATGTAAGTACAGTGCCTTCTTCAATTCTTTTATGACCAAGTAATGAATTGTTGGTCACTATTTAAATGGTTGTGTGTCTACTCAACAGCACCTTTCTAACTTTAGCAGTGAAAGAAGGGGATATTTTAAGCACTGAATGTTCAAATGGTGCTTTAAATGTTCAGCTAAAGAGTCAAGCAGGTATTTTGTGAATCTAACTCTGGTCAACCTCAGAATTCATTTCCTGACGGTAATCTTTGAATATGACTTTCAGCTAAAAGAGAAATTGTACACAAATGCACTGCAGTAGAGTATCTTCTGTTTCCCGTCACAATTTGCACCAAGAATCACAATGCAAAAGCTTATCTGAATTTATGGTTGGATAAATGATTTTGTGACATGGGTCAAGAAACCCTTGACCTAATTATTTAACTAGCCTCTGGAGCATTATTTCTCTGGCTGTACAATGGGAATCTGAATTAATCTTGGACTTTGCTATGCTTAATTAGTGTGCAATGTCTTCTGGCAGGTGTAATATCTTAAATGTATGTAAGCATTTTAAGGACCTGTGCACAGAGATCCCCATTTCCAGTGAGTGCCGCAGTAGAAACAGGTAATGAGTGACAGGGTGCACAGCACAGGGTGCTCTCAACCATAAAGTTAAAGACAGTGTGTGCTCCAGACAGCTTGCAACCTAAATACTGGTGATTTATTTTAGCAGCTGTTTACATAATTCTTATATCAGTGTGAAAATTGTCTGTGAAAATATTTAAAAGTAAATGCAATTTATTCTTCCAAAGTTCGGTATCCAGTTCCTAAACATGGAGCTCCAGATGGAGGTTTATTTACTAGAAGTGTGTCTGTAACATTATGTGTGGCAGTATATTCTATTCCTCCCCTTTTTACAGGGTAATATTCCTATGTGGAAATTCCATTTTGAACCTACTCCATACCAAAAATTTTCTTTTTCAGTCACCTAGAAAGACATTTCTGAAAACTATACACTGAAATAGGTAACAAATTTCTTATTTCTTGCTCAGATCACTTTAATAAATATTGTATTGATTCTTTACTATATTAGTTGCTACTGTTGTGTCTTTAATTCAGACCTTTGCATGTGCAACTGTTGTTTAAATGAGATCAAGAAGGATAGAACAGGTAAGACCTGTCTGTATTTTGCGTGCATAGATCATCCGATTTTATGAGGGGAAGGAACTCATCTAACCTTATAACTAACAGTTGCTGGTTGATTTGCATGATGAATTGATGGCAAAGCTTCCCTTGTCAACAATCAAAAACAATATTGGATTCAAATTTACAAAGTTGCAGAGAATTATAAGTGAAAATATACTGGACCCGGGAATTAAGGCAACAAAATATCTGTCTTCCACATGTTAGCCTAATTTCTGCTTTCTCTGGATTCAGATCTCCTTTGCAAGTGACTTCATGCAGCCAGATGGGAAAGCATTTTCCTCACCTCCCATGTGTGCAGGGAAGATCCTCTCTCCAGTGAAAACCATGATCCCGACGGCACAGCCATCTGATGAGTAGGTGGGAGGACGCTTGGCTGTGTCTCTTCCGACACAATCAGCATCATGTAGAATGGGGAGGAAGGTGTAGGAGATACAGATTTACTGCTACATACTTCCACTATGGGTCAAGGACTTTCTGAACTTTAGGCACAAAACTTTTTGTGTAAGTTGAATTTGGTTGCATGTTAGCTCCTGTCGGTAGGGTCCTGTATGTTAGCATCCAGTTACACATTTCTACACACAGGTCTTAAAATTAGACAGTGCATGTTATATTTTTTTAATGAGTAAGATCTTTGGTTATGAACAATTCTACTATTACAAAGCAGAAACACAAAAAAAATTTAAGGGAATTAAAAACATTAACGTAGAAGAGTAATTTTTTACACAAACATTGGTATGACCTATTATAATATGGGATTTTATAGAACAAAATAAATTTATATCTCCTAGAGACATTGAAAAAGTGGGAATAGTCAAGGTATCACTGAACATTCATTCTTTTTTTATGCACTTTATTAACTTGGGTTATTATATCTTATTATCAGCTGTTTTTATTTTTATACAGTTTGGGCCTGATCCAGTATCTTCTTACCAATAAGGAGTATTCTTTGCATAGGGAAAATAGGATTTTATTCTTTTGTTTGTTGTTTGTTGATTTTGACTGCTTATTAGAGTTCACTTCTGTTTGAGCTGTTAACACTATGTCACTTTATCTTGAGAGTTTCTTTGGATTATTCCTTGATAATTGGGAGATTATGTAATATAGCAAATTATTTTAAAAAGGGTATGGGGCATAACAGAAGGCTGCTCTATAATTTGTTGTAATCATTAGTTTGATTTACTTGTCTATCCTAAACAAATTTTACTGTGTTACTGCAATTACTATATGTCAAAAAATAGTAAAAGAAAAAAAATCCCATTGGCTTCTTTTTCAAGAGAGTTTTAACACAAGAACCTGAACTTTACTGCAGCATTAAGATACAATATCTGGTTCTGCCTTTTTAAATCCAACAAAAGTCAAATAAATTGTGTGGATGAAACTGAAGTGTATTTAAATTGTTTTGCTTTGCTCAGTGATAGGATAGAATGTGAAACTAAATATGTTCATCCAAAGATAACTGAAGTTCCTGCTCCTGTTTAGATTTCATCGTCTGTTAGAAATCTCCTAGGTGATTAAACTAATGCACTGTAAAAGAATGAATCAGTCCTGCAGAGCTCCTCTCTGTACTGAGAATAACTTGCTCAGTTAAGTACTGCTGGGGTTTTACTAAATTAAAATCCCGGGAATTTTTGTACATAATATATTTTATCTGTGAAAGCTGAGTAAAATTTTGTATCTGACTCTCAAACTAAATTCCTTTGGTAATTAATAAAGAAGATTTGAATACATTTCTGGTAGAGTCATCTTTGACCAATTTAATAACTTGATTTTCTTAACAGAGAAAAATCCTTATCTCTCAAGGCTTGTGGTAACATTGGGATATACCACGAAATTGTTAAGAGAATCAGAGAGTCTTTTCTTTGTTGTAAGAAGATGAATTCAGATTGGAAAGTTATCATTTACTGGCTCAGGTGGAATACATTCTTAGTTATTATTTAATATTTATATTTCAGTTCCTCTGCAGATACCAGTAGATTCCTGAAACTCTTATCAGAAGCATCACGTAGGCTGCTTGCAAAGCTGACTCATTTTAACTGTTCACTTGTTTACAGATAGATATGAATATTGTTTTTTCTCATGTCAGCACAGATAGGTAAAAAATTAGTCAGATGTATATTCTTAAAGCATATATATATATATATATATATATATATATATATATATATATATATATATATACATATATACACACACACATCTGCCTTTTTTTAGTAGATTTATTAAATGTTACTTATCCCCACCCCCTCTTGGCCTATTTTTTGTGACTGGTATGGCAAGGAGGAATGACAAGAGCTAAAAAGAGATAAGGAAATGATCTTATCAGTCAGCTCAGAGATGGCATTTCCTGAGTGGCATTTTGCAATTGTTGTATGGAATAAAAGTGCAGATATATAAAAAATTTATGCTTTTCAGTGGTTTGTCTTTTAGCACCTCTTCTCCAGCTGCAACTTACTCTTGTCCACTTCAATGAGTGTAGTTGTGTACAAAGACTACAAGAAATTAAGTGAAACGAAACAAATGCTTCCTTTTGTTATATGACATGGAATTTATGCATATATTCACTGTCTAATTCAAATACAGTTTAATTTTTGAGTGTAGTGAACAGAAATAATTATCTCAGCTTTTTTTAATATGGTATCTCCTTTTCCAGTTCTTAAAATTTTCTTTTAAAATTCCATGTAAACATCTTACTGTACTGTACCCAGCAAGTTCCTGCATGTGTGCACTTTTCTGTAGATTGCTGAATCAATGATAAATCTGACTAAAGTGGACAGAATTGTGAAAAAAAACCAAAACCCACAACCAAATATACGCACCAATTTAAATTCTGTAGGAAATTTTAATTCAATCATGTTTGCTGCCCTTTTATGCTTTCTGTTTGTGAACAATTAGAACTTGATTTTTGATGCAGGGATCATTTCAGGAACACTTAAAACTGAAAATTTTATGAAGTAAATGTCTATTATGGTAGTAACAGGGTGAGATTCCTTTGGTCCTTTTGTAATAAAGCGTGTGATGGCATTGTGAAACAATACTTGTCTTTATAAATAGCTGGTTGATGTAGGACTTGGTCTAGAAGAGGGCTTTTCATGGTAAAATTCAGTCGTCTTACACCAGCTAAGACTCCCATACTTAGGAAGTAAAGCTGATAGATTTTCATAGGAAAGTCCATTTAATTTACTTGAAATACCCAGTATTTTCAAAAAAGGATTTCTTGTGCAATATCACTTGGCAGAAGTCAAAAGAGAATTGCACAGTCTGGAGAAAGGAGTTGATAGCAGCTCAGCATACCGTGCTTTCCTTAATTATTTTGGAACAGTACATTTAGTTGGCTTTTGACCTGGTGTCCTCCTAAATCAACATTAAAGGTCAGGCAGATAAATAAGAGAAATTTGATGCACTGGTAATTAAGAAAGTATTCTGATTCAGGGCAGTAACTTAGAGGAAATGAATGCAACCAGGCAGATGCAAACAGAGGGGAGGGCCTTTCCAAAGCTACTCCAACAACCTTTGAGCTCTGCTTCTGCAGAGTACAGTACTTTGCCCGCTGTGGAGGGAAGGCTGGTTTAGTTCTCTCTCCTGTTGTTTTCAGTGTAGAGTCACTGCAGTAATCTCTGTTCAAAAGATGTTAGAGACATGGCAGAACTTGCTGCGAGTGAGGAGGATTGCCCACACTATTTTTATGTGTGAATTCTATTTCCATGTATGTGTTCTATCTCCATGACAAACGTTGGTCCAAACTGGGCAGCACTGGTAGCTGATAGATAAAGACAAGGCAGATCCTGAAGGAAAGATTTCCTTTCAAGAGATAGGGCTTTGACAACTGTCAAGTCAAGGAATTTCCTCTTTAATGTAATGGAGACTTGGAAGTTCTTCCTACCCAGCTGGGAAGGTAAAAGCCTGCTAAATAGTCCAAAGCCAGCAAAGGAATGGGTTGAGGACAGCATCAAGCTGGATGTAGCATAAATAGACATACTAATGAATTTAAAAGTACAATAACTGCTAACTTAAGTACACATTCTCTTACTTAAGTCAACAATTACATTGAAAGATAGCAAATATTATATTTATAAAAAGCCTTCATAATAACCTGGAGAATTACAAAGCAGTAAGACTTACTTCAGTTCCTGGCAACTTAGCTGATGGGCTGATTACAAATATAGCAGCTATAAAAAAATCTCAGAAACACAGAGTCTGACGGTAGGGAAAAAATGACACAAATTTTGTAAAGGATTATTGCACCTCACTAGTTCCTCAAATGTATAAATAATACAGTAGATTAATGAAAACCAGTTGATAAGTATATTTCTGTACATAATCACTGATACTTCTTGAAGTAACAGCTAAGGAAACAAAAGGATGGAGTTTCCCTAGAAAGGTGGTGAGAGGAGATAGAAGTCTGAGATTCAAGTATTCCTTCTGAATCAGTGCTATCTATTCTGAAGGTAGATTTGATCTTACATTCTCTGTATTCAAAATAACTGTTAAACTTGGTGGATTTCTGAGATCCCAAGGAGTGAATTTTTGTTCCCTTTGTTCTGATAGGATTTACAGTGCCTGGCAGAATGCCTGCTTCAGCTGAATTGATGCCTAAACCCCACCCATTTCCTCTGTTTCACTGCTTAGCGGTGTCACATTCAGCCAGCTTTGGGAATCTCTTTAGCTGCATATTAATTGCATGCAAGTATGCCATTAGGCATCAGGGCATGTCTGAGCTAGGCATAGTAACACTTTAGTATCTTTGATATTCTGAGCAGAGTAATACTCTGAGAAAATAGCATCCTCTGTGGATAAAAGAGTACAAAGCAGAAGGAAAAAAAATGAGTTCACTTTCCTCAGGGGGAAAAAAAAGCATTTGCAGTATTTCAGATTCCAGTTTATGGGTGGAAGTTGTTCTATTTATTAGTCATGTGGAAAATGGAAGACCAATGATTTATTAAATTATAAATATGCTCCAAATTAATTTAATGATGGTTGAAGAAATGTGGACAAGCTTCAGGTGGAACTAGCAAAGCTGACAGAAAAATTGCCACACTGGCAGGATAAAATCAGTGTTGATTTAAAAGTGGTGATCCCTAAATCACTTTATGCCAAAGGACTGTTGTCACACCTTCAGTTTTGTCATAGATGGCTTTTAAAAATGTGAGTTCAATGAAGACAGCATCTCAAATGAGTAATGAGGTGCAGATGAAAGAATCAGAAAAATTCAGAAGAAATTCAAGAATTAAATGAGTACTCGTAAAGGCGTGCACTTTTTTCTCATCAGATTTTTAATGAAGAAATTATAGTCCTGTTTGATGTGCTCCCATGGACAGTCCACAACCTAGTTTTCATGGCTTAGTAGAACTCCATGGAAACCACAAGAATTTGGTTTGAGATCTCTTGGCCTAAGAAAGCACTAAATATTGAAAGGTACAATTGTAAGTATTTTTACAACTTAATGGTTTCAAAACCCACTACCTTGGGAAATTTCTTGTAGAGGTGAAGGCTTTTGTGTAGTAAGTGCAAGTGTTCTGATATGAGGCCTGCTTTTTAAAGAATATTTTAAATGACCTCTTACTGATCCCAGCAGTTATCCACGTATATCCAGGAATACACAGATGATAGGAAAAAAAGTCCACCAGTTCAATAAGGGTTTCTAAAGGATCCTTTCATTGAAAACACTGATGATTGGGATTACAGCCATTGTACCTAAGCTTGTGATGAAGTGTCTTTTGCATTTCATGCCACAGTTATTTTTAGCATCACTACTTTATGTATTTCAGTTTGAACACAAGCCCTTTGTTTTCACTGAATTTGGAAAGGAAGACATTCTGGAGTAATTAGAACACTGCTTTTCAGCTTTAGTGTTCCCTTTATTCTTACAGTTAAAAAAATCAAACTAGTGGACTTCAGAGCCTTGGTGGGTGCTTGGGCTGGGAGAAGCAGCAGGGAAGCAATACACTTAATACACTAGTGGCAAAAGGTGAGATAGCAAACTTTTATGTATCCTGGGTACCATGTATTAATCTCCTGATAACTGCTTTCACATTTGAACCTTCTATCTCTTATGTGAGATCCAGCAATCTTTGCTTTTTTCTGTTCTGGGAGCAATTTTCTGAATCATTAATTTTCAGTGGCCAGGCTTCAATTAGCTTAATCAGGCATTGATTAGATTTCTCAAGTCCCTGGCATTTATTTTCCACCTTGCCTATATGGTTCCTTGACTCCATTACCTGATTGTTCACTTATTGCATATAAGGTTGATTCCTCTCCATTAACATTCCCTGATGAGAGGTCTCCTTAGCCATCCAGCTAGCCACTTTCATTAGTGATGGTGGCAATTCGTGGTGAAGGCCAGCTTCTACTGCCCTTGCAAAACAGGGTATTTTCTTCTAAGTTGCATCACTATATCAGCAATTTACTCCTAGATGAAGGTGCTGCTTATGAACAGTTCTGACCTAAAGGAAAAATAATTTTTTCCAGATTTATTTGGAATATGTTTCATATTTTGTTTAGAAAAGTTGTGAAATTGTAGAAAATGAGGGAAGTAAACCACTATTTTTTTTCAAAGCACACTTAATGCAAATCTAGGTTTTTAAATTTTTTTTTTTCTAAAATTTTTTTTTATTATTGCTTTTTTTAGTTTAGCCTGACATATGAAAATTCATTTCCATAGGCAGTGCTCCTGATTTCTGAGGGAGCTTGGCACAGTTTTATAATCAAGGGTGGTGTGAGTCACATGTAGGCTCCATAGGTCTATCCATAGATATCTATGGATAGATAGACCCATGCCCTGTTCCTAAAACCAGTTGCTCAGCAGTAACAGCTTTGTGTGCAGACTCATTCCTCAAGATGCATATTTTGGGAAAGTGTGAGCATATAGCAAGACAGGTGAAGAATGGGGCTGGAGGTGAGGGACTGGAAAGAGATGGAAAATGAGATTTCAGACTCAGGTGAATTTTTGTAGGTTGAAAAGCACTTTATTTTCTCTAAATTCTACTAAGATTCTCACATTGTCTATGGTCAGCTCTGTTCATTGCATTTTGTTTTTACAAATTATGTCTTCTAAAGGCACAGACCTCATTTTGAAATTCACGTTTTAAGTCATGTTTCTACATTATATTGAACTAGACAGACCTGAATGTAAATGAGCTTGTGCCAAAATCAACAGCAGGAAAGTTTTAATGGCACAGTTTTAAGAACTTCATGTAATATATGCTAATTAAAAACTGTAATAAAAAGTTTTATAACAATAAAACAAAACATGGAATCAGATCTTCAAGCTTTTTTTTTTTTTTGCTATAGGTTCTTTGAGTTGGGAGAGTTGCCAAAATTTCCTTTTCCTTATGATCAAACTGAAGTTGTTTAATTTCAGTTTTGATGATTCAACATTTCTGAAAAAACTTTGCATTTTGCCAGGTAGCTTCTAACCCACTCTAATCTTCACACACTTATATAATCAAATATATGATTTGTCTTATCACAATCCTAGGACATATAGGTGCTTTCTAATTTAAATCATAAAGCCTAGAAAGGGATCTTTTCAAAGTTTAACATTTGATTGTTTAGCGATTGTTCTCAGAAATATTTTGAGCATCAGCTCCAGGTTTTGGTCAAAAATATTAGCAGAAAAAATTGTAAAAAGCAATTAATGGTCCCTTTCTTCTTAATAACTAGTTGCAACAGTGATTACGTTCAGTGTGAAACTGTTGTGAAGTTAATTTCCTCTTTTTGTACTCTGTTTTAAAGATTCATTGTGATTTGCTGGATTTTTAAACAAGGAGAGAGATCTCTTATTTTTCTTATTCACTTTGTTGCTTATGCTCCATGACCTTATTATAGCCCCAAAACAGTAGCCATTTATTTAAGAAATATAAAATGTGGGGGGGTTAGTATGTTTTCTGTCTTGAAAGTATTCTAAAATTATATTTTAGGGGATTAAAATCTCGCATATATGAAAAAATATTATTTGCTTTCTTAAAACATTTACCCTCCCTTTTGAATCAAAGGTCCCCTTCAGCAAAGAAATTTTCATGTGTTTAAGGCTATAGAAACTATGGTCTTCTGTGATGATAAAACCCTTTGAAAATATCTGACAGTTCATCTCTGCAATTAGTAATTTTCAATTAACTACATTCAGAATGGCAAGGGGAATTAACATATAACTATCTCTGAAATCACATCCAGTATCATCACTGCTTCAGTTTTGGTCATTCTCTGTCTCTGAGATTTCTGGGCTTATTTGGACCATTTTGGGGGGCACCATGAGTTTGGACCTTTATCTTTTCTAACTAGTGAAAGTCACTGCTGATTCACTGCCTGCCTTGGGCAGTTAATAATGCTCCATGAAAGATTGCTAGGAAGAGGTATTTTGTCAACAGCAGAGGCAATGATGTGGTGCTCAGGTTGCTTCAGAATCAATGGCACACCTCTGACAATCTTGCCAGCTGCCCAAGCATGTCTCATTTTCAGTTTTGCAGCTGGAGGTTATTGATGGAGTATGGGTACATGGCATGCTCAACAGAGATTCCTTCAGGCGTAGCTTTACATGCTTCACCCACAACACTAGCACAAAGCACATGTGAAAATGGTTGCCCTGAGGTCCCTTTTCTTCCTTCTTGGATAGTCCCAAGGACATTGTTGGGTGCCACACTTCAGTGCACTTTCTACAGGGGTATTTTAAGAATCAGTTTGGAAATCCCTCAACTCCAGCATATGCATAAAACAATGTGCATGGTGAAGGGAGAAGTGATAAGTCCTTGGTGGAGAGTGCTTGTTAGACCTTGCCTAGTTCTGGCTAGTCAGAAAATTGCTGCGGCACATGTCCCCTCATTTGTGTTTTTCCTGCTGATAAGGCAAACAGAGCTATTTATTTCAGATCTTCGCCTTTCAACACCATTTTACCTTCTGAGAGGTGCATGGAAATGTTCCTCCAACAAGCAATACCTTGACTTTTCAAAACAGCTTATCATGGCTGCTTGATTTATTGAAGTGGGTTCTTAAGGAAGTGCCATGACATCCTGTTGCTGAAAGCACAGAGCTTCTGACTAAAGAGTTATTTGTTTTAATTAGAGCTGATATAAGATAAAAGGACCAAAATCATTATAACACTCTCAGAAAAGTTAATTTCCATTTTTCATCAAAGGTTTCTTTCCAATGAAATTTTCTTAGAGGCAGAGATTAGATCTATGTAAATTTAGGTGCTTAACTAAGTTGCCAAAGACCAAAGCTTAGTTTTTTTGGATTCTCTCTGCAGTCAGCGGAGAGAGATGGGCAAATGTAGAAGGATTTTAAGTCTGGTTTGTGTGGGCTGGGCTGCACATTGAAGTAATTTGTCTTTCTCCATTGACTATAGATGACAGATGCAAGAGCTGAGCGATTTTGGAGCTTGTGAAAATAAACTTAGATGAAGTGCAGAAATGCAGAGGGAAGAATGTGGACCTAAGCATCTTCACTGCAAGGTGAATGGGTTGGCTAGACCTCCAATTGTCCCATATGGTCTGCCTCGGGGAATCGACCTGACTTAGGTAGGGAGGTAGTGATGGAACAAGCAAAGTCATATGTTGCAGAAATGACTCAGTAAATATCTATAACTATTAAGTAAATCTGCTTCTGCTAGAGAAACAGCTGTAGTTGGAAGGCTTCATCTACCTCAAAGGGTTAGATGTTGAGAATTTTATTACTTAATACTTTTTTCTTTCAAGAGAAAAAGAACAAAAGCCAAGAGCTGGTCAAAACCCTAAAACCTCCTTATCCCTTGAACATTTAAAAGTAGCTTGAACACAAAATTTTTTGCTGAAATTCAGTGCTGCATAAAACAAGAGGTTTACAATGTAAGTGCTTCACATACATTAGTTCTTATTTTGTCTTTACAAAATAACACACCAATAATATATTGTGATAAAAATACATGTGAGTATTGTAACTATAGGCACTAATTCTCTGAAATAGAAATGAATGCATATCTTATTAACTGCTTTAGCCTATGTTATGATTAGAAAAAGAAGCTATATACTCTTGCTAGAAATTAAAATAAATGTGGTACACCTTGTGCAGTATCTAAATGGAAAAGTTAGACAGTGAAGAGTACAATTGTGTATTTGTTGTGTATGTATATAAAGAGAATATATTATATCATGATAGGTGGTTTTTTCAGTGTGAATTTGGGACAACCAGATTATTAATGATTAAAATTCAGTGAGTAATGTCTTGCTGGTATGAACAGTACCCTATACCTTTGGACTTTGTACATGAAATGATGCATGTATTGTGCCTACAGAAAAAATATTTTCTATGCAGTTATATTAAAGAAATTGGAAAAAAAAATTTTACTTTTTGCTTGTAAACTCTGGTACTTTCCACCTGTATATCTATCTGAAGCCTTTGAGGCAGCCATAAAAATAACTTTAAAATATTGTGAGTTTGAAATTTGATATTTCAAGATGTTTTAAGAGCTAAATGCAATCATAAGGATCTCTTGGGAAAGAAAGGGTTTCTCCTTTCAGTTACCTTTACTACTTTACAAGGCTTGAAAAATTTCAGGCTCCAAGTTATGATTTTTATTAATCTACAATTTCTCTGGTACAGATATATATATGTAGTCTGCCTTTCTTCTTAGGAGTAATTTGCAGATGTAGAAAATCAAAGATTTTTGGAACTTCTTTTTACCCTAAAACATAAAATAAGTCGCAGAGAGCAGGATTAATGTTGAGAGGTCCTTGATAAAGGTATTTTTTTAACACAGTTAATTTCTCATGTGACTTTTACTGAATGTGCTGTTTTGCCATGTCACTCGACAAAGACAGCTGGGTAAATTTATTGGATGGTGAGTGTAGGAATTTCTGCAGATGGAGAAACATTTCTCCTGGCCGATTAATTTAAAAAGAAAATGGTTTGTCTGTGTGCAAATGCATCTGGAGGAAGAAGGGTAAAGGAATGAATTAGAGGTCAGTCAGGATAATCATAAGTGAATCACACAAATGTGTATGTGTGCTCAGGCTGTGTAGACCTGGCTGAGTATTCACTGTGTCTCGTTAATATTATGCTGGACTGGGGTTTTCCTGAAGAATATTGGAAAATTCAGTGAAACCAAATCTTTTTGTAGACACATGCATGGTTTTGACTGGGAATATTTTTAGATATTAGGAGAGAATTAGGATGGCTGGGGCACACCAGCATTTTCACTGGTATAATGCACTGCCTGAGGCACCTGGCACGGATGTGGGTAAGAGAGTGCAGAGCTACCCCGTGGGCCCACCGGGCTGGAGGAGGTGAACCTCTCACCTTTGCCTGGGGTAGTGCCTTCCCCTGGCCTGCTGGCACCGCACAAGGAAGCTATGCTCACTGTGAGCTTTATAAATGGGGCCACTTTTAACAGATTCATATGGGGTGTCTTTTTGTCATTGTTGTTTGGTTGTTGGTTTTTTTTTTCCTGCTTTGTTTTGTTTTATAATCTGCAAAGATATTCTTGACTGAAATTTCAGAGTGAGAAAACTCAATTTATTTCTGCAACATACCCTTGAATCCCCATATTTGCTTTTAGTCCCACTGCATATTTAAGCTACTTCACTTAAGAGAGTACTATTTGATAAGTAAATCTCTACTTATATTCCTCTCAGTGTGCTGCTGCTTCCCTTTGATTCCTCCTTTAGCATTCTCATACTTTGGTATTCTGCCATAGATCCTCTAGACCTGAGGTAGCCTGCTTTTCCAATACTGCTGTTTCCTCTAAAACTCCTGATCCAAACACTCCTTAACAGTCTTTCCTGCTTTTTTCTTTACTTCGGTTGCAATTATTCCCTCACATGGCCCTTCTGCTTGTACAGATGAGTTCCAGTTTTGTAACTGGGTTTTTTCTTTCAGAGGTGTTCTTTTTAGATATCCATAAAGTTTGAAAGGTTTAGAGACCAAACTTGAGAGGAAGAGATCTGGTAAGGGTGTAAGGGAGTTTGCTATTCTTTCCTTTACCCTAACTTTTTCTTCTTAAAATATTTTTTCCAATTGCAGCTTTGCTCCATGAATAGCAGTCAGAAGCTCCTGGGGCCTGTTTATCCAGTCACCCCTATTCTTACACATTGGGGTGCAATAAAATGGACCCCAGATACCATCACCTCCTGCTGTTGGGTAAAAGTCTGACTAATGTTATTTTGATAAAAACCAAACACCCCTCCCCCTTCCCCCAAGGGATTCTGCATTTATTTTATGCTTTTAAATTGAACAGAAAGGAGCCATCATTCTATTTAGCATCTCCTCCTTCTAGCTGGTCTTTGGAAGGCTGGGAAAGGTGGGGTGTAGTGTCGGAGCGCCCCTTTTTTCGCATTAACAATTCCCTGTGCCTCTCTTCCTCCCCAGGCACACAGAGGCACATAGGCAAACAACAGGCTATCTGCAACCCGGTTACCACTGCGAGCAACTACAGCTTTTTGTTTAACTGTATAATTGCTCTCTCGGTGGGTTGTGAGATTTCTTTTCCCCATCTCCATTTGTTTCATTAATAATAAGACCAGTACATTTAAATGGTTCTTTTCCTCTTTTTTCCTTTTTTTTTTTTTAACAAGCATACCGGATGCAACAATATATAAGATATGCAGCTAAAAACATTAATCATATTAAAACTAATTAAAAACTGAAAAGTTTCAGTGCATTCCAAGCACTGGGGGTGGGAGGGGGTGGGGAGGCCTTTGGTCTGAGCACTGGCGTTTCCTGAGGCAAGCAAATGCCTGACACATGGACTTCGCCGAATTCCAAAATGTAGCAAAACAGTGCCTGCATATTTGGCAGGAATCACCACCAGTTCAGGTCAGTGTCTGTTTCAGCAAAAGACGAAGCCCTGCATGTTAACAGAGGAAAATAACTCAGAGGAAAAGGGGAGGAACAACATGTGACATTTTGTAAGAGCAGCACTTGCGTTACCCAAGGCGCACCACTCTCTGTAAACACTTCCTCCGGTGCCAGTGCCTTAGGACGCATTTTTTCGGATTGGGGTGGGGGGAGGCAGCGGGAGGGGTGAGGGGGAGGTCAGGCCTTTCAAGCTGCTGGGATAGGAATGAACTAGGGTTTCCCCCCCGCCCCTTTTTTTTAACTTCTTCTTTTTACGTGTTGAGTGCCATAAATGTTTTAAGGAGACATCAGTGAATCCGTGACAAAAAGATGGGCAAGCAATGCTTCAGGACACCGAACCCCAAACCAGTGGGAGTGTGGGGAAGAGAAGGGGCTAGGCTGCAGGGAAGAGGGTGCAAATGATGGGGCTCTGCAGTGCAATCTCACAACACCTGGTGCAGGGAAGGCTGGCTGGGAAGGGTGACCCTCTGAAGCCCCAGCACCTCACCTTGCTTCCACCTTGGAGCTCCATAAGCCTATGCCATGGATCTTGGTCACTGGTCCCCAGTGCTGGGATAGGACAACCCCTGTCTGCTTAGGGACATCTGCCCAGTCTGACTCCCCCAATTAATTTGGAAGCACACTCATTTTTTAAGGCCTCTCCTGGTAAAAGCAAGAGTAGGTAATTGAGATCTAAAATATTGCTTTGGTTATTGTCTTCTTACTTCTTTCTTGAATTTCGGCACCTTAAGCTGCCTTTGTTGTTGAGGAACTTACTATTTCTTCAGAGATAGGGCTGGATCACTTGTTATTGTAACACTTCTTGGTGATAAAGTTCAGTCTAAAAATTAAGCAGCTGCAATGTTGCAGCACAAATTAGTTTAATGTAAGCAGTCAGGAGCAGCTGTTTGGCTCGGGACTCCACTCCGGTGGTGGGGGAAGGGCGCTGTGATGCTGACAGTGTTTTTTTCTCTACATAAACATTTTCGGCTGTTGCAGCTTTTGTGCCGATCATGTGACAGTGTCCCTAGGCAGATAATTTATTTCTGTAGCTTTCATGAGCAATCATTAACCTTCAGACACTGAGCTTGCTTTCTGCTTTGTGGCATTTGTTTTTTTTTTTTTGTATCCTAACTAGTTTAATTCACAGAGTGTCAGGAGAAAATTACAACCAATTTATAATAGACTGTAATGCATAATACTTATGTTTCTATTAAAACAGACCTTGCTTACAAGACCATTCTTACAGCTTAGCTTGTGTTCATGGATCAGAATAATTATTTTCAGTGATGTAAGTGCAGCTGTCATCATGATACTCCCATAGTGTCTTATTCTGAATGCAAAGCCCTTCAGAGTCCTGATTTGGGACCACCCTTTTGAATTCCCCCTTTGCTGGAGACACTGTGAAGTTTATTGAGATGCAACAGGCTTGGGAGAAAGGGCATAGCATTTATTCTGGTGATTGCTATTCTCTCACCATGACCGGCTGCTGAACAGGTATTGACCGCCATAGAAAGTGTGTCTAGGGGAGAGGCGAGGCTTTACTGATAACAATTACAACTCCAGTCTGTGCTAACTTAGTCGGGGGTTTCAGAGCAGCTGAGACGACAGGGCTGGATCACAAAGCAGTTGTGACTGTCAGAAAAAGACTTCATTTTCATTCCTGTCCATTTTGTTACAGTAAGGGAAACAATAAATTAGGTGACTTTGTCAAGGTCACCGAAGAAATACATGTCAGGATAGGAATTTCCCTTTCCCTGATCCTTTTCCCCAACTCCTGTGCTTTTGTATAGGGAAGATGACAAAAGAGTGAAAAATACAGAGTCTTGAGCAAAAACGCTAAAAAGTAAGCAATAAAAAAAGCGGGAGGTGAGTGGGGGAAGGGAAGAGAAATCATAAAAAGAGCTGAAAGCCAGGGTGACTGCTGACTTACTGTGAATATCATTTTCCTTCAGATCTGAATGTGATTTTTGCTTTTGTTCACTGCCTCTCTGCCTTATCTTAATCCTTTTTTCTAACTGGTCATTCACTAGCACTAGCAAGTTCATCTTTTTTGTACCAGAGAACAAGATATTATGTTTGTATACGCCTCTGAATAGGTGTAATCTAGACATGTGTATTCCTTAGTTTATTTTTTATAGCTTGTGCTGTAAAGGAATCAGACATTTGTGACAGAGGTGCTCCAAACATAGTATTGCAGATACAATGGACAAGACAGACATAGGGTGGAAGGGGACAGATATGGAGAAATAAAAAGATATTTCCAATGCCCTAAGGATATAAAGGGACTTTATCATAATCTATCAAAGAAAGAGCAGTACCATCCAGATAGTTCAACAATTGCTTTATTTCCTTAGGACTCAATTGAAACTTTGTCCATCCTATGATTGCCCATTAACTTATGAAAAAGGCATGTAACTGGAAGAATACCAAAATATATGCTTAGTCTGAGATGTGACAGTAGTATGTGCTGTGTCATCTTGTAAAACATACAAATGGGTGGATGGATTTTTGCTGTCAATGTCAGGAAAAATATTGCTTCCTCATTAGCTAAAAATAATGTCTGAAATTGGTGTTTTACTGATGTTAGTTTTCTGTGTGGAAAGATGAATGAATGAGTAGCTCAGTGTTTGAAACCTCCATCTTTCAAAATGTTTAATGAAAATGAAGGCACAACATATGGTAAATGTGGACTGAAATCAGGGTTGAAAAAGCAGAAGCCTGGGATGCCCACTGAAGGGCAAACAGGATATGGAGGTGCTTGGTGTTGTGTTACATATAGAAGGGAGTAACATTTCTGGATGTATTAGAGTGATTTAGGAGTTATCATCCCATTGACTTCTGACTAGAGTCAGGATGTAACTGCCTAAGTCGATTCTGAAAATGGGAATTAGATTTCTAAGTCATTTTAAGGTGCTTTTGAAATTTTTAGCTCTAATCCCAGGTTGATTAATTTGTAACAAGGTGATTCATTTGTATCTTTCTTGTCTTCAGAAGCTGAATGACACATTTGAGATGCACTCTAAAAGCACAGGTAATAGTCAGAGTGCTACCTCAGCGACTTTAAAAGACAATTGATTAATTTGAATTCATGCTTTTATTCACACTTTTAGAGGAATCTGAAATTAGTAATAGCACTTTGGAGCTGCTTGGTTTGAACTGTCACTTCCATGCCCTTACCTTGATAAAGGTTTTCCTATTTTTTTCTTTTCTTTTATTTTTTCTTTTTCCTGAAATTTGTCCCCATTCCTCCCCATTGCTAACAGTAGTGCAGCCCCTCTGGTCACAGCAAAAGCAGGAGTTCTAAGACAGTAGCTACTTTGCTGCAGGGAATGGCTGAGTAGCTTTAGACAAAACAGTGTCCAGGAACCTACTGTGAACTTGTCTCTACTAGTTTGCACTGGGAACTACAGGTACTTTTGCTGGAGCTGCCCTACAGTGAGTGACGCTGGGAGGAAGGGCTGGTTCGATAGTAAGACAAGACCTTCTCACAGAAAATTCAAGCCACCTGACCAGCATGCTAGTTTGTCCAAAACCAAAAAAAGACTGATCTCTTTGGTATTTTGCCAGATTTTGTTAGAATCTTGCTAAGAACATACTGTAGTGTTTTATGAAAGTAATTATTTTTGTTATCACTTTCTTAATCTACTGTTGAAAAGCTGAGACTATAGTCATATCAGTATCGATTTGGTGAAGGCATTATATAAATCTATATATACCGCTGCCTTTCATCAGCAACATTATTGCAAAGGTCAGTTTGCATTGCTCCTATGAGCCTCTGTGTGTTAGGGTGTGACTGTTTAGGATGACACAAAATACTTTCTGGAGTGAAAGGAAGGCTGCCGAGCCTATCTGTGGGACTTCTTGAAAACATTAGTGCTTACCAGAAACAAATCTAAATATCTGACTTGACTGTACTTTCAGAATCGAAGGATCTGATGATCACAACAACTTCACTTTCATCCTCTGGTACAACTGCAACCAAATAGACACCTCAAATTAATTTAGAAGTCACTGACTGGTATTTACTGTTTGGAGTAAGGAAACATGGGTTTGCTCACATGTTTTCAAGGAGAAAAGTGGAGTGGAAGGACTGAATGCAATACAAGTTTGATTTATGGACTATTATCACCACTTTTGATGGTGGAAATAATTTTCTGGATTGATTTGTTTCATGCAGTTTCAAAGTAATCTCCTTGAGAGCTAGGAAGTTGCCTGAGTTTTTTGTGCTGCAGGCTGGAGAGAATTAAGGTCCCAGCAGTCTTCCCACATTTTCCAGTGTCAGTAGTCTCAATCACTACACATCTTTTGATATAAGGATTCATAAAAGGTCCAAAGGAATACTGAGGACATCTGAATACCAGGGAAAACATGCCTCTAAGAACATACTCTAAAGCTCTCTACTCTCAGTTATACAAGAGAAGGAGAAAGGTAAAACTTTATCACAGTCTGAGCTGCAGTATCTGGGCTTTTTTTTCTTTCCCGAGTCTCTTGTCTGGAAAAAGTGCTGCACATCATTTGGTCCTTGAGGAATGGAATGCTTTACATTGAGAGCAGCCTTTGCAGGCACTTCTGCCTCCCATTGTCGTTTAGGACATCAAGTACTGAGTTAATGAGTGACAGAGCTTTCCTCCTCTGTAGCCCAGAACTGGAGAGGGTGTATGTAGAATATCTAAAGATACTGTGAATTTTACCACTGTCAGTTCCCTGAACTTGCTTTTAAAAAAAAAAAAAAACAAAAAACTGACAAAACCTGATTGTGTATATAATACTTGAACATATTCTAAAACAGATCCCAGACTGTGCACCATGCTATCAGGAGAGAATGATAAAGCAGATTGATTTGTGTAGTAATAGAGCGAGAAAATGGTGACAAACACAGGGTGAGAATGTGTATGGAGGATAGTAAACCTGCTCTTTGAGGACTTGAACTGGTAAATTTCTTTCCCTTGCATTTTTCATTGCTTAAAGAGGGAAAAAACAACAAACACCCTCAAAAGGCAAAACCACAAGACAAAACCCTAACCCAAAACCCTGCAGAGGAAACGAAACCACAAGAACATTTTTCACGCCAGTTAATTTCATATACACAGCAAGCCTAGGAAATTCACAGGTGCACTGTATCATTCTCCAGAATGCATCAAGCTTTTTCTCTCTTGGTATACACACATGTGCTTTAATGAAGTTTTAACCATTTCTTTATTTTCACTTTGATTTTTTACCACCTGTAATCCACACATTCTTTTTACTGCCATGCAGCTGACTAGACCCAGAGGCTTCAAAGTGGAGTAATCTGTCATCCCAAAATGTGTATAATGTACGGAAAGTTGAGCAAAATGAATTTATTTTCACAACAACAGGGGATAGTCCTTATTTTCACAAAGACTTGTAGTTTACAAATCATCAGGGTTTCATTTTATATGAACTGCAAAACATAAAAGAAGGGAGGAGTTAGCCAGAAACAGAAAGGAAGGATCTAGAAATGTATTTTGACAGTTATTCCCCACTGAAAGTTAGCAACACAGGAAAAACAATAGCTTATAGAAGCATTGTAGAAGGCTCTGGGGAGACCTCACTGTGTCCTTCCAGTACCTAAAGGGGGCTTGTAAAATAGAGAATGACTTTTTACACAGGCAAATAGTGATAGGACAAGGGGAACATTTTAAACTAAAAGAGGAGAGATTTAGATCAGATGTTAAAAAAGAATTCTTCACTCAGAGGAGAGTGAGGCACTGGAACAGTTTGCCCAGAGAAGTTGTGGGTGCCCCATCCCTGCAAGTGTTCAAGGCCAGGCTGGATGGGGCTGTGAACAACCTGATCTAGTGGAAGATGTTCCTGCCCATGGAAGCGGACTGGAACTAGATGGTCCTTAAGGTTCCTTCCTACTCAAACTATGGGTACCTGGTCTTTGAAGTCTGGCTACAATCATGAATATTTTGTCCCATTTTTTATTTTTCCCTCTTGAGAATAGTTGTCAGCTTGAAAGAAGGTGTCGTGGTGAGACCAATATCCTTTTATGGAGAATGTGTTCCAAAGAAAAGGATAAATCTCTTGGAGAAACAGCAGGAAACATCTTTTTAATTTCATTAACTCAATTTAAACTTAATATTAAGTTTCTGAAATGTGTTTATTCATTTGTTTGCTGGTAGTCTGTTTGCACATCCTCCCTGCTTAACAATGGTTTGAAAACTTGTATTTTTATTCATGTGTTTTCCTCACTGTTTCCTGAGGTAAAAGAAAAACAATTTTCAATAAAACTTTCATTTTCTTTACAGGCAATTTAATGTTAAAGGTATTAGATACCTGAGAATGGGTGAAAATTATGAGAGCAACATGCATAATATTAGTTAACAATATTAAGTGCCTACACATTTTTCTCCTGCTACACTGTCTACTTCACATCATCATTGATAATACGTAATTCTCTTCTACAAATGCCTTCTCCCAGAGACAGTTAAATATCCAAAATGCAGCCAAATGGAGAAAAATTCCCCGAATCTCCCAATTAGGGAAAATTTCAGAGGGAGGTATAAATAGAGCATAATTGAGATTTAAGTGGTACATATCCTGTTGTGACCTTTTGCAGAGAACACATTCACCCTTAGCTAACTATTTGAGCAAAGATATGCCTGGTACTGGTCCTGTAGTAAATAAAAGACATTCCTTCCCTTTAAATGTGAACTACCATGTGATTTGCAGCTCCACAATGTCAGTTCCCCTTCTTGGAGGGGAAGAATTTGATGTCTGCAAGCTGCTTTTTAAGTGCTTAAGTGGATTTGAGAAGCAGGCAGCCATATACTTGGAGGGAGAAAAAAGATTCCCTGAAGAAAAAATTGATTTTCAGATTTCCCATTCAGAATTTAAAGGCAATTCTCTTTGTGTGCTCATTATATAGTAAAAATAGGACCTACTATAGCCAATTGCTACTCTGAGTTTACATCCAGTTTCTTCACTGGAGCTCAGATTTAGCCCAGTATCTGCCTTGGGAAAGAAATATGTATGTGAAAAGAAATGACGGAATTTGATGTAATACAGAAATAGTCCAACCAAGTATAACTAGAAATGAGGGGATGAAAGTGAACAAAGAAAAATCCATGCTGATAATGAGGAAAAATTTCATAGCAGTGAGGTCTGTTAGTCTGCTGAATGGTCTCCCAAGGGAACAAGTTGAACCCTTGTTGCTTTAGTTATTTTTAAAATGAACAAAACAGTCAAAATCCTTGCAAGGAGACACTCTTAATTAACAAGAAGACAGGAAAAATGACCTAATGGGTCTTTTTTTCCATCTCCACTGTTCATGACTATCATTGTAGGCAAAACCCAGTTTGGCAATAAAATTATGGATTTCCAATTTTCACTGCTATTTTGCAGCACTCTTATTCCATAATAATAGCAGTACTTGCCCACTTTTCATTTCCCTCTACAAACTTTTGTGTCTTACTTTTCTTTCAAAGAGGGCTATTTTGTAGCCCTCTGACTAAAAATGGCTGTCAGGTAGCCTAATAATACTGCTTGTAAGTATAGGATAATATTCAGGCCTTGTGCCTCCTAATTTTCATCAAGAACTCTTCAGTCAGACCTTAAGTCCAGGGTAACATTACTGGGCAAAAGGTCACTGCTTGTATCTATGGGTCATCCTGTGAAATAAGGGGCTGCATGTATAGCCAAGTGTTGGGCTTTTGTTGATTTTCACAAACATAAATTATGAAGTCATGACATGCAGCACATCTTTGTGATCAGTAGTTAGAGCTCCTTATATGATTTCAACTCTTTTCTTCTTTCCATTGAAATCAATCTTTGACCTGGAGTGTTTTCACACTTCTTAAGAGGCACAGGCAAAGGTGATTCTTGCTCCTCTGTCCAGGATCTCCAGTACCCATCAATGCCCTGCCTCGCTTCCCTTATCCTCAGAAACCCCACATAGATTTGTAAAGTGAACTGGCTCAAACAAACTCAGCAAACTCAGCAAAAATAACAAGTAAGAAATGGTGCAAGGAGAGCAGCAATTGTACATGGTGCTTGATGGCTTTGCTTCTCAGCAGCTGATTTTTCTTTTTTTCAGATGATAATGACATGAATTTTGATGGTTAACACTGATGTCAAAACTGAAGTAACGCTGCAATGAGTCAGGCCCTGCTTCTTCGAAATGCTGTGTAAATATTTGCCAGTTACTCTTCCCAGCAGCCAGCAAGCTATGCAGTCTTGTTGCTGCTTTTTCAGAAGACAAATTGATGGAGGTGAAATCCAGGAAGATCTGAGTGTTAAGTTACAGTCATACAGCAAGGATGGGCAAAGAGAATCGAAGCCTGTACTTCATAATCAACCCCAGATTATCCTGTGAGTAGTGTGACCAAGATGACCAGAGTATAAAATAGAGACGTGGTGCTAATGTGTATTTATTAGTGATGTACTGAGATGAACATTCATCCCAAGAGTTAATCCAGGAATATCCAAACCACTGTAATTATCCCTGCACAAAGGCTCTCTATTGTTTGCCTGTTAAGTAACAAAGCCTTTTCATTACCTGGCACTGACATAACTTTAGCTGCAGTGGTAGGTAGGCAGTGAACTAGCTTCCCCTGTTTGTGGGGGATGGGATGTCATGGGATGAAGCCCTCCCCCATCCTTACAAGCAGAATACAAACAGGATGGCCAAACTTCTCTTTGAATAAAAATTACTATCATTGCTAATATGCCTAATTTTGTGTACCACAATCAGTCAAAATCTTATGAACTGTACAAAAAGAACAAAGGAGCAAATTCCTGTCACACAAAAGTGAAAACATAGAAGCACTGGCCACAGGAAGGTAACTGTATTAAAATTGGGAAAGGATCCAAAATCTGTAGTAGCTCTCTAATCTGCAACACAAGAGCAAGGATTTTCATTATGTTTTGCATTCCACATGCGCCTTTGCTTAGGAGGTCTTATGCAATTGTTGATGCAGTAAAACCATTGTATTCATAATGATTTCAAAGATGTGGATGCTTCCAGGGTTTGACCTATTTTACCACTCATACATTATACACCCGGTAAAGCTACTCTCATAAGGCACAGTCATTAGTACTTAAAATGTATCTGTCTACTGCTGTCCCTTTTCTCTGCAAGTCTGCTGATTTTTTACAAATCTAAATCAATTATTCTTTATTAAATAATTTATGCTTACATGCATCACTGGAAACTGCCCATGCACATTTTAAGGCACAGCTCAGTGTATATAGATAAATTAAGGAAGAGATCAGTGTATAAAGATAACTGTTTTTAGCCCATAGCAAATATTTCTGTTAAGTCTAAATAGTCCCTTTCAATTAGCAATATTTTTTACTTTGGAGCTATAAAAACATACCTTGGTCATTACTTCCAGACCAACAATACAACTCAGGTTTTTGGAGGCTCAGATTCAGCAAAATTCCTAATCCCATGCTTTGCTTTCAGTGGGATGAAGTCTTCCCTTGTTAAGCATGTTTGAGACTTACAGATCTCAAACTTCGCTCTGCACAGTAAGATTCAAACAACTTTTTGAACATCAGTTTAATGCTTCAGGATTTTTCCATGAGCCAGACTGCAAATTTTCTGTGCGTAGTCATCATTGCAAGGACAAAACTTCCTGCTTCTTTTTGAGAACAGAATCAATAACTGATCACCAAATAGTGTAGTTCAGGGCTTATTTTCTTTAGATCCCTGAACCATCCTGTCAGGTACTGCCAGCAAGCTTGAACTATGAAGACAGCACTGATTTCTCCAGGCTCTACCATGGATAGCCACAGTAAGAACAGGCCCAGGACAAATGTATTCTCCCACTGCTGAAGTGTTACCACAGGTAAGGCATACAGCATGCATGGGAGATGATCTCCAGAGGTCCCTTCCAACTGTGAGATGATGAGTAGGCTCAGACCAAAAGTCTGTTTGCAGTGATGGGGGAAGCTAGTGAATACCACCCTTCCCCCCTCCTTCCTCCACAGGGATCTTGTTTTCTGTGGGTCAGTCTTCCCCCTTCTCCACAAAAACTGGATTAATCTCTCTGAAGCAGCTGCACAACAAAAGCTTAGATGTCTGCCCAGAAAATCTTTCCTCTGTACCAGCTGCACTAGTGGTATTAGGGCAGAGATCTTCCATTTGCCTGCTGGGCAGAGAGAGGCTCTTCAACATCATGTTGCTCCTTTTGACTTATCTGACTTTTTGAAACCATAGTAAGGGAGATGCCACTGCACTGCTGAAGATGACCCATCTGCTGGTCACTTCAGCACTAGGGCAGAGACCAGAGCTGCTCCCAGGGGTGAATTCAGGGCAGGACCAAGGGTTTTCCCACATCCCTGTTGTAGTCTTACACCTCAGCTCTGGGTTGATGTGGATGGTGTTTCTCTGCCTTACTCTGGGGTCTTGAGTGCTTTGAGGCTGAAGTGTGGTCTCTAACGAGAAGTTAAATGAAACCTTTGCTGTTTCTGTGACCTCCAAAAATAGGAGCAATGTGAAAACACAGGCAAAAGTCAATCAGCCAGCGATTACATTAAAGAAAATGGTTCTCTTTCTCTGTGAAAGGCATGAAAGAGAAAACAGACTGGGTGCTGGGACTGAAGTAAGGAAAACAAGACTTGTGGGGTTTTGAGGTCTTTTACTTTACTTTTAATCCTTTCATAGTGTATTTTAAATTCATAAATAATGGAATAAAAAAGACACCAATAAAACTCAGCTAAATGATCTTGAGCCCTCAAGCCTCAATCAAAAAATAAACACTATAATGCTTTTAAAAGGAATTAGTAATGCACAATTATAGTATTCCATGTTTAAAAATAAAGCTGTTGAATAAATGAACAATACCATGGCTGAAAAGTATTTCAGCTGAAGAGTGAAATCCCTGCAGAGAGTGATCTGTGAGATTCTGCAGGAAATCTGCATTACAATACACCATTTCCATTTCCAGGGAGGGACTCACAGAAGGACACATGGAGGAGAAAAAAGAAATGAAAAAGCCCCAGTCCTTTATGCCTAGGTTGTAGGGGGCCTTGGCCCATCATTCTCATGCTAAACAGTTACTTCTTCTACAGGTACCCAACTTAAATGGGAATATTTTTGAAAGAATAGAGAATGTGAAAAAGGCTAACAGAAAACTCTCTCCATAGCTCACTTAGATAGCAGACATGAGTTTACTCCTCTGTCTTCCTGAAAATGAAGTAAGGAGTGTGTCTGAAGCACTGGGCTACTCTGCTGCTCTTTGTCTTCTGCCCCTCCATTCCAACTACTCCACCTCTAGTTACTAATTAAATATCTTTGCAGTGGAGAAAAGGTTTCAAGCTAGATCATTAGCCTACTAGTCAACCAGTTTATGAGGAATGTGGGAAATCAGGGCCTTAAGGCTGTTTCAGGGACAATCACAATCTGGTGTTGCTGTTCTCCAGTAGAGGGGACTACAAATAGTGTCCTTTAGGCTTGAGTCTTCTGGCTGTAATTTAGCAGCTGGAGAAATGGCCATCCAGGGACTTGGATACACAAAGTATTACGTCCTGGCTGACTACCCCATCTGAAGGCTAGGATGCAATGGGCCAACCTCATTTACATGTGGAAAAATTTACACAAGGCTGGTTTCCTTTTGCTGCAGAGTGGGAAAATTTGTGAAATCTTTGTCAAATTTGTGGGATAGGAAAAAAGGAAAGGCAGGAAATGGAAGAAAAAAGGAATAAAGTTCCTGGCTTCTAGTCCCCAGGTTACTAAGCCAGGCATAGCAGAGTGTGACTGGGTCACTGGCTTTAGCATATTCACATGGTTACTTTGGTGGAGAGCAGCAGTAAACACACAGCGCTGTCTGCACCATGCATAGCAGGCAGAGAAAATGTTTTGGCAGATGGAAAGAATGGGTCCATCAGCTGCATAAATCTGGTTGTTGCAGTCTGTACTATAACTAATACAATGGGCTGCTACCCTCTTTGTGGAAGATGACAATCTTGAAGACAAGTAGATGTCATGCTTCTGTCTTCTTAGCATTTCATTACACACAGAGTATCTTCTGCTTGGGCATGTATTGAAAGGAAGAGAAGTCACAAAGCAATCAGCATCAGGTTATTTCTGCTGATCAGAAGTTTGTGGTGATTCCAAAAAAGACCCAAAATTTGCCCCTGACCTCTACTCCTGGAAAGCATTGACTGTCATCTTTTGCTTATAATTTATTGTGTCTCTGCAATATACCAAGATATTATCTAATTAGGATAGAATAATTTGAAATTTCTGCATTTGCACAAACACGAATACCTGCTTTCATACCTGAATTTAGCCACGCTTTATGTATGTGCATTATACCTATGGATTTGTGTATTTATGTTGTGTGAGTGTGTGTATGAAGGAGTATGTGTACATTTCAAATAAGTGTGTATGTGAGGAGGCAGTTTTAAAAGCATAACTTACATGGTGTAAAATATACTGTTACATAAATCACAGGAAGAACTCCATCTCTAAATTAAAGTACACTCCAGAAAGAGCAATTATTGCCTATAAATGTTTCTGTTAAATTCATGAGACACCATACAATTTTATTCATGTTATCATCTACGGTTGCCTGAAAGTGTAAAAGAAAAAAAAACCTTAGCCACTAGCAGAGAAATGTGCAAAATACTGTCAAAGGAGTGGCAAAGGTCATTTCTATTGCCTGCCTTTTTATGCGTTCCATTTTTGTCTTTTTTTTTTTTCTCCTTGCAGTTTGTTTGTGTACAGTGCAAAACTTTAATGGAAGAAAATATGAGGGGGCAAAATAAATATAAAGAAACAGACTGCTGTTCAACAGTGCTGAGCTGGTATTTCCATGAATGATGTTAGACTCGTGTTTAGAATAGAAATATGGAAGGTCTGCAAACAGAAGGTTGCAGAAATGTTTTTCTTCTTTTCTCACTCTTTTACACTTGATGCATTTTAAAATTAACACGTATTTCTGTGTAGTTTGATAAATGTGTTATCATAAAGCACAGCAGTACAGATTCTGTGAGACACAGAAAGGAGAGGCCGTGGAACAGCTGGACCATACATTTTCTTTGTTGCTGTTGATGGCCCATTGCTCTGTGCATGGGATTTTGTTTGTGCAGGTTCAAATTCCAAACTCGCTTGCTTAACCCCTACAGTAATAGCAACTGATTAGAGTCTAACACAGCAATAACAACATTTCCATATGCAGGTGCCTGACTTCATGCATGAGAGTTCCATTTGAGATCCCTAGGAAAACCATCTTCCAGAGATGGCAGCAAGCACCTGCAATTTTTTAAAATTCAGCATGTCCTTTATTTCTTTGAGAAGGAGAAACCTTTAACTCTGGTTAATCAGTTGAAATATTATCTTGATCTTCTCAGTAAGGTGTCTTAAATTCAGGTGAGTTTTTCTTGTTCAGAATCAGATTTAACAAAAGGTAGAAACAAATGTGGAAGTAAAAGGCAAGACTGAATATAATCAAATACTTAAGTACTTTGCTGTATAAGGGCACGTCTTAAGTATTTTTTTGAGTCAGTCCCTAATTGTCTGTTATGCCTGCCTTAAAATAAGATTTACAACTGTTCTGGCAATGTTTAAAGGTGGTGTAATTTAACTTGCACAGATACTTCTTTACCTTTTTTGCTATAAGTTTGCTTTCTCCCTTCTTACTGGAACACTCCTTCTAGCAAAAAGGAAAACTCCATGAGAAGTATGAGCACAGTCCTTGAATGAACAAGATAAGGAAAAACATTGTAAGTAAAATGTGATGGATAAGCTGACCTCTGTAAAAAACCCAAAATGTTTCTGTTTCCACATAAAATACCACTCAGGAGGCGACAGTGCAGGTTTTTGCCCCTCACAAGAGCCTGCATAGTTGCAAACCTACAAAAGTGAAAAATGGTGTAGAAAAGGTGACATTACAGTTAAAGGCTGCACCTCTGCAGATGCAGAAATGACACCAAGCATAGTTTGTGCAAAAACTGTGCAAGCCTTTCCCCAGAGGTCACTGCAGAAGCGGGGTGAAATGGTAGCTGAAACAAGGGTGTTACTGGGTAGCGCTTGAGCGCCAGGCAGTCCCAGCTGTACTGCCAGGACCACAGCCAAGAAAGGTAACAAGGTGTTGTACGCAAATATTTCCCCCAAGAAGGCAGAAATTCCTGAAATCTCCATATGTTGAATAGTCTAGGAGAATTCCAGCATAATTTGTCAGATCAGAAGCTTTAAACTTCAGAGTTTTTAGATATTTATACTAACTGGACACTAGGGCCTCTAGGCCCCTTTTATAGGCAAGAACAAAATACTGACAGTCCAATCCACTAATACAAATTGCTTGCTTAGTAGCAGCAGCAATGTATTTCAAGGCATTTTTGTACTTATTTCACCTACAGAGAAGCTTAGATCTGGACAGGGAACCTATTCCCAGCCCTTTGAAACTGTTTATGCTTGAAATTGTTCTTCCTGTCGCAACAAAGCCAACATGTTTTTAGATTTTTTCATGGAGAGAAAGCACATCACTGAACTGTAAGAACCTGCCCATAGTGAGTTAAATCAGGTACCCTACAGAACTCGCTATAGATTATTTGGGCTAGAATTTGTTTATTTGATTTCTGGACAATCCATGTATGAACTTGTGGAACTGATGTATTCTGTCTTCAGTGTTTTTATGATTAAAAAGACAGGGAGAAAATTATCCCTGAAAATCACTGTTTACAACTAATTTCCCATAATGAGTTGAATCCCTGTAGTGGAAACTACCACATACCACTCAAACTGTTTTGTCTACCCAGATTTCTGGCTTTACTGCCCACCTGCCTAGCCAGTAAATATGACTGGCACATTTCAGCACTGTTGTAGAATTAAGGTATCAGAAACTCCACATTTGCTTTTACCTGGTCCTGGACTGAGTGCAGCTCTGATTTCTGACATGGATGAAGCCCCAGGTACCTTAAATTAGCATTGGCTTTTGACTCGGACACTCCTACCTTCTCCCTGACCTGCAAACACTAGCCTAGGCCAGCCAACTCCCCTTCCTACCAATATACCTTAATCATATGTCTAAAAAAATAAAAAATAATTTCTCTGTTTGCCCCCAGTAAAATAGTTTTGTCAGTCTGCATTTCTCAGGCCTTTATGAAAGGGACTTTTTTTAAACTGTGACTTGTGCAAGCAACTACATGCATAATTTCTGTTTGATAAACAGTAAAAACAATGCTAAAATTAAAACATTCTTTTTGTCAGCATATGTAGCTGGAATGCTGAAGGTTGTTTCTTCTACTAGGGAGAGATCTTGCACACATTTATTTATCTGGTTAAACTTTGCGGCTCATTTTTAAAGCCAGCAACTTCTCAACCCCAAGCAGCAGAGCACAAGTAAAGGCAGATGGTCGAATGAAGCAGAAAGACTGACTATAAAAAGCTCAGCCTTCCAATAATTTTGCTGCCTCCCAGTTTTTTTCACACAAATCTCTCCATTTTGCCTTCCAGAGCCTCACAATTAAAATTCTATTCTGCCTGTCTAATCAAGACAGCAAATCTATTGAATTGCATAATGCTAGGGATAATCAAGGAAGGATGTGACATGAATCCATTTTTCTTTACAGGTAGAAAATGAAATATTTTCTCTCTTCCCCTGAAAACAGATGGGTGGCTGAGGAATTTTTATTTGGCCTATCTTCTCCCTCTTGTTCCTTTCTACCTTTGGCACCAGCCATACACGACTGAGTAGATGTGCTTATTAGGGGCCACCGGCATGAGGACAAACAGGTTTCAGTGGTGACAGGCACTGCATGTGGCTCTAGATGCAAGTGGATTTAAGTGGTAGTGTTAATTGCCTCACTGCCCACCCTTTTACTTTAAGGTTGCTTTTCCAGTAGCCTGGAGAACTGAATAAAATGTTTATTTGCTCCCTAGTTACTGTAGCTAAACTCTGTTTATTAATGTACTCTGAAATCACTTCTGCACCTCCTCTAATTCATGTTTACATCCTTGAGGGCTGGTCTGGGTTCTTGAGAAGAAAACAAGGGCTTGAAGGATTTGATCCTGCAGTCTGTGGGTTCTCACACTTAGTTAAGTGACGAAATGTAACTCTGGAGCGAGGGCACGTCGCTCCCTCTCAGCTGTTTGAAGAGGAGCTGTGTGAGCTGGTACAATGACTGAAATTGGCACGTAGCTTCCTGTCCACCAGTAAATCTCTGTGCATGGAGGTGAACAGGCAGACTACTTTTTGTGTAAAGTCAGAGAAGGAATCAACCCAACAGAGCTGAATTGGTTTGTAACCCAATCATGCTTAATTTGGTTACAGAAAAAACAAGGCCCGTGGAGTTTCAACCTTGTTCCTGTGCAACATCAGGAATCTGATTTGTGCCGATCTCATAATCGGGTGCAGACAACAAGGAAAACAAGTCCTTGCAGTGGTTTCTTTACTGAGCCTAACAAACCACATCTGATAAGCTATATAATTTGCTACAGCAATTTGTGCCAAAAATAAAAGGCACAGTCCTACAGTGCAGCACGTTTCTGAGAAAAACAGAGCCCCACCTCTTGCCTTTGCAGCATCTTTCTCTTTCTTTTGCTCTCAGTGAGCCTGAGCAGATGCCTTCCATCCTGAATGACTGCCTCTGTGCTGCTGTGCCTGCCTGCTCCCCAAACTGATTTTGGCTCCCTTCTTCTCAGTAGGATGCTCCAAGGTGATGGCACTAGCAGGGTTAGGAAATGATGACTTCAGTACCTTGATGACTTGAACAGAGAAGGTTGTTTATTGGCTGAGTGGCCCTGACTAGAGGGGACAAAGCCAAAGATCTAAATCATCAAGTAATAAGCTATATGACTTTTTCTTAAAAGAACCCAGGCTTTTTTTTTTTTTTTTTTTAATTTGACAGTTATTCTAATATTGCAAGAAATGTGTCTCTTTTTAGTTCAGTAAACAGAAAAGGAACTAGTTCTTCGTGTATATTTTATACATCAGGCTGCTAACAGAGAAAAAAAAAGCCTTTGCTTTTTGGGGGTGGTGTATGTTTTTTTAATTTGTCCTGTTGCTTACAGAGAGAGAGGGAAAGAAAAAAAGCAAACAATACAAAGTTCTGAAGAATGCAAGCTGTCAGCTATGCTGTGAAATAACTTAGAGGTTAAATGTGAATTCCTGCAGTATATTTTCTAATTTGGATTTTGCCAAGGTTACCTTAAAAACCTTAATGCTTTTTGCAGTGTTTACAGCAAAAACTGCAGATGTGCTTCTTTGGTTATTAAAGGGAAAGTATATGAGAGGGAGGTGGACTAAGAGGAAAGGAGATTGAAAGGTCAATGATTTTAATTCTACCTCTCTGAATTCCAGAGTTTGAAGGGACATATTTGCTTGAAAGGTCATGCTATGGAAGGTAAGCACCCTGAAAGCAGCGTGTTCGGGGTTGTACAGTGGAAATAAACAACAAGGTAACTTGCCTGGATGTTTGCGTGTCAAAGGTGACAAAAAACCTGCCTTTCTTTTCAAAGCCTCTCAGCCCTCTGCAAACTCACTGGGATCAGGACTGGAGTTTAAAGGAAACACACTGGTGTTTGCTTTAACTCCTTAGACAAAAGCCCTATCCAGAAGCCAGCAAGATTTCACTCCTTACTGAAAACAACTAAAGGAGAGACCAGCAGGCTTCATATCAGAGCACTACTTGAAGTTTTCAGTGTTTGTGAGTTCAGTGAGTTCACACTATGTTCCCTTAAATATAAAAAATTCTAGCAAAACAAATGCTGGGCACAAAGATCTGCAATGCTGACTTTGATTATGAAAATCCTTCTGATGATAATTTTGAGGCTAAATATATCATACTTTGGTCCTTTGCTTGCACATAACCCAGAACAACGGATTACAAATTTATGACTATTGCCTTTGAACACTACTGCGACACAACAGTGGACACTGATAATGTTATTTATGCTTCAGTTAAAGTTACCTGGAAGGAGTGAGCTCCTTCAAGTCAAGCATCAAGAAAGTTTTCCTTTAACACCCACCCCTCCTCTCTGCCCCCCGGCCAATTCTTGCATGGTTCATTAATGGATTTTAACTATATAACAGTACTGGAAGGAAGGAAAGTTCTTACAGGCAAGGACGATGGAGGTGCACGACAGAATAAGTGACTTATACAAGGTCATGCAGGAAACCTGAAGCTGTGCCAAGAACAGAGTGTAAGTTCCTTGAGTTCTAGTTAAGCTCTTTGTCCATTTACCCATCCTCCTGCCTGCTTGCCTAAGCCAAATAAACAACGGCAGCCACACGCGCACACACACACACACACACACACACACACACACACACACACACACGTGCACCTACATACATGTGCACACAAGACAGTATTCCTGCAAACAAACTCCAGTGTTTGGAAGCAGCAGGCAAAACGTGCTTGTGCACCTTTCCTTTAAGCAGCCCTGTCTGTACGCATTCTAATGCATGGTGCTTAAGCAAACTCAACAGTTTAAAACTACAGCCCGTTGAGCATATGGACAGTGCCATCTTCGAAAGGATTTTCATCTGGCAACATAGTTCATCCCAGGAATAAGGCACACTGGGTTTTAATTTCCTTCCGCCAAGAGCATGGGGAACAAGGGCTTTTGAAGGAATTATCACTAGAGTATTTTAACATGAGAACCAGCTGATTTAGCCCTTGCCTCATTGTCAGAAATATTTACTTGAGGCTGAAAAGTAGCACGAGCATTGTTAGCCTGAACCATTATAGTCTGGCAGACACAAGCAATGGTAAACAGGATTGTTTAATGGTGTCAGCAGCTTTAGGAGTTAGCTGGTGCTTCTCAGTCTATATTTAATCGTACAGTGAGTTTGACTCTGTGATTAGGCTCTACCCTGTATCTCAGCAAACAGCTGAAATATTGTCTCCTGCCTTAAATGAGAGGAGGATCAGGCTTTAAAGAAAGGGGTTCTTATTTTTTGCAAAGCTGTGCTCAATGAGCATGTTTTGGAAATACATCAGCATGACCTTTCAGCAATGTGCCAAAAAATG